>NC_138204.1:20730833-23130833 GCF_964194415.1 Vipera berus
AGTGGAATGAAGTTGCTGGTATTCTGAACAGGGAATACAGAAGCTTATCCTACAGCCTTCACTCACAGATCTCCTGGCCTTGTTCTCTTTTGCTTTCACTCTGAAGCTCACTCCGATGGCTCCAGAATTGGGCTTAGAAGTAATGCTAGAAACTGACCCCAACTTTGGTAGTAAAAAGAGGTTACTGGTGGTTCACAGTGATTCTCCTCTCATGGAAGTCTGGTATTATGGTATGTCCTCAAGATGTTTCCCTCCACTTAATTAAAGAGACTAATAAGTATCTAGGTGGAGTTTGCAGATATATCCAGAATGAACAGCTTAGGCTGATTCACTGCACCTATTGTTGAACGCCAAGATATACTATCAGATTAGTGCATTCTATGTGCCTATTATAACACTATGTCATCATTTTACATGGCAACTTATAATTAAAGCTGAAGCTTGAAACAAAACTATTTGACATGGGATGTGTTGCCTTAAATGCTTTCATGGTTACTTTGGGTTTGGTCTTCTGTACTATATATTAACTCTTATGCGCTCATATTTAGCTGCTGGGGGATTTTGTTCATTTGCTTCAGGTGTGCTTGGCAGAAGAATATCTTCTGAACGTGGAGGTATGGGCAGATAAATAAGAAAAAGAGGGAAGGAGGGAAGAAAAAGATCAGGTGCAGCACCATAATTTCCCATAAGAAAACTTATCTGATAGGCACGTGGGAGAAAGCTCCAAGGATAAAAATTATGCAGGGCTGTTTGGGCAGGGAGAAAAGCAAAATGGGGAGAATGCCACCTTCTTTCTGCAGAATATAATTCATAGATAGGGGGAAGTGGAGTGTGATTTGTGGTTCTCACAAATATTAAGCCAGCTTTTCACTGTTGACTGGTGATAAAATCTATTTTAAACTTGAACGGGACAAAATGGTTTAGTTTATTTATGCTGCTGCAACACTTCTGGTAAGATTATCCACCACTTCCTGACCTTCACCTTCTGTAACCTCAGTTGCTTTCATATTTGGCAACATTTCATGATTCACTGATCATCAGGGGTTTTTTTTTCCTTTTGATTTGTCCCACCTCCTACTCAGATTTACCTCTATTTGTACCTGGATGGGTACTGCAATAATATTATACTAAGATCCATCTTTACCTTCCTGACAGTTAGAACAATTAACCAGTGGAACAACCTGCCTCCAGAAGTGGTGAATGCTCCAACACTGGAAGTTTTTAAGAAGAGACTGGACAGCCATTTGTCTGAAATGGTATAGGGTTTCCTGCCTGAGCAGGGGGTTGGACTAGATGACCTCCAAGGTCCCTTCCAAATTATTATTATTATTATTATTATTATTATTATTATTATTATTATTATTATTATTATTATTATTATTTCTATGGACATCTATATAATTAGGATACATTTACAACTATGCACAGTCTCATAAATATTTTTGTTTTATCCTAGAAAATAAACTTGCAGATAATTTAAAAAAAGAAATCAAATGATTCAATTAGCCCAAAAATAACCCCGTGCCCTTCTGACATGCCTTATGCAAAGCTCTTCTTCCACAGAAACTTTATTGAGGTTGTGCAGATTGTCATACTGAGAAACGGGGTGAACAATTAATCTCCTGAATAGATGTGAAGCACTGTCAGAAAATAATGTTCTATTTGAAGCTGGAAAGTCAATTTTTTCATGGTTGATAAAAGACTTAGTATAAGATATAGAGGAATGACACAGCTGGAGAAGATAACAGCAGTCAAAATCCAAAGATATTTGATGATCCATTGGAATCTCTGAAACATTGGCCTGGTAGACTGGTCCTGTCTTAAAATGAGAACTTATAGTTGGACTTGCTGGTAACTGAACTTTTTGGGAAATCTGTACAAAGGCAGTCCAGCTTCCAGATCAAAATGTTGCCATTCAAAAGTAGAATTTATTGCAGGAAGCGAGGCTACTCATTTTCACATATCCATACAGTATGTGATCTGTGCTTAAAAAAAAATAGCTGGAATATCACAGGTTATAATACTGCTGTTCCAGGTTAATAATATTTTTGCAAAAAATTTCATAACTCTCTAGCTCCAATAACTGCAACCCACCTTTTAAGATGGTATGCCAGATCAGCAAAAAAGAATAATTTCACCTGAGGCAGTTGTCTTATTATCTTCAGCTGGTTTGCAGGGACTTTTAATGTAATGTTTGTAACTATGATCTCCACAGGCAATGGAAATATTTTGCACGTATGTGCAAATCTGAAGAGCTAAACTAAGAGTCCTAAGTACAGCTTGTACTCATGTGATTGCTGTCCTCTTTTTCACTGCCTTAGAAATTGATGGCATGAGAAGCAGAATCCTACCCATCAGCTGTTCCATATAGGGAGCTGCCATAGCTGTAAACAAGAATATGACCAGGACAAGTTTTCAGGAAGACAGGCAGTTGGCTCATCTTTCTAGGAAGCACTATTAACTTTTCCCTGAGTTCTGCTACTTAGTCTAATGGGGATGTTCTCCATATAGTGTATTATCCACAGATGGAGTATTTAGATAGCTGCGCAAGGTCGACAATGAATTTGCTTAATGACCACATCGTACCCTAATGACCATGTGATTTGCTTAATGGCCAGAGTGATTTGATTTATGATCATCATAAAAATACTTAACAACTGCAACAATATACAGTGGAAATTCTGGGCTCATTTATGGCTATTAAGTGAGGTCCACCTGTATAGAGATCTAAAAGAATAAAGACAAATCTGAAGTACAGCAAGTGTATTTACATCTGTGTTATAAAAATTTGGGAAATGGATGGTTTGATGATCTGCAAAACCTTAAAGATATGTGAGCTCCTTTTGAAGGAGATTGTATTACTAGTAGCAGGTAGGTGGGCTAGGAGTTCTAGCTAGCTGATGCATCAGTGTTAAGTTGCATACACCAAAAAATCATTCCAACCGCAGGTTTTGTGTCCTGGAACCTCTTCTTTCTGCTCTGTGGTACATAACACTCTGATTGTACTGCACATTTCTCTGAACATTAGATAGTATTTCTCTTGCCAGCAATCTTCTTCCAAGCTACATTTACTGAAATCCAGTCATTGTCCCATTGTTTGATGAGACAAGCAGAATTACATGAAATGTTTATGGTTATTATGTATTGTCACTGCATGGGCAATTTTAAACACTTAAAATGGTGACATCGCAGGGAATGTCCTGCACTCTGATGAGAAGACAGCTAATTGGAAGTGAGCTAATGAAACATACTGTACATTCTTTAAGAAGAATGGGGTAAAATCCAGCTTAGTTGATCACTTTGGGACACATTTTGCAAACGTTTGCATTTCAAAACTTTGGGAGTTTATACTCCGAATTGTTCCTGTCATAGAAAAGAAAATGCAGTAGAAATCCCTTCCTCTTAAAAGCAGTAAAATTGCATCTCCTATTCTTACATTGGGTAAGGTCTAATAGTATTTGTAGAAGGTGAATCAATGTACTAACTAGTCACCATGTTTGGATGACAACTAGAAGATACTTAAATTCTTAATGAAAAGTGGAAGATTTTAAGGTTTTTAACGAGCTGTACTTTGCAAACTTCACATCTAGGTTGTGAGTAGGAGCAACTAGGCATGAGGAAGAGCCTGCTGCTTACTTGTGACAAAGGATGGATCCAGTAAAGGCTATTATTCTGAAAACATCCTCCCTGCTTCACAGAATCTATTGGTAGGGATGGGACGATGACCTTGTCTTCTATTATAACCTTTCTATTTTTCTCACTTCATCATCTGCCTTTTTCAATTCAGAGGAAAGGCAATGGGAAAAGACAGGATCACTGCACAAAGATACTGCAAGGGCTGAAAACATCTAGAAACACACATCATCGTTAAAATCATGCAACGTCCCAGAAATATTGCTCAGATTTATTTATTTTTTATTTTTTTAAAATCCCAGATCTATGTTACTGGAAAGGTCATAATGTGAGCAGAGATCAGACAGTATTTTTCTGCTGCCAATTTCCCCAATTGGATGCCTTTTAGATTAGCTGAACTTCAGCCCCTGTGATTCCCAGAAACTATATCCAAGGGCCATGCTGGTTGGAAATTTCAGGACTTAAATTTTAACTTTGTTCCTATAATATATAAAAAAACTAAGTGATACTCCTAATTTCTGCATAAAGTATTGAAGAATCACTTTCAGTTAAAGAATGTACACTGAGAGCTTGTTTGTGTGTACACTGTATGTTTGTACTTTGTATGTACACTGAGAGCTTATGCATCAGAGACAAATTCCTTGTGTGTCCTATTATACTTGGCCAATAAAGAATTCTATTCTATTCTATTCTATTCTATTCTATTCTATTCTATTCTATTCTATTCTATTCTATTCTATTCTATTCTATTCTATTCTATTCTATTCTATTCTATTCTATTCTATTCTGTATTGGGCTAAATAAACCCACATTAACATTGAGAATAAGAATATTTAAGAATTGTTGCTTTTCCAGATCACCGAGTGCTCACTGCCTTGGCTCACAAGACTCAACCATCTTTGAAGCTTCTGAAACCTTTCTACTTTTCTAAAACACAGAACCAAATTGAAAATAACACAACCAAATCAAATCTTACATGGTCCTATAGTAAATCATGCCTAAATTACTGAAGAGTTTTATTGCATAATTTCAATGGACAGATTCAAATAGCCATTAAATCCCACCAGCACAATGAATGCCTCTCTCAGTAAATGCACAACAGCATACTAGCTAGCACTTGTTGTCTTCTTCTTTCTGCTATTTTTATGTCTGTAGTTTCCCCATTGTATATTTTTCAGAGGGATCTTTTGATGACTGTGGTTTCTGTGGGCTGCTTACTGGAAGATGTTTTAAAACAGTGGTATTGGTTTTACTGAAGTGGAGCTTCAAAGTCCAACTGCACAGAAGCACCTGTCTGAGAATGATCCCTTGAAATGTAAAACCAGACCCACAAAACTTTAGTTTGTAAAAAGTTACCAGTAAGATATTACGTATTTGTGTTTGCAATTGTTTTTAGGATACAAGATTAGCTGGCAAGAAAGTAGTACATTTATATTAGAAACTAATATAAATGTATATGAATGAAGTGTACACAGTTTCTAAACATGCCCCTTGCCAAATCTGCACAATCACAGAAGTGAATGGACTTTGGAAATACAACAGCAAACTGAAGCCACTACTCCTACACTAAAATTAGCTTAACATCACCTATATCTGCCTGAGCTCCAAGGCTATGTTCTATCTCACATTTTAATTCTAGACCACACTCATGATAATGTGTGTACTAACTGGTAGTTGCATTTGCAGGGGGAAAAAATCCCACACATGAAAGAGACTCTGGTGTAGATCCTATGAATATCAAGAACATTTTTCTCACCAGTGAATGCTAACAAAAGCCTCCAGTTAATCAGTGACCATAAACATGAAGGAATGTTTGGGATATATTGTAGAAGTTGTGCCTGTCCTAATTTTCAACTGTGTCCAAGTCAAAAGGCCAAATACTGTCTGAGTTGATGGGAGTTTTGCCCATTGTGAAATTCTTGATACATCGGAGGGTGATTCACTCCTTTTTCCATCTCACCCAGCCTGTCATCATTTCCTTAAAGAATATACGACCAAGTCTCAACAGTAAATGATAACCCCTTAGTCCTTAAGGGGTAATTCCCACTTTAAGGCAAACCAAATTGCAACAGTCTCTAAACTAAAGAGTCTCTCTCTCTCTCTCTCTCTCTCTCTCTCTCTCTCTCTCTCTCTCTCTCTCTCTCTCTCTCTCTCTCTCTCTCTCTCTCTCTCTCTCTCTCTCTCTCTCTCTCTCTCTCTCTGTGTGTGTGTGTGAGAGAGAGAGAGAGAGAGAGAGAGAGAGAGAGATATTAGAATAGAATCTTAGCCTGTCTTATAGAATGAAGAAACAAGAAAAGGCCATCTTAGGCTCTATGCACAATTATCCATTATTTACTCTATTTCACTTCACTTGGCACTCTACAGATGTGTAAAGATTGCAACCTGCTACCATCAATTCCAGCCAACGGCAATGCTGGCTAAACTGACATACAATACATCTAGAAAGTGCCAGGTTAAGGAAAGCAGTTGATGATTTAAAGTAATGGCTTCCATTTTAAATGATTTCCTTTTATAGCAGAATTAAATAGATTTGAATTTATTTATAGTATTTGTTTCTGTTGTCATGTAGCAATGGAAGAGAAACGGTATACTTCAGTTTTGTGTTCATTTGATATAAAGGCTTTTTCTTTATCCATTCCCACTGAGATTTAATTGCAACATTTCTAACATGGATGCCAGAGAACAATTTTTAATATTTATATATCAACACAGTCACATATTCACCAATTCTAAGTGCTGCAAATTTCAGAATGTAAGAAGACTTTATTACCCTTCAGAGCCATGCCCCTAAGGAAAATTCATAACATGCCTTCCAGGGTAGGCAAGTAGATTGATCGATCCTGCTTTTCTTTTATTATGTTCAAAGGATTGAAGAACATTGATTAAAACCTCCAGCTTAAAACACAGACATTAAAAAAATAATAAAATTTCACATTTACATTTATGAGGCATGATTATAATTCTGTGGGAGCCAGTTATTTACTTGGGTTATTTAGCTTCAAAACACACACTGGATTTTGACAATGGTTCTTCTTCATCCCACTGAAATATAACAGTTGATTTTTAATTAGAAATGCAGACCATCTGGGATCAAATTGCTAGGGTAATATAGTCCCTAATCTCTGTTTGATCGTGTCCTTTTAATTTTCACTCTGCTAGTTTGGGGTAGTGATTAAGGCAGTTTTTCTCACCTTTGGTAACTATAAGATGTGTGGACTTCAGTTCCCAGAATTCCCCAGTCAGCCATGCCATGCTGAATTCTGAAAGTTGAAGTCCACACATTTTATAGTTGCCAAGGTTGAGAAACACTAGGTCAGGGGTAGGCAACCTCGGCTCTTTTATGACTCATGGACTGGCTGGCTCAGGAATTCTGGGAGTTGAAGTCCATGAGTCATAAAAGAGCTGAGGTTGCCTACCCCTGCACTAGGTTAAGGCATCAGGCTAGAAACCACAAGACCATAGGTTCTAGTCCCAGCTTAAGCAGCCAATCACTTTCCTTTAGCCTTACAAAGAAGGCATTGGCAAGCTCCTTTGGAAAACCTTGCCAAAAAACCTGCAGATACTTGTCCAGGCAATCTCAAAGAAACAGAATAAAGACACAAAATCTATACCCCTTACTCTCCTTAAAATGTGAAGAGTGTCATGTGGGACAATTGGACCCCAATATGATAGATGATAGGCTTGGAGAAACAGAACTTTCTTGTTACAACTGGAATGAATGCTATCTTTTTTCCACTGCAGATAGGAACAGGAGCGTGATTTAGATCAGAAATAGGGCAAAGGTAAGATAGTTGGCTACAGGCTCCCTACATTTTAAAAAATCAGTTCATACAACAAATGAATAGAATCTCATCAGTCATGATCTCAAAAGTGAAGAAAATTTCCTTTTGCTTAATTTTCAAGTGATCCACTACAAGCAGTGCCTCATATGGCAGGAGAACTGAACCCATATTAAGCGGTCTTGACTTTCTCCAAAGGTTTTCTCTCACTTCTGGATGAATCTTGAATGCTTCCAAAAAAAGATTCCATATGCTGCTTTTTCAGAGCAGAATGTAATTCCCAACACTGACTCTAGTTCAAATTCTGTGACCCCTTTCTGCCCTGACTAATGTTCTTGATGGTTATCTGCATAAATATTAAACACATGGCAATTGTTTGACATGATTACTTGCTTCATTCATTCATTTGTGGTGTCAGCCAGATGGAATTATTTCTCATGAAAAATCCAAAGGAGGGGTTTGTTTTTGTTTGTCAATAGTCTGAAGTAAACATGGGTTGTCTTTTAGGCATGCAAAACTAAATATCATCATTATTTGAGGAACTCAGCCATGTAGCTTCAAATATCATTGTTGGGTTGGTGAAAAGAAAAATGATATGAATTAGTACTAAGCCTTAAAGATAGGATTTGAATAAGATATAAATGCAATCTTGAATCAACAGGCGTAGCATTCATGCTCGTTTTGTCTCATAAATTCATACTCTATACACCTGTCTTTATCTTTTCAGAGAGGCTTTCCACAAAACAAGATGAAGCTTGTCCCAACTGTTATTATTTGTAGGGTACTCCTACAGTTCTAGATTCTTTGATAATAATGATGATGATGCAATATTCCTTCTTCACAGAATGACAAAGAGTTATTCTGCTGAAATTTACATCAATTTCTAAGTGAAATCTAACAGGCTCATAGTTCTCAACACCCGGGAGTGCGTCCCTGCTGTCTTCAAGCGGTGATGCGCTCTGACCCTCTGGTTTCGTCCTGTGGTTCCAGGAACGAGGTTGTGCAGCCACCTGATCTCAGGCTGGTGTATTTCAACGCCAGGTCTGTAGTCAACAAGGCTCCTCTTATCCGAGATTTGGTCGAGGAGGAGTGTGCAGACCTGGCTTGCATCACGGAGACCTGGTTAGGCTCAGAGGGTGGTGTCCCGCTGGTTTATCTGTGCCCACCAGGCTTCCAGGTGCTTCACCAGCCTCGGACTCAAGGTAGGGGCGGGGGTGTGGCGGTAGTTGTGAGGGAGACCTTATGTCCGCGGGAGGCCACTGTTGTCCAAATATCCGGGTGTGAGTCTCTCCTCCTGAGATGTGGCCCTGGGGCTCAGTTGGGCTTGCTGCTGGTGTACCTTTCTCCTGGTCGCGTAGCACCAGCCCTGCCTGAGCTTCTCGATATCCTCTTGGGGTTGGTGATTGAGTTCCCCAAATTTATAATTTTGGGTGACTTCAATCTGCCTTCCCTGGGGGGATCATCTGAGTTAGCTCGGGAGTTCATGGCTTCCATGACGGCCATGGACCTGATGCAAGTAATTCAGGGCCTGACTCATGGGGGGGTCACACGCTCGATTTGGGTTTTTTATCTGGACGGTGGTTAGATGATCTGGGTGGGGGTTCCCCATTTGTTATGCCCCTGTCATGGACCAATCATCATCTTCTGTGGCTGGTCTTCCGTTTTGCCACTCCCCGCCGTGGGGTAGTTGAATCAACAAGATGGTTCCATCCTAGGCGCTTAATGGACCCTGAACGGTTCCAGGCAGCACTTGGGCCCCCACCTGCCTCCTTCGCTCACAGCTCGGCAGATGCCCTAGTGGAAGCCTGCGAAAAGGCGGCCACGGAGGCACTCGACCGAGTTGTACCCTTGCAGCCCTTGACCCGGTGCAGATCCCAGTGGGCTCCATGGTTTTCCGCGGAGCTCAGGGAGATGAAGCGTCGGAGATGGGGCCTAGAGAGCTGTTGGAGATCCAGCATCCGACCGATTGCGACTAAGGTCCTCTACGAGGTCTTATCTCGCAGCGATGAGGGCGGCAAGGTCTAATTACTTTGCTAACCTCATTGTGTCCGCAGATAACCGCCCGGCTGCCCTGTTTAGGGTGACCCGCTCCCTCCTTAATCAGGAGGTGAGGGAGGAGCCCTTGCAGGGTCGTGCCGAGGAGTTTAGCCAACATCTGTCGGACAAAATCGCTCAGATCCGGACCAGCTTGGACTCCGACTGGGCAGAGTCTGACGATGAGGACATGGGCGGTCTTGGTGATGTCATCTGGGAGGAGTTCGATCCTGTGACTCTGGAAGATGTGGACAGGATCATGGGGAAGCTGAGCTCCACCATGTGTTTATTGGACCCGTGCCCCTCCTGGCTGGTTTATGCGGCTCGGGATGGGACACGAGGCTGGATCCAGGCAGTGATAACTGCTTCCTTGAGTGAGGGTAGTTTTCCCGCCGCCTTGAAGGAGGCGGTGGTGAGACCCCTCCTTAAGAAGCCTGCCCTGGACCCAGCTGTATTAAACAACTTTCGTCCGGTCTCCAACCTTCGCTTTCTTGCAAAGGTTGTTGAGAGCGCGGTGGCGCATCAGCTCCCTTTGTTCCTGGAGGAAGCTGATTATCTGGACCCATACCAATCGGGTTTCAGGCCCGGGCACAGCACGGAGATGGCATTGGTCGCTCTGGTGAATGATCTCTGGCAGGCTCGGGACAGGGGTTGTTCTTCTGTCCTAGTCCTATTAGACCTCTCAGCAGCTTTTGATACCATCGACCATGGTATCTTGCTGCGGCGTCTCAGGGGGTTGGGAGTGGGAGGCACTGTATGTCAGTGGTTCTCCTCCTACCTTCTGGGACGTTCACAGTCGGTATTGGCAGGGGGGCAGAGGTCGACCTCAAGACCTCTTGTTTGTGGAGTTCCTCAGGGGTCGGTCCTCTCACCTCTCCTGTTCAACATCTATATGAAGCCTCTGGGTGAGATCATTCGTGGTTTTGGAGTTGGGTATCATCAGTATGCTGATGATACCCAGCTTTTCATTTTGACCTCAAACCACCCCAGTGATGCCCTCGACGTGATGTCCCATTGCCTGGAGGCAGTCCGGGTCTGGATGGGAAGGAACAGGCTTTGGCTCAACCCTGACAAGACTGAGTGGCTGTGCGTACCGGCATCTCGGGAAATTCAGATTGTTCCACCTCTTGCTATGGGGGGTGAGTTATTGCCCCCCGTAGATAGGGCTCGCAACTTGGGTGTCCTCCTAGATTCACAGCTCTCCTTAGAAGATCATATAGGAGCTGTGACTAGGGGGGCCTTCGCCCAGGTTCGCCTGGTGCGCCAGTTGTGGCCCTATCTGGACCGGGATGCCTTGCATACAGTCACTCATGCGCTCGTGACCTCTCGTTTACACTACTGCAATGCTCTCTACATGGGGCTGCCCTTGAGGACCACTCGGAGGCTTCAGCTGGTGCAGAATGCAGCCGCATGAGTTGTGTTGGGGGTCTCCTGATACTCCCATGTTACACCTCTGCTCCGTGAGCTGCATTGGCTTCCAGTTGCCCTCCAGGTGAGATTCAAGGTGCTGGTAATGACCTATAAAGCCCTACATGGCAAGGGTCCGGATTACCTACGGGAGCACTTGCTGCCGGCGTCAACTTCCCTTCGTCCAGTACGCTCCCACAGAGAGGGCCTCCTCAGGGTGCCACCGGTCAGAGAATGTCGACTGGTGACCCCCAGAGGGAGGGCGTTCTCTGTGGGCACGCCAGACCTTTGGAACCGCTTACCGGTTGAGCTCCAGATGGCTCCCGACCTTTGCTCCTTCCGCCGTGATCTGAAAACTTATTTATTCAAACAAGCCGGCCTGGTCTGATGGGTTTGGGGTTTTAATATTGATTTTAATCATCTATTGCATTGGGCATAATTATTTAATTTCCTTTTAACTTTTGTACCTTGTATTTTTGATATTTATTGCCCTGTACACCGCCCTGAGTCCTTTGGGAGAAGGGTGGTATATAAATCAAATAAATATAAATATATAAATATAAATGTATAAGACTCACATATATATGTAATAAACTTTAACCTTTTCAAGATTCAAATTGAGATTTTAAAATAATGACTATTTTCTTCCATTGCATTGAACTGAGTCAGAAATTAGTTAATGTGTTCTGGGAACCTCAAAAAAGAATCAATAGACCCTACAAACTATCCCCAGAGGTTTTCATTTAACCAAAAGCAAACTCAATTATGTTCAGGGTTAAACAAACTCCACTTAGTCATTTATTTTTTGGGAATGTCTATCGGTCAGATGACCCTTTACTCTTCCAAGAAAACTCTTCCAAGAAAAAGAGCTGGAGAGAGAGAATGGTTGAAAAATCAAATTTCAAGCTCACTACCATGGCCTCCAAAATACTGATCAATTGTGGTGAACAAGCTGTGCCCATTGATGTTTGTATGGGTGATTAGGAAAGGGGTTTTCATTACACAGTTGCAGCCACCAATTTGACTTTCTAATCTCCCCTGTACACATCCCTGGTTTGTTATTAAAAGTATAGATCTTATAAAACAATAAATACAATTATGTCCACTGGCAAAACAAAATATGAAGTCACTGAGTACTAAACAACAACAAATGTGATCTTATATATGTACCAACATCCAATATTCTACCAACATGTACTTTTGTACCAATGAATTTATGCCAATGAATTTTACCAGTGAAAAATATCAATACAGCTACAGTAATAACAAATGAATATCTTTATTCTAATTCTAGAGGGTTTTTTAAAAGCTTTTTATTGTGCTAAGATTTTAGTCATTTTGCCATGCTTTTAAATACACCTGATCAAATATCACTGATCTGATGGAAGATGTACTTAGTTTTCTGAAGTTTTGCAATAACAACCCAAGCAGTGAGAAATAAGAACTGAATTGATTTCTTATGCACTATTAATTTACAGGTATTAAGGAATATAAATAATGAGCCAGTATTCATTGGGAAAGATTGTTGGGTCATTTTCCCAATTTCTTCCAAAACTTTCAATTAAAACAAAATTACACTGACTAATGGGGTTGTGCCACCAATAATAGTCACACTGCATTTTCAGTTGTGGCACATGCTTTGTAGAACTTCTTCTTCCTTGAGATTCTACTGGCCCTAATCTTGTTAACTTTAAGAAAGCTTTGAATATTTGACTATTCATCAGGCATTGGGACCAGGATCTCAGATAAGCTCATCCTGGAAGGTGGAGTAGACAGTGTTGTGTTTTGCTCTTGTTGATTTTTTTTTTGTTGTGGTTACAATTGTTGTTAGGAAGTTGTATGCTGCTCCAAGTCACATTCTTTGAACTGAATGATGATATAAATCTTTAATAAATATCCCAATGTGGTTGCAACACCATTAACACAAGAAAGAAAGAAAGAAAGAAAGAAAGAAAGAAAGAAAGAAAGAAAGAAAGAAAGAAAGAAAGAAAGAAAGAAAGAAAGAAAGAAAGAAAGAAAGAAAGGAAGGAAGGAAGGAAGGAAGGAAGGAAGGAAGGAAGGAAGGAAGGAAGGAAGGAAGGAAGGAAGGAAGGAAGGAAGACAGACAATCATTTATGAAATGTAAGTTTGACCAAGTATAATGCTAACTATGGATTATCCATAATTGGTCCTTGATCATTTGAGTGAGTCCTCTGGGTTAAAGTGTTCTAATGAAATTCATTGTTCAGAAATATGTCCAACATTATTTTGACATATGACATTATTAGTGTTTATGTAAATTTATGATTCTTAATAAAACACATATGACAACAACTAATTGAGAAAAGAATATATAGTATTTCTCACAGTAAAAGGAACACTATATGTTTCTTACTAGATAAAAAGGAACACTATATTTTTCCAGATGGATTTCAGTGGCTGACATAAATAAAAGTACTTCAATATCTCATAACAGCAGAAAACTTTTGACCAAGTTTGTAACACTGAGTTGGTAAGTCAGCAAGAAAATAATGAATCGTGATAGCAATAGGATTAATCCATTCATAACTAACAACTATGAACTTAGACTGCAATATTGCATATTAAATAACACATAATTAGAATGTGGGAATTTTCTTTGGGCGGAGAGTAAAAAACAGAATAGTCAATGCTCACCAATTGGCAAAGAGTTTGAAACTTTTGAAGCTTCCAAGATTTTCCCTCCTGGATTTGTTGGATCCAAGAAGGAGCTCTTCATGGTACACTTTCTCTTCCAAAAAGCCAGAAATAATTAACTCATTCCTGAATTTTGAAGCAAATGAAAAAGGGTTTCCTTTGGGCTTGTTCCTGTACTCCATCACACCATCTCGGTATGATTGATTGATCAACTGATTTATATTAAATGAGTTAGACTTAGACTGTGGCAGTACCAATCTTATCTGGGCTCCCAAACTAATTAGGCTTTGGTCTGGCTAATACTTGGATTAGAGACCATCAGGGGATGTCAAGTGGTTGGCTGGACTGGGAAGTAGATAAAATTGTCCTTAACAGGTATAGTTAATTAGCCAAAACAAGTTGCCCAGAGTTGACCCAAAGGTAATTTTCCCAAAAGGAAAGTTGACTTTCTTGGTTTTTTTCTTTGAAAATATCCAAGAAATGTCTTATTTCTATTCTTGGATGAGAAGTGAAACTTTTTGAAGAAAAAAAGAAAAACAAGAAAGTCCAGTTGCCTTTTGGAAAAAAGCACCTTTGGGACACCTGGATAATGAAGAACCTCCATAGACACCCAGAGCTGCTTGACAGTGAGATGGGCAGTATATAGATTTAATCATTTCATTTCATTTATTGGATTTTTATACCGCCCTTCTCCCGAAGGACTCAGGGTGGTGAACAGGGCATATAAATAGAAATACAAAAGTTAAAAAAAAAGATTAAATAAATTGCCCAATTAAAACAATCAATTATAAAAACCCATAGAAACCCTGACATTCCCCCATCAGGCCAGGCCAGCTTGTTCGAATAAATGGGTCTTTAACCCGCGCCGGAAGGAGCGGAGATCCGGTGCCATCCGGAGCTCCACCGGCAGTTGATTCCATTCCAATCAATATATAAATTTGCAAGAGTGGCGAATAAATAAATAAACCCTAATGGAGGGCAGTGGCAAAGCACTTCTGTACTGCTACCTAAAATACAACGTATCTATGAAGTCACCAGAAACTGAAACTGACTTTTGATACTGTACTTCATATTATTTTAAATTAAAAATAAGTACGTCATGTTCTCCTGGGTCTTGTTCTCTGCCAACGGAATGTAACTTTGTAAAGGCCACTGCATTATTTTTATTGACATTGTGTTGGTTTATAGTACATTTTCTGTACGTTTCTCTGGGAAAGCATCTGGTTATCTTGATCTCTGCCTTCAGCATGCCACTCTCTGATTCAAGCATCACCCACCCACATTAAACTGCTGCTATGCATCATCACTGCTGCCTGGGGGGACCACCTAGTGGGCTGAGAAGCAGCATGCACACCACAATCCACAATCCAGCATCCATCAGTCAGTGTCTATGCTAATCACGTCAGCCATGACACTGGTACAAAAGAAATGCTGTAAACATGGAGATACTGGTACTTACATTCCAAAATCAAATAATTTAGTTAGCATTTTGTATTTTGGAACCATTTATTGGAATGTGGAACTGGGACCTTGGCTCTGTTGGCTGAGGTCCTTGACTTGAATATCTATCTAGATCCTTCCTTGTTCTTCCAACTTCCTCAACACTCACTATCCTTTTCCATGCAAGTGAGGGTCCCTTATCACATGAAAGTGAGCCTGTCTCAGCCACTTCAATTCACATGTGAGCATTGTTTGTCACAGATGCATGGCAAACTATAGGCACCAGTAAGGATGCATCTCCTCCTTTCCTCCCACATTGTGTGAGAAAGATTCACTTGGTGATTTACACAAGCATACACATTCACACACATACTGGAGCCATATGGCACTGCAAAGAAGCTTCAGCGTGGCTGTGTTCACACAGCTCACTTAACTAGGACAATACTGACCTTGTTAATCCTAAACTTGATTATATTTCTACTTAGGGTGCTTGCAAACTCAGCCAGTTTCATTTGTTTATGGTTCAATACATTGTGCAAATCCAGGCAATAGATCAATTTAATAATTGATTATGGATGTTGTTTTAACACAATCTATGAGTACACGTTTGTTCCTCTTGAATGCTTCATGTCTGAAGGAGTAACATCAGATCATTGTTTCTCAACCTTGGCAGCTTGAAGATGAGTGAACTTCAACTCCCAGAATTCTCCAGCCATAACACTGCATTAGATATCCCAAAATCAAGAAGTTGTGGTTGAACTCTTTTTCCAAGTTCTCCTCTAAATAACAGAACAAAAAATATTCATCTCTTAATACCATTGGCCTCTGGATCTTTTCTGCTTCTGTCCTCTTCATGACAGCCAATGAGATAGAGCTAAGGCAGAGAAATATAATCAAGATGATATCAGAACAATGTGGAACAAAGTGGCTTAGATCCTGTGGAGGTGGAGAACATGACATGAGGCTGTCATTTGGATTGGCACTCCCTAGCCCAGTGTTACTCAGTCTTGGCAATTTTAAAATGTGTGTTCTTTAATTCCCAGAATTCCCCAGCCAGCATAACTTAAAAGTTGCCAAGATTGAGAAACAACGTCTAAGCCTTTTGAAATGTTGAGTCATATTTCAAGGTACTGGGCATGGGTCTGTGAAAATTAGCATCTCTTAATATTGTTCGGATTATGATGGTTGTTTCATGAGCAAAGCCACTTTCTCAGTGCAGGTTAGAATGGATCCTTATGTTTAGGTCAAGGATAGGGAGATTCTACAGCAGTGTTTCTCAGCTTTGGCAACTTTAAGACTTGTGGACTTCAATTCCCAGAATTCCCCATCAGCATGGCTGACTGGAAGCTAGCTAGAAACCAAATGAAAGCCAGCAGGACTAGTTGGGAATTCTGAGAGTTGAAGTCCACATGTCCTAAAGTTGCCAAGGTTGAGAAACACTGTTCAAAACCACAGGAGACCTTTGCCTCATATTATCTGCTTATATTTTAACCTGTTTGTTTTGATGAGCTATCTTCAGCCTTAGTTAGAAGTTATGTGTGTTTTGGTTTTCTCCATTTATGCACAAGCATTGTGTGTTTTCATTTCTTATCAGCAGGATGTATTTTTAAATGCCTCTGGATAGAAGATCGATAATAGTGCTTTCACCCTTTCATCCCACTCAAGTTAAGCTCAACAATTCCTCTCTAGAGCAGTAATTTAAGGCAACAGTTGCAAAATGTGTAACAGCACAGTGACTGAGAGGAATCCATTTATGACAGGATAATAATAATAATAATAATAATAATAATAATAATAATAATAATAATAATAATAATAATAATAATAATAATAATGTTGGAAAGTTGGAAGGGACCTTGGAGGTCATTTAGTCCAACCCCCTGCTCAGGCAGGAAACCCTATACCATTTCGGACAAATGGCTGTCCAGTCTCTTTTTAAAAACATTCCAGTGTTGGAGCATTCACAGCTTCTGGAGGCAGGTTGTTCCACTGGTTCTAACTGTCAGGAAATTTCTCCTTAGTTCTAGGTTGCTTCCCTCTTTGGTTGGTTTCCATCCATTTTTTCTTGTATTGCCTTCAGGTGCTTTGGAGAATAACTTGACTCCCTCTTCTTTGTGGCAACCCTTTGAGATATTGGAACACTGCTATCATGTCCCCCCTCGTCCTTCTCTTCATTAAACTAGACATACCCAATTCCAGCAACCGTTCCTTATATGTTTTAGCCTCCAGTCCCCTAATCTAGAGACTAGAGGCCTCTCTGCTGATAGATCAAATTTTCTGCTTGACATTTGCTTCTCTTTAAAAGAAAAAAGAATGCACTTTTCTTTCCAACCAGCCAAGAAATAGGTCATTGGTCAGCAATTCACAGGACAGACATTAAAGTATCAAGCTCTTCCCAAAAGAAAAGAAGGAGGAAGAGGAGGAGGCACATCTTCAAAATGATTTGCTCACTTGAAAGTGGAAGTGCAATATATCTTAACCATAATGACTGGTTAACCTATATGCTCACTCCCTGCTGTATAGGTACTGCTAATTAGAGATGAGCCACATCTTATAGGCCTTATCTGTACAATGGACTTTCACTAGATAAACATCAGATAGAAGAAACATGCACACCTTATAGCTTCAGAGTCACGGGCACCCTGCCCCAACAAAGACTTGAATGCATACCTTAGATGCTTTTCAAAAGTTGACATCAAATAGTGATTAATGGGAAGTGGGGGGGAGGAATTATTATCTGGGAGGGAAGATGGAGCCACCAGGAGACTGGGAGTCCTAGTTCTGCCTCAGGCACAAAGCCGCTGGCTGAGTTTGTTCTCTCTCAGCTCTAGAAAGAAGCTAGTGGCAACCACAACTGAAAAACATCGCTGAGAAAACTGCAGGGACTTGTCCAGGTAGTTGTGTCAGGACTCAAGACTGACCTGAAGGCACAAAATAAAATAAAAACACTGAAATTAAATCTTGGTTTGAAAGGGTTTTAACTCTGTGGCTTGCTCAGTCATTTACAGGGCTGTGTTTGGAACAGATTATGAAGCTCTGAAATAAAGGATGAATTAAAAGTACTGATCTGTGTACGTTGCAACTCCAAGTCACCACTCTATTTGGTATTCTCTACAAATAGCCCAATTGATTCCATTGTATGTCCAAAGAAAAACACCAGTGTGAAAACCCTGTCTGGACATCTAGTCTGGTTTCTGTACATCTAGTCTAGACAATACTTGTAGCATAAATTTCAGGGTGCTATACGTAAAAGAAAACAGAGATATCTAAGTTACTACCACACAGACTGATTTAAAACACAACTCCTTAACTTTGCATGGCTATTCTTTGGAGCCTGTTTGTTAAAATATGGTAAGACTTTGACAGTCAGGTCTTAGAAGGTGCATAAGGAGGTACATATTTTATGCACTCAGTTACCCCAATCTGTTGCTCATAAAATTATTCCAACTACCTTTTCATTCTCATAAAAACCATACATATTGGCCTATTGTCTTCCACATAGCTGGAGCCTATAGATCTTGGCACCAGAAGTTGCTTAATAAGCGATTGCTTCACAAATCTCTGATCAGCAGCCAATTGCTAAAATCCTGATGGATAGGCCAGGCACATGCATACCTTAGAAGAACTGATGTTCCAAGAAGTCTATCTTCACATGAGTTGACCTAGATATTGGGACACCTTCACTCTAGGCCCCAATTGGTACATTGCAATTAGCCTTCCAAAGTCTAACTATGTTGTGGTGAACTCATTTATTTGGTCAGAAGTGACATAGATTTCTCTATGTCTGCTGTGGGCATAAATATATGTAATTCAACATTTTACCATCACAATCCAGAATTATAAAGTGAGAGTTCTTACATTAAGCTTTTTTTCCTCCCTTACTAGTTCTTCTCCTGGTAGTGTACTATTTCAGGCTGTGGGAGGATGCATTCTCCTTGGCTCTCATTTAATTCAGAGGACCAATTGATTTTGAGCAGTGAAACATTGATTTTTGTATGAAAAAACAATGTAGGATAGATTTCATTTAGAAATATATCAACAAAAGGTAAATATAAAATTTCCCTCACCTCCTGGTCATCTGATAGACATGTCCATATAGTTTTTATGGAAATAGTATAGAAATGTTTTGCAATGACCTCCTTCTAGAATATTTTTCGACTTCCAGACTAGTCTACAATTTTGTGACTCCTTGATGGTCCCTCATCAAAATATTCACCAGGTTCAATCCTGCTTACTTTCCGAGCCAGACAAAACCAGCCAGATATCAGATAGAGTATGCTGAGCTACACTGTCAAAGCACCATGCTTATTCCTGCAATGATAGTTTTCTTCATATACTGATTGAGTCATCCCAAAGGTGCTTTTTCAAGAGGCAACTGGACTTTCTTTGTTTTTCCTTGAAGACATTTTGCTTCTTATTCAGAATTGAAGAAGCTTTTTGGATAAGAAGCAAAATGTCTTCAAGGAAAAACAAAGAAAGTCCAGTTGCCACTTGAAAAAGCATCTTTGGGACAACCATGACCTTGATGACTGAGAATCTCCATAGACATTTACTAATTATGTCCTTTCTTTACCTGTTTATCAAATGCCTGTCTTCTTATCCCTGCCTCCAAGTTCTTTTAGTTTTCTGTGTCCCTTTCTTACAAAGAAAAATCCTTTAACTCTTTCCTGGATTACTCAAAAGCAACAACAAACCATTTCATCACATCTATTGTGAACGTATCATAGTACCAGCTTTGTAGTGAAAAGGTACAGCCATGTGTTGACCGCTAATCCACTTACATCTTTCAGTATAATCCAAAATTCTTGATAATAGCACAATATTCACACATTTAGCTGACTGAGGTTTTCTGACACAGAAACATGATCTCCCACCAATATAAAAGGTTGCTAGCTCTAGGTTATGCACTAATTCATACCTGTATATCTTCAATATACTGTACATGTGTAGAACTGACTGCCTCAGATATAATCTTAATTTTCTCTTTATGAGAATATAAAACAAACCACCCCAATTAATAGGTAGCTATTATGTCTTATGCTGTAATAAGGCATGCTTTCAGTGACCCACCTTAAATATTTGTGTAAAAATTATTTGGAAATATATTTAATACTATGAATGACTCTTTCATTAAAAAAGGTCTCATCAATGAAATTTCTACACTGATCTATTTTTCTCCATTATTCTGCACATTATATTGATATTATAGTTAGAACAAAACCACATATGGTGACAGTTTCCAGGACATCTGTGGAATTATTCATCATGTGAAAGAAAATGTATGAATGTATTCCTCACAAACAACTTGGCCTGATGTGTGAACACTGAACAAAGCTTCTGCTGCAACCTGCAGGTTTTCCAATTATCAATCCAATTATTAGTCAAGGAGAGAAGCAACCTAGAACTAAGGAGAAACTTCCTGACAGTTAGAACAATTAACCAGTGGAACAACCTGCCTCCAGAGGTGGTGAATGCTCCAACACTGGAGGTTTTTAAGAAGAGACTGGACAGCCATTTGCCTGAAATGGTATAGGGTTTCCTGCCTGAGCAGGGGGTTGGACTAGATGACCTCCAAGGTCCCTTCCAACTTATATTATTATTATTATTATTATTATTATTATTATTATTATTATTATTATTATTATTATTATTATTATTATTATTATTATTAGACCACTTTTATACCTATGTGTGATTTTTCAAGCTATCTCAGTGACATGGTTCTATTAAATTCAAAAATCCAGAACTTTAACATAATGCCTTTTTTCCAGTTTACTATCCCTTCAAGGAAATTTTCACAAAATATTTGGGGGGGGGAAGAATCTCAGAACATGATCTGTTTAGCATGGAACCCAGAATGATATGGAACCCAGATTTTCCTTCAGTGTAAATTTTTTTAAGGCTGATTGGTCATGCTGAAGTGAATTTCAGCATGAGGATCAGCACAAGGTTTTGTGGGTACTCTGTGAGCTATGAACTATGAATTATGAAATCATTATGAACCATTCTAGGCTTCTATTAGATTCTATTAGATTCCCAGTGTTTCTTTGGAAAAGAATGTTTTTCACCAAATGGAGAGAGGGAGAGAGAGAGAGAGAGAGGTTCAAAACTGAAATCAACATGTAGGCTAATTTACGTTTCTTCCTTTCTGCCCTTTGTATTCGGATTACCTCAGTAACATCTTGATAAACCCTATTAAAAATAATTATGGGAGGGAGAAAAGAAATATTTGCTCCTTTTGAGGACTTGCATTACTTCATTCTACAAAGCAGTCATGTGACTAGTTGTAACTATTATCACTAGGTAAATATGGCAGCAGATCAGACCAGATCTTCTAGTCCCGATCACCAGGGTTGCCAGGTAGCACACAAGTCTTCTTTCCTGTTAATAGCTCTGAAACTATGAAAGGAACATGCTACTACAACCTTTCACAGCTCTCTTCCTCCCACTTGCTGGAGCATGAAGAAGACACTCGTGTTTGGCAAGTCAGCAACTTGGTTAAGACCTTCCCTCACAAAAGCAATCCTCTAGCACAGGGGTAGGCAACCTTGGCTCTTTTATGACTCATGGACTTTAACTCCCAGAACTCCTGAGCCAGCATGGCTGGTTCAGGAATTCTGGGTATTGAAGTCGACAAGTCATAAAAGAGCCAGGGCTGCCTACCCCTGGTGTAGCTCCACATCCACCCTAACAGGAAGAAGTAAAAAAAAAACTTTCTGTCCTTGAGGAACTGTTTGTGACAAGAGAGTCTATCTGCCTTCTGGGTTCTCTTCTGGTCTTTATTTTTTCAACCTAATTTCTTATTCAGTCCTTGTTTGCCCCCGACACTGATTGATTTTTAGTGTAGACTGCTGTTTTCCAAAGAGTTAACTCACTCCAAATCACTGACCATTCATCAATCCTGACAAACTGGAACTTTGAGGTATAGAGGCCAAAGGGGTGCAATTAAATTGAACAAATAAACGTTAAATCTAAACAAACAAATTTATATTTAGTCTCGGACTGTATTCACACTCTTGGAAATCTGACATTGTAAATGTCAATATCTAAACATCTGTAAATTAAATCTCCTTGAGCTCTCAAAAACTACAGATATAAGCTGCTTGGCTTGATAATGAGGTTGTGTTCATTTGACAAACTCATAAAATATTGAGTTGACTATGATTTATTTATTTTTATTTATTTTTTATTTTAATCCCATTTATATCCCGCCCTTCTCCGAAGACTCAGGGCGGCTTACAATTTAAGCACAAACCAATGTGCTTAGCAATAGCAATAGCAATTTAATGTTTTCCAGTTTCACATAAGACAGTAATCTATAAACAAAGTACATAGGCAGGGTTGACTCAAATCACAATGCTAAAATGTGCCTAGCTAGTTTGTGGTTTGGTGTGTTGTGTGAACAAAGTCTGAATGTTAAATCTTGCCCAAGAATCCAAACACAAGCCAAAGGAGGGCAAGAGCTGAGCTGGCTAGGGAACTCTGGGAGTTGAAGTCCACTTGTCTTAAAGTTGCCAAGGTTGAGAAACACTGATTTAAAGTATTCTCAGTTTTCAGCTCCAGTAGAAACCCATCTCACAAGGCAAGCTGGTGGAAACCCCCGCACAAAAATTCCCCAAATAATGTGCCTTAGATCCTGCCTACAAGAGTGAGCCCCAAAATGCAAAGTCTCTCCTTTGAGCAGTTCTCTTTCTCATGCAGAATCACCCCTCCCCACCTCTCTCACCCCACATTCCCAGCATTCAAATTCCATGAACCAATCACTCATTTCCCACCCACAAACTGTCACACACGTATACATGCTAACCCCTTGAGAGAAAACACACCCAACTGTTCAAAAGACACACCCAGATGCTTTCCCAGCTTTCTCCCTTTCCCTATTAGTTAGCTAGCCTCCCTGTTCCCTTCCTGTCCCAGTATTGGTTTCCCTGCTACCTCCGCCCCATGTGTCATATTGTTTCAAATCTCTCCCTCAATTATCCTACGGCCATGCTCAACCCTACATCTTGACCACACAGTTTCAATGGGGTCTATTCTTTCCTCCTTTTTGATTTAGGACACAATGGTACTTCCAGAACCCTGACTCAGATCCTTGAGCATGGTGGGAAAAAAGGGTTTTCAAGCTCTGAAGCTCTGCAGTTTGTAAGCAGTTCATCATCCCTCAAAGCATCCACTTATTTTACCTGCCACTCTTCATTTCTCTTAAACCTCTGAAGAAAAGATATCGCATTGTTGGTGGCCAAGCATTCTGTGCCAATCATCATCACCATCAAGAATCACAAGTAATAATCAGGACAAAGGGAGAGTGCCTGTGAACATGTATGTCTACTCTAGATATATCACTGTGGTGGGTGGAAGACTTATCTGGCATTTTTCTCTGAGTGTGGAAAAGGGTGGGATAACAATCTCAGGAACTAAATGGTGCAGACAGACTCATCCGGACTGGATACTACTCCAAGAACAGCATTTGATATTACCTTTTCCATGCATTCAATATCTAGAGATGGGTTGTGTTCACACAGAACTAACCAGCTCAATTTAATGATGCTATGTTTCGTTAGTTTACTTATCAGTTAGTTGGTAATTCTTTTGCGGCTTAGCTTGTTGGCTAAACTCAACCTGTTTTGGTTAGCTTATGGTGTAACATATGGTACAGACCCAGAAACTAGGTTTACTTAATAACCAGGTTAAACATCTTATGTGACCACACTCATTTGGTAACATTAATTGTACTGAAATTTCCAGATGGATGGTATGAATTCTGGTGTATTTCTACATAGGTAAGACACTACTGTACACAGATATCAGAAGGGACTTTATCAAACCACTCTTTTCCCCTGCTTGTGTTATAGAATATTTGGGTTTTTATATACAGTATCTGTCTCACCAAACAAGTACACTCAATCTTTTTCTAATTACTTTAATTATTAAAACATGTCTACAAGAAGGTGCATTTTATTTACATGGATACAACATACCTACCAAAAATGAAGAAAGAGAATCCTTCTTCACTGTTGTCTATGCTCAGACATTGCACAAAAGAGGCAGAATTTTGCAGCACACATCTAGAAAAGAAAATGGGATTGATATGAGCCCCTGAAGAATTGAGGGGGGAAAAAACCATTCTAAGTGAAAGGTACTGTTTTTTATGTCAGGGTGAAAGGGGAACTAAGCAAAATAGCTTTTCTGTCAGCTAATTAATACAACTTCAGCAGGGTAAGCTTGGACATGTTCCTGGGTTCCTGTGATGCTCCTTCTGATTTCTTTCAGCCAAGTTGTTTCATCATGCTGCAAAGAAACTTTTTTTCCCATTGCAGCACTGCAATGTTAATTTATCTTTATGACATGTGCATAAATCTGGCTCATAAAACTTCTACGGACACAGATCTTATTGGCAGCCTGGTGTAAGAAGTGGGGGGGGGGAGGGAGAGGTTGTAAATCTTGTTTTGAGACCTGTACTAATTATCAGTGTCTTTGGGAGTCATGTGAATGATCAAACGGCCCCTGTTACTAATGAACTGCTGTTGCAATCAGATAGTAAACCCGTGGTATTTATAGAAAACAAACAAGTCCCCCGTGCTTGTTTTGAAGAGGCAGAAGTCTTGGGACGGCCTTAATAACAGCTTGGTTTTCTCACTCCCCCTCAACGAACCTTGACTCTGATTGGGTTACAATGCAGTGTTCTTGGTCAGAGAGCCAATCAGAAAACAGCTTGTGAATAAAAAAAAGTCAATGTGAGAGAAGTCAGTCAGGTTTAGGGATGAGGCAGTTTTCTATGCATGGATTTCTTAATGCTGAAGAGCATGGATAGCCATCCCCCAACCTGGTGTAGGATTTCCAGTACTCTTCAAAAGGTTGCTGCTGAACTGTGAATTTTAGTGGAACAGAATGTGAAAATGATCAGATACATGGGGGAAAGTAATGTCTTCCTCAATATATTTAATTTAATGGAAAAAGCACTTTTGAGACAACTTTGAACCAAATGACTGAGAATCTTGATAGACATCAATTAAATCAAGTATTGATTTCATCCTATCCCCATTTTTATATATAATATGGCTTCCAATCTGCTCTCAGAGGACCTGGTGAGTTTGCCCCCCTCCCAAAGGTTGTGCACCATCATTTTAGAAAATTTAGAAAATTCTCAAACTTGGACCTATAAAGATGAGTACACTTCAGTTCCCAGAATTCTCCAGCCAGGATAGCTGACAATAGCTCACAAACCCACATTTACACTCAGACAAGAACTAACAAGACTCAAAGACAGAACACAGGGAAGACAGCTCCAACCTAATATACAAGAACAATAGCAAAAATTGTAACCAGTTCTACAGTATGTCAGGACGACAGGACGACAATTAAAAACCAGAATTCACGAATATCAGCTGGCAGTTAAGTGGCATGACCAGAAGTCCCTGATCTCCAGCCATCGACAATGAACAACAACAGCTCAACTGGGATGAAGCCAAAGTCATTGGCCATGCTAAAACCCGTCATGCATACGAATTCATTGAAGCCTGGCACTCTACAAACAGATCCATCAACAAACACATTGATTGAAAACCAGTATACAAAGCTATAAGAAAATGGATCATCCGAATGAGCAATCAACAGTGGAACTGCCCACCCGCTCACCAGTTGAATTTCACACCTCGCAAAAAGCCACACAACCAACTGACCTCACCACACAGGACCTATATAAACAGAGAAGAAACTGAACAAGACACTTCACCTACCCTGCTGAAGATGTTACCTAGCTTGGTAACAAAATGTCCAGGAGCCAAGCAGCAAGCTCTGAGAACAAACCACTGCCAAAATTGCTGACAAGACTGAGAAACACTGTTTTAGATGCTAATACAAGCAAAGAGGTAGATCTTTCATTAGAAATACCTTTCTATGCAAGGATATCCAAAAGTTCAAGGTCCACAAAACTCTTCCTTGGGTGGTGCTCTTAAAACATGAAAGGAAAGATAAATTAATTGCTCTGTATCCTGAAGTCAGGGAAGTTTCTCTACCAATTAGGGTTTTTTTTCCTTCTTAAAATAAAATATTTGCCCTAGCAGTAATTGTGAATATCTGTAGGACCCAGAGTTTGAGTCAGCCTTTCTAGGCTGGGTTCATACATCCTAAGCATTCACATAGCCTGGATCAGTTACTGACTTAGCAATTGTATGCACCAGATGCAAATCTTACTGGTGCAAATCCTGATTAGGACTTTTGTATCTTAACAAATTCTGCATACCCAACCCATTTTAGTTAGTTGTTTTAATGTACTAAATTCAGACAAGGGCTTAACCAAGGAACTAGATTAAGTGTGCTGTGTGAATGAACTAGTTTGAGACACTGGAAATATCTCTTGATTTTATTGCTCTGGTTTACACAAAGACAACAAATATTAGCAAATCTAGCTACTTGCATCCATCGGCCAAATCAGACACGTCACTTAAATTCTGTGAATGGCATTAAAACAGTAAAGAGTAGACACAAAGGTCAGTGGGACTATGGTAAAGTAGTGTAGTGATTAACCTTTCCTTCTCTCTGTATTTCTGCCAAACATCTGGTAGTTTGCAGGGTGTCTTTAATTGTGGAAGACACACTAAATCACACATCCCAAGGGAAAATCTTGGCTTGCTCCAGAGCTCCTCACCCTTCTCCTGCTCCTTGTATTGTTTGCTGAACGCTTGGTCATACTGGAGGCTCCTGGTGTTGCCAAATGCTGCTATCTTATTATTTCTTTCCAGCAAAGTCATCTTTCATAGGGAGTCTTCAAGGCAAAGGGTTGTGGTGAGGTGGTCAAGGGGGAAAAGTGGAGCTGATGTCCATTCACTGCCTTATTGGGCAGCTCCTCAAAATTAAACATTGAGATAAATTATAACAGTCCATGTTTCCCTGAAGGGGCCTTAAAATGAGGTTCTCAGGAGAGAAGCTGCTTTGGAGAATGAGGTACCCACTCCAATGCCTCAGTCTGGCCATTGGTCCAAAGTCACTTATAGCCTCATCTATCTATCACTGAAACAAGAGTGTATTAAGATGCATTTTCATTGCCATTATATTGATGATTGGATATATTGAGATATAGTATAATGAAAAGCAGGAAAATACCTCCTGCTAGTGGGACACGGTGGCTCAGTGGGTTAGGACGCTGAGCCTGTTGATCAGAAGGTCGGCAGTTTGGCGGGTCGAATCCCGAGTGCCGCGTAACAGAGTGAGCGCCTAGTACTCATCCCAGCTTCTGCCAACCTAGCAGTTAGAAAGCACGTAAAAATGCAAGTAGAAAAATAGGGACCACTAAGGTGGGAAGGTAACAGCGTTCTGTGCACCTTTGGTGTCTAGTCATGCCGGCCACATGACCATGGAGACGTCCTCGGACAAGCACTGGCTCTTCGGCTTTGAAACGGAGATGAGCACCGGCCCCTAGAGTCGGAAACGACTAGCACACATGTGTGGGGGAACCTTTACCTTTACCTTACCTCCTGCTAAGTGACCATTGTGGGACCATCTGCTTGAGCCAGGGAACTGCAAGAAGAGCTGTACAGCCAGGTCCTCCCCGATCACCCACGTCAGTCTGCTCAGAAAATTAACTTTGTCCCATAAGCCACATGAGTAGCAGCAAAGAATGGCAGTTGCCTTGTTCTCTCTTTGACAATGTTGTAATTTGGATCCAAGGACATCAGAATAATAAATAGAGAGCATCTAGAGCAATATTTTCCAATTTTGGACATTTCCAGGTATATGAACTTCCACTTCCAGAATTTCACATCCAGAATGACCACTGATGAGAATTCTGGGAGAAGCCCATCATCTGGAAATGACCACGGTTGGGAAACACACATCTAAAAGGTCTGTCCACCCAGGAAAGGCCTCTTCACATTTTTCCCAAGAGAATTTCAAACCCTGGAGAGCCATAGGATTTTTAACAGCTTACCAGGTGGTGGGGTTGTACTGCATAGCTTCTTCCCGTACCTGTCAGGTCTTAGGTGTCCTACCTTTAAACATGGGTTTAGTGTTCTTCTAATCTAAAAGAATGCTAAATCTATATTTAAACATACCCCCACCACCACAACTGATGGATGTTAGGGCTGTGTTCAGAGGCAGGGACCTTTCCCCTCCTGCTTCTCTTCACCTGCCCACTATCAGCTATTAGTTAGGAAGAATTCTCTTTCAAAGCTCAACTGGCAAGTAGAGGAAACAAGCTATGTTTGAAAGAACTAGACTTTCTCATTACCCATGAGGATCAAAGGGAACAAACTGACGATCAAAGGAAGGCAGAAGGCTGTGGTTGCTGGAACATGTTTGAGCTATGGTAAGATGCAAGTTAGGAAACTCTCCAACATAGAAACTTGTATCTTGAGTTCTCAAAGAGGCAGAAGTATTACATCAGTGTCAGTGTTATGGAATAAATTGCAAAGCTGTATAAACAGGTGAATTAGAAATATATAAGTTTTGCATTCAACCAAAGTAGTATTACTTTGGCTGCATCTTAAGTGTTGCCAGCCAGGAAAAGGTGATATGTTGTGTACAATCAATCAATCAATTAGAATAGAGCTGGAAGGGACCTTGGAGGTCTTCTAGTCCAACCCCCTGCTCAAGCAAGAGACCCTATACAATTTCAGACAAGTGGCTGTCCAGTCTTTTCTTAAAAACCTCCAGTGCTGAAGCACCAACAACTTCTGAAGGCAAGCTATTCCACTGGTTAATTGTTCTCACTGTTAGGAAGTTTCTCCTTAATTCCAGGTTGCTTCTCTCCTTGATTAGTTTCCATCCATTGCTTTTTGTCTTGCCTTCTGGTACTTTGGAAAATAAGTTGATCCCCTCTTTTTTGTGGCATCCTCTTAGATATTGAAACATGCTATCATGTCACCCTAATCCTTCTTTTCTCTAGACTAGCCATACCCAGTTCCTCCAACCATTCCTCATATGTTTTAGTCCTTCATCCTCCTCTTTCTGAGTTTTGGGGGAAATGATGGCTGGAGTGTCACAATATCCTTAATCTAGTTTTTTTTAAAAAAAGAGACTTATCATTGCAGAATTATATTTAGCTTGAAAGAGCCGCATTAAAGGTAGCTTTTAGGACTTAACTATACAATCGGTGATCCATTGAGTCATTGTTTCAGAGGTATTTCCTTACCAGATTCCTCAATGCCTTAAACAAGGGCAGAGCTTCTAATCATCTAATGTATTGCCTTCACTGGAAAAGTTCTTAAAAATTCAGGAAGATATTCAGAGATGCATCTGTCTTGAAAATATCCCAAGCTGAACTGTATAACAGTCAATTACCAGAATTTGACCACAGGAAATGTTTTTGACATTTTGTATTATGTCATAAAATGTTCTATGGCAATTTTAATGTCATAAAATATGTTATGATAATGTTAATGTCATAAAATGTTTTATGATAATTTTAGGTCATAATAATGTTTTCTGATAATTTTTACAACCTAAAGCATTTTATGAAATTTGTCAAATTTCAATTCCACAGGATTTTGGATACATTCTATACGTTAGTCCATTTGAGGGACCTTGGTTCAAAAATTATTGCCTTACAATGCTCCACTTTGTCCAATTAAAGGTTATACACAGACAAACAGGAGAGTTTTACGGTAGTAGCATATAGATTTAAAATCCTTGTGACCATTTGCAAAGCCATATATGATGTGGCACTGAGTTACATCAGGGTTACATCAGGGACTCTACTTGTCCAGGCTGAACATCAAGGGAATGCCTGCCAAGGATTCTGCACCATATGAAATGAAGGGGGCTTAGGCTAGGAGGCAAGCTTTTGCAAAAGTAATTCCCCGCTCAATCATGGAATTCATCGTCCTTGATGGTGCAACTGGCCACCACCCTTGTATCATTCAGGATGGCCTTTAAATCCATCCTCTTTTATCACTCCTTAAAACTTAGAATGGTTGTGGGCATTGGTGGTAATTACCATTATTATGATTATTATTTATTGTATTGATTTCACTGTTCTTTCAGTTTGGCTAAGATTGATCATACCGGGGTGATTTAAAAATGACAAAAAGTAAATACAGTAATGAAGTCCTTGTTCCTTTCTAGTTTGCATTGGTCATACTACACTTAGAATACTGTGTCCAGTTTTCGGTTCTCAATTAAGAAGGACGTTAACAAACTGCAGAATGTTCAGGGGAGATAAGTAGTCAAGATAATAAGAGAGGTCTGTGAAATGGTTGGAAATATTAGGTAGCTTTGGCTTGGAGAAGAAAATGCTGATAGTTATCTTCAGCTATGTGAAGGAGAGCAGTCATGCAGAAGATGAGGCAGAATCGAATAGTTGATCCAAAGTCAGGACCAGGAATGATGGTCCTGGAAGTAGGAAGTAGATTTCAGTTGGACAACAAAAACATGTCTTAGCAGTAAGAGTAGAACCAACTGCCTCAGGTAATGGTGGTTTCTGCTTTACTAAAGGTGTTAAAACATATTCCCTGTCAATTCTTCCATTTTATAATTTTAACCTGAATTTCAAACTGTCATCTTGGTACCTCAGGTGAACCCTCCCATGCATTGAAATCATCCACTAGGGGAATATTGGGGATATAGGGGATAGTGCTACCCCATGGATGTATCATCCACAGAAAAACATTTCCTCATTATGTCATGTTGGATGGTCACAGAAAGAGTCCTCTGTATTTACTCAATGTCATAAACAGAAGTTTCCTTCCAAAAGGTATTCTAGTCTCTATTCCTATGGGAGAACTTTGTGCATGCACGCCTGTAGATTTTAGCTGCATTCAACATCACATTTGAATCATTAATTTTCTGGATTTGCACAATACAGGGACCGATTCATTAATCAAATCAGCCTGGGTTCATAGAATATATTAAGCAACAAAAAGTAAACCAAGTTTAATGATAACCAACGTACTTTCATTCTCAAGAAATAGTGATGGCCTCTGTTCATTCCAAGGCAACCTAAACAAAGGGATCAGCCCCAAGAGTGAAAATAGCTGAGACCCCTGTAGCATATGGCCTCTACTCTTGTAGGGACTTGAATTATTGTAGTAGAAGGACTTATATTGTTTATTTCAATTTAGGAGCTACCCAACACCTCACCTGCTTTAAGCAGCTCACAATATTCTAAACAACAAAAGCATAACAAAAACCAAACAAGATGGGATCCAGTCACTCAACAAAGAAAACATATAGAAAAGTATATTTCTATCTCATTGCCAATCTGCATGGAGACTAACTTGCCTGCTGATGTATTTAAATCCCCAGTATCTTCTAAAAAGGGGTGAGGGTGTTTGAAGAGCATGAAAGAGCCACTCAAATATACTTCACCCCCATCACCCCAGATAAAAATAAAATGTTCAGTGTTGAAGCCCAGTGGCTTACCACCGCATGTTGATGATGCTCCTTGACAAGATACTGGACATGTTGCAACAGCCACATTGCCTCTTTTAACACTCCCTGTCCTCCCAAAGCCACTGCTTTAGGCTCTAATTACAAAGCAGCATTTTAATAAGGCAGCCCAAATAATCATTAGGTGGACAATCGGCGAAAGAATACACACTCTCATTCAAATTCCACATGGTAAACCTGTTTGTTTTTTTTGTATATATATATATATATATATATATATATATATATATATATATATATATATATATATATATATATATATATATATATATATATATAATGTTTACAGTGTTTGTTTATAGTATGGTCAACGTTATTTTGTTGCAGAGAGTTTCGTTTGCAAGATGATCTGATCTCACAGATACACATAGATCAAAACACTTACGGACATCATTCTCACTTCTTTCCCTCCCCCCCCAAACAATTTTGGAGTGCCAGTTGTGTGTCCTGAGCAAAATTCTTTTTCCAGGCTAAATTACCCCCTTCGTTTTTGCTATAAGACAGAAAGATAAATTATTCTGGAAGGAAGGATTGAAGGTTTATCGCATTCAGCTTATAGATAGGCAAGATCATCTGCCTCCAAATTTCAAATCATTTTAATTTCTTCTGAAACGTGCCATCAAAACGAGGGCACTGCTCAAATGTTCGGCTCCAGGCATCGAAATGCCTCAGCTCATCTTTGACGCTCCAGCACAGAGACTAAAAGAAAAGAAAAAAGGCTGGTCTCTCTTACTTGGAAAAGGTATGGGAGCAGGAAGCCAAAAGGGAGCGGGAAATCTTGCTCATGTCAAGTGGTTTGGCTTGGTTCTCCGCCCACAAGGTTCTCACAAGAGGGAATCTGTATTTTGAGGCCAAACCCTCTACCATCTACATAGTAGAGCTTGCCCAACCCAGATCAAAAGAGAGGATCATTAGGTAACAAATGCACTGGAATTTTTGAAACGCAGAACCTGCAACTGGTCACTGTTTATTACAGTTTTCCAGGAATACTGTTGCCATGAAGTTCAGAACTAGATTACAAGCTCAGATCTGTGGCAGCTGGAGTTCCCCACCTGCACCCTTCTTTTCATTGGTGCATCATTCATTATACTAATGTCTGCATTCATGGATAATTTATCAAACCTTGACTTGATGACTTACGTTGCCGCCACCACCATCCCATTTCAAGTTGATATCATAAGGAAAAGGTGTACAGGGACTGAGTCCACTTCTGTGAATTGGTAAGCCAACATTCCAGTCCAATATTATATTTGTAGATCACTATTATCTAGAACAGGGGTAGGCAACCTCAGCTCTTTTATGACTCGTGGACTTCAACTCCCAGAATCCCTGAGCCAGCATGGCTCAGCTTGGAAACCTCTCCCTTTCCCCTCAGCATAGCTGACTTGGGTATTCTGGGAGTTGAAGTCCGCAAGTCATAAAAGAGCCGAGGTTCCCTACTCCTGGTCTAGAACATCATTTTTTTCTATCCTATCCTGAATCTATTTTCTTCAGAACCAGAATAAAACCCTGTAATTTGCCAAAGATGTACTTCTAAATGTCAGCCTAATTGCATTATTGTTAGCATTAATCCTGGGTATGACTTCTATCACTTTCATTCCCATCATCTCAGTACAATGGGTGTTTATTCAGTTCTCCACCACCACCACCAATAAACAGTGAGTAAACCGGAAGCTATAATCAAAGTTACTCCATAGTGAGCCAACATCGGCCTGCAAATATAGGTGGTTGTCGTAAATCATGCTTACCCAAAAATTATTTTAAGTACCTCACTGGCTGTGTTCATTGCTTAACCTAATTTACTAAATAAACCAAAGTTGCTGGGTTTACACTATGTGCTAAGCAGAAACCATAGTTTACACACAATTCATTGAGCCACAAAGAAACTAATTACTTTTTAATAAGTTATATGAATTTATCTGTTGAAAACAGTAGCACTGATTTTTCAGTGCATAGACATAAGATCAAAATGCCAACTGTTGTTTTGTTTTTCATTCCCAACCTCAATAAAATAAAAACAAATTATGTAACTTCCCATATGAAGCTAAACATACATTCCTTTTAATTGAGCTCATTTCAGTGGCTTGCACGCCATTACAGCTCCCTGCAGGAACAACTGTACAGTAGTTGCCAAAATTGTGGAAACCTTTTGGGAAAAGAGTACAGTAGAAATGTCACCTTTTGTTAAGTTTCCACCAATTTTTCTTCTAATTTCTTTATAACTGTAGCCTTGTTCACTTAATAATACAATTTTACATCACTTTCTGGGCAACCAGTCAACTCTTTGCACCATTACTTTAATTGTATTACGTTTTAATGAATGCAGCTCACTAAATGAAAGAACACCAAAAAACCCAACCAACTTGATAGCAACACCATAACACACTGACAAAATGTCCTCCTCTCAGCTTCAATACATGACATTAGTAATTGAATCCTACTGTGATCTGATTGGCTCATTGCCAAAACAAGATGACACCTGATTGGCTCTCTAAACACTCATGCTTATTGGCTACTATCAGATGAAGGAAAGCTACCTCATATCAACCTAAGCAAGTTGTGTTTCCTTTTTCTGGTTAGTTGGCTATAACTTTTCATAGAATACAGTACGGATAATTGAACAAACTTTGTTGCATTACATTCTTGGTTAAATTATCTTTCCATTGATATATAATTTTATGGTACTACTCCCCCCAAAAAAGTGGTGTTAGTAGCCATCAAATCTCAAAAATACACTTTTCCCAAAAGGTTTCCACAATTTTGGCCACTTCTGTATCTTGGTTTTCCCATGCTTTTCACCTTTACCACACAAATGGTGGAGAAGCCCAGCAGTCCTTCTCCGCATGAGAAGGAATGATCTAACCACATTTTTCCCTTCAGGTGGACCGATGAATTCATTCTTCATTTTGGAAGTACACAAATTGCCTTTCAAAAGGTGGAGGCAACCTTGCCAGGAGACGTACTGGAGATCCAGCAATGTTCACATCATTTTCATGTGCATTTGATGTGCAACATGCATGCCAATTTGCCAGAGGTCAATGAAAGGAGGGGCGGTACTAACATTTTTAATGTGCTCTCCCTGGAGATCTTTCTTCTCTAAAGCCAAGCGAATCATATTTGAGATACACCTTAAGAAATTCTAATCTTCACTTGTAAATAAAGCCTGCTGTGTGCGTTGTTGAACATTTGGCCCGCTTTAGCATACATTGTGTCTGGCTTTATTTATCCCAGAGCAAAAATAATAACAATAAAAAAACTGGGCGGGCTGAGAAGATCAGCAGTTTGGTTCTGAAGCTTAAGATGTCTTCTTCCCAAGCTTCCTGCTTTTGCTTCCTTCCATGGATTAGCCCTGGATTCTTCTAAATCCCCAAAAGTTGGCCATTATCCAGTGGGTGACAGATTTGCTCAAAAACCAAGGTCTCACATTGCGCTGGCCAAAATGTAGTTTGTCTGGTTTTGCATGAGGGTGTTGCTATTTTAGTTTGATGCTGTGGTTTATGAATCAGAATGTTGTGAAATGCAGGTTGTAGCTTATTTAATAAACCAAGTTTAAACCAACAATGGCTTAGTAACAATGCATATATCCAGCCTAAATCATTCCATGTTAGGATTTTTCATCTTCTCTCTGTATATAATCACTAGATGAGAAACGAAGGCCCAAAAGAAAAACCCCAATAAGATGATAAACAATGCTATGGAAGATTTTGCCACAAGGAAATTGACTAGCTTCTGAATTCATTGTTCATTCATTCATTCATTCATTCATTCATTCATTCATTCATTCATTCAATTTCTATAACTGCCCAATTCAACTCTGGGTTTTAGTGACAATTTAGTGACCAAGTGGCAATTCTAAAACTATAAAACAATTTTTAAAAAATTAAAACAATAAAAACATTTGCTTTTATAGAAATATAAATAGCAGCCATGATCAGCTAAAAGTAAAGTCAAGTAACAGGGGCCTTAAGACATTCCAAGCCCCAGGCCCAAGTTTTTAAAGCTTTGCAAAAAGCCAGCAGGGTTGGGCAATTCTAATCTCTGAGAGGGAGAATATTCCATAAGGTAGGGGTTGAAGCAGAGAATGCCCATCTTCTAGTTCCTGCCAATCAACAATCTTTGGCTGATGGGACCTGCAGCATGCCCAATCTGTTGGATTAGATTGGACTGTCTTTATTTTTTTTTTAATTTTAATTCCATTTATATCCCGCCCTTCTCCGAAGACTCAGGGCGGCTTACAAGCTTAGCAGTAGCCTTCATTCTATGTATATGCCTGCTTATTAGGGCTTTCACCCCCCACCCCCCCAAGCAGCATTATAACAAAGTCAGCTTAATTGCCCCCAACAATCTGGGTCCTCATTTTACCTACCTCGGAAGGATGGAAGGCTGAGTCAACCTTGAGCCTGGTGGGACTCGAACCTGCACTAATTGCAGGCAGCTGGTGTTACTTAAGGAGGCATTAGCCCACTGCTCCACCAAGGCTCTTTCCAAGACAGTCCTTCAGGTAACCCCTCCCAAGCTATGCTGGGCTTTAAAAGTGACAACCACTACCTTGAATTGCACCCGAAAATACATTGACAGCCAGTACAGCTCACGGAGTAGTGGTGTTACATGTGCCATGTAGCCGGCACCATTTATTATCCATGCAACAATTTTGCACCAGCTGAAGTTTCTGAATGCTCTTCAAGGGCAGCCCCATGCATAGCATGTTACTGTTATCTAAGCAGGTGGTTACACGGGCCTGGGTAACAGCAAGAAAGGCCTCCCCTTCCAGGAGTGGGCACAACTGACACGTTCTTTGGCCTACAAATAAATCCCATTCAGTACATCGAAGACTTACTCTCAAGAAGAAGGTATGGTGCAACAGCACCCAAACAAGCTTGGCTAATTTATAGCTACTGATTTCAAGATATCCACCACATATCAGATTAGAATATTCTGGCACTTCTAGTTAAAGTTATTATATATCTTGCATACTGATTTGTCAAACAGAACACAGCTGATGAAATTGTTTGAAAGTAATGCACATCCAGAGGAAAGAAAGGGTTGCTTTTCCCACACTGTCCAATTGCATAGTTGCTCTCACTAGAATGGATTTTTGTTGTTCGGTAAGTCATATCTGACTCTTTGCAACCCCATGGACCACAGCACGCCAGGCTCCCCATCCTCCCATCTCCCAGAGCTTGACCAAATTATGTTCATTGTGTTGCTGACCCTACCTAACCATTTCATCCTCTGCTATCTCCTAGGACAGGGGTCTGCAACCTTGACAACTTTAAGACTTGTGGACTTCAACTCCCAGAATTTCTCACCCAGCTATGCTATGCTGAGGAATTCTGGTAAGCTGAAGTCCACAAGACTTAAGAGGTTGTCAAAGTTGCAGACCCTTGCCCTAGGAGAATGGACGGTGGTAATTCACCATACCCCCCCCCACCTTTAGAGCAAGCTCGTTCTCTGAATTGAATGGATATTTATGTACTTACTGTGTTTATAATCTGCTCCAATTAACCACAACTTGAAGCAGTGAAAACCCAACCGGTCTACCCAGGTAAAACCATATGCCAAAGTCCAAACCAATGAAACATATAAGAGGCAGCAGGTTAGACACCTGCTGGAATAATGTGGTTTTAATTTTTTTTCTAAATACAAGAGGATGGGCTATTTTCACATATGGGATAAGGCGTTGCAAAGAGCAGAGCCTGCTGCTGAGGCCTGTCACGTGGAGTCACCCAGAGTTGGCTGAAAGATGAGCGGCTATGTAAATGTTTCATATAAAATACAGGTAGTTCTCGATTTGCAACCACAATTTATGTTGCTAAGCGAGGCATTTGTTAAGTGAATTTTGCCCCATTCTACGACCACACCATTCTTGCCACAGTTGTTAAGTGAACCACTGCAGTTGTTAAATTAGTGACATGGTTGTTAAGTGAATCTGGCTTCCCCATCAACTTTGCTTGTCAGAAGGTCACAAAAAGGGGACATTGCAACCGTCATAAATATGAGTCAGTTGCCAAGTGTCTGAATTTTGGTCAATGGACCATGGGGTTGCTGCAATGGTTGTAAGTGTGAAAAATGGTCATAACTCACTTTTTCGGTGCTATTGTAACTTTGCACTTTCACTAAATGAACTGTTGTAAGTCGAGGACTGCCTTTAAATAAATGTGGTCTGCACCTATGGACCTGAAAAGGCCCTCTCTAGTTGTTCAAACCAATCAGGCAGATTCCATCTCGGCAAGCTGTTGCCTGATATAACCCCACTATAGCAACATGAGGTTTTTCAAACTGACGGCCACAGTGAGTTTATTGGCCTCGTTCTCCCCTATCCCGATTGCAAATCCTGGAATTTCTACATCACATCTGAACAATATTATGGGATCATATATGTACAAGCGCACACGTTTACAAGCAGTTGAGTATCCAGCCTAAAATGTTAATTTGTGCCATAAATCAAACATCTTTACCTCATTATTAATTTGATGCATATTTTGGTAATTATGAGCATGCTTTAAACAAAAACAATATTGTGCGTGGTAAACTTTACAAGATTAAACAAACCACATTGCATTTCTAACTCTGTTTTTGCCGTTGTTATTTTGGAAAGTTTTGTAAAACACTAAAATGATATGGCAAAACTCAGAAGTAACCTATAACTTTCACTACCATATAAAAACTCAAGAGTTAAACAGTGAAATAAAATAGTGGTTTATTTAAGCAGATTTAAACAATAACTTTGTGGTTTACTTCATATTATTAAACATATGCCCAATCCCATATTTTCAAAGTATAAAGCCATCCTGTAAATTGATTTCCAAATGTTTAAGTGCTGTCTAATTTTAAGAACTGTGCTTGCTTCTTTTTTCTTTTTAATTCTCGTGTCTTGTTTTTGTGATTATTGACCAAAGATCAATAACTTGTTTCAGATTAATGACTGAAGCTGAGATTCAAATTACAAATATGTTCTTATTTAAGGAATTATGGGTCTGCTAACATTGAGCGTACAAAAGAATGACTATAATACATTTTCAACACAATCATCCTCTCACCCCCACGTACACAGTCTTTCTGTTGCTTTCACAGTCCATTATTGGGGATATCAGCAATACTAAAATAGACAATTGACAGAGTGGTATTTTCTGGATTTTACTTGGGAAGCAGATCAGACAGCCACATTTATTTTATAAAAGGCTTTTTTCCCCTCAAAAGTTAATATGGTGGTGGACAGTAGTGACATCTTTGAGTTGCTGAAAATTAAGTAATGTAAGCAGACACGTCCTACCTAAACTACTACTGTGTAGAAGGCATTTTCTTGTTGGATAAATATGGTAAGCTATACTGAACCATAATGCAAAAGTAGGCATAAACATAACAAATAAATTAACTGCCCTATTAATAGCATTTACATTCGGTCTTGAGACTACTCCCACAGTGCTTCTAATAATTTGCTAATTAAGCTCTTCTAAAAACATATTAGTAATTTTCTCCATTTAATTCCAAGAGCAATCGCAGAGTATAAAAAAGGAAAGGATCTTGTAGATCTTACAGATTAAAAGACTAGCAGATTCATTGTAGCTTCACATTTTTATAAAGTCGAGTCTACTGCATCAAAACTGGTGTTCCACAATGATGGATCACTATCTCATAACTATTTGGAGCTTCCTTACAGAAAGAAAACAAGATCTAAAGAAATGATGAAAGGGAAGCAAGAAAACGTCCTAAACAAAATAAGTAATTTTAGTCATTTTTAGGAAGCAACTTTTCTGTTGCTGCAATTGAAAAATCAAACTTGGGGACTCTGAATGCCTTTTGCAATTCAGACTATGCTACTCAAATTACAAATGTACAAAATTCAATGAACAGTATTTCATAGGGAATAGGACACCTGTTCTTGAGCACAGCTCGTAAAGTGGGAGATAATCACAAAAGACTAAAGAATAATTATGTGGTATGCTTTGGACTCAATTATTGTATCACTTATCTAAAATACTGAAATAAGCAAGGGGTGTTTTTTTAAGAACAATAAAAAAACCAGAATAGGAAGCTCTTTTGAGATTTTGCCCCTTTTTATTCTAATGAAACCAGACGGCAACCAAAAACCACAATCTTGAAAGTTACTTTAGGTATGCCCAAAGATTTTCATACACCTAACAAATATCTGCTCTCACCCCTACGGAGATCCAAATATGATATTGCGAACAATTTTTGCTATGCAGCATAAGAGTTACTATTCAAGAAATACTGGTCTTAAAAACCTGCTAGGCAGAATGAACTATTCAATCTGTTCTTGGTTTGTGGCTGTGTTCTATTTCTAGGAAATCAGTATCTGAAGACAAAGATGAAAATGAAAATCTTCAAAACTAAGAGAATTTTTTTTGTAACTACAGAAACCAACATACTTGATGCAGTTATTTAAGCTTTAAAAAATTATGCATTCACAGTGTATTTTACAGGTACAACATAGACTTTGGATTTTTTTCAATTATCAGACTGAGCTTAAGATCGTACATGTTGGAGTTAGTCCTACTGAACTGTATTTTGCTATTACAAAACCAACTTTGCATTCATTCAAAAGTCTAGTGGTTTCAATAGGACTTAATGAATGCCAACTACTTCTCAGAGTAGGAGAAACAGCGACTGAACTGGATAAATGTACTCCAGCTCAGATTCAAGAGAAAATATTTCATGGTACTTTAAAAGTGGATTAATTAGCCTAGAAAAATATATTTTCATGTTTTTTGCAGAAACCTGCTCTTGACCTACATAATGAGTGGAGAAATCTCAATATTTTATAATACACTACTTAGAAAATGGCACATCAATCAGCAAAAAAGTATAAACTATCTTACCTAGTCCTATCCAAGATTCCTGGGAAAAAGGCTATGGAGGTTGTAGAGATTGATATTGGGAGGGTCCTTAAAACCATGGTAGATAAAAGCCAAACTCCATTCCTCCGTAAGGCAATCATTACCTGTTGCTAATTAAAACATAGTTACATCAGGAAGACATGTATTCAGAGATGCTCCTTGTTCTTCTAATTTTGTGCCCAAAGGACACCAGAATTCAGTCTCCCAGTTTCTATTCTGATGTTTTAACCACTATGTCAAACTGGCTCTTATGAGAAGAGTCTAGAAGTACTTACAAAAGCTCAGCATGTGGGAAAATGCTGAGTAAGTTCATTTTATCTAGGCCTTCAAGATACATACACATACAATGAATTCCAGGCTCTGTTAACATTTTACAAGCGGCATAAATGCAAGAAGTAAACTATAGAAAGCCAGGAATGTCCAGATTCCAAAGAAACCCTTCAGGCTATCATCACAAGCACATTCACAACTGTCTTCACCATAAGTTCACTAGCCTCCATTCACACATGCAATCCTCTATATACTAACAGCAGTGGAACTTAGGAACCATTAGCAATAAATAAAATAATGGGAAATGGAGTACAAGTAGTACAGGTGTGCAAGAGAACACTGAAAATCTGGAAAGAGCCAAAGGCTGAAGTTAATTGCTTTTGCTTTGTAGCTGCAATTAACACAATTTGCATCTGATTTAATACAGCAAATAGCAAATGCTAGGCTGGAAGACATGGATCACACTTGAACTGCAACATCTTTCTGCTAGTTTATTCTAAACGAACGGGCATTATTCCAGTTTTTCAGGACTTTTAATAAGCAAATTATCTGAACTCCTAGAAGCATAACATCTGTTCTTTAAAAGCCGAAAGATCCAAGAAGCAGAATGAATCTATTTCAAACAAAACAACTGCTTATCTGGTCTGGCATTCTACCTGCCTTCTGGAATTCCTATGCTATGGATTTTTTTGAAAATGTTAGAAGCTATAAAACAGTTTCTTCCAATTTTTTTGCATGTAGATTTATTACAAAGAAAAACTCACATTAGATGAAATATATTTTTATGCTTTTTAAAATTATAATTACTTAAATATTCCATTTTTAGTAAGCTGCACAAGTGAAATGTATTCTCCCTCCATCAGGCACAATAGATAAGAAATGACAGGTTAAAGGCACATTATGTTTTTCATCACAAATTTTTACCACTTTCCAATATCTCACCCCAATTTGTAGGGATGCTCAGATCCATATACAATAATTAGAGAAAGGAAGAGAGCAGTTAAAAGCATTTTTGCTCCAATTCTTTTCTAACAATCTCATTTGATTTTATTAAACACCCGCAAAACCAAAGGCTTTGGAAGAAATCTTCCTTTCTTTAAACTGATGGGATGACTCCTACTTGTATTACTGACTCCAGAACCCCCCTCCCAACTCTTGCAAAGGAAAAGAAGGTACATTAGGAATGTCAGCAACTTAAAAATAACAAAATCATTTTCCATCCTAGCAATAAAGTTTTATTAAAATTGTTCATTAATGCTTCATATGTAGCAAGAATGCATAGATCCCAAAATATACATACGTCTTTTTCCTTATAGAAATAGATCATTCTTTATAATAAAAAAAAAACCAGTAGGAACATCTTTAACAGATTACTCAATCCATGACTGACAGTTACATGAGGTTGCATCATGTATAGCTGGTGTTCCCAGCCATGTTTAAAAGATTGCATCATTCTGAACTCTCTTCTCTCCTTTACGGTGTATATATATATATATATTTTAATTTAAATAACACTAAGCACTCACTCCCCCCACCCAAAAAAAACCCTTTGCAAAGACAATCATATTGGATATTAATTAAATGGCTTCTTATGTTGAGCTTGGTATTGGCTTTTTTTTTCCTTAGAAAAAAATAAGGAAGTTGAAAAACTATGGATTCCTCCATGAAGTCGTGCAGAGATCAATAGAAACCGGCCAGAGAACTCCCCCCGCCAGCCGAAGGAGTCGTACTGCAAGAAGCTTGTGGCGGAAGGTTTCTCCCATCATCAGAGTGCGAATTAAAGGCCAAAAATATAATTTATATATATCTTTATATATTTATGCAAACCCCTCGGGACTTTCTATTTGCAACCCCTCCGACCCGTGCTAGTCCTGAAAAGAAGGACAGATGCGCCCACTAGATTCCACCCTTTCTCTCCCCCCCCCCACACACACCGCTTCATTCCTTCCCGGAAGCCTCCCCCAACCCTCCGCCTGCCCAAACCACAGAGTTGTTTCCAGCGGCGTCCAGCTGTTCGGGGTCAACGGGAAGGGGAAAGGCTAGCAATGTCCGGAGGAGGCCAAAAGCGGCTCGGGCAGCTGTTTGAACAAGTTCCTGAGGGTGCTGAGTTCCCGGGACAGCTGCTCGACTTTCTTTTGGAGCCTCTCGTTCTCGGCCGTCAGTTCCAAGACTTTGTGCTGCGTCTCCAGATTGCGCATCTTGGCTTTGTCGCGGCTCTTGCGCACGGCGATGTTGTTCCTCTCGCGGCGGATCTTGTACTCCTCGCTGTGTTTGTCCACGCACTTCTTGGACTTGTTCTTGCCGCTGCCGCTGCCGCCGCCGCCGCCGGGGCCTGCCGGGTAAACGGCGCCGCCACTTCCTCCTCCGACCGACGCGGATTTCGAGGAATCGGATGGGTTCGGGGTGCCGGGAGGGCTCGAGGACGAAGAGGTGGAGAGGTTCCCGCTGCTCCCGCTCGGCACGGACTGGTAGCCCAAATAGGAGCGGACGGTGCTGCCGTAAGGCGAGGACATTCCACCCAGGCCGGGCCCTGCTCCTCCGCCGCCGCCGCCGCTTTCTTCCTTGCGGGCCCCTTTGCAAGAATCCAAGTGCTCGAAGACCGGCTCCACTTTGGTCTCCACCATCTGCGGCGGGAAGCAGCCCAGCAGCGACCCGGCTTTATGGTTCTGTCCGACGCCCGGGTGGTGGCTGTGTCTGCTTAGGCTGATGTAAGCGTAGTCGGGGTGCTTCTTCCCGCCGCCTTTATAGTCCTGCTCGGAGAAGAGATCGGAGAGGAAATCTTGGCCGCTGCTCCCGCCGCTGCTGCTGCAAACAGGCTCAAAGTTGCCCCCTGCTGCCGTGGAAGGAGGCGGCGGCTGTTGCTGCGGCGGCGGCGGCTGTTGCTGCGATGCTAAAGGGTCCAGGTAAGGGCTGAAGTCGATGGCTCTCTCGTGATCCCCCACGGTGAGCTCGGTCATGGAGCGGGCCCCCGCCGCCCGGGGGTGCAGCTTGTTCAGAGCAGCCAGACAGTCCGCCTCGTAATAGAAATTAGCCACTTCCATGGATTTAAAGGCCGCGGGCTGAAGGGGGTGGCATGCCTGATCCCAGGCTACCAGGCGTTGCATGAAAGCAAAAGGAGGGGAGCGGGGGGAAAAAGGGGAACCTCGGCCACCAGCGGCCCCCCTCCAATGCCTCCAGAGCGGGAGGGCGGGGACGTTGCAAGCGCCGACCGAAGAGACGCCGGCAATTCCTCTCTGCCTTCTCGCCGGCTCCTTGAAACTCCCGTCCGAAACCAGGGGAAGGGGCTTGGGAGAGCCCCTTCTTTTAAAAATAAAATAAAATAAAATCGCGAATTGCTCCTTTAGACGCTGCTGCAGCTGCCGCTCGAGCGCTCTAGCCGCGGCTGGTTCCTCGGGACCATTTGACGGTAGGTGTCGTCGAGTCTCCTCCTAAAGTCGCTCGACTTGGGAAAGTTCCTTTGCTCTCGGTTTATTTATAGGGGCGGAGCAGCGCGAGCAAAGAGAGAGGGAGAGAAAGAAAAAAAAGAAGAAAGAAATTTTTTTAAAAAAACCAAAGAGGTCATTCGCCGCCTGTCTGCTGCGCGTTCCGGCGCACGGAGAGGGCTCGCTTGCTGGCTCCAGCCTTCAAAGTCGGGCGTTCGCGAAGCGTCTGTGTCTCCCGGAGCCTTGGCCATTCATAACAAGGCGACACCACGGCACGATTCGGGGAGGAGGAGCAGAGGAGGTAGGAGGTGGGAGCTGGGCTGGTTGGCCCGGGCTCGCCGGAGGGGAGGGGCGTCTTTGTAGCCGGGGCAAAGTTGGGTGTGCGTGTGATCTTTCTCTTTAGCCTAGCCCCAGCTGGGTTTTTCCCAAACCCAGAATGGGTGATCCAGGCTCGGACGGAAGGCTCTCGCGTCCAGATCCCCGAGTTTCTGTGGCATCCCGGTTTGGGAAGAGAAGTTTCTTTTTTCAAGCCAAATGAATGGGCTTATCTGCGCTCCTGTTAAGAAGACGGGGTCCCTTTTCGCGCCGCGTTGTCCCAGCGCACCCGGCGAGGCTTGGGTAGGATTGCCCTATTCTAAACATTTACAGCGCGAGGATGTCCTGTTGAGCGCAGCAAGCGCGCTTTGGCTCCAATGACAAAAGTAGATCTTGTAGTAGCGCCTCGGCGATCGTTTCTGGGTGGAGAGAAGTTTTCAGTGAGAGTGAGCGTGCCAAGCTTAAATTGCGTGGACAGATACCCTACTCAGTGCAGCCGAGACCGAAGATCTGTGTTGAAGATCTGTGTTTGCGTGACATGGTTGACCATGATTTTTAACACCGTGCATCACACAAGTTCTTGACACTTTGAACCATAAATTATGTGGGCAGAGGTTTTGCACAATGTCTTAGGCTAACAATTCTTTGGGTAGTTTAGGATACAGGGGTATATATAAAGGTAAAGGTTCCCCCGCACATACGTGCTAGTTGTGCTAGTTGTTTCCGACTCTAGGGGCCGGTGCTCATCTCCGTTTCAAAGCCGAAGAGCCAGCGCTTGTCCGAGGACGTCTCCATGGTCATGTGGCCAGCATGACTAGACGCCAAAGGCACACAGAACGCTGTTACCTTCCCACCGTAGTGGTCCCTATTTGTCTACTTGCATTTTTACATGCTTTCGAACTGTAGGTTGGCAGAAGCTGGGACGAGTAACAGGTGCTCACTCTGTTACACGGCATTCGGGATTCGACCCGTCCTAACCCATTGAGCCACTGTGTCCCTGATACATATACATATACATATACATATACATATACATATACATATACATATACATATACATATACATATACATATACATATACATATACATATACATATACTGTGGATGTAGCAAATGGAGAAGAGCCATTGCAAAGAAAGAAAGAAAGAAAGAAAAAGGGAGAAGGAAGAAAGGATTTCCTGAGGCTTCCAATTAACTACTTTTGCACATACTTTTTAACATACTCCCCGCCCATCACCCCCACTTCTGGGCATAGCATTTTGCCTTCTGCTATGAAAAAGAGGCAGATTTGGGTAAAGACCCTAGCCAAGTTTTTAGAATTGATCAGTGTGTCATCCCTTCAGCAAAAGGCATCATGGCTGGGACACGTCCAGACATTCCATTTCTTCTTAGGAACCAAGGATCAAGAGATGGCGTGGAACCCTGCACCCTTTCAAAAGGAGGCTTTCCTTTGCTGATTACTATATATTTCTGGCACTTTTCTGGCATGGAAAGCAGGACAATGTTTGACTCCCCTTGGAAGGCGTTGCGGACTAGCCCCTTTCCAGGCTAACAAGTGTTATTAAAAAGCAGAAATTTTCATGAACTCCAGTTCGCTTCAGCAGATGCACAGCTGCTGTGCATGAAGACCCCAGCAGTGTGTGCCTTTCACTAATGGGTTAGCTTGAAAGAAACTTGGTTACCCAGCTCTCCTCCTGCAGTGAGTCTCATAGGAAATCCAAAGTGTCCCAAAGGAGGTAAAGCAGACCTGAGAGTTTTATCTCTTCCTTGTGAGCATCGGGGAGTGACTCGTTTTCTCCCCAAGATCACCCCATCCTTTCCCCACAGGTCTCTTTTGCAGCTGTGAGTGTCGTCATTTGGTCTGGCATGAAAACAGTGCATTTTAAAAGGTGTCCTTGGTCTGGCCCTCACATTCCTGGGCAAGTCTGAGTTCTCATTGTCTTCTGAAGGACCACAGTGAGCTTAGACGTCACGAGCTTTGAGACTGTTTAGGTAAAAGATGCCCACCTTGGAAGCCAAATGTACGGTTCTCCTCATTGGGTCCCGTAATTTACCTGCATCCAGTCATGACTCATTCCCAGAATAAAGGGCAAAAAAACCGAAGCAATCGAAGCCAAATGTGTAATTAAAGAAAGCAGGAGTGTCTTTTGCCTTAACAAGGACGATCCAGCACTGGGGAGCAAATGGTATTGCATCTCAGAATAACATGAAGCAATCCTGTGGTGTGAGGACACCAACGTTAAGCCAGAGGAACAGGTATTGCATTATGCGATTCAGCAGTCAACTCTTCATGAAGGCCCAAACCTCAGAGACTTTAAAAAGAGGAAGGATTAAAAAAATTGGGTATATAGCCATGCATTCCTTTTGTTCTCCTTTCAAATTGATCTTATTTGTTGGAATAATTTTACAAAAGGAATTTAGGCTTTACTTATATAGCACAAAATGATCTTAAATTCATGGTTCTAGTTCTCCTTGTTAAAAGATGAAAACAAAAGCATTGCGTGCATATTGTGTTTTTAAAAGATGAGGAATGGGTCTATAGTGATTCAAATCAGGCTTATATTTTGATAAGTTTTGATCTTTGTAGAATTTGGTAGTATTTACTCTCCCATCATAGCAACATTAATTCTATTCATTAACAAAATTATATTATTTCTCCATAATAATGCAGAAAGAGCCAGTTTGACCTAGTGGCAAAGGCACCAGGCTAGAAAGCAGGAGACTGTGAATTCAAATCCTGACTTAGCCATGAAAGCCACTGGGTGACCTTGGGTCAGTCACTCTCTCTCAGCCCAATCCATCTCCACAGGGTTGTTGTGGGGAAAGTAGGAAGAAGATGTGTTGGATATAAAAATATAATAAAGGTGGTCTATAAATAAAGTTCTGCAGAGACCTCAAGAGCAGGTGTGTGTGTGTGTGTGTGTGTGTGTGTGTAGATACAGATATTTCTTTACAGGGAATGAGTGAAATTGACAAGGCTTTTTCCAAATTTTCTAATGGAGGGCCATGCCGAAATTGACGAGACTTTCTTCTAGCGTTCCAGTTTCACCAGAAAAAGGAAACTTGACAAAATTACCATTGGGCAGATGCTTAGTATGATGCAAAAAAGTGGAGAAGCGGAGTAAAAAAAACAACAACCACACTTTGTCTGTTATTTCAGTGGTTAATGCAGCCTTCCTTATCCAGGTGACCTCCACATGTAAGACTACAACTTCCAACATTCCTAGATAATATGATCAAAGACTCCATTGGCTAAGCATTCCAGTCTTTGTTGCCCACCCCCGCCATAACCAGAGCTTAAAGAAGGCTGAGATAAAAGATAAAACAAGCTATTTTGAATAAATAAAATCTACCAAGCCTTTCAAAACGTACACACATTTCTTCACAGAGGCTGCTCACACAGAGAACACTTGGGGGGGGGGGGGGAATGTAAGTACTAGCTTTCCTTTTCTTTCTCTTGTACATATATACAGTTGTAGGTTAAAAGTTATTTTTAATCAGTGTTGCTCAATTTTAGCAACTTCAACATGTGTGGACTTGAACTCCCAGAATTCCCCAGCCAGCATACTGGCTGGGGAATTCTGGAACTTGAAGTCTGCATATCTTGAAGTTGCCAAGATTGAGAAACAATGCACTAGATGGTAAATTGTGAAACTATATTAAAGATTAGGACTTCCATTATTCTTGCTACACACCCGTCTCCCTTTATTTCCCCCTTAAAAGCTCCTCCTTCCATCATTAAACTATTGGCGTTTCAACCAGGCAGATTGGTGGCAGCGGCTTTTTTCCCCCCCAATCCCCAGCTCTTTTGCTGGAGAATATTCAGTTTAAATTCTTGTCCAACTCCAACGAGAGAATCTGCCTGGTTCCAGTTGTGGTTCCTCAGGAGCTAGTGCCTCATGTTCCCCAGCCCCTCTCCAGGAGAACCAGACAAAACTCTTTTTCTGTAGATGCTGATGATTTTATCCTGAGGTTAAATTAGTGCAGTTAAGTAGAACTGGAACTGGATGAAGTAGAGGGAAACCCAGCTACCAATAAAATTCCCCTTGGAGTGAAATGTACTTTTCTTACGCTATTAGTGACTCTTTATGACTGCATGCACTTCTTCCTTTTAGCTGGTGCAAAGAGCTGCTCTCCCAAACGTTGGCTTTGGAGATTGGGTAATGAGCAGACTTTCCGGTACTGTTGGAGAGCCAACTAATTTTCATCAGGGGCATCTAGTTTCAGACTTCCCCTTTCTGCCAGCTTCCCTAATCTTCTGCCTTGCCTGGCACCCTCTCTGCCCTTGCTGCCCTACCCTCTTACTTTCTGTGGCCTCTTATGGATAGCAACAGCAGGAAATGCTGGCAGGTGTAGCCATCAAAGCTTGAATCCTACTCCATCCAAACTTGGAAGGACGGAGGTAATGACACCGCCGAGCAGTTGCTTGCAATTCCAATCCTTTTCCACCTCCTTTTACAGTCCAGGCAACTCACATATTTGATTGAGTTGACTTGAGTACTTGAACCTCATTGTCATTGATATAATCATCAGTCAATTGCAAAAGGCAGCTTTACCTGGAACAGCTTACAACCTGCTACAATACCTTTTAACATCACCAAACAACATCCCAGGTTCTTGGGAAGAATTCAAGGGGTGGATAAAAACGTCAGAATAGTCTAAACATTTGCTGACTGTGCATTGAGCCCTAATAATTTATTACATTTATATACTGTCCAGCTCTGAGCTCCTATGACTCAGGGATAATGTCCTTCTCTTTGTAGCATTGTATAAATGAATCTCTATGAAGTAACTAAGCTATCATGGAGCTATCCTATCCTATCTTCTTGCAGCCTTAAGATGGCAGCACAGCGCTTTTTTGTATCTCTGCTGCCATCTACTGGTGGTGTGGATGTTCTTTTTTGCCTATATAGCATTACATTGCAAAAGATGGTTTGACATGTCATTAAGCTTAAATAGAGCATGCCAAGCCATAGTTGTAACAATTATTTATTGAATAAGCCTCCTTAGGTCATACAGTCATAAACCATAGTTTGCAAATCAGAATTATTAGGTTGCCACAAAGTGCTAATCCCTAGTGAGATGGAGCTTGTACCCGCTGGCCTTAAACAAATCATTATCTTGCAGAGTTGCCTGGGGGGGGGGGGGAGGCAGGGATTATGCACCCTACTGTGAGGTCTAATGAGTAAGAATAAATAGCTTCAAATCACATTATGGTTTACCTTGTATTATGAATCCTGGATATGTCCAACAGTACAGTCTTAACTTTTAATGGGTCATTAGACTTCTCAAACCCAAAATTTCTGCCAATATACCATATCCAGAGACCAGGAAGCCTTCATTGGATGTATCCCAGCAGTGAAAAGCTTCTAAAAGAATGCCTGTTACATTAGCCCAGTGTTTTTCAATCTTGACAACTGTAAGAAATGTAGGCATGCTGGCTGGGGAATTTTGGGAATTGAAGTCCACACATCTTAAAGTTGCTGAGGTTGAGAAACGCTGCGGTAGCCACTTCTTATTGCCCTGAGATGCTTAGGGAAGGCCACATTTTTCAGCCAAGCTTTTAATACTTAGGGGTCTAATTTGTTCGGTCCATGCAGCCAGCTAAATTCAGATTAACTAAACATGGCTGCCATGTTCATACAAACGCTGTATGCAAACAAACCATTTTATGGCTCAGAGGAAGGGCACAGAAATTGAATTGGTTCAAAGACTGTATTCCAAACATGGAACGAGCAGGGAGAAATAAGTAAAATGGGTATCATAAGCAGCTGCATCTCTTAAGATACCCAGTTTATCCTTAAGCTTCTCCAGTGCAAAAAATAAAATTATTGGCCTTTCAAGTTTATTCTCAACTATACTTTTGCAGCTTGGATGAAGACAATTTAGCGCCCGTATCTGTGGGAGGGGCCAAAAAAGGATGGCAGGTAAATGGGCAGATGACCAGATGCATGTGGCAAAATCATCAGACCAGTGCTGTGACTTGCATTCTTGTGTCAGAATCAGAACAAAAATGCACAATAGCATTTGAATAATAATATCACCGTGTGCATTGTCATTGTGGCATCGTTGTGGTTTGTGGCAGACACCCTTGGGGCCTAGTTCACACAGCCTCCTATGAGAATAGCTAATTTCCCAAAATTCATGGCACTACAACCTAGTTAACCCTCTTTTAGCCCAGTCTGGCTTGCTATACAAACTAACCAATTTAGTCTTTTGGGGTCAGTAGAAATTTGTTTTCTACAGATAGACCAAAATTTAAAATCATTTGTTTAGTAACTGGTTGAAGTTACAATCGCACTGAAAAAAATTGATTTATGACTGGTGTTCACACCAGCATAGCATCCCCATGGTCACATGATCAAAATTTAGGTGTGTTTTCTGATGGTTGCAGTGTCCTGGGATCACATGATCACCATTTCCAACTTTTCCAGCCAGCCTCCAACAAGCAAAGTCAATGGGGAATGGTGGATTCACTTAACAACCATGTGATTCACTTAATAACTGTAGTGATTCATTTAGCAACTGTGGGAAAAATATTTGTAAAATTGGGTGCCGCTGACTTAACACCTGTCTTGCTTAGCAACAGAAATTCTGGATGCAGTGGTGCTCATAAATTGAGAACTACCTGTATCTCTGTTTGATCTAGCTCAGCAGTTCTGCAGCCTTCCAAGCACCTTTTTCATCCCTCTCTGGAATTTGATCTAAAGTCAAGATCTCTTCCACATAAAATGGTTTAACCTTTGAAGGTCCTCCCTTCAAATTGTCCCACAGTGTCCTCATTCCCTGTGCTCTCTTGCTGGTATCTTCGTTGGGTAACTAAACCAATGTTTCTATTTCAAAATAACAGAGTTAGAAGGGAACTTGGGGGGGGGTCTTCTAGTCCAGTTCCTTGCTTATACCATTCCAGACAAGTAGCTGTCCAGGCTCTTCTTAAAAATCTCCAGTGTTGGAGTGCCTGCAACTTCTGGAGGCAAGTCGTTCCACTGATTAATTCTTCTAACTGTCAGAAAAATCCCTCCTTAGTTCTAGGTTGCTTTTCTCCTTGATTGCAGAATATCTGCTTTAGAATTTGAGGTGTTTCACCTCCACGATAAAGCATAACTGGATCCCTGCAAATAAGTCCCTTGAATGCCACACTCTGGTTCCTTAGTTTGCCTCCTTCCCTACTACAGGTAAGCAGCTAAGGGGCCACAAGGTCTCTGTGCCCTCCCACTCAGCTTCAGGATATTTCAGCAAACGATGGCTGTTCCTCATTTCTACCTTCATAAACAGCAGTGTAGTGAGGGGAACGTGGTGCTGCAGGCAGCCATTATTTGCACAATTGCATTGCTCAGGAGGAGACAACTTGCAATTTGGTTAGAGTATCAGGAGAATAATTGCAGGGCTGTTTCAAGGCTGCTTCCAAGGAAAAAGGAAGAATTTTGGTGGTGGAGCAGTTAGCAATGAGGAAGTGGCCAAACCTACAGCTGGTGTGATCCTTATCCCTGAGACCTGCAGAAATAACATGCCTTCCACTGGTCAGGTGGGGGAAGATCCGTCAAAGTTGTTTGACAGTTGCTGGAGGAATTAAAAAATTAGTCCCACAGAATTAATCCACAAGCTAATTTAATATAGAGGCCCAGATCTAGAAGTGCAATGCCCATTTAGTGTTCCTGGTTTATTGTGTTTGGGTTAAATTATTATTTCAACAATGTTGCATGCCTTAAATAAATAAACAGACAAATAAGCAAGCAAGCAAGCTACCGTATGTAGCAATGCAATGGATGCCTGTGACAAATGTCCACCCCATTGCAAATTCATGGAATGTTTGCTTTGCTCCCTAATGTTGTGCAACATCCCTCTTTTTCCCTTTTAAATCAATAACAACAAGATCAGCATTAGGCCCCTGGGAGTCATCGTGACTCTGATCTCTGATTTGCAAAAGATATCTATATTTTATAAAATACAGATATGTGCACTCATAAATTTGGTTTACAAATAGCCAGTTTGGAATGAAGAAGAATCCACAGCATACAGTATGGAAGAGACGGCCCTTAGTAACTGGAGGGCACCAGGTTGGGCAAAAAAGATGTAAAAGGGGGAAAAAAAGAAAACCCATCATTTTTTTGTTCTCTGTCTAGAATCTACTTCAGGGCATCATTTGATGCAGGTTCTAATTGAAGAAAGTTTAGACCACAATTAACCAGTTAGTCCTTAAAGAACCAGGGGATTCAACACATGCATTTTTGTATTATTCAATTTCACACAAAGAAAAAGGGTTTGAAATCTAAAACCTTGAACCACAGAGGAAAGTTCCAAGGAAAAAGTACTGCTTCATTTGGGAGGCATTGCTAAACCTGACACTCTCCCTTTTGCAAATTGGTTCAAGCTTCTTATACGAGCTCATACTGTGAACCAAGAGATTTGTATTTAAATTGTTTGCTGTGGTTTGGAAGGGTGAGAGATGGTTGTGCCTTCCTGACATGGTGGAAACCCAGCCCACAGAGTTCACAGTGTCACATCTGAAGATTACCAGATTGGGGGGGGGGGTCTGTTCTATAGCAATGGGCTTCGTGCTGAACTTTGAAAAGGAATGGGCCAGTACGTATGGCTTAAAAGTAGACAGGCATAGATTTTTGAAGAGAGGCCTGTCCCTCACTTCTTTTGGTTTTAGGGGATGCTGACTTGGATGATGCACTGCTATCCTTTAAGCTTATCCTCTTCAGCGTTCACCTCTGACCAGGCACTCCCAACCTTTGCAACACGTGAGATTGCACAATTTCAGTTTTATCTGGCCAACAATGCTCTTTGCCCTGCAGAGCTCGCCAGAGACGTCACCTGGTGATAGGCTGCTCCTGTCAGTTGCCTCTGGGACAGAATGACCAGAATGCCTTCCTCAACTTGTTAAAAAATTTTTCCAGTGCTGCAAGAAGGTCAAAAGAGCAGCAGAATGCAGAACTTTGGGGAGGAAATGGTAGGAAGGACCAGCCTGTTCCACCACCCCTTTTTTGTGTCAGCAAGATGGAATTTTCAGCAGTTCTGGGACACTTTGCTTCATTTTTGAGCATTTAAGTATGAATTCATGGTATGCATATTTATACCAAATAAACTATGCGTTGTGTTACACATTTATGTCTTGGTGTAATCTCTCATGTGCACACACACACTCCATAGGACATACTCCCCCAAATACTATGGCCTTGCTTTATCATTACAGGTAGTCCTCAACTTATGGCCATTTGTTTAATGACTGGTGAAAGTTATAGTGCTGCTGAAACAGTGAATTACAACAATCCTCACACTTATGATCACTGCAGCATCCATGTGGTCACATAATCAAAGTTTGGGCACTTGGCAATTGACATGCATTTATGATGGTTGTAAGGTCCCAGGGTCTTGTGATCACTATTTCCAAATTTCCCAGGGACTTCCACCAAGCAAAGTCAATGAGGAAAGACATACGCTTAATTTATGACCACATGATTTGCTTAATGTCCATGTGATTGCTCAACAACCGTGATAAAAAAAGGTTGTAGACTTGGACACAACTCACTTAAAAACTGCATTGTGTAGCAACGGAAGTTCTTATCCCAACTGTGATTGTAAGTTGAGGACAACCTATAATTATAGCTAGATCACGGGTGCATAGTTTTTGGAGCCATTTCAGTGCTAAGGCAGGGGTTTCCAACCGGAGGTGCAAGATGATATTCCAGGGTGGTGCAAAAACTTGGGTTTTCACAATTATAGTGTATATCCATAATTCGTTGCCGTTATTTTGAACTTTTGTAAGGGATGCAAGAATATATCAGAAGTGTTCTAGGGGTGCAAGGTATAGAAAAGGTTGGGAGCCGCTGTGCTAAGGGTTGTTCCCAAAAGTGGTCGGCACCAAGACAAAAATTAAAGGTGAGTATGTTTACTATTTAATATTTTTTTCCTCCTGTCCCATTTAAAACCATCAACTGATGTCTACTTTACAGCACCCCTAAAGGTCTTCTAGGAGTGGTCATATTGAGTTTCCCATTACATTCTGAGTTGGATTCACACATGCCCTGTATCCACACGACATGTTTAACCAGGCCAGTGAAGTATTAGTGGTTGCACATGCATAACATGTTAAGCTTTGTATTTTTTTGCCAGGGGAGTGGGTTATGGCTGAGCTAATATCTATGAATTTAAGCCATCTGAAGGTTTATGGTTCAACATATGGTACCACCCAAGCAAATGGGTTACATTAGGAATCAGGTTTAGCATGTTACATGAGGACATTCATTGAAATCAAGATGATGCGTTAATGACTAATTAAAGTACCACTGATTTCAGTCACAGTTCTTTAAAACCTAAACCCAACCCAAATGACTGGCTGGGCTGACAGATTAATCCTAAACCCAGATTAATTAAACTTTATTGGCATGTGTACAAACAGCTGATCTCCAAACAAACCACATTGTGGACTAATGCGATGGCCTGGTTCACATGATATGCAGCTAGAATCTCTTATTCAGTGAACCACACATCATCCAATTCTGTTTCAGCCTAGCCTAGCATAACGTGCAAACATTGCCATAGTGTTATTGAAGTTTACCCACACTGGATGCATTTGCATTTACTCTGGTGAATTGATTGGTTACACAAACTTGAGCCCCATTAGGGATTCATTTCTGTCCTTCACAGAAAATAGATATGTTCCCCATCTAAGGAGAACGTTCATCTCTGTAGAATTGTCTTTATGGCCCATTATTGTCACTCCGTAGTTGGCACTTCACTGGTTGGGAATTCTTGGAGCTGTATTCCCAAGTTCTCCAAAAAGAAAAAAAAGTGCCAGATGGCTACAACACCCAATGGAGATTTGTTTGAACCAACTATTGCACAATTTCACCATATTTGATCATGTAGAATATTGCACGAGACATTTAGTAATCAGTCCGTGTTCAAAAGCAACATTGCTGCTCCCCTCCTTCATTTCACTTTATTCTTCCCTCGTTTAACAACTGTAGTGCTGGTAGAACATTTCAGAACATGAGGTTTTTTGCATTAATAGCTTACAGTATTGTTACACAAAGGCTGCCTGATTTGATTTCAGGTTCAGTTCTTTGGGAAAATCCCAATTCGCTCTCAGTGAGTCAGGACCTAATCTAGCCCAACACATTGTCCAGATGTGAAGCGAGATTCAGGGAATAAACAAAACCAAAACTTAACTCTATTGAGTCCAGTTTGAGAAAAAGGATGACTGACACGTATGGAACATCCTCCCAGGGAGTGTAAGATTTCAGTAAGGAAGCTATGGAAACAACAGAATAACAGAGAGTTGGAAGGGACCTTGTTCAACCCTCTGCTCAAGTAGGAAACCCTGTACCATGTTTTAAATATTTAAAGATTAAGTTATATATTCCAAACCAAAATGAAATAATGCTTACTAATTAACCTTGCCCCTACCAACAAGTGCTTTACATTTATTTTAGTTTCTGTTTATTTTGTATGGAGAAATACTTGTTCTTCTATATTCTGTATATCAACAGCAAATAAAAATGAAAATCTTTCAAAATCTACTTAGGGAATACTTTCTATTTAGTTCAGTAGCAGTCTAGCAAATCGCATTGCAACCAAAGATTTTACAATATCTCCCATCAGGTTTTAGTCGGTTATTCTTTGAAAATAAAGTAACCCAAACTTCCAGGTTCAGAACAAATCAGAGACTAGTTCTGATGAAGATTTCCTAATTTACAGAAGCTATCAAAAGTCTTCCAATTTCTCTCCTTGTTCTATATAAAAAATGGAATTTCAGAGAGTAGGCCTGTATATCATCACAGAGATTGGAAATAGTTTAAAATTCAGTTTAACTAAAGATACATTGGGAGATTTTTTTTTTCTAACACTGAAATCCGTTTATGACTATTTAAAAGTAAATATCATTGATGGAGTTTGCATAATGCACTAAACCACAGTTTGCTATCCATAATTTCTGAAAGAAACTACAATTACCTGTGTTTCACAGCTTGTAAGCTGTAAAACATTTACAACCACTGTAACTGGCTTCACACCTCATTCTATCACCCACCTTCTATCTCTGCATGTTGTGTAAAGCTACCCATTGAGTTCAGTGTGATTTTCCCCAGATTTACATGAGGTGGTATTATTATTATTATTATTATTATTATTATTATTATTATTATTATTATTATTATTGATTTCCTTGCATTTTCCTGCAAGGTCCATTTTTCCCCCCAGATCAACCAAGTATTGCAGAGGTGTCAAACTTGCAAGGTCACACGACATGTCGCGACGTATCACATTTTTTTTGCCATTGCCAGCAATGGGCGCAGTTTCACTATGATGCATCTAGCCCGTGGGCCGGCAGTTTGACACCCCTGGACTATTGATTCATTGATTGCATCAGGAATTGACTGACAGGCTTGTCACCCAAACCTGATACCATAGGCTGAGAGAGAGAAAGCAACTGGCCAAAAGTCACCCAGCTGGTTTTCCTGCCTACGGCAGAATTAGAACTCACAGTCTCCTGGTTTCTAGCCTGGGGCTTTAACTGCTAGACTAAACTGGCTCTCACTTACATGATCAAAGTTTGTGATATCTGTGAACATGGCTTTAGCTGATGTTTTTAAGTAGGTTTTTAAACTAATGGCTCCTTTCATTTACAAAGGAACTGATCTGGAGACACTAGTGAAAAACGGGGCATAAATCTGAATCCATTCCATTAAAGTGCGCCCCAAGAAAGAGATTGATTGAACAGAATCAGATTACATATTTTGATGTCTTCTAGAAAATGTGGGTTATAACACCTACAATTGCTCATCATTGGTCATGCTGTTGGAGCTATGGGATTTGAAGTCCAAAATGTTTGGCAGATATCAATTTGCTTATAAAGTCACAACTTGATGCCATTGAGTTCTACATGCTGGGATTTGCATTTTGACTACAGACACATTTGTTTTAACAATATCCCCTATGTACAAAGCCCTTATTATATATAGTTAAACTGAACATTCCAAATATACATGCGTAAGAGAACACTGTATTATTTCGTTCCATTGTTTTAACTGGGATGTAGTTATGACTGATTTTGTGGGCTTATCCCCTTAGTATAAATCAGCCTTTTATATTCTGGTACATTCCAGTGGTTTGAACTTCAACTCCCATGGTTCCTAGCCAGCAGAGCTAGAAGACATCAAGAGAAGGAAAGCTAAGTAAATATTTACTGGAATATCAACATATGACCACAAAATAATTGACATAAACACCAAGTGGAAAGCAAGTCAGGGACTTCTCCCAGGAGGATGATCACTAGAATAGTTATGGTACGGAAATGTCAGGAAGTCACAGTTATCTTTAGCAGTTTTCTCAATTCCCTACGTAATTTCAGCGAATCCTGACTACACAATTGAATGGAATTAAAAAAAAAAATCTGTGTCCATCCTGCATCTGAAGACTTAACAATATTTGGGTGGTGGGTCAGCCAATGACTTTTCAATATATTCCCGAAATGGTTGCCTGTCAAGTTATTTTGCCTTCTACACATTGTAATTAGGAGATTAAGAACTTGATTTATCCTGGGAGATGATTGTGAGGGTTTGCTGCCCTCTGCTGGAGACATAAAGAATATAAAATCTATAGTTGAACATTATTTTTGTTTATGGTTCCTCTTAAATGGCAGTGCTAAAATGCTGTTATCTAGCAAGGAGCTGGCTTAAAGTATTCCAGCAATAAAAAATACTGCCCACATTTCCAACCCTGGCAACAAAGCACAAGAAGCAGAAGGCAGTGGGAGAAAGCCACATTTGGTGTCAGTTCTTCATGTAGTAATCATCCTGGGGATCAAAGGACTGGCATTGGAGGAGCCATTCTCCTCCTTCCAATGGTCAGAAATCCAAGCTGGATGCTGAGTGCCTGGATTGCAGTCATGTAGCCAGGAAAGTGGAGGGACTGTGATGATCAGAACATCAAGGTTCTAAGGACTACTCATTCAGCCCTGTTGTAAATTTGGATGATTGCTGAACAAGTGGTTGTTAACTGAGGACCAGCTGTTATTAATTACACTTTACTGCCCCCTTGTGGTCAGTAGGTTATCAGCTGCTGCTGCTGCTTCTGCTGCAGAGTCTGTATAACTTAATGTGGACCTCCAAAGAGCTCAATGATGGTGAACCTTTTAGAGACCGAGTACCCAAACTGCAACCCAAAACCCACTTATGTATTGTCGGGTGCCAGGTGGGTGTGGCCCATTGGGTGGACGTGGCTGTGGTGGTAACAGCAGACTGGGTGGAACTAAAAAGTTCAATCAATTCCAACTTTGCAAGATTTTGTTTTCCCCACGAGAAGTTGAAATTGATTGATTGAATCTTTTTTTTTTGCACATGACAGCGGAGGCCTAAAGCGAAAAGGTTTTATAAAACCCAGCTGAAGGCCTAGGACTGGGGTGATGGCACATGTGCACACAGAGATGGCTCTGCATGCCACCTGTGGCAAGCATGCCATAGGTTTGCCACCACGGACCTAGTTTGTAGCTAACAAAATACAAAGGCTTCCATGCTGGCCTGTGCCCAAACTGTATTAATAGTTTTGGCCAAACTCTCACATGTTCAAAAGTTTGGTGGGCTTCGGAGAATACAGTTTAACACAGCATCACCCAACTAAGACTTCTATCAGAGGTGAGCTACATTTTAGAATAGATTTCTCCAGAACTTCCATTGCACTGGATTTTTATGTGGTCCCAAGCCTGTTCCCAAGAGCTGGGTCTAGTAGGATGGTTCCATCATTATCATGCTTCCCACAGTCTCCTAAACAGATTCCCTGGGGAACTATAAGGAGGGGACAATGGTTCTGCTTGGCTCAGATTATCTTATCTCCATGTGGATTCCATATTGTCCTAGTCAAGCTTTGAAGGTCAAAAAAGTCACCCAAGTTATACAGGCTAGCATTGCAGTGGCGAGCCCCAACTCTTGTTGAAAAAACAAATATATTGCCAGATAAGCTCTGGGAAATGCAGAGCATTAGCAATAACCATATCTACGCTCACTGTAGAAAAGGCTGTTTACACAACATACTGAAGCAGCCACATACATGGAATCTGCATCTACCTAATTTGAAAGCGTAGTTAGAGTATGATCTTGCCCATTGCATTGTTTATGGTTCAATATATCTTGCAAGCCCAGAAAATGGTTTAATTCAAGAACCGGATGATACATATTGCATGAAGATGACCTGAGTGAAGACAGGATGACTATTCTAAAGAAACTAAGGGAAACTAAAATAGATGGACAGGCAGACAGGCAGACAGACATTTGGTCCAAAACAAGTATATTTTGCTCAACTTTATGCTCCCTTGTAATAACAAAGTGCATGAAAGTGAGGATCTCGTTAGCAAATTCAAATAAAAATGAAACCCTATCTCACAACTGCTCTGTCACGATGAAATATTATTCTTCCATAGGATTCCACCCAAGATGAGAAATTCCATTTCAATCAATTAGTTTGCTTTCATCAAATAATAACGGCAGGCCCTTCCATGGACGTCCCCTTGTTCTGGAGAAGTTTGTGAGGCTCTAATGAGGTTGAGAACTAAGCTGGCGGTAGTATATTTTACCAGAAGGGTGACTCATGTCACACAGGTCTTGGCAGAAGACCCAAGTTAAGTGTATCAACCCATTTAGTATAGTGAGAAAGCAAAAAAGAATCCTATACTGCATCAGTCGTCTCCCGCATCAACAGGGACTGTGTCAGATGTTAAAGTTCCTGGACCATCTGATGACAACAGGATTCAAGTGCTATGGTTGGGCAACCAGGGCTTAGCCCGGTAGGTTTACTGGAAGGACAATAAGTATAGAACAGACAAAAGTATATACTGTGTTTGAATACTGCACCATTATGGATTCCTATTATAAATGAGAACCCACACCGCGACAATACTTAAAGCAAATGCTTGAACTATGGAAAATAATTTATCCAGATTCAAATATCACTCAACAATTAACAGACCAAAGGAAATTCATTGTCAGAAATAAAATATTTAATTACAGCAGCGAGACTTTTAGTAGCGCAATATTGGAAGAAGGAAGAACTGCCGACTATAGAAGAGTGGACTTTAAAAGTTTCTAACTTGGCGGAAATGGCAAAGATTTCAGCGTATTTGAAAGACCAATCGCAACAGAGATACATTGTGGAATGGAGGAGATGGATTGAATATATCCAGAATAAATATGGGACTAAAAAGTTTCATTTAGCATTTGAATAAGTAGTGGATCTATATGATGTATAATTAGTTAGTAGTTATTTTATTAATATTTTGACGATGGAGAGTTAAAGTGCGATAGAATTTAATGTTTTATTGTTGTTAGCATATTCTAGATTATGCTTGTTTGTATTTCTATACCCTGTATTCAGCTCTGGGAAGTCGGGGAGGGGGGAGGGGAGGGAGGGGTTGGGGAGAGGGGAGGGGGAGGAGGGGGGTTTTTTGTATCCAAAAATGTACTGTAAAACTTCTCAATAAAAAAAAGAAATAGAATATTTAGGGATGAGGAGTCAGAAGAGATTCAGATGAATTGTGAAAATGGAAAACCCCAAAACAATAGTGGTCATGGCGGTTCCAGTGGTTATCTGCACACTGCGTGCCATAGAAAAAATCTTGGTTGGTATTTATAAAATATGTAAATTCACAAAATTTATGTCAATTACAAAAGGCCACCCTATTTGGCTCCTCACATATACAGGTGGTCCTTGACTTACAATCATTCGTTCAGTGACCATTCAAAGTTACAACGGCACTGATAAAAGTGACCTTTGACCGTTTTTTACACTTATGACCATTGTAGCATCCCATGGTCAAGTGAACAAAATTCTGGCACGTGGCAACTGGCACGAACTTAGGAGAGTTGCATTGTCCCAGAATCATGCAGTCATCGTTTATAACCTTCCATAACCTTTGGACTCAAGCAGTCAATAGGGGAAGCCAGATTCGCGTAACAATCCCATGGTTCACCTAACAACTGCAGTGATTCGCTTAACAACTGTGGCAAAAAAGGTTGCAAAATGAAGCGCAATTCACTTAACAGCAGCCTTGCTCAGCAATGGAAATTGTGAGAACTACACCAATACATTATGACAACCTAGGTTCTTGGGAAGAACACGATGCTAAAGAACACCAGCTAAAGAATTGGCAACTGTGATTTCACCTTATTGTACATTGTAATAATAATAATAATAATAATAATAATAATAATAATAATAATAATAATAATAATAATAATAATAATAATAATAATAATAATAATAATAATAATAATAATAAAATAGTAAAACAGAATTGGCAACTGTGATTTCACCTTATTGTGCATTATAATAATAATAGTAAAACATAATGGTGATGTACGAGTTTGAGATTGTAACCAATTTGTATCCTACTTCAGGAGGCCTTTTTAGTCCATCAGAGACTGTTCCTAGAAGGAGATGAAGAAAAAATTTATACTCACTAATCTCTGGTCCCATTTTTGAAGAAACTTCTAATCTTACTTAGCAAAGAACAGAGATGAGAAACAGCCTGAATTTGCCTTTCCTAATCCCAGCTAACTCACCCACCCATCCTCCCTGCCTGGAGCTTTCCACTGACTGAGAGACTAATGCGCCTTCCCAATCTGGTGCTCTCCAAGTAAATTAAGAGTACAGTACATATTAGCCAGAAGTTTAGTCCCAACTAGGATGTATTGGAGCTGCCATATACCACCTCCTGCTATGACATAGCTTAGTCACTAGATGGCAGCCGAGACCAAAATCTGTTGCTTTTGTTGGTTAAAAAAAATGCAATGACTGAGAGCAGGGGTCCCCAAACCCCCCACCCCACCCCCAGTCCGTGGACCAGTATTGGGCTGCAGCGTGCCAGCAACCGCTCCTCACCCTACCCCATTCCTTTCCAATCATTTCCCTTTCGGTCCCCACTTCCTGAATGTGCTTCATTATTTATTTATTTCTAATGCATTCGATTTATAGGCCGCCTTCTTTTTAACACCGTGGAATTTTGCTCTGAGTGATGAAGTTGCTTGGATGAGCAACGAAACGAAGTTTGGTCTGGTTGTCATGATTCAACCTTTAGACACCGCAAATCTGCAGCTGGAATCTTTGTTTTTCTCTCTCAACTCAATGGGGGAGGCCATCCTCACTTCATGCCCATGGATGGCAACCTGGGACAGATAATAACAGCATCATATACAGTCAGCAGGACTGGACCGCTCACTGCGGGTGACAGATTATGGATTGGCGTGTGGCAAAATTCCATCAGGCTGTGAATTATGGGTTCTGTGGTGCCAGTATACCTCAAGAGTAAGTGGGGAGGATTGGTCTGTAGGACTTTGGCAGACCACCATTGGCAGAGTTGGCACAAACTGGTCCTCTTTTACAGATATTCTAGCCAATGGAAATAAAGTTGGTTAGAGATCATTGCTGAAGCACTTCTTGCTTAACAAATATTTATTTATAGGCACATGAGGGTTTCTTACCCACTTGCTCACTCTTACATGCACACACTTTCAATATTCAGGCGGGCCATGCTTTTAAGCGGGCCAAATATTCCTGGCTTCGTTTTTGAAATTGCAAAACATCACCCCAAGGTATTTATAGATATAATTCCAGCTCCAAAGACTTGGAGTATTTTCAGCAACTAAAGTAAGAAATACTGTGGCTGGTTGCAAATGAACTTTCAGCAATTTGAGCTTCTAACTGTTGTCTTTGTTGAATGGAATTTGCTGAAGTTGTTTTTAGTGTATTTTTCATGAAACTGATCTTTTTAATTCATCCCTGCATTCCCTTAGTAATGTTGTTTTTATGTTAGTAATAGAATTAATGAGCCAATCTAAGCTAGTGGTTAAGGCATCAGATTAGATGCTGGGAGACTATGAGTTCTAGTCCTGCTTTGGGCACAAAGCCAACTGGGCGACCTTCAGCCAGTCACTTTCTCTTAGCTCTAGGTAGAAGGCAACTGCAAAACACTTCTGAAAAACTTTGCCAAGAAAACTGCAGGGACTTGTCCAAGCAGTCTCTGCAAATCAAAAACAAGTGAATAGAAGGGAACAAAAAATTAGGATTTACTGTAGTTGTCTAGGACAGTGGTCCCCAACCTTTGGGGCACCAGAGATCAGTTCTGTGGAAAACAATTTTTCCACGGACTGAGAGGATGGGCTATCTAGATCTCATGCATGCACAGATGAAGCTTCACTGGTTGCACAGCCTGGGGGAGGGGGATGTTGGGGACCCCTAGTCTAGGACACTCACAGTTTCTCAGCTGAAACTATGGTTAAAACTGTCCATATATTGTGAAATTAAGGAGGTTTCATGGTGCTTTCTGACTGCTACTTGGTGTTCATGGATACGATCTGCCAGTCTTCTGCCTGTCTGTCCTACATAATGGATGTTATGGTCCTTACACTCTATGTCAGACATGTCAAACACAAGGCCCAGGGGCCGGATCCGGCCCGCAAAGTGGTTTCATGTGGCCCGCGAAGCCATCCTGGAAACAGTGAGGGAACGGCCCCCACTGCCTTGGCCCTGGCCCAGAGACCCTCCTTCTGCCAGAGACCCTCAGATCTGTCCCACTCCTGCCCAGGCCCCCATAGGCACCCTTGATGCGAACCATGTAGAGCTGACCACGCCCACACAGTAGGCCATATGCACTCTAGCCACGCCCATCCAGTAGGCCACGCCCACCCTGGCCATACCCACCCGGCCCCCTGAGGGTAACCGCAATGCTGATGCGGCCCTCAATGAAATTGAGTTTGACACCCCTGCTCTATGTTGTAGGTGACACCCATCCACCGGGTCTTTTGATTTACTTAAGATGTTTTGGAGGACTGTAGTTGTCGTTTGTGCTACAGTGATATTGTGTGATTGTAATTGTTGGCTGTTTCTGAGGTGTTCATGATGTGAGGCAGTGTTATCTTTTTCACATGTTGTGTTGGTTGTACTGCAGTGGGTTAAGTAGTCAGACACATTCTGATAATATTGTGTGGGTCTGAATTTTGTTGAAAGATATTGCATTGGTGGTCTGTTTTTGCTGTGTTCTGGGTTGCTGCAATGCACTTGTGCTCATCTGTATACCATTCTTACACAGAGGTAGAGGGTAGAATTACAATTATTGTGCCCTTTAACAGCCAGAAGGTGGCACTACTTGGCTAGCCCGGCCTGGATTCTAAAGCTGAACAGGATTGTGACTAGTTAGTCATGGAATGTGGGGGGGCTGGGTATCAAGTTCTTTGAGGCAAGCACACATATAAAAGAAGAATCACTTTATTGCTCCTAAGTAAAATACAGAATTTTGAAAGCCTGCTGAAGCAATCCTCCAGCTCAACTTACACCTATCACAACTAGAGCTGTGGTGGTGCAGTAGTTAGAATGCAGTATTGCAAGTTAATCCTGCCGACTGCCAGCAGTTCAATCCTCACTGGCTCAAGGTTGACTCAGTCTTCCATCCTTCCGAGGTCAGTAAAATGAGGACACAGATTGTTGGGGGCAATAAGCTGGCTTTATAAACCACTTAGAGAGGGCTGTAAGACACTGACAAGTGGTATATAAAACTTAGTGCTATTGCTAAAGCAAGGTTACTCTTAATCTTTTTCTCATACATCTGTACATGGGCAATTCCCTTGAAGCCCACCCACTCAGAATCTGCAGTTGCTCCAAAATAGCAACAGCAATAGCAATAGCAATGGTATTAGACTTATATGCCACTCCATAGTGCTTTATACTATGCTCAGTATTCTCTGAATGGTTTAAAACATCTGCATATTGCCCCTAACAATCTAGGTCCACATTTTATGATCTAAGAACAGGGGGTCTTCAAACTTGACCCTTTTATGACAGGGACTTCAACTTCCAGAATTCCTCAGCCAGGCACGCTGGCTAAGGAATTCGGGGAGTTGAAGTCCACAAGTCATAAAAAGGCCAAGTTTGAAGACTCCTGCCTTAGGATGGAAAGAATGCAGTAACGCTAGTAACAGGCATGCCTTGCTATCCCCATGCATGACATTGCTTTGTGCCTTGCTTTGCACTGGCTCCCTATAGGGCTTCTTGATATAAGCCTTGATATAGGGCTTCTTGATATAAGCCTTTTCTCAAGTGTTTTTTTCCCCAGAAGGCAACTGGACTTTCTTATTTTTTTTTCCTTTGAAAATATTTCGCATCCAAGAAGCTTCTTCAGATCTAGCTGAAGAACTTAAGTTTTTCAGGGACACCCCCCCCCAAAAAAATGCAGTTGCCTTTTGGAAAAATCACCTTTGGGACAACCATGACTTGGATGATTGAGAATTGCCATAGACATCTTGAGCCTTTATTAATTGAGCCATGATCTGATAAATTAATACAATTGTCTGAGTCCATACTATAGAGTAACCATCTTGGCTTTGTATAATTAGCCACAAAAGAGCCAACCACGTTACGGTAGTTGGGTTTACTGAGTAAAAGAAACCTATTTCAAAATGTATCACTTTGGATTGTAGTTCAGAGTGATTCTAAGTCAGCCAATACAGCTTTAAATAATGATTATGATTTTGCATAATGCACAAGTTGGCCACTATGATATGTTTACTGAACCCTGGTTACAAGACTGTGCCTTCACATAATAGATAAATATAACCCTCCACAGAAGTAAGGTACTCAATGCCCCGGACATAATTCATTTAGTAATCATCCTGAATTACTGTAGGTTGGGCTTACCTGGATGGGTGACTTTGGGCCAGTTACTCTCCCTCAGCCCAATTCACTTCACAGGGTTAACAATAACAATAATAATGTTGGAAGGGACCTTGGAGGTCATCTAGTCCAACCGACTGCTCAGGCAGGAAACCCTATACCAATTCAGACAAATGGCTGTCCAGTCTCTTCCTTTAAAATTTCCAGTGTTGGAGCATTCACAGCTTCTGGAGGCAGGTTGTTCCACTGATAAAATTGTTCTAACTGTCAGGAAATTCCTCCTTAGTTCTAGGTGGCTTCTCTCTTTGGTTAGTTTCAATCTGTTGCTTCTTGTCCTGCCTTCAGGTGCTTTGGAGAATAGCTCGACTCCCTTTTTTGTAGGTGGTTGTTGTGGGGAAAATAGGAGGAAGAAAGAACATTAAGTATATTCACCAACTTGTGCTATTTTTAAAACTAACAGAGGTGGAATAAAAAAAAGGTCTAAAAAAAGTAATCTTACAGTTGCTTTGTCTATCAAAAGACTTTTTTCCACTCTCCATTCCATACAGCAGGGATCAGTCATACCAAATACTGTGGCGTGATTTTACAGGCTGAAGTCTTCAAGTTCTCCAACTCATGCTGAAACAAAGCCCACAGTGATAGATGTGTCTGAATGAGCCTTTTGTTGTGTCTATTTGAGCTGCCCACTTCACTGAATTCTACAGGGAAAGAGCAGAATTTTCTCCCCTTAATGTCTGTTGCTTCTTCCATTAAGTCATCAGAATCACATCATTTTTTAAAAAAAATATGCACCATCAAGTCAACTCTAGCAACCCCATAGTTTCGCTCCATGAAAACTGGCTAGGCATCCTGTTAAATATAAGTATTGGGGAAAGTGCTGATATTTTTTCAATTTCATTCACTTGGAAAGCTAGCAAATGGGAATTTGTCCAACGTATGACCATTAATGATGGTTCAAAGTTACAGTGGTGCTGAAAAAAAGTCACTTTTGTCCAGTCCTCACATTTATGACCATTGCAACGTCCCTATGATGATATGCTAAAAAAATTGGGCACTTAGCAACTGGCATGTACTATGACAGTTGCAGGCTCTTGAGGGTTACGTGATCACTATTTCCAACCTTCCCAGGGGCTTCCATCAAACTAGGCCAGTGGGGGAAGCCAGATTCACTTAACAACTGAATGATTCGCTTAACAACTGCAGCAAAAAGACCTGTAGCAAAATCAGGCATGGTTCACTTAACAACTGCATCATTTAATGAGAGACATTCTAGTCCCAACTGTGTCCCCCCTCAGCACTCCTCCAGGACAGAGAACACCAATAGCAGAATGGGTATGTATATGTGGTAAAGAAGAAGGCGAAGATATTTCACGTTTTATTGTACTGAGTTATACCGAGGTTATAGGTCAGCGTACATTCTCCCCTTATTAGAGAGATTGCCAGGGAGGGCAGACAATTTTTATGTAGGCTTTCTCCTCCAGGACTCAAACCCTTCTACCACACATGCAGTAGCAAAATTCTGCGTTGCTGCAATGCCCACGAGAAAAATTATAGTTGTCAACTTGGGCTAATTTTTTGGAGATCTCTCTAACCATTTTTGGAACATTATATTTACTCACAAACTTATCGGCTTCCCACTCACGTAAACTAGGGGGTGACCCTAACATTTTGAGAACATGTATTTTCTTAACAGGGATGTTATCATTTATTATTAATGTCAGTACTATTTTTTTTAATATATTGTAAAAAGTGACGTCTATTGCTGGTCTATGACCATAATAAAGTTATATTCTATTCTTCCCAACTGTGTCATAAATCAAGACCATTTGTATGGCCTATTGTTGCTCTGAAACAATTACTATGAGATCCATGGAGTCTGCAAAGTCTGTCTCACCTGATTGGTCGGGGTACTAAGCAACTCCTCCCCATCATTTCCAGAATGAATTTCTGCTTCTCTGTGGATAAAAGCACTTCTCGATTATAGAATACGTCAGTTTGATCCACAGGCATCTTAAGCAGAAGAGCTTTGATAGTCAAGGCTCCTTGTGGCTAGCAGAATGAGAAATAATTTAGAAAGTGTCTCAATGACTCTACAAACTTTAGGGCAAGGCAGTAGAAGTAGGAGATATTTAAATATACTTCAAATGTTCTCCAGATATTCAAGTATTTGCAAGAAGTTTTCACTCTGCCTTTAGAGCTCAATGAAATCTGTTTCCAACAGCATGCAATAGCATATTCTTGATCAAATTAAACAAGACACAAATCATGAATGGGCAGCCACATGAATTAATTTTAAAAAATCAAGCAAGTTGTTCAACTTGGCCTTAGTTTCCATATTTTGTGTTTCCAAATACACTGAAAATAATTGTTATTCAATTTTTATATATTAAATGTATTTCCTACTTTAGCTCCAGGAGCTCGGTAGTTTATAAAACTTGCCTCTCATTTTTTTTTCTTACAGTGTGACACTGTGAGATAGTTTGGATTGAAACAGAACAATCGGCCCAAATTTGTGCAGTTAATTTCCATGGGCTCAACCCTGGACTTCCTTAGTCGTGTGGAATACTTCCAGTGTGCTAGGCAAAATGTCAGCATTAACTCTGTAGTTGTATGCAGATACATCAAATTCTTTGGAGATAAAGCGGGACACAAATATAATAGTTTATTTAAGTCTTGTCTGCTAACGAGTAGGCTGGCTTGGTCGCTCAACAGTGCGACACTGGTGAAGTGGGCACAGCAGCGCCTGCATTTTCTGTGTCGCATGAGAAAAGCACATTGTCCTTCCGCTGTCCTTACCACTTTCTATAGAGGGACGATTAAGAGCATCCTGTCATATTGCATTATAATCTGCTTTGGAAGCATCACTGCTTCAGACAGGAAGGTGGTGCAGAGAGTTGTAAAGATGGCAGAAAAGATTGGCAGTTACCTCCCTTCCATCCAGGACATAGCATATAAACATTGCTTGAGCAGGGTCCACAGGATTGTCTGGGACACTACACATCCTCGTCATGACCTACTTTCCTTGTTACCTTCTGGGAGGAGGGGAATCCGTGGTATCTGAAGCAGAACATCCAGATTCAGTCACAGTTTTGTTCCATACAGTATTAACCTTGTGAACTCTCAAGCTTCATCCTTCCGTTATATATTCAAGATGGACAGTGATTAATATTTATATGTATTTATACGTAAGGGTGTAAGTATATACATATGTTGTATATAGCATGGTTATGTGTGTTATGTATGTGCATTTCATTTTTAATGTGTGCCAGGGTGTCCACAGTAAAAAATGACAATAAAGGTCATCTTATTTTATCTTATCTAGACACTAGGAAATTTGGTAAGATGGCCACCTACACAGGAAGCTTCTCTTTAATAAAGAATAACAATTTGCGTATGTTGTTTCAACCACAGTGGATGTCAAGATTATCAGAGCAACCAGGAATACACAAAATCTCAGTTGTAACGAAGAACTCCTGATATGTTCTCAATGCATGATTGAAAGAATACTCTCTACCTGACTTGAGAGGAGCTATATCAAGATGCCCTCATTTAAATATGCAAGCAACAGAAGCTCTAGAACAGGGGTAGGATCGATGGCCCCTTTATGACTTGTGAACTTCAGCTCCCAGAATTCCTGAGCCAGTATGGCTGGACTCAGGAATTCTGGGAGTTGAAGCCCACGTCAAAAAAGTGACATCATTCCCTACCCTTGCTCTAGATCAGACATGTCAAACTCGCGACATCACGTGATGTCGTGCGACGTATCGGAACTTTTTCCCTTCGACGGCAATGGGATGGGCGCGGTTTCTTTGTGACGCTCCGGCCCTCGGGCCGGCAGTTTGACACCCCTGCTCTAGATAAATACACTTAACTCTACCTCATGGATGTCAAACCCGATAAGTGTCATGAAACGTATCGTGTTTTTTGCCTTAGCGGAGCCGGGGTGGGCATGGCCTGCACGTGATGCATCTGACCCACGGTCACCAGTTTGACACCCCTGCTCTACCTCCCAAACTTCAGAGCTAGCACTCTCTGCAAGCAATTGTCACAGAAGTCTGCTTTTCTTAACTGTCATCTCCAGCTAGATCGCTATGTTGAAAAATCACTTACACACAGGGGTGGGATTCAAATATGTGAACAACCGGTTCTCTGTGTGGATGCTGCTTTCAGAAGTTCATTCTGGGCCTGGGCAACCAAAAATTAGTTATCAGTTCTGCGAAAGTGGTGCGAACTGGCTGAATCCCACTACTGCTTACATATCTTTCCTGATGTTGTACTGCTGAACTGAGCAGTTCAAACAGCAACCAAGAAAAACAGAATGAAAAGGAAATCTTCTGTTCAAGCCTCAGGCCAAACTTCTGAGACTTTTAAGCCCATCCCAGGGAAAACCATTTTAACCCTTGTTATGTATGCAGGCATCTGCATAGCAACAGCCCTCAGGGGGCGTTGGCCTGGACAGTTTCGGCGGGAAACCTAGGGCCAACCCCATTGGCTGTTAGCTTGCCTGGCCAGGTATATAAGGAGGCCAGGTAGCCCTCATTCCTCAGTTCACTTCCCCTTCCAATAAAGAGCTGAACTCACACACCGGCTGGCGTCTCTCTTGCGTCGGACCCACTACACAATAGTGGCGACAAAGGTGGGATTGCTGCTGACCAAGAGCTGAAGTCACTGGGGAAACGCTCCGCGAGCTGAAGGGAAAGGCATTTTTCCTTCTTCCCCCCACGACCGCCAGCCGAACCGGCAACGCCAAGCGCCACATCCACGACCAACGGCCGCCATGGCTAGAGCCGGACAACCCCGCGAATTCAAGACCCGCCGCCCCGAAACCTGGACCCGTTACCTGGCTCACGTTGAACTGTACATGCGGTTCAATCAGATATCCGAGGACGGTGCAAAGGCGGCCGCCCTGCTCTGCCTTGGGGGACCAGCGCTGCTGGAAGTCGCCGCGAACCTGTTCCCCCAGGAGGCCATCAACAACGTCGCGTACCGAGACCTCGTGGCCAGGCTCAACGCACATTTCAAGCCCCGGCGCTCCAAGGTGGCCGCACGGTCACAATTCGAGAAAAGGGACCAGCGCCCCGACGAGACCGGTGCCGACTTCCTCGCCGCCCTGCGGGAAGCTGCCGTCGCTTGCAGGTTCACAAATTTGGAGGAGCGACTACGGGACCGGCTGATTTGCGGCCTACGCGACAGGCGGTTGCAGGAGCGCCTGTTCGAAAGAGAGGAGGTCTCTCTCCAGGAAGCCGAGGACGCCATCCTAGCCCACGAAGCGGCCTGCGGGGCCGTCCAAGCCTGCCAGGAAACCCGGCCCGGCAACCAGGCAACCAGCGTCCACCGGCAAGGGGCCACAGAGGAGGACGACCTGAGCATCGACCTCCTCCAGCGGAGGTCGACCCCCGACCAGCGAGCCAGACGCCCAGACAGGACCAGGCCTCCCAGCAACACCGCCATTCCCCAGAGGTGTGCAGGGTGTGGTGGGAACCACGTGTGCAGCCTCTGCAAGTTCCGGTCCGCCACGTGCCGGGCCTGCAAGAAAACAGGCCACATAGCCGCCGTCTGCCGTAGCCGCCGCCCCCGAGAGGAGATCCACGAGCTGCAGCCGGAGGAACCGCCGTTCGAAGGTACTGGGGCCCCCACCAAAACAAAAATTGGCTATGTCGAGAGCCGGCTGGCCATTAACCATACGGGTAGCCGCCGGCTGCTCAAACCCAAAATTAGATTAACAATCCGTTTGCAAGGTGTCCCTTGCAGCATGGAGCTTGACTCCGGATCAGCGGTCTCGATTATCTCGGGCGAGACCCTTAACCACATAATTAGCCGGAGCAAGCAACGGATTAAATTACGGCCTACTAAATTAACCCTGACCGATTTTCAGAATTCGCCGGTCAAGGTGAAGGGGGAGGCCACCATTTCAGTGGGCTTTAAGGGTCGCGAAGGGCACCTGGATGTTGTAGTGGTAGAGGGCCGCAGAGCCAGCCTGGTCGGGCTGGACTGGTTTGAGGCCCTGGGAATCTCAGTATCCGGGATCCATCGGATCCAGGGGGACTCCGTTGAGGCCGTTTGCCGGGAGTTCGCCGACGTCTTCGACGGGTCATTAGGCAAGTACACCGGGGCCCCCATATCGTTCAAGCTTAACTCGAACGTCTCCCCCGTTAGGGTCCGGCCGCGGCGAGTCCCGTTTGCGCTCAAACACAAAATCGAGCGCGAACTAGACAAGTTGGTGGCCCAGGGAATCTTAGAGCCTGTAGATGGAGGGGAGTGGGAAACCCCCATTGTGACCCCCCTCAAGCCCAACGGGGAAATAAGGATCTGTGCCGACTATAAGTGCTCGGTGAACCGCGCCCTAAACCCGCACGCTTACCCGGTTCCCGCGGTCAGCCACGTTCTCGCTTCCCTCCAAGGCGGCGCCATTTTTGCAAGGCTCGATCTTGCACAGGCGTACCAGCAACTCACGGTCACTAGGGAAACAGCTGACATCCAAACCATAGTAACCCATAGGGGGGCGTTCTGGGTGAACAGGCTGCAGTTTCGAGTCAGCGTTGCTCCCGGCATTTTCCAGGAGGTTATGGAAAAGACACTCAAGGGCATTCCAGGAGTCTGCCCCTATTTTGATGACATCCTGATCGCAGGAGCATCAGCAGAGGAACTGGCAGGGAGGCTTAGGGAAGTGCTGGCAAGGCTGCGCACAGCTGGCCTCAAACTCAAAAAGGAAAAATGCAGCATAGGCGTTCCTTCCACAGAATTTTTGGGGTTCAGAGTAGACGCCAGGGGAATCCACCCCACAGAATCCAAGGTGAGGGCCATCAAACTAGCACCCACACCCAAGAACAAAGCAGAGCTTCAGGCATTCCTGGGTCTGCTGAATTTCTACCATACATTCCTCCCACACAAGGCAGCCATCGCTGAACCGCTCCACAGGCTGCTAGATAAACAGGCAACATGGGCCTGGACGGCCACCCATGATCAGAGCTTCAAGGCCCTGAAGGCATTGCTGTCGGACAAGTCCACAGTAACCCATTTCATCGAGTCCAAGCCCATTTGTATCGCCTGCGATGTATCCCCTTATGGTGTGGGCGCTGTCCTAAGCCACCTTGAGCCCAACGGGGCACAAGTCCCCATAGCATACTATTCTAGGACACTGTCTGGAACAGAAAGAAACTATGCCCAAATAGACAAAGAAGCCCTGGCAATCGTGGCAGGAATCAAGAAATTCCACGATTACTTATATGGCAGGGAGTTCACTGTCTTCACGGACCACAAACCACTCCTGGGCCTGTTCACCACAGACAGGCAAACCCCCCAGATTCTGTCCCCCAGGATGCTCCGGTGGTCCATCTTCCTTGCAGCATACAATTGCAAGCTGGTACACAAGCCAGGGAAGGAGATGGGCCACGCAGACGGTCTAAGTAGGCTCCCCCTAGACACACACAACCCAGACCCAGCACCAGCCACACAGATCCTAGCCCTGCAGGAACTACCCGAGTGCCCAGTTCTTGCCAAGGACATTGCCAACCACACAGCCACAGACAACATCATGGGCAGGGTGCACTCATGGGTTTGCACAGGGTGGCAGGACAAATCCCCAGGACCAGAGTTTCAGGCCTATTTCATTAGACGCGATGAAATCTCCACACACAAAGGGTGCCTCCTTTGGGGTAGCAGGGTCATCATTCCACCCGCACTACGCGCCAGGGTATTGACTCCTTACACGAAGGGCACCCAGGGGTGGTCAGGATGAAGGCACTGGCTAGGAGCTACCTCTGGTGGCCCGGGTTGGACAAGGAGGTTGAGGATCGGGTCAAGGCCTGTTATACGTGCCAGAGATCCAGGCCAGAAGTGCCACATGCACCAGTACACCGGTGGGAGGCCACACACACGCCATGGTCCCGCATTCACATTGACTATGCGGGGCCATTCCAGGGTCAACTATTTTTAGTAGTGGTGGACAGTCACTCCAAGTGGTTAGAGGTAGTCTCTGTCCCCAACATGACCTCGGGGAGGACAATCCAGGTGCTCAGAGCTCTCTTTGCCACACACGGCCTCCCCGACGTAATTGTGTCTGATAATGGGCCTCAGTTTACTGCTGCTGATTTCCAGGCGTTCTTGAAGGCGAACTGGATTAGGCACGCCACCTCTGCGCCTTTCCATCCATCTACCAACGGGCAGGCCGAACGGATGGTAAGGACGACCAAAGACGCACTCCGCCGCATCATCAGCGGGGACTGGCACCACAGACTGGCCAAATTTTTACTAGCCCAACACACAACACCATGCGTGGCTACCGGCAAGAGCCCAGCAGAACTGTGATGGGGACGGCGCCTCATCACCAAGCTGGACCGCCTACACCCAGACCGGGTAGCAGCCGAAACCGGTAGGGCAACATCACCATCATCACCATCACCACCAGCATCACTACCATCACCATTGCCATCATCATCCACACACAGGGTCCTCAACCTGGGGGACCTGGTCTGGGCAAGGAACTATGGGGCTGGACATCCTTGGGTTCCGGGGACAGTGGTCGGGAAAACAGGACCCCTTTCGTACATTGTAGGGGTGGAGGGGGACAGACGCATAAGGCGACACATCAATCAGCTCAGAGGAAGAGTCCCTGAGCACGTCACACACGCCCCTGAGCGCGTCACACACGTCCCTGAACTCAACGCACACGATCAACAGGAGGACCACACTCCAGGAGGGGTCAACCCAGCTGAGGATGTCACAGGGCAGGGACCAGAGGAGGAGGACTTCCTGATGCCGGCTCCTTGCAGCCCTGCACAAAGGCCTCAGGAACCCATGGTCCAAGCCCAGGGGCCAAGCACACCCAGACGATCCACCCGTCCACACAGGACACCAGCCTACCTGTCGGACTATGTGTGCAAGTGATCCTCACACAAGGACACCACTGTTTTTTTTATATATATACTCATAGTTATAGTAGTTGCATGTTGTTGTTGTTATGTGGGTCTTCTCTAAGGGGGGAGGGGTGTTATGTATGCAGGCATCTGCATAGCAACAGCCCTCAGGGGGCGTTGGCCTGGACAGTTTCGGCGGGAAACCTAGGGCCAACCCCATTGGCTGTTAGCTTGCCTGGCCAGGTATATAAGGAGGCCAGGTAGCCCTCATTCCTCAGTTCACTTCCCCTTCCAATAAAGAGCTGAACTCACACACCGGCTGGCGTCTCTCTTGCGTCGGACCCACTACACAATAACCCTTCCTTGATATTCTTCCTTGACCTTTAGAGTTACACTTCAATCCACTGAGAAGTTTACTGCAGGATCTAATAAATTTCAGAGCTTCATTGTGCAAACTTGTAATTCTGAGTTGACTTGGCAGTCTGCCTTTTCTTCGTGAGTTCCTTCTAGGCTTTCTGCAGCTGAATTCTTATTTCTAAAACTGACTTTCCTCTTTTAAAGCTGTGTGCAACAAATGCTCTGTCATGATTAGCCATGATTTACTTAGCTCTCTTTCCTGCTCGGTCTCTTTCTCACTGCTCCATTGCGTGGAGGGGAGGGGGGAGGATATCACAGGTCGTCATCAGCTTACAACTATTTTTGTTTAATGGCCAGTTGAAATTGCACCAACACTGAAATTTCTTACATGTCTGTCCTCCCACTTACAAGCATTGCAGCATTCCTACAATCGAAATTTGGCAATTGGCATGTGTTTACATTGGTTGTAGCATCCTGGTGTCACATGAGCCTCATATGCAACCTTCCCAGCTGGCTTCCAACAAACAAAATCAATGGGGGAAGCTGGAGCCCATGATGCACCTAGCAGGAATTTGCTTAACAAGCTTGGCAAAAAAGGTCATAAAATCAGACAAGACTCTCTTTAACAACCGCCTTGCTTAGCATTGGAAATGCAGGCCCCAACTACGGTTTACTACCTGTAAAGCATAATTAACAAAACAGCTTGCTCATACTAATCCATTTTCCCTTTCTAAGAGTTAAATAGGGACGCGGTGGCTCAGTGGGTTAGGACGCTGAACTTGTTGACCGGAAGGTCGGCAGTTTGGCGGGTCGAATCCCGAGTGCTGCGTAGCAGAGTGAGCGCCTGTTACTCATCCCAGCTTCTGCCAACCTAGCAGTTCGAAAGCATGTCAAAATGCAAGTAGAAAAATAGGGACCACTACGGTGGGAAGGTAACAGCGTTCCGTGCGCCTTTGGCGTCTAGTCATGCCGGCCACATGACCACGGAGACGTCCTCGGACAAGCGCTGGCTCTTCGGCTATGAAACGGAGATGAGCACCGGCCCCTAGAGTCGGAAACGACTAGCACGCATGTGCGGGGGAACCTTTACCTTTTACTTTAAGAGTTAAATATAACTTCTGCTAACTTTTCCCAGATCAGTTTTTATAATTCTGTCATGTGCTCAAGTCAGTCATGTAAGAAGGAAAGAGGGTGTGAGAGAGTGGGCGGTGTGCATAAGATTAAAAAGAGTGCGGAGGCTTGCTTTTATGAAATAAATGCGAGTGATAAAAAGAGGCAAAAAACGTATTGCTACAACTCTCTATGTGACTAGATCATTAAATAAGAGTCTGAAATTGTGTACTATCATAAAGACCCTGGTGGCATCTTTTCTAACAAGTTTTATGAAGATCTCCTTCATTATTTAATAATATGCAGCAACCAAATAACCACACGTAAGTTACATTAAACATGCCTTCAGGAGCAACTTATTTAGGGCTACCATATCTGGGCTACAAAGCTCCCAACACTCAGAGCAAATGGTAAGGATATTGCCATGACTGAATGAGAAGTGGTAACTCAATCAAGTCTTTTTCAGGTGACTGCCCTCTGGCTGTGTTGGACTTCATTTCCTCTTACAGGTAGCCCTCATTTAACAACCACTTGTTCAGCAACTGTAAAGTTATGATGGTGCAGGATGAAACTTATGATCCATCCTCATAGTTGTGACTGTCATAGCCTCCCTGTCAATTGTCCATTGGTGGATCCAGAAAAAGAAACTCCTGGGACATTGTTTTACCAAGAGTATAAACTTTACTGAATAAACCATATTGGCACAGTTGAAGTGAAACCAGCTCTAGGTTTCCCATGCAAAAGCCAGCATAGTTAATCTCTTTCCCTGTGGGCCACCCACAGTCCATTATGTCCACCAATCAGTTCTGTTCATTTTGTTATGGGAAACCAATGAGCCACGCTAGTCCACCTGCTCGATGTGTCCTTGGGTTGGGCCCTCTCTCTTGGGAAGACATGATGCCCTGATGCAACTGCACTCCACTCTTGCATTCCATCCCCCTCCTCCTCCTCTTTTGTCAAGCTGTGAGCAAAGCAGAATATAGGCGAAAGTGCAAAACAGTCTATATAATCCCATAGTATCACATGATCACTATCCAAGCGCTTGGCAACTTGTTTGTAATCCCAACAAAGTTTCCCCCAGGCAAATAATTTCCATTTGCAACCTTCATTGCTGCCTTTTGACAAGCCAAGAGAATGGGGAAGCCAGCAGGAAGTTGCAAGATGTGATCATGTGACATCATGCCTAACAATGTAGGACACATTGAACTGCAACGGGAATTGCCGCAAGTGACAATGTAAGTCAATGCAGTCGTGTGACATCACTCTTTATGACTCTGTTGCTTAGCAATGGAGTTGCTGGTCCCAATTACCATTGTTAAGCAAGGACTACCTGCATTTCCCAGCTGGGAATTAATGAAATTCTGTGCCTCTTGGAAGCAATAGGTAGGGAAGGCAGCGCTATCCAGAACTATTAATAATACAGGAATGGTTTTTGTGTTATTTGCCTGTAGTTCTTTGAAAATGAGGATTTAGTACTTCTTGTCAAATATCTGGCTCTCTGATGAATGAAGGTTTTGGCCAAAGAAAATGGATTAAATATAGGCCTTAATTGATTTATTTATGTATTAATTTGTTCAATACAATTTAGAAGCCACCTCACTCCACACAACTTTTGGCAGCTTACACTTTAAAAGCAGGAACTATCTGAAAAACAAAAAGATCTTCCTTGCAATTGTGGTCAGATTGGTTTTACACTGTGCACATTTGGTTTTGGTTTAATGCCTGAATTTGACCACTGTGATTTATAAATCATGGTTTATACAGGTAGTCCTCGACTGACTGTTCAAAGTTACAACAGCACTGATAAGTGACTTATGATCATTTTTCACACAACTGTTGCAGCATCCCCATGGTCATGTGATCAAGATTCAGATGCTTGGCAACTGACTCATATTTATGACCGTTGCAGTGTGCCTGGGTCCCATGATAACCTTTTGCGAATAACTGAGCCCAAAATTTCTATTGTTAAATGAAACACTTGATAAGTGAGTTTTGGCTCATTTTACCACCTTTCTTGCCAGAGTTGTTAATTGAATCAGAGCAGTCATTAAGTTGCACAGTTGTAAAGTGAATCAGGCTTCCCCATTGACTTTGCTAGTCGGAAGGTCAGAAAAGGTGATCACATGACCCCAGGACACTGCAAGTCATAAATATGAGTCAGTTGCAAAATGTCTCAGTTTTGATCATGTGACCATGGGGATGCTGCAACAGTCATAAGTGAAAAATGGTCATTAAGTCACTTGTTTCAGTGCCAATGTAACTTCGAACAGTCACTAAAAAAATTGTTGTAAGTTGAGGACTACCTGTAGTAGCCACCCAGTCCCTTGGTTGAGTTGGGTGGCTATAGAAATTTAATAAATAAATAAATCCAGAAATAAGTACTCTGTTTTTTGCTTCCCAGTCTAATTTCAAAAGCACTTGGTTGATCTTGGCTGATTTCAGTAAGATTAGAACTGGGTTGGAGGCCAGCAGGAAATCCCAGGGCCGAGGAATTAAAAACACCAGCATTTCCTTACCACTGTTAAAATGACTCCTGGATGTATCCTGAGATCATCAGGAGTTGAACTCGACTCCAGTCAGATTACTTTTATCCATCTTCTCAGAAATCAAACGCGGCTCCTGATCATCACAAGCTGTACATTGTGTCCCAAGTTCAAATCCCATCTAAATTTTAAACATCACTCAGCAGCTGGAGGCTCATTGCACCCTCAGGGTTGTTTAGGATGAAATTTAGGGCAAATTACTGGAACAACCTTGAGCTCTAAAAGGGAAAGGAGGAAAGTTCAAATAGGACATTTTTACAGAAACAAAAATTACCGATGCGTAATTATTACCGTATTTTTACGAAATGCAATCGCACTCAGGTTTTTGTTTTATGATTTCATTATTTCACAAGTTACCGTAGTGGATTTTACTGCTGTTGTGAGCCGCCCAGAGTTGGCGTTTAACATCGACGGCCATAGATAGACATCTATTAAATAAAGAAATAAAAAATAAACTTCCTTCATCCCCAGGGAAGGCACACTTGCAGTTTTTTTTTCCTACACGTCCGTGCAAAATGAAATCGGAGGGCAACGCTTTCAGATTTCCCATCCCGGGTTTGCACGGCCTGGCTTTGAAGCCCGACAGACACACCGAGGGTCTAACGTGCTCACCGCCGCGCATGAGCCGCCCCCGCGGAGTCCACGGCCAGGCCCGGGACCTACGTAACCCGCTTAGGGTCGAGTTAAAACCAGGGCGGAGCTCCGCTCTTCGGCGCTCGCCAGAGAGGTGGGCGGAGCCGATGGCCTACGGTTCGGGCGTTCGCCTATTGGCTGAAGCGAGCGCGCGCGGATTGGACGGCTCCTCGCCGGAGGGGCGTGACTCGCCTGAGGCCCCGTTCGGCTGGACGGAGGGGCGGCGAAGGGGCGAGTGCCGGCTGGCTGGCCGCGGGCGAGTTGCATCGCTATGTTGCTCTCGCCGCCGCCGCCGCCCTCGTCCCTGCCCTGTGGGCGGGCGGCAGGCGGCTCCCCTGGCCTTGGGGCACGAGCGGCCGGGCCGGAGCTCCAGGAGGAGGCTGCTCCCCGAGAGCCTCCCGACGAAGAAGGGGAGCGAGGCCGCGCCGGAACTATGCCCGAGTGCGCCCCGCTTCGGGCGGCTGGAGCCGGCTGCGAGTCGGCGAGGGCGTCGTCCGAGACGGAGGCCGCTGCGTCAACTGCCCAGGAAGGAGGAGAAGCAAAAGCAGCCCCCGCCGCCGCCGAAGACTCCAGTCCCCGGTGGGGAGCCCAGCACGCGGGTGCCCGGGAACTGGCTGAACTGTATTCCCCCGGTAAGGAGGGATGCGGGACTTCGAGGGGATGGGGGACTTTCAAAGGGTCCCTCGCCCGTCCCGGCGAGCCCCTGGATTTGTGATACGAGGCTGTAACGAAGGTGGCCCGTTTCGTCCTTTCTCGCTCATCCTTCCTTCTCTGCCTCTCCCGGGATTATTGCGCACTTGAGCGGCGCCTTCAAGCACATTGCCCGGGCAGGTCGTCGGAATGAGCCATCTAGGTGGCCCGTCTGAACCTGCAAGTTGGGGTTAGGTTTTAAGGCGGTGGGATAAGGCGTTTGGTTTGTTCACGTGCTTTACAAAGTGGCGCTGATGGCGGATGTTAGGGAGTCCTTCCACGTTTCCGGAACAGATTCAGTAAATCTGGAGAGTTGGTCTCTTTTAACTCGGTTCGTTCTGCTTTAGCCGCAAGCTGTCTACGGCCCTGGGCCAAGCACTGAATCCAGGCTTTAAAAAAGACATATGAGAGTATGGGTTATAAAATAGATCTGTGTCTCATCTAGAGTTTGTGTCTTCTTGTTTTAACCTGTTTGTTCAGATATTTCAGAATTGCACTGGTTTAAGGATGTACAGATAGTAATTCTTTTTTGTAGTCTGTAATGGATGTCCACATGAAGTGGTCCTTATAAAATTTTTTAAAAAACTCAAAATACTTGGAGGAGCTTGGTTGGTCTTCAGTTTCCTATTTAGAGGTATGCTTAATACATCCTGGGTTTCCCATTATGAATGTACTCAGTGGAATATTAAGTAGGATTGAGCCCTGTTACTACTTGGAATGGAAATTGCTGGGAAATTTCAAGCGAATAGTCAAAAACATACCACAAATGGAAATCTGCCGTCATGCTGTTGTCAAAAAAACTTCATGATCTGACTGGGAGTCAAACTCTTTAAGGAAGGTTTCACTTTAAGATCTAAAGCAATAGAATCTGTAGTATAAATGCTCACATTGGCGAAATGAACGTTAACGTTATTTCAAACAGTTTTTGTGGGCTGCAGAAAGCTGCAAATTTTATTCAAATGTTATGCCATTTATATTCAAATTTTATGCAGTTTTTTTATTCAACTTAAGCCTTTGCATAGTCATAGTACATTATGCCTTTCAAGGCTAATTGAGTAACTCAAATCATTTCTCTTGATGAGCAGTTAAGGCATCACGCTAGAAACAGGAGATTGTGAGCTCTAGCTCCACTTTAGGCACAAAGCCAGCTGGGTGATCTTGGGTTAATCTTCTGCAAACCTAGAAAACAATGGCAAACCACTTCCGAAAAACTTTGCCAAGTAAACTACAGGGACCTATCTAGGCAATCTGCAAGAACATGATAAGTGGAAGGAGAAAAAAGATCTCTAAGTAAATAAAATATTTTTTTCTTCCTTCTCCCATCCCAAAAAACTTTTCCTTGATGATTGTGGCAGACATTGATAACTACAGTTGCAAGAAAAAGTATGTGAACCCTTTGGGATTACGTGGAGTTTTGCATGAATTGGCCATAAAATGCGCTCTAAATGTCATGTAAGTCACAACAATAGAAAAACACAGTCTGCTTAAAATAATACTACACAAACATTAGCTGTTGTCATGTTTTAATTGAACATAAAATGGAAACATTTACAGTGCAGGGTGGAAAAAGTATGTGAACCCCTAGCCTAATGACTTCTCCAAGAGCTAATTGGAGCCAGGAGTGAGCCAACCTTGACTCCAATCAGTGTGATGGTATTGGATGTGTTGCTGACAGCTGTCCTGCCCTTTAAAAAAACACACCTGTTTTGGGTTTACTGGTCTCAAGAAGCACTGTCTGATGTGAACCATGCCTTCCAGAAAAGAGCTCTCAGAAGACCTACAATCAAGAATTGTTGACTTGCATGAAGCTGGAAAGGGTTACAAAAGTATCTCCAAAAGCCTTGATGTTCATGTGTCCACGATAAGACAGACTGTCTACAAATGGAGAAAGTTTAGCACTGTTGCTACTCTCCCTAGGCGTGGTCGTCCTGTAAAAATGACTGCAAGAGCACAGCACATAATGCTTAATGAGGTAAAGAAGAATCCTAGAGTGTCAGCTAAAGACCTACAGAAATCTCTGGCACATGCTAACATTTTTGTTGACACATCTACAATAAGGAAAACATTAAACAAGAATGGAGTACATGGGAGGACACCACAGAGGAAGCCATTGCTGTCCAAAAAAAAAGTATTGCAGCACGTTTGAAGTTTGCAAAAGAGCACCTGGTTGTTCCACAGCACTACTGGCAAAATATACTGTGGACAGATGAAACCAAAATTGAGTTGTTTGGGAAAAACACACAACACTATGTGTGGAGAAAAAAAGGCACAGCACACCAACATCAAAACCTCATCCCCACTGTAAAATATGGCAGAGGGAGCATCATGGTTTGGGGCTGCTTTGCTGCCTCAGGGCCTGGACGCATTGTTGTCATTGATGGGAAAATGAATTCCAGAGTTTATCAGGACATTTTGCAGCAAAACGTACGGCCATCTGTCCGCCAACTGAAGCTCCGCAGAGGATGGGTGATGCAACAGAACAATGACCCAAAGCATACAAGTAATTCAACAAAACAATGGCTTCAACAGAACAGAATACGCCTTCTGGAGTGGCCCAGTCAGAGTCTTGACCTCAACCCGATTGAAATGCTGTGGCATGACCTTAAGAGAGCGATTCACACCAGACATTCCAAGAATATTGCTACACTGAAAGAGTTTTGTGAAGAGGAGTGGTCCAAAATTACTCCAGATCGTTGTGCAGGTCTGATCTGCAACTACAGGAAACATTTGGTTGAGGTTATTGCTGCCAAAGGAGGGTCAACCAGTTATTAAGTCCAAAGGTTCACATACTTTTTCCACCCTGCACTGTGAATGTTTCCATCTTATGTTCAATTAAAACATGACAACAGCTAATGTTTGTGTAGTATTATTTTAAGCAGACTGTGTTTTTCTATTGTTCTGACTTACATGACGTTTAGAGTGGATTTTATGGCCAATTCATGCAAAACCACGTAATCCCAAAGGGTTCACATACTTTTTCTTGCAACTGTATAATCTGTGCTGTATACTGTGGGGTTTTATTTATTACTATTTTGACTCCTGAGGACTGTGTGGTCAGATGGATACAATTTTGAAAGTGGTTTGCCAGTGTCTTCTTTGTAGGGTTGAGAGAAAATAGCTCAAAATCATTGAACTATTATGCCACTTCTTGTTTTAAACCAGCATGTTTAACCATTAGGCCAAACCGGCTCTTATATAGTTCTTCTGGGTTATGTAAAGTATATTATACATATTTGATATCAGTTTAGCATGAGAAAAACAGGAGCACGTGGGTAGTCTTTCTTCTGAAAAATTCCTGGTTTAAAATTCTCAGTGTCAGCACAACAATCTTAATCATTTCCTCACTGAAACAAAAGACAGTGGAAGTTCTGGATGAGGGAATGAAATAATAAAAAAGATTGAGGATGTGCTCAAAAAGGGCTTAAAATTGGAGAAAGGCCTTTTGGTTGTATGTGTTTTAAGTGGAACTGTTCATCGCTGGGTACAGAGTAAAGTAATATTTTCAGTTCAGCTTTCTTTGTCAGTATGGCCTTCTCATCTTTTTTAAATCCTTGATTTTAAATATTATGAATATAACAAACAGATTGCCTTTTTAAAAGACTTTCCAAAATGATAGATTCCTAAAGTATTTATAAAATGTATGAATAAATGAATAAAATGTATTATTTATCTGAACATTCATAACTCTCTATTCTCTTAAGGAAAGGTGGATTATATATGCAATTTGATAAATAATCTGACCCAGCCATAATCACTGTGCCTGACTGGATGCTTTTTCTTATCAGTTACAGAGCCAGTTTAGTGGGTTAGAAACTGCATAGCTGTAATTAGGATCTAGTAGTGCTTTTGGGATGAAAGCCAACTGGATGACTCTGGGCCAATTTTTCTCAGCCCAATTCACCTCACAAAGTTGATGTGAGGAAACTAGATGGTAGGGGTGTACACCACCTTGACTTAACAAAAAATGATAAAAAATCTAATGAATGATAATTAATTGGAGTCAGTGTCCTCCAGATATTTTGAACTACAACTCTCAATAGGGCCATTCTATATAAACCAATAGTTGAAATTGAGATACAGAAAATCTAGAAAGCATATATTTTATCACATTTGTAAGGTCATCCAACTCCACAGCAACTCTAAGTAGCACACACTATTAGAAACAAAGCAATAAAAATAGTAAAAAAAAATAAAACCAACATCTCAATCATCCATCATTCCCACAAGTAGCCATCCATCCAATCTAACTAAAGGTTTGGGATATGTGCCAGGACCTGTTTGAAGAAGGCTAAAGTAGAAGTAGGGTAAATCTCTGGGCTGACATTGTCCAGAGAGTTGTCCTTGGTTTAGATTATATAACTGGGTCAGAAAAATTAACCTTTGGGGAACTATCAGTAAGTGACATAATATATAGTAGGCTAATAGTAGCTAATAATAATAAACATGCATGCTCAACATCCTGCTTGGATCCATTCAAAGGTTGATTTCTTCCTTTTATCCTTTCCAAGGGTTTGAATAAACATTTGGTGGATGGGATTGGAATCAAACAAGGATTATGAATCTTGTACAAGTACAGTGATATGTAAAATGTGGCCCTTAGACGGCAAGTCTTTTCATTTGACACTTGACCTGACACCTAATACTATAAAAACCTTGGTTCTCTCCTTCATTCAGTATATAGCATGTGTTTCCTCTTGTAGCTACAGTTTCATAGGGGTGTGTGTGTGTGTGATTTTTGGCTCACTTTTCTTGCTGCTTTGAAAGGTAACACCCCAGTCATCCTAGGCACCAATGAAGGAGGCTTATACATGCAAAGTATCAGCTGAACTGCTTGAGTTAATCTGGTTTATCAGTTGCTTGTCTTAACTGGTAAATGTTCAGCATCTGAGAAGCAATATTTCAAATTTGAACTTAATTTCAGTGTGTAAGACAATCTTAGCATAGCATAGAAGCTCTTTGATGGATTAGTCACATGTTAGTCATTGCAGAACTTTCCAGTCATAAAGTTTGCTTTGGAATAAACATGTTTGGAGCAGGATCATATTTTTAACTCTTAACATAACCTTTCATGTCAATTTGACATTCTTAAAAAGTTTAAAATTCAATTGCATAATCCAGCATTGTCCCAGTAAGTAAAGTTTATTAGGAGTGGGAGTCTAACAGACACAGAAGGTGCTAGGTTGAGAAGCTATAGTGTCGTTTCTGGTGTCTTTGATTGCTCTACAAACCGCTCTGGTGAAAAAGATAACATATTTTACAGTTAATTGAAGAATCACTACACTGCTTTGTCAAAAATATCCATTGGAACATTTTTGTTTTTATACAAAAGAGTTTTTGTTCTCTTACTTAAGGTTTCACATAGTAATGATGTCATGTAAACCCCATATTAAAATCTCCTCTTATTACTGCTTGTCCTCTTGCAAATCCAAAGACAGATGTGTGAAGGAATCATTGGCCGTGGGACATTTTGGGAGGTTTGAAATATATTCCATTTTAACAGCTCTAAGCTACCATTAGCTTCATTGGCAATTCCCAAGTTCTAACATTACAACGTGAAAGAGAAGTATTGGTACTAACAGAAGAAAATATTTGGAGTTCAGTTCTGTCCTTGGTGCTCTCTGCTCTTGATTGTTTTCTTGCAGATGTTTCATTACACAACTAGGTAACATCTTCAGTACTAGAAGGGAGCGGGATTTGCTCTCCGTTTATATACAGTGGCTTGGCTTATCAGTGTTGGTGGGGGAGTTTTCTTCTTGATGGTTCCTTGATTAAACTGTTTACTGTTTGATTGTTTGTCTGAGTTGGTAAATTGACTGGGAATTACTGCTTAATTGTTGGCCTGGTGTTAATAATCCTTGTTTATCTGGGTATTGATTGCTGTTGGGGAGGTACCCTGATCTTTTGCTTTCTTTTTAGCTTTTTGATTATCATGAAGAAAATAATACTCCTAACAGTTAGATAGTGAAATGTCTGCAAGGAAACAATCAAACTCAGAGAGCACCAAGAATTCCAAAGAGGAAATATTGACTTACTTTTCCCATACTACCGGTATAGATCATTCTGTATATCTTTGTCCTGTCCCACTTTATTAGTATTTTTATATATATCTGCATCCAAAATGTAATCTTTCCACATACAAAACTTATTCTAGATCAGGGGTGTCAAACTCAATTTCATTGAGGGCCACATCAGCATTGTGGTTGCCCTCAGGGGGCCAGTTGAGTGTGGCTGAGATGGGTGTGGCCTACTAGGTGGGTGTGGCTGGAGTGGGCATGGCGTACTGGGTGGGCATAGCCAGCTCAACATCACTCGTTTCAGGGGTGCCTGGGTAGGACTGAGGCAGATCTGAGGGTCTCTGGCGGAGGAGGATGGGACCAGGGCGAGTGCTGGGACATGGTCCCTCCCACCCTCCCTCTCTCCCACCCTCCATTCCTTTCTTCCTCTGTTCCTTCCTTTTTCCCTCCCTTCCTCCATTTTCCCTCCCTCTGTTCCTTCTTCCCTCCTTCTCTTCCTCCCTCTTGTTCCTTCCTTCACCTTCTCATCTCTTTCCTTCCCCCACACTCAGGAAGGGATGATTGGAGGGGGAGATTGCCAGCACTAATATGCTGCTACCGGCCATTCCTATAGCATGTGGGCAGGCAGGGGCGGTCCCATTGAAAGGAACACCTTGTGGCTGTGAGGCTGGTGTGGAGGTGGGGCGGCACTGATCTACAACCTGGTTGCGTCCATCAAAGCCAGAAGGTGCTCAGTCTAAAATCCACTGGAACCAGCAAGGAGCTGCCCTGCCATCTCTTTCCTGCCCCCCCGGGTGTGCACACAAGAGATGACTAATCCCGGCATCCTGGCTGAAGTCAGCCAGCAGGGTAAGACAGCCAGCAGGGACGCCAGACTCTACTTGCGTGCGCACCCAGCAGACGGGATGGGGCTGCCCCGTGGATTTAAGTCTGAGTGCATTCTGGCTTTGATGGACGCAACCAAGTTGTAGATCAGTACCAACCCTGCCCCCTACCAGCACCTCCAGCCTCGCAACTACAAGGCATTGCTTTGATTGGCACAGAACCCCCTCACCACAGTCTCTCCCCCTCCCATCACTCCTTCCTGAGCATGGAGGAAGGAAAGAGATGAGAAGGAAAGAAGGAAGGAAGTGTAGTGGAGAGGGGAATTGGGGGGGATTGGTGCTGGCTGGGAGGCTTTGCCAGAGCTCTGAGGATTCGGCAGAGAGGTTGGGAGCTCCAGAGGTCTCCATGGTGGCTGGGAGCAAGGCAGGGCTCTTGGGGAGGGATTTTTAAAGGGGAAGAGAAAATTGATTGGGGGAAGAAGATTTTAATTTCTCTTTTCCGGAGAGACAAGCCAGAAGGATGGAGAGCGAGGTAGGAAGGCAAAAAGGCTTTTTATTCTCTCTCCAGAGAATAAACCTCCTACTTCGCTCTCCCTCCTTATGGCTTGTCTCTCTGGAAAAGAGAGACAAACTGGTTGCATCCATCAAAGCCAGAACGCGCTCAGCCTAAGATCCACTGGAATCAACAAGGAACTGCCTTGCACCTCTGCCCTGTCCCCCGGGTGTGTGCACAAGAGATGGCCAGCGCCGGCATCCTGGGTGAAATCAGCCTGAGGGACAAGACGGCCAGCAGGGACGCTGGACTCCACTTTCGCGCACCCAGGAGATGGGGCGGGGCTGCCCCGTGGATTTAAAGCTGAGCATGTTCTGGCTTTGATAGACGCAACCAGGTTGTAGATCAGCACCCGGTCGGCCTGGGCCAGTCCGAGGTGCGGTGGGATGGTCCTTCACTCTTTTCAGAGCAGGTCCACGGGCCTGATGGAACCACATGTCGGGCCACATCCGGCCCACGGGCCTTGTGTTTGACATGTCTGTTCTAGATCATTCTTCCCCAGTTGGCTGGGAAATTCTGGAAATTGTAGATTTCATATCATAAAATTATTAAGGTCAAGAAACACTGTTCTACCTCCTTGATCAATATAACTGCTCACTTTTGTACTGTTTCTTAATCTTAACAGGATCCCTCTAGAAGATCCATACAACTTTCAAAGTATGATCACATAAGTAATGTAAAAGCATTGTAATAGGTTGGCAATTTAATTTGGAATTTCTAATTACCCCAAAATGCTATTTAATTTGTCATTTCTGCAGGAAGTGCCCACAAGGTCAGGATTTTCTATGGGCTATGTTGGGCCTATAATTGATATTTTATTAAGCAGTCAGTTTAAGTTAAGAGAGTCAGTTTGGTCCAGTGATTAAGGTACCAGGCTAGAAATCAGAGCATGAGTTCTAGTCCCACCTTAAGACATTAAGCCAGCTTGGTGACCTTGGGCCAGTTTCTCTTTCTCAGCCCAAGCTACCTCACAGGGCTGTTATTGTGGGGAAAATGGAAGGAAGAGTATTAGATATGTTTGCTGCTTTGAGTCATTTGTATAAAAATAATAAAAGATATCAAATAAATAAATAGGTTTTCTAAGTTCTCTTTGTCCCCTACCTCTGTTCTCAGAATTGTGTTAATTGTATGTTGTCCTTGCAACCTGTATAATCTTGCTTAATGTTTTGCATTACATTGCATTACAGATTACATACATGGATCAATTTGACCCAGAAACAATCCTGTATCCATTTGCAAATCCATGAATCATTAATACTTTTATGCACATGCCAGCAAAAAAATCTGAAGGATTCCCGGAATTTTATAAAGATATATCTTACTTTAATCCTGATCAAATAAGATAAATCAGCTTTTCAGAGCGATGTGTGCCCTCGAGGTGAAGGCACTCGCCTGCCCAATCCTAGGCAGTGGCAGATGTTTTATCAGGGCGCAATGAGAAAATATCTGCTGCGAATTGTGTGTAGGTGTCAGGAAGGGCATCTAGCCAGTAAATGCTCAGCTCCATTCAGTCATCCTGACTTCACCCCAAATAAAGGAATTAAAGGGTTGTAAAAAGGGGGCAGGGGAATCAACTTTGTATTCTTTCCTTTTGCTTCTAATAATGGTTCCATTACACCAGGCTCATCGCTGGTCTGTCCTGGCCACAGTGTAATCTCTATTCCTTTGGAGATCTTTAATTTGCCATTTCTTACCCAGAGGTCCTGAATGCATTAAGCTAATTAGGTTCCATTGGCTCCATGTCACTCGAATTGATGAAAAGTGGTCTTGATTTTTAATTTTTCAGAATGAAAAGAAGTTTTAGATACATGTTCAAAAACATTTTTGTGTAGGGATTTGGCAATAATGCTGTTGGAGTAGCAACTATAATCATTTTTTCATATTGTGTCAGTGAAAAAAAGTCTCTCATCGCAGGGTAATTGACATACTGCCAGTGAGCTAAGTCCTTCAAAGCAAGGGGGTTGCAACTTTTTATAGCTACAAACTACTGTTGCTTCTTTCAGCAAAATTTTCTGGATGGTCATTAATTACTGTAGTAACTTAGTTTACAAGTATTAATGTAAGTCAGAATGTTCTTTTATCTGTGGCTGGGACTTAAGGCTTGCTTATTGACTTCTTTGATCTGAAGGCCAAATCAATAAATAGCTGATAACAGATCATATCCAGCTACCCCAATAGTTGATGCTTAAATGCATCTATTTGAATAATTTATATATATGAATTAAGAGTTGGAGTTGTTTATGAGAAGAGCTTAAATCCTTAAACCTGAAGTGTTAATACTTTGCATTTCAACTTTTATTTATGAAAGAGGGCTAGTATAAGCCTTCTTGCTTGACCTGGTATTTTTTCAGCTTTGGGATATTCATGACATGTGATATCTGAACCACTAAAACAGAATATAATGTAATCCTGAACTGTGTTTTTTCTAAAAGTTTGAAAAGTGTCATCCATGGCAAAAAATTTTATCAAGCACTCCCATAATTCTTCATTTTAAATCATTATTTTATTAATCCCATTTATATCCCGCCCTTCTCCGAAGACTCAGGGCGGCTTACAATCTAAGCGCAATTCAATGTGCTTAGCAATAGCTTTCATTCTAAGTATATGCCTGCTTATTTATGACTTAGTGTGTTATATAAGCCCTGTTGATTTATTCAGTAAGTCATAGTTAAATGAACGTTTGCTTAATATGTACAGAACTAGTGTTTGACTTGAAATGGCAGGGTTACTTTCACAAGGAGATTGGGCATAGTTTCCTTTGGGAGGTAAAATGTAAGTGCCCTGATGTTTTGAACATCTTAATTGTTCCTAGTGGATTTTAACATTTAGCTCTTCTGATTAGGGTGCGATTGCTTCTCTGCAAAACGTTAACTTTGATGTCATTAATGCTGAATTAGAATAATAATAATAATTCACATAGGTTAAAAAACATATTTTCAAGCTAGTATTCTATGTTTTGTTCAACATAAGACAGCTACCGTATGTGGGTTCCACAACCTTCCACAAACTCACTACTTTTGAACTTCCTTTTTCCATCTGAGACAACACAAGTCAGCATATTGCAGGGTGTAGGCAGAAGAACTATGTGTACCTCTCCCTGGGATAAGGTTAGCATTTATGCTTGCTGGAACTGTTGTTGTCTTTTTATAGTTTCCCTGCTGCTATGCATGGAGAATTCAGAATTATGTGAGTGCTTGATAAAATATTTTGATCACACATAAGCCAAACTGATGTAAGTGGTGAGATCATTCCTCCATTTCATTAATCCAACTTAAAAAATGGTATTTTTTAATTATTCAAGTAAAAAATAATATGCCAGTACAAATATTTCAAATATGGAAGCAATAAAATGTTCATATAAATTCAAGATGGGCTTTTTCAGAAATCAAATACTAAGAGGACAAATTTTATCTACTATCTACAACTCTTAAGGGCAGACACCTCCATGAAAAAGTGCCTGCCAGCTCCTTCTACCAGAAATTAGGCTTAAATCCCTATTTAAGCAGTCAGCGGGAAATATTTTAGAGCAGCAAGAGAAGTTGTGTACAGGTAGTCTTTGGTTTACGACTGGTCATTTAGCAACCAATAGACCTTAAGACAGATTTTCCCCAAAGCTACTTATGATCCAGTTTCAAAGTTGCAGACACTGCAGTGTAATGTGGTCATTATGACCAATATCAGGGAAGCTGTAGCAGCCCCCTCCTACCTGTTCTATCTCCCCTACTCCCCCCCCCCTCTTCACTTCAGTAGGGTGGGTCTCCACTGGCCTTGGGCCTGCTTCCCACCCTACTGGGTCTCTAGCCACAATGAGAGAAGGGGAGAGGGTCACTAAGCAAAGTGATTGTGGACTTGCTTCCCTTAGCAACTGACTTGCAACTATAATGGGTAGGTTCCATTATGGTCTTATATTCAGGATTACCTGTATCTGTTCCTTCAAGACTTTCATATTAAGTGTTGGTTAATATGTCACTATTTTAATACGAATAAAGCAAAAAGCACCATGCTTTAACTTATCTTTTTTTTAAAACAGGGAAAAGGCTACAGGAATGGATTAGTGTCATCTTATGTTTCTCCTTGATGTCTTTCAACTTCTACAAACTTCTCTTTTGCCTGAGACTGGAGCATGCCTTCTCAATTATTTTTGGTATATGTAAGTATGCATTAGTTTTTATGTAGGTTGCTCTACTTTGAGAGTAATTTTGGTGCTTAACTCTATGCTTTATGCTTTTATATTCTGAATTGTGCTTGTATTTATGTTGTTTCCTTTCTCTTGACATAAGCAGCAGGGTAAAAAATGGATAAAACATTAATCAAAAGTGCCCTAATTAGAAAGGGCATGATATTTTAAAACATAAAGTAAAAGCAGTATGATCCAGTACATTGGATTTTGCCCCCCAGAGTATCTCTAGGAGAAATGATACATTAAAGCTAAATGGGTCACCCTACATAAAGAAATGAAAAATGGAAGTTGAAGATTTGTTGATCTAATATGCAGTATTTATTCCACACGATTCAATAATAGCTTCAGAGTAATTTACTAAACTTTTAAAATATCTTATAATCATTGGCAGCCGCTCATAAATGTTTGTATGTAAGTTGGGATTGTTGGGGGCAATTAAGCTGACTTTGTAATAATGCCGCTTGGGGGTGTATGAAAGCCCTAATAAGCAGGCATATACATAGAATGAAGGCTACTGCTAAGCTTGTAAGCCGCCCTGAGTCTTCGGAGAAGGGCGGGATATAAATGGAATTTAAAAAAAAGTCTACTTGTTACTCAAAGAGATGATTATTTTTTTCTTTTAAGGGCAATGAAAGGTGCCCCACCCTTTCTCTTTAGTTTGAAACAATGGGTTGTTCCGTAGACCTAGGCAAGGAGATCTAGATTTGCTCCAAATAAGAGTTTTGTATTATAGAAGCAACACAATTCTCATGAAAGAACAAAGATGATGTGGTTTGCTTTAAAATTGACCTGAAGCTTCTTCCTAGTTATAATTTGCCAAAGCCAAGATTAGCTTTGAGAAGAATATGCAAGTTTAAGAAAGTCTAGTCTTCTGTGATATGGTTTTTATTTAACTTTATTTTAACTATTTAACTTTATTTAAAGTATTTGTATATCTTAGAGTTGAATAAGTTGAACAAAGAAATAGGGGAAAAAATCTTGCTTTATGTTGAAATATAAAACGTCTGTATCTGAATGCTTGCCCTACAAACCTGGTTCTTTCTGATCAGACTGTTTTTTTTTTATTGAAAAGTTTTAACATACAATTTTTCTTTAAAACCCCCCCCTCCCCCTCCCTTCACCCTCCCCCCCTACCTCTCCCCCCTCCCCCCCTCCCCCCCCCGACTTCCCAGAGCTAAGTACAAGGTATATATAAAAAAACCAATCATAAACAATCATATACTAACAACTATAAGCTTTCTGATCAGACTGTTGATTATACTGTATGATGTTGTCATTCCAAGATGGAATATTACTTCAAGAGAGATGCTACACCAGCTCTATGGTGAATCATTTGCTTGTGTGCATGCAGTCCATTCATCTCAAATCAAGTCACCGATGAACAGCATTTGGTATCTGGTCTTGTCTGTCTTAAAGTGGTTCTTTAGATTATCCTATTCTCTGTCTAGCTCAAACATAAATAAAAAAGAAGATTTTTGTTGAGTTTTGGAACTCACATGTTAAAGCAGGGGACCCCAATCCCTGGTCTGCAGCCTGCTACCGGGCCACGACCCATTGGGAACCAGGCCACACAAGTGGTGGGGGAGCACACAAAACCTTCCCCTCTACCTCCTCCCCTCCCCCACTGTGCCACTACTAGTTCACAGAAGCAGAAAGGTTGCTGTGTTAAAGGGCTTACAAATTACTTAATTGCTCAGAAGTACAAATGCTTGCTAAATTAAACATGCATACTTTTAAAAATATAAATAGCTGCTAGTGAAGTGTGGAAAGCAGGAAAGGAAAAATTACCCGGTTTTAAATATATTATTGAAATGTTTCATACAATAATAATCAAAAGGAGAAAAAAAACAGAAAAAGAAAAAGACCAAATTTAAGAAATGTACAGATTATATCTGAGCTTCCTTTCAAGAGGTAATTACATTCTTATTGTCCCTTTTCTTTTAGGAATTTTCCAACTCTTTTTGTCTCTTTATTTAGTCATCAATTCATTTTATTTTCTTCTTTCAGCAAAAAATCCATATAACCTACCACTTTTACAAAAAAAAGTTGGTGTTATTTGTTCTCTGAACAAACAGATCAGTTTGCCATTTTGGTAGATTCTAACATTTTCAAAATTCATTCCTGCATTGTGGGAATTTCATTATTTTTCCATTGTTGTACATAAAATAATCTTTGTGCAGATACCATACAATGAATCTGAAAAGATTCGTAGTAAATAAATACTACGAATCTTTTCAAATTCATTGTCCATAAGTTTCAGTAAGAAGAATTCTCATTTCAGAGGAATTTTAATCCTTAAAATACTTTGTATCATTATATGAATTCATACCCAGAATTTCTTAGCTTTCTCACAAGTCCACCATGCATGATACATTGTCCCCTCATGCTTTTCATGTTTCCAGCACTGGTCTGAAATACTTTAATTTGTTTTTGATAATTTTCCTGATATCATTTACCAATGATGCATTATTTTACAGAATTTTTCTCTTAAATTACAACACAGTTTGAATTTAATAAGAGTTATCTGCATTTGGCCTCAAGCATATATTTCTATATTCTATCCAAATTTAGCAGTCCATTTTGTCATGTTATCTTTAACCTGTTCTTTTGTTTCAAATCTTAACATTTATACATTTTGCTGTTATGTATTCATCATTTGTACTTATAGGTAGTCCTCGACTTACAACCACAATTGAGCCCAAAATTTTTGTTGCTAAGTAAAACATTTGTTAAGTGAACTTTGCCCCATTTTACGAACATTTGTGCTACAATTGCTAAGTAAATCACTGCATTGTTAAGTTAGTAACATGGTTGTTAAGTGAATCCGGCTTCCCCATTGACTTTGCTTGTCAGAAGGTACAAAGGATGATCACGTGACCCTGGGGCACTGCAACCATCATAAATACATGCCAGTTGCCAAGGTTCTTGATCACATAACCACGGGGTTGCTGCAGTGGTCGTAAGTGTGAAAAACGGTCATAAGTCACTTTTTCAGTGCCATTGTAAATTTGAACTGTCACTAAATGAACTGTTGTAAGTTGAGGACTACCTGTATTAACCATTTCTCTGTCTGCTGTTTTTCTTCTATAAAATGCTACTTGTGCTGAAGTCAGTAAAAGTATCTTCAGACACAACCTGGATTTATATTTCCATATTCTCAATATAGCATTGGCACATAGTGATTTTTAAAAATCGACATTAACTTGTAACTTTGTCATATCATTAAACCCATGCCATTCCAAACATCAAGTTATGATTTCCAGTTCAAACAGTCATGTTATTTCTCAACAGAACCCATTGCTTCATCCAAACCAAACAATAACTGTAAAGCGCAGTTTAAGATTAGGTTGTCCCAACCCTTCTCTTTCTTTTGCATCTTGAGAGTTTTATATTTAACCCTTGGGTTCTTACCCTGCTGTCCAAATCTGGATAAATCTTTTTGCCATTATTTAAAAGGTACATCAGTTTTCAAAACTGGTATTGTTCAAAATAGAGACATTCTAGATTCCTTTTTATTACAAAAAAAAAATCTATTGATGTTAGTTGCAACATTTCCCAATTTAATAAATCTCATGCTAACAGCGTTCTGAAATAACATAAAGGTCACATTAGACATGGACACAGATATTTTACTTTTTTCTCAGTTTGAAAATCAGGCTTTTTGCATCAGTTCGTTTTGATCTTCCATTCTCATACTTTTGCTAACGTTTTAGTTCTCTGTTTCTTCAAATGGAAGAGGTAATATATCTCACAAACAGGACAAATAATGGTTAATAGTGAATTGAGTAAACCTTATGAAATGCAAAAAGTACAAGACAGGATTGCCCACTTTTACACCGTTGTTCATTTTGGCTTTGAAAGTTCTTACTAGAAATGTTAAGACAAGATGAAAAAATTACTGGGTGAAAGTGAAAAAGGAGATATATACCGTAGTTACTTCAGAGCATTTGCAGAGATTTGATTTTAGTAGTTGAAAATTCCTTGGAGGGAATAGACATATTAATGGAAAAACTGAAATAATTGTTAGCTAGAATTAGCCAGATTTAAAATGAAGAACAATTATCCTCATCTACCATTGTTGTAATAAAATGGCAAAAATTAACAACTTCAAAGAAGCCACCGCTTGCATTTCAAAGGTTATATTGAAATGAATCTGTGGTAAATATGCATCTACGTAAGCTCCTGAGATGGGCTGTTACTCCCTCAGTCTTATGTGGCATTGTCGCCACTTGAGCTCATTTGTCTGCCCCCGCTACCACTTCTCTAGGACGGTCACGTACCACCTGCCAGGTGCCAAAGTACCACCAGTGGTTCGCGTACCACCAGTTGAAAAGCCCTGGCATAGGGGACAAAGGTGTTACAGAATCGGACAGTCCTGCTAGAAATACTTCGAAATCTCCTCCCAGAGGGGACTGTGAAATGGGTGTATGGGGTGTCTAACAATCCTTTGAGCTCTAAGCACATAGCGCTTATAAGCAGCATCCTGAATAATGGGAAGGGGACTTTCTGTCATCTTCTCAACTGTCTTTACCACTCTCTGTATGGGCCTTTTATCTGAGGCACTGTACAAGTACAAATATATTTTAACCTCTCTCTCTAAAAGTTACATCATATCAATCTTCTTTCTATAATCCATCCTGTTCATCATAACCTTAGAACACAAATTCATTATCAGTACAAAGTTGTATCTCAAATTCTGACTTACTTTGCTCCATACAGTAAATGTTTGGGGAATATTTGGTTCCAAATTGGGCTGTGACTCCCATTCAGGACTCATCTTGGCATGTTTCTTGCCCGCGTCTCTCTCTTTTTGACTCAGCTAGGAAACGCAGCTAGGAAACGCAGATCCTTGGAGAGGGAAAGCATCCATGGGAGAAATTGCCTCCCGTTCATATTCTTTTTTCAGCATAAATGAGAGTCTGTCAGGACTTTTGGCAGAGGACTTATGCAGTAGAAGAATGCTGGAGGTAAGGGTGAAAGCTGGTGATAACTGTTCTAGAAATCTTGCTAGATGGGTTTTTCTATTGTAAAAAGATATAGAGTTGATACAGGTAGCCCTTGACTTACAACATTCATTTAGTGACCATTCAAAGTTATAACACCACTGAAAAAAGAGACTTCTCAAGACCGTTTTTCAGTTGCGACTTTTCTCCAGCATTCCCATGATCATGTGATCAAAATTCAGACGGTTGGCAACTGGTTTCTATATATGACCGTTGCTGTGTCCCAAGATAATGTGATCACCTTTTGCGACCTGACAATGGGAAAGCCAGGTACTCTTAACAACCGGGTTACCACCTTATCAGCTGCAGTGATTCACTTAACAACTGAGACAAGAAAGGTTGTTAAGCGGGGCAAAAACAAATGTCTCCCTTAACAACAGAAATTAAGTCAAAAACGACCTGTACTTGGTTAAATTTCAAGCATTACCTTTTGAGAACAGTGCAGATGCTTTGGTACCCAGATGCTTTCTGATGTGCCATGCCAGATCAGCACTCATTGGACTCCATTTCTTTCTGTCCCTCCATAGCAAAGGTGAAGCACTTATGACATCTTCAGAATTTAGCATGTCCTGCTCTGTAGCCAGCTTGCCTAGAGCTTTTTTTTTTTCAGAGACCCATGATGTTGCAGCACGTTCTAAGCAGGCGAGACTAACGCAGAGGCTTAATCTGGAAGAGGATTTCAAAAGGAGGAGGTTTCTTCCTGTAACTTTGTCCCCTGCTAAGCTTTTATGAGCATGGTGGTCTCATTCCTGACATAGCTACTGGCTGATAACATAGCTGTTACCGTTTCCAGTTCTATAAGCTGAATATGTCATGTCTCTTCCCAGTTTGCGTGCAACCTCTTCCAGCCAAGTGCTGCTAAAATAAATTGGACTATAGCTCGGGTGATCCCCAGCTTTATTTTCTTGTCTCCCTTCAGAGATTGACGGTAGGTTTGCCATACTTCTGGAACTTAACATACTTTTCTAACTTAACACTTAAACATTTCCACCAGTGTTAGACGACGGGGAATCTAGAGCCCTGTACTTCAGGTGTAGTTCTAATTGGTGAGAGTATGGCTCTTACTCTGCAAAATTGTGTCATAATTGCATTCTGGCTTCCTGGGTTTTGTTGACTCCTGTTTAAGTTTGCTAACAGCTGATTGCAGGCTTTCATAGTTACCTGAACTGCTCTGCAGAAAGCTTATTAGAGTGGATTCCCAGATTTTGTAATCTCTTTCCATTTTTACATCACCTATCTGCATACAAGGAACTGACAAATAGTAACACATGAAACCATAAATCTAAACCTAACAATAAAAGAAGGATTCAATGTTACAGGCAGGGAAAACATCTGCTCTAATAAATCATATTTTCAACCAATGTCATACGTCTTCTTTTTCAAGCACGTTTAGTTCTTTCCCATGAGCCCTTATCCTGGTTTTGGAGCCCATGTTTACACTTCATTTTTTACTTTTACTCAGTGCACTCAAAACAATTATGTGCCTTTTCCTTCAGAATCATTTTAGACTGAGAAAAAAAGTATTCAGACATCTTACTTGTCTGATATGATTCTGCAAGGAAATTACTTCGTGTATATTTTTAGTGTATTCCCTTGTTTTAATGGGGATCAGAGGACCTGTAAAAGTTTGGTTCACAAGGTCTGCTTTAGATGCAATGCCCCCCTTAAATGGGAGGGGGGAGTTAATATGCCTGCTGGGCTTTATAAGAAAACGGTTCAACTTTTGTTATTCATTTCTGCAGATGGCTAAAGAAAATTCTACACATAGTTACAAGTAAGTTCTTATCTCCTTGCCTCTTTCCCTGATCTGAAGTTTTGCTAAATGGGGAATAATCATCTTTCTTATGTCCCAGTTAAGTAGCCTAAATGGAAGAGAAAACTATATTCAAAAACCATGTTTGGATTTTTTCCATTTCTGAAAATGAAAAAAAATCTAGAGTCTTCCTTCATGACTACTGTATTAGGGCTAAATTAAATGGATAATTAATTATGCGAAGGCATGAAACTTTCCACTAACGCCAGCTTCCTTTTTGGGATGAGTTGTACTTCTAGGAAGAGTTAAGTTTCATAATGACTAGTTCAGGGGTGTCCAATTTTGGCAACTTTTAAGATTTGTGGACTTCAACTCCCAGAATTCTCAGCCAGCATTGACAATTGAAGTCCACAAGTCTTAAAGTTGTCAAGATTGGACACCCCTGGACTAGAGTATTTTAATAGTAATGTGTTTGCTGACCAATCTCAGTGGTTCTATTTAGTTTTCAAACTTTTAATAATAAATTCTATAATAAGAAGATGGCTGATGGCTACTTACAGCTTTTGAAGCAAGGATGTTATGGCTGTATAATGATTTATCTATAACTTGGCCTCCCCCCAAAAATGATAAAAGGGCAGCCTGGTATCTTACAGCAGCTGAAACAAGAGAAAGATTCCTTTCCACATTGTATTTAAGCTTTATTTTGTGACCTTTCCTTTCTTTTTATGCTAGAGCTTTTTAATTCAAGTGATCTGCTTAAGCCCTGTGACTATTCTGGTTGTTATTCTCTGATCAAAACCTGACAAGTTGTGCTCTTAAAGCAAAGAGTTACATTACTACGAGAATATTTGGGCTGGATCATAGAGTATATGGGCTCATTTTTATCAGCTGCTTGGGGAAACACATGAGGTCCAGCCTTCTGATCATGGAGACTGCTAATGGTCGCTGGGGAATTCTAGAAATTGAAGTCCATTCATCTTCAGGTTACCAAGATTGTGAAACACTGCTTCATAGTTCAAAAATGAACACAATGCTGCTTTGTTTTTGAAGGTAATTTCAAGCTTTCATTGGGAAGAGACTCTATTATACTGTATGTATGCACAATAACTAAGGGCAGGATAAACTTTTAAGTTTTTAAGATCAACCTCCTTGGGATAAACTTAGCAGTTGTTAATCACCGTTTGGATAATGGGTGGCCAGATTCAATTAAAATCACATTTCTGTACCTCCCAATAGTCAATGTCTTATTTCCTGCACAATGAGCTTTCTCAACAAAACACGTATTTTAATCAGACCTAAATTATTTAGCCACTGATTTAATGAATCTTTTTTAAAATTGTTGCATTGTTGGTGGAAGTCTGTCACTCCTAACAAGCTCAAACCAGTTATTCATTGTCTGTGAAAGAAGTATGAACCAACTTAAAATTTATCCTAGAACCTGAATAGAATATAAGTAATAAATATCCCAGAAAAAGGTCATGGGAGATCGCTTCAATGTTGTTGTACCCAAAATGACAATATGTCTTTGAAGTCACCAGATCCCAGCTCAGAGGCGACTTTTATGTATAGTGTACTGTAAGGGCTATGAAAAATAAGCATGTATGTATGTTGCATTTTGAAAATGCTTATTTATACTTATGAATGCTTGTTGGTTATGAAGTTGGGAAATAACATCTTCCAAAAGCTTACTTATATATTGTACACAAAATAGACTGCGGTATTTTAATTGACAGTTTGGACTTTGCAAAGGCACATGGTTTGTGGTAATCAAAATTAAGGTGGTCTTTGATTTTAGCTTGATGGTTGGGTCCGTGTAGACCTGTAATTTTCCTGACAATATGGAAGGGCCTTGCCATTGTCATCTTCTAGGATATTGTTTTAGCTTTCCAGTCTAGCCTATTACCCTGATAATCCTTGGTGGGCTCCCCTACAAGTACTAATACAGCCCACCCTTGCTTTCCTTCTAAGCCTGTACATTACTCTATAAAGTTGACCAGATGCTGCTACGTGTTCAAATGGTTTATTTTGGAAAAACATCACCATTACTGGCTGTTATAAATATCTTGTCAAAACAGTACCTCTGTTTTATTGATATTCTTTAAAAATCACTATCATTGTATTGCTCCAAATGTCTAATACTTCCCTTTTCTATCCCTCCCTCCCCTTGTCTCTTAAAGTTGCAGGAGTCATTACTGCTGACTTCGTATCCGGTTTAGTGCACTGGGGAGCAGATACCTGGGGATCTGTGGATCTGCCAGTAGTTGGAAAGGTCTGACTTTTTTTCCCTGATATGTTTGTAGTATGTGTGTTGAATTCTATATAATTTGACTGAGCTGTTAAGTTTATTGCTTTCCCTATATGTAGAGCAGGGGTGTCAAACTTGCAACGTCATGTGACTTGTGACTTTTTTTTTGCCATTGTTGGCAATGGGGTGGGCGCGGTTTCGCTATGATGCATGGGCCAGCAGTTTGACACCCATGATCTGAAGCTTATTAGTTCAATATACTTAAGATAGATAATAGTTGATGAAAAATCTCTACTGGGGTTCACATACTGTGTTAAACCATAATGTGTCTAAGATTAGTTAAATTGTGCTAAACTATAATTGCCATAAACTACAGTTTATGAAATGGCATGTTATAGTGAAACCTCTTATTGAGTTAACCAAAGCTAAGCAAACAATAGTCTTAGAGATTAATGATGATTTATAACTAATCTCTTATTCGAATGTCACAGCAAACCTGTAAGTCAAGTATGGAAATGCAAGCACAAAGGGAGGAAAAGGAAGTGGGGTAGCCTTCAGCACCATTCACTAACCATTAATGTTTCATTGTGATATATGAACCAATCCATCATCAATAAAACAGGTTACTTTTGGGTATTTTAAAATAAGACAAAGATAAATTGTCACTTTTTGGCTGTTTTCACATAACATTCAGCCTTGGTTAGCATAACTAATTTAGTAAATAAGTAAGAGTTGAATTGGCATAACAAAACCACTTTGTTTGACTTTGCATAACATGCTAAGTCACAAACTAACAATCATATTTTACCTCAGCAAGTTTTGTGAATTTAAACTCTGCTAGTTAATATTGAAGCATCTTATTTAAGTGTTTTTTTATTAAAGTGTTTAGCTTGTCTATTGTTTATGACTTCAAAATAGTTCCAGATTACATTTTTGCTGTATTTCCAAGTTTGCTGACTAGTTTATGTTATTATATACTTTACTTAATTCTAATGCCAGTGCCTTATTTGCAGATCATCTCCCCCACATTCCAATTTTAATAACCTTGGTGCAATATATTAAGAGTAAAGCCCATATACATACAGTATTGAATTAAACATTCTAAATGGATAAATTAAGGAAAATCAAAGAGCTGTCTGTAGGATATGCTTTATGGCTAGCTTTTAATATTCCATTTATTTGCTTACATGGTATTCGTATTGAGGAGGTAAAGAGGTTACAGACTTGGGCTAATAATGTAGTACTTGCAGTAAAATGATAGTTAATATATAATCATTTCACACATTCAAATTTCAGTGCTGCTTTTAATTTCCTATGTTGCTTTAGATAACTTTTTTGCATATGGTATTTGCCCAGGGTAAGAATCCTGATAGGACAGGATGGTGGCTCTTCTCTGATCCACAAATCAGGTACATCTACTGCTGGGGCCAAGTTGGCAGTTCTGATGTCCCATTGATGGCACATACAAAGAGAAAGGGCTTTAACTGCCCCTCTCATTTTGATTTTTTTTTGACACTCCCCTTTAATTGTCTATTTAGGTATGTACATAAGTAGATCAGTAAAATCTGTGGATGCTAAGGCCTCATCTGAGCTAAAAACTAGTTTCATCTTTCTGTTTTTTACTACTTTCAGGCATTTATCAGACCTTTCAGAGAACATCACATTGATCCAACAGCAATTACCAGACATGACTTCATAGAAACCAATGGCGATAACTGCATGTTGACGATAGTTCCGCTGGCAAACATGGCCTACAAATTGGCTTCTTTATCTTCAGGTAAGCGGGAGCCCCACAGATCCATGAGGAAGCTAGACACAGCCTTCTAAAGAGTAGTGAGCAGGCCTCTGAAGACAATAGATTTAATTCTATGCACATTTCCAAAAAAAAAGGTTAATGAAGCTTTTCACCTTGTATATGGAGTAAATAAAAGTGCAAGGGTAAACAGCGAATAAAGTAGACAATTCTATATGTCTGTTATACAAATTGGAGTACAGTGTTACTTCTGATGCAAAAGTTCTTTATTAGAGTGAACTTATTATGCAGTTGTATTGTAACACGCAGTTTAGCTGCTGTTCAGTGAGTGTACAATAAATTCTGTATTCTCTTTATTTTTAGAAGCGTTACACCAAACATGTCCTTGGGAGTGCTACGTCTTTGCCCTGTCTGTATTTTCAACCTTCACCAACCAAATTCACAAGTGGTCTCATACCTACTTTGGTCTTCCTCGCTGGGTAATTTTTCTGCAGGACTGGCATGTTATCCTGCCACGGAAACATCACCGGATCCACCATGTCTCTCCACATGAGACATATTTCTGTATTACAACAGGTAAAATGAAGTGAAACTCATTATGTGGCAAAAATTCAATTTCTATCTAGCTAAGTAGCCTCCTTAAGACACAGATGAACTGGTGGATTTCTGTAAGGTATTGAAAAAGAAAACAGCCGAACGTTCTTGTTGTTGTTTAGTGTATGATTTCCTGTTCTATTCCATGTCCTCCTCTGGGCTCTGGCTACACAGATCAAAGACAGAAAAAAAATAATGGAAAATAAGAATTGACTAAAAAGGCTATTCCTACTAAACTGAACTGCTGTTCTCAGGTTCACATTCACTGTAAGTCATGGTTTATTGAATGTATTAAGTCTGATATGCTAAGCTTTAAACCATAGCTTATGGATTCACATGTTAACCCCAAACAAAATCTAGTGTGGCTTGATGTGTTTGAACTTGAGTTCAACAGACCTTTAATGTGTGAAGTTGGCCATTAAAAGTCTGCCATTCTAAATGGCTTTGGAATGCTCTTGTATGGATTTCAATAATCAGAGGAATAATTTCAAAACAATTCCAGTGTGAATAAAACTGAAAACTGCACCTTTCTCTGTTAAAATGACATCTTTATTTCTTACATTCATTTTATGTAATAGTATCTTAAAACAATTTAATTCAGTTACCAAAAATGCTGCTTGACAATTTACACTCACATATTACTCCTCTTCTATAATGTTTCTAGGCTGGCTGAATTACCCACTGGAAAAAATGAGATTTTGGACATTCATGGAGAATATCATTGAAGGACTGACAGGAGAAAAACCCAGAGCAGATGACATGAAATGGGCCCAGAAAATAAAATAACCCTTGCCAGGCTTCTGCTGTTGTGAAAACCTGTTGCCAATTTTTTTAAAAGAAAAAAAAAGCCATCAGCCAAATTAAAAGACTTGCAGAGAGATAATGGACTAAAGCACAAAGCTTTTTAAAAAGTGCTAACAGACTGCATTTAAAAGACTCACTTCTCAATACTTGAAAATGTAAATGGATAATTCTCGTCTTGTTACTGAGCACCTTCTATTAGCCACATTTGCTGATAATTGAACATTGTCATCCTTGACAGTCCAAAGCCATTAGCTGGAGACGGCAATGTACCTTCCTAGTAACATTTGTCATTGGCACGTTAATGTGTTGTATCAACATGAATTCCCACTCTGAAAATGATTTAAGGCCATATGGAATGGCAAAAAATAGCAAGCTAGCTCCTGGTTTTTAAAGTTGCTACCTGAGAATCGGAGGGAAAGGTATTGTCATCACTTTAATGCACTTAGTGTTTGGTGCATCCTTCCAGTTGTTTCACCTTGCTATCATATCAAGACATTGTCCATATGATGTGCAACAGAATATTTGGGAGTCTCACCTAGTTCATTAGCGTTACTTAAAGCTGACTGTCTCCTAAAATAAAGAAGTGTTCCATTCCTTGATATTTGAGCTGGCCATTGCTGTATCACCCTACAGCTAACTTTGTAGCAGTTTGGGATGGGAGTGAGGCAGGACAGAATTTGTGTTCTGCACAAATGTCAGACTTAAATTACTTCCATTGGATCATGTAGTGTTCAGTAATTGGTTTTATTCAGTATGATTCCTCTTCCAAAATGTTTAAAATAGCTATAGAAAATTGGTCATTGTCAAATTTGAATGTTAGAAAGATTATGTTAATGGTGTGTGCGATTAAGGTGCTTGCTCATTTCATGTAAATATCATAAAGCCTTAATTACTTCTTCGGTGTAACATGGAATAATAATTTTAATGTGATCTCAATGTATATAATTTATAACAAAGCAGTTCAATTATACTAATTGCATTTGTTAAGTCTTGTTGCCATTTTTGAGGGGAAGGGTAAAATTGCACCTCCAGGGGTTTTTTAAACAGCATATGCAAGTAAAATCAGCAGTGGGTTTTCTGTTTTCTATACAAGAGTGTCCTACAAAACACTTTCTATTTTTGCGATAGACTTCTGTGCCTTTCTAGGGAGATTAGATGGCTAATCTGCGTCCAAAATGCAACTGTTTCTGGCTGTATTTTTTTAATTTAAGAAAAAGCTTGCACATTCTTCCTCTTCCTTGTATGTTTGAGATTTTTCTATTTAAGAACAAATTTTTAACTTCACACCATGTCTTGCCTGGATAGCATTTTGCCTTTGGCACACTAAAATCTTAGTTTCAACAGAGAATACTAAAATTAACCAAATGGAAACTAAGAAAAGAGATATAATTAAAAAATAGACGAAGGCAAACAAAAGAGATACATGTGCCACCTCTGAAGAACAATCCATAGAAAAAGCAAGTATCACAGAGTCTCTCAACGTTACTGTGGTGGCAGGATTTCTGATTTAAGATTTTAAACCTTGGACAAGTTGAGTGTATTTCTTAGTTGGAACAGTCCATTTTTTCTTTTGGGGGTTGTTTTTTTCCCTTCAGGTCAGTGTTGATTCCTTTTGAATGCCTAAAGTAGTGCTTGCAGTTTTCTTGGGAAGGATTTTTAGAAGTGGTTTTCCCTTGCCTCCTTCCTAGGGCTGAGAGAGAAAGTGTTTTAAGGCGAGACTAGAATTCACAAGTCTTGTTTCTAGCCTTATGCCATAATAACAACAACAGTGAAGCATTTCAGTTTGTATTGTTCTGCTGAAACATAGCTTTTAAATTGTGGCTTTGAATTCTCTCATACTCTGCGTGTGTGTGTGTGTGTGTGTCTGTGAACGTGCACACGCAAGCTGGCTGGGGAATTCTAGAAGTTGAAGTTCTTACATCTTAAAAGTTGAAAAATGTTGTAGGGTATCACAGAATTTTGAAAACCTGTCCACATTCCCTTCTGCCCCTTAACACCATCCAAATCACAGCATGGTAATTTTGAGCCTTTTCCTTCTGCTTTCTCCTTTCCCACAGCTGAAATGTCATTTTCTTTCTTTGTTGTTGTTAGTTGCGAAGTTGTGTCCGACCCATCGCGACCCCATGGACAACATTCCTCTGACAACGTTCCTCCTGTGTTAGTAACTAGCAGCAATTCATGCTTGCAAATACTGGAACTTTCCCTTTTGCTACTATTTTATTCCATGGTCCAGAAATTCAGAGCAGTATAAATGAGCGTCAGATTACAGGGAAGAATAAAAAATTGGGTACATAGTAGACATTCTCCCTTTAGCCGTCCCAGAAAGCAAATTCCTGGAAGCCCATCTGGATCAGGTATAATGCACTCCCATGGAAGACTTTTTTCTAGACTCAGCCTTTTTTCTTCCAATTTAAGACGATGACTTCTCCAACCAGTATTGAAAAATATTTCTGGTCGTAATGAAATGTTTTATATTAGCTAGCTGAGAACTGACAGAAGTCACCTCTTCTATAGCAAAATTTTGCTCCACAACAACACAAGGTACACAATTATGATATGAGAAGATTCCCCCATGACCATCTGCAGGGTCAGCTTGGCTTACATGGGAAAAGCACTGAATGCTTCATTAAGTATCAGGTTTTATTTTGGAATATTACAGTAGACAGTAAAGTTTTGAACTGAATAACTGACATAAAGTCACACTAGTATTCTAGCTGATAAGCCACTTGGACCAAAGGCAGCAAAAGCAGCCAATCAACTACGTTGCCCTGGAAGTACTGACTGTACAAGAAAAGAATCACTAAGCCTAGTGCTCTGCTCGTGACTCTTGCCATATTGTGATTTATATTAATGCTTGCAAAAACCAACTGTGCAGCGTTGACTTTACAGAGGGCCCATTTTGAGTGCAAGATCAAGGGAAAGTCCGCAACTGCCCACTTCTTGCTTGAACATACATTCCGCCCACCCAAGACAAGTTTCAACATTTATACCCACCCACCTCTTTTTTTTTAAATCTACACTTTTAAATCTACACTTTCTTACAACATTATACTAAGGGAAGCAAATAGTTCCTTTAATTACCAAGTAAACTTCGTACGAGACAAGAATCTGAACTGGCACATCTCCAGGTCTAGTTGAAAAAAAACCAAGAAAACGTTCACACTTTTTTAATTGATTTCTTTATTTTTCTATTCTGACTTAATTATGTTCCTAAGTTTTACCTGCCACAATAAATGTTTGAAAGATCTGATAGATGTTTGTTTCATTTGTTTTAGAAATAATTATTTTGCTTAAATAATTTGCCAAAATAATTCTGTCAAAGTTGCCCTTTGTAAAGTACCTTTGGGACTCCACAGACATTTATCTAAAAAACCTAGATGTTTTCTGTTCATGCTTGGATGTCAGTTTCAAAGTTTATAGTGTTTTTTCCTATGATGTTGCTTATGTTACAATGATTTGGAATATTTCAAATTCAGAATCACTAGTATGAGCCTTGGTGGAGCAGTGGGCTAATGCCTCCTTAAGTAACACCAGCTGCCTGCAATTAGTGCAGGTTCGCATCCCACCAGGCTCAAGGTTGACTCAGCCTTCCATCCTTCCGAGGTAGGTAAAATGAGGACCCAGATTGTTGGGGGCAATTAAGCTGACTTTGTAATAATGCCGCTTGGGGGGTGTGATAAGCAGGCATATACATAGAATGAAGGCTACTGCTAAGCTTGTAAGCCGCCCTGAGTCTTCGGAGAAGGGTGAGATATAAATGGAATTAAAATAAAAAAATAAAATAAATAAAATATATAATTTTTCAGAAATATCGGGGAATGAGAGACCAAGAATTTAAGTCAGACTGTAATTAAAGTTCATTTCTAACCTGGTAGCCATATTGAGCCAGGAACGAAAAGCAGAAATTATACTGATAAATGAACAGTTCTTGCTGTCTCTACTGAAAGTCTCCCAACAGATTGTATTATTAAGGTGGTCACATAATGAGATGTTCAGACTAGATTTGGGACCTGGGATAGGAAGTGGTGGATGTTTGATGATCTTAAAGGTATAGTTGCAGAATGAAAGCTTTTCAGAAAGAAATATTTTCATATGTAATTGTCTTAGCTTTTATTAAGCTAGTCTTGATAAAAAAACAAAATAAGGGAATTCTGCACCTTTAAATTCACCTTTTCACTTTCTCAACTTGTCACAGCATCACTTTTAGGTAGATGAAGACACCTGCTGGTCAAAGATAGATATTGCACCCATAAAAACATTAAACATGGGAATATAGACATTCTTTGAAAGGGCTTGAATGTGCTGCTATACTACATAGTAAGTAACTCTAGAAAGACTCCCTAACTTTAAAAGAAGTTGTCCTATCAATTAACTATTGAAGAAAAACACGCCCCAAAGTAGTAACTGAAAAAAATAGAAATTAAATACATAATTCTGTATATCTGATTCGATATCAGTCGAACTGTAGGTGATCAAAAGCTGAAGCCAAGTCAGCAGCATGATGCAGCCAGGCAAAAAAAGGCAAATGAGGCATCCACAGGGGAAGTCAAGAATCAACATGGTGACTAGAACTACATGACTGAAGCCCCATCATTTACATGTGTTGCTGTGAGCAGCATATTAAAAAAAGATTGCTGCTCAACCACACAAGTGTAGCTTACCATTTTAATTTTTTTTCATACCCATACACATACCCTTAAAGGCAAATGTAATTTTAGACTGCACCCACAAGAGTAAACTTTCCAAAGCACAGGAAGGAATAGTTCCTCTATGCTCAGTATTGGTCAGACCTCACTTTGAGTACTGTATGCATTCTGGGCACCAAGCTCTAAGGACTAAGATTTAAATTTGTATTAATTTATGGGCATTGTTTAATCATGTTTTAATAATTTTAATTTTTGTATCTAGTTTTTATGTATTGCCCTGTTCACCGCCCTGAGTCCCTAGGGAGAAGGGCGGTATACAAATTAAATTAATAAATAAATAAATAAATAAATATTTACTAAAGAACATTAGATATATGTCCAGTTCACACACATTGATTCCAGGCACAGTATAAACTCCAAATAACCTCACCCTCTCATTGCAGCAACAAACACAAACCAGCCATTTGATCAGCTCCATATAAATCTGGGATCCCCAGGTCTGCTGACAGAACCTGGTTTTCAGGGTCTTCCAGAAAATTATCAAGGTGGGAACCAATCCTATCTCCTCTCGAATGCAGCAGACAAAATAATGGATTTGGATCCCAGTAAGGCAGTTTCCAGCTGAATGTGTGTTAAAAACTTTCTTAAGAGGAAGAGCAGCTAGCAATGGAATCAATGATTTATAGAAGTGGAATTGATCTCTTCATTGGGTGTGGTAAAGTGGATATCAATAATCTGTCAGGGATATTTTTTATTTGAATTCCTGAGGAAAACAGGAAGTCAAAATTCTGGCTTTCCCACTGAGGTTTTAACACAAGTGCAACTATAGCACGTAAACTGCTGCAGTTATAATATGTATGGGTTGTTCTATGTCAGTAGTTTTCTGACGTTCAGAATTCATTCTCCCTAGAGGGTTTCGGTAAGGATGATGGTTTACATTCCTTCCCCAGTGATATTACAGAAGAGCCCAGTACCCCAAAGATGGGGAAGTATGATCAAAAATTTTCAACCTCCCAGTTTTGCACTTGGACTACAGCAGGACTTCAGCAAACACCCTCTGAGATTCCATTTCTGCTAGAACAGCGGTTCCCAACCTTTTCTATACCCTGCACCTCTAGAACACTTCCGATACATTCTCGCACCCCTTACAAAAATAATAAATGCAGTTAAACAAATTTTGAATGACGTGAACATAAAAAAAAATAATTTTGAAACTTCTAAACCCAAGTTTTCGCACTCCCTGGAATATTGCCTTGCAACCCCCAGGGGAAGCAAGCACCCCCTGTGCTAGAACATACAAATCCCAGTTTAATTTGTATTGATGGTTTGGAACCGTATTCACTGGGAAAGTGGCCACTTTCCATAGGAATCAAGCAGCATCTTTTCTTTGTATACATCATTTTTTCTCAAACCATGGTATCCTCAAGATGTGTGAATTTCAACAACGGAACCCCACATACCTTCAAGTTGCTAGGCTGATAAGCACTGGTATATACCATTAGCAGATTTTATTGTCTTCTTAGAGCTCTCTTCCCTTGGCTATTTTGGCCCAATGTTGTTAATATATATATTTCCAGAGCCTTTTTAACATTCTGAGTAGTGCCACGTTTATTTGAACTCCTCTGATCTAAAAAGACTTTCTGACTGAGGTCATTAACCCAGACACAATCATGTAATTTTGGTAGCAACAGTGTGAAAGTGGTTTGCCTTTCTTCAGGATGTTTTTCTAACTTGGTCTGGGAAAACCTACCCACATAGATTTTGTAGCTAACTAGTTTTCAAACTAAACAGTTCTGTTTTACTTAGGCCTTTTTCTTTTTATTTGGAGATTAGCCAAGATCGACTAGGCACAGCCACCCACAGTGAACCTTCCCATCTACTTCATAGCAATCTTGAGAAAGTGGGGGGGGGCTTCATTTATGTCAACACACCCATCATGGAAGTATGTGGAGAATCCTTAAATAACCTCTGAACTTCTGTTTTAATGGGTCAGTTTTACTTGAATACAGAAAATTATTAATCCTGGTGATTAGGTTTTGAATGGAGATTTGGAACAGTGTTTAAAGACATCCAGCCAGAAACCCAGAGATGATGAGTCTAATTCTACCTTAGGCACAAAGCCGGCTGGATGACCTTGGGGCAGTCCCCCTCTTTCAGCCCTAGGAGGAAAAAGAAGGCAAAGGCAAATCATTTTATAAAAGTTCCAAGAAAATTGAAGATTTGTCCATGTAGTCACCAGCAGTCAATACTGCACAAAATTATTTTCAAGGAAGGGGACCCCGCTGCTTTCTCTCTGCAATGCAACTAATTATATCCACCCAAGCCAAGCCTTCATGTTTTATAGGTCTAGATTCAAAAGGTCTAAATCTGTACAGGTAACCTTCAACTTATGACCATAATTGAGCCCAGCATTTATGTTGCTAAGTGAGAAGTTTGTTAAATGAGGTTTGTCCCATTTTACAACTTTTCTTGTCACATTTGTTAAGTGCATCATGGCAGTTGTTAAATTATTGTTGTTAATACTACTACTAATAATAATAAGGTTGGAAGGCACCTTGGAGGTCATCTAGTCCAGAGGTCCTCAACCTTTTGGGCACCAGGGACCGGTTCCGTGGAGAAAGGTTTTTCCATGGACCAGAAAGTGTGTGGTTTTGTACACTGCCTGCATTCCACAGATGGGGCTTTGCTTGTTTGTGTGGACCGGTTGCTGGCATGCTGTGGCCCGGTACCGATCCACAGACCGGGGGTTGGGGACTCCTGATCTAGTCCAACCTGCTCAGGCAGGAAACCCTATATCATTTCAGGCAAATGGCTGTCCAATCTCTTCTTAAAAACTTCCAGTCTTGGAGCATTCACAGCTTCTGGAGACAGGTTGTTCCACTGATTAATTGTTCTAACTGTCAGAAAGTTTCTCCTTAGTTCTAGGTTGCTTCTCTCCTTGATTAGTTTCCATCTGTTGCTTCTTGTCCTGCCTTCAGGAGCTTAGAATAGCTTGACTCCCTCTTCTTTGCGGCAGCCCCTGGGATATTGGAATAAAGCTATCAAGTCATCCCACGTCCTTCTCTTCATTAAACTAGACATACCCAATTCCAGCAACCGTTCCTTATATGTTTTAGCCTCCAATCCCCTGATCATCTTTGTTGCTCTTCTCTGTACTGTTTCTAGAGTCTCAAAATCTTTTTTGCATCATGGTGACCAAAACTGGATGCAGTATTCCAAGTGTGGCCTTACCAAGGGATTGTAAAGTGGTATTAATACTTCATGTGATCTTGATTCTATCCCTCTGTTAATGCAGCCTAGCACTGTGTTGGCTTTTTTGGCAGCTGCAGCACACGGCTGGCTCATATTTAAGTGATTGTCCATAGGACTACCACCTATAACTGTACATTTGGGGTTTTTTGCCTATAAAACCTTACTTTTTTCACCATTGAATTTCGTTTTGTTAGATAGAGCCCAGTGTTCAAATCTGTCCAGATCCTCCTGTATCTTAAGCCTATCTTCTGGAGTTTTGGCTATTCCTGCCAGCTTGGTGTTGTCTGCAAATTTGATGAGTTCCCCATCTATCCCTGCATCCAAATCGTTGATGAAACACTGGGCCTAGAACAGAGCCCTGAGCCCCACTACACACTTCCCTCCATGTAGATGCAGTTCCATTGAGGACCACATGCTGAGTAAGACGGGTCAGCCAATTACGAATCCATCTGGTGGTGATGTTGTCTAACCCTCATTTTTCTATCTTATCAAGTAGTAGGTTGTGATCTACTTTATCAAATGCCTTACTGAAGTCCAAGCAAATTATATCCACAGCATTCCTCTGGTCCACTAATTTTATCACTTGATCAAAGAATGCAATAAGATTTGTTGTATTATTGTTGTTATTGTTTATTATTGTTGTTGTCAGTTGCCAAGCATGTGAATTTTGATCATGTGACCATGGGGATTCTGCAATGGTCTGTGAAAAATGGTCATAAATCACTTTTTTCAGTGCTATTGTAACTTTGGACGGTCACTAAACTGTTGTAAATGGAGGAATGCCTGTATTTCTCAACCTCAGAGGCTTTAGGTTTAGCACGTGTAAACTTCAACTCTCAGAATCTGTCAGGAGGCATGCCTGGCTGGAGGATTCTGACAGCTGAAGTCAAACATCTTAAAAGATTGTAAGACTGAGGAGACACTGGTCTTTTGTAACATACTTACTAGTAAAGGTAAAGGTTCCCCTGCACATGCGTGCTAGTCGTTTCCAACTCTAGGGGCCGGTGCTCATCTCCGTTTCAAAGCCGAAGAACCAGCGCTTGTCCGAGGACGTCTCCGTGGTCATGTGGCCAGCATAACTAGATGCCAAAGGCACACAGAGCGCTGTTACCTTCCCACCGTAGTGGTCCCTATTTTTCTACTTGCATTTTTACGTGCTTTCGAACTGCTAGGTTGGCAGAAGCTGGGACAAGTAACAGGCGCTCACTCTGTTATGCGGCACTCAGGATTTGACCCGCCAAACTGCCGACCATCTGATCGACAAGCTCAGCGTCCTAACCCACTGAGCCACCGCGTCCCATACTTACTAGATTTCTCAAATATGGGAATTTTGAAACCACTGTTTTACTTACGATCCAAACTTCATGTCCTTCAAATGCGATGGACCACCTTCCTTATTATCCACAGTCAACCTACCAGACTGGGGGAAACTGCCGCATTCTACAGAAAATACATTTTCATATTTTGTGTGCAGACATATCCAATGTGAAACTGGCGATGAGGAGAGGGGCTAATTTTTCTGCAATAATAAGACAGGCATTTCGCAAACCAACTAGAAATTAGGCTTTCAGGAAGGAAACTCTTATATTGGCTAATAGGTCGCTTTCGTGCTTCCTGATTTAGTATGCCAGCCTGGGCTCTACATCTCCGTAATTCAAGCTAGAGTGATTTACTCCGGCAGCAGTTTTTTTCCACCAATCTTTTTTTCTTCCAACCCCAACCCCCCCCCCCCTCAAAAAATACCCTTCTGTGGCTGCTCCTAAATTTTAACTGCCTACAACGGCTGATTAGAGATTGAAGCTTTCCCTCCCGGATGTGCTCGTTTCCAAATAGTATATCTGCACCAGAAAAACAAACACCAACTCAGAAGCGGAGAGGCTTTGGTCTGGATGGCCTGCGGCTGTCGCCTTTTCTTCCTGTCTTGCGCCCGCCCGCTCTCCGGCTGCCGCAGCCACTTGCCTTAGCCGCAGCAGCAATTCTCTTCCCGCGTTGAAGTGACGTAGGCGGTGGGGAGGGCGGGCTTGGAGCGACAGCGGCGCAAGATGGCGGCCACCACGGGCTCGGGTGAGCGGGGACCGGTAGTCCAGGCCAGCTTGGCCCGTGAGAGGAAGGCGCTCCTCGGCGGGGAGGGAGAGGGGTTTGGCAACTATGGCGGGGCTCGCTTCTCCTGCGGGGGGACGACTCAGAAGGCGTCCCCGCGGGCTCCCCACCAGCCGAGCTCGCCGGCTGGGTGTGTCTGGGGCCCGAGGGTCATGCTGCCATATATGGGCTGGAACCCATCTAGGCGACCGGCAGGGTGCTAGCAAGAAGAGACAAGGAAGTCTTGAATCTTTACCTCCATCTAGTGGCCAGCCGTGTTTTGACAGCCCAGGCGCGGGAGCCGTAGCGAGGGGCGGGAGCCTGTGGAGTCAGTATCCCCGAGGAATGGGTGAAGGGGCGATTTGGTTGAGGCTGGGCTGGAAGGGGGTGAGCAGCCTGTTGGTGTGGCAGGAGAGCCCATGGAGGGGGGAGATGGAAGGGAAGGGAGAGGGTCTGTTGGTAAAGGAACGATCAGAGGTGGAGAGAGTCTAAGGAAACCTCCTCCTAGGCCAGGGTAGGCAACCTCGGCTCTTTTATGACTCATGGACTTCAACTCCCAGAATTCCTGAGTCAGCGTAGCTGACTCAGGAATTCTGGGAGTTGAAGTCCATGAGTCATAAAAGAGCCGAGGTTGCCTACCCCTGTCCTAGGGAGACTGACAGGTTCCTTTAGTTGTAGAGCTGGTGGGTTTCAACTCCCATCATCCCCTGCTGTACAGATGATGAGAATTGGAGCTTGCCCATTTTACACCAGAAATTAGAAAAAGCAAGTGGTTGGGATGCGGGAGGAAATGTATATAAACTCTGGCAGCTTTTTGGAACTTCCATGTTCAGAAGCAGTGCATCTTGAAGAGTGGAGGATAAGGCCCAGATAATTGCCAGAGGCCTGTTTGCCTTCTGTGCCTTTTGATCATTGAACCCTGAGTTGCATATATTCTCCACTGCCATTACTTGAATGGCTTTTGAAGTTTAAGTCCTAATTGAATGTATAAGAGCATCCATTTAGTAAGATCTTTGTAGGCTCCACTAGTAGGAAGTTACTTTTTATCATGAGCCCAATACACTCTTGTCATTCCCAGCATCATAGAATCTCAGTTACCCTGAGGTAAGATGGGCAGCTGATAAATTTTATAAATAAATAAATCCTGAACTATGCCAAATATGATTTGGGGTGTGGGGGGGGCCCTGAGAGCTAAAACATGAAGAATAATTGCAGGAATTGGGTATGTAGTGTAGTGAAAAGAACTATGGGTGACATGATAGCAATGTTTCAATATTTGATGGGCTGCCATAAAAGAAGAGGGGGTCAACCTATTCTCCAAAGCACCTGAAAGCAAGACAAGCAATGGATGGAAAGCGAACAAAGAAAGAAGCAACCTAGAACTAAGGAGAAATTTCCTGACAGTAAGAACAAGCAACCAGTGGAACAGCTTGCCTTCAGAAGTTGTGGGTGCTCCAACACTGGAGGCTTTTAAGAAGGGATTGGACAACCATTTGTCTAAAATAGTATAGGGTCTCCTGCTTAAACAGGGGATTGGGTTAGAAGACCTCCATGATCCTTTCCAACTCTGTTATTCTGTATTCTGCAAAAGTGATGATCCCCTAAAACAATCCAGTGTTTTAGATGTGAATTATACATGCTTGTTATTTAACAGATCTATGATTGAAGAAATGATTGCTGAGGGAACCTTGTAGCTGGATAGGATTTCGACCTTGGTTGTCTGTGTTCAAGCCAAGTTTTTAAATACCACTGTTTGCTTTCAGTTGGCTTTAAGAAGACTTTACAGTCTTTGCTGGCTTGTTGTAAGCAACAGAGATTATGAGGACAATCTGGAGACTGTCGAGGTGTTTCCAAACAGGATTTCTATTCTACAACTGCTTATTACCATTCACTGAATTTGATGAGAGTTTGAATAGCATTATATTCCAGTTATAACTTGCGACTTTCCCATAGCTTTTCATATCTCCGTTTATTATTACAGAAAATGTAGAGATAAAGAAGAAGTAGCTAACTGATATATTTTGCTAAGCTTGTAAGCCGCCCTGAGTCTTCGGAGAAGGGCGGGATATAAATGGAATTAAAATAAAAAAAAATAAATAAATAAAAAATAAGCCACATGGTGGGGTGGTTCCTAGCTTGATTAGGAAAGGATTGTCTCTGGGGAAAGTACGTAATTGCTCAGGTGGGTAGATACTGCCAGTAACAAATTTATTTGTGTAGAAATTTTTTTCCAATTCAAAATTTTCCAGGAAACCTACATCTTTGTCTACAACACAAAGTTATAAACATTATTGCCAGAAGTTGTAGTGATGGCTTAAAAGGATATTAGGCAAATAAATGGAGGAAATTGTCCAGTATGTCTGGAGAATCAGATTTGGACAGCATTGATGTAGATCACGTGATATTCTTAATAATTCTTAATAGGGTATCAATGAGTTAATGGGTTCAGAAAGGGCTGATGCCAAATAAAATGTTGAAAAACTCGTTCTACATAATACTTCATAAGAGTGAGTAGCATTTTTTTTGGCAAATTAAAAGCTTCCATCCCTAAAATGGAATTTTCTTGTGTTCTGTTGAAAAAGTGACCAAAGAGGTTTGGGTTTTGAGAGCTCTCTATGGAGATGATTGTTTCAAATGAGAGGGTAAAGGATAAATATATTTCTAAAGCAAACATTTTTAGTAAAAAAAAGCATTCTGTAGCAACCCCAGTATCTTTGTCCTGATGTCTATATAAGTGAAGTGATAAGAAATGCTAACACATTAATTATGCAGTCCTAGGAATGTTGACTCATAAATCCCATTTATTGAGAATTTTTTTTGTGAAAGTTCACAATGATTCAATCCTTTATTCATCAATATTAATATAGATAACTGGCTTCTATGAGATTAGACTACTGTACTTGTCCATTTAGGTTAAGACTAAGTATTTTAATTAGTTGATTGTCCCTAGAGTCTAAAGCATTTATTTACTATCTGATCCAGCTGGAATCTCTCTGTACAAGAAAGGTGCCAAATCATCAAGCTGTAATTTATCCAGTAGCTTGCCTATGCTGGGGCAGTAAAGGAAAGAAGCATCTTTTAGTGTAGGAATCTGATGTACTGTATCTTTAGAGGAAGTAGCTATTTCTTGGTCTTCATTTTGGAGGACATGATTGGTCATAGACTGGAACACATCACATAAATTGGAAGAGAAAGAATATCTAGGTCACGTTTGCTAATGATATGCATGTACCCACTAGAACAGGTAACAGATCTTTCACTTGAGCTCATAAAAATTATTCTCTTTCCTGCATTTTAGTTTTCAGTTTGAAATTTAAAACTGCTCTTTATAGTCTATTTAGTGACAATTTTAAATAAAAATCAAAAGATAAGTACATTGCATTTAATGTTGATTTAACTGCTTTGTTGTCAAAGCAGTCTTGGGCCACTTTAGATTTTCTTTCCCCCCTGACATGAAGGAAATCAAGAATTGTCTCATCCTGTATTTTGATAGTAGTAATGGGGTGATGCCTGACATTTTTGTTATTTGATTGTATTTATAGTGGACCTGTTGAACAATACAGCAAAGACCAATCTGGATATCAGTGAACATTCCTGCTTCCAACTATTGGCTTACCTTGTCCCCAACAACCCAGCCAGAAAATAGTCGTCCATGGTTTGGTTTAAATGTAATATGTCTGATTGAAGCTGACTTATTGATTTGATATAGCTATCTTTGCATTGCTTGTATCTGATAAGTCATGCTTAGGATGTATGTTATCCAAATGCATGAAGTTTTTAATTAATTCCAAAATCATTTTGTTATATCACTGAATATAATGTATTCTCGAACACAACCAAAATGGCTGTTCTTTAATTTTACAATAAAGTACTATTCTTCAGAGTTCAGTAGAATAGTATGTTCAAATCCTTCTTTGGCTTGTGCACTACTCTGAAGTTGTATTTGCACACTGTTTGATAATCGAAAGCCCCACTGACAAAGGAAGTAGCATACCATCCTAAACCTGTATGAACTTGTCTGAATGCTAAGATTAGCTATGGAAGCCTTCTCTCATGTGCCTGCCAATTAGATCTGTCAGATGAGTAGGGACAAAAGATAGGATCTGCCATCCCCTTAATTTGTTCTCAATCCTTGGAGTTTTTATTCCACTGTTTTCTCTGTTATATTTTAACAGACTTAATTATTATTTTTATTTGTATCATGTTTTTAGTTTGTTGTATTCTATACTTTTATTTTGTAAACTCAGAATATTATCTTTTAAAAGGGTATAAAATATTTATGATAAAGTTACATGACCATATAGATATTTATTACATTTGCATCTTCTTTTTCATGGATTTAATTCCTTCTATCGTTATAATTCTTGAGAAAGAGATAAAATGAGATACTGTTAATGGCCAAAGGCATGCTGGTTTTTTTTAAATTCAGATCCAGTATTTTAACCACTGTATCATACTGTTTCTCAGGTTTCTCTATCTGAGCAGATAATTCCCTTCCAACAAAAATATATAGCAGCAATAGCAACAATTTTTGAATTAGGAAATGAAAATTTTTAAGTTAATTCATAATACTACTGTTGTTAGTATCAGCATTCATTTTAGCAGTTTGGAAATAGTTCCATTGATCTGGTCAAATGTCCTGTTTGGAAGTTGTACTTTAGGAATGTCTTGCTACAAACCTACTGTTTCAGCAGCTACATTTGAAACACTGAGATCTTTATTTTTGACCTTTGTACCAGCATATTGGACTTCGTTCTTGATACAACAACTTTGCGTTACTGGCCTAAAGCTATAAGATGGGGCAGTGCACTATACACTATCTTGGATACTGATTTATGATGCAGAAAGACTTACGCTTGGTCTGTTTCATAAAATATTCTGATATGGGAATCCCTTCCATCTTGTGAAGTCTTGATTGATTAATTGATTATGTGCCATCAAGTGGGGATCAAGTCTTAGAAATCCGTAGATAGATTTTCTCCTCGGCAGTCTGTCCCTGACCTAGTCCTCTACTGCTTCCAACTGCGCACCCATTGTCAGTCTAACAGAGTCCACCTACCTTATTGCTGGTCTTTCCTTCTTCTTTTTCATTCCACTTTTCCCAGCATTTGAGACTTCTCTAGGGAGCTCTAGGCCTTTGGATAATGGGTAATTTTTTCCTGGTCATTTGTGCCTTGAGTGGGAACTCTGGGTCCATTTGTTTGATGATTCGTTGGGTTTTGTTTGTTTTTGGGTTTGTTTGGCTTTCCACAGTCTTCTCAGGAATTTTCTTCAACACCAAAGCGTCAAGATTCTTCATATCTTCCTTCTTCAAAGCTAATTTTCACTTACACCGATTATCACAGGAAACACCATGGCTTGCACAATTCTGATCTCTTTAAATATAGATATCATAGAATCTGAATATATTTTCCAAGGTCTTCATGGCTGCTCTACCAAGTGCTAGCCTGCAATGTATTTCTCGACTGCTTGTTCCTTTAATGTTGATGGTTGATCATAAAAGGCAGAAACTATCCAGTTTTCAACATCTTCATTACCAATTCTAAGACTGGTTGTTCTACCTGTTGTCATTATTTCAGTCTTCTTTGTATTTAATCTTACTCACATTTATTCACTGTGGTCCTTGACTTTCATTAATAGAGCTTGCAGATCCTATGCATTTTTAGCTATCAGATTAGTACAGCTTATTAATGTTTGTTCCTTCAATTTAAAAACCCTACGAGTAAACCTAAAGTTACAGCCATTCATTTGGCTACTGTTTGAAGTTACAGTGCATTGAAAAAAGTGGCTTAAAAACTGTAAGATCTTTAAAAAGTATAAGGATCTATTGCAGTGTTACTCAACCTTAGCAATTTTCAGATATGGAGACTTCCAGGACCTAGAACTCCCCAGCCAGTCCGCACTTCTGAAAATTGCTAAAGTTGAGAAACACTGCAATAGATCCTTACTTTTAGGACTCTTGCAGCATTCCCAGTGTCACCTGATCAGCATTCAGGCACTTGGTAACCAGCATGTATTTGTGACAGTTCCTTCCTTTACTTAACTGCAGTGATTCACTTAATAACCATGGCAAAAAAGTTGTAAAATCAGGCATGATTCACTTAACAACAGCCTTGCTTTAGCAATAGGAATTCTGGTCCTAATTGTAGTCTTAAGTCGAGGACTACCTATATTTTCTTTTCCAATTTTACTTCCATTAAAACATATTCAGCATATAGTTTGAATAAATAAGAGGAGAGAACGTGGCCTTGTCCCATTCCTGTGCCACCCCAGAGCTAATCTGTTTTGTCGTGCTCTGTCCTACTATGGATTCCTTACAATGATGTAGGTACTTATTCTATTCGCAGTTAGAAAATAAATAATAGGCTTATAGATTTGGAGTTAATTGCCACAAGTTAATTGTGGGTTTCTGACAGTCACTCAGATTAAGATGTGGGTGTTCTATTATCCTTTGTCATAATTTCATTTTGTTTCACTTTTGTTTTGCTTTCCCTCCTTTCTGGGTTATACAAAGACCAGGGCAGGTGTAATGTAAAGTCCCCTTTTGTTTCTTTTGTTTCTCTTTCTTGGAACAGCAAATGTCAATCATTGTAGCAGCAATAGATGTATGGTCAAATCACTGACATTTTTTAGCTAGTTTGTTTACTCTGCTTGAAACCACATAGTAAAGTATTGGTGATACAGGCTTAGTAAAGAACATAATTTAAAATCACTTCATACAGTAGGCTGGAGATCTCTGCTAGATAGACTGTTGCTTTCTTATGCAGATAACTGATTGATCATTGCTGTCAACAGGAGGGAATGCACATTATAAATTATTCTGTGATACTGTGGAAGGTAGGGAGAAAGAAAAACATATTCTGTCCCCTGAATTACATTCAGGATTCAACTTAATAGAAGAATGCTTGATGGTTTGGTTTACTCCATATTTGGAAATGAATACCTGATGTGTATGTATCTTCTAAATTAATTATACAAATTAGAATTCTTCCAGTTCTCCATTTCTCTGAGTCTGGCAATTAGAAATCGAAAAACGAACATTTTAGGATAAAATACGGTAGACAGAAAATATTTTGTCATAAGCTTGTATAAAATTGTATTTTATGAAAAAATTATAAATGTTATATAGTTTTTATAAATGTAGATTATGGAAGCAGATTGAGTGGTTAACATCGGCAGATGTTAAATTAGTAGATGCCAAAAATATTCTAGTATTTCGTTTAAATTATATTTTTATTATACAATATTTGTAACATTTGACTATTACTTTCAAGATTCCATTTATTGATCACAATAAAACTGATTAGTGTTTACAAGTTGATTTGTTCAGAATGCTTTTGGATGGAAAATTTTAGTGCATGATCAGTAACGCTGAGTAATGTTTTGGTTGCAAAGGCAAAAAGTGTTTCAGAGCACACTGGGGCACTTATTTTGCACCTGTCCACAACTACTTAAAGCAGCTGTGCTTTTTCTAGGGACCACCATAGCTCTCTCCACAGTTGCTGCATGATTGCAAGGGGAGAAAACCACATATGATATACTATAAGGAGTGACACAGTTTCCTGCCCTTGGCACATATCTGAAACACTTCTTTGCCTTTGTATCTGAAGTGCTACATAGCCCTATTAACCAGCTTTTTACTGCAATATGCTCTTCATGGATTGTATCAGTAGCATCATCAACTTCACTACTTGATATGGTCCTTTAGAAAGTGGAAGTAAACACTAGGCAAAAGCCACATGAAGTTTGAGGTTCTAAGCTCATAGAATTCTAGGTAACTTCCTGTTCAGATCCAGGCCTGCTTAGCTTCAACAAGGTTCTTGAATCAAGTGCCCTCAGACATACAAAGAAGGAAGCTAAGCTAAATGATAAGCATCTTCAGGCAGCCTTGTCTCCATTTGTATACTTGCTAAGGGAAAAGACTGGGCAATAAGGGAGGCCAAAATTGTAGATCTTAGATTATCTGTTTCTAGTTTTGAAAGGCTGTGTAATCGTTGCTTTGTTTCAAAAGCTTTGCTCCGTTTGTCTGAGAAATAATGAAGGAATATTAAGAACCATAAGGAGTGTTTGGTGCCCACCAGATTTTATTCTGTTCTGATTCAGTGCTTTGAAAAAAGCCTAGTTTCATTTAAACTGAATTAGAAATTTGCCTCTCCAACCAAGGCATAAGTATGATTTGTGTTGACTAGCATTGGAAAATTATTGAAGTCCATAATTCTTTTACTGTTTAACAGAATAGAGTGATATTTGCAAGCCCAGATTCTTCTTGAGTGACAAATCTTCTTCAGTTTTGACGGGGGGGGGGGGAATGTACAAGCACTAGAGCTAGGTTTCTTTAAATTCTTACTTTAATGGAAGTGCTTATAATTTTATTTTTGGGGAAAAATAACTTTATTGGTAGGCATAATTGTTTTTATGATGACAAATGCTGACAAGTTTCAGATGAATAGATGGAGATGGGTTTTGTGCGAAATGAATGTTTATAACTTTGATGTAGTTTAAAAAAGTATTATTTCCTAATCCTTATTTACTGGGCAGTGTCTCTGAAAACTGTAGGAATATATAAAATTCCTTTCATAGAAAATAGTGCAGAGATGCATTTCTGCCTTCAAAAGACACTAGAGAAAAATTGTCCTGATGATTTATCTGGGAATTATGGAGCCTAAAATAGTGGTTCAGAACTGGAGGCCACATCCTAGAGCAATAGTTCTCAACCTATGGTCCACGGACCCCTGAGAGACAGCGATGACATCACAGGGGGTCTGCGAAGTCTTGAAGAAATGTTACAATTTAAATCTTGAGTTAAGTATTTAGATCAGCAAACCTTGACAAAGCAATACCCAAAGGATCAAACAGTTTGAATTTTATTGCCAACTTAACATTTATATTGGTTAGTAGAGCAGAATAATGTTTTAGTCCAACTTTGGGCAGTGAGCAATTAAACATTAAATATTTAACTGCTTTGTAGGCTTTTAATGTTGTAGCTAGGCCTATAACTCAAGCAAGCATGGCACTACCAAAATGTAAATTTGCACCTTTTTGTTGAAATAACAATCTTGCCAAGTTATATTCTGTTCGTGTTCCAGTAAAGCATTAATATACACATAAATCTTCTGCAAGTCAACTTCAAGATCCGTTCAGCCCTTGGGCTGTATAATAGCTTTTTTTAATGTTAAGACAGGCGATTTTCTCTGGTTATTCTCAGGGATATGTCTTCTGATTTAATTTTGGATTCTTCCCTTTTCATGTATAGTCATGTTCTTGGCAGACATAGCTTTCTGTTGTTTTTAAAGTACAAAGATGTGGCTTTTGTTCCAGGTCCAACAAAGAAGAGATCTCCCAGATTTTATATCAAAACTTCCTAGAACATTTAGGCAGGAAAAATCAAATGCATAGGTATAGTATAGGTGGTACCTTGCTCAATAGTAGTAACTGTGAGAGGGATCTCAGAGTCTTAGTAGACAATCACTTCAATATGAGCCAGCAGTGTGCTGCAGCTGCCAAAAAAGCCAACACAGTGCTAGGCTGCATTAACAGAGGGATAGAATCAAGATCAAGTGAAGTACTAATACCACTTTACAATGCTTTGGTAAGGCCACACCTGGAATACTGCATCCAGTTTTGGTCACCACGATGTAAAAAAGATGTCGAGACTCTAGAAAGGGTACAGAGAAGAGCAACCAAGATGATTAGGGGGCTGGAGGCTAAAACATATAGGGAACGGTTGCTGGAATTGGGTATGTGTAGTTTAATGAAGAGAAGGGTGAGGGGTGACATGATAGCAGTGTTCCAATATCTCAGGGGCTGCCACAAAGAAGAGGGAGTCAAGCTCTCCAAAGCACCTGAAAGCAGGACAAGAAGCAATGGATGGAAACTAGTCAAGGAGAGAAGCAACCTAGAACTAAGGAGAAACTTCCTGACAGTTAGAACAATTAACCAGTGGAACAACCTGCCTCCAGAGGTGGTGAATGCTCCAACACTGGAGGTTTTTAAGAAGAGACTGGACAGCCATTTGCCTGAAATGGTATAGTGTTTCCTGCCTGAGCAGTGGGTTGGACTAGATGACCTCCAAGGTCCCTTCCAACTTTATATTATTATTATTATTATTATTATTATTATTATTATTATTATTATTATTATTATTATTATTATTACTTTAGCCCTAATATTCCTATTACTATGAAGCTAGGAAAAGAATAAAGGCATGCAAAAATACATTATTTTGAACCATTTTAAATCTGAAATTTTGCAGAACTGTTTTTCTTTTTTTTTTTATTAAATAGCTTTTTTATTTAAATAGCTTGATGGCAGCAAATACACATCTGCCCTCTTTGGAATGAAAAAAGAATGATCTTGGCAGTGTTGTTAGCTATGAGGGATGCTTGCACTGTTGTTAACTCTGGCTGGCAGAAATGGTTCTAATTGTTCCTCCCAAGCTCCAGAGCTTGAAAAATTATGCCAAGGTGTTTAAAAGCTGCAAATTATTCAAGAGAAGTGTTCCTGGGATAATTTGTGGAGCTATAATTTAGCAAGTAAGGCAGAAGGTTTTCTCACTCACTCTGTTATCCCTACATTACTCTTTTTTCATCTTTCTTTTTTGTCTAGTGAACTATTAAAGTGAATTCAGGTAAATTCTGAAGTAGTCATTTGTAGAGAGATTTTGAAAAGGCTGTTTGTATTTACATTAAGGATCATAGGTAATTCCTACAGCTAGAAGACCTACAGCTCAGTAGTACAGCACTTGATTTGCATGCAAAAGGCTGGTCTTTCTCTATGGCATTTCAGATAAGCAAATAGAATCTCCATTGAGAGGTATTTCCATCCAGATGAAATAATAGTCTAAGATAAATCACTGCCAGTTTAATATATTTGGACCTCCTGGATATCTTTATTGTGAGGATCTTGAGTTCTGGGTAATAATAAGCCATCCAAATGTTATTAGGAAAGAGACTAGTAAGTGCACACTTGGCAGTGTTCAACAATATATTGTAGCAATTTGTCTTGTTTTTGAAACTCTTAAATTTACTTTTTTTAAAAAAAAGAGTCCAGGGAATTGGAATTTAGTCATGTGTACTTTTTCCTATATTAATATAATTCACAGTGTTGTAGTGGTGGAGAAAATAGGAGGGAGGTGTGTTGGATATGCTCTTTACCTTGAGTTATTTCAGTAGCTGTGTATCCCAAGTATCTTCTGAAAATGTTCAGAAGACATAAAAAGACTCTTAAAATAGCTGTGCCAAGTCTCTGAAAAGTTATGGTGCCTCAATCATTTTGTCATTTCATAACCAACCCCCCAGTAGTTTGCAATATCTAGAGGGCCATAGATTGTACTTCCTCACTTTATACATTACTGATCTCCTATTTTTTATGCTTGTGCCTCACTTAGGAACCATTAAATAATGAGTAATGCTCATGCAGGATGGCTTAAAGTCAATACAGTCACAAAATTATATCATTTTTAAAAGCAGTAAAATTTAACACAGTGTACATTAAAATAACAAATAGAAGTTACCAGAAGCCACTTACTGAAGAAAGAATGACAGTTAAATGGAATCTGAGCCCTGCTTAGGATAGCCTAAATTTTAGCCCAAAATGTTGCAATAAGATCTCAGCATCTTTGAGACATATTGGGACAGTTCAAAATGTGTGTGTGTGTGTGTGTGTGTGTGTGTGTGTGTGTGTGTGTGTGTTTAAAAAGAAAATTAAAATGTATTTGGAAAGATGGCTTCAAGTTAAATATGTATTTTAGTCCATTCCAATATCAGGCTTTGTCAGTTTTAATGCAAGATTTTATTTTGAAGAAAGTGTAATTTCTTAGCAATTTAAGTGCAGAGAAATGAAACTTGCTGGAGAGTTAGAAAGTGGTAATTGAATAGAATCAAAGGTGGGAGAGAAGCTTTATACTGGTAAATGAGGAGAATATGAAATTGGAGAGGTGGTTGTGTGAGGTTTTCTGCTGATAATGCTGGTATTGACTTTGACTGACCTGTCAGAAAATTACTGCAAATGAACCATACCCTTTGACAGCAATATGTCCACTAGTGGAGGGTGAGGTAAATGGATGGTATCAACACAGTCACTTGAGGAAAAAAAGAAGCATCTTAGCCACTACTGATATCAGTTTTGCAATATGTAAAGCAGCAGCTGAGCCAGAATTCTGGATTATAGGAGTTTGTTTCTGGCCCTTTGGCAATTGTCACACTGAGTGAGAAAAACAACAGCAGTTACCCTATGAGTGATTTGAATAGCTCCCAAGCAACTAGTACTAAGGCTTTCTAGTCAATTTCAAATTGCTAGTCATTATCTTTAAAGTCCTAAAACACACAGCATTGGGATATGTCAAGCTGTGCCTTGCCAGAATCAAATCTGCACTTATGTCATCGAAAGAGGGCATGTTGAAAGTCCCCGACACCACCACCACCACCCCGTCCCCCAATGAGGTTCATGGGTATGAGCTTCTTTCAGACAGTTTTTCCTTCGAGCAACTTTCTGCTCCTGGAGATATGTGCAGACTCTACCTTGCTAACTAATCCATCAGTACATCAAGCCTGTATTGTTTCAGCAAACCCTTGGCCCCTAATGGTCCTAACTGCATGTATTTCTGTACGTAAAATGAATGGGATGAATCGTAAATATTGCATTTAAAGAGATAGGAGCTTCTCGGTATATGTGAAATACTAGCTGCAGTTCCCAAAGACTCTTCCAGTTTAAACTCATTGATCTCAGGTTACAGTTGTTGATGCTGGTGTTACCAAGGAACAAAATAATGTTTATTAAGTTCTTGTTTTTCTAGAAAGGGGAGCAGATGGTGTTTCAGGTGTAATTGGAAACAAACACTTTGTTTAGCAATAGTATATTGACTTTTATGGTTGACAAATGCTTAATTTTGTTTATACCTGTGAATGCTTTAGAGAAAAAAAAATAGGCAGAGCTCCCAACCTTCAGTCAAGATCAACTCCTGGGGATCCTATGGCCATATCCATGTACTTTTCTTAGCAATAATATAGAATGGCTATTACTTGTTCTGTTTTAACTGGAGGAGGAATTCAGCAGGCTTATGGGAGGGAAAAATCTCTCTGTTGAGATTTTTTCCCCTGTTCCCTTAGACTTATGAAATAAGCAGCTGAAATACTTATTAGATATGCATTCCAAGACAATGTTGGTGATAACTTTTAAGGATAGGATCTAATATTGTCCATAACAGCATTTCCCATTTGGTGCTTTTCAAATATCTGGCCACAACTTCCCAGTTCTAACCAGGGCAGCCCTTGTTATGCTACACATCTTGAAAACAGATTGTGTGAAGTGTTGTTCCATTCTGTGCAGCAGTGTATAGTAATGAGCAAAACAGTAACCTATTAAAAAAAGATGATGTGTTTGTGTGTTTTCCTGAAAGTAAGGCCTACCCCTAAAATAAGCCCTAGCTTGATTTTTTGAGTTGGGCCTAATATAAGCCTTACCCCCAAAATAAGTCCTAGTTTTAGGGCGAGGCACACACCTAAAAATCAAGCTAGGGTGGGGTGTGTGGAACTGCCCCATGTGCCCCACACACACTTACCTTGCAGCCAGGCCTCTCCTTGCCGGCCTACTTCTTCTGCAGCATCTTCTACAGCCAGGCCTGCATTTCTCAGTCACAGGCCTTTCCAGAAGGCCACTGCAGCCACGTACCAAGCTATAGATTCAATCCATAGCTCGGTTCTGCAAGACCTCTGCACCTGAAGACCGAGCTATGGATTGAATCCATAGCTCAGTACTCAGCTGCATAGGCCTTCTGGAAAAGCCTGACAGCAGAATGCAGCTGCTCCTTCAGCCCCAGAAGAAGTGGACCTGCTGGGGGGGGGGCTGTCAGAGCTGGAGGTGAGGAAGACATCCCCCAAAAATAAGATGTGCCTCTTTTGGGGGCAAAAAAAAAGAGAGAGAGACCTGGTCTTATTTTTGGAAAAACACGGTATATATGTGTTGTACTTTTTCCCCCATACTTTTTTTTCTTTTTCCCAATCTTGGTTACGATAGGTCTAATCTATGAATGGATAGCATCATTTATCTCCACACTGCGAATGGCTTTTAACTTTTTGTTGTAATAAGAAAGCAATCGTGCTATATTTATTTTCCTATGTTTATTTACAGCTTTAGTTCTAGAGATACTTGTTCTGCTTTATAACATCTTGCAATGACATAATAATTTAATTTGCCACGTAAAATGAGTTGTAGATGAAGTCACTGTTCAAATTATTCTTTAATACTTTTCTAAGGTCTTGTAACTTCTCTGTAAAATCAAATGGATATCTTCCATTGAGAATAATTTTGGATGCAGATTGTTATCAAAATAATTATAAACATAATTATCGTTGCTAATTATTAATATGTTTTGATGCCTAAACTAATAGCTTCTTTTAGCTGCAGCACTGTTTTCTTACTACTCATATATACAGAAACAAGTCCTTTTGATTTAGTGGGATTTAATTTGGATTCATAGAATTATATTATTAATTATTAACTATGGATGACACGATAGCATTGTTCCAGTATCTCAGGGGCTGCCACAAAGAAGAAGGAGTCAAACGATTCTCCAAAGCCCCTGAAAACAGGACAAGACGTGATGGATGGAAACTAACCAAGGAGAGAAACAATCCAGAACTAAGGAGAAACATCATGACAGTTAGAACAATTAATCAGTGGAACGACTTACCTTCAGAGGTTGTGGGTACTCCAACACTGGAGATTTTAAAGAAGGGATTGAACAACCATTTGTCTGCAATGTCATAGGGTTTCCTGCTTGAGCACAGGGTTGGATCAGAAGACCTCCAAGGTCCCTTCCAACTCTGTTATTCTGTTTAGATGTTTAGCACACTAATCAAAAGACCTGGGTCCAGATATTAAATATTATTTTGCCAACAGCCATTCTAATCTCAAAAGTCCAATCTGATTTATTTCCAGGAGTAAAAGTTCCTCGTAATTTTCGACTGCTGGAAGAGCTAGAAGAAGGCCAGAAAGGAGTTGGAGATGGAACAGTTAGCTGGGGTCTTGAAGACGATGAAGATATGACTCTTACAAGATGGACAGGCATGATTATTGGGCCCCCAAGGGTAAGCATCAGTTTAAAGATATAAAACTATTGCTTTGTTTTAAAAAAATCTGATTTCTAGTATTATAATGGGATACATTATTTTTTGTGATTGATTTTGTAATATACAGTAGTTCGTAGAATGAGATGGTTATATAATGCTTAACTCCTTATCTTTGCCTTCTTAAATGATATGGAAATCCTATTTCAATTTCTGTCTTTTTAAAGTATAGCAGTAAATTGATCGTTGTTCAACTGATTATTTGACTTACTGGGTAATTTAGCCACAATTTCTTTTTTTTCCACATAATAATGAGTCAAAATCTACTAAGGCAAAACTCAATGGGGAAAAGTTCAGCTTTACAATAATAGATGAAAGAGTAGGATATGAACATACTTTTGAATGCTATATGCTGTGCATAATTTTTTTTTTAATCCCATTTATATCCCGCCCTTCTCCGAAGACTCAGGGCGGCTTACAATCTAAAGCACAAATCAATGTGCTTAGCAATAGCCTTCATTCTATGTATATGCCTGCTTATTAGCGTCTTTCATAAATGGGACTTTGAAGCAAGTTTATTTTAAATGAATCTATTCATCTTGTTTTGAGGACCCAAGTCTCAACAAAATTGCTTTAAAGAATTCGTGTAGGATTTCTCAATCTCTTCAGATGAAAGATGGAAAACTGCAAAAATAAAAGTTACGAACAACCTGAAGGAAAGTTAAGAAGTAAATCATATTCCATGTTACTTTGTAATCTGAAGGAGTAAAAATAGTACATTTACCAATTCCTCATAATTAAAATTTGCAATTTAAAACTGCGTTTTATATTTGCTTATAGCACCCCCATGTGACCATGAAGGAATATAGAGCATGATACCTAACAGATATAAATAATGTCAGGAATAACTTTCATTGATGTTGCTTAAATATGGTTACCTATAATATAAGTATATTATAACAAAAGAATTCTGCTCTATAGAAACAAGTTTTGTGATGAACTGATAGAAGAACTGTTCAGTTTAGTTTCAGTTTAAGGTTATTTTTATATCAAAACATAGATCTGAGGAAACCTGACTATGACTTTGGCCACCCCATTGATCACCAGGTTTGATCTGGCTCATTAGGGTGTATGTCCTCTTCCTCTCTCAGTGCTCCATGTGTGTTTGTGTCTCTCTCCCCCAAAACTGCTTCTCCATGAAAGAGAATGATTATCCCAGATAGAAGTATACTATACTTAACTCAGGGGATTACACATACAATGTGCTACACTGCTAGAACTTCCAAACAAGCTCAAGGGCCATTTGTAGAATGTCAAGAGCAGGACATTTGAATGGACAGACTTATGACTTGATTTATTGTTTTGAGAATCAAGATATCAGAAATCTAATTAGGGGGTATAGACTCCAAGACATACAGTTTTGATCTAACAATGGTTAAACTAACATTAGTTTGAATTGGAAAGCCCCAGGATGCATAACCAGCAAATGAACATCCAAAGAAGTTGCAACCAAATGAAATTCTAGAATAACATCACAAACAGAGCAACCAATCAGAATATGAGAACATGTCACATCCATGGTAATAAGAGATACTGATGCTTTTAAAAATACTGATATAATCAAAGGGGGAACTTTTTCCTGAATACTAGCCTATGCTGTCAAATTCCTTGTAATGCCACATCTTTGGTAAATCAAGATGGAGAGAGAGGGCATTTTTGTTTTTGAATTTTCCTAGTTGAAGCAAGGAAAAAAAATAGTTTTCTTCAAAACTTTTCTTAACTTTTTAAATTTTTCTCTGAAGCTGAAAACCATTTTAAATGTTTTGAATTTTCCTCAGAAATGCATAGACATATAAAAACACTACGAGTTGAACTCATCTTGAAGCAAAGTTTATAATATGGAATGGTAGATAAAAAGTATTTCTCTATATGTTGAATTAATGATTTAGATGCATAAGTATGCTTACCCTACGACATTTTGGAAGTTAACACATTTCCACTTGATCTGGATTAATATTTTTTTTGCTGCTGATTATGACTTTATTATAGTTATTAGGTTTATTATATTTTTAGACAATTATATTGATTTTTATCTATAATTATGTCATGTATGTTTATTTGGTGTACTTAATTTTTTCTTTGTTTGGGGCTAGTGTTCATCTTTATTATTTATTTATTATTTATTTTATTTTAATTCCATTTATATCCCGCCCTTTTCCGAAGACTCAGGGCGGCTTACAAGCTTAGCAGTAGCGTGGTTACTAGTTTTGAGAAAGTATTAAAATATTATTTTTCATAAAAATAAATTGCAATCCAAATTATATCGTAATTACTGTCATATTGCACTTGTAATATATCCATTTATAAGCCAGAATGTTCTTTGGAGAAAAATAAGAGCCTATTGATAACAAATGGAGTTTGCAAGCCTCATACTGAGGCTTCTAGAATGCATCTGATATTTTGTACATACTTTGCCTTTTGTAATTCTTGGAGAAGCCCAGTATAAACATCGTTATTTAATTGGAATATGGTCCCAACACCCCAAGGTAAGCAGAAGGCACATACAGTTTTCCATCATCTACCTGAAGTTCTCCATATCCTCCAAAATCAGATATTGAATAATGGAAAGAACTTCTAAGATAGTGGTTTTTAGTTTGGAGGAAGAGACTACAGACCATGAAAGTAAACAAGGATAAATACAAATAAAATTCCTTCTGCTTGCCAAATAGAATATTTACATCCAAGCAGTGATTTAGTAGAATTCCAAATTGTAGGTTCTTTCCCTCCAATAGCAAGTCCAGATGTTTTGACCTGTTAATGTATAAAAAGACCACCACTTATTGAGAAACACATGGAGTTGTGTATGTTGGATAAATAATAAGTAAAAAAAAGAGTTAAGGCAGTGCATCTTTGCATTTTTTCTTAGATATACTTGTCCATCTGCAGTTATCACATTTTTACTATGTTATGAAATGTGCATGCAAATTAGGTTCATTTGGAGGGTGGGAGAAAACAAAGAAAATAATTTTGCTAATTTGAAATGGATCTTGTATGCAGTGGTCCTTCAGTTATGGATTCCTTGACAGAAATATTTTTTCTCCCCACAGACTATTTATGAAAACAGAATATACAGCCTTAAAATAGAATGTGGCCCTAAATATCCTGAAGCACCTCCATTTGTAAGATTTGTAACAAAAATTAATATGAATGGAGTAAATAGTTCTAATGGAGTGGTAAGTTTTTCACTATTTCTATCCTAACAGTAATATTGTGTCAGTTTTTCAAGCAGAATAGGAAGGCAGCACACTTCTTTAAACGTGCAGCTAGTTATTTATTCTGTTTTGCATTTTTTTTCTTTTTATCAATATTGAAGCAAATACATATTTTACAAGATTATTGATGAAGGCATCATTGTTTTTTTTAAGTGAGCCAATCATTGTTCTTAGAAATTTGGCAACCTAACAATCTGTGTTGTAAGTTTGGCCTTCATTTAGTATAATGGGCACTCTAACATTAAATGAGATATAGACTTGTATTACTGCATTATAATATACAAATAGGGTTTTCATAGAAATGCTGCTGAATCTGTCAGTTATCTGAGAATAGACCAAAACAGTATGATTGTTGAGCTATGAGGCCAATAGGAAATGCTAGTCCTAGGGCCCAAATCCTCTGCTTGAGATTAGCTATAAGTGGAATTTTCAGGAAACATAAATAGGGCAGGCTAGAAATATAAGTGCCCTCCTAATCATACCCAAGCACTGCGAATTTGTGGGTGATGTCCATTTTGCTCTATAAGTTCATAGTGACCTAACCCTAAGTGGAATTTTCCTCCAATGGGATTTTCCCATGTATTTTACCAGGAAAGATAGATAGGGTAGGTTAGAAAAGTCATTGCCCTCCTAACCATATCCAAGCACTCCAAATTTGTTGGCAATGTCCATTTTGCTCTATGAGTTCATAGTGACCTAACCCTAACCCTAAGTGGAATTTTCCTCTAATGGGATTTTCCCATGTATTTAACCAGGAAACATAGATAGGGCAGGCTAGAAAAGTAAGTGCCTTCCTAACCGTACCCAAGCACTCCTAATTTGTTGACAATGTCTGTTTTGCTCTCTGATTTCATAGTGACGTAACCCTAACTCTATGGCTTTGTTAAGTTGAGAGCAGCTAAAGTCAGGCAGGGAAAAATCACAGTATGCCAAATCAAGTTTAATTAATTTTAAATAGTAAGTCACTTTCAATATATATGCCTCTTGAGATACTGAAAGGAGCGAGTATGTTTAAGCTACTGAGAAAAGGACATTTTTAGCATCTTATCTCACTTTCCTTTGACCGTAAAATGGTCATAAAAAGTTTAAAAACATTTATTTATTAAAATGTTTGTTTATTCATAGTTATTACATGCATAGCCAGTGCTGTGATTCTTGGTGGTAAATAATGGCTATGTGGCAAGCAGTAATACAATAAAAATACAATAAAGCATCTATGTATGCATTTTAAAATTGTAAACTAAAATAACATTAACAACAGCAATAAGAAACCAAGGGTTATTGTACTCTCCATGGACTCTCTAAAACCATTTAGTGTTTAAAAGCATACAGGGAGCCAATAATATAGGAGTCAATCAGGTACTGAGGGCAGTGGCTGATCAACTTTGTGTATTCCTAGAGGATCTGGATTGTCTAGCCCTATTCCAGTCTAGTTCCAGTCCAAAGATGACTTGGTAGATGACCTACTCCAGAGAAAAGGCAGGAGGATGCAATTAAACATGGAATCCTTCTGAGTTGAGCATCTGGATCAGAAGTAGGAGGTCCTGTTTTGGGGGATTCCTCTCCTATCCCTATGGTTGGTTCCTTATAGTGTTTTTAGGAACCTTTCTGACCCTGTGGCTATTCAACATCTATTTGAAGCCTCAGAGATCATCAAGGAGTATAAAGTTTTCAATATACTGCGTTGTTTGTCTAACTATAGTTTTTTTATATATAGTTATATGTAAATAATGAAAAAAATATTTTCCATACAGAAGCCAAGTGATGGGCAATGGGATTGAGAATGTTGAAACAAAGATATTATTTTAGGATATATACCTTTGACTACAGCTCTTCTACTGACCAGCGATAATGAAAGCTATCCCATGGCTTAAATTTGTTCTAATCTGGTTTAGAAGAGATCATACTTATTAAATATTGACTTATTCTTTAATCTTTTAATCCTTTATAATAATTACTCCTGAATATTTAAATCCCCTTGGACTGGTGTGAAACCCTGTATGTGGTTGAAATTTCTTCTGTGCCAGTAATTAAACAGAGCAGAACATTTATTAAAGATAAATTGTACTATTAATTCTTCTGCAGTTGAAATATACCTCTGTTTAGCTGCCTAAGAAAAATAAGCATATCATTTGCAAACGTATTGATTACATAATGCTCTCTTTCTATATTAAGCTCTTGACAGTTCTTATTTTTCCTATATTCTGAGCTAAAATCTGTAATAAGGTCCAACAAAATAGGTAAGGTTAGATTATCCTTGAATCATTCCCTTATTTTGATGAAAATATATGTAACTAAAATGCAGATGCTTTTTATTGCCAAATGCTGCTGGTTACTGCTATTTCTCAAATTCTGTTTCCAATAATTTTAATAGAAATTTACTTTTTATTTTTACTGTTACGATGTATATGTTTTCAACTGATTTTTTTTTTAAAAAAACTTTATTTTGTTGATCTAATATATCACCAGAAGTTGTGACAATATACCAGACATGTCAAACACAAGGCCCGGGGGCCAGATCTGGCCCGCAAAGTGGTTTCATGTGGCCCACGAAGCCATCCTGGAAACAGTGAGGGAACGGCCCCCACTGCCTTGGCCCTGGCCCAGAGACCCTCCTTCTGCCAGAGACCCTCAGATCTGTCCCACTCCTGCCCAGGCCCCCATAGGCACCCTTGATGCGAATGATGTAGAGCTGGCCACGCCCACCCAGTAGGCCATATGCACTCTAGCCATGCCCACCCAGTAGGCCACGCCCACCCAGTAGGCCACGCCCACCCGGCCCCCTGAGGGCAACTGCAATGCTGATGCGACCCTTAATGAAATTGAGTTTGACACCCCTGCAATATACCAATTCAAGAAATAATGAAATAATAGAAAAAATTTTCTCTGTAATCTAGGTATTAAAGGGAATATGAGTTTCAGAACATAACTAATAAAAACTATTGATAGAAGGAAAAGGCATTGTTGATATTTTGCTTCCTACTTTCATACAACACTGCTTTCCAAAACCAACAGACTGTGCAAAGTAAGCAAATAAGCCTTAAAAGCTTGATTTCTACAAATTTGAATTGGCCTCTTTTGATTGATTCAATAACTGTTTCCTGCTTTTAAAGATTGTATTAAACATTGTAGCCCATGTATGAAATCCAAAGAGCTGATATTGGCATGCTTAATATTCATGACATAATCATTCCTATTACAGGTAGTCCTTGACTTACAAAACACAATTGAGCCCAACCATTTCTGTTGCTAAGCTGGACAGTGAACTTTGCCCCATTTTATGACCTTTCTTGCCACAGTTGTTAAGTGAATCACTGAAGTTAGTAACATAGTTGTAGAGTGAATCTGGCTTACTCATTGATTTTGCTTGTCAGAAAGTTGCAAAAGGGAATCAACATGACCTCAGGATAATGCAACCGTCATAAATATGAGTCAGTTGACAAATTTGTGAATTTTCATCATGTAACCATAGGGATGCTGTAATGGCCCAAAGTGTAAAAGGCAGCAGTAAGTCATTTTTTTCAGTGCCATTGTAGCTTCAAGTGGTCACTAAATGAACAGCTGTAAGTCAAGGACTACCTGTATTTAAGAACTGTCATTCTTACAAAGTGATACATCAACTAGATTGGAGGTATCTAGTTGTATTCAAGAAATACAAGTCAGAAACCTTTTGTATTTGTGAAATTTTGTAGCTCTTTAATCCTAGGCCTGATTGTTTTAGTTAACTGACATGAAGCTATTTGAGACTTAAGTTTGTTCATTGTTTTCCGCCAGGTTGATCCAAGAGCCATATCAGTCCTAGCAAAATGGCAGAATTGTTATAGTATCAAAGTTGTTCTGCAAGAGCTCCGGCGTCTAATGATGTCTAAAGAAAATATGAAACTTCCTCAACCACCTGAAGGACAATGTTACAGTAATTAATGAAAAACAAAAAGAAAAATCATGCCCCATCATTCAATTTAAGCTCTCTTCATTTTCCACAGTAGTAAATTTTCTAGATGCATCTTGTAGCTCTCTAAGTACTGGAAAGGAAGTTCCCATTGCAAAGGAAAGTTTATCTTGAGATACTGTAAATGATACTAATTTTTTTTCCCATTTGAAAATAAGTTGTGCTATAACAAATAATGCTGTCCTGTGTAACCACTGTCCACATAGTTGAACTTCTGGTATCAAGAAAAGTTTATTTAAATTTATTACTGTCAAAGACCAGTGTGTCACATTGAACTCGACTGTGAAAAAGCATAAAAAGCATACATCACACAATCACAATGCTGTGTGTTTGGCCTGGGTTTATATATTTTCTCCTCTCTCGTTTTCTCTCTCGTTTTTTTTTCTCCCTCCCCCTTTCTCTCTCACACACCCACCCTCCCTTTCCTTTCCCCTTTCTCTGTGTGTTTGCAATAGAGTTGATGCTCAGGGCTATTTATTAGAGTAGACATGGAGAGCACAATCCGTAGATTGTGATCTTGTCCAAGCCCTTTTGAAAAGAGCAGAGTCTGAGCCAGAATATCCTTGATTCTTGCACGGTTCTCTTTTGATCCAACAGGGCTTGCCCAAGACAATGTTCCCAAAAGATTGTGCCATAAGGTTTCAATTACCAGCTGTGTCTGGCTTGTATGGACTACTAATGGGATGCTTTTGGTATCTTCAGTCATCCCTCCCTTTGTGCAAACTCTAGTAAAACGCTGAATGTCTCTAGGGTTGGTTTTTATTTTTCTGCTTTTAACGAATGCTTATTTGGGGGCAGGTTCTTCTTTCTCCCAAAACCTTTGCTAAGGCATAGATTGTATTTCTGTCCTCACCCTTTCCCCCAGAATGCGGGCCTTGGGATGACAGATCTGGAGGATCTTTTTAGACTTTCCTCTCTGTCTTGTCTTGTCATGGTTGGGGTGCTGCTTTCTTTTTGCCCCTTCTGTGATGCTTTACGTTTGGCCAAAAGAGGTAAGTGGCTGGCAAACTGCCTGATTTTATTGTTATTATTGTTGTTATTATTATTATTGTTGTTGTTATTATTATTATTATTATTGCTTCATGCTTGTCAATTTTGGGATGGGGCATGGGTAGGGTCTATAAATTAATCTTCACCAGCTGAGAAAAGAAGAATGTCTGGTTTTACTCACAAACAGCCTTCCCTTCCTATTTTGTGGCAGTTTCCATACTGGAAAGCTAGCCGTGGCTGACCGATTAGACAGGGTTTTGATACGGTGAAAGAGCAGTAATTTACCAGGAGCGTTTAAAGTCTGTTAGGAATGGCTAGATATTCCGGAAAGATCTCTCTACACAGATGTTTGAAACAAACACTCCAGCTTTCTGAGCTGAAGGTCACTACCTCTGCTTGAATGCCATGTTAACTGCTCATCGGCATGCGTAACTTTGTGGCTCTGTAGCGGCCTGCCGGCATAAAGACAAATCCACTTTGTGAAGAGGAGATTGTGTTCCGAGACCTTGCTGAGAGAGAGAGATGCTTTTCTTTCCTAAAGAATCGAGACGGTGCTGCCGTACATGGTGGGTGAGGAGGCTTCTTGGCAAATCGCTTCTTTTTCAGACTCCTTGTTTTGGACCACTGACTGCTGAAATGTGGATGCAAAGCTTAAGTGCAAACCATCCAATGTATCCTCTTAACAAAATTAAAAACGCAGTGTTCATGTAAAACAAGAAAGCAAAAGGCAACGTTTAAAAGCAGAAGTATCAAGTCGATGAATAATTGATGTTTCCATTAACTCTTTTAAGGAGCATATTAGTTGTAAGGATTTAACATCCTCTGTAATTAAAAAAAAATTAACAGTATTCCATAAGCAGCCTTTTTATTGTATCAGACCATTGCCTGATTTTAATATAATAAAAAAGTGTGCATTAATATTCCTGTGATGTAATTGTATTTATGTTTAGAGTGGAGATCTCCCAGGAGTTGGGCAGAGGGGAAGACACAGGGTGAATGCCTGACTGAAATTATTACCAGGATCTTTAGAGGACACTAGCAATGTCTTAGGCTAGTCGTAGATGTAACTGGAACTCACCTAATTAGTCTTGATTTATTGTTGCTGCCATTAAATGTAATATTGCTATAGAGTTCAGGTAATATTTCGATACTGTGATCTGTTATTTAGGTATAATTCTGTAAAATTGGAATTCAGACCGTTGTTGACCTATATGAACTGGCTGCAGTTTGACTTGACAAGGAGGTTTTACAACTACACATGTAAAGTTACCTTATAATAACAGGGGTCCCCAACCCCCAGGCTGCAGCCCACTACCGGGTCTTGAGCCATTCAGAACTGGGCTGCAGAAGTGGCTGGCATCTCCACTTGTGCAAGCAGCGAGCAAGTGCATGTGCGTGCGCTCCATTTTCACAAACGGTGTGTGCCGGCCACTTGAGCAAATGAAGTTGCACACATGCACGCATGGTCACCACTTTTGCAGAACCATCCTCTTTCCCACCCACCCCTTGGCCAGTCCGCAAAGCCAGAAAGATTGAGGAACTCTGCTTTACAACAGCTTTTCAACCAGTGATACGGGTACCACCTGTGGTATATTGGCACCTGGCAGGTGGTACGTGACCATCCTAGAAAAGTGGTAGTGGGGGAGGGGAATGAGCTGAACTGGTGGCAGCACCGCACAAGCCTGAGCGAGAGATGACTGGAGCTGCAGGGCTGTCAGGGCTGAGTGGAAGCGCCAGGATCAGCGCCAGGCTCCAGCTGGATCGGCGCTGATCCTGGTGCTTCTGCTGAGCCGAGAAGAAGCACCGATCAGCATCTCCAGGGTCTTGTGATTTACATTCAGATGCTTGGCAACTGATTCATATTTATGACGGTCACAGTGTCCCACGGTCATGTGAAGTGACCAAAACTTGCTGCAACCACCCAGCAGACGGGGGGAATGAAAACCAAACACCCCCCACTCCACCCCCGCTGCCAATCCTCCACAGAAATGCTCACAACAATGGAAACCTCAGACGGGAGGAAGAGCGCCACTGGGCGGACAGGCAGGTGTTTTGCTCGGCTGTGGCTTGGGGGGACACTTTTTTCAGTGCCATTGTAACCGAACAGTCACTAAGCGAACTGTTGTAAGTCGACTACCTGTACTTCATAACTTTTTTTTTTTTTGGTCATCAAATTTTTGACACCTTGCTAGGCGACTGGTGGTACTCAGATTTGCCATATCCTAAAAGTGGTGCAATGGGTGAAAAGGTTGAAAAGCCCTGGTTTACAACACTCATTTTGACATGACACATTCAGTAATTGAAAGAGGCTTGTGTACAAAACATCTCTGGATCCTCTCTCTCTGCTGTTGGTTCTGTGCAAATAGACTCCGAAGCTGTTGTGATTCAGGGTCAGCCTGTGGGTTCGGCAGTTGGGTCGGACGACTCAGAGGAGGAGGGGGGTGTTGAAGAGCTTGCTGATGAGAGCCCTCAGCCAGGCCCCTCCCACCTGGTCACGACAGAGACCCAGCTGTGTGAGCCTGACAGCGTGGATGAAGATGACCCACAGCTGGCCCTGTTCAAGGACGCCCAATGCAGGAGGCAGTCAATCAGGAGTAAACAGGAAGGCAATGGGGCACCTCTGAAGGAGGCAGAGGCCACGCCCTGAACTGTATAAAAGGTGAATGCGTGGGAGGGCTGGTTTGCTGAAGGCAACCGCTTGAATAGTTCCTGTTTCATAGCTCCTGTTTCATGGTTGGTGTCTTGTTTTGCTCTGTTTTATGTTAATAAATTTGGCAGGCTTAATTCCAGCCTCTTGCCGTTTGTAAAGGGGTTGTCCCTGCCTTTTCTGCAGGGCCGGTAGCAGGCTGGTACAGAACAGAAGCACTTTACTCTATAGAGGAGATGGACGAAGTGTGGGGGGGGGTGTCCCTCACCTGAAATATTGAAGCAAAGCAGTCCTTACAGTCTTTACATGGCTCCAAAACAATTCTGTATGACACATTTTCCAACTCATCACAAGTGTGATAAAAACATTCCAAGAAAGTTGAATTGAATCAAAACAAAACAACATCACTCCAGTACAGGTAGTCCTCGACTTACAACAGTTCATTTAGTGAACATTTGAAGTTGCAATGGCACTGAAAAAAGTGACTTATGACTATTTTTCACACTTGTAACCTTTGTAGCATCCCCACAGTCACGTGATTTACATTTGGATGCTTGACAACTGGTTATAGTGTCCCAGGGTCATGTGTTCATCTTTTGCAACCTTCTGGCAAAGTCAGTGGAGAAGCCAGATTCACTTAACCATGTTACTAATTAGTGATTCACTTAACAACCATGGCAAGAAAATTTGTAAAATGGGGCAAAACTCACTTAACAAATTTCTCACTTAGCAACATAAATTCTGGACTCAATTGTGGTCATAAGTTGAGGTAATTAAATCTGCCAGTGATTAATGTCACATACACCTTCCTATAGGTATTGTATTCCAAATATGAAGTCTTGGGATAGGCCTCTGCCAATAAATCCATGTAGGACATTTGATTAGTTGTCAGTTTAACAATAGAAATTATAAATGTTCTACATATCTACAAGCATACACGCACACATCTATACTAGTGCCTGAAATAAGAATCGAGAGGAATTATCCCAGAAATGTTTTAAAATATAATTGTGCTTTGGGGGTTATCATTTTAACCTAGTCCGTGTGAACTAGATTGGACACGACATTGCAATTTTCATTTTATGCTGTTCAGAAAGAGCTGAGAGCAGTTATGTGAAGATCTGGAAAACCTATTTCAAGAGTTGGGGGCATCTGCAGTAGAAGGGTGTGTGTGTGTGTGTGTGTGTGTGTGTGTGTGTGTGAGAAAAAGTCAAGGCCACAATTGCGATTGAAATTCTGATTCTTTTTTTTACATGTATAAGGTAGTCCTCATTTATGGTAATTGGAACCAGCAACTCCATTGCTAAATAAAACAATCATAAGGCGCAACGTGACATCACACTGAGTTAGGACAACAGTTTCAGTAGTCCTAGCTGCTGTTTTTGGGCAAATCCCACACGATTGTAGTGTCCTGCGGTCATATGATCACCCTTTACAGTATAACCTGTCTGCCTCCCCATTGGCTTTGCTTGTCGAAAACCATAACACTACAGAACACTGTCTGCAGTACACTGTCACCATTATAATTGCAAGCTGGTTGTAAAGCAGCTGAATTGTGACCATGGGGATGTTACAATAGCTGAAATTACAAGGAATGGTTGTAAGTCCTCTTATTCAGCACTGTCATAACCTCAAACAACTGCTGAACAAGTGGTCACCGAGTGAGGACGACCTAAATCAGTTGTGCTGCTATCTTGACTTCCCCTCTTGGAAGCTTCTGCAAGAGCGCTTCTTGGATCCAAGAGTTAAAACAAAAATCTGTCCTGTGTCTTTTCATATATGATCTTTGCCTGTTCACAGCACATTTTTTTTAAAAAAAGTACAGTGTAACTAACCCATAACACAACATAAAACTAACATATGTATTTATTTTTATTTATTTATTTATTTTAATTCCATTTATATCCCGCCCTTCTCCGAAGACTCAGGGCGGCTTACAAACTTAGCAGTAGCCTTCATTCTATGTATATGCCTGCTTATTAGGGCTTTCACACACACCCCAAGCGGCATTATTACAAAGTCAGCTTAATTGCCCCCAACAATCTGGGTCCTCATTTTACCTACCTCGGAAGGATGGAAGGCTGAGTCAACCTTGAGCCTGCTGGGATGCGAACCTGCACTAATTGCAGGCAGCTGGTGTTACTTAAGGAGGCATTAGCCCACTGCTCCACCAAGGCTCTTGTAGACCCTCAACCCAAACAGATTATGCAAATTCCTTTGATATCCCTACCAACCTAACCCAACTGTATTGGCAGTGGTATAATAGCATTAGTAATTTACTGGAATTTGCCAAAAACATTTTTATCATTGGAATGCAAGAAGAAATTTAATTGCTGCAGTTATTTCCCATTCATTTTAACAGTTATAGCTAGGAAATACATAATTTGATAAAGATTTCTGATCTTGGTTTCAACCACAGTGGTAGCATTTCATAATGAACTGGATGTCTATGGAGATTCTCAATCACCCAGTTACTATTGTCCTAAAAGTGATTTTTTTTTCTAAAAGGCAATTGGACTTTGTCTGTTTTTTTTCTTTGAAAACATTCACTTCTCATCCAAGAAGTTTCTTCAGTTCTACTAATTGGAGAATGGAAAGATTGGGTGAAAGAATTAGAGATACCTGCAATTCCTGTAACATACCAGGAGAGGGTGCTAGCAAACTTTCCAGCAAAAAAACCGACCAGCTTTTACTGTATGTTGTCATTTTTTCTGCTGTAATAAGCAATTCAAGTTCAATGGCACTTTTAAGCAGAAGGATTTGAATCACCACCCAACAATTTTCTTTCAACTTCTAGTATTGTTTTTTTCACTCCTTTCAGATGACCTGGAAGGCCATTGTCTCATGCAAGGTATTGCTACTTTGGGCAATGCTAGTCAAAATAGCCACAGTTGCGCTTACTAGGCCTGTACAATGCAGTTTGGACTCATCTTGACAAAGATCTTTGTACCATGATTTTATTTTTTAAGCACTGCAATTTGCCTCAACCAGCACTTTAAGTTGCTTTGCTTGGCTCAATCAGTGTTTGCAAAGTTGGTAGGGGAGTAAAGATTTTTCTGACTCTGACTTGAAATCCTGTCTCAGCTCTTGGAAGTGCTGCTGGCCAAGGCAGATGAAATGAAGTAATAAAGCAGCACGGTTGCCTCTTACAAATAAGAGAGTTATGTTGTTTTGCAAAGCAGCTTTGGAGCATGCTTGACTCTAGTTTTCACTTTCTTACCCATTAACTTTATTGTCCCCATAACTACCTAGTCATGGTTAGTTTGCCTGAAATGATTCATCTGGGGTTTGGATATCTTTTTTATCCACTTTTTTTGAATGGGAAACCTCTACAAATATTGAAATGTAACTCCCTTTTGTCTCCAGTTAATAGGTATATATCTTCGACTTCAAAATGTTTGAAAATTAAAATTCAGAATTAAAAATCAAGGACAAAATGTTCTTGGAGATCACCTTTTTTCATTGCTGATCTATATAAATTCTGATCATCTTGCAAAGCAGCCCATTCCTAGAAATCCCCATTTCTACATTCCTCATCCAAAGGAGGAATTTAATCTTGATAGCAGTTTTGGTGCTTCTTGACAACAAAGGTACTTTGGTATTCATGGTTACCATGATGATTACTTTGGGATTTTCTGAATAATAGTGACAATTTCTTTATTCTAGTGGAGGCACTAATGTACAAATACAAGAAATACCACAACAAATTTGGCCACACACAACACTGGGCCCAACTGTGATAAATGGTGGAAAGTATATTCCTGCCACTATTTGGTCAGCAAAGAACTTGATCAAGTCACAAGAACACGCTTACAAACCATTTGCAAGCTGAAGGAGGAAAAGGTTGCTGACATGTTTATAAACCCCTTCATGGATTACTGCCTTGTCGTGGCGAAGGGGCTTGTGTAATTCAATGAAGCTATGAGCTATGCCGTGCAGGGCCACCCAAGACAGAAAGGTCATAGCAGAGAGTTCTGACAAAACGTGATCCACTGGAGAAGGAAATGGCAACCCACTCCAGTATCTTTGCCATGAAAACCCTATGGACAGTACCAAAAGGCAAAACGATATGACGCTGGAAGATGAGCCCCTCAGGTCGGAAGGCGTCCAATATGCTACTGGGGAAGAGCAGAGGGCTAGTACTAGTAGCGCCAGAAAGAATGAAGCGACTGGGCCAAAGCCGAAAGGACGCTCAGCTGTGGATGTGTCTGGTGGTGAAAGGAAAGTCCAATGCTGTAAAGATTTTTTCTCCATAGGAACCTGGAATGTAAGATCCATGAATCAAGGAAAGCTGGACATGGTCAAACAAGAGATGACAATATCAGGTATCAGCGAACTGAAATGGACAGGAATGGGTGAATTTAATTCAGATGACCATCAGGTATACTACTGTGGGCAAGAATCCCTCAGAAGAAATGGAGTAGCCTTCATAGTCAATAAAAGAGTAGGAAAAGCAATACTGGGATACAGTCCTCAAAATGACAGAATGATCTCAGTTCGAATCCAAGGCAAACCATTCAATATCACAGTAGTCCAAGTCTATGCCCCAACCACCAGTGCTGAAGAGGATGAAATTGACCAGTTCTATGAAGCCCTACAGCACCTTATAGAACTAACACCAAAAAATGATGTCCTTATCATCATGGGGGATTGGAATGCTAAAGTAGGAAGCCAAAAGATAACCGGAATAACAGGCAAGTTTGGCCTTGGAGTACAAAATGAAGCAGGGCACAAGCTGATAGAATTTTGTCAAGAGAATACGATGGTCATAGCAAACACTCTTTACCAACAACCCAAGAGACGGCTCTACACATGGACATCACCAGACTGTCAACACAGAAATCAGATTGACTATATGCTCTGCAGCCAAAGATGGAGAAGCTTTATACAGTCAGTAAAAACAAGACCAGGAGCTGACTGTGGCTCAGACCATGAGCTTCTCATTGCAAAGTTTAGACTTAAACTGAAGAAAGTAGGGAAAAGCACTAGGCCACTCAGGTATGAATTAAATCATATCCCTGTTGAATATACAGTAGAGGTGACAAATAGATTTAAGGAATTAGATCTGATAGACAGAGTGCCTGAAGAACTATGGACAGAGGTTCGCAACATTGTAGAACAGGTAGCAACCAAAACCATTCCAAAGAAAAAGAAATGCAAGAAAGCAAAATGGCTGTCTGAGGAAGCTTTGCAAATAGCTGAGGAAAGGAGGGAAGCAAAAGGCAAGGGAGAAAAAGAAAGATATGCCCAATTGAATGCAGAATTACAGAGAATAGCTAGAAGAGATAAGAATGCCTTCTTAAATGAACAGTGCAAAGAAATAGAAGAAAACAATAGAATAGGGAGGACCAGAGATCTTTTCAAGAAAATTGGAGAGATGAAAGGAACGTTTAATGCAAAAATGGGCATGATAAAGGACCAAAATGGCAGGGACCTAACAGAGGCAGAAGAGATTAAGAAGAGGTGGCAAAATTACACAGAAGAACTATACAAGAATGAGCTTAACATCCCTGATAATCAAAATGAGGTGGTCACTGACCTCGAGCCAGACATCCTAGAATGTGAAGTGAAGTGGGCCTTAGAAAAGTTGAGCAACAACAAAGCTAGTGGAGGTGACAGTATTCCAGCTGAGCTATTCAAAATCTTAAAAAATGATGCAGTAAAAGTGCTACACTCAATTTGCCAACAAATTTGGAAAACTCAACAGTGGCCACAGGATTGGAAAAGATTAATTTACATTCCAATTCCAAAGAAAGGCAGTGCCAAAGAATGTTCAATCTATCGCACCATTGCACTCATTTCTCATGCTAGTAAAGTTATGCTTAAAATCCTACAAGCTAGACTCCAGCAGTATGTGGATCGAGAACTACCAGAAGTACAGGCAGGATTTCGAAGAGGCAGAGGAACTAGAGATCAAATTGCCAACATACGCTGGATCATGGAGAAAGCTAGAGAGTTCCAGAAAAACATCTACTTCTGCTTCATTGACTATGCTAAAGCCTTTGATTGTGTGGATCATAACAAACTGTGGCAAGTTCTTAAAGAGATGGGCATACCAGACCATCTTATTTGTCTCAAGAAACCTATATGTGGTCCAAGAAGCAACAGTGAGAACTGGACACGGAACCACTGATTGGTTCAAAATTGGGAAAGGAGTCCAGCAAGGTTGTATACTGTCGCCCTGCCTATTTAACTTCTATGCAGAGCACATCATGACAAAGGCAGGGCTTGATGAATCAAAAGTTGGAATTAAGATTGCTGGAAGAATTATCAACAACCTAAGATATGCAGATGATACCACTCTAATGGCAGAAAGTGAAGAAGAACTATCAAGCCTCCTGTTGCAGGTGAAGAAGGAAAGTGCAAAACTTGGCTTGAAACTTAACATTAAGAAAACCAAGATCATGGCATCCGGCCCTCTCAATTCCTGGCAAATAGATGGGGAAGAAATGGAGGTAGTGACAGATTTTATTTTCCTGGGCTCCAAGATCACTGCAGATGGGGACTGTAGCCAAGAAATTAAAAGATGCTTGCTCCTGGGGAGGAAAGCCATGGCAAATCTAGACAGCACACTAAAAAGCAGAGACATCACCCTGTCAACAAAAGTGCGTATAGTCAAGGCTATGGTCTTCCCAGTTGCAATGTATGGCAGTGAAAGCTGGACCATAAGAAAGGCTGAGCGCCAAAGAATTGAGGCCTTTGAACTATGGTGCTGGAGAAGACTCCTGCGAGTCCCTTGGACTGCAAGGCGATCAAACCGGTCAGTCCTAGAGGAGATCAACCCTGACTGCTCTTTAGAAGGCCAGATCCTGAAGCTAAAACTCAAATACTTTGGCCACCTAATGAGAAGGAAGGACTCACTGGAGAAGAGCCTAATGCTGGGAAAGATTGAGGGTAATAGAAGAAGTGAACGACAGAGAATGAGGTGGCTGGATGGAGTCACTGAAGCAGTAGGCATGAGCTTAAATGGACTCCAGAAGATGGTAGAGGACAGGAAGGCCTGGAGGAACATTGTCCATAGGGTCGCGATGGGTCGGACATGACTTCGCAGCTAACAACAACAACATTTATAAAATGAAATTGCTGTTATCTGCTAGAGATCTCTGGACCTAGGATTTCCTCTGGAAATATTAAAGTAGATACGTCTGTCTCTGGCAGCTACACCTGACACTGAATAATGTACCATGGTGTCTGTACTGAGAGATCCCACAGTGAATTTCTCACCTTCTAAGCACAATCTCTGGAAAAGCAAGTTCCTAAACCTATTAACAGTTTTGAGCAGGAGGGCATTACCCCCGTGAAGAAGAAAAAGCAGATTTTCTCTGGCTCCTTTGAAAAATTGTGAATTCAGCAGTCTTGGCCAACGATGCTGCCCTAAATAATGCATCTGAATTCTGAACATTACATCATTGCTTTTATTTCTTATTTTTCTTTAATCTGCATAATCTCTGGATTGGAAGGTTGGCACAGTTATGCCATTCATTCATGCCAAGACGTGAAGCTATGGGAGGTGAGGCTACTGATGAGGTTGGAGATTTTACACTTGAATCTAAATCTAACTCAACAGATGTCTATGTGTGTATGCAGGTTTTTTTCCCCTCCCGGAGCTTACATGTTTCATTCAGCAATATCCAGTGAGTGGATATCAGTGGTTATTATAAAAATAGAGAAGGTGAACATCATTCACCATCTTCTCACACTTAGAAACTCCTAACAGCAATGCAGGAATTGTAACTCATTTATAAACTATGCCCATCTACAAAGCTTTAAGATTTCATCTTTTAGTTGAATTGTCACAAAAACATAAAATTCAAAGTGCACTTGATTTTGAATAGTATACATTATTTTATTCAGTCGATAAGAAAAAGATTCTTAGCCAATTGGTCTTAAGTATTGAAACAGTTACAACAATAATTGTAATCTACTTAAAATAGTTGTGAGGCAATAGTGCATTATTAAAGATACTGGTCATAAGCACGGCAACTTGTATTACTGCACTTGGGATTGGAAGGGGGAACATTTTCCAGTAAATGCTACATTCCCAATTCGGTGTCTGATTGTATAAAGTTAGAACAAACCATCTGCTACCAGGGATAAAACTAACATGATACATGCAGTATAAACTGGATCCCCAGTTTATTTATTTATTTTCTTGTATGAGAAAATAAATCTCATACAAGAGTCTGTCTTACCAGGTAGTTTGAAATGTGATCTTTCCAAAATCTTGCTTGAGGTTTCAGCAGTCATATCAATAGTTATGATAGTTTGGGCCATCTGTTATTTTATGGAGGTGGTGAGTTGCAGTCAATGTAGATGCCATATTGCCTACTCCTAAAGTAGACAGAGAATGGAGAGATTCAGAACATGTTGTAGGATGCAGTAACATCAGCAGGCTGAGCCATAAACTAATAACAAGGCTGAGTTCACATTAACATGCTAGGCTGAAACATGGTAAATTAGTTTGTGGTGCAGTGTGTTTATTTATGTTGTGGTATAGGTAGCTACTTACCTGCCTACTGGCAGAAAGATGGGTGGTATATAAATTTAATAATAAATCAAATACTGGTCTGTTTGCGAGCCACCTGAGAATTGCTTAACAACTAACAATCCATGCTTAACAATATCAAGGGAAAGTGCTAGGTTTGCCTTCACCAAGCAATGTATTCATGTGAGATTCTGCTTTACAACTGCATTACTTTAGCAAAGGAAATTCTGCTCCCAATTACTGTTGTTAACCACGGACTCTCAGTGGATAGTTTTCTCAGGATTTTATATATTAAGAGTGTCCAACCTTGGCAACTTTAAGTTTTGTGGACTTCAACTCCCAGAATTGAATGGGAGAATTCAATGCTGTCCAGGGTATTCTGGGAGTCGAAGTCCACAAGTCTTAAAATTGCCAAGATTGGATAACCTGGTATATATGATTCTTCCTCCTGTCCGTTATAGTCTGGCCACAATTCTGTGGTGTAGATTAGATTGAAAGGTGGTAATTAAAGCATGTTAATATTTGAAAACCAATGAATTTCAAAGCTGAGAGGACACTGCTGACTCCTATTCCTTTATTCTTTCTACATCATGTATATGTGTGTGTGTTCCATCCCTACTCCAAAGCAGCAAACAAAATACCGACAACTGCAATTGGTGTTTCATAATCCATGATGTTAGAACAGAGATTTCTGTCCTTATTCCCCTCAAATAAAAAAGTCCCTCACTATATTTGCACTCCCTCTGGAGAAATCTTCAGTCCTGGGCTACCAAATTAGATGTTGTCTAGGGTTAATGACCAGATGTTTTTCAGCTGCTGAACAGATTTCCAGCTGAGACTGAAATGAGTGGCTATCCAGCAAGCAAGTATTAATATAAACATTGTTGAGGCCTAGCCTTAAGCGAGCCATTAAAAACTTCCCACGATACTGTGATGGATGCCGGCTTCCTTAGAGACCTATCCAGAATTCTACTGCACCAGAAATATCTTGTGTGGTTCAAGCTGGAGCTGCCACCTGCTAATGTAATGCCGGGGCCAAGCCTCCCCCTTGGCTTAGTGGCGCCAGAGCCGTGTGGTCGCTGGAATTTGATTATTTGTGTTAGCAGATAATTTAGGCCAGAAGGCTTAGAGCACTCTCCTTGCTCACTGGATGCCATCAGGCTTCCCAGCAAAGCAGTCACAGAATCATTGTCTCCTTCCCTACAACCCACCATGAGAAATCCTAAAAAATGCAGTTAAGAGGGAGAGAGAAAGAAAGCCCTCATGTCTGTGCTGAAGCTAATTTTATGTACACTCACATTGTAATACGGGAAGTCCTCAACTTACAAGGATTCATTTAGTGACTATTTGAAGTTACAACGACACTGGAAAAAGTGACTTATGTCCATTTTTCACATTTGTGGCCCTTGCAGCCTCCCCATGGTCACATGACCAAAATTCAGACGCTTGGCAACTGACTCGCACTTATGACAGTTGCAGTGTCCTGGGGTCACGTGATCGCCTTTGGTGACCTTCTGACAAGCAAAGTCAATGAGGGAGCCAGATTTGCTTAACAACCGTGTTACTATCTTAACAACGGCAGTGTTTCACTTAACAGCTGTGGCAAGAACAATCTTAAAATGGGGCAAACTTCACTTAACAACTTAGCAACAATTTGAGGCTCAATTGTGAGTCGAGGACTACCTGCATGCAATGGGGTTTCTCTGGGACTGCCCATCTTTTTCTTTTTCCCAAGATATGGACTTCCACAAAAAAAGATTCTCTTCTGAGCTGAAAATCAAGGAGACCTGGTGGATCCTGTGTGTGAAAACGTATACAGGTAGTCCTTGAGTTACAACCATTTGTTTAGTGACCATTCAAAGCTACAAAGGCACTGCAAATGTGACTTATGACCATTTTCTACACATACAACTGTTGCAGCATCCCCACAGTCACATGTTGAAAATCCGGACACTTGACAACTCGCATGTATTTATGATGGTTTCAGTGTCCCGGGGACCTTTTGCAACCTTCTGACAAGCAAAGTCAATGGGGAAGCCAGATTCACTTAACAACCCTGTTACTAACTTAACCCCTTCAGTGATTCACCTAGCAACTGCAACAAGAAAGATTGTAAAAATGGGGCAAAATTCACTTAACTACGGTCTTGCTCAGCAATAGAAATGTTGGGCTCAATTGTGGTTGTAAGTCAAGGACTACCTTAATTTTTCACTTAAGATAAAGTGACTAATAAGAAAATAGGGAGTACTACTGTATAACTCCTCTGAGAAAGAACAGGAAAAGGGGGGGGGCGTGGTGCCATGTTAACCCCCATATCCTTTAGTATAAAGTTTTATTGGGGTGGGGTATGCAACTACATGTTTAGATTAGATTAGATTTATTGAATTTATATGCCGCCCTTCTCCCCAAGGACTCAGGGCGGCTCACAACAAAAAATTTAAGAAACATGAAATACAAAATTTAAAAAAGAATTAAACAATAAATGTAATAGATACATGACAATTTAACTCAATAAAAGCCAAATTTAAAAAACATAGTCAGTCCAGACCCGCTTGTTGGAATAACCAAGTCTTCAGGTCACGGCGGAAAGACCAAAGGTCAGGGGCCAGCCGCAGTTCCAGAGGCAGTTCATTCCAGAGGGTCGGCGTGCCCACAAAGAAGGCGCTCCCCCTGGGGGTCGCCAGACGGCATTGCCTGGCCGATGGAACCCTGAGGAGGCTGACTCTGTGGGAGCGAACTGGGTGATGGGAGGTTGATAATGGCAGCAGGTGGTCTCGCAAGTACCCCAGGCCTAAGCCATGTAGGGTTTTAAAGGTTATTACCAGCACCTTGAATCGCACCTGGAGGGTAACTAGAAGCCAATGCAGCTCATGGAGGAGTGGTGTAACATGGGAGTATCGAGATACTCCCATAAGCACCTGCGCAGCCGCATTTTGCACCAGCTGAAGCCTCCGGGTGCACTTCAAGGGCAGCCCCATGTAAAGAGCATTGCAGTAATCCAGGCAAAAAGTGATGAGGGCATGGGTAACCGTGCATAGGGCATCTCGGTCCAGAAAGGGGTGCAACTGGCGCACTAGGCGAACCTGTGCAAAGCCCCCCCACGTCACGGCTGTTAGATGATCTTCCAAATTAAGCTGTGAATCCAGGAGGACACCCAAGTTGCAGGCCCTTTCTGAGGGGGGCAGTGCCTCCCCCCATCAAAAGAGATGGAACTTGTTGAACCATACGAGATGCCGGTATCCACAGCCACTCGGCCTTGGAGGGGTTAAGCTTGAGCCCGTTCCTTCCCATCCAGACACGCACTGCCTCCAGGCACCGGGACATCACGTCAAGGGCATCACTGGGTTGGCTAGGGGTGGAGATGAACAGCTGGGTATCATCCACATATTGGTGATACCTCACCCCAAAGCCACGGATGATCTCACCCAGCGGCTTCATATAGATGTTAAACAGGAGGGGGGAGAGAACCGACCCCTGAGGCACCCCACAAGAGAGGGGCCTTGGGGTAGATCTCTGTCCCCCTGCCGATACAAACTGCGAACGGCCCGAGAGGTAGGAGGAGAACCACTGTAAAACAGTGCCTCCCAACCCCTCAAGCCGTTGCAACAAGATACCATGGTCGATGGTATCAAAAGTCACTGAGAGGTCAAGTAGGACCAGGACAGAGGAACAGCCCCTGTCCCGGGTCCACCAGAGATCATCCACCAGTGCAACCAATGCTGTTTCCGTGCTGTAGCCGAGTGTTGTGATTCAGGGTCAGCCTGTGGGTTCGGCAGTTGGGTCGGACGACTCAGAGGAGGAGGAGGGGGGTGTTGAAGAGCTTGCTGATGATGGCCTTGAGGCTCCGCAGAGCCCTCAGCCGGGCCCCTCCCACCTGGTCACGACGGAGACCCAGCTGTGTGAGCCTGACAGCGTGGATGAAGATGACCCACAGCTGGCCCTGTTCAAGGACACCCGATGCAGGAGGCAGTCAATCAGGAGTAAACAGAGGAAGGCACTGGGGCACCTCGGAAGGAGGCAGAGAGAAGCCACGCCCTGAACTGTATAAAAGGGGAATGTATGGGAGGACTGGTTTGCTGAAGGCAACCGCTTGAAAAGCTCCTGTTTCATGGTTTGTGTTTGCTCTCTTTGCTCTGTGTTTTTATGTTAATAAATTTGGCAGGCTTAATTCCAGCCTCTTGCCTTCTTGTAAAAGGGGTTGTCCCTGCCTTTTCTGCAGGGCCGGTAGCAGGCTGGTACAGAACACCGGGCCTGAAACCGGACTGGTACAGGTCCAGATAGTCCACTTCATCCAGGAATTGAGGGAACTGATGCGCTACAATACTCTCAACAACCTTCGCTACATGCATGCACTTGTCTCTTTGGAATGACCAATTCTGATCATTTCCACTGAGCTACAGTCTTTTTAAAAGGTGGGGTCTACTGCCATGAAACAGCACTGAATAAAATTAATTGTGGCGGACAGTTTCAGTGTTTCTCAACCTCAGCAAGTTTACGATGTGTGGACTTCGATTTCCAGCATTTCCCCCGCCTGCTAGGCTGGCTGGTGAATTTTGGGAGTTGAAGTACACACATCGTAAACTTGCCGCGGTTGAGAAACACTGCTATATATATTACTAAATCTGCTATCTTCAGATGTGGGTGCTAGCTTCATTCTTTGCCAGGTGGATTGCAAGGAGCAATGAAACCAATGTGCCACAAACAGAACAGTAGCAAGATGCCACATAATGCATATGAATGTGTCCTTCCCTTCTTTCAAAACAGGTGTTGGTTTTTTTCCAAACTTGACAACTTTTAAGATGTGTGGACTTCACCTCCCAGAATTCCTCTACCAGGGGAGTTAAAATCCATACATCTTAAAAGTTGTTAAATTTGCAAAACACTGATTTAAACATTTTGATGCAAGAGTATCAAAAGATAATTTCGATTAACGAAATTGGCCTTTCTCAGATCGCTCTTCTGTTTGCTATTAAGTGGTCTCCATTTTTATTATACCCGTTTTAGGCCTAAGTTAGTATGTTACATGTTGCTATGGGATTTTTAAAAGCTTTGTTTACGAAGTCTGTGCTTGATCTACAGATTGAATCCATCAGCTTGATAGCCTTGTGACATTTTTACATGGGTGAACATTTCCTGTTAAAATGTAAATACTGATGGGGTGGGCAAGGAGCTTTAAGAAAAAGCAATTCTTTAGGCCCATTTCCAACAGTCCACTCTGATAATTTAAAAAAACTGCATTGAAACAAATGCCCTCTGTTTATATGCTGACAATGGGGGTGAGGTGGGGAGGGAAGCCCCACTATTTGAAAAAAATGCCTGCTTTAGTGATATTTCTGAAATGAAGTAAATAATATAGAATTCCTTCCTGTCTGTTCTGGGATTATGATGTGGAGCCGTACTTTATGAATTGGAAGGCTAGCAAATGAAGGCTTTACTTAAATCTTTTGTATACAGAACAGAGAGCATTTGCGCACTAAGCTTTCATTAACTCATTTTGCTTTCTGCTGTGTTCCTCATTTGCCCTTACAAATATTTTCTTTCTCTCTCTCTCTCTCTCTCTTTTTAAAAAAATGCCTAGGTTGTCATTGTGTTCACAAGTCTGCAGGGGTCAAAAATGGATATCTCTGTGAACAAACCTCTTCCAGGAGGCCTAAGAAAAAATTAATAATCAATTGGTTATTGCACAAGACTTGTGATCTCATTGCTGCTTTCTTTTTTTGCTGATAGAGTTTATCTGTATAGTGTATAATACATTTGCTGAAGAAAACAGCAAATGCACTTCTAGGCTGCATGAAGAGAGATGGTGTCAAGTTGAAGAGAAGTCATGTTTCCCTTTACCTCACACTGGTCAAACTGGATTTACACTAGTGTGCCTAACGCTGGGCACCTGGTTTTAAGAAAGCCACCGAAAAACTGGAACATGTCAAGAGGAGAGCAGCCTACATGATAGGAAGTCTGAAGAATGATTGCAGCAGTTGAGTATATTTGGCCTGGGAAAAGAAGACTGCAGAGAGAATAACAGAGTTGGAAGGGACCTTGGAGGTCTTCTAGTCCAACCTCCTGCTCAAACAGGAGACACTATATTATTTCAGACAAATGGCTGTCCAGTCTTTCCTTAAAAGCCTCCATACAAAAAGCTGCCACAGACTACTGGATCATATTTAAATGATTGTCTACTAGGACTCCCGAGATCCCTCTTACAGTTACTGCTATTGAGCCAGGTTTCATCTAATCTGTACTGATATATTTGATTTTTCTTGCCTAAGTGTAAAACCTTGCTATTCTCTACATTGAATTTCATTTTGTTAAGATAGGGACCAGTGTTCAAGTCTGTCGAGACCCATCTGGATCTTGAGCCCATCTTCTGGAGTGTCCTGGGAAAAGAAGATGGCAGAGAGACTTGGTAGCTGACTTCAACTTTCTGAAAATGGGATATTGTTCAGAAGACAAATGAAGCAATATTTAAAATTTTAAATAGATTTTATTTGGACATCAAAAAATCTCTAACTGTAACAAGCAGAATGTTTCAGAAAATGTGGACACAGTTGTTTACAGTACACAGAAGCCAAAAGACCACTTCCTGGGTCATTCACTGGTGGATTTCTGCAGTTGGCAAAGAGGATGGACTACAATTGATGATTTCTAAGATATGTACAATATAAAATATTCTCAGATAATCTTCCCTAACAATGACCTCCAATTATGTTTTACTATGTCTCCCATCCCATTATCATGATTGTTCCAGAACTACATAAGATTCCTATGAATGAATGAATGAATGAATGAATGAATGAATGAATGAATGAATGAATGAATGAATGAATGAACAAACAAACAAACAAACAAACAACAAACGAATAAATTTAAATGCTCTCACTAGAGCCAGGGTGGCTCAGTGATTAAATGCAGTATTGCAGTTTAACTGGCAGCCAGCAGTTCGATCTGACCATTTCAAGGTTGATTCAGCCCTCCATCTCTCCGAGGCCAGTAAAATGAAGACCAAGATTGTTGGGGGCAATATGCTGATTCTGTAAACTGCTTAGAGGGGGCTATAAAGCACTGTGAAGCTGTATTTATGTATAAGTGCTATTGCTAAGTGTTATATTCTGAATGCTACTTTGGAGGAAGGAAGGAGCTGAGATTCTATCCACGATAGCTTACGTCTTTTTGGAGAATGCATTGCGGTCACAAGGGGAAAAAGGTCACGAATAGAAAGAATTACCACAATAACATTGGATCATTTAACTATAGGCCTGGAATTGAACTAAATTGGTTTTCCCTGTTCTAGAATAACTTATCTTAAGATCTGGTGGTGGTGATGATGAACAAGAAGAAAGGATCAGGAAAATGTCTGTTCTCATTTTCAGAGAAAACCCTTTTTTTCATACAGAGAAGACTTCTACCATTTCATACCAGGATCAGCATGTACAATAGCTCAGATTCAGTTCTTGGAGTTCCTAGGGTTAATAAATGCACTAATTGATGGCAGTTATACAAAGGAATGTTTAAACTTCATTCTTTTCTATAACCCCACAAACATTTCTGTATGATTTCACATTTCTCTTATGTTGATTAAACCACTCTGCACATCATGAAATTGTTCTCCTGCAAAGATGGGAAAACAAACAAACACGAAATCTTACTTGGAAAGCTATTCTTGATGTGTTACTTGAAATTCCACTGAACCCTCATAACATAAAAAGCTGGCTGTATCTGCTGTCCCACTTGGAAAAGCATTAGGGAATATTTTGTGAGCCGAACATTTAGTACCAGTGTGCTGTAATGGTTCAGGTGTTGTTACAGGCAGTCCTCAACTTACAACAGTTCATTCAGTGACTGTTCAAAGTTACAATGGCACTGGGAAAAAGTGACTTATTACCATTTTTCACACTTAGGACCATTCCAGCATCCCCCATGGTCACATGATTTAAATTCGGATGCTTGACAACTGACTCACATTTATTATTTTATTATTATTATTATTTATTAAATTTTTATACTGCCCTTCTCCCGAAGGACTCAGGGCGGTGTACAGGGCAATAAATATCAAAATGTAAATACAAAAGTTAAAAAAGAGATTAAAAAGAATTAAATAATTATGCCCAAGAATACAATACTAAAAATGTGTAAGTAATTATTTAAATCCAACCCCAAACCCATCAGACCAGGCCAGATTGTCCAAATAGATAAGTTTTTAAATCACGCCGGAAGGAGCGCAGGTCGGGGGCCATCCGGAGCTCAACCGGAAGGCGGTTCCACAGGTCTGGCACGCCCACAGAGAACACCCTCCCCCTGGGGGCCACCAATCGACATTCTTTGATCGGAGGCACCCTGAGGAGGCCCTCTCTGTGGGAACGCACTGGACGGAGGGAAGTTGATGCCGGCAGCAGGTGCTGCCGTAGGTAATCCGGACCCATGCCATGTAGGGCTTTGTAGGTCATAACCAGCACCTTGAATTTATGATGGTTGCAGTGTGGTGGGGTCATGTGATCACCTTTTGCAACCTTTTGATAAGCAAAGTCAATGGGGAAACCAAAATCACTTAACAACTGTGTTACTAATTTAACAATGGCAGGGATTCAGTTAACGGATGTGGAAGTCATAAAATCAGGCAAAACTCACTTTAAAAAATGTCTCACTTAAGCAATGTAAATTTTGGGCTCAGTTGTGGTCATAAGTCAAAAACTACCTGTACTATGAGCCAGGAGATCAAGATTATGTCTCTCAATTATGGAAACTCATTGAGTGACTTTGCATCACTCACTCTCTCATACCCCGACCTTTCTAACAGGGTAGTTTTGTGGGGATAAAATGAAGAAAAATCCACTTTGACCTATTGATGGAATGGAGGGATAGTAATCTAATTAATACAATAAACACTTGGCTCATTAGAACTGAGAACATATTCTCAAGATGTCCCAACACAATCATAGAAACATCTCATTAATTCCATTAAGATATTGAAACATCAGAAGTTGAGATTTAACCTCTTGAAAAACTGAACTGGAAAAAAAAGCTTAAATTACTTCCATCAGCTTCTTCTTCATCTTGGTGATTTCTGTACATGTTGGATTTCAACAACCGTAATAGTCATTGATCATGGAGGCTAGGAATTAGGAAGACTGAAAGATACAACCCATCTGGAAGCCATCAGGTTAAGGAAATCTGGTTTTTATTTTCTGAACGTATTGGGACAATTTTAGAGAATGATAAAATTAAGGCAGTCTTAATCCTGGCAATTGTTGCTGGTGTTTTGCAGACAGACGTGTTCTGAATGTAGAAATTCTGCTGAATTATCATTACCAATTATTGCTTAGCCCATCAAATCTGGAGGGTTAATTGGTGATTTTTTTAATTTTAGAAGCAAGCTGTCTCTGTGTTCTTGCAAATGGCTGCTATGAACATTGCACAAGTGTCACAAAATAGCTGCCACAGGTTACCAAGGAAGGGGGCGAAGGGCAAGATGGGGCTGAAGCTGTACAGTTTAAGGTGGACATCAAATAAAAGACAGGCAGACATTGCTTTCTGATAAGTCCATTCTGAAATCAGTACAGGTATTCCTCAACTTGCCACCCATTCATTTGTTCAAATTTACAATGGCACTGAAAAAAGTGACTTATGATTACCCTCACACGACTGTCACAGTATCCCCATAGTTGCGTGATTAGCAATGGAAATTCTAGGTCTCAGTTGTGGTAGTCAAGGACTACCTGTATACCTCTGCTATTCATTTCTTCATGCAGTCACTTTTCAGTGTTCCCCTTAGTCAAGCCAATAATATTCTGTTCTCAAGACTACCAACCTGCTTTCTATTTAGACTTCCCGCCTGCTCAGGGCTGGAAGACAAAAAAGTCCATAGCACACAAAGGAGAGTTTTGTCTTGAGAGGTTGGCAGTAAGCCAAAGCTATGAACTGCTGTTTATCTTGCATGTTTTCACAGTGAGGAGACCCAAATCATTTTTTTGTTGTTGTTTCTGGAGCAAGAACTAGTCCTTCATCAGGTTTCCCTGGCATTAGAAGGATTTGCTGTTTTATTACTAAAAAGGGAGGGATTGAAATTGTTTCATTGCATCTCATGGTTTCCCATGAATGGTTATAGACCAGGGAGCAGAACCCTTACAGCAAAGGAGGTACATCTGCAGAGGTGTTAAGAGCGGTTCTCCAAGCCCCAGGTGAACATCTGAAATGGGGTTCTTCAAGGATGATCCAACTTATACCTAGATGTTCCTCCCCACACACATATACACTCTTGAAATTCAGGCTGGGGAATTCTGGGATTTGAAGTTCACACACCATAAAGTTGTTAGGGTTGAGAAATGCTGGCCTATTTGTTCTTCTACCATTTTCTCAAGCCATGAAGGGTGAGAAGAGGAACTGAGCGGCTGGTAGAGATCTCCTGGAAAGCTGGCAGCATCTTCCTCACCGCCCGCTGCTGGTGGAGGACTCAGGCTTGTCCTCTCTCTGGCCTTTCGCAACTCCTGCAAGCACTCCACCTCCGCATTTGATCTTCCCGGCCCATGGAGCAAAACTTCGCCCAAGCGGTAGATAAAGGGCACTGTCCTGGCAGTGGCGGGAAGCTTGCCTGTTTGCTTTATGAAACCCCATGGCCAATTTGGGCAGAACGTTAGGAAAAGATCCTTTTTGGACTGACGTTCAAACTGGTCCCTTGCCAAGGAGGCTTCCTTCTTCTGTGATTCCTTCCTCGCTTTCCTTGCTGTTCTTCCTTTGGCGTAAAACGAGGATGAATGGCAAAATAATCCACATTTGCCTTGGACTGCCTGAATATGCAATTAGTTGGAGAAGTATCCCCCCACCATCCTGGTCACAGCATCCTGTGGTCACTTGATCACCATTTGCAACATCCTGCCAGCTTCCCCATTGACTTGGCTCTAGGGGTCTCCAAATTTGCCAACTTTAAGACTTGGGGACTTCAACTCCCAGGCTTCCCCAACCACCATGGGTGGCTGAGGAATTCTGGGAGTTGAAGTCCACAAGTTTTAAAGTTGCCAAGTTTGGAGAACCCTGCTTTGCTCCATTACTACCATTAACATCCATTTGTCCATTCTTGTTTTAGCTGTTTTCATAGTTTTTTAAAAAGTTTTTTAAAAATATTTTTAGTTATAATAATTTTACCTCTTACTACCATTACTATTAACATCTCTTTTAACTCCTTCACTTGCTTTTATAGGGTTTTTAAATGTTTTTAATACTTATAATGATGAATATTTTAGTTTTGTTGTATGCTGCTCAGAATCACTTGCTTGTGAGTTGGAATAAATTGGACAAATAAATAAAATGAATAAAAACTAAGTCCAGCAGAGTCACATGATGTTTCACTTAACTACCATGTCACTTAACGATGGAGTTACTGGTTCCTGTTGTGATTGTTCAGTGAGGACTATTGTTCAGTGACATGTAATAACATGACATCAGATGCAAGATGACATAATTATTTCTCTGATTTCTGATTCCCAAGGAATCAATTACATCTGCAAAGTTCTCCAAAAGTCTAACTGCATTATGAAGCTAAAATCACCAGCTGTCTTTGGACAAAACCAGGCACTTATTTAGCTAATAAAGGACCTATGTTTTACCCTATTGAGTGGACATTCTTCTATCTAAATGGCCATGATCCAAAAATGAAGTCCTTCACACACAATGCATGGGTGGGTTTCCAGAATTGGTTTCTGACCATAACAGTTCCCTCAACAAACTCCCAGTTGGGTGAGTCAGCAACAGAACAGCAGAAATTCTGGATGCTTAGATTAGCTCATTTTTTCTCAGAAGTCCAGCTGAAGGCAAAGATATTTCCAATAACAAACAGCTTTCCATGTTTCCAGATGTTTCATATTGCAATTCCCATTATTTCTACCCATGAGTTTAATGAATAGGCTGGTTGGGCACAATGGGAGATGTAGTCCAAAACGAGGACACCAGGACACAGAGAGCTGCTTTAGAGGATGTTAACGGAAAATCAGCCCAGGTTAATTCCAGGATCTGAATGTTATTCACAATAGAACATAGGACAATATACTTCTGATTTCTCAGGTGTAAATTGCACGAAAATATTGTAGGAATACTGCTTTACTATTAGAAGTCACTTCCAGCATACTGTTGGGGGACAATTTAGTTGTTGAGATATATAGGAGATATCTTTCTTACATTGACTATTGCAGTATGCCTTCTAGAGAAGCTAGCATTTTTAGACATTGCCTTTAAGTCCAGTTTGAGGAATATGGAATGGGGTGGAGGAAGGCGATGCCATGAGCATGGAAAGTAATGCATCTTCAGCCAAATTGATCTCTGGTCCTCTGAATCCACCAGCATGAACGGATTGCTTCCGTGCTGTGAGTCGACTTTTATTTTTGGCAAACTAGTTTTAAACAATGTGATAGGTCTGGTCAGCAGGAGCCAAGCTCTGGACTGCCTACTGTGCCAGCATAAGGGTCACAGACCTTCCAGGAAATTAAAGGACAACATGCCTTTTATTCAGATCCCACGATTAGCAGCAGTTCTTTTGAAAAAGAGGAGGTGGTTGGCGAAAATAATGTTCAGTTTCTTTGTGAGGGCTATTCAGATATCAAAGGAAATGCTCCATTCGATCTTGTGAATGTCATGCAGCTTGTGGGCCTCTTTAAAAGGATCATTGTCCCCATTTAGAAGCTCCATAGATATCCCCAAGCCACAATGGCTTCCCACAACTTCTCTGATGCAGCATAAACCATCAATTGTGCAGTTTTCATGAGTTGGAGTCCTCTCCTGCAGCAGAGCCAACAAAGAGCCCATTTCCCTCCTTTCCTTTTTTGTCACCTTAGAATCCTAGCAATGCATTGTGGCCCGAGAACTCTCATTAATTGTCTAAATTAATTGTGCAGTTGGTGTGGTTCTGCAAAGCTGGAATCATACTTTTTCCTTGAAGCGTAAAGGTTTGTTATCCTCAATGTTCATGGACTTTGTACAACAAAAGTAAAATGAAAACAAAGAACAACCCAAAACTCTGGGTTTCTGCCCCAAGAGGTTTAAAATGAGAACAACCAGAGGTGAGATAAAAAGAATAAAAAAAAGAGAGAGAGAGACATGGATTACACAAGATGAGCACTGCATGTGCAAACAGAAAAGCCAGGATAAGGGACGGTTATCAGGACCTTGAAGCTGTCTGTCAAATAATTTCTTTGAGCTGCCAACTGAGGTCACTGTCTTTCCTCCTGTGGCAAACTTAATTGCACTGTTTAAATTATAGCAATGCCTTCTCAGTATCCTTCTGGCACATGGACATTTTGTGCAAATTACCATTCCTTTAATTAGTGACGCATTTCCTTAGTCAGAGGCCACCTTAAGGTTTTGTCCCACATTCACCTTCCCCCCCCCCAAGCACATGGACTAGAAATCTGTGTAAAATAAACAAAGGGATGAGAGGCTCTCAAAATGCCAGGATGAATGTCGGCTGCTTTGTCTTTGGTAGCTTATTTCTCCTTCCCATCTATTAAGGCTGCTTAAGCAAAAACCAGCAGTGCGAAATGCAGAAAACTGACTAAATAGATGCCACTCTTCAAACCATTTGAAATGTAGACACTCTCAAGTGAGCTTTTGCAGCAGGCACTTGATCGCTGTCTTGTCTGTCAGCAGAACTAGAGAGTTAACTGAGAGTGAACAGGCTAATGTGGGGAATAAGAGATGGGGGCGGCCCTGAGACAGAACGAGAGTCTGAGGTCACTGTGCCAGCAACCAAGTCCCTATGTGACCCTCTGGGAGATAAGTGGGTTTGGTGAGGGTGCATCACTGCATACTTCTAGTGATTACATTCCTGTTGCACAAGTACACACACGCACATACACACACACACACACACAAACCTCCTTCCTTTCTGGCCAGGTTTCAACTCTGCATAGAAGGGAAAACCTTTTGTCACCTGTTTGGTGGGGGAAAAAATGGGAAAAGGCTTTAAGTCAAACTATCCAAAAGAGTCACGATCAACCCTTTGGCTGCCCAGAGTTAGAGCAGCAACTGGTGTGGTCATATGCACACAGACTAGCCAGCCTAGTCAAGGCACAACACAACCAAGACATCTGCATGTTTTGCACAATTCTGTAACACATTAATACCCATAGATAGAGAATTCCTGAGGATGCCTTATAAGTTTCTATTTAGGGTATATTACAGGTAGTCCTCAACTTACAACAGTTCATTTAGTGACAGTTTGAGGTTACAATGGCATTGAAAAAGTAACTTATGACTGTTTTCCACTCTTACGACTGTTGCAGCATCCCCATGGTCATGTGATCAAAATTCAGACGCTTCGCAACTGACTCATATTTATGACGGTTGCAGTGTCCCGGGGTCATGTGATCACTCTTTGCAACCTTCTGACAAGCAAACTCAATGAGGAAGCCAAATTCACCTAATAACCATGTTACTGACTTAACAACTTAACAACTTAACAAATTCACTTAACAGCCATGGCAAGAAAGTTCATAAAATGGGGCAAAATTCATTTAAAAACTGTCTTGCTTAGCCACAGAGATTTTGGGCTCAATTGTGATCATAAGTCAAGGATTACCTGTTATTAGAGCCCTAAGAGAGAAGATCAGGTTTTCCACTACCATAGCACATGTAGGTACCCAACTGTTGTATCTGCTCGGCCTTCAAATCAAGAATCTGAAATCAGGCTGCGTTCTACAAACAGCTGACGTAAGGTCCAAGAGCTGGTTGGTACCAAATAAAGGAAGCTGCTCTATGTTTATTAACATAGGGAGGAAAGTGCATGCATCAGCATGTTAGTCAGCAGAAGTGAGATTGAATGGAATGTACATGCTGTATTGCAAATAGAAGAAGATTTTTTTGGTTACCGCATTGACCAATGTCTGGGCCTGTCTGAAGGTTCAACAGTTCAATCATATTCTAGGGGGGAATTCCAGAGTCAGTAAGAAAGGAGTCATGACTTCTTTTAAGGGATTGCATTGTGATCCCAGACCTGGAAAGCCGCCACTGAATTATTGATTGAATTTATGCTCTGCAAGGATGACATTTCAGTCGTGATTTCACTGGAAAGAAATTCTCCCAAAGAAACAGTAGGTTGCAGGAAATACAAACATACCCATGTTTCTTACCTAGGGTTTTAAATATGGTATGCTTACAGTTCCCACAGCTACATGATGCTGTTCAACTTGCATATTTGATGATGAATCATCTCAAAAGCCTTGTCACTTTCCCATCTCCGAACTCACTTACACTGGATTCCCACAAGGCAGTGAGCTACTGCGGTTAGGCTGTGTTTTCGAGTATAGTGTAAATGAAGTCATTATGGATTGTAAATCATAGTTTAATGTCTTGTGCAATATGTCAATCTGTCTTTTCTTGACCACATTCTTGACTGATAAAAAAAAACCCTGTTCTACTGCAGGACACCTATTCACAAAGTCATAAAGTCATAAGCACATTGTTTTGCATAACGCCATCCAGTGCATATTTGGAAGTAAATACAATGATAGAATCATATTCTCTTAAGAAAAACCCTTGTGGATTTGACTAGCAGCTCTTTCATTCAAACAGCCTTTTTCTATGGTGGCCAGGCTCATGCACTTATAAAGTGTGCCTGAAGGACAAGTCAGCTTTATTCCTTCCTACAATCTCAGAACTGTGCAAATGGTGGACACAAAAAGTAGCACAGGTAGTCCTTGACTTACGACCACAATTGAGTCAAAATTTCTGTGGTGAAGCGAGACAGTTGTTAAGTGAATTTTTCCCCATTTTACAACCGTTCTTGCCATAGCTGTTAAATGAATCACTGCAATTGTTATGTTAGTGCCATGGTTATTAAGTGAATCTGGCTTCTCCATTGACTTTGCTCGTCAGAAAGTCACCAAAAGTGATCACATGACCCCAGTGCACTGCAGCCGTCATAAATATGAGTCAGTTGCCAAGCGTCTGAATTTTGATCATGTGACTGTGGGGATGCTGCAATGGTTGTAAGTGTGAAAAACAGTCACTTTTTCCACTGCTGCAGTAACTTCAAACAGTCACTAAATGAACTGTTTTAAGTCAAGGACTACCTACACCAGATTTATTTATTTTATTTATTTTATTTTAATCCCATTTATATCCCGCCCTTCTCCGAAGACTCAGGGCGGCTTACAATCTAAAGCACAAATCAATGTGCTTAGCAATAGCCTTCATTCTATGTATATACCTGCTTATTATTAGGGCTTTCGCCCCCCCAAAGCGGCATTATTACAAAGTCAGCTTATTGCCCCCAACAATCTGGGTCCTCATTTTACCTACCTCGGAAGGATGGAAGGCTGAGTCAACCTTGATTGAATGCACATGTTTTTTTAAAAAAGCAACTTGTAAAATGGGTCAGTGTTGAGTGCAAGTCTCAAAAAACCTGCCTCCTGTTTTAGACAGGACAGGCATTTGTGTGAGCCTCAGTTTTGCCCTTAGCTTTTCAGTAACACCTTGAAAGAAGATGTGTCCCCAGAGAAGCTGGCCAGGATAGAACATAACTTAAGTTTGATTTAATTTAAATTCAATTTTATTAAATAGAGTTAAAATTCTGGTTAAAACCTTGCCCCATCAAAATATTCCATAAGGGAGATCAGCCAAGGCTAGGCGGCCATCAACATCCCAATTAACAATTAAAAGAGCCTTGGTGGAGCAGTGGGCTAATGCCTCCTTAAGTAACACCAGCTGCCTGCAATTAGTGCAGGTTCGCATCCCAGCAGGCTCAAGGTTGACTCAGCCTTCCATCCTTCCGAGGTAGGTAAAATGAGGACCCAGATTGTTGGGGGCAATTAAGCTGACTTTGTAATAATGCCGCTTGGGTGTGTGTGTGAAAGCCCTAATAAGCAGGCATATACATAGAATGAAGGCTACTGCTAAGCTTGTAAGCCGCCCTGAGTCTTCGGAGAAGGGCGGGATATAAATGGAATTAAAATAAAAAATAAAAAAATAAAATAAAAAATAAATAAATAAAAAAGCTACACAAAACCAGACACTATAAATACTACCCAGAGAGCAGCCCTTTGCACACATTATGGAGACAGAGAGAAGTTCCTTGAGGATAGGCTCCAGCACAAGTCTGAAAGCTTGGAAGAATAAACCTCTGGTCCCACTGACCGACTTAGATTGGATCTTGAAAAGCTTGCTTGCTTGATTTATTTGATTTTTATCTACCTTTATTACTTTTAGAAGTAATTCAAGGTAGTGAGCACATGTAATGATTCTTCCTTCTGTTTTCCCCACAACAGTCCTATGATGTGAAATGGGCTGAGAGTGACCTTTCTCAATAGGAATTAAGACGGAGCAAATTCAAGGAACACCTTGCTTGTAGTCTACCTGACAATGATGGGAAGTATTCTGTTTCTGTTTAAAAAAAAGAGCAACTATTTCTGTATTTATACCTGTACACACATAAAGGAGTTTCATACAAAGGTGGGTTATCATTTACACAGGATCCATTTTATTTGATGGTGCATCAGTGGATACTTTATTCGTATGCCATATGTTCTCTGCTGGCTATCTGCTGGATGCATTTCCTCCATTTGTCTTGTACCGATTGTAAGAGTTTCCGTCTTTCAGGATTTAGGTTTGTGTGATCTCATCAAACTGCGGATTATATAGAATGGTTGAAATTCAAAATATATAGTGTTTCCTTTCTTCATATTAATGCTTCCAGCTGACATTTTTTTTAAAAAAATCCAGCTTTGCAAATTTCAAATTTTTAAACAATACAGATAGTCCTTAACTTCCAATCATTTGCTTAGTGACTGTTGAAACTTACAATGGCACTGGAAAAAGTGACTTACAACTAGTTCTTGCACTTACAACCATTGCAGCATCCTTGTGGCCACAAGATCAGAATTCAGGCACGTAAATACTGGCACGTATTTACGACATTTGCGAGGTCACCGTTTGCAACTTTCTCAGCCATTTTACAGGGCAAGCAAAGTCATTGGGGAAATGGGATTCACTTGAGAACCTTATAAATCACTTCAGTGATTCACTTAACAAATGGAGGAGAAATGTTGTAAACCTGGGCACGACTGGCTTAACAACCACCTTGCTTAACCAGAGGAAATTTTGATCCCAACAGTGGTCGTAAATTGAGGACTGCCTATATAATAATAATAATAATAATAATAATAATAATAATAATAATAATAATAATAATAATAATAATAATAATAATAATAATAATAATAAATAACAACAACAACAACAACAACAACAACAATAATAATAATAATAATAATAATAATAATAATAATAATAATAATAATAATAATAATAATAATAATAATAATAATAATAATAATAATAATAATTTTATTTGTATACCGCCCTTCTCCCGAAGGACTCAGGGCGGTGAACAGGGCAATACATGTTAAAAAACAAGAATACAAAAGTTAAAAGAGATTAAACAAGATGCCCCAAAAACTATAACAATAAGTTAAAATACATTAAAATCTTCAGGGATTGGCAGATGATCTCATTTATACGTGGGAAAAACATCAAGCAATTTCCGCAAAGCTAATGGCAGAGCAGCACCCCTGTGAGCTAGAGCCCCCGGCAATCTGATTCTGAAGAGGAAAGTTAAACCATTTCTTTTAGAAAAAAGTACAAGTCTTTAATTCCTTTTCCCAAGCTTATCAGTTTTATCAGTTCTCTTAACTGAGTTGGTTTCCTCCCTGATTCAAAGTGAGATGCAGGTTTTATTTGGACTGTGAAAACTGAGAAAAAGTAACCCTTCCCTTTCCCACCGGGCAGAATTTAGAGGGATAGCGAGGATTTGTTTTCTTCCAGCTGCTGAGGTTTTCTTTCCTCTGAGGTTACTAAGAAAATAATAATAATAAATAATAATAATAATAATAATAATAATAATAATAATAATAATAATAATAAGTTGGAAGGGACCTTGGAGGTCATCTAGTCCAACCCCCTGCTCAGGCAGGAAACCCTATACCATTTCAGGCAAATGGCTGTCCAGTCTCTTCTTAAAAACCTCCAGTGTTGGAGCATTCACCACTTCTGGAGGCAGGTTGTTCCACTGGTTAATTGTTCTAACTGTCAGGAAGTTTCTCCTTAGTTCTAGGTTGCTTCTCTCCTTGACTAGTTTCCATCCGTTGCTTCTTGTCCTGCTTTCAGGTGCTTTGGAGAATAGCTTTGCTCGTGGATCATCCACATCACCTTCAGTAGCTGGTCCTTCTCTCCACCTGACATATTTAAATCACCTTTATGAGGAAGACAAGAAGGTGCTCCAGCTAAAAAGAAAAATAATAATGCATTCTTCCAGTATGGAACAAAAGAAAATTGTTGTAAATCCTAGGGAATCCCAGATAAATTAATAATGCCAAGGAAATTGAATTTCTGGGCAGTCTGATGTACTAGACAAGATTTAGTAGTAGGTGGATTAGAAAAATAGAGTTTTATGGCATTCACACTTGATACATTTTCCCAAAAGGCAGATGATGCTCAGCAGTGCTTCAGAAATGAACAATGGAAATACATTTTGTATCTGCAGAAGTTGGAGGAAGCAGATGAAAAACCGTGTGTTTGGGGTAATCAATAGCCTTGCAGCTCTGCTTGCTACTATTTTTGAGATATTTTAATCCAAATGTGTTGCCAGCAAGTTTGTACATATTCGAGACATCATCCTTTCACGTCTGCACTTTGAAAAACTTCTTCCTTCCTCCCTCCCTCCCTCCATGGATGTTTTCCACATACTCTAGTCCATTTCTCTAATTTTAGCAGAAAACCTGAGCTAGCCAGATTTCATAACCCTACAGTACATTTTGCAACACAAAAATGAAAATCTGGAGTTGATTTTCCCTGCTTTATATAAATTATGTGCTGCTCTGTTTTACCAGTGCCCCATAGATAGCATTTACAATACCAATGCTCTGAAGTGCATTACACTACGTAGTATCCAAAACCTACAACTCCCTGTGATTAAGCTTGACATAAACAACCGCAAAGAATGAATGTTACAATACAATTAAAATATTGCTTAATCAGATATTCTAGATCTTTCAAAGTACTACAGGAAGTTCTCAACTTACGAACACAATTGAGTCCAAATTTCTGTTGCTAAGTGAAACACTTGTTAAGTGAGTTTTTCCCCATTTTATGACCTTTCTTGCCACATTTGTTAAGAGAATCACTTGCAGTTGTTAAGTTAGTAACATGGTTGTTAATGAATCTGGCTTCCCCACTGACTTTGCCTGTCAGAAGGTTGTAAAAAGTGATCACATGACCATGGGACAATGCAACCATCATACATATGAACCAGATGCCAAGCTTCCAGATTTTGTTCACCTGACCAGGGGTATGCTGTAAGTGTGAAAAATGGTCGTAAGTTACTTTTTTTCAGTGCTGTTGTAACTTTGAACTGTTATAAGTCAAGGACTACCTGTATTTCTATAATCCCTGAACATTGCCTGATGTAGGAATCCAAGCTAATTTCTCACACTGTAGAGCAGGGGTGTCAAATCTGGCCTGTGGGCCAGATACGTCAAGTGGAAGCCACGCCCACCCCAACTCCGGCAAGGGGGGGAAAAGTCGTGATACGTCACGACACGTCACATGATGAGGCGAGTTTGACACCCCTGCTGTAGAGGAATTGAGCTCTGGCCTTGAGGAAGAGGTGGGAGAGATGAAATGGGAAAATAGAAATTGTGAGAAAAAGACTCGGACGAGGCCCTGCTTAGCCTTTTTCTTTAAAAAGAGGCAATGTAGCCTTCCTGGTATCCCAGTGGTGTCTATCTCTTGATCTAGCTTTCCTCAAAACACATACAGATGATTACCTTATTTCAATATGCCTGGACAAATTGCCCTTTTATCAATGTTGGTCTCCATTTAAAGAGAAAATCTACTTGATGGCAATTCGCTTGCTTGTTTGCTGCTTACCCAGATGACAGAGCTCCAAAGCTTCAGTTCTGCATCTTCTTAATTTATTTTGAATAATTTTGGGGAAGGTCTAATTGAAGTTGCCTTCCATGGAGCCTCCCATCTTTTCTTAACGCTTCTTCCATCTGGAAAAGATTCCTTCAAAATACAGCTCTGAATGTATAATGTGTTTTGATTTATCCATCAAAGACATGGTTTCAGCATTATCTGGAGCCTCCATTACACATTCTGGAACTCTTATCAGAGGAGCTAAAACACATCCTAGGAATTCTGATTAAACCAGCAATGAGTAAACTTCAAGCTTGTAGTTATCTTTGCATTTTAGTAGTCCCCCAAGGTTCATTAACCAAAACCAAGGTGAGACAAGATTCAAGCTGATGGTTTGGAGGTGGAACCAAATCCCTATTGCACAACTGGGTCATAACTGTATAGTGATCTCCAGAGGACTTATTTAAGATCCAGGATCTTAATTGGTGGTTGGACCCATCTTCTTCCACTATAGGCAAATTATTGTTTGAGTTGAACAATGTCTAATAATAATATCATGTACCATGAAGTTCTGTTGGTAACAATGCAAACATAAGGTGCCATTGCCTTTTCTAACAGTGGATTGCCATTCCTTTTTCTGGAATGTCTTGTTTAGTTTTTTTAACCTCTGCAACTTTAAGATGTGTGGACTTTAACTTGCTGAATTTTACAGGCAGAATGGTTGGCTGAGGAATTCTGGGAAATGAAGTCTATACATGTTAAACTTGCTGAGGTGGAGAAACATTGGTCTAGCTCACTAGTAGGCAACCTTGGCTCTTTTATGGCTTGTGGACTTCAACTCCCAGAATTCCTGAGCCAGCCATGCTGAGGGGAAAGGGAGTTTCCAAGCTGAGCCATGCTGGCTCAGGAATTCTGGGAGTTGAAGTCCATGAGTCATAAAAGAGCCAAGATTGCCTACCCCTGGTCTAGCTTATTCTCCTGGGATTGCCTAGTGGTTTCATTAGCAGATGGTATACAGGCCCAATTCCACTTAGTTTTTCAAGATCAACAAGATTGACCAAATAATACCTAGTTGGGCAATTGTTCTTCCACTTCTTAAGAGGCATTTGAGACATTTGCTGATATTATTACAACTGGTTCGTATATCTATTATAGACACTAGAATATAGAATATAGAATAATAGAGTTGAAAGGGACCTTGGAGGTCTTCTATCTAGTCCAACCCCCTGCTCAGGCAGGAAACCCTATACCATTTCAGGCAAATGGCTGTCCAGTCTCTTCTTAAAAACTTCCAGTGTTGGAGCATTCACCGCTTCTGGAGGCAGGTTGTTCCACTGGTTAATTGTTCTAACAGTCAGGAAGTTTCTCCTTAGTTCTAGGTTGCTTCTCTCCCTGACTAGTTTCCATCCATTGCTTCTTCTCCTGCTTTCAGGTGCTTTGGAGAAAAGCTTGACTCCCTCTTCTTTGTGGCAGCCCCTGAGATATTGGAACACTGCTATCATGTCACCCCTCACCCTTCTCTTCATTAAACTAGACATACCCAATTCCAGCAACCGTTGCCTATATGTTTTAGCCTCCAGTCTCTTAATGACTAGCCTACTGTTAGTTCTGCTCTGTCCTTAATTTAGCTGAATTGTCTTGTCAAGATTACATTCATGATATCTCAGACAATTTATCAGATTATCAGACTCAAGACACTTCTCCGCTGCTCCTGGTTCTACTCCCCCCCCAGCCTAAAGCCAACCAGCTGCTAGCCTTCAAAATACTGAGAGCATCATGATCCAAGCTGATCAACTGGAGCACAAAAGGACAGCACTTGACCCATCTCCTCATTCACATTTTTATTCTATGACGTGTGTACTTCAACCGACTGTTCCGGCAATATGCTATAAAACAAATCCATCTTAAGTAAACGTTTGGGTGACTGCTTTTATCTCTTTGGCAAAAGTAGAAGTATACTTTCCATCTGATAGATGCCTCAGACTTCCATGGGGGTAGGGGTGGAAACCTTTTTAAAAACTAATTGAAAGTAATAGAAACCATTTGTTTAAATAATGTCTTCCTCATGGCCCCGAAGAACAATAAAAGTTAGATTAATTGATGGCTTTTATACCTCCTACTGAAAATTAAAGTAAAACCTTTTTGCACAAATAATTTAGGAAACGTACAAAATCCTTGGGCATTTAGCTACTATCCAAATAGCAGCAGAAAGGCACTTCCCCTCCCCATGACTTGAATATGAGAATTGTTTACTTAAACTGTGAAGTGAACTAGCTAATGTGAGATAGGATTCACCTCCCCCCCCATCACATTTCCTTTGACTCTCCTGTTTCAGCCTTAACCACCCCCCTCCCCTCTTTGTGATTAAAGTTACGGAAGCCTTATACTTAATCCTGAGTTAAAGATTCCTGAATCCATTCTCACCCATGAGAATAACACTTGAAGTGAGCAATAACTATCACATCATAAATACACAAGTCAAAAGCAGCTGCTGAGCAGAGCTAATGCAGATGAGTGTCACCAATTGATCAGCAAATAATCTGATGTGTGCCTCTATGTTTTACAGAGATAGAATCTATTATGCTTTTCTTGATATTGAAAAAAACTAGTATCTTTTACTTCCATGCTAGGACACTCAGTATATACTCACTTAATACAGTATTCACAGATCAAGCCAACAATCTAGGAGCGTTCAAATACAGTCTTTCTCTTGCAAAATAAATCTGGAATCCAAGGCAAGGTGTTTTATTTTTTAAAAAAGAAAGTTCGTGCAGTACCTGTGTGTGCCAAAACAGCATAAAATGAAGTACTATAAAATATTTTACATTTTAATAAGAAAAAGAGCATGAACATCAAATCAAATGAAATTTGAGGGCTTCAGAGAGTGCAAAATTATTAAAAGCTGGAAATGGAATGAAACAGCACATATTAATTGTATTATGCAACATTATTGAAAAGTCATTTCAGCAAGGAATAAAACATTTCCTTCAAGATCCATAATTGGCTTGCTTATTATCTATCTATCTATCTATCTATCTATCTATCTATCTATCTATCTATCTATCTATCTATCTATCTATCTATCTATCTATTATGAGTGAAGAAGGAGAGTGCAAATGTTGGGTTGAAATTAAACATTAAGAAAACAAAGATCATGGCATCCGGCCCTCTCAATTCCTGGCAAATAGATGGGGAAGAAATGGAGGTAGTGACAGATTTTATTTTCCTGGGCTCCAAGATCACGGCAGATGGAGACTGCAGCCAAGAAATTAAAAGACGCTTGCTCCTGGGGAGGAAAGCTATTGGAAATCTAGACAGCACACTAAAAAGCAGAGACATCACCCTGTCAACAAAAATGCGTATAGTCAAGGCTATGGTCTTCCCAGTTGCAATGTATGACTATGAATGTTGGACCATAAGAAAGGCTGAGTGCCAAAGAATTGAGGCCTTTGAACTATGGTGCTGAGAAGACTCCTGCGAGTCCCTTGGACTGCAAGGCGATCAAACCGGTCAGTCCTAGAGGAGATCAACCCCGACTGCTCTTTAGAAGGCCAGATCATGAAGCTGAAGCTCAAATACTTTGGCCACCTAATGAGAAGGAAGGACTCACTGGAGAAGAGCCTAATGCTGGGAAAGATTGAGGGCAATAGAAGAAGGGGACGACAGAGAATGAGGTGGCTGGATGGAGTCACTGAAGCATTAGGCGTGAGCTTAAATGGACTCCAGAAGATGGTAGAGGACAGGAAGGCCTGGAGGAATGTTGTCCATAGGGTCACGATGGGTCGGACACGACTTCGCAGCTAACAGCAACAACAACCACAACTGCTCTTATGTTCACAACTACTCAGCCAACCATCATTGTGGCAATAATAATATACCATATTAAATGGAATATTTTTGATCTTCCTTTCAGCATAATGGCAGTGGTGGCTAAGGGTGAGGAGAGTTGTAGTCCAAGCAACAGCAGATTGAAGAAGCAACCTTCTTGTAGACTTCTATAGTGACTATGCACCAACAGTCTACAAATAAGCAAATTGGTGATAAGAAGGCACAGTAAGAATTTATGTCTTAGATATTGTCATTCTTTGGGTGTCTCTTGCCCACAGTGAGGACTCATTCTTGTTTAGTTCACCAAGATGCCCAATTAAATATTATTGGATGGCATATGCTCTAAAACACATTTTTTTTTCTCTTCCCCAGACCATTAGCAAAGGAGATTAAACTTCTCCTTAGCTGTTCCAGAATAAAGTAGTATTTTCTGTCTTTTCCCAAAACAAATCTTGGTGTATGAACATTCTGCAACATTCATGATCTGTATGATGAGCTCCTATTGGTGAAAAAGCAGCGGGCATACCCCTTCTCCTCCCTTCCCTGAGTACTATTTCATTTTGGCTTGGCCTGTGATGAAAACTCGTTGCCTTGTTTCCATGAAAGCATCTGTCCATGTAAGTCTGAGCTATATCTCACAAAGCACTGTTCAGACACTAGGTGGGTTCCTTATATCAATTAGTATAACAGTCTTCTCGAAGATTAATCACCTAGACTGGTGATTAACATGTACTCAAAAAGCCAGTAGACCAGTTTGTAAAAAAAAAGAAAGAAGAAGAAAAGGGCTTCTAGTAATTAAAAGGGGATTTATACAGCCATGCTTTCCAATGTTTTTATTACATTGGAGGGAGGCTGTACCAATTTCCCTGCTTTAATAGCGTTTGGCATGTTGCATGGTATACTTTCAGGTGCAGCCAATGACAGCCACTGGCTGCCAGCACTGTCCATTCCCTTGCAGTGCTTACCATTTGGGATCTTTGGAAGCTGGATGAAACTGATAAAAGAGTTCTACCAGTTTTCTCTTCCAGCCCAAATGAAAGGGAGACAAATAAATCCATGAACTAGATACTAGAACATCAACCTCCTGCGTCACACAAAGAAACAGAATATAGGTGCAAAGTACTTGTAACATTGTTGGCCTGTCACTCAGGCAATTGGAAAGGTGGCCAAAGTCTCTTTTCTACATTCACCAAACTTGTCCCATTATACATTGAGGCAGGGTGGCAAGTATAGGGTCTTTAGGATCTGTGAACTTCAACTCCCATAATTCCTGAGCCAGCCATACTGGCTCAAGAATTCTGGGACTTGAAGTCCACAGATCGTAAAGGGCCATAGTTGCCCACCCCTGCTTTAAGGAGATTGACTGATAGGCTTTCCTGCCACCTGGTGATCCAGGGTTGTTTCAATATAGTTGATACTTCTGAGCTGGAGATTTTTCTTAGCTTTTTTATTAGATATAAAAAAATATGTTTGCTTCTTTGCCTTTTTGGTAATCATATCTTGATTTTGCAACTAACAACAACATGGAGTACATTAATTAAGTATTAACATATTACAGGTGGTCCTTGACTTACAACCATTTATTCACCAACCGTTCAAAGTTGCAAGCATTGGAAAAAAAGGGACTTACAACCAGTCCTCACACTGACAACTGCTTCAGCAGCCCCCAGTTGCATGATCAACATTTGGATGCTTGGCAACCGGCCTGTATTTATGGCGGTTGGGGTATCCTGGGGTCCCGTGGCTGCCTTTCAAGATCTTCCCAGCAGGCTTCCAACAAGCAAAGTTGATGGAGAAGGCTGGATTTACTTAACAATTGAGTGTTTCACTTAACAATTACAGTGATTCATTTAACAACCATATTTAAAAAAAGATTGTATAATCAGCCATGATTCACTTAACATCCACCCTTGTTTAGCAATGGAAATTCTGGTCCCAATTGTGATAATAAATTGAGGACTACCTGTAATTCCATGTGGCTGGATACGCAGAGATGTGGCTTTGATCCTCACTGGCTCCTAGTAGTATTTGTCCACATGATATGTGCAAGCTGCGAGGACATACTACAGGTTCCTAACCGTGAAGGCCAGCTTTTCCAATCCCAGCCTGCTCACTCCAGAACAGCTGGCTTCCTAAGATCAAAATGGCCCCTTCTCTACTATCATATAGTAAAACAGGGAAGACCATGCTTTTCTTTGGAAAGAACAGTGTGTAAGGCTAACAATATCTTTTGGGGACTGGGCAACATGAAGTTATTTAATTATTTATTATTATGGTTTTACAACACATGTTATATTGATCATAACTTGCCTAGAGTCTAGAGGGAAGCTAAGATAATATACATTAAATAAACCCAGATTTCCCTTTTTTCCCCAATTGGCCAGTGATTTACTTGCCTACTTCTTTTACAGGTAGTCCTTGACTTACAACCATTCATTTAGCCACCATTCAAAGTTACAACAGCACTAAAAAAAGTAAGTTATGACTAGTCCTTGCACTTACGACTATTGTGGCATCCTGACAGTCACATGATCAAAGTCAATGGGGAAAGCAAGATTCACTTAATGACCACATGAATCATTAACAACTGCAGTGATTCACTTAATATAGAGTTGCTATATCAATGAGACGGTTGGCATGGAAAATGAAAGAATGAATGAATGAATGAATGAATGAATGAATGAATGAATGAATGAATGAATGAATGAATGAATGAATGAATGAAAAATACAGTGGCGAAAAGCTCATAAAATTAGGTGTGACTCACTTAACAACAATCTTCTTTAGCAATGAAAATTCTGGTCATAATTCTGGTGGTAAATCAAGGACTACCTGTAGTTACTTTAGAGAGCAGACTCAGCACTTAACAGCTAAGAAGTTGGGAAAGGAATGGAAATCAGGTGGATTGCTGAATTAATCAAACTGTTCTCCAAAGCACCAGAAAGCAAGACAAGAAACAATGGATGGAAATTAATCAAGGAAAGAAGCAGCCTAGAACTAAGGAGAAACTTCCTAATAGTGAGGACAATTAATCAGTGGAATGACTTGCCTCCAGAAGTTGTGGGTGCTCCATCACTGGAGGATTTCAAAAAAAGACTGACTTACCATTTATCTGAAATGGTTTAAGGTCTCCTGCTTGTGCAGGGGGTTGAATTAGAATACCTCCAAGATCCCTTCTGTTATGTATTGGGCTTAATTGTAACACCACGTGATAAGCTGGAGCTAGCTAACAGCTCCCAGCAACTCAGACACCCCATCTCCAGTCCTGCTATTGGCTGCCCCTAGGTGGCAATGGGTTGCTTTAAACCTATTGGCTGCCGCCTAGGGGCCAGGCTATAAATTGCTGCAGGCTTCAGCTCAGTTCCTCAGTTCAGGTCCTGCAAGCAAATAAACATGACCATTGCTGAACTCACTCGCCTCGTCTTCATTCCTGCGCAACGAACTCACTACACAACACCTTCCAATTCTATTATTCTATGTTCTATATCCGTGGTGGCGAACCTATGGCACGTGTGCCATAGGTGGCATGCAGAGCCCTCTCTGTGGGCACGCACACCATCGCCCTAGTCCCAGGCCTTCAGCTGGGTTTTATAAAATCTTTTTGCTTTAGGCCTCCGCGCCGTGTGTAAAAAAAAAAAGGTTCAATTAATCAATTTCAACTTCTTGCGGGTGGAAAAAAAGATCTCGCAAAGTTGGAATTGATTGACTGAACTTTTTAGTCCCACCCAGTCTGCCGTTACCACTGTAACCACGCCCACTCAATTGGCCACACCCATCCAATGGGCCATGCTCACCCGGCACCCAACAATACATAACTGGGTTTTGGGTTGCAGTTTGGTCTCTAAAAGGTTCGCCATCACTGTTTACTTGTTTGCACTCAGTTTTGCAGTTGATACAAAAGGAGAAGCAAATTTACAGCATACATCCTATAAATTAAGTGATGGGGCTTCTTTTAACGTACATCCCCAGCAGCCCAGGAACAACTAGGAACAGCCCTGCAACCAGCTCCAGTGGAGTAGAAGATTACTGCTGATGTTTCATTATCTCATGTTCAAAAAAGCCCTTTTCTAACTTCTGCAGCTGGAACATGATGTTTAGAGTCATTCCTGTGGCCCCCGTACACAGGAAACGCTACATGCCAATGGTTTAGCCATGTGATCATCCTTGGGGGCATTGGATGAATTCTGGGAGTTGCTGTCCCTGCACTCATGTGAGCAAACCATATGAATGAGTCACTCTCGCAAAGGCTTTTGATGTGGAAGCAGCCACAAGAATTAGTCCAAAGAAATCGGTCCTTGGTTGCAAATTGCTGTGTTGAAGCAGGCTCCAAGGGTGCACCAGATGACAGCTCTGTGGGCTCAGAGCTGGGAAAAGAAAAGAACAAACAAGAACAGGGGAAAAGGCCCAGGAAGAATCTGCTCTCTCCCAGCCCTCCCCAACCATCCTGAACCAGGAGATGGTAATTCTGCAGCCAGCAAAGAAAAATAGTTGCATGAACAGGCATGATCCCCCAGTACAGAAAACCCTGTTCATGCCTTGAATATCCAGTGTGTCTGGAGACAGACCCTGAAAGTAGTGTTGAAAGTCTTACATTACATCTGCTAACTTAGAATATGATCCTTTCAAGAACATAAGAAAGGCCCTTCAGATCCCAGTATATTATGAAACCACCACTGGGTACAGTCAGGAAGCTCAGAAACATGGACAGGAGAGCAATTGTAAGCCACCTAGAATAGCCCCACAGTGAGATGCGTGGCAAATAAATTTAACATATAATTTGCCTTCTTGTTTAGGATGGAATAATTGCTATAATAATTGCAAGCTTCTATAGAGTGCTAATACAGGGAATCCTCCACTTACAACCAGTCATTTAGCGACCATTCAAAGTTACAATGGTACCCGTGAAGGCTACTGATGTCCAGTTCCAAAGTTACAAAATCATCTGGATGCATTTGGGGCACTTGGCACCTGGTCTGCATTTATGGCCATTTGCAATGCCCTGTGATCAAGTGATTGTGAAATACAACATCCCCCCCCCCCAGAAACTGGTGTTTACTTCCAGTTTCTTGGGGGGGAGGAAACCCATGGATAACAAAGGGTTTGCTTAATAACCATGGCATTCCCTTTAGGACTGCTGCATTTGTTTTTCAACCACTGCAGAAAAGGCTCTAAACTTGAGACTGGTCAGATGAGGATCCATTTTACAACCATAATGACATTACCATAATTGGCAGGAACAATTACAGTCGTACACTGAGGATTCCCAGTAGGACATAAGAATGCAGATAGGAGTCATTCCAATGTGTGTGTGTGTGTGTGTGTGTGTGTGTGTGTGTGTGTGTGTGCACCCATGCTGGGGTGTGTTTGTAGAGTCTATGACAATTTGCCACAGCCAACTCGCCATGGCCAACTCACCATGAGACTATTTGCTGCAGGACAAGAGTTACACTAATATCAAAGAAATGGTGGAACAGAATCATTAAAGAAAGGGTGCAAGAGGAGGGACATAATGAAATGTGAATGAGCAAAATGAAAATAATTTTTATTTGTTTTAAACAATTAAATTGAATTGTTAAATTGTCTCTCTCTTTCTCTAATAACTAATATAAAGTAAGAATTAGAAATCAAAGAGAAACATAAGCTGCAAGAAAAGGCAATAAACTCAGAGAAAAATAGAAAGAGAAGTAGCTTCCACTTTTCTTTGCAGTAGTTGTAACTACAATTATAAATTTCTCTCTTACTCTGTGGTTATAGCATAACTCTCTTCTTTCTATAATCTATCTTGTCTAAACATCAAAATGATATGTCATATGTTCATCTTTTTTTCTGTTCATGCAAAAAGTTTACGAGGGATTTCCAGTCAGCAATAAATGAAGATTTTTTTTCCTTTGATCCAAGTAGTCAATTTAGCTATTTCAGCAAATTCTATCATTTTCACCAACCAGAATGGAAACCCCCTAAGCAATTTTTCTCTCTTGCTTGCACTGCAGCAATGGCCTTTCCTAGCATCCTACATTCTGCAAACATGGTGGCTCCATTAGGCCAATATTCTCAACCCAAGTTAACAGAATAACAGAATTGGAAGGGGTCTCGGAGGTCTTCTAGTCCAATTTCTTGCTCAGGCAGGAAACCCTATATCATTTCAAACAAATGGTTGTCCAATCTCTTCCTTTAAAAAAACTCCCACAGCTTCTGGAGGCAAGTCGTTCCACTGATTAATTGTTCTAATTGTCAGGAAATTTCTCCTCAGTCCTAGATTAGTTCTCTTCTTGATTAGTTTCTTGTCCTGCCTTCAGGTGTTTTGGAGAATAGGTTGACTCCCTCTTCTTTCTGGTAAGCCCTTAGACATTGAAACACTGCTATTATGTCACTCTCAGTCCTTCTTTACATTAAACTAGACATGTCCAATTCCTGCAACCCTTCTTCATATGTTTTAGTCTCCAGTTCCCTAATCATCTTTGTTGCTCTTCTCTGCACTCTTTCTAGTAGAGTCTCAACTTCTTGTTTATATTGCTGATAGAGGACTAGATGATTCTTGGCCCATTGAGGCTCCAAACCTTTGGAAGACTGAGGAAAATTGCATTATGATAGCAAGGGCTATGACAAGCTTATCCTCCATGAAATGTATTTATTTATTAAATAATATATTGCATGGTGCCACAATCAAAAATGTCTCTTGGCAGACAAAATATGCAATGTCAAACAATAGCAATAATACTCAGACTTATATATTGCTCCGTAGTGCTTTACAGCACTCTCTGAGCAGCTTACAATGTCAACATATCATCCCGAACAATCTGGGTCCTAATTTTACTGACCTCAGAAGTATGGAAGGCTAGGTCAACCTTGAGCCAGTCAGGATCAAACTTCAGGCTGTGGGTGGAGTTAGCTTGAAATACTGCATTCTACCCACTGCACACACACACACACCATAAGCAGTTAGGTTGTATTCTAGAAATAAGCCAACAATCAAAAAACCATTCAAATAATTCTGTTGACACCCACTGAGGAAGCTCTTTTAGTGGCAAGTTTTTAAAAAATTGACAAAATAGCATCTTTCTCTACCTTTTCAGGTCTATTCTTATGTTCAAATATCTTTTTGTAAAGCTGCAAACAAAATAACATGCAGTTTACAAGACACAACAACAAAACAATCCCCATAGAATGCAAACCCAACCAGACTACAAACGGATGAATAATAAATAAATAAATAAATAAATAAATAAATAAATAAATAAATAAATAAATAAATAAATAAAGGCAAACTGCCATCTTTCTGAGAAATCTCAGTCAGCAAATGATCAATCAGGGATTGTCACTACCCATCCCAAGTCTCAGTGGTCTGGAGAAGCCACCCAAATTCATGGATATGTTTTGAAGACAGGAGCAACTTTTGGCCAGGCAAAAGAACTGGTTCCTCTGCCATTGCACATGTTTCAAGTGTACAGAAGAGATGGTCTTTTTTAGAATATAAAAGCCCTGAATGTAGGCAGGACTTGTGTTCTCTCTCTCTCTCTCTCTCTCTCTCTCTCTCTCTCTCTCTCTCTCTCTCTCTCTCTCTCTCTCTCTCTCTCTCTCTCTCTCTCTCTCTCTCTCTCTCTCTTCTGTCTCCTTCTCTCTCCAACATTTTTCCCCTTTCCGCCCCCTCCCAGCAAATCCTTCACATGAGTTTTTGATAAAGCAGCTCTGTCAAACAAGGACTGAATAAATCATGATGTGTTACCAAGAAACATTACAGCTTTTAAAACAACCACCATGGCATTCTACCCCACAGACCGATGAGCCAGGGGATGCCAGATCCCTGACGCTCCGCAGCCATGCTGGAGCCAGCACACATCTGGAGTGCAGTAAACGTACCCAGAAGCAAGAAAGCAGCTCTGTCAGGGTCAGGAGTACAGAGAGCGGCTGCTGACACCAGGCGCCACCCCAAAACCCACATGCATTTCCTTATGTAAACACATGTGGGCCAAGAGGCATCCGCAGTCACCTTTCTCCCTGGCAAGCCCCATAAAACCGCCAGCGAAGTAGAGGAACAATGTCACTATTATTGTTTTAGAGAAATTCCTCCAAAAGTAAGAAAGCAAAGCTGGATTGCCTGTGCAGGCTGCAGAAAGGGAAGGGAAGGGAAGGGAAGGGAAGGGAAGGGAAGGAAAGGAAAGGAAAGGAAAGGAAAGGAAAGGAAAGGAAAGAAGGAAAGGAAAGGAAAGGAAAGGAAAGGAAAGGAGGAAAGGAAAGGAAGAAGGAAATGAAATGAGGAAAGGAAAGGAAAGGAAAGGAAAGGAAAGGAAAGGAAAGGAAAGGATTGGATTTCTAAATCATGGGGAGTGGAAAGTTGCCCTAGTCCTGAGCCCATTTCCTCTATCCACTTTGACCTATTTCAGAATGTGAATAAGGAAAATATGTAAAACTTTGCATTTTCCTCTACCCATAAATCATAGGAGTGGGGTTGACAGTGTTCTGGTTTCTTTTTAGCTCTCCCATCTTCTGAAGGTTGGTTTACATGTTTTGGTATTTCTACACTGGTGATGCAGAGCTGAAATAACAAAATCCTCTATGCTTGAGATCTGGTTAAACTTCTCCTAAGAGCACCCTGGCTTTCCTCTGCTGTTTGGGAGGGAAAAAAAAGGGGGGGGGGGCTCCAAAGAAGACCAAATTAGCAGGTGTTTTTCCCTCCAAAAAAGGGGGTGTCTCAATTCACTCTTGACTGTGGTCATATTTATTGCTTGTTACATCATCATCCGTCCCAGATTAGAATAATAAAATCCTAGATCTGGAAGGACCACTGAGGTCATCAGGTTCAATGCCTTGCTAAGTGCAGGAATCCAAATTAACTGGTTAGCTGCAATCTGCATTATCCAACTGGGAATGAAGCCCTTTAACCACAAAGGTGAGCCAACTCTGGACCTAGCCCCCCAAAATAAAGCAGTTTCCTGAATGTTGTGTTATGTGGTTTTGCAGCTCTCAAGTTTGTCAGTAATAGGAAATTCTGAAGTAGCCTTTTCATACAGAATGTGTTCCAATAAACCAGGCAAAGTGTTGGTTTAAAAATGGCATTTTGTAGCTATTTCATATTTCTTTCCTTTACTGATGTCATCTCTCTTTCTCTTTCTCTCTCTTTCTGTCATTATGGCTATATCCCAAATGCAGGCTGTTTCTTTGCAATCCCCTCCCATCAGCAGACAGGATGTGTTTTAGAAATAAGCAACAGCAATCAAAATGATTCAAATAATTCTGTTAACACCCACCGAGGAAGCTCTTTTAGTGACTAGTTTTAAAAAGCTTGACAAAAAGACCATCTTTCTTTACCTTCTCAGCTCTTCCGACGCGATCTGAAGACTTATTTATTCGAACAAGCCGGCCTGGCCTGATGGGGGATGGGTTGGGATTTTATTGTTGTTCTTAATATATTTATTTATTGTTTTAGCTTGGGCATTGTGTTTAATTCTTTTTAACTTTTGTATCTTGTATTTTTATATGTTTGCCCTGTTCACCGCCCTGAGTCCTTCGGGAGAAGGGCGGTATATAAATAAAATTATTATTATTATTATTATTATTATTATTATTATTATTATTATTATTATTATTATTATTATTATTATTATTTTCTTATACTCAAATATCTTTTTTTTAAAGCTGCAAACAAAATGATGTGCAAAGTTTTAAAAGGCACAACTACAAGCAACAGAACTTTAAAATAAGCCACAAGGAAATAAAAGGCCACTTCAGCAGTTCAGTTGGGAAGTATATAAGCAAATAAAAATATTTTGGTGCTGTGTATGAAGAGTTAATACATATTATACAAAGCCTCACATTGAATGTGTCTTTCTCTATGGTTGTATGTATATGTGTGCTCGCTTAATCCTTAGGAGGAGGAATGAGAAGAGAGAAGAAGGAAAGAGCTGTGGGTTGATAGTATCTTCTATGCTTCAGAGGTTGTCTTTCCTCCAGGAATATTCATCGTGAGAGTTTTTTTTTAAAAAAAAAATTAAAATAGTGGTCATGACCACAGGGCTTTAACAGTGTGGTTGCAACTGCCATAGTGACTTTTTTTTCTTTCCCTCCTATGGAAGCTTTGTCTTTCTCTGTATGGCTGCAAATCAAGGCCATTTTACAGGAACAAATGGTAGACTCAAGACCCCCTAATTTGCTCATTCCTTTGTTTATTCAAGTATTTATGCCCCCTTCAGCAAAGAACTTGAAGCCATTTATGATCAATAAAACTACAAAACAAAATCACATCTAGTAAGACCAACTCAGACAGCTCTTAAACAAATCCATATCCTCTGCTGAACAATCATGTTTTTTTAAAGTATTTGTAAAGGCTGGAAAATTGGGGAAGCCATCCTTTTGATTTTCAAATGACCAGAAAGACAAATTCTTTTCATTCAAGGCTGTAAAATGATTCATTTAAAACAATCCCATGAATTAGGACAAAATGTTGACACCACCCCCCCCAAAAGCTGTCTTGTTCTCCAGGCCACTGGCTTCAATTAACACAAAACAATACTGAACAGACAAAAAATTACATTGAGATTGGATGCCATGAGAAGACACTGTGCAAATGTATATATGCATGTGCCTATGGGAGTAGTAAGAGATGTGCAAATAAATGTTCTTTCTCTGAACCTCTGATGGTCTTGAAATACATGTTTACTTTCACAAACACACCTGGCCAGATTGGAGGAATAGCAGATTAAGAGTTAGAAATCTTTCACATCCCCCTTTTCTTTCTTTCTTTCTTTCTTTCTTTCTTTCTTTCTTTCTTTCTTTCTTTCTTTCTTTCTTTCTTTCTTTCTTTCTTTCTTTCTTTCTTTCTTTCTTTCTTTCTTCTCTTTCTTTCTTTCTTTCTTTCTCTCTCTCTCTCTTTCTTTTTTCTTTCTTTCTTTTTTTCTTTTTTCTTTCTTTCTTTTTTCTTTCTTTCTTTCGAAACTGAGGCTCTGGCACATACAGTCTCGAAATGGGGAGGGCTTCCACAAAGGAAGAAAAGAATTGTTCCACAAAAATTAATGATGATGCCTGATGCCTGGGTGTCCTGGCATCTCAAAAATGGGGTGGCATGGCAGGGGAAAGGTTCATAAGGGTCGAAACATTCTCAGAACTTTGGTGTTGCAACTTAGATGTTTTGTATACCACACCTAGAACACAAGTAAAGTTTAGGTTAAAGAGCTTAATTGGCAATATTTGGGGGAATGAGTCACGGTTCCATTTTCTGGTCAGAGTTGATGTAGATGAAAAAGAAAAAGTTGCACCACTTGTGTGATTGTTTCTGAAACTTCAAACAGGAAATTTGTGTATTCCTTCTCTTTTGTAAGGCTCAGTAACAATGGGCTAGCTTATGGCTGGCTCAGGGAGTTGAAGTCCACAAGTCATAAAAGGGTCATCATTCCCCACTCCTGGGCTAGCTTGTCATACCATTAGGTGAGATCTGCTTCTGAGATGGTGAACTTGATAATATGTGGACAGAGCAATAAGCTAGTCCCAGTCTCAATTCATGCTGTATTAAACATTGGTTGTTCTGTAAGTAAAAATGTAAAGTGTCCTTTGATTCAGGCTCAACCCTTAGGGACTTCATATTCTTGGCAAACTCTAAGAAATGATTTGTCACTGCCTTCTTTTGTGATTTTTGAAAAACCTATTGTCTAGCCTACAGCCTTGGAATTTCTTCTTGGTTTCTCTCATCTCAAGGTCAGCCAGAGGCTAAAGCACTTTGAGGACTGGTTTAGATGCTCTTCTACTCTGTTGGTATTTATTGTTTTACTGCAGCTTAAGTAGCTTCATGCAGACAAGGTGGGGCACATTGATGCAAGTGGAGGAAGCATCTTGCCATGGCATGTTCTGCCTCAGTGGTTCTTATGTGCTCTTCCACAGTGATCCAGGATGCCCCTTTACCATCCTGATCATTCTTCTCACTACTCATTTTTATTTTGCCTATGTGGAAAACTGTCTGCCATTCTCTATTTTTTTTAAAAAAATAAAATCTTGGATGAGCACTTCATACATAGACCAAATAACACTAGGCATCATGCTACTGATAGCAAGGCCAGAAGAGATTACATAAAAAAGCACATCAACTGGCAATAGTCAGCACATCAATTGGCAGTAGCCTTGTGTGAAGAAATCAATATCAGTCACTTCTTTTTCAAAGATACATGCTAGAAGTATATGGTCAGCAGTACAAAATACACTTGCTCTGAGTGTTTGACATAGGATGCACTGTAGAGATGCTCACATTTAGGACTGGTTTGTTTCCTCTGTGTTTCAGCATGGGATGAAAGCAGGCGCATCTGGAGATGTAGACTCATCCCTACTCATGCAGACTTAGTAATAACATCTCTTGTAGAAATATGTCAGTGAAGCATAGCAGAGGGAGGAATTTGACCTAGGGGAAGAAGTTTAAATCTTATTCATTCATAAAGATTCTAGTGTGGTCAACTCACATGTATAGCCATATTTACAGACTACTTAAAGGTAAGGCATGGCTATTCCCCAAATAGTTACCACTCTGAGTTCCTTGGACCACAAAGATTGCAAAGATTGTAGTTATAATACTTATGGATGTCATGTATTCATATTGGTGTGAGAAACTGAAGGAGATGGGCTATTTGTGGTACCACCTCTCCTTGTGGTTTACAATATTGAGGAGCTCCTACAAAGATTAGAAAGTTGAACTATTTTCCAAAGCGCTAAAAGGCAAGACAAGAAACAAAGGTTGGAAACTAACCAAGGAGAGAAGCAACCTAAAACTAAGAAAAAATTTCCTATTGGTGAGAGCAATCAACGAATGAAATAGCTTGCCTCCAGAAGTTGTGGGTGCTCCATCACTGGAGGCTTTCAATAAGAGGCTGGACAACTGTTTGTCTGAAATGGTATCTGGTCTCGTGCTTGATAATATTCTATGTTCTATGCTTCTCCCACCACTTCAAATAGAATGGGTGCATTGCAGGTCACTTCCCTTAAACAACATCATCATCATCATCATCATCAACAACAACAATAATAATAGCAGACATGTGATAAAGCAAGAAAATATTGGAGTAGGATTCATACATTAATACAGAAAAGATGGTCAATAAGACATAGAGATCCCAAGTCATAAAAGGCTTTACATACAGGTAATAAAACTTTGAATTGTATACTGATGAAATCATCAATTTGAAGCTCCAGAAACAAGAGAGTAACAGAATAATAGACCTTGGAAGTCTTCTAATCCAAACCCTTGCTCAAGCAGAAAACTGCATACCATTTCAGACAAATGGTTGTCCAATCTCTTCCTAAAAATCTCCAGTGTTGGAACACTCACAATTTCTGGAGGCAAGTCTTTCCACTGATTAATTGTTCTAACTGTGAGGAAATTTCTCCTTAGTTCTAGGTTGCTTCTCTTCTTGAGTGGTTTTCATCCCTTGCTTCTTGTCCTGCCCTCAGGTGCTTTGGAGAATAGGTTGACCCCTCTTCCTTAAACAAACCATGCTTTTGACTTCTGCATGGTATGAAGATGTTGGATATGTTTCAAGGGAAAACCCATATAAAGCAAATTATGGTAGCCCAACCTGGAGATATCCAAAGCATGCACTACCATAGCATGGCGACATCTAAAAGGAAAGGGCAGACCTGATGAAGTTGCCACATTAATAGAAGCAACTCCAGATCAGACCATTTATCTGAGATGACATGGAGGGAGATTGGTTTGAGTCTTGGACACCTGAATCACCATCATTCTTCAGAGCTGACTAAGATGGTATTTCTCAAGCAATTTTATGACTAACAGAGCTGCACTGATTGTACACAGAAATAGACTGGTGAGGCCTGATTTCACTCGTCAAATCATGATGCAGCCCATGAGCTGGGAGAGCAAAGAAGAGTAGCAAAGCACTAGTGCACTAAGGAACATTTATCACAGCAAGAACCCTTGCACAGTTTGGGTTTAGGTGCAAGAAAAAATTAAATTTAAATATGAAATAATAAAATTGCATTTGTAGTTCTCATTGTTGACTAGAGATTGACTATTGGACCCTGCTGTAGCCCCAATTAACTTTCACTTTGATATGAAATTGGCCTAACTAATAAACAGTAACAAAATTCCTTTAGTTAATTTATCTCTCCCTCTCCCCCCCCTCCCCTTCTTGGAAAAATAGGATTTTTTTTTCTCCTGGTGGGACCCAGGTTCTCTGACAGAGTGATTGGTAAAGATTTAAGATACAGAAGACTGAAAACGGCAAGATTAGGGTGACCTTGTTTCTTAACAGAAATGTTTCTCAGAAGAGAGGATGTAAAGCAATATTTTGCAGGAAAGCCAATCTGATGGTTCAACATATTTTTAAAAGTGTCTCGGAAAACAAGACTTTAGCAGAGCTTCCCAAGTGGTTTTAAGTGTTTCAAAGATCTTTCTTCTGCATCATTTTATCTTATCTAGTATGGAATAAAGCAGCTGGATAGGAAATTCTCCTGTCCTGCTAAGCATATTACAAAACTCAAGGGACTATTAAAAGTCCTTGCAGTCATGAAGCTGGGAGGGATGAAAAGTTTCTCATAAATTGGTCAGATCCCATAACTTTATGACGAGAGGGAACTGTGCTGCATATGCTGTTTGGCAAAGCTGTTCCATTTCTTCTTAATGCTTATTTAGTAGTCATGAATATTCCAGACCAAACAGTGCCTTCAAAATTCAGGTGCACATCCATTACCCTAAACAGAGTTTCTAAGCCTTTGTGGTAATCTGCATAGATTTCTATGGAATATGTTTACCTGAAAAAGTCCAAAATGCTGTACAAATTCAGTGCCAAGGAGATTTAAGTTGGCATGTGGAACAAAATGATCAAACAAAGACCAATTGTATTAAGTAGCTGAATATGCACTATCTTTTTTTAATGCAATCTCTGAGGCTTTGTAGAATTTAGGATATTTTTGGCTTGGGAAAAAGAGGCAGAGAAGGGGAAGGTTTAGCACATATGTGTTTTTGATGTGTGTGGTGCTGCTTAATGAACTTCTAATCACTGAAACCCCTTTTTCCAAATTAAAACTACAGGCTAGACTTGAAAAGATTGGTTCTAGCTTCTAAAAGAACAGGAAATTTAAAGACGTTGTGATGGTTGAATTCTGCAGACAACAGCAACAGCCACCATGATAATTTATTTTCCCAAAATGAATTGTAAATGCCAGAAAGAAAGTTGTTTGCTGATCCTCCCAAGTATACCAAGACAGATCTCTTACTGTATATACAAGTATCCAATCATTTAAACTCCACTTATCTACAATCTGAAGTGGTAGAGTCTAGGCTGAGGTTAACCACTTCATTCAGCACTTGCCTAGATCCCTTCATTTCATCACTCCCTCCCACCATGAATGCAAGTGATGATGTTAATAGCTACCTCATGTCATGTGGGAAAGAAATTAGAAACCTGGGAACAAGACTGGAATGGAGCCTCCAGATCAGAGTCACTCCATGCTGGCTGCAGCAGTGGCTGACTTCGTAAATTGCACTAAATCAAAATCAGACCAATCACACACCACTTGGCTGTTGTGTTTCTGGTCTCGCTGGTTTCTCACCATACTAAGAATTCTGAAATGCTCTCAGCCACCATCGAAGCCAGCAGGCTCTGTAAAGTAGTTATTATTTTTTGTTGCAAACATCCACAAATGTTGTCTGTGGCGATTCTTAGTCATACAGGTCATGGTTCTCTCAAAGGTGCTTTGTTTCTTCAAAAGACAGCTGGACTGGGGTTTTTTTTCCTTTGAGGAAGAAATTATGACTGATAAGAATTAGATTGAATATAAGGGAATCTAAGCAACAAAAATTATAAAAATAGGATGCATGAGGAACTAATGAGATGATGGTTATGAGAATAATATAAGCTGAAAAATTAGTTATATAGAGAGATTATTGCTATTTGTATAAATATAAAAAAATGTCTATACCTAATCATGGGACGCGGTGGCTCAGTGGGTTAGGACACTGAGCTTGTCGATCAGAAGGTCGGCAGTTTGGCGGGTTGAATCCCGAGTGCCGCGTAACAGAGTGAGCGCCTGTTACTTGTCCCAGCTTCTGCCAACCTAGCAGTTCGAAAGCATGTAAAAAATGCAAGTAGAAAAATAGGGACCACTACGGTGGGAAGGTAACAGTGTTCCGTGCACCTTTGGCGTCTAGTCATGCCGGCCACATGACCACGGAGACATCCTCGGACAAGCACTGGCTCTTCGGCTTTGAAACAGAGATGAGCACCGGCCCCTAGAGTTGGAAACGACTAGCACGCATGTGCGGGGGAACCTTTACCTTTACCTTTATACCTAATCATTTATATATTGAAAATGTTAAGAATTATATTTTGGCTAAGGTTGAAGAAGGAAAATACAAATGGGAGAAGGGAGGATCAAAGAATTGTATTATTAATTAATATCTTAATTATGGAATTATCAAATGTAATCATTATTGACTGTTAATTATTACTGTCCATTTTTTTCTTGTTAAAATATAAACCAAGGCAACATGCTGTACACCAGGCATATATATATATATATAACTTCTTGGATAAGAAGCAAAACTTTTTCTTCTTCTTCCTTGAGGAAAAAGTCCAGTTGCCTTTTGAAGGGAAAAAAAGGGGGGGGGTGCCTTTGATCCATGAATGTTCTTTTTTTTTTTTACAAATTAGATTTAATTTTTCACCCTGAAAGAAATAATACAGCTGGCCTTTGTATATTCTTCAAACTTTCCTGAGGCTCAGTCAACATTCCTTTAAAAAAAAAAACAAATAAGCAAACAAGCCAGTTCTCCTTTGGAATGAAGGCTATTGCTACGCACATTGGTTTGTGCTTAAATTGTAAGCCGCCCTGAGTCTTCGGAGAAGGGCGGGATATAAATGGGATTATAAAAAAATCAGGCATCCTTCCGCAGGCATCTGCAAGCATTTCTGTATAGGAATGTGGTTGCGTATGGTCCTTATAAATAAGCATTTAAAAGAATTCCTCCAGATCAACGGAATGGGAAGAATCTAATCTCTAAGAAAGCTCCCTACAGGATAGCTTTTGCATGCAACTCTTGTATGCTCAATATTACCTCCCGCTCTCTGTTGTTAGTTCATGGTCAACTCACATTGTGAAATTATTCACTAGGTTTTCTTTCTTTCTTTCTTTCTTTCTTTCTTTCTTTCTTTCTTTCTTTCTTTCTTTCTTTCTTTCTTTCTTTCTTTCTTTCTTTCTTTCTTTCTTTCTTTCTTTCTGACCTTTGGATGATTTTTTATGCAGATCATAAAGGACATGGGGACCCAAATACCATCTGGTTTACTCAATGCATTATGTAGGAATCTGCTGATATTTTTAATATATGGTGCTTTTGATTTGCCTTGCATTCACTTGCCTGTAAAAACCTAGCCAGGAAAGTCATAGGTAGGACATAAGATAACAGCCTTATTTCCAGCCACCTATCCAGCAGTCAAAGTTTCATTACTCCCGATTAGGGAGGCTGTACCAAGTCTCCTTTTCCTCTTTAAGAACAAGACGCTGAGCATATTGACACAATCAAACATGTCTGACATTAAACTTCAATCTTGTACCAATCAACATAAATCCAACTTAATGTGGCTTATTGAGGGAATCATGGTTTAATCCAATGCATGAACCTAGCCACTGACGAACTGCATTTGAAAATGGAAGAAACAATTAGGGCATGCATCCCATGAACAATGGACTTCCAGTCCTTTCCAAGCTTTTAAGAACTCTGGGAAATGCTTTAACTTGTCATTTCCCTCTGTACATCACTAAGAATCTCTTCAGATCATAAAAGGAATGTGTGTGTGTTTGTATCGGGTCTTGGGGGAGGAACAGATTCTTTGGTGTGAGAAAGTGTGGAAAGAGACTGCAGTTTCCTCTTTGGTTGAGTTCCTTCTCGCTAGCAGGTTCACCAAAAATGAGTGAGGGAATGAGAGTGATAGCTGCAAAGAAAGAAGGCAAGGCAAGGCAAGACGAAAGGAAAGCAAAGGAAAGCAAAGGAGGAAAGGAAAGGCGAAAGGAAAGGAAGGCAAGGGGAAAGGGAAGGAAAGGTCTTCACTCTGAACTTCTAATACCTGGCATGGTGGCCCATTCTGGGCTGAATAGTTAATCACACAGAACTCGTTGAGTTTGGTTTGCCAGCCAGCTGCAGACCCATCTGGTGGTGATGTTGTCTATTCCACCTTTTTCTAGCTTACCAGGAAGTAGGTTGTGGTCTACTTTAGCAAATGCCTTAATGAAATCTAAGTATACTACGTCCACTGCATTTCACTGGTCTACTAGTTTAGTCACTTTATCGAAGAATGGAATAAGATTGGTTTGGCATGATCTGTTTTTAACAAACCTGTGCTGCCTACTAGTTAAAACTTAGTTTGCTTCTAGTTGTTCGCAGATCTGTTTTTTGTTTATCTTTTCTAAGATCTTCCCAGGTATTGATGTTAAACTGATTGGTCTGTAGTTTCCTGGGTTTCCCCCCCCCCTTTCTTGAAGATGGGAACCTCATCAGCCCTTTTCCAATCCTTAGGTACTTCCCTGGTGCTCCAGGATTTTCGAAAGATATGGTGCAATGGTTCTGAGATAATATCTGCCAGCTCTTTCAGAACTCTGGGATGTAATCTGTCGGGTCCCAGCAATTTATGTTCGTCAAGGTTGGATAGGTGTTGTCTTACCATTTTCTTGCTTATTTTAATTTTTGTTTCTAGTTTGTCTTTTGCAGTGGGCTTTTTGGTCTGTGGGGCTATAGTTTTTTTGTGTGTGTGAAGACTGATGCTATGTATGAGTTAAGCAGCTCTGCTTTCTCCCTGTTGCCTGTTGTTTCCTTGCCATCGTCTCTCTTTAGTGGACATACAGTTTCCTTGACTTTTTTCTTGTTAATATGTTGGAAGAAACTTTTTTTTTTATTATCCTTGATTTCTGTTGCAAGTTTTTGATCGTTCTGAGCCTTTGCTTTCCTGACTTCATCTTTGCATGTTCATAATAGCTTTATTTTAAAGTGCAATACTCTGGATATGGCTATCATATCTGATTAAGAGAAGACCCCGTCTCTCTCCATGTTCTTATTATTGTTATTTATCGTTTTATCATTTTAATGTTTACAGATTTTTTTAATGTTTGTAAGCTGCCCAGAGTCACCACAAAATGGGCAGCTCACGAATCTAATAAATATATAAACAAAGAAACAAACAAAGGCTCTCCTTAGGTTTGTTTCTCCCTGTTTGCAGCTTTCAGCTTCAAGATTCTCAAATAGCCTACTTAACATATCTTATAGCCAAGAAATTTCTGTCAGGACTTTCGACAAACGTCACTTGGGTTGGCTTTGATCCGGTATGCCAGCTCTTGCAATCTTCTTTTTAGAGACCTATCCTATTGTCCAGAAAGGAAAAGAAAAAGAAAGGAAAAGAAAAACAAGGGGACATGGAAGGAAGTAGGGGGGAAAACTGTGTTAATATTAGCAGTTGATTGCCTTGATGAGAAAAAGCTGGCACTTTGGTGAGTGGAATTTCATTCTGGCACTGTTGATTAGCTTGGCTGGAACAGTTCATTCTCTTTCAGACACAAATGTAAATGTCAACAAACATACAATTACTTATCTGAGAGCATTTCATAAATGAACTGAACAAATTAGCATTGGGCTCTACAGATATTTGATTTGCACATACGCATGCAGCCAAGGTTATCAAACCAGCCAATTAAATTGGCAGTTAGTTATCCAATATTACTTAATGTTTATGTGCAGAAGGGATAAATCCAGTTTAACTTGTCCATCCTTGCACTTGTACACGTCTGGATGGAAGAGCAAGCCAGGACATGCTTCTTACGTGCAAATCACTGGCTAAAATAGTCTGTCTGTTACGACTAGCTAGCAAATTTTTCCAAGCTATACATGGAGACCCCCTCCAGCACTATTATCTGAGACTCTTGCCTGTAAGGAGCTTTCATTGATTACAGGAGGAAGCGTCCTTTTCAAATGGAACTTAAAAACCCAACTCCAACTCTGGGAACATTTTCTGCAAATTATGCAGGAATGCCAGATACATTTTCTCTTGACTTGTATAATTAGAAATACTTGGAGAAGGAGTGGAAGGGCGGAAAGAAAAGGGTAAAAGATTGCATTCCACCAAAGGCAAGTTTAGACATATATATTCCATAAAGTTACTGTCCAGTCCTGATTTTGCCCTAAAGGACAACTACAAAGTTTGCATGTTTCCAGGAGACAATTATGCAATGATTTTATTTTGGTTAGCTTATTGATGCTGCCTATGTAATTCAAGGTGGCAATATTTTCCCCATTGCTGACCTACTGATTCATGGATCTAAAGTACTTCTCAGTCTTCCCACTTTTTTTTAACTTGACATCTATACAACTGTAGGCTGGCTAAGAATATCTTAGGTATCCTTTCCTTGAGTGCCTTGACTACAAATCAGCCATTTGTGTTGTCTTGTTAGATTGTTTTCATCCAAATGGAATACATTGGAGTCCTCTAAGAAAGAATAAGCAAAACTTGGGTTTTCTGATTGGCTTGCTCTGGTCTGAGTCTGAACACATCACTTTTGGGCTCCATAGCAGCCTAAGATCAAATCATGGACAGATGGTTTGCAGTCGTGGCACTTTGGGGGTGGGGAGGCGGGGGGGAGGAAGAACTCTTGGCTGTGTTTGTAGCAAAGCCATAATTCGCTGCAGCCCTGTTGTCCTAGTTTAATTGTCCTCGGGTTTTCACACTCAGAAACCTAGGATTTAATTGTAACTTGCTTGTTGACAGAATCAAGCATGTTTCAGGCTGCTGTTTCAGAAGCTTCTAGAGTTAGGCTTAGGGTTTAATAAAAATGACTGCAGCAATTAAAAATAGGCATGAAACAAAATTCAGTGTGCCTCTAGATGGGTCCCTCCATCAATTCGTTCTGCACGTCTTCTGCAAGTTTTCTTCTGCAAGCAGATCTCCTGCTACCCATTTTCTTCTTCCCCTTCCCATTTGCTGTGCTGTATTGCCTCTATTTACCAAACATTATTTTTCTTTAATCTTAGCCTAGAATCATGTATAGCCTGCTGCAATAGTTTAGTCTTATTAAAAAAATCATATTGCAGGATGTACAGTATCACAGTGGGTATTTTTGTTTAAGAAAAAAAGGGAGAGGTTTTTTGTTTTTTTTAAGGAGGAGACAAGGGTTAAATTACCCTTCTACATGCTGGATGGCCCTAATTTGGATTTTAAAAAAACTGAATGCTATTAATTTAAGCATGTAAACATGTAGTTTACCCTAAGTCTGAAATTAAAAACATGCTTCCTAGACAGTAATCCCCAAAGCAGTACTTTATAAAACATAAATATAAATCTGAGTAGCAATGTTTCCTCCTCTTTGGCAATGCTGAATTCTGGGAGTTGAAGTTCATACAACTGCAAGTTGCCAAAGATGAGAAGCATTGCTGTACAGGATTGTGCTTCATGCTTCATCGAAATCAGCAGCATTTCAAGGGAAATCCTACCCTTCAGCCCTTTTGTTTCTGATACACCATTGTGCTGATATTTATCCAAAATGTAACAGTGCCTCTTTCGTAGGAGTAACTTAACAAATTCAGTGTATTTTGTAACATAGCCATGATGTAGTCTTAATGCCAACTAGCAGTGTTTGGTGTTCTAATTACAGAAGTCGTATACAGAAGAAAGGTCACCAATTTTATTATTTGCATTTTCATAGCATCGGGACAGCTGGAAATGCAGGATTCATGCTGGCATGGTTTGGGGGTGTTTGTTTATTTGTTTTAGATAAAGCTTTGCCTCTGCACAAATCAAAGCTGCTTTGGGGGCCGGGTAGCTTGGTCTCCCCTCTGGTCTACAAAGTTCATAATTGCAGTTGCTTCTGCCTTTGTTTTGTTGTGTAGTATCTGCTTTGAAAAACATTTTAAGGACCTACTTGCACAGTTTGACAGCTGCACAGAATGCAGATTTTTGTTTTTTTAAAAAATGGGATTACAGCTAGTGATTTACAACCATTCATTTAGTAACCATTCAAAATTACAACATTGAAAAAAAAGGATTTATGACTGTTTCTCACGCTTAACGACTGTTGTAGCACCCAGTGGTCGTGTGATCAAAATTCAGACACTTGGCAACTGGCATGTCTTTATGGTGGTTGCAATGTCCCAGGGTTGTGTGATCACCCTTTGCGTCCTTCTGACAAGCAAGGCCAATGGGGAAGCCAGATTTGCTTAACAACCATGTGATTCATTTAACAATTGCAGTGATTCGATTCACAATTGTGGCAAGAAAGGTAGATAAATTCATTCCCTTAACCATTGTCTTGCTTAGAAGTAGAAATTTTGGGTTCAGTTGTGGTCCTTAAGTTGAAGACTACCTGTACATACAGCAGTGCAGTTGTGTAAATATACAATTAAAATAACAATTTCTGTCTTCATCCCCAAACTGAAGGCAAAGTAGGAAGGATGTTTTTTTTTTTTTGCAAATCACTCCCACCTGGCCAGATATTATGTCTACATGGGACATGCGTAACTCAGTAGCATAGAAAAGTGATAATAATTGGAGAAGCCATAATAAAGCAATTAAAACAAAACCGAGTAGAAAAAGAACTTGAACTAGGAGAGCAGAATGGAGAGTGTGCCATGTGCCACCTGGATAGAGCAGGCCTCACATTGTTAAAATAAAATGGAAGATGGGCAAGTTGTGCAGCTGTTTTTTTTATTGAATTGTGCCTTTTATAAATAAGTTGCACTTGATTTCTAAGTGCAAATATTTCTGAAATTTTCACTTATTTTAAATATGATTATTGTGTAGTGGGTCCAACGCAAGGAAGAGACGCCAGCCGGTATGTGAGTTCAGCTCTTTATTGGAGGGGGGTAGCGAACTGGGGACTGAGGGTTACCTGGCCTCCTTAAATACCTGGCCAGGTAAGCGGACAGCCAATGAGGTTGGCCCTAGGTTTCCCGCCGAAACTGGGTTTCCCGCCGAAAACCGTCCAGGCCAACGCCCCCTGGTGGCTGTTGCTATGCAGGTGCCTGCATACATAACAATGATTACTGTCACACAGTCTTTAAAATGTATATGTGTCCCAAGTAGAATCATTTAGCCTGGTTCATTTGTATCTCAAGTGAGAACAATGGGCTGATTTGTTCAATGATTTATTTGTTTGTTTTCCTGGTTGTCCAGGTCCAAGGAATTTTCTCAAAAATTTGACAGAACTTCAAAAGTATATCAATACACTATCCTGCTTCTTCAATGTTCAAGGAAGGGGGGGAAGTTATGTTGCATTATAGAAATTAAAGTTATTTATGTATGTTTTTATAGGGAAGAACATATTTATTTATTTTCTTTATGATGTAGCATAGATGATATGCAGAAGATGCCATCCCAGGCATTCTGCCCCTTGGGCAGCCAGTTCCAATCAATGTAGTCAGTTGGAGTTGCTTGGTGTAATGCTCTTTTACTGATTAAGAGTTTGATCATTGTTGCTTTGTAGTCCTTTTTTATTATGTCTTGCACAGGATAATTTATCAAATCATGGCTAGAGATTTGTAATCCTCTAAATGTTTTGTACAGAGAGGCCAATCCCATTGAATCCTGTAAGTCTTCATTGAAGATCTGAACTGATTGCAGCTTAGTTCCTGTAACTGTCCATAAAAAGGAGCAAGCGATAATTCTGAAGGTTTCAAAGGAGAAGCCAGACAAGCTTTGCCACCTGCTTCTTGTGTTTCAGGGAATCTTAGTCAGCATTAAACATGGGACTAATAAATAAGGAAACTTGCTGGAAATAAAGATTCCGTAACAAATGTTGCTCAACCTCAGCAACTTTAAAATGTGTGGCCTTCAACTCTCAGAGTTCTCTGGCCAGCCTTGGGGGGAGGGAGGGGGGGTCTCAGAGGTCGAGAAACCCTGCTGTGGTAAGTCAAAAGAGGACACCCATGTGACTTTAAATTGACATATCACCTTTCATTTCCTCTGATATCTTAAGGCAGTTTACATGGGAAAGACGTTCCTCTCACAACAACAACAACAAAAACTTCTGATGAAGCTTGGGCTGAAATCAAGTGACTGGTGTAAAGTCACCCAGTGAATTCAATGATCCAACAGGAATTTACCTTGGTTTCAGTCCAATACCTTAACCACTATTTGAGGGACGTATTTGAGACTGCCTTTTTCTGATATTTTTTTTATTGCCCTGTAAAATTAAGCAGAAAACTTGTCGGCTGGAAAGCCAACAGCCCAGGTTTGAGACTTGAGCGCCATGTGATGGGCTGAGCTCCCGTCTTTGCCTCAGCTCCTGCCAACCTAGCAATTCAAAAGCATGCAAATGCGAGTGGATAGATAGGTACCACTTCAGTAAGAAGGTAACAGTGCTCTGTGATGTCATGCAGCCACATGACCACAGGAATGTCTTCGGAGAGCACTGGCTTAATGGCCTTGAAAGAGGGATGAGCACTCCTCCTATAAACGGTAACGACTAGTGGAGTTAAAATCCGCAGGGACTCCTTTACAATTAGGTGGAGTGTGTTTATTCAGGGTGCTCTGAATTAAACAATGTCACCAATGGGACCTAGGAGGCATGTCTTCTCTCTCACAGCAGCTGCCCTCTGGATCAGCATCTCCTGAGATAGTCACACTCCTCCAATCTGAGAATATATGGAATAATAATCAAGAATTTGTGACAATGATTGAACACCTGAGAGCTTTCATACATATTGAACACAATAGTGTCAACTGCATAAGTGTTGATTGATGCCACTGCAGAGCCCAGGTATTTGCTCCTCAGCCCTTGTCTTCCATGTGCTTTCCTCTTCTTCTTCTTTTTTTTTTACAAAAGTATGAATTTTAACTATATTAATTATGTATGTATTCCAATGTTTTGTTTAGGTGTGCTTCATCTTTCTTAAGGCTACACCATTCATTGAGTCATCTAACTGTAGTTGTGTTATTGAAAAATCAATAGCAGCTCTCTAGTAGAGACTGTAGTGTTTGTGGAGGGGGTTTCCCCATGCTTCACCCCCAGCCTTGCCCCAATGAAAATAAAGGTTCATAGCTTCCATTGATACTTTTGGCATTTTAAAGGGCAAGTGGCTCCATTTCTAGAGAAGAAGCCTTGAAATACTAAAGCAGTTTCTCTCAGCTTGATATCTTCAGATAGGATGGGACAACCAAACCCAGAATGCTCAGCCTGCAAGGAATTCTGGAAGTGTAATCTAGACACATCAGCAGGGTGCCCAATTGGAGAAAGCTGTATTAAAAGCAGGTGATAACAAGCCAGTTCCCATACCGTTAGCTTAATAAAGTCCCTGCATCGAGAGGCATAGCTGCTTTTCACATTCCTGGGTTTGCCTGTATCTATAATTGCTTTCTTTGCTAAAAAAAAATATTTGGGCGAATGGATGAAAAACGGAGATAGCGTCAGGCTGCCGTGGCCTGTTCTCCACCTGTTGTTATTTTGGTCTGGCCCAATCAACCTGCTAGCCAGGCTGGAGCCAGTAACCATCTGGAAAAACTGCACTGTTTATAAAACTGACATGGAGCGGTACCCCTGGGCCCTGACCTCCCACATGAATCTGGAAATGATTAAAATGGCCCTGGCTGTCTTCACTGCTGAGAGCTTCATGCTGAGAACAGCCCATCGTGGGCATTTGGAGATCTCATTAGCAAAAAGCTGGAAATGTAACCAGTTCCCTCTCTGGTGTGCCTTCCCGCCACCCTGCCCGCCATTGTCTCTCCTCCTGAGTCCCAAGGCAGGATGCCAATTTCAAACAAAGTGCTACACAAGAAGACAAATCCAAGTCGAAAGCTGCTCAGTGGGGAATCGGACCAAGCTGTTCTGTGAAAGTGACTTGTTGATTCGGTGGGGACGGTAGTAATGGCGGCGGCAGGAAGATGAATGAAAAACAATATGGGGGAATGTCTTGCACATAGGAATTGCCTTCAAGTTAAATAAAATTGTTGCCGGTTCTAAAATACTCCTTTAAGAAGTCATTTCTGCATGTGGGAAGATAGATGTGGAGGCCCATGTGCCCAGACATATGGAATAGGTCATGTAGAGTATTGGATTGCTCTCAGTGGAACTGTTGTCCCCTCTGTGGAGGAGCTCAAGATCACTTAAATGGGTCTCCTTCATCATATACCTAGCAACAACACAGATTAGGTGGAGCACAATGAGCCCCAAATCTTCTGCTCAGCTTTATGGTTATTTAAATCCAGGACCTGGATTCACACATAATGGTTTATTTAATTATAGTTTGCTGAATTGACCACCATTGGCTGAGTTCCACAGCATGCTAAGCCATAAACCATGGTTGCAGACTACCAAAGCTGGGTTCATAGGTAAGGTTCAACCAAAACCAAATCACATTTGGGCTTAGCACAGTATGGGAACCAAGTGGCAGCCTCTTTCCTTGACCTCTAAGGATGATGAGAATTAGAGGGACTTTGATACTGCTGTTTGAATGGCTTTCATTCTTTCTTCCCTCATACCCCAAATCCTCCAGGTCCTGGATGATGTCGCTAAAAGTTCTCGCCTCTCCCTGCAGCACTCTGTCCATTCACAAATGCAAGCCATATTGGATTGCCCTGACCCTTGGCCAGTTCAGGGTGAACATTTGACCATTTGGCCAATTTCCAAGTCTATTTAGCCTGCCAGGCAGCATTTTAATTAAGGAGGTGTAGCTAATGAATTATCCGTGACTGGAAGCTGCCTGAGGAAATCATGAAATCAACCTGCTTTGAGTTTACAAATTGTTGGGGGAAAGATCTGCCAGAAAGTGGATCCTAAGGGTTTAACAGAGGTTACCATGTAAGGAGTCTGGTTGTATGTGTGTTTTTAAACTGATGATGAGATCAGGAAAAGACATTTTTCTGCCTATGGTGGACAAGAGGGCATTCTGCCTTACTGTTTGTACACAAGCTAACTGGGACAGGGCTGGCAGCTTAACGTTCAGTCTTACTTCAGTCGCAGTTGCTGTGACACAGTGTCTTCCTCTCATCGGACAGCCCAGAACAAACAGACTATGGGTAGTCCTCAACTTACAATCATTGGTTTAACGATTGCTCAAAGTTACAGTGACAGTGAAAAAAGCAACTTATAAATAGTTCTCACACTTACAACCGTCGCAGCATCCCCATGGTCACGTGATCAAAATTTGGGTACATATTAGCCAGCATGTATTTATGATGGTTGCAGTGTCCCAGTGTCATGGGATCACAATTTGTAATTTCCCATCCAGTTTCCCTCAAGCAAAGTTAAAGGAGGAAGCTAGATTCACTTAACAGCCATGAGATTCACTTCACAACTGCAGTGATTTGCTTAACAACCATGGCACAAGTTGTAAAATTGGAGGTGACTCACTTAATAACCATCTTATTTAGCAATAGAAAGTCTGGTCCCAATTGTAGTCATAAATTTTGAGGACTGTCTGTATTTTAAATAAATAAATAATAATAATAATAATAATAATAATAATAATAATAATAATAATAATAATAATAATAATAATAATAATAATAATAATAATAATAATAATAATAATAATAATAATAAGAAGAAGAAGAAGAAGAAGAAGAAGAAGAAGAAGAAGAAGAAGAAGAAGAAGAAGAAGAAGAAGAAGAAGAAGAAGAAGAAGAAGTTGGAAGGGACCTTGGAGGTCATCTAGTCCAACCCCCTGCTCAGGCAGGAAACCTTATACCATTTCAGGCAAATGGCTGTCCAGTCTCTTCTTAAAAACCTCCAGTGTTGGAGCATTCACCACCTCTGGAGGCAGGTTGTTCCACTGGTTAATTGTTCTAACTGTCAGGAAGTTTCTCCTTAGTTCTATTGACTAGTTTCCATCCGTTGCTTCTTGTCCTGCTTTCAGGTGCTTTGGAGAATAGTTTGACTCCCTCTTCTTTGTGGCAGCCCCTGAGATATTGGAACACTGCTATCATGTCACCCCTCACCCTTCTCTTCATTAAACTACACATACCCAATTCCAGCAACCGTTCCTGATATGTTTTAGCCTCCAGCCTCTTCTCTGTACCCTTTCTAGAGTCTCGACATCTTTTTTACATCGTGGTGACCAAAACTGGATGCAGTATTCCAGGTGTGGCCTTACCAAAGCATTGTAAAGTGGTATTAGTACTTCACTTGATCTTGATTCTATCCCTCTGTTAATGCAGCCTAGCACTGTGTTGGCTTTTTTGGCAGTTGCAGCACACTGCTGGCTCATATTGAAGTGATTGTCTATTAGGACTCCGAGGTCCCTCTCACAGTTACTACTATTGAGCAAGGTACCACCTATACTATACCTGTGCATTTGATTTTTCCTGCCTAAGTATAGAACCTTACTTTTTTCACCATTGAATTTCATTTTGTTAGATAGCGCCCAGTACTCGAGTCTGTCCAGATCCTCCTGTATTTTAAGCCTATCTTCTGGAGTATTGGCTATTCCTGTCAGCTTGGTGTCATCTGCAAATTTGATGAGTTCCCCATCTATCCCCTCATCCAAATCGTTAATGAAGATATTGAAGATATCAGTAACTATTAACTCTAATTACTACCTGCAGCAAAATATGCTAAAAGATCTGAGACAGCGAATCGTGACCTTTAATGCATAATTGTTAAAACAAATCCTTGCATGGAAAATGAAAACCAGTATAGGTTAGCCAGCGGACCAGAATGCAGTCATAATCTGAATTTGTTAGTATTGTCATGCTTGCTGTCATTTGTTCATGGGCAGGATTCAGATGTGATAGCTTTTAGTTATGGGTTTAAGTGGTACAGTTCCTTCACTTATTAGTTCAGCTGCCCTATATAAACCCAATGTTTGTTTGGAAGAAGAAAGAAAACAGCCATGCCTTAACTCACTAAGCAAGGGATTACAACCTATGGGTCTAGGAAAGAATTGGCAGAAATTGATTGAGTTGTTTGGGATCTGCTCACTATGATCTCCTCTTACAGACATCTGTTTACCATTGCACAAGAAAGGCACTACCCTAAATTCAGAATTGGCAGATTTTATGCCTCTAAGGGAGCTGCCAAGTGATTTCCAGACAGTCTTTTGGCTGAGATTCCTTTGCTTCAACAGATCCACACCCAAGGATTATGCAGATAAAGTACCTGTATAGGATGTTAAGTCCAACAGAATGACAGGATGCACCTTAGAAGTCAAAAAGAGAAAGATCAAGGCTTGCCACAAAGCTGATATTGTATATTTTTTTTATAAAAAGAATAAGAATAATACAAAAATAATAATACAATAATTAAAGGCACAACATCCCAGGAGAAAAAATAGCGAATCAATGGCTGTTTGGGCTTGCTTATGCCTGTACAAAGACAAATAAAACCTTCATAGCAGAAATTAGAAAAAGGGAATGTTTGATTCCTCAAATTTCATTTTTACAGTTACATTCAAGTGACACTGGTTTCATCATGAAATTCTCCCTGTTTTCCCTGTTTGATTCTCCTTGATTCCAAGGGGAGATCCATCTGTTCTTCTTTTGCCTGAAGTGTTTATGTCCTCCATCCAGTTGGCCAAATCTTTTCAGGTAATTTTCCTACCCGCCCAAGTGATCAGGCTTAATGAAAGTCAGTCAAAGAAAGAAGGGAAAGCTTGATGTTTTGAAAGTGATTATATAAAGTAGGGGTGTCAATGTTGCTTGACGTGACGTGATGTATCGTGACTTTTTTGCCATTGCTGGCAATGGAGTGGGCGCGGTTTCACTATGATGCATCCAGCCTGCGGGCCAGTAGTTTGACACACCTGATATAAGGGCACATTGGACAACAAAGAAATTCCCCATCTTGCCAAAATGAGAAATGTTTAGGAGATAACCAGGAAATTGTGCTCTAAACAAATTCTTGGACTCTGAAGTTCTAGGTGTGTTTTTTTATACCTGATTCTATGAATCTTGAATTCTAATTTAAAACAATATGATAGATCCCAGAGGGCTAAAACTATGTTAGCTAAGGATTTCTGAAGATTATCACACAGGATGCCTGAGATGGAGGTCAAGTTAAGCCTATTTCAAATGAACTTTGTGCTTATAGTTTTGTGGGCAGATAAATCAGACTTATTTCAGCCCTATTTATTTTTACCCCAGCATCTGCTCCGCAGAAGATGCTTAGTGCCTCCCCGGGAAGAGGAAGAAAGCCTTGCTAAACTCAGAGAAACATTCCAGCTTCCAATCAGAATTCTAGTTTGGTGTCACATTTTGTGCCAGCCCTCCAGACTCCGTCAGAAGCCACCAGCTGGCAGCAGAGATTCAGCAGCCTGCTTAATTGGGCCCTTTGGTCTAACCAGAAGCATGTGAGATTCTTCTTTCTTAATTAAAGATTGCATAAGACTTACCAAAAACTATGAATCAGATTTTGTTCCCTATCAAATTTGACACTGCTTTTCTAAGAAAAATGGCAGTCATCTATCATTCTGACTTTGTGGAGTTGTGCAAATACTGAGTTGTGCAAATTTTTAGATTATTTTTTTTATCCCACCTTAATTGTTGTTTTAAATAAATAACTCACAACAGCAAACATTCTTAATGCTACTTCTTCCTCCTACTTTCCCCACAACAAGACTGTTGGGCTGAGAGAGAGCCCAAAGTCACCCAGCTGGCTTTCATAGCTAAGGCAGGACTAGAATTCACAGTCTCCTGGTCTCTAGCCTGGTACCTTCACAACTAGATCAGCGTTCTCAATCTTAGCAATTTTAAAATATGTGGACTTCAACTCTCAGAATTCCCAACATTGCACTAGACCACACTGAATTCATTGTAACCTGGAGCCAGTAAACCACTTCTTGATATTTCCCCAATATTGGGGTCATGACAGCACATTTTGTAAATAATATGTAAATAATTTTGTAAATAATACAAGAATTTTGCAGTTTTGTAGTTTTTTTGTAATTTTTTTTCTAATTTTGCAAATTTTGTAAATAAAACAAAATACAAAATGTGCAGCTGCATTTTATTTCTGCAGCCTCTCTGATTCCCCCCCCTAGGATGAAATAGGCACACAAAGTGACGTATAGATGCTGCAATATTATAAATAACGTATGGCTTATCATCCAGATGCAGATTTTATTAAACTAAGGTTACCCAACTTGTCCCAAATGCAGATGGTCAAACCTGCACAGCTTATGAACTAGAACATAAGAAACTGCCTTAGAATTTTAGACACCACCACCCCTGGATCAAGATTGTTTATCCTGACCAGCACTGGCCTTCTGGAAGTTTAGACATTTTTCTCTACTCTCTCTAATAGCCAAAAATGGGCCTGAGAGATTTTGCATGGAAGATAGGCCTCTGACACCATGCCCTTTTCTCAAAAGGAATATGGCCTATAAGCTATATACTGGCAAGGCAGGTGCTTGTTTCCAATAAAGGAGAATGTCTAGCACTGATGATGTTACCTTGTTTGGGTAACAGAACGTCTGCAAGAAAACAACAAAGCTCAGAGACCACCAAATATTTCTAAGGTGCCTGTTTCTCCATCCTCTTTTGCAGTTTATGGAGACCCAAGTAGGTAACAAAGTAGATCTACCTTCAAGCATTTGTTGGGCTTAGTTGCCAAGAACCTGTCTATCAAAAAACTTGTTAGGCAGCTGTTCTTGACGCATTCTGCAACGAAGCACACACTTTGGTTCCTGGTGTCCAAATCCAAATGAGAGAGGAATTTAAAAATTTTCTTTCTAAAGATTTCTCTGGTCTTCAGGCTGAACTGGATTGTGCCTCTCCACTTTCAGATTTCTACATGCTATGGAGTTGCGTGACGATTTTAATACCCTCGTGAGGCCCTAGTGCAGTAAGGCAATCCAGATTCCCCAGGCCTGTTTGGAGTGACCTGCCCTTCTGCACAGGCTGCATACATTTCTTTATCCTTGGCTAGGAGAGTGATAACTAGGTAAACACATGACTCAACCAGCCACAAGAAGGCCTAATCCCCCAAAGAGATCTGGCCTTGGGCTGGAGCACCACCCTCTTTGAGAGACTTTATCTTTCTCAACTGTCTGTTGCTGCCTTAAGCTCTATTGATCGCTTCAGTGCCCATCATCCTATTGGCCACTGTCTGGAGGTAATGGGATTTGTAATTCAAAGATATCAGATAACATGAAGTTGGGAAAGGGAATGGCTTCCTTTGTGCTTCAGTGACTTTACCGAACAGTGGAAAGAATGATTGACAGGAAGGCTAGCGCCACTGATCAATTCTGGTGACAGAGAATTCACATCTTCACCTGTAATACTCAACTAGTCTTCCCCAGCATAACAGCCCTCCAAACTGGCTAGGATTCCAGCTCTCAACCTTTGTGGTCAAAACCACTAAATTGGCAAAGGCCAGGAAGAGGCATTTCAACACCCCCACCTTCAATGCAACAAGACAGTCTTGAGAGGTTGAGGTGAACATGCCTTCCAGTTGAGTTATTTAAGCCAAAATTGAATGGCCATTGTCAACAACCCTGTTGTTGCATATTGCAGGAAGCTAGGATTTAGACAACATTAGCTTTCAACCTGATGCCTTGCCTATTGATCAAATTACAGGACCTATCATCCCTGGCTAGCATGCCAATTTTCTTGATTGACTGGATTATAACAGTGGCAACTGTAATCCCATTCATAAAGATTGCCCCAGATTTGGGAATGGCTAGATTAAATGCTTTCCATGTTGCCTTTCAATCTTAGCATAAGCTCAGTACATCATGCTAAGTCATAATACAATTGATCTGATTATTTCCTTTTTATTATAAAACTGTTGTGGTTTATTTAACCAATCATGATTTTATTTATGCTTTATTGAACCACAAACCACTGCTTATGACCAAATATGAATTGAGCCTATACTTCAAATCTAGGGGAAAAGAACCCTTATTTTCCTGGTTTAGTCTCTAAGTAGAAAATTCCTTTCCCTTCTCTTCCGTGTCTCTATATTGCTAGAGGCAACTGCATATAAGGTTTAGCACAGACTTTTAACGTGCAAATTGGATATGAATAAACCCTCCTTCCTGTAAAAAATGGAAATTATCTACAGAGACAGTTTTTTTAAGGGGAACTGAGAAAAATCAATAAGCAGCAGAATTCAGTCAGCAAATTGTCTTTTTAATAAAAAGTTTTAAAAATCTGCCCATCTTTCCAATGGCACCAGCAGGTGGCAAGAATATTATAAAAACTATTGGTAGGCCAGGATTATATAAACTCAGGTGGGAGGGAGACAGAGTACAAAAAGGATTGGATCTATGTTGCCACCTAAATAAACTCACAAAAGTTATATGAATACATATCTTCCAAGGACCATCAGGTCATCTGAGTGCAGGTGACAAAAAGAAAAAAATATTATACTGGGTTGCAGAACATGATATGAATACTAGATGGCAGTAAGGATTAAATGGATGTTAGCTCTTTGTTGCCATCTAGTGGATGTCTTGAATTGTGCAGCCCAGCTCTATTAGCCTTAACAATTATATCAGTGTTTCTCAAACATGTCAAGTTCTGGACTTAAAGTTGCAAAGTTTAAGAAAGTGTTGTGATACAGCATAGATGTACCAAAAGGCTGGAGCTCCCAAGGTGATGCTTCCGAGGTCATTTTGATGAAAGCAGCAAGACCCTGCCGATGCCTAGAAGCTGAGAAAGAGATCTGAAACAGAGAACTCAAAGAACTTAGAAAGACCATGACAGTAGGTTTGCTCCATTAATGAGGAGTAGGTTCTTTTGGAGTATTAATTTAGGATTATAGAGAGACAACTGACCATAAAGATCATCTTCTAGTCTAACCCCCTGCTCAGTGCTCAATAAACTGAGGGTGAACGTTGGTTCTCCGAGCTTGTTTTGTTGGTTTCTGAATGTTTTGTTACCAGGCTAGGTAACATCTTCAGCGGAGTTTAGGGGATGTCAGTGTCAGTGTTTATAAGGGTTTCAGGTGTGGGTGTGTCAAGTGAAGGTCTCGTGATGGGTCAGATGTGAGTCATCAGTGAGAGGCTTGTGATGGGGAGATTACATTAGGTCAGGGTCATTGGGAGGTTTAACTGCTGGTGGTGGTGGGGCTTGCTTGCATGGATTGGTTGAGGGTCAGTGCTGTCTCTGGTTGACTGTGTGGTTGATTTGGCTCCTGAGGGGTTGGTAGGCTGGCTGTAGATCAGTGTGTCTGTTGATGGAATAGCTTGTGGAGTGCCAGGCTTCGATGAACTCACAAGCGTGGTGGGTGGTAGCATGGCCAATGGTTTTTGTGTTGCTCCAATTGAACTGGTGCTGTTTGGTGTCAGTGTGGGTAGAGATTAAGGATTTGGGAATGTGGCCCAATAAACTGCTGTGGAATTTCTTTGACAAGAGGACAGCTGACTCCTGTTCCCTGCTTTAGTGGATTTTGCAGTTAATTGTCTGGTTCACAGCTATATGTAGTTTATTCATCAAACCATGGTTAATTCACCCATGACTCAGTACAATGTTCAGCTTTTCTCTCCATATAGAACTAAGATGGCTGGGAAATAAATGCAGAACATTTAGGACAGGATCAAAACTTGTTAATTATGTGTTAAGGCATGTAAAAAGGATAACTTGTACCATGAAAATTATTGTTTTCTTTGAAACTGTAATCCAGAATGTGGCAAAATAGAGTGCCCATTTTTAAGCTATGTAGGACTTCTAATTAAGAGAGATGCTTCAAAAAAAGCAGACAAAAGGGCATCAGGAAGAATTTTGTGGTGTTGTTTTTTAACGATGATTTGGTGAGTCCTCCAGAAATATTTATTGATATTATTTTATGCTAGTAATAGAACAAGATATAGAGGTTATAGAAGCCAACAATTTGCCAAGTCTAGGGAAGATAGCCTAATGCACTATGGATCAGCACTCTGCCCAATACTGAACAAAAAAAATATCTCTGCCTTTCATTATAAAAGTGGTGACCGTTCAAAGTTACAATGGCACTGAAAAAAGTGACTTATGACAATTTTTCACACTTATCACCATTGCAGGATCCCCATGGTCACATGATTTAAATTTGGATGCTTGGCACTGGTTCATATTTATGATGGTTGCAGAGTCCTGGGGTCATGTGATCACTTTTGGGGACCTTCTGACAAGCAAAGTCGATGGGGAAGTCAGATGCACTTAACAACTGTGGCAGGAAAGGTTGTAAAAAGGGGCAAAACTCACTAAACAAATGTCTCACTTAGCAATAGAAATTTTAAGCTCAGTTGTGGTCGTAAATTGAGGACTACCTGTATTTCATCATCAGATTTGCTCGTCTATGGGGATTCTCAGTTATCCAGGTCATGATTGTCTCAAAGATGCTTTTTTTTTCCTTCAGCCAGAACTGAAGAAGCTTCTTGGATGAAAAGCAAAGCATCTTCAAGGACAAACAAAGCAAGTCCAGTTGCCTCTTGAAAAAAGCACCTTTGGGACAACATCTTGCATCTCTGTTTTCCCTTGGAATAGCAGAGTTTTGTTTTACTGGCCACCTTGTAGCCTCTTGGTGCTGATCCCATCAGATTTAGCAAATAGCCTGCTTTGCCCATAGTGTTTCCTTCAAAGAGACACTTCGGCATCATGCATTTCTAATGTGGCAGCTTTACTGTGGTTTTGCAGCAAAGAACACCAGCTCCGAAACATGACGCACAGAGAGTTGAAGGGGTGGATAGTCAGACACTGTTTATTCCGATTTGTGTGCTCACAGGGCATCTTAAATTGGATAGAAAGGAGTGTCACTTGATAGTGTTGGATAGAGACTGTCCTTTTTTTGCCCCCCAATCAGTTCTTATTTGGTTGGATGAAAGAGTGTTTGCTTTAGATATTCTTTCAAAGCTTAAGAGAAATTTGGAAACATAGATATATTGTGGCATTCTTGCCTTCCACTGTTCCGTTACTTTCTGATAGTTTGCCATCCCCCTGGAAGGAAGATCATAGACATTTTCTCCCACTGAGCTTTTTAAGTAATGGTGGTAATATCACCACCAAGACAGCCCTGCCCTGTTGGAAAAAAAAGTTGCTTCCTTTAGAGAAATCCAGACAAATCCATCATTCGTCCATAATTGTGACATTGTGAAAATGTGCATGGACCCAGGTTTATTATTTGGTGCCCCACCAAAGGCATTAAAGGATCTTAAGGATGCTCTGGGATAGGAAACTCTAGTCTACACCTTTAAAAGTGATGTGTCAAATGTTTTGATTAGAAAATGGATGTGAAATGTTTTCTAGTGTAAAAAAAAGAAAATGAAATTGCCTTCTTATAAAAAGCTTTTAGTGATAAGAGAATATATTAGTCATAGGGCACATTAGGCTGGCTATTCACCTGTAGTTTACAATTTATACAGATAGTCCTTGACTTATGACTGTAAATAAGCCGGGAATTATGGCTCCAAGTCACTGCAGTCCTTAGGTGATGCATCCAGATGACTAGAACTTTCCTGCATTTTTCACAGTGGTCATTAGGCAAATGCTGAAGTCATTAAGTGAATGAAGCATTTATTAAACATACACCATGGTTGTTAAGCAAAGCCATTCATTTGAAACCAGCAAACAACATCATGAGTTGTGGTCACATGATTACAGAAGCTACAATGGGTTATAAAACTGACCCGCCCAACATGGGACCATGGGGAGGAAGCGCAACCATTTGTGATGGCCAGAGGTGTTTTATGGGCCACTCTGAGGCTGTTGTTAATTTGAACAATCATAAAATGACTGGTCCCTGGTCAAGGACTATCTGTATTTGGCTTTTCATCTTCATTATATATTTTTTATCCTCTTTTGAACTTCTATTTGTATTACCCCTTTCCTTATTCTTCTAAAATATATAATCATCATTATATATAAAATATATAATCATCATTATAATATATATATATATATATATATATATATATATATATATATATATATATATATATATATATATATATATATATATATATACACATGTAGAAGTATTGTGTTTTCAAATCAAAAGATGGCACATAAGAATGAAAGTGTCCTTGGACATATGCAGGACACATGTCAGAACATTTCTGAATGATTCATATTTTTGCCAGATACAAATATGTAGCTTTGGATCATTTTCTTGAATGAATAACAAAAAATATTATGGTTTTAACTCATTCATTTAACTGGGTTCTTTTGATCCAGTGTAGAAATGGTCCTGTTTAAGGGTATATTTATACAAAAATATTGAAAATTCAAAAGGGTTCATGATCTTTTATGTAACACTTTATTTAGGATACTTATATCCTCGTCTTGCATGCAGCTTTTATTCATTGTTACAGCAGATGCAACAATTAATAAGAGCAGCATGCAAGATGAGGATATAAGTATCCTAAATAAAGTGTTACATAAAAGATCATGAACCCTTTTGAATTTTCAGTATTATACCTAACTTTTTAATCTTTCATACCAATCTATTTTTTTATTAAATGTGCTTTTCTATGATGCTCTGGTGTGTGATGTTGGTCAAAAAAAAGAGAGGGGGGAGATAATTGAATTAAATCTTAGGGTCCCTAACATAGTGCTTAGGAATATTATTGTACTCTAGGCCTCATCTTTGCTATCTGTTAATGTACTCCAGGCCTCCCATCACTTTTTACATATCTTAGCCATTCTTGTAATTTAAAAACTAGAAACCAGGTTTGTTGCAAAGCAAAGTGCCAGCCACCAACAACATCTGGGCCAGTAAAGTTTCTTCATAAAACCTTAAAACTTCAGCTTTTGCAGTCCTCTGCTTTCATTAAAGGTATACCACCTTCTCAAAAAGAAGACACAATAAACAGGAATACAGGTAGTCCTTGACTTACAACAGTTCATTTAGTGACCATTCAAAGTTACAACAGCACTGAAAAAAGTGACTTATGACCATTTTTCACAGCTACGACCTTTGTAGCATCCCCATGAACATGTGATCAAAATCCAGATGCTTGGCAACTGGTTCATACTTATGATGGTTGCTGTGTCCCAAGGTTACAGGATCACATTTTGCAACCTTCTGACAAGCAAAGTCAATGGGGAAGCCAAATTAATTTAATAACCAGGTTACTAACTTATCAACTTATCAACAATTCACTCAACAATTGTGGCAAGAAAGGTCATAAAATGAGGCAAAACTCACTTAACAAATGTCTCACTTAACAACAGAAATGTTGGGCTCAATTGCGGTCGTAGGTCGAGCAATACCTGCAATGTTTTGTGGTGGGAGGGGGTGATGAGGGCAGGCAGGAGGCATCCAATAAATCAATGCTTCATAAAGGTTTAGGCATGTCCACTAGGTCAGCTTGTTTTGCCCATTTGATACATTTCTGGGTGTATTCACCACCAATTTTAAAAATCCCAAATCAGCTTATCAGCATGGAGACTTCTGGTTTAATGAGCACAATATTGCTTAAAAATTCTCTTTTTGTTTCATGTATCAGCCGTATTTAATAGATTGTGGTAGACTCATAGAACAGAGTAGAAACAACACCATCGGAGGAAGCGATAATTAAGAAAATATTGGACTGTGCAGAAATGGACAGTCTCACATTGAGAATCAAAGGAAAGGAAGATTCAGCGTACTTTCAAACATGGAACTTATTTTATCAATGGTTGGAAAAGCGGGATAGAGAGTAAGAACTTAATTTTTTATGACTAGGCAAAAATTAACCCAAACAACAGGTTGTTTATTAAGCACAAATAAATTGTAATGATAGAAAACCAATAAAATACTTTTTAAAAAAGAGAGTAGATGGAACTAAAGTGCTCTAACACTCCAACAGCTTGTTAATGTGTAGGTCTCTTGGGAAGTGACCCATGGCTGATAATGCTGGGTTTCATATTAACTTACAGTCTTGAGTTCTTTTGCTTTATCACACTGCACTGTTCTGTTGACCTTTCTTATATTTTGTGGTCCAAGGAAGAGATCTGTGTGTTTTTTTCCTCCATAGTAAGATGATTGATTCTCAGGAGCAGAGGCTGAGTAAATGAAAGGCACCAGAGAAACCAGAAACCTTCACCTAAGAACATTGGTGGGCCAGATGGGGAAATCTTGCCAGCCACCTCTACCGTAGATGATAGACTGGGCTTTCCCTCTGTTCTCTAAAGCTTTTTTTTATTTAGTTTAATGGAAATTCAATTTAAATAAAATTAAGTTAATGGAATACAATAAGTATGATCACGCCCACCACATTTTATGGTTTCTCCTTCCTTCACTTTAATAGGAAACTAGGAAGAATTTGAGAGCCATCTGCAACTCTAGTCCCCTGAGTTATAGTCATGCAGCAATAACTAACTGGGACTGGTTGGGAGTTGTTTGGGAAAATTGCGTGGGCACAGTGCATCAGAGTTTAACAACAGTTAGCCTCCTATTCTACTGAAACAAAAAACAAAAAAACAACAACACAATGAAACCCTGTTTCCTGCCATGTGTCAATCTCCTACTTTTCATCCATGGTTCCTTTCCTTAAAATAATTGTTCCAGACAAGTCTTTGTAGAGAAGTGATAAGTGATAAGAACTCTTTTAGTAATTTAGAGTAACTTGTTTTCTTTTTAGATTTGATGGATAAAGAACTTGAAAGATTTGGGACTTTGCTGTTATATACCTTGACAGAGGAGAGAATTTTATATAGACAAAGATGGAAAGACACACTAATTCCCACAATGGAAGTGTGACTGGCAAATATGATAGAGTTACTGGAGATTGCGAGGCTGTCTATTTTAATTAAAGAGAAGAATTTATCTAGTTTTGTTTCTCCTTGGAAACCCCTCCTGGATTTTTTTTTTTTTGCCCAAAACTGAAAAAAAATGAAACTTTCACTTTAGATTTTGACGATTAGAATGATTTTGGTATTGTAGAAATGGCTTGAAATCTTGTGAAATGTAAAGCAAAAAAGTTGAGGTTGTGGGGTTATTTATTTATTTAGTATTTTACTGCACTAAAAAAAAAGTCAGAAGTCACCACTTTCTCTGCCCTTTTTTTCTCTTAGTTCTTTTTCCCTGTATTTTTACTTTAGAATGAAACTTAATCTAAAAAAAAAATTAGAGTAACTCTGAGCCCTTCCATATCATAAGGGAAATTGGGCTATTCTTCACCTGTCTTCCTGTGGTCATATTGGATAGCCAGGTCTATGAACTCTGGAAATTCACACGCTTGGCTCCTTATTCTGCTCCAGAGGAAAAGCTACTTTGATAGCTTCACAGGACTTCCTGTTATGATGGATAGGATGCCTTTCACTGGTGCCTTATCTCACCTCCGGGATTTTTCACCCCTCCTTGGCTTGGCTTAACCCCAGTTGTTGTGGGGAGGTGTTTCTGCTTTGGATTTATGTGCATAGGCTATGGTTCAAACACCACAAGGGACAACTGATTCCTTCCCTTTATCATGAGCATCCATGGGTCACTATTTTTACCTGTGGCTGCCTTTGCTTTGAGTCCTAGTTAAAAAACAACAACAACAACCACAACCCTAAACCCACAACTATGAAAACGTCTGGCTTTTGCTGTATGGCTATATATATATATATATATATATATATATATATATATATATATATATATATTAAGCATTTATTCTTCAGGACACCTGTTGAGATAGAGTAGGTAAGTGCACAGTTATTTTGTGTAGGACATGAAATGCCAAGGGCACAGATCCAGTTGTACATGGTCTAGTTGCATACACATATGTTGCTGTATATCAGTATATCTCAACCTTAGCAACTTTTAACATGTGTGGACTTCAATTCCCCATGTGGATTGGGGAATTCTGGGAATAAAAGTCCACACATTTTAATGTTGTTGAGGTTGAGAAACACTGATCTAGTGTAAAAGTCACGGTTCTCTGTTTATTGAGGACCATTTGAGTCACTCTGTGACTTCTTCCACTAATCTAGACCAATCTTTGTCGCTTATACAAATGAATTGCTTTCAGAACTTCTTTTAATGTCTATTAGACAGATATTTCCGAAGGCACTTCCCACTGCCCAGCAGCAGAAAAGAGTTCCTTACAACTGCTCTGAGTTTCCTAGAATGGGTATCTGCATTTAACACTGTTTATCCAGCAGCCCTGGAAGTGGCTGCTATGTCTGCAAAACAAGAGATTAAAAAAAAAATCTGCTGAATCAGAGAATAATTTTCCCCAGAAAAAAACAAAACAAAACTCCTTTACAGTAATTACTTGCTCACCACAATGGATCTTAGTAAATTACAAGAACGGGGTTTTGGTGTAAGGTTTTAGTCACATGAGCTGAAGGGGTGTGTGTGTGGAAACACAAATAGGCAAAGGACTTTGTGTATCACAGACAGACTTTTTCATCTCCTAGACTTTTACTCCAGTAATTATTATTTACAGCATGGATTATTAGATGAAAGATGATTTTCTTTGTGACTGTTGGTTAACAACAATGCATCTGACCATTACCCAAAGCCAGGGGTATTCATGTCAGGGAAGGCCAAGGAAGAAAAGATAGAGGCTTCCATGTTGACTTTTTTGTCCACACACTATGGACATCCGTATCACTAGGAGGCAAAATCATGAAACTGCGCCTCACTTATTGTGGCCATGTCAGGGGGAATTCACTAGAGAAAACAATTATGTTTGGAAGAGTTAGCAGTAAAGGAGACCAGGCTGTCAAAGAACATCGTGGCTGGACACCATCAAAGCTGACACTAACCAGAGTATAGAAAAACTCAAAGAAGTGGTGCAAAATCAGAAGATGTGGAGAGATCTGGGCCACAGAACCACTAAGAACTGGACATTACTGAATAACATCCTCATCAACGTCTTCCTCATCATCATGGACATCCCTGGTAGGAACTCCTTTTTCTGTCTCCTTGGGTGTTATATACATAATGTTGTTTGTTAGTGACAGCTCAGCCCCCGGCAACAGCTGTGTCAACACCCGGCAACAGCAGGTGGCGTCGACCCCCGCCCTCATTGGTCGGGCAGTTCTGGCGGGACTTTTCAACGCAGTCGATTGGCCGCCTGCCTGCCGGCGACAGTATTTAAAGGGTGTTGAGCTGTGGAGGTTTAGCCTTCTTCCACCACAATAAAGCTGAGTTACTGACCCACTGTCATGTCATCTGTTCCTGCACGGTCCAGTCACGCAACATAACATTAGGAATCTCCTTCCTTTTACAAGCACACAGTAGGGAGGGACATAGAAAGAGGCAAAAAGTAGGAGGTGGAAGAGCCTCCCTCTAGCCCCCCACCCACCCACCTGCATGTCTGCTTATAAGAATGCTGAGTTCAGTTGACCCGCTGCAGATTTCTGTTTAGTTTTTCTCTTCTGTATGAAGTAGGAAGGAAGGGGAAACCTTTGGAGAAATAAGGAGGGGAAAAAAACCCATCAAATAGTATATGTCCTCCATCACATATTGCCATCTCATAATGAAAATGTGGAATCACTTAAAGAGATATAGTAGATCAGTGGTTCTCAACCTATGGTCCATAGACCAATGGGGGTGGGGGACTGCAATGTTATCATAAGGCTTGAAGAAATGTTATGATTTAAATCTTGAGTTAAGACTTGGGGGTCCATGGCCATGGTCTGTGGCCAAAAAAAGTATTTAAAGGGGGTCCATGGTGAAGAAAAGGTTGAGAACCACTGTGGTAGATCATTCATATCATGAAAAGCCCTTGAGAACCATCTTCATTTCCCCCTTTCTTTCTCTTTGCCTCATTCTTTGCCTGGATACAACCTGCTTAGTAGCATCCTTATTTTGTCAGTCCTCTTCCAATACTTTGTCTCAGTTAACTGCACCCATCCTGGGGTTTTTCCCCCTCTGTATATCATAGGGTTCTTTTTACAGTCACAAACTAATCTGGATTTACACATTGTGCTGTGCCATGGGTGGGTTCAGACACTGATTTGGCTCATTGTGTTAATAGGTCTGCAAGCTGTAGTTGATGACTTAACATTGTGTAAAGCAAGCCAATAATGGCTTGTTAAAATATTCACCAACAAACTATAGCTTGACAAAATGTGTGAACATACTGTATTATGCTTTGATACATGTCATATAGCTTATAGCTGGTGAACCAAGCCATTGAGGCTTATTTGCTGAAAACCATAATGAAAACAAATGTGTATAATGTGTGGTTAAAGCATTAGGCTTGAAACTATAATACCATGAATTCTAGTTCCATCTTGGGGACAAAGCCAGTTGCATGACCTTGAGCCAGTCATGCTGTCTCCACACTAGGAAGGAGATAAAACACTTCTGAAAAATCTTGCCAAGAAAAAAACAACCCTGCAGGCACTTCTCCAGGTAGCTACTGAGAACATTATTTTAACCATGGACATATTAACCTTGTTCTGGCTTTCAGGTGTTCTTCTATCTGCCTTTCTGCATAACACAGGGAGAAGAGCCACACAAAGAGAAGACCATAACTGAGTGGTCCATCTTGCTACTAAGCATGCAGAAAGTCCCACATTCAAGTGCTAGGATTACCAAATGGGGCTGGAAAAACTCTGGCTCAAAAATTGGAATAGCCATGGTTAGCCAATGATGGCCTAATTGGACTGATTCTACTTCAAGAAGCTTCCTGTGTCAACAGTATGGAAGGTCAATCAATCAAGATAAGACACTACTACTAGTTGTAGTAGTACATCTGACCAGTGAGCTCCCCAAGCTATCTAGAAACTCTACTAGCTATGTGCAACGATAAATTTTGCATGCTCTGTAGCTAACCCATCAGCGCTTCTCCACTATTGACTCCCAGTATCTCATATTCAGCAACAAGTTATATATATAGTATTTCATATTCAGCAACAAGTACTTTTCCCCTCTTTCATTCAGTCATGTCTGATTCTCCAGGACTACCTGGACAAGTGCCTGAAGTTTTGGTTTTTTTCTTGGCAAAATTTTTCAGAAGTATGTTATCTTTTTCCTAGGGTGGAGATAGCGTGACTGGCTCAAGGTCATGCAGCTGGCTTTATCCCCAAGATGGGACTAGAATTCGTGGTATTATAATTTCTAGCCTAATGCTTTAACCACCATACCAAAGTGTCTCTCTATAGGGAGCTAGCTATTCCTAAACCTTATACTTGTATCTGCTTTAACAAAACACAATTGCTTTCTTCCCCGAATATACTATATCCAAACAAATAAACGCTAGTGTAGCTTAAGGTGATGGTTGTTTAATACAGCAAGCTCAGAGTTAGATTCCCACAACAGACTGAACCATGAACTATTCCTCCCTTTTGAGCTTTTTCTAGGGCATTACGTGAACCCTGCAGCTCACAAGTTTGTCATCTTTCATTTTGTACATGCACTTAAATCATACATAGAACAGAATGCTCTGCTTGGTAGTAGAACAGATACGAAGTTTTGCAAAGGAGTGTGTTGGCTCATTCATATCAAAGAAGAAAGACAGCTGAGTAAGAGGAAAGTAGTTCCATTTATATCAACATTTAACTTTATTTTACAAAGGAAGTTGAGAAGCTATTCACATCCTGGCCCACTCAGAGGCCCAGGCAATGCCCTTCTCACTTCATCCTCACCGTTAGTGCTTCCTGCATGAATTATCTCTGCTTTCCTGTTGGCAGGAACTGAATTCCAACTGGTACAAAGGCTTGGGACAGGATATAAACAGGAAACGTCATCCAGATGACGCCATGGGCCTCTCAGCTCTGGGTGAGCAGTTCCTGTGCTTTGCTCTGCTGTGCAATGGTTATGAGTGTGTAGGCCTGGATGCTGAAATGTAAGTTTGCAAGCAATATATATATATATATATATATATATATATATATATATATATATATATATATATATATATATATATATATATATATATATATATATATATATATATATATATATATACCGGTATATATATATTTAAAAAGAAGAAGGTAGCAGTGTGATGTGGATGAAGGAGTTAATGAAATCATTTTCTCCAAAGCCTCAGGCTGGTAATATTCCGTGAGATTCACATTTATCATTTTAACAGGAACAGATTATTGTTGTCTTGTTATGTAGGATGGCAATACCTACTTTACTGAACAAACCTGCTAGATCTTCCTCTTTGAGTGGCACCAAGGAACTTTATTTGAAAGTATAGCATTCTTTGTTTGTGCTCATTTTTGGCATTCTGGGTACTTTAACATCATAGAAGCAATTTACAGCGCTTTCACTGGAGATACTTGCAAGCTCGGAGCAAACATCTTACCAGACTGGAGTCTGACACCGTATGAAATAACTGAGCCTTTTTTTTTTTTTTGCTTTCAAATGTAACAATAGAAATAAAGGCAACAAAATTAGGTGCTACAGCTGCAATTTACCACTCTTGAGAGAAAGCCAATTTGAACTCAGTGGCACTTATTTCTGAATAAGCACAGCTAAGTTTAAACTGTGTTTGTGGAAGTGACTGTTTAAAGATGGGCAACGATTATTTCCAAATCTATATTGTGCCATATCATTTCTCCCTATTTTACAAAAAACTAGCAGGGCACTATCTGACAGACCGAAAATAACAGATCTGTTTTAGTTTTAATTGTTTTGTTAATTTCACCTTCTCCTCTTACTGATTCCATATATGAACATAGAATTCAGCCGGATAGAGAACTTATACAATAGGAACCTCGTAATTTTTACACTCTCTATATCTTCTTCCAAACCACCTAGAATTGTCCTCTGAACACAGTATTGGGAATTTTACTGCCATGCACCTGTTGCAGTTTTAATTCCTTATGATTTAATCCTTTTAAACTAGTGTGAAACTACAGCTTACCATTTCTTATTCCCTTTTTTACGTTGCTAATATTAAAAGGAAAATTGTGTGATATGTATGCCTGCTAAAAGTTTAATCTGAGAGTTTTCTTAATAAATCCAAATATTATTAATACTATATTTATTAATTCATTAATAAAACTATGTAGGAAAATACTCTTCTCTTCTACAGATGGCCTCTTACTGATGTGAGGGAAAGTTAACAAGAGGCTATGAATATTTTATCAAGGTAACTGTTTAATAAAATGCTTGATTAAAACATTCGGTTACTTTTAAGCTTCCTATCCTTCAAACCAACATCTGCCTAAGGATGACCAAGGTGATAACTTCATACTATTGTGCTTGTTACATCTACTCTGCAGTTACACACACATTTTCCATGCTAAAACCTGGATATGTCACATATTTGAAAAAGTAAATAGCAGTTGCCCAGAGTAACACACTACTCATTGCTGGAATTGCAACCAGTCAGGAGAACTTAACTTTTTCATCCCCTCCAGTGATCCTGTTCCATATATGTTTTCCAAAGCCACTATTTGAATTAGGAGGAAATCATCTTTGTACTTCCTCATGTACCTTAACAGTCAGGGATGCAGACACAAACTGTGGTATCCCAACATTGCCACATTCCATTTGTGACATATGAAAGGATGAAAGATTCCACAGAAAGAATTAGTCTCAGCATCTTAGTAACCTTTAGAAAGGTTCAAGTTTCTCAACATGAGGCCAGCTGTTTCCAGCTGAGAGAGCATATTTGCCACAAGAGGAAGGATGGATGCTGAATCATGATTCACCGTGGTTTTTTTTAATTTTTTATTTTTCAATTAGTGTGCTTCACTGCTTCAGAGAAATGAGAAGCAAAGGCAAGAAACCACAGGCTTATGGTAGGTCAAAAGAACTCCTTCAACTTTGGGGAATATAAGAAACTGCCCTATGCGAGCAGAGCTATTTCACTGATCCCTCTGGCTGGAGGTTCTTAAAAATTCAGTCACAGGTGTTGTTGCTTTTTTAGGCCTATCAAAAGATGCAAGAGATTAAACCCAGACCTCTAATGGGTGCTCATTCACTGAACTATGGATTTCTGAAGGATATGCAAGGTTACAACAGCTCTGAAAAAGTGACTTATGACCGTTTTTCACACTCGTGACCATTGCAGCATCCTCATGGTCATGTGATCAAAATTCAAACACTTGGCAACTGATTTATATTTATGACGGTTGCAGTGTCCCGGAGTCATGTGATCACCTTTTGCGACCTTCTGACAGGCAAAGTCAATGGGGAAATCAGATTCACTTAACAACTGTGTTATTAATTTACCAACTGCAGTGATTCACTTAATGGTGGCATGGAAGGTCATGAAATGGGGCAAAATTCACTGAAATGTCTGGCTTAGCAGCAGAAAAGTTAGGCACAGTCATGGTAATAAGTCCAGGACTATCTGTATCTGTTTTAAACTGGTGCCTTCTAGATCTGTTGGGGTGCAAACTAAGGTAACTCAGCACAGCACTAAGGATTTTGGAAACCTAAATCCAACAGAACTAAAGGATATCAGATTTTGGAATAAAGACTTTATCTTATATAAGTATATGGTGTAGATGTATGAATTCGTGGTCCTCTTGGTGATAATGAAGGAACTTATTTTGCTTTAGCGATACTTAGAGGTTGGTGAATTCTCCACTGATTCAATATGCTGATTTAAAATATTGTATTATCTTGCCTTTTTCCCACAACAAGAAAGCAAGGAGCAACCAATCAGAAACCAACTATCTCACCTCTGTTGCTGAATTGTACTTTGAACAACTTGTTAATTCCCGCTTATATATATATGCCTCCTAGCTATCTTTCTTTGCTTTAAGGCATCCGTGTATGCCTTTAATAAACCAATTAAACTCGTCTTTCTGACATAATTGCTTCAGGGAATGAAGGAAAAAATAATTCTCTCCAAGGCATTTGCAGGATGCAATTAATGATGTTGTAATTAACCTTAATGCATCACCCTTGAGAAGACAGCATAAAAACTCACACATCAAGAGAAGTTCAGTTTTATTTATTAATTAAAATGGTCTATTCAGGGTCTAAAGCTTTAAACAAATTTGAAGGCGTAGTTAAGTAATTAGTAATGCTGGCCTAAAAATACAGACATTGATAGTTGAAATATGCAAACATATATTTATGTCAGTAGTACAGGTACAGTATAAGCCACTACAGGCCTCATAGACATTTCAATTATTCAAAAGGTAGGAATATAAGTCTTTTAGTTATCTTTTGACTCTGCAGTCCCTTAGAATAGTTTAAAAACTTGGGCCATCCAAGGAGTAGAACAATTTATGGACCTACTTGAATGATCCAGTATTTTAAGTCTTGGGTTTACCAGTATGATTATTTACTCACATTTTTATGATGCATTTTAATCCTCTTTTATCCTTCAAGTTGCTTGTGACTAGTTGTCTTTAAAAGTTGACTACATAAAATGAATGGAATACACTTATTTACAAGAACATGAAAGCCCACAATAGGAGAGTTCATAAATGAAATACCAACTGCCGGACCGTGGGCTGGATGCATCATACTAAAACTGCACCTACCCCATTGCTGGCAATGGGGAAAAAGTCGCAATAAATCATGTGACGTCGCGAGTTTGACATGCCTGACCTATAGGGACAATAGTACCTGTTTTTAGTACCTTGGTATCACATGGCATCTCCTGGGGCTGGCTAGGCCCCACTTTCTCTATGGAAAATTGGATCTCTGAGTGCCATTTAATTTCTGAGAATACTCTGGATTGAGCCTGTCTGTCTGCTGCCTGCCTGCCTGTCTACCCATCTACCTGTCTAGTTATCCATGGCAAGGAAATTATTCATGTATGGGCCTTCTAGTCATATTTTTGACTCCTGGCAACTACCTGGATCAGGTCCTGTATTTTTCTTGGCAAGGTTTTTCAGAAGTAGTTTGCCATTACTTCTTCCTACACTGAGAGAGAGAGAGAGGGACAGGCCTAAGATCATCCAGTGGCTTTATGCCTAAGGCAGGACTAGAATTCACTATTTCCCAGTTTCTGTCTGATGCCTTAATCACTACTCCAAACAGACTCTCTTTGGATAAGAGTGAAGGTTCATTCTCCAAGCTGGTGGGTTGATTTCCAAATGTTTCGTTACCAGGCTAGGTAACATCTTCAGTGGAATTTAGGGGAGGTCAATGTCAGTGTTCTTCTGTTTACAAGGGCTTCAGGTATGGGTGTGTCAAGTGTGATGGGTCTTGTGATGGGTCAAGTGTGAGTCATCAGTGAGAATCTTGTGATGGGGAGGTTACATCAGGTCAGGGTCATTGGGAGCTTGTGGGGAGGGGCTTGTATGGGTTGGTTGAGAGTTGGTGCTGTCTCTGGTTGACTTTGTGATTGATCTGGATTCTGAGGGCTTCATAGGCTGGTTGTAGGTCAATATGTCTGTTGATGGAATTGCTTGTTGAGTGCCAGGCTTTGATGAACTCATGAGCGTGGTGGGTGGTAGAGTGGCTGATGATTTTTGTGTTGTTCCAATCGAGCTGGTGTTGTTTGGTGTCGGTGTGGGTAGAGACTAAGGATTTGGGATTGTGGTGTTTGACTGCCAGCTGGTGTTTGTGGATCCTGGTTTTTAATTGACGTGATGTTTGTCCCACATAGAACTGGTTGAAATGGTTATAGTCGATTTTGCAGATTACATTGTTTCTTTCATCCTTCTGTATCTTGTCTTTGGTTTTGGATAATTCCTGGCGGAGTGTGGCTGTGGGTTTGTGATTAAAGTTATCTCTTTGAATAACTAGAGAGTGAAAATGTTGGAGATGAGGAAAAGCCATTAGGGAGTTGCTGTAGGAGCCCAAATTTGCTCAGCGACGTTGAAAGAAGCTAATTAGGAAGAATTGTCCATGGATTCCCTCATCTTAAATGTAAGGGTAATTTTTCAAGATGAGGCTTGGTAAAGAAGATAATTTTAGGTAGGTAGAAAGAGACTTTCTTGCTAATATATAGGAATAGATTCAGGATATGGGTCTGTTACCTATTTTTGAAAAATCTTTACATTCAGTAAATTAACAGATAAAGAGATATGCTTCTACATGTTATAGATTTAATGATAAAGGAATTATCGATCTGATATAGAGACTATGTCTTCTTATACTATTTTTGTTTCTTAATCGCTATAATTTATATTGATGCTTTGTTAGATAAGCATTACTAGAAGGGCAGTGCAGTTGCTTATATTTTCACAGTTTAAATGAAACCTAAAATAAGCTACAGTTAAGGCACCTGGCTAGAAATTGGGAAACTGTGAGTTCTAGTCCTGCCTTAGGCATAAAGCCAGCTGGGTGATCTTGGGCCAGTCCCTCTCTCTCAGCCTAGGAAGGAGGCAATGGCAAAACACTTCTGAAACCATGCCAAGAAAAGTTGCAAGGGCTTGTTCACCAGGAGTAAAAACTGACTTGAAGGCATAAAAAAAAATCAGTAAAGCACCAACTCACCGTTAAGCAATCACAGTTAAGCAATCACATTTAGCAGGTTGTGGGAGCCATGCCCAAGCCTTATGTACCAAAGTGAAAGTGAACACTTCATCCTATCCTATTTTTTTTTTAAAAAAAAACTCTTGTGTTCTGTCACACTCATTCACAGTTCCTTCCCTACAAAATATGTAATATAGGCACAAAAGTATATAAAAACCTTTGTTTTGCCCTATTACAACAAGCGTGAATCCTTTTTGTCCTCCAATATAATCTTTATCATTCATATTTAATAATTAGAATAACATAGAATAACAGGGCTGGAAGGGACCTTGGAGGTCTTCTAGTCGAACCCCCTGCACAAGGGGATTGGCTCTATACCCTTTCAGACAATATACTATCCCAGGGGTAGGCAACCTTGGCTCTTTTATGACTCGTGGTCTTCAACTCCCAGAATTCTGGGAGTTGAAGTCCATGAGTCATAAAAGAGCCAAGGTTGCCTACCCCTGGGCTATCCAGTCTCTTTTTGAAAGCCTGCAGTGATGGAGCACCCACAACTTTTGAAGGCAAGTTATTCCACTGGTGCTTTGCTGGTGCTTTGGAACATAATTTATTTTCCAATAATAATTTGGAAAAAATATTATAATGTGATAATTTGATATAACAACTTGAAAAAGTTCTGTGATTTGAGTTCAGAGGAAAGGCAGGATAAGATTAGTGTGTTTGAAACTACACAACACATCTGTTATCAAACATCAGCAATCATTTTACAGATGATTTATTACTAACGCATGCATTTAAGTTTTAAATGTATGATTTTTCTGTTCAGTGTTATATTTTGTGTTTGTTATGAACTTCATTTAAACTTCTACCAAATGAAAAAGTGGAAAATCAATTTAGTGAAGAAATGCATTGAATAATGGCTCCTCTTATTGTTGTCATAGGCTTTTGACAAACCAGATACCAAGTCTCAAGTGGGTCATAGCCATTTTAAAATCTATTCCCTTATTCCCAATGTTTAATATGCATAATTTACTATTTTAATAAATGGACTTTCCCCCTCCCCCCATTTGAAAAATAAAATTGGGCTACATCTCTTGGGCTTCTCCTGGCTTCCTCTTTTAACTAACTGGGACCTGAGGCTGCAGTTTGTTCCAGGCAGGAAACAGATGGGATAAATAATGTTTTTAAGAGAAATTTCCCTTGAAGAAAAGGCTGTATGTTTCCTTCACACTTGTTATTAACGTCTTAGGTAATAGCTAAAAATCCAGCAGGTGCTTCAGAAAGGATATTTAATTTTCATCCTCAAGAGATTAACCTGTTTCTTTTCCTTCAAGATTGTCAAAAGAAATACAATAAGAAATAGCTGCCCTGGGGTGAAATGGTCTGTGTATACCTCAAGCATAACAAGCATTGCTTGCAACAATAAAACACTGAGCTGATCTGTATTTATTTCTAGGGATGCTTCCAGATGCCAAGAACAGCAATGAAAACAGACCAACAAGCACCTTCATGCACCATTAGTAGAGTCTCTGGCGGAAGGTTACTGTATCGGGGTTGCAAAACTCTGGATGGACACTAGGTGGCAGCCCTGAATTGCAGAAAATGCCCTTTTCCTCCATCCAACCATCTTTTGCATTTTTTTTTCATTCCACATGTTTATTAGATTTTCATCTTTCCTTTTGGTAGTATACAGGTAGTCCTCAACTTACAGCCTCAAATGAGCCCCAAATTTTTGCTGGTAAGTGAACCATTTGACAAGTGAATTTTGCCCCATTTTATGACCTTTTGTGCCACCATTGTTAAGTGAATCCCTGCAATTGTTAAGTTAGTAACGTGGTTAAGTGAATCTGGTTTCCCAACTGACTTTGCTGGTCAGAAAGTCCCAAAAGGTGATCTCATGACCCCGGGACACTGTAACCATCATAAATATGAGTCAGTCGCTAAGTATCCAAAATTTGAATATGTGACCATGGGGATGTTGCAATGGGCAGAAGTGTGAAAAATGGTCATAAGTCACTTTTTTCAGTGCCATTGTAACTTCGAACAGTCACTGAATGACTTGTAAGTTGAGGACGACCTGTTTCTAATGCTATTTCTTCCTGTTTTTCCCCCAAAACAACAACCCTGTGGGGATGGTCAGGCTGAGAGAGAATGACTGGCCTAAAGTCCCCCAGGAAGATTCCATGGTTGAATCTTGAACCTGGATCTCCTCTTTCCTAGTTTCATACCTTAACCAGTATAAAGCATTGCACTTCAGCACCATACTGGGTCCCAGAAATGATGTATATAATTTCCTCTCCTGCTTGAGCAGGGGGCTGGACTAGAAGACCTCTAAGGTCCCTTCCAGATTCTATTCTATTCTATTCTATTCTATTCTATTCTATTCTATTCTATTCTATTCTATTCTATTCTATTCTATTCTATTCTATTCTATTCTATTCTATATTCTTATTCTATTCCTTATTCTCATTATTCTTTTAATTTATTTATTTATTTATTTATTTATTTATTTATTTATTTATTTATTTATTTATTTATTTATTTTATTTAATTTCTATACCACCCTTCTCCCAAAGGACTCAGGGCAGTGTACAAAGCAATAAAAATACAATAAAAATACAATATACAAAAGTTAAAAATAAGATTAAATAGAGCTAGCCTATTACAATAAATAATTAAAAATACTAAATAAAATACCCCAAACCCATTAGGCTGGCTTGTTCAAATAGGTAGGTTTTCAGATCATGGCAGAAAGAGCGAAGGTCAGGAGCCATCCGGAGCTCAACCGGTAATTGATTCCAAAGGGCTGGCGCGCCCACAAAAAATGCTCTCCCCCTGGGGGCCGCCAGCCAGCACTCTCTGACCAGCGGCACCCTGAGGAGGCCCTCTCTGTGGGAGCGCACAGGATGAAGGGAAGTAGACGCCGGCAGCAGGTGCTCCCATAAGTAATCCGGACCCATGCCATTTATGACAGTTCTTATAGCTAGTCCTCAACTTACAACTTGCGACCATTCTTCTATTGACCATTCAAAGAGCCTTATGGCTGGTCTTTGCACTTACAATTATCGCAGCATCTCCATGGTCATATGATCAAAGTTTTGGTGCTTGGCAACCAACATGTATTTATGGTGGTTATGGCATCCCAGGGCCATTTGATTGCTATTTGTGATCTTCCCAGCCGGTTCCAGCAAGCAAAGTCAATGGGGGAAGTTGAATTTGCTTAACAATAGCATGATGCATTGAACAACTGCAGTACAGGTAGTCCTTGACTTACAACAGTTCACTTACTGACCAAAGTTACAATGGCACTGGAAAAAGTGACTTGTGACCATTTTTCACACTTATGACTGTTGCAGCATCCCCCATGGTCACGTGATTTACATTTGGATGCTTGACAACTGACTCACATTTACGATGGTTGCAGTTTCCCACGATCAGGGGATCCCCTTTTGTGACCTTCTGACAAGCAAAGTCAATGGGGAAACCAGATTCACTTCACCTTGTTACTAATTTAACAACTGGAGTGATTCATTTAACAACCGTGGCAAGAAAAGTCGTAAAATGGGGGGAAACTCACTTAACAAATTTCTCACTTAGCAACATAACTTTTGGGCTCAGTTGTGGTCATAATTTGAGGACTTCCCTGTAATTCACTTGAAAAAAGCTTGTAAAATTGGGCAAGCTTCATTTAACCATCCTTTTGTTTAACAGTGGAAATTCTGGTCCCAATTGTGGTTGTAAGTTGAGGACTATCTGTATTCTAACCTCAGGGCTGGATTAAAGTTTTTATACATTTCAGGTTAGTGTAAAATTTGTGGAGTTCAACTCCTAGAACAGTGATGGTGAACCTTTTAGAGACCAAGTGCCCAAAATGCCACCCAAAACCCACTTATGTATCACTGGGTGCCGGGTGGGTGTGACCCATTGCATGGGTGAGGCCAGTTGGGTGGGCATGGCCCATTGGGTGGGCGTGGCTGCGGTGGTAACGGCAGACTGGGTGGGACTAAAATGTTCAATCAATCAAACTTTGCGAGATCTTTTTTTTTCCTCGCGAGAAGTTAATTGATTGATTGAATCTTTTTTTTTTTTTTGCACACGGCGGCGGAGACCTATAAAACCCAGCTGAAGGCCTAGGACTGGGGCGAGGGCACGCGTGCCCACAGAGAGGGCTCTGTGTGCTACCTGTGGCACCCATGCCATAGGTTCACCACCACGGTCCTAGAACCTGCAGCCATAATCACAAGAAATGCCCATAGATAAATATTTGAATTATCTGTAATGCAGGTATAGGACTTTAAAAGTTTTGTATTCCATACTACTATATATACATGCACATACACACACATTGTACAGGCAGGGCTGTTTTTACAAATCTTGGGACATTGTCCGGTGATTTGTTTGCTAATGGCTTCTTGTGGGTCAGGCAGCCCAAAGTGATGGCAAGCAGCTTAGGCTGGGGAAAGTTTATTAAGCAGAAAATCTTCAACCTGGTTCTCAGCTATGTTCCTCCCATTGTCTGTGCAAGGGTGCTGTGGCCAGTTTTGGGACTGCACAGATGGGAGAACCGCTATGCAGTTATTAAAAGTAAGCTGTGTGCAGGTAGTCCTCAATTTACAGCAGTTTGTTTAGTGACCGTTCATTAAAAGTTACAACAGCATTGTAAAAAGTGATTTATGACCATTTTTCACACTTATGATCATTGCCTCATCCCCATGGTCACATGATCAAAATTCAGCTGCTTGGCTACTGACTCATATTTATGATGTCGAGACTCTAGAAAGAGTACAGAGAAGAGCAACAGAGTTGATCAGGGGACTGGAGGCTAAAACATATAGGGAACAGTTGCTGGAATTGGGTATGAGTAGTTTAATGAATAGAAGAGCGAGGGGTGACATGATAACAGTGTTCCAATATCTCAGGGGCCGCCACAAAGAAGAGGGAGTCAAGCTATTCTCCAAAGCACCTGAAAGCAGGACAAGAAGCAACGGATGGAAACTAGTCAAGGAGAGAAGCAACCTAGAACTAAGGAGAAACTTCCTGACAGTTAGAACAATTAACCAGTGGAACAACCTGCCTCCAGAAGTAGTGAATGCTCCAACACTGGAAGTTTTTAAGAAGAGACTGGACTGCCATTTGTCTGAAATGATATAGGGTTTCCTGCCTGAGCAGGGGGTTGGACTAGATGACCTCCAACATTGTTGTTGTTGTTGTTGTTGTTGTTATTATTATTTGATCCCCTTTTGTGACCTTCTGAGAAGCAAAGTCCATGGGGAAGCCAGACACACCTAACAACCATGTTATTAACTAAAGAACTAACAACTGTGACAAGAAAGGTTGCAAAATGAGGCAAACTTCACTTAAAAAATGTCTTGCTTAGCAACAGAAGTTTTGGGCTCAGTTGTGTTCATAAGTCAGGGACTACCTGTATTTCTTTTTTGCCTGACCTTAATATGAATGAAATTAGCAGATATATTTACTTATCATTTGGTGGGATCCTGACCCATATGGGAACCAATAGATCTGTTGCACACACTCATTGTAGTTCATTTCCCAGCATGTGTGAATCTAGCTAATTGTGGTTTATTAAATAAGCCATGGTAAACCATTCCTTACCTCAGTATGGGATTCAATTCCATAGTAGCTCTTCTTTTCAAGAGAGGAAGTTCAGCTGAAAACAGCCAATGACTCGTTTCCACTGTAGACTTTCATCATGAAGACACTAACTCATAAGTTCACTTTAAAATATTTTAAAAGTTGATGAAAAAAAATAAGACCAATCCTTGTTTTTAAACTTGGTGAAAGAAGGACTTCAATATATCAATGGCTGCATTTTGGATCAATGCCAGGAGGAATGAATGAGAGCTGAATGTTGCCCTTCATGTCTTTTATTTTGCTGTATTGAAACGTGTGTGTGTGTGTGTGTGTGTGTGTGTGTATAATGTAAAATGTCTTGGGCAATTTACTGCAAGGACAGTGTGTGTACACATTTTGCTTTAGATGTGAATGGGGGGTCAGAAGTGCACATGAAAACAAGCATGCATTGTTAGCAGACAAATGTTTCTCTCCATTGACAAAACCCAATGTTGCTGCTGGCTGCATTCAACAGCATTACACAGGCTAATGTCCGTTCCTATAGGACAGGCCTGGTTAGCAGCACACTTTGTGTGAGGAAGCAGGTGCTGTGAATTCCGGACAGATGTTACCTATTTCCTGCCTCAGCACATTTCCATACGAATGTTAACACTGATACTTCTGTGTGTTCGTAGTAGGGGGGAAGCAGCTGCCTGGGACAGTGGGTGTTGGTACTGCTACCAAGATAATGTGGGGTAAACAGTACTGGAAAGTTCTAGGTCTCAACAGCTTGTGACAGTGGGGGCATTGGGATATAATTCATTTCCAAGTTGGTTGAAAGGGATCCTTGATGAAGTGATTTGGTCTGCATTTCATGCAACCTTGTTGAATGCACTGATCCAAGTTGTCCTGTCTTTTTACAGGGTTCTCAGTTGAAAGGCATGCAAAAAATTGAATTTTCAGTTTAAAATACACGGAATTCAAAATGTGGTATTTTAAGTAGGCATATAATGGTTAAAAGGTGTTCAGAGATCTATGGGAGTTTATTGCAGAGAGCCAGGGAAACTGGATTTATAACTCGACACATGAGAAATTGACTTGAATCTGTAAAGATTCAAACTATGTCTCTTGGCAACGATCAGCCGTGTCGGTGTCGAAGCTCTGAGGGAATGTTGCACCCTTCACAAACCTCTCTAAACATTAAGATCAGGGGCAGAAGCCCTCTTAAAGAAGTTCTCACCATCCAAAGCAAGGGTCCCCAACCCACTACTGCGCCATGAGCTGCTCAGAACCAGGCCGCAGAGATGGCAGGCAAGCGCACACATGCATGCATCCCCACTTGCTCGAGCATCAGGTGAATGCATGTGTGTGCACTCCGTTTGCGTGAGTGGCATCTGTGCATGCCTGCTGCTCGTGCAAATGGAGGTGCACACACTTGCGAGCTGTTTGCATGGAACCATCCCTTATCCCCACCCCTCAATCAGTCCACCAAGCCGGAAAAGTTGGGAAACTCTGATTCAAAGTATGCCTATCAGGGCACAAAGCAGAGGAATTTCTCCTAGGTTACTCTCTTTGGCATTGTGCTCAGTCCTTGGTCTTTATGCTGTTAGGGAGTTGGGGGGAATTATAGCTGCCTCTTTAACTATTTATTTATTTATTTATTTATTTTATTTTTATTACATTTATATCCCGCCCTTCTCCAAAGACTCAGAGCGGCTTACAAGCTTAGCAGTAGCCTTCATTCTATGTATATGCCTGCTTATTAGGGCTTTCATACAACCCCCAAGCGGCATTATTACAAAGTCAGCTTAATTGCCCCCAACAATCTGGGTCCTCATTTTACCTACCTCGGAAGGATGGAAGGCTGAGTCAACCTTGAGCCTGGTGGGATGCGAACCTGCGCTAATTGCAGGCAGCTGGTGTTACTTAAGGAGGCATTAGCCCACTGCTCCACCAAGGGTCTTCAGGGGTAGGCAACCTTGGCTCTTTTATGACTCATGGACTTCAACTCCCAGAATTCCTGAGCCAGTTGAATTCTGGGAGTTGAAGTCCATGAGTCATAAAAGAGCCAAGGTTGCCTACCCCTGAACTAGGTCTTTTCATCCAGAATTAGTTAATACCGACTTTAATTGGTGGTCTTAGATTGTTTTCTAAAGCATGGTGAGCTGCCTTGAGAATCCTCTGGATGAAAACATGAAAAAGAAATAATAAATAACAGGAAAGCAATAGCTCTTTCAAATGATGGACTTCACAACTCTCATTGGCCATAAAAACAGCACAGCCAACAGAGCTTACTTTAAGTGATATGCAACATGAGGAAGCTGATTGTGCCAGGAAAAATCAATCAGTGGTCTTCATTCTTGTATTTTTTTATTGCTAGAAATTGGGGGGGGGAGAGAAAATGCCATATATCAAAATAACTTGGCTGTCTTTAGGTATTATACATCATGCATTGAGCCAGCAGAATGGCTATTTGCTGTTTTGTTTGTGGTAATAAACCATCCTAGGTCAACCTCATCTTCAGGTTACAGATCTGCAGTATATTAAAACTGGGTTCCCATACTAAGCCATGCCTTAATTATAGAGTACGGAATAAACCATAATTAACTGGGTTATACTTCACACAGGATGTCAAAAGAAAGTGAAACATAGGTCGGAGTAATGTGTGACCCCAATCCCTGTGGCTTGTGTAACAAGCCAGAGTTTATTGTTATTTGTGAATCCCACCATTAAGAAATAAGACACTAAGAAAATTCAGCCAACTTCAAATATGAAAGAGAAAGTTTGGAAGAGAAACTCTGCTTAACATTCTGTTTTAGCTTCAGGAGAAGAAGGCTTTAGAACAATTCCAAAATATAACCCATCAGCAATCGTATGACAGCTGCACATGTCAGTAGCAAATGAGTGCATGGATTGGAGCCCAATTCTGCAGAATTGAAAACTGAAAATGTAACTCTCCAGTGTATTCCTTGGAATCTCAGCCACTGCCAAAAACAAGTACAGGGAATGTTGGCAGAAAAGAATCTCTGCAGATTTCAGTTCATTAACCAGGATTGGATAATACAGAAGGGTAATTTTTTTTTCACCCAGAGACTAATCATATAATTGTGCCAGTGGAGACACCTGGCCTGTGGAAACCAAAAAGTTCACAAGATAACAAGCAAAATGTTGGAATGGAATACAGGAAGTCCTCACTTAATGACCAGTTGCTTAGAGACTATTCAAAATTATGACTTACCCCATAAAAGGTACTTATGACCAGATTCAAAGTTCTAATCTCCTCCCTCATCCCACCACCCTGCAGTCACATGATTGTATTTTGGGAGATTGGCAGCTGATCCACAGTAACAGCATCCTGCAATCACATGACCACAATGTATGAATTTTTTTGCCAGAAAACAGCATTTTCTAGCAAAAAAAAAAACAAACCACCCAGCAAACACTTAACAACCACAGCAAAAAATGACAAAATTGGGTTAGCTACATGATGACTTGCTTAACAAATGACTTGTTAAGCAGGATCAATTGCAATCATAAATAAAGGACTCTATATCAGGAATGTCAAACTGCTGGCCCGTGGGCCGGATGGGTCATGCTGAAACCGCGCCCACCCCATTGCCAGCAATGGGGAAAAAGTCACAATAAGTCATGTGATGTCACGAGTTTGACATGCCTGCTCTATACCATAAAATTCATTACCAATCTTGATACAACTGGACAAATAGCTTCAAAAACAACTTTACTGGAGTTTACTATGTAATATTTCTATATAAAGATCAATTGTGTGATGTGACCAGTGTCTACATGGTGGGATGAAGCATGTGACATCACATGTGTAATTTGCATGTAGTGTCATTGTGGCTCATAAGTCTCCATGAGCTTAATTAAATTGATGATAATGCAATAGTCAACACTGCTGTGTTGAAATAATTTACCGGGAAATAAATCTTGATTGACATTGAGTCCCAAAGAACATTTTATTAGTTAAATTTACTTGGAACCTAAGGTGACCTGCTTGATGCTCCTCCCCTCATTGTTACACCCACAACCATCCTGTAAGATTAGGTGTAAATTAAACACTAGTCCAAAGTACCTAGCAAACGTTATGTCTGAATGTGGCTTAGAATCCAACTTTTATAAGAATATGAGTCCAGAAGAAGAGTTCAGGGACACTAGCATTTCACCATAGGTAGTGATATTAGAATCATACCTTCTATTGATTATTTGATTAGGTGTCATCAAGTAGGTGTTGACTCTTAGCAAATCACATAGATTTTCTCCATGACAATCTGTCCCTAAGATCCTTCAGATCTTCCAGCTGGGCATTCATTGCCATTGTAACTGAGTACATCCAGCTCACTGCTGATCATCTTCTATTCTTCTTTAGAGCCTTCTCCAGAGAGCTAGGTCTTTGCATAAAGGGTCTGAAGTAGGATAGTGTGAGCCTAGTCATTTGTGATTAGGTTGGTGTGTTTGGTGATCTATCGGTGTGTTTTCTTGTTGTTTTCAGGACACTTCTCCAACATCAGAGTTCAGTAGCATTATCCTGATTCTTCAAGTCCAATTTTCACTTCCATTGTGTGTCATGTGGAACACATTGCTTGCACAATTATGATATTTGTGGGAAAGACTCTTTATAGATCTAATATTAACCACCACAAAACATCTTAATTAATCTTCCTTGAATTATTTCAACCTGGAGTCTCCCACTGAAATTCAAAAGGCTGACTGCCAGAATATCAGCGGTGTCCTGGATTTAAAGATAAAGGCTACCAAATTGCATGTATTGCAGTTAATAATGTGTCTTTTCAATTCATCTGACTATTCTATTTTTTTTCCATTTGATAGGTATATTTTAATTATATGAATTTTTCATAGATAAACAGATGAATCCTACAATATTATCCATTGGGATATGTCTTGTCTTTGTCATACAGTGGAAAGAATATCCCATTCCCTACTAATTTGGCAAACAAAATCTATTATCCCTCTTTTCCCCTTTCTCAATTTTCTACCTTTACTCCTCTCCCTCCCTCCCTCCCTCCCTTTGACACCAAGCTTTGTGGAGGAAACAGACCTTTGAAAATAAACTCTTTCCTCTTTGATCTTTTTTACAAGCATGCAAGGTTTATAGTTCCCTGTGTATGACTTGACACCTTCCCACCTGGGAACTGCTTCTTATCACAGGCACTTTGGACATTATTACTAACTTAGTGGGGAGAGCCTTCTGATCTCGCTGGACTGACTCCCTGCCTGCTGCTAGTGTAAAATTTTCCCAGGATATCCCCAAACTATGTTTCAGGGGAAAGGGGAACTTAGCAGTTGTAGTGTCTGTAATACCCTTAAATTTCTTAGTCCAATGTAAAAATTATGCCAACATTTCACTGTTTTATTCATCAGCTAAGAAAACATTTAGCTAGTTCTTGTCTGTTGTGTTGTCTGTCTGTTGTATACTGTAGTAGCCTGCCTTCAAAATGATGTAATGTAATAAACTGGTAAAAAGTCAAGAGGAAAAATCCCAGAAACCAAATCAAAATGAAACATTGTCTTCCCTTACAATAAAAAAATGAAGAGTTTAGATTTTTAAATAGAGATCTTCAACTCTTCCTTTGAGACCCAAAACATTGAGGAGGGAATCAAGTTTAAGGCCTTCCAAAGGTCTAGCCACAATACAGTTTGGGGTGGTGGGGTGTATGTTTTAAGTGATTACTTAAGATCACTTGGGACAGCAGGAAATGTACTATCATCTAAAGGCAATTCTTCATGGACAACCTAAGCTGCTTCCTTCTTAAGCTATTCCCAGCACTTCCTGAAGCCACCTTTAACCATTCTGGTCTAGGTGGCAGTAGTTTGGCAATAAAGTTGGCTGATGCTCAATCTTGACTTCCTATCTGTGCAAGGAAGTAAGCCTTGTTGTGGGACAGTCTACCAATGCCTCACTTGTCCCCATTCTTCTCCTTTGCTTTCCTAGATCTTTGCACACATGGATGCCTTCACACCCCCTTCCCATATACTCTCTTTTCACACTAACGCAAATGGTTGTTTTTCTCCCCTGTTGTACCTTTGTTGCTCTGATGCTCCAGTGATCAAAGCAAAGGGAACAGGTTGATCCTTCCTTTCCATCTTCCCTTCTAGGCCTGTAGAAACTTTGTAGGAAGGAAGAACAGATGGTTCAGCTTCATAGTAGTAGCACCCATTGAAACTTCATACCTTTATTCCAACATGCATATGTTGCAACTGAAAGATTTAGGGGAAGGGAAGCCTAGCTAAGCTTTGCAGTTGAGAGCCAGTTTAGTCCAATGGTTAAGGCGCCACACTAGAAACCAGGATACTGAGTTCTAGTCCTGCCTCAGGCATGGAAAACTGGTTGGGTGGCTTTGAATCAGTCATTCACTTTCAGCCCAAAACCTCAGGCTCTGGTGACAAGCCAGTCAACCAATCCCTTGTTTCAGTCAAAGAATTAATATTTGGTTGATCTGGAAAAAAAAGACCCTGTTTTTGTGAGAAAAATGCTAGGGAAAAAAGAGAGGAAGTTTTGCAGTAGTGGGGACAAAGGTGTGAAATCAAGGGGAACGTGCTTCACCCCACCTGGGTAGATATTGGAAGGGTGCCCACTGGGTGATATAATAGTTTGTGGAGCATTGACTTTTTAGATAGGATGGGAAAACACAAGTTTGGGAAAGTTCACTGAATTTAAGGACAATCATAGGACCAACTGCTGGATTAAAGCCTTGGTATCTCAGCATGAAATGGCTGCTCAGGGTTCCTTCAGTAGCCAGCCACTGAAGGAAATGAGACATGGTAGATGCTGTTGCCATTGCCTACATAAATTAGGAAGATTTTGTCAGCAGCAGAAATATGCACTACCAATAGAGAGCAGCAGAACTTAGAATGTTTCTATAGTTCTACCTCTTTACTGCCATCTAGTGATGGTCTGATTTTTTACAGCACAAATACTCCTTAAATCTGGAGTAAAATTACAAGGGATGGGAGGTGGGAGACTTGTCAGAATTAAATTGAGAAAGGTTATAGGAATGTTTGGGGGGAAAAACTTAGCTCATTGAAACAAATTGTTTGGGAAATGTTTTGTTTTCTAATGTGGGATGTACATCTGTGGTGTAATGAGACTGGGAACAGATGAGGCTGAGGAAGTTTCTCACTATTTCAGCCCAAATCTCTTTTCTGTTGAGTGCCTTTCCTGTTCTCCAGGGAAGACTGCAGAGTTTCTTTTGAAATAAGTTATTCAAATTCATTCCAGTTCTATGAAAAATAATGCTGCTTCCTACTGAAAGTTCAGAGAGTTCTGGGAACTCATATCCTACTCATATTTATATAAAAGTTCAATCTCACTTCTAACCAAGAAGTAAATTATAAATTCAGTCAGGATTATATCATGGGAAATATGGAAGCATATCAGAATAGACTTGATGGCAACAGTTGTGCCGGATGTGAAATCTCACCAATACACAGATGGATACCCCAGAGTAATTATCACTGGGAATTATAATTTAGCAACATCTGGAGGGTTTTCCCCATCTCTGCATAATAGATTTTGAACACCTTAGAGACACTACAAAAATGCTACATCATTAGTCTTCTTTGAGGAACTTTTTTCCCTCTCACTCTCTGCCCAAGTGAAGGCTTTCTAGATTTTGCAAGCTTAATCATAATTTATCCAACAGGTTCATTCATGCTTACAGTGGGACTTAGTCATAACTAAGTGGTGTCTTGTTTGTTAAGTTTCCAGTCAAGTCATTCTATCTTTTAACGTCAGTCTCAAGACAAATGAAGTTTTCTACGGTCCCTCGGATGGAAAAAATGTTCCTGCCTTATGTCTGTATGAAATATTGCTGCCAAACATACAGGATCATGGTCAGTAAAACAGCTGATAACACTCATTACACATTTTTCCCTGGTTGTCTATAAAAATGGGGGACAAAGAAGCATGTGCTGTGTTGCAGGGGTCTCCAACCAGGGTGACACGCATGACAAATCCTTTATTGTGTTTCCTTTGAACAATCTGGTGTTGGCAGGTATGGTTTTGTGTTGGAGCTTGGTTGGGGGGGGGCAGGGGGTGGAATCCCAAGTGGCTTTTTACTCTGAGCAAAAATGAACTCCAGTTTTTTGCTCTGGAAGCCCTTTAATCATCTGCTCTTATCTGCTGACTTCAATGTAGGTTGCTGGCTGTTGTCACATTTTTGTCTGCATGCTTTTAAAGAAGGCGAGGGGAGATGTAACTCATTCCTGACATGAGGCAGCAGGCCTCTTGGATTTGCATGTAGTACAAGCAGGTGCAAGAGCTGGTGGAATAACTTTGCTGAGTGGAGGGGAGGGGCATTTCCCCCTCCTGCCTTCCCTAGAGCAAAGTTGAGCAATTGGAAAAACCTGCCATAGAACACCTGCTATCAGCTTTGTCTTGAGTAAGTCAGACATGGGAGTTGGTTTGCTATGCTTGTTTGCAGACTGGGATACACGTTGTAGTTCTATACAGGCCCAGTAGGGAATAAGTCCCAGATCTGGACATATTTACTTGTGAGTAAACATGCTTAGCCTAGCATTCCCAAGTTTATCTTGCCTGGATTAACACTCACATTCTTATCTGTTAATGGAACCAGGATTAGTTCAATGACTAAATTTGGGGAATTTGCACATCTGAATTGATGGCATGCTAGGTTTGAAAAAAAATGCTAGGCTAAAATACAGTTGGGGAGATCAGTGTCTTGCAAAGAGAGCTCCATTCTCAGCAAATCTTTAGTAAGCACATCATAACAAAGCAACCTCACTCCCACTCTAACATAGTTAACTGCTTGTTTTGTCTAGTGTATATATTTTACTCTGAAACAGACAAGCGTGCTACTTATTAAGAACCTCAAGGAGGCTTTGTTCCTGTAATTAAAAATGTGAGAAACGAGGAAACCGAACTTCAAGCCAAACCGAGTATCACTGCATCATTCTAGCTATGCTTGTCCTTAAGATCTCTGCATCATAGGTTTCACCTTCTGGGTTAAACCACAATGTGGCTTGTTTGATCTTTGATTTCCTGACTTGTGTGAAACTAGCCATTGTAGTTTATAGGTGAATGTCACAAGAGCTTGTCCAAGAAACAATGGTTAAACAAACTATGATTTAAACCCAATTACTAGGTTTACCAAGGCTTACATTCAAGCAAATACACTTATTGTGTTGTATCTACTGCTTTCCCAGCTTAGAGTTTTAACTTGTGAGGATAAACTGAAGTTATAAAAAAATAAGAAATGCAGTATTTTACCCAGAAGGTTAACAAAAATATCCCGAAGAAGAGATAATTTAACAAGAATACTTATCAGAAAGTATGGATTCATCCTACCACTGTATATGTAGAAGGCAAAATCATTTATCACTTGGCTTTCTGGGCAGGTGCAGAGACTGTAGCAAGTACAACATTGCTGCGTGTTTAGTTGTTCCTTACTCAGAAGCTATGTGAGCAAAAAAGTAATATAAATAAGCCAGCATTTTATCATCTCTTATGCTGTGCACAGAAATATGTCAAAGCTGAAATTCAGCAAAGAATTTGGAAACATGCTTGACTGCAGTAGAGAAACAACACAGAGAATAATCCACTAGTTAGAGAGAAAAAATTCAGGAGGATTTATGGGACAGGGGAAAACAAAAGTTGGAAAACATCCTGCAGCGTGCCTGTCTCCCAAGCTGCTGTAAAGGAGCATCTCAGCCTTCAGCCAAAACCAATTAAGGGCAATTAAAGAAAACGCTGATCAAAAGCTCTGTTGATGCAGCACCAGGCACGTTGCAGGTGCAACATGGTTTACAGCTGCCAGCTAGCCCAGCCTAGTTTCAAAAATCAGTTGAATGCACACGCCAGGCATGTTGCCGGTTGTAAAAAAAGAGTCAACGCAGGCTAGAGCATCGCCTCTGGGCACCGAATTCACATGACATTCTCTGGCTGCTGCTTCTGCCCTCAGCACTCCCTTCTCTAAATGTGCCTTCAAGCTGGCAATTCCTGGCAGGGTGCAGGTCTCGGCCTGAGCAGGATACAAGTGTCATCCTGAATCTGCTTCATGGGGATACTCTGTTTGACTCTCTGACAGACAGGTGAGCATTCCAGCTATTCCTGTCTCCTCCTAGTCTGAAGGCTGTGATTTTCGGCAAAAGGAATGCCTCACCAGAGGGCCTGGCTGTGGATTTCTTTTGTCTGACCAATGTGTTTGCTGTCAGAACCATAACCGAAGTAGACACCTCCTCCTTCAGTACTGAAAAGCAATCAAATAGAAATCACAATTTCTTCTGAAGCCCAAATGCATGAAGGCAGAATCGTGTAATCCAGCATTGCTGACTGAGGAATTCTGGGAATTGAAGTCCACACACCTTAAAGTGGTCAGGTTTGAAAAACACTGTACAGGTAGTCCTTGACTTACAACAGTTCATTTAGTGACTGTCCAAATTTACAAGGGCACTGGGAAAAGTGACTTATGACCATTTTTCACATGACCGTTGCAGCATCCCCATCAAAATTCAGATGCTTGGCAACTGGTTCAATATTTATGACAATTGCAGTGTCCTGGGGGCATATGATCCCCTTTTTGTGACCTTTTGACAAAGTCAATGGAGAAGCCAATTCACTTAACAACCATGTTACTAATTTAACAAATGAATGTTTCATTTAACAACACCTGTCAGAGAGTTAAGCAAAGTCACAAAATGGGGCAAAACACACTTATCAAATGTTTCACTTAGCAACATAAATTTTGGGCTCAATTGTGGTTGTAACTCGAGGACTACCTGTACTATTTGCAGTACACTGTAGATTGTTGTATGGTGCTCTGCCTTTAAGAAAAGTGATTAGTAGATCCCACCAACTTCATTTTTGTCATTAATATTGTCTACTTGGGGGTGAGGAGTGATCACCAATCATTTATTTAAACAATATACTTGATCTCTTTTACAGCAGTGTCTCTGGGCAGCATATAAAGTTAAAACCAACAATTAAAAACAATCCAAATAATTAATGTCTAGAGTCTAAAAAAGAAAAATCCAATTTGCAATTAAAATGACAGTAGCCAGCAGAGTTTGCTTAGCCTCCTGGCACAAATGCCTGAAGGGACAGCCAGGTTTTCAGTGCCTTGGGCTAGAGTAGGATTGGACAAGTATTGGTGGGCAAAATGCCCCATCCAAATAAAGACAGAAGTAGGCCTGTGTGAAATCCCTTGTTGACAGAAGCAGTAACATGGCAGAATCTGGCTCTCTTTCCTGGTTTAAATCAACCTTCTGTGCTGCACAGGAGAAAACACTAATGCTGTTTTAAATATAGGTCTAGCACTAAATCCATGTTTACAAGGAACCTGTGTAAGACTTGGCAAGGGTTTCAGAAAGTGTCAGACATTAAACAAAAATCTTCTGGGTATCTGGTCTCTTCTGCAGGCCAAGGCAAAATACCCATGGAGACATGAAATCCTTGGAATGGGATACTAGCCCCTGGAAAAGTAAGCTATTGTTTTATCCAAGTGATGGTATGAATTCTATTTATGTGTATCTCATTTTTATTATTTTTATAAATAAACCAAGGTGGTGAGCATACCTAATACTCCTTCCTTCCTATTTTCCTCACAATAAAACCCTGTGAAGTGGACTGGGCTGAGAGAGAGTAACTGGCCTGAAATCACCCAGCTGGTTATCTTTCTTAAGACAAGACTAGAACTCATGGTCTATTAGTTCTGAGTGTGATGCCTTAAAAACACTAGACTAAGGGTGTCAAACTGCTAGCCCACGGGCCAGATGTGTCATGTGGAAGCCACACTCACCCCATTTCCGGCAATGGCAAATCCGTCCCGATACTTTGTGCGATGTCACATGATGTCATGAGTTTGACATGTCTGCACTAGACCAAACTCGCTCTATTCAAAACCAGAAACAGGGAAGACAGCTTTAAGTTGCCTCAGTTGAAGAGGAGATGAAGGAGATGTCATGGAAGACATTATTGTTATTGTGTAGTGGGTTCTGGAGAGTAGGAAGGACGCCAGGCCGATGAGTACAGCATAACAGCTCTTTATTGGGTGGAAATGACCATACTGGGGAATAGGGGTTACCTGCACTCTTTATATACCTGGCCAGGTACACAGCCAACCAATCGGATTGAACCTCTGTTTCCCGCCGAACTGCTTCCCGCCAAAACAGTTACAGTTCAACGCCTCCTGGTGGTGACTCTTATACAATGCTTTAGGTGTTCCTTTAAGCCTAATACATAACAATTGTGATGTATTTGACCATTGTTAAAATAAATTTCTGCCTTCATCTCTTGATGTATTCCTGCTTGTTACTGTTCCCTCTCCAGCTCTGCATCTGAAAGTGGTCCAGAGCTCCGAAGTTCTTTCAGATGACTGCCCTTCCTTCTTTATACCTGCCTCTGCTGACACAGGCCCCTGTGGGGAAATCCCTCTCAAAATCCTCTGTGCCAGAAAGCTGCTAAATCCTCATATCCTTTTTTTCATCCTTTTATTTAAGCGATCACCACCTCAAAGTAGTGAGAGGCTAAGCAGTAGAAGCTTTCCTAATCTGATCGCCCTTCTGGTAGGAGGGTACCATTCCTATCGACATGTTCTATTGTGGGAGAGACAAAAAATGTCTGCACAGTTTTTGCCATCTAGATCTTGATGAACTATATACAACCTGAGCCCCTTCAGTTGATTCAGGGGAGCAGGCCACTTCTCCTCCCTCCAATGCCTCGGCCAGCAATTTGGCTCCTGAATAATAAGTTTCACCTTCTGACCTGAAGTTATACACAAGTAGCTCTGTTTGTATCTTCAGTAATGTTCTGTTCTCACTCTCCTGTAATCCCAGTGAACACACTTTTTCATAGGCCACACCAAGGATTTTTAAAGAGAAGTTCAATAATAGAAAAGTGTGAGTTCTTATCTTTCCCCCACTTTTGCAATTAGTTTTCTGTTGATTTGGAAGCATCATGTTTCTGCTGGGAAATTAGAGGCTCTGTGTTGGAAAATGCCTCATATTGTTGCAGTCATACCTGCATATAATCAATCAAGTTAACTTTGGGGACTGTTTTCTACAATAGCTCTCTAGAATTTTAAGTAGAAACTATTCCCAATCCTACACAGGATTCCAAAGGTGAAATTTTGGATTGTTAGTGTATAAAAGATGCATTTTACTTGACCTGTAGGTGGCTCAGTGAGTTAGGACGCTGAGCTTGTCGATCAGAAGATCGGCAGTTTGGCGGATCGAATCCCGAGTGCTACGTAACAGAGTGAGCGCCTGTTACTCATCCCAGCTTCTGCCAACCTAGCAGTTCGAAAGCACGTAAAAAATGCAAGTAGAAAAATAGGGACCATTACGGTGGGAAGGTAACAGCGTTCCATGCGCCTTTGGCATCTAGTCATGTCGGCCACATGACTGCGGAGATGTCCTCAGACAAGCGCTGGCTCTTCGGCTTTGAAACAGAGATGAGCACCAGCCCCTAGAGTCGGAAACGACTAGCACGCATGTGCGGGGGAACCTTTACCTTTACCTAAGTTTTTCCTACCATTTAAAATCTGTAAAAATATGTACTTTCTATTTTTCCATCAAACAACAATGTTGCCATATAGCTTGTCTGAGAAAAAGAGACTGGTCCCCAATCACCCACAAAATTCCACAGCTGAAGGGAGACTTAAAACCTAGGTCTCTTTGCTCCTAAGCCAGCATCTTAACCACTTACTTTTTACCTCAAACTGGTGCTTTCCATATTGTTGTAACTGCAGCTCCATAACTGCTGGAGAAGTCTGGGAATCACCACCATAAGAAGGGTACCAGTTTTAAGAAGTCTGTTTGAATACAGGACTTGCTTTTAGCCACCCAATAAGGTAAGTCTACAAACCAGGGCTCAGCATTAGGTAACCAAGTGACATTCATATGTAACAACATACTCCTTTTCCACTGCAGGCCTAATCCATCTATCTAAAACAGACATGTCAAACGCGCGATGTCACATGACGTCGCACAACGTATCGGGACGATTTTGCCCTTGCCGGCAATGGGGTGGGTGCGGCTTCCGCATGACGCATCAGGCCTGTGGACCGGCAGTTTAACACCTCTGATCTAAAAGGTACAACAACATTTTGCTGTTATCACTGTTGCTGAGTACTTATTAAAATGGATAGTTCCTACTGAACTGCTACTGATTAATTCTAGTCAATTTCACCTATTTTCATTTTGCTGGGGCTACTCTAATGAAGATAAAAGAGTTGCAAGAAAGGAGGGACAGGAAATTGATGCAGAAACTATCCAAATAGTTCAGATCAACCTTTAATACATTTTATGAAAGATCACAAATCTGCTGCCAGACTGGACCAGCTCAGGAATAATCCTACCTAGCTGTAACTTTCCAAGTGTACCCTTCTCCCAATTAGCTGCTATGAATCCAGTGATGGTTAAAAAGTACACTTACTTTCACAGAGAGTGCAGTTTTAGTGCAAAATAGATTGAACCTTTCTTGGAATTCACTTCCCATTTTATCTGGATTTATTTCATCTTGTTCTCTCTGATTCAGCTCATTATCAAATGTAGGCAACATTCAAGGATAGTGATTACATCGTTGGATTTAGATGGCAGGAAACAGCAGGGCCGAATGTTATCAGCATATTGATGGCACACCATTTCAAAGTAGTATTTATCAAATCTACTTTCCACCCATCTTAAGCCTTTGCCTTAAGTGATTTCACCTAGATCTTGAACAGCATGAGGACAAGAAGAAGCCGTGTGTGATGACATAAATTAATGAAGTAAGTGCTGAGTAGGAGCTGCCCAATGCCATCTTCTGCATCAGAATTGGGCATGCTTGTGATGTGGTGATATTGTGGGAGGGAGGGAGGGAGACATCTTTTGGGTTCTGGGTGATGTTATTTTTTTTTAAGTGTGATCAAGACTAGCAAAGACTTAATATACTTATTCTGCTTGATATTTTTATTACTATCACTTCAAATTGTGCCAAACCAGTATGGCAAGTGTTATGTACTGGGCTCATAGTAATACTACGTGGGTTGCTGGAGCAGCTAAGGACTCTCCAGCAACCCAGACTACAAGTTTCCAGCGCTATAATTGGCTATCCCTAGGCGGCAATGGTTGTTTCAAACCTATTGGTTGCCACCTAGGGGCTAGACTATATATTGCAGCTAGTTGCAGCCATTTGCTCAGTACAGATTCTTCACGAAATAAAATATGAGTTTCCCTGTACTCAGCTACCTCATCTTCATTCCTGCGCCAAAGAACCCGCTATTTAACAGCAAGTTTCTGAGAGGTCACACAAAAAAGGAGAGGGAGGGAGGGCAGACTCATAAGCGCCTACCTTTGGTATATGAAATCTATGCAAATCTCTGTTTGCTTTTATCACTTAAAAGCAGCCACATGAGTTCCATTGTTTTATTAGAATAAGAACACTGAAAAAATGGGTGTCCAATCTCTTTTACAAACCTCCAGTGTTGGAGCACCCTCCATTTCTGAAGGCAAGTCATTCCACTGATTAATTGTTATGTCAGGAAGTTTCTCCTTATTTTTAGGTTGGTTATCTCATTGATTAGTTTTCATTCGTTGCTTCTTGTTCTGCCTTCAGGTGCTTTGGAGAATAGGTTGACCCCCTCTTCCTTGTGGCAGCCCCTTAGATATTGGAACACTGCTATCATGTCACCCCTGTCCTTTTCATTAAACTAGACATACCAACTTCCAATAAATACAAGTATTTATTTGATTTGGGGTTTTTTCATGAATTAACACTGTGCCTTAAACCCAAGCTGCTTTTATGATTGTCCAGTAAGATCCAGGACCTTTCCCTACACTGCTCTTCCCCTGTCTTTGAATTTGCAGAAAACTTTACTATCATAATTTTTTTTCCTCACTGCCAGTCCTCCTTGCACTGATCCCAGTCCTTGTCACCCACCTGATTTTCCTCCAATGCTTGTATCTCACTCCCCTCATGACTCTGGTCTGTTGCTATTATAAAACCTGGCTCTGGTTATGACAGAAAGAAGGGTAATAGGAGTGGCACTGGAAGGAAGCAAGAAATGGCAGGCAAATCCTGAAGTCAATCTTGTCTTCAGTATTGTTGCAGTTCCATAACTGACAGCTGTTTTCCCTCTTGGTGGTAATGTGCAGAAGAGGAAGGTTAGCAGAGCTAGAAAATTTGACCATTTTGTCCAAGTGTTGTGCATTGCATGTGCATGATCAGGACAGCGTGATATGGCAGCAAGTCAGAATAAAGTCATGCTTGTATGCTTTTCTATTGACCCAAGAATGGATAAATAGTGCTTTGACTCAGCAGTGGGGAAAAGGCCCTTGATGGTGTCAGAATGAGGAGGACATAGCATGTTACCACTGGTTTAGTGAAAGATGATATAAGACTGTCTTACTCAGTGCTTTTTTTGTAAAAGAAAAAGGTGCCGGAACTCACACTTGTCATATAACCCGCCTTGCCTACCCTACAAGGTTCCATCCAAAAAAGGTGCCGGAACTCCGTTCTGAGCGTTCTATGAGGAAAAAAAAAGCCCTGGTCTTACTCATAGTTACAAGTAAGATAAAGGAAATGCAGGGATGCAAAAGAAATGTCATTAGGGCATGTTTGTGCCCTGTTTAGGTGCAAGTGGGAGTATAACTGCAGATAGAAGTATTGTCCACTTGAAGGATTAGAGTATTTAGATTTAGAAGATAAAATAGGGGGTAAAGATTAATTCCTGCCTCCCCCTCAGGGTTGTGATCCAAATCAAAATGAATTAAGGCTTTTCTAAATCACATATATGAAGAAAATAATCTCTATCTTACAATAGTTTAAATTCCAGATATGGTCATAACGCTATCAGGGAGAGCAAAGGTTTCTTTTTTTTTATTGAAAAGTTTTAACATACATTTTATCTTTAACAATCCCCCCTCCCCCTCCCGTACCCATCCCTCCCTACCCCTCCCCCCTCCCCCCCCCCCCCGACTTCCCAGAGCTAAGTACAGGGTATAAAAACAAAAAAAAACAATCATGAACATCCATATGCTAACAACCATAAACTCTAAAATCTGTCACTCTCTAGCTCATATAGGATAACTACAAACACTATTACTATTAAATATAAAAAAAGAGAGAAAAAGGAAGACTTATTCAAATGCTACATGAAACTTTTTAGTCCCATATTTGTTCTGGATATACTCAATCCATTTTCTCCACTCCATAATATAACGTTCTTGCGAGTGATCTTTCAAATAAGCCGAGATCTTTGCCATCTCTGCCAGGTCAGAAACCTTTAAAGTCCATTCTTCTATAGTCGGCAGTTCCTCCTTCTTCCAATATTGACCTATTAAGAGTCTTGCTGCCGTAATTAAATTCAACATCAGCTTAGTGTCCACAACCGTAGCATCTGTAATTATACCTAACAAAAAAAGTTGCGGACAAAACTTTATCCTTTGCTTGAGAATCTTCTGCATGTTCCACCAAATTTTTATCCAAAAGGCCTTAACCTTTTTACAAGTCCACCATATGTGAAAATATGTTGCATCTTCATCGCCACACCTCCAGCACTTGGGCTGATAATTCGGATACATACTTGCAAGCTTTTTAGGATCTAAATGCCATCTATAAAACATTTTATAAAAGTTCTCTCTTAAGTTTTGAGCTTGTGTAAATTTTACGTTCCTCACCCAAATCTTTTCCCACGTGTCCATTGTAATAACTTCTTGGATGTTTTGGGCCCATTTTATCATACAATCTTTAACAAGTTCTGTTTCTGAATCAATTTCTATCAATGCAAGATATATCCGTTTGATATGTGCTGGACCCTGATTTCTAATTTGCTTTATCAAATTTTCATCAGTCATTGTAAAACCAGTTTTCTGATCTTCTTTCCACCTGGCCCGTAGCTGAATATATTGAAACCAAGTTTGAACAATCTTCTCATCTCGCAAGAGACTGTACGGTTTCAGACACCAGACATTTCTTTCCAGACTTAAAATCTCCTTATACGTAGTCACATCATGTTTAAAACCAACATTTATATTTTCTATTGCGTGTTTTGGGATTGCCCACAATGGTATCTTACAATCTAACTTATGTCTATACTTCTTCCAAACTCTCAACAATGCCTGTCTTAAAATATGCGCTTTAAACACATTATCTACCTTTTTATCATACAACAAATATGCATGCCAGCCAAACAACAAGTCGTGGCCCTCAAGATTTAATAACCTCTCTTGTGTCAAATTAATCCAATCACTTATTCCTGCTAACGCAGCAGCTTCATAATATAATTTAAAATTGGGCATTTTAAGACCACCTCTTTCACGAGTATCCTGCATAATCTTAAGTTTAACTCGTGGCCTTTTCCCTGCCCAAACAAATTTGTTGATACCTCGCTGCCATTCCTCCAGATTAGAATCTTTCTTAAGAACCGGTATCATTTGAAATAAGAATAAAAATTTAGGCAGGACATTCATTTTCACTGCTGCGATTCGCCCCAACAAAGACAATTGCAATTTTTCCCAGCTCTCCATTTCTTTTTGGATTTTTCCCCATAATCTTTCATAGTTATTTTTATATAACTTTGTATTAGAGGGTGACAAAAACACCCCCAGATATTTGACCCTCCTGACAATCTCAAATCCAGTTAGTCCTTCTAAAAGGGCCTTTTGCGATACTGTCATATTTTTGGCCAAAATTTTAGTTTTTTGTGCATTAACTTTAAATCCAGAAACCTTCCCATATTGCATTATTATCTCCATCAGGTCCACAACAGAGTTCTCCGGCTGGGTCACCGTAACAACCAGATCATCTGCGAACGCTCTCAATCTATAATCCTGATCTCTAATTTGTATACCCTTAATTCTTTCCGAATTCCGTATTTTTACCAATAATATCTCCAGTGTTAACACAAATAACAAAGGCGATAACGGACACCCTTGCCTTGTGCCCTTCTCAATATTACAAACTTCAGTCAAGCTATTGTTAACTATTATTCGGGCAGTTTGTTTTTGATATAATGCCCTAATTGGTTGCAAAAATTTATCCCCAAAATTCATTTTATCTAAAACTTTCATCAAAAATTGCCAATTCAATTGATCAAAAGCTTTTTCAGCATCTAAAAAAATTAGCGCCGCAGGGATCTGGTTATTCCTTTCCAAAAACTCTAACACATCAACTATATGCCTCACATTATTTTTCATTTGCCTACCACTGATAAACCCAGTTTGATCCCCATGAATCACCTGTTGCAGAACCCTCATCAGTCTATTAGCCAACACCTTAGCAAATATCTTATAATCTGTATTTAAAAGTGATATCGGTCTATAATTTTTTACTTGAGTAGCATCTTGATCTTCCTTCGGAATCAAAGAAATAAAAGCAGTTCTCCAAGACGGAGGCACCTTTCCCCCTCTCTGAATTAGGAGAGCAAAGGTTTCTGTTTTTCATGTATGACATTGTATGTAGCATATTTAGAGCCTTCATTTCACAACATCTCTTGTGGTACATCCTGCATTTTGATTCCTTGACAAACCCTATAGACGTTCATTGAGATTTTAGTTTTGCTATATTTAGCATAACTTACTGGGGTTCCATTTATAAAAGCAGAATACAAACTCAGTCTGACAACACAGAAAACTTTAAGACGCACATCATGAAAAATCAATTTTTATTGTTTTATTATTTTAATTAAAGATTTTCACAGAAGTAAAAGACAAACATGAAACTATATAAAGTAAGATAAAAGTGTGAAAAGTAGTACAAATAGAAAAAGAAAAGATATATAAAGTGACTTCTGATCTTTTTTACAATAATTACAAATTAATTTATAATCTCTCCCCGTCTTTAAAGTTACATCATAATTCCCTTCTTCCTTTATTCAAGCCTTTTTAACCAGTAAATTCATTTCACTTTTCCCCCATTTTCAGCAAAAAAGTCCCCCAAGGTTTTTCAGTCTTTAATAAAAGGACTTGTCTGAATATCATTTTTTTTAAAAGGTGGTTAATAGTGGTGAAGATGCTGGCCTAGAACAGTGTGACTTCTAGTCTTGCCTTAAGCTTGAAAGGAAGCTGGATGACTTTCTCTCCGCCCAACCCACCTCACAAGATGGTTGTTGTGGGGAAAATAGGAAGAAAAATAAGTATTATATATGTTTGCTGCCTTGAGTTACTTGTAAAGTAATATGTTATATATTCAGACACAAACAACCCCTCACATTCATAAGGAATCCCCGGCAGCCGTTTGACAGCCGTCAAATGGCTGCCGCGGCATTCCCCCCACACACACGCGGCGAGCGGCCGATTCTGACAGCTGTCAAACTGCCGCGCATGCGCAGTGCAATGACAGCTGTCAAACCGGCCGACTCTGACAGCTGTCAAACTGCCGCGCATGCGCAGTACACTGACAGCTGTCAAACTCCAAAGAGCCGCGCATGCGCAGTTCGGCCGGAGCTGTCAAAACTGCCAGCTGGCCCCGGCAACAAGCCGCCTCAGCCGCAGCCGGCCCCCTGCTTATTGGGCGTCCTATTCTGGCGGGAGATTCTTGTCTGTTTATTGGTTTTGAGAGTTATTGTTGCCATCCCAGTTTACTATAAATAAGAGAGATTCCCAGCATTGTTTCGCCGGGACCTCTGCCCAAATAAACGCTGTTGGTTTGAACCTGCCTGCTGTCTCGCTGTCGTCTCTCAAGACAGCTCATAATAAGACTGATAAAAAAACTAATAAGTAATGTCCTGCAGTCAGACTTTTGATAGCTATGCTTCATGTAGGAATGAACCTGTTTTTCCAAGTATTTCATTGTGCTAACAATGAACATAAAGGTAAAGGTAAAGGTAAACGTTTCCCCGCACATGCGTGCGAGTCGTTTCCAACTCTAGGGGCCGGTGTTCATCTCCATTTGAAAGCCGAAGAGCCAGCGCTTGTCCAAGGACGTCTCCGTGGTCATGTGGCTGGCATGACTAGATGCCAAAGGTGCACAGAACGTTGTTACCTTCCCACTGTAGTGGTCCCTATTTTTCTACTTGCATTTTTATGTGCTTTCGAACTGCTAGGTTGGCAGAAGCTGGGACGAGTAACAGGCGCTCACTCTGTTACACGGCACTTGGGATTTGACCCGCCAAACTGCCGACCTTCTGATCGACAAAGCTCAGCGTCCCAACCCACTGAGCCACCGCGTCCCTTACAATGAACATAGGAGTTAAAATAAGTTCTTTGGGGTTCCTTTTGGGTTCTTTTGGTTACCACCTTACAAATTCAGAGGGGAAAGTTAATGAATACATTTAATAATAAAGTAGCCTGCAATTCCATGGCTCTTTTGCAGTGCCAGAGCTTGTGACTTATCTGTATGGTAAGCATTCCTTGTTCATATTCTTTGAGCAACATTACTTATTTTCTTCTAACAAATTCTGGACAGTTGCTATCTCAGATGGAAACTAATTCGAGTGCTTTAAGAAAGATGAACTTTGGAGCTTGATGGAACTCTTCTATGGGAGAAATATTGACCTAATATGTTACTACCGTATGGGCTAGTAAGGTGAGGTCTATATCTGAACACCTGCCGGTCATGAATTCCAGGAGACAGGAAGAGTGCAAGGGTTAGGATTGCCTAATCACAAGCTAAGTAGATGCAAGCAGCATCTTGTATAAGCAGTTCTTATGGACATATTTCAAGGCTTACTGATAACACAGTTGCTTTGCTAATGGCATGTTTGCTTTGCCAACCTAGTCATTAGTTGCTAGGGTCTAAAATGAACTTAGACAAAGGTCTATCAATAACAATTACCCAAAGAAATAATAGGAGTCCTCCATGTGAATATGCAGCATACCTCTAGTTTCAATTGTTGGGAGAAGATTGTTTAAGAGTGCCCAATTGCCTTCACACTCTATTTGTGAACTTCCTAGTGTTTATGAATGGCTTCTTCAGAACACAAATGGATCTTTGGTCCAATTCAACATAGTTTCTCTGAGATGCCATCCCTTGTCCAAGCTGTCTATGAGTTCTAATTTGTTGATCTCAGCCACATTTGATTTTTGGGATTGCTGTTTGATGCATTTTAGAGTTCCAAAGCTCATACACATTTCTGAGGCAGCTGTAAAGGAAATAGCTTCAGTTCTTTGCTTAGAGAGTAATTGTCTCTCCAGTGGAGAAGCTGCATGTTACTGCATTTAATATGCTCATCTGCCCCAAACCTCTCCTGTTCTTTCTGAAGCAAATGAACCCGGTTAACCAGCCTGAAACTGCCTCAGATGTGCAGGTGGACAAAGTCCAAGATACAACAGAATCATTTTGCATGCACAGAGGGAAGCCACAGCCAACAGTGAGAAGTTACAGCCGGAACCCTTGGACCTAATGACTTCTTGACTTTCATGATAATGATCATGTGGCCACAGAGGGGTATTTAATAGAGTTAGGCAAATGACTCCCTGACAACATGTACGGACATGATTTAATTTCTAGTGAAAATAAACCTCTCCTGCAGCCACCGTGAAGCAGACAAGCTTGTCTTTCTTGCAATATCTGAAGCTAGCTTTGTCATGATAAATTGAAAATGGACACAGTGTGCTCAGAGGAGCACATTCTTGCCCATTGGAAAGGACTTTGTTTGGCAAGAAACCCATCTGGATTCAATGCCTGGAGAAGGAGCTTTTTGTTAAACCCACCCCAACATCATTTCCTTTAAAGTTAGAAAGCATTTTCTATGAAAGAAAGAAAAAAGAACTCTCTTGCAATACACTGAAGTAACAGTCTGGAAATTTTCAGTTGGTCTGAAGAGGTAAGAACTGTAATGCAGGTACTCCTTGATTTACAACAGTTTAGTGACTGGTTGAAGTTACAACAGCATTGAAAAAAGTGACTTATGACCATCTTTCACACTTATGACCATTGCAGCATCCCCATGGTCATGTGATCAGAATTCAGATGCTTGGCAACTGATTCATATTTATGACAGTTGCAGTGTCCTGGGGTCATGTGATCACCTTTTACGGCCTTCTGACAAGCAAGGTCAATGGCGAACCCAGTTTCATTTAAGAACTGCATTAACAACTGCAGTGATTCACTTAACAAATATGGCAACAGAGGTCATAAAATGGGGCAAAACTCACTTAGAAAATGTTTTGCTTAGCATCAGAAATTTTAGGCTACATTGAGGTCATAAGTCAAGGACCACCTGTAGAAATTTCAAATTCAGAGGCCGAATTGCACTTAAATTGTTGGGTTAGTAATTAGAATATTGGGTGAACCTGCCACTGTCTTTGATAAGCTATGAATTGTGATTATGTACAGCTTAGTTATCAAACTTTGAGCAAGCCATGGCTGAGTCCAATGTGTCACTGTGTTTTCTAGACAATGATTTATGGCCTAGCATGACATATGAAACTCAGATACTTTGGCCACCTAATGAGAAGGAAGGACTCACTGGAGAAGAGCCTAATGCTGGGAAAGATTGAGGGTAAGAGAAGAAGGAGATGACAGAGAATGAGGTGGCTGGATGGAGTCACTGAAGCAGTAGGCATGAGCTTAAATGGACTCCAGAAGATGGTAGAGGACAGGAAGGCCTGGAGGAACATTGTCCATGGGGTCGCGATGGGTCAGACATGACTTCGCAACTAACAACAACAACATGACATGTGACTTCAGATAGTTGTGGATTAAAGCAAAATTAACAAATCACAATTAAGGGAATTGTGTTTTGAGCAATGTGTGAAGTTATATGTTAATACATAAAGCTGAATGTATTTCTGAAAGTGATTAGAAAAAGAAGTACACGAACCCAATGTTGAAGGCATTGACTGTGGTTTGAGCAAGATGGCTATTCCCTTTTCTTCCAGAGCTCTGAATTCACCAGAGATTTCTATCTGGTCTGGTTGCAAGGACTGCAAGGAACAACTGGGTGATCTCAAGTTCTCTCCTTGTTCAGAGAGGAATTACAAAGACCCAGTCTTCTCACCAGTTCTTCATCACATTGAAATTATCAAGTCAGCTTTCTGCAGAACCATCTTTAGTCCATCATTTCTTCTCCAGAAGTCTGCCTTTTTGACATTTCTTACTTTCTCCATTTCTCTTCACATATAAATTCTCTCCTCACAGCAAGTTTGGACAGGGAGATTTTCCTAGAGGACTGGATAGGTTGTTTGTGGGGGCTTTGGTTGCTTCATGAGAAAGTGGCACCACCTGAACTTGCCTTTTCTAGACTTAAAAGCTCAACGGGGTCACTCCCTGTTGGAATGGATAGATGGATCACCAGGGAACTCTAAAGAACCAGGATAGACTGGGAAACTGAAAAAAAAATCAGAATAAAGCAGTGATAAACCAATCTATGCTGTGTATCAAGAAGAATGCATGATTGGGTCCATACGGTCCTTTAAATCTACCTTTAAGCAGTGGTTGAACTATGATGGAGAAATTCAGATTCCAACACTCAACTTGGAAGCTGATTGAGAAACTTTAGGACAGTCACTCTTTCTCACCCCACCTTACTTCACAAGGTGGTTTTTGTGAGGATAAAACTAGAGGAGAGACAGATGTGAAGAATGTCTTGAGTTCTTGGATAAATAGCAGGGTTTAAATTTAGTCACTGAATGAATGAATGGTCTGCATGAAATCCATCACCTCAGGCTTTATTGCCCGCATATTTTCCGCCCCTGATATTTACAATGGCAAGCCAGCTTTTCATATTGTGAGAACAAAACAAAACAAAACAAAAATTAATAGAAAATAGCAACAACTTGTTTATTAGGCACATCACACTTGTTCTGATGTGTCCTGGGCATCCAATTCCTCTGTGCCATTCATAGCAAACACCATTTTCCTGTCCTATTTATCAGCTTCCCAGAACCCTTGGCAGGTCACTGCAGGAGACAGAGAGGGCTAGACTGCATAAAATATTGGCTTGATCCAGCCATGAAATTATGTATCTTGGAAAGCAGCCTGATTTTGAAGCATTTCCTTTCAACATGGAAATAAGTATTTGATTTAGAGGCTGTAGATGTTTTACACAGTGAAACTATGAGGAGAACACAGAATTTTTTTCCTAAGCCATCAGTATCACTCCTTCCACTCCTTCACTCACTTCACAGTGCAGTCAAGAAAAACCTGAAGAAAATGAGCTTACACTCTTTCAGTCTACTCAGCTTAGAAAATCAAAATAAAGATAATTCAAGGCATCTTGAGTATCTTGGAGAAAAGTTGATCTCTAAATAGGAAAATAAAGATAGAAAAAACAGTAAACTTTTAAAAATGGTGATATAAGTTCCATATTTATGTTTTTCTCTGCTCTGTCACTTTTTGTAACCCTCTATGAATGCCTAGCTACAGCAAATCTAAACAGCATATATTAAAAAGAGATGTCACCCTGCCAATGTCACCCTCTATAATTAAAGCTATGGTTTTCCCAGTAAATAATGTATGGCTGTGAGAATTAGACCATAAGGAAGAATGAGCACCTGAGAATTGATGCCTTCAACTTGTGATGTTGGAGAAAAGAATCTATCTATCTATCTATCTATCTATCTATCTATCTATCTATCTATCTATCTATCTATCTATCTCCATCCATCTATCCATCTATCCTTCCATCTTATCTATCATCTATCATTCTCTCTCTCTCTCTCTCTCTCTCTCTCTCTCTCATCTGTCTGTCTGTCTATCAAATTTTTATGCCATTCATCACCCCTACAAGATGACCCTGGGCGACTTACAGGTTTATAAAACAAGTCCTTGACTTATGATCACAACTGAGCCCAAAATTTCTATTGCTAAGCGAGACAGTTATTAAGTGAGTATTGCCCTATTTTACAACCTTTCTTGCCACAGTTGTTAAGTGAATCACTGCATTGGTTAAGTTAGTAACACGGTTATTAAGAGAATCTGACTTCCCTATAGACTTTGTTTGTCAGAAGGTGGGAAAAAGTGATCACATGACCTTGGGACATTGCAACTGTCATAAATATGAGTCAGTTGCCAAGCCTCTGAATTTTGATCATGTGACCATGAGGATGGTGCAATGGTTGTAAGTGTCAAAAATGGTTATAAGTCACTTTTTAGTACTGTTGTAACTTCAAAGAGTTACTATAAACAAATGGTTGTAAGTCGAGAACTATTTGTAAAATCTTAAAATATTAAAAACTACACATATTAAAATATTAAAAACTGTAGTAAAAGAGTCACTCCCAAGCCTCATAGCTGAGCCATTGGAGTAATGCAAATTATGCCAGCCTATTTTTTTTCTGCCAACTCAAGAATTAAAGCAATGCATACTAAGGCAGCTGTGAGGAAGAACCCACAGATGGGATATTTTCAGACAGAGAGGCAAAATAGCCAATATGACTTATTTAATAATAAGGCAATTTATCGGAATGATACATCAGAATAATTAGAATTGCAAGTTCCTTCTAGTTATTTTTCTCTTCCTAATGCATTCCTGAATCATTCTTGTGAAGAGGGCTGATCAACCACTTCTAGAATGCTTCAGTGACTCATCCTCTACTTTTAACGAAGAATTTGAGGTAATCCTTTGATTAGAAATACATTAACCACTACCGGTCTTTGATAACTTACTGAAATATATCAAGGATTATATACAAGTTACGCAACAAAAACCCAGTGCTCATTCTCCAAGTGAAAAGCTTTTACGAACAATGTGGTGTTGGTAATACAGGTAGTCCTCGAATTACAATCACATCTGAGCCCAAAATTTATGAGCAAGACATTTGTTAAGTGAGTTTTGCTTACATTTTACGGCTTTTCTTGCCATAATTGTTAAGTGAATTGTTGCGGTTGTTAAGTGAATCTGACTTTCCCATTGACTTTGCTCGTCAGAAGGTCACAAAAGGGGATCACATGACCCCAGGACACTGCAACCATCATATATGTGAGTCCATTGCTAACCGTCTGAATTTTGATCATGTGACCATGGGGATACTACAAAGTTACATCAAGTGATGTAACTTTAAATGGTCACTAAATGAACTGTTGTAAGCCGAGGACTACCTGTAGAATGAAACCAAAATAGCACCAATCAAAAATAATCATAGGGGCTACCTTAATCTATAAACTGCTAACCTCACTGATTAATGGTGGCAGCCCAGCAACAGTCTCCTCTGTGGCCTACCCAGCACCAAATGGCCATCGGCCTAGAAATGGGGGTCCTTGTTGAAGTCTCTCTGGGTGTGAAAGTGCACAAAGGAAATGGCACCCATCTTACCTGCCCTGTCTGGGAATGTGATTGACACATGGTAAGGTTTAGCATCGTAAAGGTAAAGGTTCCCCCGCACATGCGTGCTAGTCGTTTCCGACTCTAGGGGCCGGTGCTCATCTCCGTTTCATAGCCGAAGAGCCAGCGTTTGTCCAAGGACGTCTCCGTGGTCATGTGGCCGGCATGACTAGACGCCAAAGGCGCACGGAACGCTGTTACCTTCCCACCGTAGTGGTCCCTATTTTTCTACTTGCATTTTTACGTGCTTTCGAACTGCTAGGTGGGCAGAAGCTGGGACGAGTAACAGGCGCTCACTCTGTTACGCGGCACTCGGGATTCGACCCGCCAAACTGCCGACCTTCTGATGGACACCAGTGCTGACACCCAAGTTTTCCCTTTTCCACATATTGAGAAAAAGGACCACAACTTTCTAAGGAAAAGAAGTTTGGACTCCAGTTATCAATCATGCCAGGATCACTCTGAATCATTTCATGGAGGTGGAAAGAGATCTGCTCCTTTTTCAACACTTACTTGATGCTCTTTGACCTGACTTTCTCTTAGCAGACACGAGCTCATGCTGATTTTTGCAGTAACTTATGTTAGTAAGTTCCAATTCTCATATTTAAGCTTGATTTTACATTTTTCATCGGCATGTGGCTGTTTACAGTATGTGTACTTTAAAAATTAACTTTTATTTGAGTGTTAATTTTCCAGGAGGTAATAATCCAGCACCAGAATCACAAAATGCTATCCTACTATGGATTGAGGAAAATGGTACCGTGATGAAAAGGCCTATTGCACTGCTAGACAGGTAGGGAACCATGCAATTCTCAAACAGCTATTTCAAATAGAACAGATTGGAAAAAGAAAGGCATATAATAGATCACAGGTAGTCCTCAGCTTACAACCATAATTGGGGCCAAAGTAAGGTGGATGATAAGTGAGTTTATGCCCAATTTTATGGACATTTTTGCCACAGTCATTAAATAAATCTCCACGATTGTTAAGTGAATCATGTGGCTATTAAGCAAGTCCAGCTTTCCCAGATTTTACTAGTTGGAAATTGGCTGCAAAAGTTTCAAATCGCAGTCACATTACCTTCGGCGCTACAACTGTAAATATACTGTATAAATATATACCAGTTTCCAAGCACCTAAATTTTGATCATGTGACTATGGGTACATTGCAAAGGTCCATACCCATACCCATACATAACACACACACATAATATTATAATAAATAATAATATAATAATAAATAAACTTCCTATTTGTTTACTGCATATTGACCGGGAGGAGATGCGATTTCATACTTCACTTCTGGTTAGTAACCAAAGGTGGCCTAATGGAAATCTGAGACCTGTATTTAGCTATTCAAATCAGTGAACACCTAGAAGCAAACAAAGGCATAATCAAAAGCTAACATAGATTTGTCAAAAACAGATCATGCCAAACAAATCTTATTGCATTCTTTGACAAAGTGACAAAATTAGTGGACCAGAGGAATGCTGTGGATATAATTGCTGGAACTGGGTATGTCTCTTTTAATGAAGAGAAGGGTGAGGAGTGACATGAAAGCAGTCTTCCAATATCTCAGGGGCTGCCACAAAGAAGAGGGAGTCAAGCTATTCTCCAAAGTGCTGAAGGCAGGACAAAAACGGTTGGAAACTAATCAAGGAGAGAAGCATCCTGGAACTAAGGAGAAACTTCCTGACAGTTAGAACAATTAACCAGTGGAACAACCTGCCTCCAGAAGTGGTGAATGCTCCAACACTGGAAGTTTTTAAGAAGAGACTGGTATAGGGTTTCCTGCCTGAGCAGGGGGTTGGACTAGATGACCTCCAAGGTACCTTCCATCATCATCATCATCATCATCATCATCATCATCATCATCATCATCATCATCATTATTTTACTTGGACTTCAGTAAGGCATTTAATAAAGTAGACCACAACCTACTACTTGATAAGGTAGAAAAATGTGGGTTAGACAGCATCACCACCAGATGGATTCGTAGCTGGCTGACTGGTGTACTCAGCATGTGGTCTTCAATGGAACTGCATCTACATGAAGGGAGTATGCAATGGGGTGCCTCTGTTCTAGACCCAGTGCTCTTCAACATCTTCATCAATGATTTGGATGAGGGGATAGATTGGGAACTCCTCAAATTTGCCGACAACATCAACATCAAGAATAGCCAACACTCCAGAAGATAGGCTTAAGATACAGAAGGATCTTGACAGACTTGAACATTGCGTGCTATCTAACAAAATGAAATTCATTGGTGAAAAAAGTAAGGTTCTACATTTAGGCAAAAAACCCCAAATGCACAGGTATAGTATAGGTGGTACCTGGCTCAATAGTAATAACTGTGAGAGGGATCTTGGAGTCTTCGAGGAAAATCACTTAAATATGAGCCAGAAGCTATATGTCAATAACCTGCAGAGTTTTTTTTTTTTTTAAAAAAAACACATGCAATGTAATTAAACAAAGAAGAAAAGGAGGGCTGTTATATAGATATCAGATTTAACTTACTGGCTAACAGTATTTGGAAAATGTGATATCTGCCTTAACTAAACAAAAGTACATGCTGAGCTAATGAAGTTCTCTGTCTAGATTGACATTCAAAGCATTAAACCCTGACTACAAGGACGCTTTTGTCAAATTTCAAAGGCTCGGCTCTAACATCTGTTATCAGGTTCCTGTCAGCTGATGAATTCCAGCACACTCACCAGAGAAGCTTGCCCCATGTGGCACTAGTCCTCCACTGATAGTTGTCTCTCTGTTCTTTTCCCAAAATAATCTCAGTTAGTTGGGCTTCTTTGGGACTCATGGTGAGAAATACTCCATAGGCCTCCCAGTTCTTCAGTCCCCTTAACAAATCTATACCAGCTCTGAGGTTGGTACAGATTAATTCCCTCCCCTGGGTTGCTGAACATTATGAACAGTTGATAAAGTTTCTTCATTAGTCATGCTATTCAACAGGGCAATGGATGAGGCAATTCATCCATCTTTGGATCTCCCAAGCATAACAAATAAGGCTGCTTTGTCTAACCAGTACACAAAATAGACTAGAGTAGAAAACTGAAGCCCTGAATGCTAATAGTAATTTATTATAAGGGTGGGCTTTTTGTGTGTGTGCCTTCAAGTCAATGTTGACTCCTGGAGACTGCTTGGAGAATTCCTGCATTTTTCCTGGCAATATTGTTGGAAGTGGTTAGACATTGCCTCCTTCGTAGGCTGAAAATGAGGGAGTGGGTCAAAGTCACCCAGTTGGCTTTGTTTCTAAGATGGGACTAGAACTCACAGTCTCCCAGTTTCTAGCCTGATACCTTAAATCACTACATCAAATATAGTATGAGGTTACAGTAACAGCAAGTCTGAAAACTTCCCCCTTCATTTTTATGAGAACTAGGGAGAGTCAAGTCTGAGGTGCTTTATCAAACTACATTTCTACCTTGGATTCAAGTTTCTTTTGTCTCACCATTGCCTTGTTGCAATTCTTCCTCCTGTTCCTTGAGGTTATCGCTGCTCTTTAATATATCAAGACCATTGTTCTCATCATTTAAATGACTGGCAATTTTCTATGTCAATATCTTTGCAATGTTACAACAGCTCTATCGCCACCTGGCAAACCAAGGTTTCAAAATCCAGGCAAGGGTTGAAGTTTTGTACCAACTAACTAGCCCTGCTCACAATGCCCTGTAGCAATGCCATACTATAACAGCTACCCCAAGGTGGCAATTTATAATAATGGCAATTTATAATAATGATTTTCCTCAGAATGCTACCTCCATACATCACAGAAGAGCCACTGATCTAGAACGGACTCAACAGAGGAAACAGTGCTTAGTCTCTAAGTAAAGGAAGATTTCAAAGAGATAATTCTTATCTCCTTTCTATGTATATTCTAGGTTGCAGCTTGAAATCTTACACTTAGCCAGAGTTAATTTTATTAAAACTCTCAACACTTTCATGGATTATAAGGATTTTTTTTAAAACAAAAATGTAAACTTTGCATGTTACGGGGAATATTTCTTTTCCCACTCATCTCCAATCCATGTTTGGTTGGTGAACTTGGACCAGCCATTTACCTTCACTTTAGTTTGACAGAATGTCCAAGAATACCACCCTGTGTTCTTTGGAAGAAGTGGCATAAGAATATAATTCAATTTAATTCAGAATAGAGCAGGAAGGGACTTTGGAGTCTTCTATTCCAACCCCCTGCTCAAGCAGAAGACCCTATGAGTCTCTTCTTAAAAACCTCCAGTGATGAAACACCCACAACTTCTGAAGGCAAGCTGTTCCACTGGTTAATTGTTCTCACTGTTGGGAAGTTTCACCTTAATTCCAGGTTGTGATAAAGTTGGTGAATGTTTAAAACAGAATCTGTTTACCATTTATCAGGCTGAGAATTACAGAAGTCACAATTCTAAACCTTTAAAGAGTTGAGGAAGACTCCAACTTAAGGTCCAATCCTAAGACCTGAGAAGTTCCTTCCCATCTGTTGTATAGCTTTCAAAACAACTCTCTCTCTCTTCTGGCCTTCTGCTGCTCAATTTTAGAAGGCCCTCTAACCCATTGGTTTCCTTGGGCATTGCCTAATTGGCCCTTGCTCACAAAGTGCTTTTGTCAATTTAATGAATAAAACACCCACAGGATTTAACAAAGGAAAAGAAGAAAAATCAACCAAGCCAGAGGTCCCATGTCTGGAAATATTCTTAATGACATTCACTCTATATGCGGTTCTCCACCCCCTCAATTCCATTCAAAAAACTATTTAGGCCAGTGGCCATCACAACATCCTGTGGCAACAAGTTCTTTAAGTTAATTATACTTGTGTGAAGTACTTCCTTTTCTTTATGGTCAACACACTGCCAATTGGTTTCATCACTTGAACGTAGTCTCTAATGTTTTGTGGGAACAGGATCTAATTAACTTATTTTTTTAAAAAAACTGAGAATTCTACACTGTTTATCTCTATTGTGTCCTCTTATATTACTCTTGCAGAATAGACATTAAAAGGAGAGAACAATCATTCAAACACTTCATTCCTTTGTTCTGCATTTTCTGTTGCTTTCTGATGATATAATTTTTATTCTGCTTGTTTTAGTTTCAACCTTTTTCTAAATAAATCTTTCTTCTTAAAAAAATGAATGGATTCCAACCAGTTAAATTAGCAAAGAAGCAAAACATAAAACAATAAAAAAGTTCATTTCCAAAAATATGGGTGATGGTGTTTTAATGCTAAATTGCTTTTCAATACAGTATGGGGATTCTGCAAAGCAATTTTTAAAACACGAAAATTGAAATTATATCAAAATATAAGCATAGATTTATCAATAAATCAACTGGTATGTTGGTTTACTTCTCTATAACATTAAGATTGCTACTGTATAGATATTTAATCTTACTAACAAATAAGGATCATTTCTGAAGAAATTGCATAGTGTTGTACTATAAAATGTTAATACTATATTTAATTACCAAAAATAAACACAGCTGAATACTGCGGGACTTTAGTAAAAGGGGATTTTACTATCTGTGACAAATGTTACCTAGATATGCTGTATTAGCAGCCATATGAATAGTTTTTGTGGCATTGAAAAGTGAATTTTCACTGCAAAAGATATGATTACCAAAAAGGCAAAGAAGCAAACATATTTTTTTATATCTAATAAAAAAGCTAAGAAAAATCTCCAGCTCAGAAGTATCAACTATATTGAAACAACCCAGGATCACCAGCTGGCAGGAAAGCCTATCATCAGTCAATCTCCTTAAAGCAGGGGTGGGCAACTATGGCCCTTTATGATCTGTGGACTTCAAGTCCCAGAATTCTTGAGCCAGTATGGCTGGCTCAGGAATTATGGGAGTTGAAGTTCACAGATCCTAAAGACCCCATACCTGCCACCCTGCCTCAATGTATAATGGGACAAGTTTGGTGAATGTAGAAAAGAGACTTTGGCCACCTTTCCAATTGCCTGAGTGACAGGCCAACAATGTTACAAGTACTCTGCACCTATATTCTGTTTCTTTGTGTGACCCAGGAGGTTGATGTTCTAGTTCATGGAATTATTTGTCTCCCTTTCATTTGGGCTGGAAGAGAAAACTGGTAGAACTCTTATCAGTTTCATCCAGCTTCCAAAGATCCCAAATGGTAAGCACTGCAAGGGAATGGACAGTGCTGGCAGCCAGTGGCTGTCATTGGCTGCACCTGAAAGTATACCATGCAACATGCCAAACGCTATTAAAGCAGGAAAATTGGTACAGCCTCCCTCCAATGTAATAAAAACATTGGAAAGCATGGCTGTATAAATCCCTTTTAATTACTAGAAGCCCTTTTCTTCTTCTTTCTTTTTTTTTACAAACTGGTCTACTGGCTTTTTGAGTACATGTTAATCACCAGTCTAGGTGATTAATCTTCGAGAAGACTGTTATACTAATTGATATAAGGAACCCACCTAGTGTCTGAACAGTGCTTTGTGAGATATAGCTCAGACTTACATGGACAGATGCTTTCATGGAAACAAGGCAACGAGTTTTCATCACAGGCCAAGCCAAAATGAAATAGTACTCAGGGAAGGGAGGAGAAGGGGTATGCCCGCTGCTTTTTCACCAATAGGAGCTCATCATACAGATCATGAATGTTGCAGAATGTTCATACACCAAGATTTGTTTTGGGAAAAGACAGAAAATACTACTTTATTCTGGAACAGCTAAGGAGAAGTTTAATCTCCTTTGCTAATGGTCTGGGGAAGAGAAAAAAAAATGTGTTTTAGAGCATATGCCATCCAATAATATTTAATTGGGCATCTTGGTGAACTAAACAAAAATGAGTCCTCACTGTGGGCAAGAGACACCCAAAGAATGACAATATCTAAGACATAAATTCTTACTGTGCCTCCTTATCACCAATTTGCTTATTTGTAGACTGTTGGTGCATAGTCACTATAGAAGTCTACAAGAAGGTTGCTTCTTCAATCTGCTGTTGCTTGGACTACAACTCTCCTCACCCTTAGCCACCACTGCCATTATGCTGAAAGGCAGATCAAAAATATTCCATTTAATATGGTATATTATTATTGCCACAATGATGGTTGGCTGAGTAGTTGTGAACATAAGAGCAGTTGTTGTTGTTGCTGTTAGCTGCAAAGTCATGTCCGACCCATCGCAACCCCATGGACAACATTCCTCCAGGCCTTCCTGTCCTCTACCATCTTCTGGAGTCCATTTAAGCTCACGCCTACTGCTTCAGTGACTCCATCCAGCCACCTCATTCTCTGTCGTCCCCTTCTTCTCTTGCCCTCAATCTTTCCCAGCATTAGGCTCTTCTCCAGTGAGTCCTTCCTTCTCATTAGGTGGCCAAAGTATTTGAGTTTTAGCTTCAGGATCTGGCCTTCTAAAGAGCAGTCAGGGTTGATCTCCTCTAGGACTGACGGGTTTGATCGCCTTGCAGTCCAAGGGACTCGCAGGAGTCTTCTCCAGCACCACAGTTCAAAGGCCTCAATTCTTTGGCGCTCAGCCTTTTTTATGGTCCAACTTTCACTGCCATACATTGCAACTGGGAAGACCATAGCCTTGACTATACGCACTTTTGTTGACAGGGTGATGTCTCTGCTTTTTAGTGTGCTGTCCAGATTTGCCATGGCTTTCCTCCCGAGGAGCAGGTGTCTTTCAATTTCTTGGCTACAGTCCCCATCTGCAGTGATCTTGGAGCCCAGGAAAATGAAATCTGTCACTACCTCCATTTCTTCCCCATCTATTTGCCAGGAATTGAGAGGACCAGATGCCATGATCTTGGTTTTCTTAATGTTAAGTTTCAACCCAAGTTTTGCACTCTCCTTCTTCACCCGCAACAAGAGGCTCTTTAGTTCTTCTTCACTTTCTGCCATTAGAGTGGTATCATCTGCATATCTTAGGTTGTTGATATTTCTTCTGGCAATCTTAATTCCAACTTTTGATTCATCAAGCCCTGCCTTTGTCATGATGTGCTCTGCATAGAAGTTAAATAGGCAGGGCGACAGTATACAGCCTTGCCGGACTCCTTTCCCAATTTTGAACCAATCAGTGGTTCCGTGTCCAGTTCTCACTGTTGCTTCTTGGCCCACATATAGGTTTCTCAAGAGACAAATAAGATGGTCTGGTACACCCATCTCTTTAAGAACTTGCCAGAGTTTGTTATGATCCACACAATCAAAGGCTTTAGCATAGTCAATGAAGCAGAAGTAGATGTTTTTCTGGAACTTTCTAGCTTTCTCCATGATCCAGCGTATGTTGGCAATTTGATCTCTAGTTCCTCTGCCTCTTCGAAATCCTGCAGTAGTAATAACAATTGATATTGAAATAGAGTTATATTCATTTTAATTTTAAAAACCTCCTGTCAATGAAATTCACATATATAGCTTGGAGTTATGCATGGGAATTAATGATGCTCTATCCTTGACACGTGCTTTTGATTCTGCCCATTATTTTGCAAAATAAAGCTATGGCTCTAGTCATCACCGAAATTCAATACCACTTTTTACTCTTTAAAAACAACTGAACAGAAAAGTTGTTCTTATTTTATTATTCCATGCCTGGGCAGAAGGTAAGTAAGCTACCTGACTGTTATCATGTTTCTTTGTAGCTCTTTTAAAAAAAAAAACTAAGGGGAAAGAAAGGAAAAATGTTCCTACTAGGAAATGGAAAGGAAAGAATGGAGAGAGAGAGAAAGAACACTGGAGGAAAAGAAAAAAGCAGGAAGGGAATATAAATGGATTGGAAGCTAGATCTCCCATGAAGACCTCAGGAGAGCAGATTGTCAGTGGTGCTTTCAACCCTAACTGCCGTGTCATTTATGCCAATTTAAACCCTCCCTCCATAAACCTTTCCAACCTCATATGGTGCCTTCCTGGTTGCTTGCAAGAGTTCAGCATTTGGCCAAGACTTGGGAGATGAAGGCTGGGGCAGGGGGGTGGGGGGGGCAGAACGTGGACATTTGGTTTCATCAAATGTTCTGAAGCCAGATGAGGTCACTGCAAAAAGGTCAAAGAGGATTTGACATAGGAGTGGGATCTGGATAGAAAAGAGGGGGATGTTTGTGGGAACAAGGAGCCATTGTATCAAATTCTTCCAAGTTGAGGCCATAATCAGCTGTGAAAACTGGCAAAGTTCTCTTGTGTTAGTCCATGGACAGTGCAGAGTGATTTTTTTTTAAATAGAAGTCGTACTGAAAAAAAAACAGCAAAGGAGATTGAGGGGAGATGACCTAAACCCAAATAGGTCTGGGCTGCCCTCCTGGTGCTGTGCAGTATTAACTGATAGCAGGAAGCAGGAGTGAAAGGAGAAAGAGGAACTCAGGAAAAGGAACTGATTTTTGTTCTAGACTTTGTGGTATATGAATTTACTTCGTTTCCAATGTAAGAAGTATTTCTTTGCAAAACCTATACAAGTAATTGGAGATGTCCAGCATGGTATAGGGTTCCTGCTCTAGCAGGGGGTTGAATTAGGAGTCCTCCAAGATTCTTTCCAAGCTCTTCTCTTCTCTTCTCTTCTCTTCTCTTCTCTTCTCTTCTCTTCTCTTCTCTTCTCTTCTCTTCTCTTCTCTTCTCTTCTCTTCTCTTCTCTTCTCCTCTCCTCTCCTCTCCTCTCCTCCCCTCCCCTCCCCTCCCCTCCTCCTCTCCTCTCCTCTTCCCTTCCCTTCCCTTCCCTTCCCTTCCCTTCCCTTCCCTTCCCTTCCCTTCTCCTCCCCTCCTCTCCTCTCCTCTCCTCTCCTCTCCTCTCCTCTCCTCTCCTCTGCTCTCCTCTCCTCTCCTCTTCTACTCCACTCCACTCCACTCCACTCCATTCTGATAGCAGAGTGCTCAATCTGGCAAGATTTTGTTATTATTGTGAAAACAATAAAGAACTCAGCTGGGAAGAATCACTACATGTCATTCTTGGTTTCAGACCTGCCATTAATACTGCTAAGAAAAATATTTTATTTATTTTTCTTTTAATTCCATTTATATCCCGCCCTTCTCCGAAGACTCAGGGCGGCTTACAAGCTTAGCAGTAGCCTTCATTCTATGTATATGCCTGCTTATTAGGGCTTTCACCCCCCCCCCAAGCGGCATTATAACAAAGTCAGCTTAATTGCCCCCAACAATCTGGGTCCTCATTTTACCTACCTCGGAAGGATGGAAGGCTGAGTCAACCTTGAGCCTGGTGGGATGCGAACCTGCACTAATTGCAGGCAGCTGGTGTTACTTAAGGAGGCATTAGCCCACTGCTCCACCAAGGCTCTCTCTATATATATATATATAAATATAACACTTTCTCCAACAGAATTAATAGGGCTACAGGTTCCTAGTGTAACTGTGCCTGAATACAGTTTAGTGTGGTTATTTTATACAGAATAAAATAGAGTAAGCGTGGCCTCTATTCTGACTTTCAAATAAAGATAGTAAGGAAGTCCAGAATTGCATATCTGGCCCTTCTTCTGTTCAGACAGGATATTTGCAGGCAGCCATTTTGATTTTATGTTTGCCCATCAATAATGGTGTGGTGGGAATTGACATAATAGCTACTGTAACTCACAACTGCCAGGAAAGTCTATGGCAAGGACCCATCCAATAAGAGTTTGAATCAGCCTTGCTTTATGGAAGGGTGGTGTAGTGGTAGATTCCTTTTATTCCTCCTGGGTTTGATCTCTGGCATTGCCAGTTAAAAAACTCAAGAGGCAGATGGGGGGAAAAATCTTCTTTGCTTGACCTGCAAAATAGTTACCCAATAAAGGAGAGAGGTTCTGTTTTGGCCTAGATAGATAAATAACCCAAAAGCTTTGAAGTAGTTGGGAATTTAGAGTAGCAAGAATGACGGCGTTTACTTATTCAGTTCCTACACTCTTTCTATCCAAACCCAGAAAGCAACTTAGAACCAAAAAAAATATAAATAAATAAGAAGAAGAAGAAGAAGAAAGGAAAACAGGATGTAACAGGATGTGGTTCTAAATGTTTTCAGGCAAAGGGCTTTCTCACACCCACACTTGAGTTTGATCCTTGTATTTAAACTGGGAATGCTAGAGATTGTCAGTGAACCCAGGAGTTTGTAAATGTAAACCAAGACATAAAAGTACATATGTATCTCCTCACAAGATTATCCAGTGCTTGTCAGAATAAGACTTATCTTTTAGAGTTATCCTAAAACACCTATTCGCCTTGCATTGCCATTTCTTATTCTGAGATCTTCACTGTCTAGTGGCAGCATGCCAACAAGGCTTCCTGTCCCACTTAACTTTTATTTTATTATATTTAACTCAAGGCAATGAACCTACTTTCACTAATACCCCTTCTTCCTCATATTTTCTCCACAACAACAATCCTATGAGGTGGTTGGATAAGAGAGAATAATTGGCCCAGTCACCCAGCTGACTTTCATGCCCAAGGTGGGACTAGAACTTATAGTCTCTTGGTTTCTAGCTTGGTGGCTTAATCACTATGCTAATCTGGCTTGTATTTTTAAAACACTCTTTTAATTTTAAAAATGAATGCCATATCATCTCTGGTGGACGAGAAGCATTCTACAGGAACAAGAGTTGTAAAATATGGGTGGATGGCATTCTGGAAAATAGGACCCTTCTTGTTCATAGCATATGTGAATGGGCAAACCCACCAACTTTTTGTGATAATGCCCCATGTTCTCACAATTTCAGATGTGCTCATCAGGTCAAAAAAGTGGTCACCAGCTTTATTCTCTGCCTGCAACTGCTCTAAATGTTCTTAAAGATCTAATGGGGGAAGGAAGGAAGGAAGGAAGGAAGGAAGGAAGGAAGGAAGGAAGGAAGGAAGGAAGGAAGGAAGGAAGGAAGGAAGGAAGGAAGGAAGGAAGATACCAATTCCCAAAAATCAAACTCAAGTTTTAAAACAGATTGTCCCAAGACAACTGTGCTGACAAAGCACATTCATTGTCTTCATTCAGGAACAAAGTAAAATGATAAACACAGTTTATATGCTATACACTGTACAATGTCTCAAAGGTATACTGAAAAGAATATATTTTCCCCAAATTGCTTATTTTTAAAAAAATCAGACCTGTTATATCTTTTTAAAGTCCATGTGGGAATAAATATATGAAGAGAAACTTTAAAAAATAATTAAATTTAAACAAAAAGTATTTAAATTTGTTCTGGCCTGATGTGCTTCTGCTACAGCCTAGACCAGTGTTTTTCAACCACTGTTCCGCGGCACACTAGTGTGCCGCGAGATGTTGCCTGGTGTGCCGTGGGAAAAATTGAAAAGTAATTATAAAATACTTTCTTTGTGTTTATTTGATTCCTATTCAAGAGAATTACTTTATATATAGTCAATATAGGCACAGAGTTAAATTTTTTAACATTTTCTAATGGTGGAGTGCCTCGTGATTTTTTTCATGAAACAAGTGTGCCTTTGCCCAAAAAAGGTTGAAAAACACTGGCCTAGACAATATTTTGAAACATGGACTGCAGAATAGCAGCTAAGCCAAGTACGGCACTCAGCCTACCCTGAACTAAGACCATGATAAATTAAACCAGTATGATAGATTACTAAAGTGTCAGTGTCAAACCCAGTATAACACTGAAATACCAGTTTCTGGAGGACAGAGGGTGGTGATGGGGAGAAGCCATTTGTCTTCAACTTATTTAGGTTTCCCAGAAGAATCATGCTGATCGTTGCTATAAACAGGAAGTTGTATTAGACAAAGTGTTGGCTGATCCAGTTAGGACTTCTTTGGATGTTCTTAATCTTGCATCTCAGCTGTTGATGGGTAAAAGGAATGAATGTGGTTGGAAGAGACACAAGGCTTACCTTCAAATTGTCTAGTTGCAAAATGGAAATTATGAATAGGGAAAAAACACACTTAGGAGATAGATAACTCTCCTAGAGAGCTAGCCTTTATTTGTTACATTGAGCACCAAGGATGAAGAAAAAAGAGTCAGCTGGTGCCATGCCCCAATATTCAATTTTTAAAAAGTCACTGCATGTAAGTTTAAGAACAATGCAGAAATCACTTTGCTGGATGGAAAAGTGGTCTCTTAAACCTCAACTCACAGAGGGATGCATGATACTGTACCAGTGTTGAACCAAACTGCGTGGTTTATACCACCAACATCATGGCTTGTCTTAAGGTCCAATCAACAAAGAATAACAGAAAGGGAATAACAAAGTTGGAAGGGGCTTTGGAGGTCTTCTAGTCCAAACCCCTGCTCAAGCAGGAGATCCTATACAATTCTAGACAAATGGCTGTCCAATCTCTTCTTAAACGCCTCCAATGATGGAGCACCCACAACTTCTGATGGTAAACCATTCCGCTGGTTAATTGTACTCACTGTTAGGAAATTTCTCCTTAGTTCTAGGTTGCTTCTCTCTTTGATTAATTTCCATCCATTGTTTCTTGTCTTGCCTTCTGTTATGAAAAAGGAAGGTAGACCCTTGGAGATTCAGCAAGAATATGATTGCAAAGAATATGAGTGCAGCTAAAAGAGAAGCAGATTCAGTACTGGAAAAGGTTAATCTGCTTTAATGACTCCCTTCATTTTATCTTCTACAACCTCTGCTACAATCCACAGAGGACCTGTCGGATAAGATTTTCCCTTTGCAAATGTTCCTTTCAAGGAACCACATCCATTTAAACTCTTCTGCATTTCAAGATTGAAATGCAAAAAGAAAAGGAGAGGAAGCTCTGATGCCTTTAAGAAAAAAAAATCCTGCGATTTCAGAGAACTGTATTGTGTGTTGGTTAAGAAAAACTGGAGAGATAATAGCTTTTATTTGATATTTCTACATTCTGTTTGTCTGTCTGCATAGAGACACACTTTCCTTGTGATCCTTGTACAGCGTTTCTGCCTCACGTTATTATCATCACTGTTGTCGTCATTATCATTATTACTACATTTGTTATTCTGGCCTTCCTTGCCACATCTCTATCTGACATTCTTCCTCCCCCTCCTTCCCCAACTAACTCCGCTCTTTGCTGTGGAATTCCTCACTTGTCTGGTTGGTGGCACACCGCACTTAGCCCAGAGCTGCATGCCAAATGTTGTAGGCCGGCAGACTTTCTGTCTGCAAAGGGACTTCCTGTCCCTCTTTGGGATTTACTTCAAGAAATCCAAGGCTGAGCTGTTTTCCCTACCACGCCTGCCTTCTGCCTCCTTGCTGACTGAGCTGCCTGGAGCCATAATATGCCAAGTGCTTGGAGGGACATAAATCGAACTATCAGAGGGCTACTCTGCTATGGAAGACTGAATAGAATGGAAAAATAAATGGGGCAATTTATCGAGAGAAGTGCTGACAGATGATCTTGTGGCATAAGCTCCTCTTTAATATTGGTAACAGACGAGAGAAAATATGAAGAAAACTTGGATGTGTTTGTCCCACCCTAAAGAAGGAAATTTCTGCAAAGTTTATGACGCTCAGATGAGAAACTACTGCTGCTGTGAAATGGAAGAGAACAGAATAGTTATCTTAGATTAGGCCAGGAGTCTTTTTAGCCAGCATTCTGATTCTCTGGTGGCCAGCTGGAGGTCAGGAGCATAACAGCAGCTTCCTGCTCAACATCTCCAGGAAATGGTATTCACAGGCATACAGCCATTGTGAATTGTACCTATTAGTCCAATTTACAGAGCCTTAACCTCCATTTGCCTCCTCTGTCACTGGGCCTACCCTATGGAACAACCTTCTACCTCAGACACTTCTGCAAGGCTGGCTTTGTATTTGCTTGTTTGTTTGTTTGTTTGACCTATATGGACCCCAGCTTAAAAAGATAACTCTGGGTGGCTGACAGCAACATTAAAAAACCCCCAATAAAAATCAATATACAATCCCAAAAAAAGAATGCCTCGTAATCCAACACTTCTCAACACATAAAAACCACAAACACTGGTTTTCCACCAACACTGAGGCTCCAGGCTTATCCAATCTCAATGTTGTTGGGAAAGTCAGCTTTTTAAGCACTTAGAAGATCTTGGGGGAAGGAGTGTTTCAGAACATGGGGGCTGCTACTAAGAAGGCAACGATGGCAGCATTTAAGAGAAGAGACCTGGAGCACTCTAGCCTATTTGGCCTGATGGAGTCAATAGATATCTTCAGAAAGAGAGGCACAATAGGTAACCTGGTCCTTTGCCATACACAGCTTTAAAGGTGATAACCAGTACCTTGAATTTCAGCCTATATATATATGTGTGTGCATGTGTGGCACTTGGGATTCGACCTGCCAAACTGCCGACCTTCTGATCGACAAGCTCAGCGTCCTGGACCAGTTTAAATTCCAGATGATCTGCAAGGGCAGCCACATATAGAATGTACTGTAGTAATCCAGTATCCAGTTGGGAGATGACTAAGGCACAAGTGACCATGAGCAAGGTGATTGAGGAATGGGTGCAATTGGCACATGGATCTCTGTAAACCAGGCACGCTGGCTGAGGAATTCTGGGAGTTGAAATCCACAAGTCATAAAAGGGCCAGGTTTGAAGACCCCTGCTGTAAAGAATCCCCTACTCACAACTGCCACCTGTTCCTCAAAAATAGGAGGACTGCCCAAATTCCACACATTCTGTCTTGGGAAATGCTTTCCTGTTGGAGTCACATATTGTGTCTCTGAATATTCCCTCAGGAGTTTGGGCTGGAGGGTTCAATGAGCCTTGTTGGTGGATTTATCTGTTTTGGTCTGCATTGTTTGAAAAGAGTAATTTTTGGACCCCAAGAGTCTTTTATATTATTATTTTTACTTCAGATTAGTATTTCAGATATTTATTTCATTATATTATGTTGTTGGTTTTTACATTTAATGCTCTGTATTCTGCTCAGAGTTGCTGTTGTGATATGGGCGACTATACAAATAAATAGAATAAATAGAAACTAAATAAATGCATAGTCAGCATCTTTGTATGTATCTAAATGCAGAAGGTGTCCTTCCCCAGTTTCGATCCTTTCAGTGACATAGAAGTGGATGGAGAAGCAGCAGTTTTGGCATCCAAAATATAGGCATTTTGTACAATAAAATGAGAAAAATGTCATTCTTAAAATTAAGCAATCCAAATGCATAAAATATGCATTCTAACACTAGAGCATCAATCATACAGTAACATCAGAATGACATTCTAACTGACTAAACTGGTTTTCTGGACAGAAGCTGTTATATATTTAACAATAAAGAAAAAAATTAAAAGGATACATAATTAGGTAAAAATGATTTGTATGAGTGATTTGTCTTTCTCTTTCTTTTTTTGTATTAAAAAGGTAAAGGTTCCCACGCACATGCGTGCTAGTCGTTTCCGACTCTAGGGGCCGGTGCTCATCTCTGTTTCAAAGCCGAAGAGCCAGTGCTTGTCCAAGGACGTCTCCATGATCATGTGGCCGGCATGACTAGACGCCAAAGGCGCACAGAACGCTGTTACCTTCCCACCATAGTGGTCCCTATTTTTCTACTTGCATTTTTACGTGCTTTCGAACTGCTAGGTTGGCAGAAGCTGGGACGAGTAACAGGCGCTCACTCTGTTACACGGCACTCGGGATTCAACCCGCCAAACTGCCGACCTTCTGATCGACAAGCTCAGTGTCCTAACCCACTGAGCCACTGCGTCCCAGAACAGATTTAAAATGGAACTTTTACTCTATTAATCATAAAAAAGGAGGGGAACACATGAAATTAAGTAAAAGTGTAAAAGCAGAAAACAGAATATTTAATCCAGGCTCGCATTTGCTATCCCAGATGAAGACAGGAATATACAGGAATGGAAAATATGTGCACTGAATTGGTCCATCTTCCCAGTGAAAGAAATGTTACTTTACAGAAAGACCCAAAGCATATACATTCTAAGCTTTCATCATGCTGCTCAGTTTTCAAAATGCTGTGGTTTATTTTCTAATCTTAATGTTTTCTTTTTTCAGTTCAAATTTTAGTAGTAGTTAATTTAATCTGAATGGGTATTACAATATTATGTCTACTTGTCCCTGCAGCATGTGATTACCCTTGTTGTGCATCAGCTTTCCCCAAAGAGGTTGCTTGCGTAGGTATTGGACCACAAACTGCAGCATCCTCAATCATCAGAGGCACCAGTGAAGGGGATGAGAGCTGATTCAATGTGTCCAGAGAGAGCCAAGCAGGGGCAGACGACCTATTCTCCACATGCATTATAAATTAGTCCTTTGAATTTGCTACAGAGAGATGCCTGAATCTCAGGAAGGAATTGTTATCTTGAACATTTGATTTTTCTGAGCAGCTAAACAATTGTTTGGATGATCTTACATGAGCCATTTACTGGCACACTGCATGAGATGTTGTTGTTCCTCATAAGGTAACCGCCCATTTATGACTTCTCAGCACAATGCACTGATTCAGGAACTTCACCAGAGTCGTGAGTCATCCTGCAAATTTCCCACTCTGCCTTGAGGATAAGACAGAGCTATAAAATGTACAACTTTTTGCAGGCTAATTCTCTTTGAGCACAGTGCCTTAAAGGCTGGAATAAGCCTCATCTTTTCTGTTTACATTTATGTAGTAAGGCCTGGTCCTGGATGCTAGACAATTAATGACACACCAGTCCAAAGTCTGTCTGCAGAGACATCCATAGATTTTTCTGTAATGATGTAAATGCACTTGTTATGGTGACCAAGTTTAGCTTTGTGAAAATTGGAAGTCACGTGATGCTGAAGCCAGTGTTTATCACTGGGGTAAAATAGTAGACAAAGATCAAGGTGAATTTTTTTAAAAAGAAAGAAAGCAATATGATGCAGTTTGTGTAGATTAGTATGGCCCTTATCAGAATGGCCAGCAAAAAGTTTTCATAAAAGGCATTTTGAATTGAAGCTTGGATCTTTTTTACTTTGTTTTTCCAAATGCCAGTCCATATCCAGCCACTGAGTTAGACTGAACCATCTCCACCTTCATTGGAACAGACCATTTCTGATCCATTTCTGAGAGTGCTAGATGGAGAAACCTGAAGCTAGAATTTTTTATTCGTATTTGCTTTTCTCTTTTTTTTTGTCTGCTCCAAGCTTTTAGCACTTTGTTCTGGGAGTATTATTATAATCGGAAACATATATTAGCTAGAAATGATTCACCTGATTTTTGCATTTGTCCATTTTTTCCACCAGAAATTTTTTTTCTTCTTCTTGTCAACCTGTCTCTCTTTTACTGGCCTCCATGGCTTCAGTTTGTTTTGCTTTTCTAAAAAGGCCTCCTTCCCAATATTTCCTGGGCAAGTCCAGTCCAGTTTAATCAGTAAGTAAACCTTTGAACTCTTGCAGTGGAACCCAAATTTAAAACAGACAGGGCTTACTCTACGAAGCTTCATTAGAAGCTGGAGATGTTCAAGCAGATGCAGGACAGACGTCTCTTGAGGATTTAGCTCAGGGTGGCCAATTTAGAGCCCCAGGCCTGCAGAAGACCCCAAGTCAAGACCTCTTTTATAGGGTTGTCAGAGCTAATGGCTGAAAATCTGCATATCCTTTGAATGCAAAAGTTCTGTTTCACTCCCTGACTTCTCCATATGAATAGAACATCTCTTGCTTGGAACACTGGGAAGACAGTATTGACAATACTATAACACTGAACCAATGGTGTGGCCTGGAGACAAAAAGATGCAATGGTGTATACAAGATTGGAAATATAATGTATGTCCACAGCAATTTAAAGCAACTGCATATTTTCACAGGAATGTTTGTCTGATCTTCATTGCTGCAACACTAACCTAGGAAAAAGCTTGTCTGATTTAAGGGACTGTAGACAGGTGCCTCATGCATGGCACCAACCTCAACATTTCCTTGGATCATGATGCAGCTCTAGATAAATCTGTGATCCTGGAAAAAGATGCAGCTGCTTTAAGATATAATAAATCAATATGTATAGAGTCCTATCCACGTAAAAATGTTTTAATTTTATTTATCTTCCAATATCATTTTCTTAGAAATGAAGTATAAAATACTGACTAGATACATACCAGCTTACCTCTAGCATATCTACTTTTTTGTCTAGCAAGATTTATACCTGCTTAGCTTTAACAAGATTGCTGAAACTTCAATATTCATTCATTTGTTCATTCATTCATTTATTTTAGGCTTTGAATTGCCCCACAGGCAAAACTTAATATGCCATACAAAATGAAACAGAGTACAGTTAAATAGAAAGAAACTTGAGAAAAGGCAAAAATTTAAAACAAGAGAGAGTAAAATATCCACACTGATGCAAAAAATACTTAAGAGAACTGCTGAAACTGCAGTAGTCTTACAATAGCGGATCTCTTGTGTAACAGCATGCTAAGACTGGATAAGATGGTACCACTATAAAAAGTCTACTCAGAGTCAGCAGCTGGCCACCTTGGCAACTGTCCTATACTGCTGCTGCTGCCTTTTGCTATGGATCTCTCAGAAAGTGTTGCTTGGAAGATGCTCTTGGAGTTTCTTTTACAAATGGCTAACCAGGAAAATAAATAAATAAATAAATAAATAAATAAATAAATAAATAAATAAATAAATAAATAAATAAATAAATAAATAAAAGCAGTGGTAGTAGTTGGAAGGGACCTTGGAGGTCATCTAGTCCAACCCCCTGCTCAGGCAGGAAACCCTATACCATTTCAGGCAAATGGCTGTACAGTCTCTTCTTAAAAACCTCCAGTGTTGGAGCATTCACCACCTCTGGAGGCAGGTTGTTCCACTGGTTAATTGTTCTAACTGTCAGGAAGTTTCTCCTTAGTTCTAGGTTGCTTCTCTCCTTGACTAGTTTCCATCCGTTGCTTCTTGTCCTGCTTTCAGGTGATATTGGAACACTACTATCATGTCACCCCTCACCCTTCTCTTCGTTAAACTACACATACCCAATTCCAGCAACCGTTCCTGATATGTTTTAGCCTCCAGTCCCCCAATCATCTTTGTTGCTCTTCTCTGTACCCTTTCTAGAGTCTCAACATCTTTTTTACACCATGGTGACCAAAACTGGATGCAGTATTCCAGGTGTGGCCTTACCAAGGCATTGTAAAGTGGTATTAGTACTTCACTTGATCTTGATTCTATCGCTCTGTTAATGCAGCCTAGCACTGTGTTGGCTTTTTTGGCAGCTGCAGCACACTGCTGGCTCATATTGAAGTGATTGTCTATTAGGACTCCGAGGTCCCTCTCACAGTTACTACTATTGAACAAGGTACCACCTATACTATACCTGTGCATTTGATTTTTCCTGCCTAAGTGTAGAACCTTACTTTTTTCACCATTGAATTTCATTTTGTTAGATAGCGCCCAGTATTCGAGTCTGTCCAGATCCTCCTGTATTTTAAGCCTATCTTCTGGAGTATTGGCTATTCCTGCCAGCTTGGTGTCGTCTGCAAATTTGATGAGTTACCCATCTATCCCCTCATCCAAATCATTGATGAAGATGTTGAAGAGCACCGGGCCCAGAACAGAGCCCTGGGGCACCCCACTACACATTTCCTTCCATGTAGATGCAGTTCCATTGAGGACCACACGCTGAGTACGGCCTGTCAGCCAGCTACGAATCCATCTGGTGGTGATGCTATCTAACCCACATTTTTCTATCTTATCAAGTAGTAGGTTGTGATCTACTTTATCAAATGCCTTACTGAAGTTGGGCAAAGAATGGGAAGTGATAGGAAATTGTTGTATTAACATTAACATAATTATTTGCATCTTTTTCTTGTTTTACAATTCTTCAAGATTGAGTCTGATTAGAAATTCAGTTAGATTGATATGAGAGAGAGAGAGAGAAAGACAGACAGACAGTATTTTGGGGGCACCACTTATAGATTTAAATACTGCTGGGAACTCAACAAGACTTACATAGGGTATCCTTTCATTTTATCTCCATAACAACAACTCCATAGGATAGGTTGGATTGAGAGACAGTGACTGATCTGAAGTCACCCAGTGAATAGTTTGCTCCATCCATCCATCCACCTACCCATTCATGATGCCACCTGACTCCACCTGACTCTGGGTGGCTCACAACAATAAAAGTAGCAAAACAAAATAAAACAATTAACTGGAACAAAATAACTGTTCAGACAAAAATAACTGTAAATTAATTACAAAATAAAATAAAAAAAACTGAAGTAACATATTGAACAGAGGCATCCCACCCAGGCTTAGATTAAATAGCAAGGTTTTTAAAGTTCTCCTGGAATGTCATCAAGGTGGGATCATACAGATTTGGGGGGGGGGAACCTCATTCCACATTTTTCTCACATCAGAGAAAGTGCCTGTTCTTGTTTGAGGGTGCATTTGAGCCTGTTTCCATGACTGAAGTTGGATTTCTTTCAGAGCCAAGTTTACTGATTCCTTATCCATTATTAGGCCATACATACAATTGAGGGGATAGGATATCCCCCTTTTGATGAAATAAGCCTTTTACGTATTGCTAGGTGGCCCCAGGTAGGATTTATTCCTGAAAATATATGAGCTGAATAAAACCTAGAGTGCAAGTGTTTTCTGTCTGTCCCATATCCTGCTGAGTAACCTCAGCTTCACATCCATACATGGGGAAGAAGTGCAGGAGAAACACACTCCTCTCTCAGTCATACCTCTTCCTCACTTTGTAAATAACATTCTAGCTAAGGCTGGTATGTAGGAAAATCTCCCAGCTGATTAATTGTTGCTCACTCTTCTGTCAGCACATCCTGCAAACAGAGCCACATTCAGTGTTTAAAGTCTACCCGGGTTGCATAACAAGTTACTATTTAGAGGGGAACCATATGGCAACTCAGCATTCCTGAACTGAATTTGGTTAGATGAAGAAACAGGTGACCCCAGTAGAGGGTTTTTGTGTATTGTGCTTTGCCTCCTGGTCGTTTGCTTCTGCATTGTTGTAAGGGTGCCTTATGTTTGCTTCATTATGGGATGCTATACATTGCAGACCCCAATTAAGGCTGCATCCAATTTTGAAAAGAACCCCTGATTCTGAGCAATGACAGCAGGAATGATTGACAGCAAGGAAGATTTCAACTCCCCAAATAAAAGGCCCACAGAAATAAAAGTTCCTCCTAAAAAGCTTATGTATAATCAGCAGCCTACTCTCAGGACTGAGTGAATGACAGAAAACTGTGGCAAAATAATTGCTTTCCATGGGTCTAGATTTTAAAAAGATAAAGGTTCCCCTGCACATGCGTGCTAGTCGTTTCCAACTCTAGGGGCCGGTGCTCATCTCTGTTTCAAAGCCGAAGAGCCAGTGCTTGTCCGAGGACGTCTCCGTGGTCATGTGGCCGGCATGACTAGATGCCAAAGGCACACGGAACGCTGTTACCTTCCCACCGTAGTGATCCCTATTTTTCTACTTGCATTTTTACGTGCTTTTGAACTGCTAGGTTGGCAGAAGCTGGGACGAGTAACAGGCGCTCACTCTTTTACGTGGCACTTGGGATTCAACCCACCAAACTGCCGACCTTCTGATCGACAAGCTCAGCATCCTAACCCACTGAGCCACTGCGTCCCTTGTCTAGACTTTAGCTTTCCTTTAAAAGCCCCTTGCTTGTTAGAAACCATGAGGGATGAACAGTGATGGTGATACCTAGAAAATCAAAGAAAGAATTATTTTGCCTTGACCAGAGCACTCATCCATATGCTGATGTATAGAAGCTGAAATAATAATAGAGTAGCCTTCTTGGAAAAAAACCATGTACATAAGAATCAGGTATCTCCATTCTAACATTCATAAGAAAAGTAAGACAATAGAGGAAGCTTTTGTAGTCAAAAGAGCATAGCCAGAAACAGTAACAGAATTCTTCAGGATCAACTTAAGCTCTGATCCTTTCAACTGAAACCCAACTCCCCCAAAAGTATTCAAATAAACATTTCATTAAACCATATTCAAATTAAACTAAATAATATCAATGTATTGCCATTTAAATCTTTACCCAGTGTTATTGTGATTAAAAACCTATGCAAAGCAAGTTGAAACAAGGATCTTTGTGCACAGAAGAGTTGTCCTCTTGTAAAATTATGATCCTTCAAAAAGTTGTACTGTCTTTCTCATCTTCCATTCTTAGACCTATAAACGAAGAAGCAAAATGGAGTTGAGCAATCTGTCTCTTGTATTGTTGTAGATTTAAGCCAGCAGCATTATTCAATGTAATTAAGAAGACCCATTTCAATTTCCCACGCTTGGTCCTTCTGAAAGGCTAGGGGCACTGTGGAAAATTTCAGTGGCATCTCCCTCCCTTCAAGGTGACAACATGGAGTTTTGTTCTGTTTGGCTTTGAAATATGCCATGGCAGAGACCCACTTTTAATTACGGTAGTTTTAATTTCAAATAAAGCTTACTCCTTGCAGGTGCCCTTTATTCAAGAAACAAACAACAGCAGTCAGCAACAGAAGATTTTAGTAGAAAACATAAAAGCAGAGAAAAAAAGATGTAAACCCAGCTTGCAACAGTCTGGCCTGGCCTGGCCTGGAGGAGGTGACTTTACTCACTGTTACTCACTTCCTGAATGACTCACAAATGAAACCGCTAGGCTGTCTTTCCTAACAACTCTGAGTTTAGAATTCATTCACAAATTATCTCTCCCTTTGTAGCAAGGTAAATAATGGTTAAGAAAACACTTCTGAAAAATAAATAAATCCATCTACCTATTCCTAAATAAGGGCTAAAAAAAACCATGCATTTAACTGTGCATTCCTTTGCTACTTTCTGGATAGAGAAACCTGGGAATGGGGGGGGGAGATGAGGAAGAAATAAAAAGAATTTCACGATAGAATATTATTAAGCATGTACAGTGTGTTTCTCAACCTCAATAATTTTAAGAAATGTGGACTTCAATTACCAGAATTCCCTAGTCGGTGTGCTGGATGGAAAATTATGGGAGTTGAAGTCCATACTTCTCAAAGTTAATGAGATTGAGAAACACTTACATGAAGCTTAATAACTGGGCTAAATTTCTTAAAACTCCTTGCACATCTTTCCTGGTCTTATGTTTACCACAGCTTTTCTTTTCAGAACTCAATATTTACATGTGGCTAAAGCCTTGTGAGGTCAACACCGGGATACTGAGTTCGGCTTCTTCTATATTTTCTTATTGGCAAAGGGTGGTCTATTATGAAGTGCGTCATAGATCTGAAGTGATTTGTTTTTAATAGTGAAATTTGGAGCTCGTTCATAAATCTCCAGAACTAGAGAACCAAACGAGGACTTGCATGTAAATCTTTTCACACAGAAATTTATTCCAGTACTCTCTAAGCTTTCTTGATTTCAACAGTCTAATTGCCTTGTTGACCTCCTGGAAATTATTGGAAGATCTCCAATGGAACCTGATCTACTTTCTGTGTGTTCCCTACTGTACATGTTAAATTTTACTTAAGCAGAATTCTAGAGACAAGTTTTCATGATGCATGTAGAGTTTCTCTGTCGATACTTGAATGTTTGGAACCTGATCTTTTTTCCACGACAAGAGAATTCCTGTATCGTAGAAGGATGGGATTTTCTTCTTATAGTAAGATGAAATGGGGGAAGAAGGCAGACAAGTGATAAAATGTTGATTTCTCTTCCTTCCTTTCCCAAGGACAAATGGCAAGCTTTCATCTCCACTGTTGATCGCTATTTTCTGCAAGTCTGGGGGCAACTGGCTGGTTTCCATATCATCACCTCCTGAAATTGCTACTTGGCATATAAGAGTTACCACACGGAGCTAGGTCAAACCTGAGATAAACACACCGAGAGCTCTTTTTCAAAGGCAAGGGGTGAGATAGCATGTTAGTGAAGAGAGAAAAGGTGATAATTGATTCAGCACAGTTTGATACCTGATGGGATTCAGAAGAGATGCCTGTGATTGCTTCCTTTATCTTGAAATTCAACAGACCAAATCATGTGTCTGGCACAGAAAACTGGTACCTTAAAGATACAAGTTATTACCTACTTGATCAGATCCACGGATCACATTTCTGAGAGAGGAGTAGAATGTATGTACTGTGCACAAAATTTTCTGGGGTCTAGAGGGTGAGAAGAAAGAAAGGAAAGGCGAGAGACAGAACTGATACAGAAATGGTCAAATCAAAAACAGCAGTTAGGTGTGACACAGACATTCTTTCATTGGATAGCTGATTAACATATGCAATACAAGGGCAAATAGCTGATTTTGAGCCAGTCTGTGACACATGGTGCTAAATCTGTCACCATCCTTTCAGATAATATTCTCCCCTCAGAAATGTGCTCCATATGTTTGGTCAAGAGTACGATCATCTTACAACACTCCTGCCAATATACAAATGTGTCCATCCTTAAAGTATCTTAAGTCTCTTCATTGCTTTATTGTAAAAGAATAACTCAGCTAGCCGTCTCATAGCATGGAAGTAACATTCATCCCTTCTGATAGATCCCATTTGTTCTATCAGCAATCTTACACACGAGGAGGTGAACTCTAGAGTTCATTAAATATTTGGTTCCATTTTATGTGATTCTTATAAAATATATTGCCCAAGTAGGGGGCTTGGAATATTTCTTACTAACCTGCAAGGTTTTGATTTTGGTTAGATCTTAGAATTCCAGGTTTAGCTTTCTGGAGAAAAAAAAAACTCAATTTGGAGGTAAATTATTTTTAACTTCTTTAAAAGACACTTGCATTCTGCAGGACAATGAACCTTAAATCTCTAGAAAATATTACAATTTGGCATCAGTAGCCTTTTTCACTGGTGGATCAATAAAATTCATCTGGAATGTTACTGATATAACAACCCCACACTTCACTTTATATCTATCCTCTATAGAGCAGGTAACTTGCATGTATTTCTTAAATCTGGAGACAAGTTATAGTAAATATTATATGTTCAAACATGTTCAAACATGTTGCAAGAGTGCCATTAGGCCTCACTCACCTGAGGCCTCACCTCTACCTTTTTCTAAATGTAATTGGAAACTACTGTATATAAATAAAGGAGAATTTTGTAGCTCAGGGTTGAAGTGAAGGGTCCTTGGTGCTCTCCAAACTTGATTGTTTTCTTCCAGATGTTTCATTACCCAAACAAGGTGGTAATGAAACATTACCTAGTTTGGGTAATGAAACATCTGCAAGAAAATAACTAAGCTCAGAGAGCACCTAGGACCCCTTACTACTATATGTAACACTAGCAAAAGTCATCATTTTCAACACCGTTTCTGATAGTCACTGTTTTGTTTCCAAATCAACCAGTTTCCCAGCTTGCCTAATTTTTCTTAAAACCCAGATTGCAGCCTAATGAAGCACTTTGGAAACTGTGAAAGCTTGTTTACCGCATTTGGGCTGGACTTAATTAAGATGTTCTGCAATGAGCTTTGAATTTGTACTTATTATAGACCTCTTCATTCAATATGTGCTTAAGGTGGATTACAAATGAATCTTAACAACAGTGCAGAAACTTTCAACAAGGGAACTAGTATAACAAATTAAATAATCCAAGCACCAAAAGAAAACCAACAACAGCACTGCATCTCAAGCCAAAGCATTTTGAATTCATTTAAGTTGATTAACCCCATGTACAGAGCATGTTGTTGCTTGATGCAGATCTTGTACTTCTATGATGTACATTGCTGAGAGTTATTTGTTGAGATGGATAGCTATGGGTATCAAATACATAAAAAAAATAAAATATATGCCTGTGACCAAGCTAACTCTGTCCAGAAGATGTCACAGTAGTGCTCTAGCCAAACAAATGAAAAGCATTTTGTGTGCCACTGATACTACCTTAACATCTAAAGAAGGATTTGAATTCAATGTATTCTGTAGAAGTGTTTTCCCAGGGTTGGGAACTGACAGCTCTCTACAAGAATGCTGGACTCTAGTTCTCATCAGCCATACTGATGGAAAATGAAGTTCAAAAGGATACTGAGGGCCATATGTTGTTCAGGAGACTGCTTTTCAGCAGCAACATTGAGGAGAGGGAGTAAGCAACCTTTAGGACGTAAGCAGCTGCCCCAAAATAGAATCACACAAAGGACATTTGGTGGCAACTAACAGAATTCTGCAACTGGACATTTTGTCTTCGATAGGCTTACTATACAGTATGTGTTTATTGAAAAATGCCAAAATGTGGGAGCAGAATTCCTTGCACCAATTCTTCTGATGATGTCAGCATATTCCTGACAGGCACCCCTACTTGTGGCTCCTGAAACCTTACAAATTTTATCCCCCTCCCATTTTGCAGGAAATTAAGAGTTATATGCTTTGCTGCTGCAAATGGCCAAGAAATGCAGTCCAAGATAGAAATTGAGATGGAGATAGATGATCTGTATATTTCAATCTGCTGGCACCCAGAGACCATGCTGGTGAAAGAATTATGAAAGTTGAAGTTACTAATGTTTGGAGGACCATCAGATTGGAAAACCCTGTAATGAGTTAGGGGTCAGAATTCCATGCTGGAGGATTCAGATCCTGCTTTTGCCTAATCTGCTTATATTCTTCTTTGTCTCATATGCTTTGAGATAACAGTAAAAATGTTTTCATGTTACTGAGGAGTTATGATTTTAAAAATGATTTTGGTTCTAGTTTCCTTAGTAAAAACCAGGCCTTACCCTTAGTCTCAATTCAAATGGCTCTTGACTTTTGTCACAGATTAGATGGATTAAAGGATCTGAGATAAATTATAAAGGGATTGTTTTCATTATCCATGTCTTTTGTTTGTTGTGGTTGGTCAGTCCTCATGGTCGATAAAGCAGCAAGGTGTTCTGATTAAAGAGCAAATTGTGTACCTACTCAATGTAGAAATTTCGATTAATCATAAGCTTAAATGTAATTATTTGTTTGCATTAATTCAAACTGAAGTACAATAAATTCACTTCTAAAAGTTACTGATCAGGGTCTTTATTAAGGATGCGGGATCATTATAATTCTTTAGTGACAGAGCAGCTACAAATATTTTTGAATCAGGGTCTAGACTTCACAACTCCAATCTCCTTTGGTCTCTGTCTTAGGACCAGTTCCTTCCTGCACAATTCCTAAGAACATAAGAACTTCAGACAAAAACCTATGAATTCCAGTAACTTTTTTCCTCAAAGAAGCAAATTAGATGGCTGAGAGAAACACAATACTACTTTTCCCATTTGTCTTACCAGCAATTAGAATTCAAATTCTAATCCTGAAGCTAGCATCTGGTCTTGGAAGAGTCATGTTTCAGACATTCCTTTGTTTGAAGGGTTATGCAGATGAAGCCCACCTTAAAGATCACCATCATCAATTGTTAGCACATGAAATACAGATTTCTTCATTGCTCTTTCCCTTTGTCCTACCTATGTGACTATGTAGAGAGTCCAGGATGAGAAGAGGCTGTTGCTTCTCCACTTCATGATCACATCTGGTCAAGACAGATGAACATGTAGGGAAGGCCAGAGATTTTCACAGGTTGGGGGTGCTAGTGGCAGTGATTTCAGCAATGATATTAATTAGCTTTGCTTACATATACCAAAAAAGGTCTCCATACTAAAAGCGTAGCATTGAGAGCATAAAAAAGTTCTATCGGAACAGACCAAAAGCTCATAGAGTCCAACATTCTGCTCCATGCTAGCCAGTAAGTTGCCTCTTGGGTGTTTATAGGATTGTATGCCTAAACAGGAAAGGATTAGATCTCCTTAGAAACAAAATGGCAGAGTAGATTGTGTTAAGACAATCTATAGCCAAAAAATAAAATAAAAAAAAAGTTAAATCCATTTTAGGAGCTCTTATTTTATGACATTTTCACAAGAAGTTGGGATAGATCCTTGTTTGTTTATTTAAATATGTAAGCTTTGAAGAAACAAGAATCCCTGGAGGCTAGTCCGAAACATGTGTGAGATGAAACACTGCTTTTTCATAAAATCCTTGGAAATTCTTTCTTCTTCTATTTCTTCTTCTTTTTTCTTGATTAACTCCAATCCATAATCAACAGTTTGCAATTGTGGTGTTCTTAGCCATTCCTTTCCCTGTTTTTACCTCCTCATCAGGTATTTTGTCTGTTTCCTTTACTGTCTTCATCAGCCTTGCATCAGACTTGATAAATCCTGAAGGCTGCATTTTATGGCCTTCTCAGAAGGCTAGACATTAAAAGGTGGGGGAAAGGGTTCATAGCTGGGATCTGCCCATGATAGAACAGGTCTGTGTATACATTTCCAAATGGGAGATATATGCTTTGTGAACAGAGGATCTTCTTTGATCCAAGTGTAACTCATGACTGTGGTTTGAACACAATGCTAGGCAAGAATGAAGTGTTCAGTGACAGCGTATCATCCAGGCTTGGTAGAAGTCTTTTTTTTTTTTGAGAGGAGAGTGTGTTGGTTTTTCAAATCAAAGGGTGGATATTTCAGTTGTTTGCTTTAACATTACCACCAGTTCTTTAGAGGCTGAGATAAGAGATAGTCCCTATCTAATAAATAAAAGCAGAGCTGATGTTGGGTAAAGAGTCATAAAGCTACCAGATTACTTTGCACTGGCCTTAAATGAGGCTTTTAGGCAACAAAAGAATGGAGGAGAAGCAAGGTCAGATCTGGATTCTTGGAAGAGGGTTCCAGAAATGATAGCACTCAATGATACCTGCTGTAAAGCCAGGTTGGGCTTGCAAAGTGTCACGACAACTTGTTATCGCTGGGAAGTTCATTCTTGCTTAACATGCTGGCTCAAGAGTGACATTCAGTTCCCCCTGTGCAACTTCTGACTGACTGTCGGATTCTCCCTCAGAACACAAATGCATTTAGTACTGCATAACAGCCCCACTATTGTCCATCCTGATGCTTCAGTTGTGCAGGGCTTCAACTCCCAGAATCTCTGGATAAAGGGCAGGTGGCCTTAGAGATTATTTGTTCTTCTCCTACAACCATACCCTAATGAACAGATATGTCTGGTATTCATTAATGCTGGGAACAACAGCAGAATTTTATTATGGTCAGAGATCAGAAATCACACAAAACAAATTTAACAAAGAAAAAGAAAATCATAAAATAATCTTTACCACTAATCAGGTTGTCCTTATCCTAGTCTACTAATGCTGATGTGATTAATCCTAATTGCTAAAAACCAATATTTGTAATTAAATAAGTAATTTCAGGGTTTATGTCTGCTATGATACATTTCATATAAAACTCATCTTTTTGGCTAGGGATTTCTTAAAATAGAGGCTGGAGTAACCTAGGCTGCAAATTTAGTAGAGGTAGTCCGTTTAGCAACTGCTTCAGACAGTGAACACTTGCAGTAATGGTGGTGCTGAAAAAGTAAGTAATCCTCACATTTATGACCTTTGCAACATCTATCTCAGTCATGTGTTCGCCAATTACAGTCAGTTAGTATGTGTTGTATTGTGTAAAATCTTACACTCGCTCATAGTCCCATGATTTTTACTTAACAATTGCTTTGCTTAATGACCAGGTTGCTGGTCCCAATTGCAGTTGCTAAATGAGGACTACCAGTATATTGTTGTTGTTGTTGTTGCTCTAAGGTCACTTTCCTCCGAGGTGATGGTATTTTCATATATTTGCTCTCCCATATTGCTGAAATGGGCTCTGGGGACTGCCCACTTAAAGTAAGTGAGAGTATAAGTATTTCACTGATGAGAGCCTTTGCATTTCTCTGAGATGTCACAGATTCCCTGTGGTTTAGGTTAGCTCACTCTGGAATAGCCTCAGTTCTCTTCTAATGATTGCTTGGCCTTTTCTTGCCTTAACGGTAATAAAAAGTCAAACTGTCCAGTGATGGTAGTCCGCCATTTTGATTTAAGCTAAATCTTAACATTAATGAGCTTACTAATCTTGAGCTAGAAGGAAGAAGTATGTTGTAGGCTGGGGCTGTCACTCTGGGCAGCTTGGCCTTTCTAACCTCAGAGCTATGTTATGGACCATCCTGGGAGTCAAGAAAAGAGCCAGTCTATACTTTTTCAGAGTTCAAAGTTAACACAGGGGCTCAATTACACACCATGTCATAATTGTGCAACTGTTCTGTTATGAAGCATTTGAGGGCAGCTGTGATAAAAAAAATCGTCTGCCCCTGAAAGGAACTTAAGAAATTGATATAAGGGTGTCCATAAAGTCACATGGAGTCAGTTGCAGCTTGAAAGAGACTTTGCCTTAAATTTGACTGGGGAATAAACATATATGTGATAATTCTTCCCTTCTGTTTTTCAGTATTGAAAATTAAAATTGGGTACCAATAAAGGAGAATATTTGTAGCTCAGGATTGAAATGTCTGCAAGAAAACAACTAAGCTCAGAGAGCACCAAGGTCCCCTAAAATTTGGTAACAATCTTTAAGATTCCTTGGGGTCTGCATGCCTGAAAATTATGCACCTAACTGTTTACAGTCATTTTATATGAACAGAACATGAAAGTGATGGTGGTGCCTCCAAATGAATTCACTATTTTCCAAAGTGGAAATATTGCTATCTGTTGATTCCTTTCTTCTCTTTTTGTCTGTTCCTCTCTCTGTTTCTGTTTTATTCTGTTTCAGCATCTCATTTCTCCTAGCATGGAACTGGTGCTTCTTCATATCTCATTCCCATTTGCTTTTCCCGGATTGGCCAAAAAATCAGCAACCATGTTAAAAGAGCTCTGAGACAGCTGGAAAATCCCATGATGTTGCAAGTCTGTTTAAAACTTCAGCTTTAGGGCAGATGACTTCAGAATTGCCCTCAGGCATAACAAGGCTACTGATAGAGTGGCTAGTAAACTAGACAAGATAATTGGATTGACTGGATGATACAAGACTAGGAGGTTGCTTAATTTCCAAAGGGTGGGGGCAGCTAACTTTGAAACCTTTAGTTGGGCATTCTATCAAACTCTGAGCAAGCAGTTTGCTTGTTCGTCTTACTTCCATATCTTTGTTTGTTCACGCTTGGCAAAGCAAAACATGCATGCACACTTTCCTCTGTCAAATGTTGGGGGGGCGGGCTTGACAATTTTGGCTGGAGATCTGTAAACTGGAGAACCTGGGAGACATCACAGCAACTTGTAAAAATCCCATCTTGCAAAGTAGGATTACCACGTAGGTGATAATAAGGGCTTTTGCTGGCTCCCAAACATTAGTCATGCTTTCTGCCTCCAAACTGCTGGGAAGTTGATAGCAAGAGAGGGAGGACATATCCTGAGTGGAAGCAGATTGTTGGCTATTATGGGGGATATATATATATCCCCCATAATAGGGTATGACTGACTGATGAGAACATAAAGAGTTCGAAATGGCCATCTCAGCCTCCCAAAATTCTTTATTAGCAACTTGAATAATTTGCACAAATAATGAGCTGTCATAGTTGACTATATCCTGTGGATAAGCCTTGAAGATAGGCCAAAACAGGAATGAAAGAGTTAATTAGCAAGGTGCTTTCAAAAAGCCTTGACAAATACTTAACATATATTTGCCTTGCCTTCGAGCTAATAAAAAGAGAGAAAGAACCTGTGGCTCAGCAAGTTAAAAACAACTGCCTAAGATACAATCAGCCCAGGTTCGAATCTCAGATAAAGGGTATGACTGACTGATGAGAACATAAAGAGTTCGAAATGGCCATCTCAGCCTCCCAAAATTCTTTATTAGCAACTTGAATAATTTGCACAAATAATGAGCTGTCATAGTTGACTATATCCTGTGGATAAGCCTTGAAGATAGGCCAAAACAGGAATGAAAGAGTTAATTAGCAAGGTGCTTTCAAAAAGCCTTGACAAATACTTAATATATATATATATATATATATGTGTGTGTGTGTGTGTGTGTGTGTGTGTGTGTGTTATACATTCTAGAACCGAGATAAGATTAGAATAAGTGACCAGTAAGATCAGTTAGTTAAAACAATTATATGAACAAGCCTTCAAATAAAAACAGACACGATCCATAATCATAGTCAATAGAACCAATAAAAATTATCTAAAACATAGGTTTTTTTTAAAAAAAGCTAATTTCACCTAAAGGTTTTATGGTGAGTGTCAAGCAATGTCTACCAAAAGAATTTCATAAATGGGGTACCACAAAATTTCCATCTAGCCTTGTGATTTTCCTCTGGAATTTAGTTTGATATTGTTCCCTTGGCTGTTGATAAATTAGATTATAGCCTATCAGTATGTATAACTAATAATTTGGCATATTGTTGTTTAAAGTGCCACCAGTGGATGGCAAAAAAGTCAAGATAGCCAAAATCATGCTATCAAAATGTCACACATAAAAAAATGGAGCTGTGATTACATGATCATGGTTGTCAATTTTCCCAAATACTATAAAAGTGGCAACATAGGAAGGAGTTTCCTCAATAAACTTTTAAATGTTTTCTCCCAATGACACCTCTGTGTATCTGTCTATCCCATCTTTCTTTTTACAGCCTGATACATGGATCCCAAATAATTCAAATTAATGTCCAATCAAAGTTTAAATAGCCAAGCTTTGCAAATTGTTCAAATGCAGCCACTAATACTTTAACTGACATGGTTAAATATTGTGAAAACCACTGATGTACTTTTTTCACATGTACTTTGGTAAACCATGATTCCATAATTGGGTGTGGTTGGGGTCCCAGGTAGCATAATTTTGAATTAGCTTTCCATATATGGCAGTCCTTTATAGACCAGAATATATATATATATATATATATATATATATATATATATATATATATATATATATATATATACATACATATATATATATATATATATATATATATATATATATATATATATATATATATATATATATATATATATCCCATTTATATCCCGCCCTTCTCCGAAGACTCAGGGCGGCTTACAATCTAAGAAGCACAAACCAATGTGCTTAGCAATAGCCTTCATTCTATGTATATGCCTGCTTATTAGGGCTTCCCCCCCCCTCAAGCGGCATTATTACAAAGTCAGGTTATTGCCCCCAACAATCTGGGTCCTCATTTTACCTACCTTGGAAGGATGGAAGGCTGAGTCAACCTTGAGCCTGGTGGGACTCGAACCTGCACTAACTGCAGGCAGCTGGTGTTACTTAAGGAGGCATTAGCCCACTGCTCCACCAAGGCTCTTTGCCTTTCTTTCTCCAAATCCTAAGCCTATTCAATAAACTATAAAGTATAGAACACAGGGATTCAGCTTTATATATCATGCTAAGTCCCTATGTGATTTGATTCTGGGTTCTGTGGTGTGAATCCAGTTAACTGTGGTTTATTCAATGCACCATGGTTTAGCATGATTTGGGAAACCAGTCACTGTGTATGAATGAGACATGCAACAATAGGAACCAGATTTTTTTCTGATGTCATAGGAAAACCCCACTGCTCCCTCTTTTATTGAAAATTCCAGCCAAGAAGTGACTACTAAATAGTCAGCAATCAGATTGTACTCCATCTGGATATTGAATCACTTAAGGAAATCTGTCTTTAGAATTTAAAGAATGAGAGGAGACATGGAAGCTTTTGTGTAAGAAAGGGAAAGTTGGAACTAAAATATTTTGATGTCTGCTTTCTTCAGCTAGGTTATCAATGACAGACTGAGTTTTTGGTCCAAGTTTAAACAACATGAATTAGACATACCTTTGTGAATACTACCTTTTTAATATTCTCCTTTACTCACCATTTTGAAATGAGCATTTGTTTACACACCTGTGTATTACTTGCAGAGTGGCTTCTGTGATTGTTCTGGAATGAAAAAGGGGCAGAAGCAGGAGGTCTTATTGATTGAAGGACAATATTAATTTCCAATGATGTTTTATCAATACATTCAGTATTATTCTTCAAGATTTGACCTGCCCTTCTTCGAAACAGTTCATATGTGATCCTGTTAGGAAGTTTCTCCTTAATTCCAGGTTGCTTCTCTCCTTGATCAGTTTCCATCCATTGTTTCTTGTCTTGCCTTCTGGTGCTTTTGGAAACAGGTTGACTCCCTCTTCTTTGTGGCAGCCCCTCAGTCAAGTCAACTCAGTCAAGGAGCATCTTCAGGAAGATCAAACAAACCAAGCTGGCAACCATGTTCATGTGACTGAAGCACTACTTCTTTCCCCAAACTTTATTTGTAAAAAAACACATTAATTTCATCTGATTTGTTTTCTTTCCCATTTATTTACTTTAAAATTATTTTATAATTATACTCATTTCTCTTGAAAATTGCTAGCCACTTTGATCAATTTCAGTAGTTAGGTACACATCTGTTAGTTTCATCAATAATACATTGTGAGATACACTAAGAAAATATGAAGTATTGACAGTTGAAACAAACATTGTTGCTGTGAGCATCAGGGGTAATTGCATTTCTCCTAGAGAATACGGGGCCGGGCTGGGCCATGAAATTTTTCTTACACCAAAAGTCAGGAAATAAAAAAAATATTTTTTTAAAAGAAAAATGAACCTCCATAGCAACTGTGAAATTATTGTGCTTTTAAAAAGCACTCCTTGGAAACTCCCTAAGACAAAACTCACTGACTTGCTTCAGTTTTTTGGAAGGCCAGCTAAATATGTTTAGCTCCAAACCTATGAATCACAAAGAAGCTTCTCTGCACGTTTCTCAGGGACCTGCAAAGTCAGTGGAATAGCTGCATCCTATTACAGTGAGTCAGAAAGCTGTCAAACAGTCAAATGCTGTTGTTCTTAAATCAGGCTCTCAAGGCCATGAGTTGCTGCTTCCACCCATTTGTTTATTCTGCCCCCTACCTTTGTTTTTCCAGATGTTATGGATCTCTCAAGCTCAGATGCCAGAAGAAACTGACAGTGATAGATCAGCCGTCACCTTCATTTCCAGATGAGTCCAACACACAGGCTCTCGGCTCCACGGCGAGCTTCAACTATTCTGTCCAATGCATGGAGTACAAATGAAGATGCACTGAAAACTATCCTGGTTGCATCCTGTCAACTAGAATTATTAACAGAATAGAAGGGTTCATAGGGACCTTGGAGATCTTCTAGTCCAACTCTATTCCATTTTAGACAAATGTTTGTCCAATCTTTTCTTAAAATCCTCTGGAGTTGGAGCACCCAAAATTTCTGAAAGCAAGCTGTTCCACTGGTTGTTATGTTAGGAAATTTCTCCTTAATTCTTGGTTGCTTCTCTCTTTATTATATATATGTGTGTATATATATATATATATATAGGACAGGAAGGCCTGGAGGAATGTTGTCCATAGGGTCGCGATGGGTCGGACATGACTTCGCAGCTAACAACAACTATATATATATATATATATATATATATATATATATATATATATATACAAGCTTGTCAATCAGAAGGTCGGCAGTTTGGTGGGTCGAATCCCGAGTGCCGCGTAACAGAGTGAGTGCCTGTTACTTGTCCCAGCTTCTGCCAACCTAGCAGTTCGAAAGCACATAAAAATGCAAGTAGAAAAATAGGGACCACTATGGTGGGAAGGTAACAGTGTTCCGTGCGCCTTTGGCGTCTAGTCATGCCGGCCACATGACAATGGAGACGTCCTCGGACAAGCGCTGGCTCTTCGGCTTTGAAACGGAGATGAGCACCGGTCCCTAGAGTCGGAAACGACTAGCACGCACGTGCGGGGGAACCTTTACCTTTACCTAATGATTATGCAAGAAGCAAGTTAGAATCTTGCTAAAATATATAAATTGCAGATTCATTTATCATCGTATGACACACAAGACTGGATGTTTCTTCTTCTTCCTTCTTGTTTTTAAATAATATTAACCACAGATGGCCACATGTGTTCTCACCTTTTATATTTTTCAAAATAAAAATATTAAAAGTGTATTTTTTAAAAATGCATCATTTTTCCAGAAAGAATGAAGAAGCAAGTACAAATTCTGTGATGTCAGGGAAGCTAAAAGGATTAAACGTCCCTTCCACCCTGAAAAGTTGGAGCTGATTTTCCTACGTAGTTTAGAGTTTAGCATTCCAAAAACCTGCTGAATTGGCACAGACAGATGCAGGGAAAACATCTATCTGTTTATCTTTTGTGTAAACATGCATATTATCCAACAGAGAATTTATACTCCAAATTTAATTCCATCGCTATTGTGAAAATGCTGCAACTCAGAAGATGCTTGGATAAAACTGAAGGAAGCTTTATGTCTTTTGATGGCACGTTTGTGATTTAAAGACTTTTCAAATTGCACTGCTTGGGCTAGTATTCTATAACTTTCATAATATAGAAATCTTTACTGTAGGAGTTTGCAGAGACTACCTTATCTGATTAAGACTAAACCAGTATGGATTGATGTGAAAGTAATCCAGTTTAGGTACTGATAATGTTAGCTAGTTGAATAATGAAAGCTCTGAAAGCAAAGAACCAAGCTCAGAGAGTACTAAAAACTCCATAGTCCCAACTTATTTGAAGGATGAAACAGAAGAAAAAATAGAAGCAAATTTGGAAAAATTGAGGACTTTTCTCTCAGAATCTACCATGAGGGAAACATAGAGTGGGATGAAATTTGCAGGCAAGCTACACTATTATAAACTGTGACAACGGTATAGAAATTAAAACTAGAGATTTCAGACTATGGAGCTTTAAAATATTCTTAGAAAAAGCTGTAATTGTTGCTTTGGCAACAGAGTATGATGAATTTTGTGGTGATAATATTCTGTGTTGCCAAATTTCTGATAGGCACACTGAGGGGACAAAATGAAGGGATATTTTAATGGATGATAATGTGTCTTCTTGAATGTTGTGAAGTTGATTGTAAGGGAATGAAGTGGAAGGATAAAGAATTAAAGCACTGGTCTTTTCCAAACAATGTCATTTATTACAGAGGTCCCCAACCTTTTGGGCGCCAGGGACTGGTTCCGTGGAGAGGGGTTTTTCCACGGACCAGAGGGTGCATGGTTTTGTGTGCTGTTTGCAACTTGCGCATGGTGCTTTGCTTGTTTGTGTGGCCTGGTTGCTGGCATGCCGTGGCCTGGTACTAGTCCATGGACTGGGGGTTGGGGACCTCTGATTTATTAGGCCAAGATGATTAAGCATATGAGCAACAGTGAGCTTGATTGACATTGAGATAGAGCAAATGATAAAGCTGAGGACCTTTCCAAATCCACAAACTATTTCTTTTCCCAAGATTTCATGATTAAGAGAATAAATGGTGATCAGATCACAGATTCTGTTCTTATTTGAGTGGGTCATTAGTCAATGAATCCAGTACAGGTCGTCCTTGACTTATGACCACAATTGGGATTAGAATTTCTGTTGTTAAGCAAGGTGTTTTTTTTTAAGTGAGTCATGGCTGATTCTACAAACTTTTTGCCATGGTTGTTAAGCGGATCATGTTAAATAATCACACAGTCATTAAATGCATCTGGCTCCCCCTTTGACTTTGCTTGTTGGAAGCTGGCTGGGAAGATTGAAGATATGATCACATGATCCTGGGATGGAGCATCCATGAAGACATGTCGATTGGCAAGCACCCAAGTTTCAATCATGTGACTGTGGGGATGTTGTGGCAGTCCTAAGTGTGAGGGCTGGTTATAAGCAACTTTTTTCAGTGATCTTGTAACTTCAAAGAATCATTAAATGAATGGCTGTATGTCAAGGACTACCTATATTTCCCTCCCTCCCTTCCACAATATTTTCATGTACATTGATGTATGTTTTACATACATTATATTATATTACATATATAATATATGTTTTACATACATGATGAAAGTTGTTTTAATTTTCACACAACAGTTATTGTGCTATATTTTATGGCCAACAGAGCTCCAGAAGAAGAGATTAGGAACTGAGCTACTGTATATGAAACCCCAGAAAAGAGTGTGTTCAAAAGGAAATCCATACTGCTGCATCTCATAAAATAGGTTTTGATCACATCTGATGTGCATTCTTAATTGTTGCTACAATGGCAAATACAAGTCTTGCAGAAAATACGTAGATCTAATAAAACGTCACCTGTTAATAATCAGTCCACAAGATGTGGAAACTTTGCCCAAGAAGCTCTCATATCAAGTCAAAGAACAATAGCCATTGTTTCCCAAGTGACATTATAGAGTGATAACCTATGCTTGTGTACAGCACTTACACAAACACAAGGATAGGAATATAACAGCAAGCACTAAAGGGGAGTACCCCATGCTCCCACACCTCAAAAAAGAAAGAAGCAACTGAGAATATGTATATATCTTAAGGAAGAAAGAAGTATTAATATAAAGAGTCTTTACAGCCCAGTTGAGGACAAAGATGTAATATAATGTTGAGTCTATATAGGGTTGAATCTTAATAATAGGAAAAATAATGGACAGAATGAAATATAATGAGAAAGAATGTGGTTGGCTGACTGTCTAGGTTCCTAAATAGGAACGTAACATTTTTGCTAAAGATTTCACATGCTGCCTGCAGATGAAGATATTTGCTAGTTTATGTCTATTCACATATACATTTTCCGGTTCATTGAACTACTAGTGTCTTACTCATGCTTTGTGAATTAGATTGCCTTCTTAAGGACAACTATCTCCACCTCTTTCCTTCCTTCCTGCTCTTTCTTTTCTTGAAAAGGGTGTTGTACATAATCTCATTTCATGTTTCCAGCTCTCATGTTGATTTTGAATTTAAATAAGATATTTCGGTTTTGAGAGATGTGCAAAGTTCTTACTTTTAGTAATTAAAAAAAGATGGCTTCCACACTAGGACAAAGTGGTTGCATGCTGAAGCACAGTTAGAAGGATTAAAATGTAATCTCATGGACATGTGAGTAAATACTGCAAAACACAGGTATGACCTGCTTCTAAAAAACATGAATTCGATTTCAGAAAATATTTCAGATTAATCAATTTTATTGTAATGGATGACTTGTTTTTGTTCTCTTGTTTTGCTGAAAGAAATAAAATAGTTATAAAAATGTAACATCCGTACCCTGTTTCAGTACTTGTCTTTCTAGCTTGCTGTATTTAAATATACATGTACTCAATTCTGGTTTCCAATTTTGATATTTTGCAGTTATGTATTAAAGCAACCACAACTGCATACTCATAAAAGAATGGAAAAAGCTGACAGAACATTTTCACAGCACAATCAGATGCATGCTTATTCTTACAAATCCCACTATATTTGTTAGAGTATATTTCTTGATAAGTATATTTAGGATTATAGCTTCAGAAGATTAAATCACAATGCTGGGTTTTGTTCTTATTCAGATGTTTGTTTCCCAGTTAGCTATGGAGAAAAAAGAAAACAGAGGCAAAAAAGAAGGGAGTATCTGGTATATTGTACTATATTGTCTGTTAAACCTTGATTTACACTGTTCCAAAATTCAGGTCTCACCAGGTATTGAGAACACTGCAGGAGAGAACTACATTAGTCCATGAGAGCAAAATATCATGCGAAGTTTCAGTAGCACTTTTTTTCAGTTAACACATGTTATTAAAATGGATACGTTTTTGTGAGCTTCAGATATTGATAAATGCAGCAGAAGTCTTTGATTGCTTTCTCCTCAGCTTCACTGGAGATGCCTATGTTTAGGTAAGAATGCTTTCATTCCCGATGTCTTAAGAAGGTTTCTATTCAGTTTCCTGGCAGACCTCTTCATTTGGGTTTGCAGTAAAGGAAGAGAAACTCTTGAAACTAGGTGTCATCAATAGTAAATAGTAAAGTGCATTGTTGTTGTTAGTTGCAAAGTTGTGTCACAATGCACTTTACTATTTACTATTGATGACAGTTTCAAGAGTTTCTCTTCATATATGTGTGTGTGTGTGTGTAAATATGAGCTGTCACTACTGTGACCACTGCCTGTGGATGGCCTTGGGTTAGGCTGAAACAGGAAATAAGATTTGTCCCATGTTTGGGGCCTAGCAAGGTAATCTAAATACTTAACAAACATTTATATATATATATATATATATATATATATATATATATATATATATATATATATATATATATATATATATATGTTTTCTGAGGTTTTCGCGGGTGTCTGTATGTGGACACATACTTCATCTACAATGGACAAAGATACAAACAAATGGAAGGAGCACCCATGGGATCACCCCTTTCACCTGTCATTGCAAACCTCTACATGGAACACTTTGAAACCCTCGCTCTAGAAAAATCAAACCACAAACCCAAACTCTGGCTCAGATACGTAGATGACACCTTCGTAATCTGGCCACACGGCAAAGAAAAACTGGATGACTTCCTCACACACCTCAATAGCCTACACCCCAAAATACAATTCACCATGGAAACAGAAGCTAACAATCAACTTCCCTTCCTTGATGTCTTAGTCTACAAGAAATCCAACGGCTCCCTAGGACACACTATCTACCATAAAAAAACACACACAAACCGCTATCTGAACGCACTCTCACACCACCATCCAGCACAGATAAACTCCGTAGCCAAGACACTCATCTCCAGAAGAAAACACCTAGCTGATGAACAACACCTAAAAACTGAACTACACACTCTCACTAATGTACTAACAGCCAATGGATTCCAAAGAAACACGATTACCAACTTAATCCGAAGAGAGACACCCACAAAAACCCAAGACAGAGAACAAGAAAATGGCAAAGCCCTCCTCCCATACTTAAAAGGGACCACAGACAGAATCAGCAAGATCCTCCAAAAACACAACATCAAAACAGCATTCTACACAGACAGAAAAATATCCACCATCCTAAGAAACCCCAAAGACACAATTGGGTTAGAAAACCAAGGAGTATACGAAATCCCATGCCCCACCTGCCCCACCACATACATCGGACAGACCAACAGAAGAATAAGTGCACGCATTGAAGAGCACAAAAACTCACTCAGAAAGGGAGAACAAACCTCATCCCTGGTCCAACACTTTGAAGCCACGGGACATGAAATTGATTTTAAAAAAAACCAAAACTATCGCCAAAATCGAACATTTTAACAACAGAATAATCAGAGAAGCCATTGAGATAGAAAAACGCCGCCACAGCATGAACAAACGAGATGATACCTCTCGCCTACCAGCCATTTGGAAACCCGCCTTGATTGACAGACGAGTCCCAACCACCAAGAATGATACCAGACCCAAACTCATGATAACATCACATGACATCACCACCACACAACCATTCAAAAAGCAAATCCGAACCCACAATGATAACGACGCACAACCACAAAACAGAAACCTAACTACAGCTGCAACATCAGCCACTTTAAACCCCTCCAAACCACACAATAAGCAAACTGACACCCACTATAAAAACATGGCACCACCACAAACACGAAGCCGAACAAAAGCAGCACAACTCACCAGCTCAGGTCTAAGGCTGGCAGCTGAGACCAGCCCATCCACTCAAAACACACCCCCACCCAATCAGAACACACCCACCATTCAAAACACACTCCCACCCAATCAGAACACACTTAATCCCCCATATATATGAGTGTGTGTGTGTGTGTGTGTGTGTGTTTGTGTGTGTGTGTGTGTGTGTGTGTGTGTGTATGGTATAAATATATATTATAAATATAGCATATATATAAGGTAAAGGTAAAGGTTCCCCCGCACATGCGTGCTAGTCGTTTCCGACTCTAGGGGCCGGTGCTCATCTCTGTTTCAATGCTGTTACCTTCCCACCGTAGTGGTCCCTATTTTTCTACTTGCATTTTTACATGCTTTCAAACTGCTAGGTTGGCAGAAGCTGGGACGAGTAACAGGCGCTCACTGTTACGCGGCACTCGGGATTTGACCTGCCAAACTGCCGACCATCTGATCGACAAGCTCAGCGTCCCAACCCACTGAGCCACCGTGTCATTAGCCACGTTAAATGCCATAAGAATAGTAAGGAAGGGCTGAGTAGCAATAGCAATAGCACTTCCACTTATATGCCGCTTCACAGTGCTTTACAGCCCTCTCTAAGCAGTTTACAGACTCAGCATATTTTTTTTTATTTGAAAAGTTTTAAAATACAGTTTTCCTTTAAAAAACCCCCCTTCCCCCTCCCTCCTCCCCCCACCACCCCCCCTCCCCCCCTCCCTCCTTCCCCCCTACCTCCCCCCCTCCCCCCCTCCCCCCCCGACTTCCCAGAGCTAAATACAAGGTATATATATAAAAAAAGCAATCATAAACAACCATATACTAACAACTATAAATTCTAAAATCCATCACTCTCTAGCTTATATAGGATAAAACAAACCTTAGCATTATTAAATATATATAAAAAACTAAAATAGAAAAAGAAAAAAGAAAACGAAAGAAGACTTATTCGAATGCTACATAAAACTTCTTAACCCTATACTTGTTCTGGATAAACTCAATCCATTTTCTCCATTCCATAATATAACGTTCTTGCGAATGATCTTTCAAATAGGCCGAAATCTTCGCCATCTCTGCCAGGTCGGAAACCTTTAAAGTCCACTCTTCTATGGTCGGCAGTTACAGACTCAGCATATTGTCCACAATAATATGGGTCTGCATTTTACTGACCTTGGAAGGATGGAAGGCTGAGTCAACCTTGAGCTTATCAGGATTGTACTCCAGACTATGGCCAGAGTTAGCCTGCAATACTGCATTTTAACCACTGAGCCGCAATAATAACCCTATTATTCTATGTTTTATGTTTTATTAGGTTTTGCACTTTGTTCCATGCCCAGTGTCTCTGTGGTGAGACAGACAGCCATATGAATAAAAATAAACAAATAAACAAATACTTGTCTTGAAAGGAAGATGCCTGCATGATTTTAAAAATAATGTAAGAATTAAGAAATAAAGTTATTAGACACTATTTTTATCCCTGCAGAATTTTGATATGGTGATCAACAACTTAAACTATCTTGGAAAATATTCAACAGGATCCAAAAGAAAGAGCTGCCCACATTGATGGCTTGTGTTGATAAATCCACCAAATCAAGTCAGAAAGACTTGGTTGTATAAAATAGATATATGGGAATGTACCCTTTGCAATAAAAGCGATTGGACTTGGATAGGTTTCACTAGCCTGATAAAAATAAAATGATGGATTCCCTGTTTAATCTACTTACAGAATGCTTACTTGTGGTTTGCATTAATTCTTGGATATTCTGTGTCTGCTTGCCAAGGGGTGCAACAGAGCATTGATTAGAAAAATGAGGCTTTATTAGAAAGCAGGCCAAATATTAATACGGTTGCCAGAGTGTACTTTTCACTCAGGAATGTCCAATTGTAGCAAGAACCAGCTGTTGGTCAAAAATGCATGCTGGAAAAATATTTTTCTGGATGGACAGTTGTTGTAAGATATGTTACCACAAATATATTATAATGTTATTACAGCAAAGAGTTGACTTTACTATCCTGTCTTTCTGTTGAAGAGGCTTTTTACCATATTCTTTTGATGGTAGTGAACCTCAGTTGCTTTAGATTTAGTTATTAGATGTACACATATTCAATTCATACATTTTATTTGAAGCTGATTTGTTAGAAACTACAAATAAGTTCCGTTTCTGAATTTTTTTAAAAAAATCTAAAATAAACTGATTCTGAATTGTTATTATTAAACATGCATTTTTCATCCTTTTCATTATTCAGTGGTACCTCAGTACTTGACTGCTTCAAAACCCGTTGAATCTGATACTAAATGCATTGATGCGAAAATGTTGTCCTGGTACTCATCATTTGTTTGGTAGTTGATGCACTGCACAAGGGGGGGGCAGCTACAGAGGTCAGACAGGAAGTCAGCCATGCTGGGAAGATCACTGACATAGGAAAAGGTATAGATAAGAAGTTTTTCCCAGCTGAAACAAAGAGTCACATGATAAGTCACATGGTTTGTGGTGCTGGGCCATTTTTATACTGGAGGGTTGACCAAAGCAGATTATTGCATTTTGTACTTACACAGAAAAAAAATCACATTTATTTTAACTTGGTGAGCTGCTAAAGAAATATCTTGGATAAAGAAAACAAATGCATATAGTAGAACAGAGGAAGGTAATTATCTTAGGATATGGATTGATTATGAAATTTCATTTAAATTAGTGTTATAGATAAGTAATGATAAACCCTGCATTCATGTTTCTTATTTTCACAGTAATATATATTAATTCACCTTATTCTGAAAGATAATAAGCTAGTGTTGTTCTATTTGGGGACTATCTTCATTATTTTGTGAGGTGGGGCACTAGCCTTCTGCTCCCCCAGTCCTGTTCTTATGCCAATACTGGTAAGAGCTAATGAGATATGAAAGGATGAAATATTGACTGATTATGTTGGCATTCAGTTGGTGACAAAGGGAGCAGAATGCAAGGCTATTTAGGCCTTTTGTCCAGTTCAGCAGAACTCTTATCATCTTTTATCAATGTACTCATCATCTCAGTGGACATTACTACCACCCATGGTTCTCATTTCAGATCAATTTCCAAGCCTAGCATTCAATCCATCTCATGCTACAGAACTACCTTATAGGCCTAGCAAAAAATGATACCTTATTGGGTATGTCTAGTTTAATGAAAAGAAGGATGAGGGGTAACATGATAGCAGTGTTCCAATATCTCAGGGGCTGCCACAAAGAAGAGGGAGTCAAGCTATTCTCCAAAGCACCTGAAAGCAGGACAAGAAGCAACGGATGGAAACTAGTCAAGGAGAGAAGCAACCTAGAACTAAGGAGAAACTTCCTGACAATTAGAACAACTAACCAGTGGAACAACCTGCCTCCAGAAGTGGTGAATGCTCCAACACTGGAAGTTTTTAAGAAGAGACTGGACAGCCATTTGTCTGAAATGGTATAGGATTTCCTGCATGAGCAGGGGGTTGGACTAGATGACCTCCAAGGTCCCTTCCACCATCATCATAATCATAATCATCATCATCATCATCATCATATTATTATTATTATTATTATTATTATTATTATTATTATTATTATTATTATTATTATTATTATTATTATTATTATTATTATTATTTTGTTTGTTTATATGCTGCTCATCTCCCTGATACGGTGACTCTGAACCTATCAGCTGGTAATATCCCAGCAAGTTAATTAGGTGCCATCAGTTGGATTTGATTCCTAATACTAAATGGAGAAACACTCAAATATCTTGACTTGGTTTTAGAAATAACGTATAGCCCTTCCAGGGAAGTTCCAATAATCTATTTGAACCTGCCTAACAGGTACCAGGCCAAAGCCCAGAGATGACACTACAAAGATCACTTGAGTTGAAACATTTAATTGCTTCCCTCTAATGGATGAAATCTTGCCAAACTAAAGTTATAAACTGCTAACTTACTATCTTGAGGGATTCTAAGATGTGGCTATCCTGAACCTCTTTCTGCTTCCAGCTTGCCTTAATCCAGGCCTCTCTCTAGGAAAGCTCCATGTCACCAAAACTCTCCTTCATAGCTTCTGCAAATGCCCATTCCATAACACTAGGATTGCAATACAATTTAGACCATGAACATCCAAACCTCATTATGTTTTCTTAAGTTCTGATTTTAATTCCTTCTCTATTGCTAAACCTCCCAAACCTCATTTAGTTCCTTTGCATAAACACTATCACTATGTGCAAAAAAAGCACCTTGTTATACTTTCTACCACAATGGGTTCAACTCAGAAAAATCTATTGTCCCAAAATTTGTTATAGCATCCTATGGCCTGTTACATATGGCTTAAAAATACTGTTGGGGTGGAACAGTCACGTTGGACTAAGTAGAACTAAGGACAATTGAATCAAATTTTTCTTAAAGCTCACCAAATCTTAAGAACCATCCACCGTCTTTCAACTAAATTAACTTCAATAAGTTTTCTTAGCCAGGTGATGCTGTGGAGAATCTTACATATGGTCCTGTGTTCCCAAGGGAAGGGGTGGAATAAAATATGTTATACATAAAGAAATAGTCTAGACAGCTACAACCCACTTCCTTCTGGGGATCTCATTAAAATCATCCAGGTTGCTGTAGTGCAAGTGCATTGCAGGTTCTACAGCTTGTGCATATTACATTTTAGGATCTCCCCATTCATCCCTCTGGACAAGTCATAGCCACTAGAATGAATAAGCCAAGAATACTATGGTGATGAAACAGAGGTAGATTTAACATTGTCATCCAATAGATTATAGTGTTGATGGGGAAGTTCACTTTGATGAGAAAAGAGATCTGCTTGCTTTCTTAAACTCGTGCCTTGGAATAAACTGACAAAGAACACACTTTTTAAAACAAACACTTCAGGATGTTTGAAGAACTATCTATATTCTGCTAGGAGTCTCCTCTCAAAATACAAAGAATAGTTCTTTCTCAGATTTTAAAAGAAACATTACAGACTTACAACCGTTCATTTAGCGATCATTCGAAGTTACAAAGGTGCTGAAAAAATTGACTAACAATAGTCCTCGCACTTACAATCTTTGCAGCATCACCACAGTCCTAGTTTGGGTGCTTGGCAACGGGCATCTATTTACAACGGTAGCAGTATCCCAGGTTTATGGGAAGGTCACTTGCTACCTTCCCAGCTAACTTCCAATAAGCAAAGTCAATGGGGCCAGCCGGATTTGCTTAACCACTGTGTGATTCACTTAACAACAGGGATTTGCTTAACAGTGACAAAAAAGGTTGTAAATTCAGCCATGATTTATTTAACAACTGCCCTGCTTAGCAACGGAAATTCTGGTCCCAACTGTGGTCATAAGTCAAGGAGTAGCTGTGGCATCAAGAAGCGTAGTGACATCCTAAAAGTGGAATCGAGAGTAGAAATGGAAGTTGTGTTACTATTAATGTTAAATATGTAAACCCAGACAACACTTGTTTATTAAGCACTAAAGATTTGTAACTTAGCTTAATCAAACTGAATGAAATATCTATATAAAAAGAAGCATAGTGACATCCTAAAGACTAAGAAAATTTATTTATTTTTTACGTGCTTATGTGTATCTATCTAGAAATTAAGCTAAGACTATGTTTTTTAAAAAATGGCCAGGTTCTCCCAGGCTTAGAAAAAACAAATAATTAAAATAAATAGCAGCACAAGAGGAACACCTCTAAATAGGAAAACTATGTCACATGGTGTAGAAATTCATTTGTAGTTTAGAACATATAATGAGTGCAGGAAAAAAGGTTGCAGAGGGTGAGGTCAGGTGCCATGAAATACAAAAAACAGTATTTATGAGAAGTATGTTAAATTTAACTGTTTCTAGAAGGAATAAGCTTCAAAAAAAACCAAGAAGCCTAGTGATGTCCTAAAGACTGAGAAATTTACTATTGCATACGTTTGCCTGGATCATCACTGTCAATTTCTTACACATGCGATATAAACCCAAGAAACAATTACTGTTAAAAAAGATAATCACAGTGACTGATCATAAGAGCAATAATTGATGAAAATGGAACATTCTAGCAATTCTAATATAAATTAATAAAGCCATCAATTATTCTAACCAAAGAGGAAGGGAACTTGCTGTACAGTAATTCACACTACAGGTAGTCCCCAATTTACACCCGTCTGTCTAGTGAGTGTTCAAAATTACAACGGCACTGGAAAAAAAATGTCTCATTACTATTATTCACACTTTCGGCTGTTGCAGCATCCCCAGAGTCACATGATCAAAATTTGGATGTTTGGCAACTGGTTCATATTTATGACGGCTGCAGTGACTCCAGATCATGTGGTCACTTTTGGCAACCTTCTGACAAGCCAAATCAATGACAAGCCAGCTCAATTGTGGTCGTAAGTCGAGGACTACCTATATAGTGTTCCCCTGTCATTTCTTTGTTCAAAAACAGCCCTTGCAGAATTGCAAAAGACTAATTGGTTTGCTCAATAAGCCATGCAAATCCAGTTTAGTGGGTATAAACTCAGTTGCCTCATGAGTTTCCTTCATCTATAACTGATATCCTCAATCCTAATAATGACCTATACAAATGAAATTCTTAACAGGCTTTCAACAAGGCTGGTTTATTTCTATTAAGTGAGGAGATAAGTAGAGAAAACTCGGCTCCTTGGCTGGATTCATACATTACACCAGGGGTCTGCAACCCTGACAACTTTAAGACTTGTGGACTTTGGCTCCCAGAATTCCTGCATTATGCCATGCCATCCCATATTTTGGTTTAACCGTAGTAACTGCTTTCACACTTTTCGTGAAGGATAAGCCATGGCTTTCATGTCCAGTACTGGTCACTTTGTATTTTTGAAACAGGAGATGGTTTACGTGACTGAATTAAAAATCCAAAGAAAAAGGTAAAGAATGTGTGGTTACAAAAAGATTTTTCCTCTGAACACAACTCCAGAAGGAGGTCTGGAAGCTGAGAAGCCAACTTCTCCAAATATAACTATTATGTTGTAGGGGTCTGATCCTCCATCCCTGAGCATGTTAATTGCAAGTATTTTAGAATTTTGCACACTTCTTTGTGCACACTTCAAAGGTCTCCATCTCTAAGGACGGAGGGAGGGAAGAAGAGAAACTGTGCAGGATTTCATGATGGAACATTCTCCAAGATTTAGGGCCTGTTTCATTAAACAATCCAGATCTCATCTGCTTATGCTAATCAAACCTCTAATAATCTTTGGAATCTCATAACTTCACTCCGGCATTTCCTCTCATATCCAGCCAAACATCCTTGTGTCTTCTTTGGCATTGTAGCTCTACACTCCATCTGGAGCAAGGAAGTTGAGGGCAGCATGAAAAATGATGGATTGCAGAGGAAGGGCATGTTAACCATAATTTACTAGGACCATACCAGAGCAATCAGTTAATCAGCATTTGATCTGGATACTGCATGACTATTTTAAACAAAGAGATAAGTAAGGAAGAGTGACTTGCTGAGATCTACAGCCAACCTATCATCCCAGCATGGCTGCTGACCTTTTGATACAGAATGACAGGAGTTTTCATCTTAGCCCGCTGTGAGTTGCACAAGGTCTTCGATCTTGAAGTAGCTCTGGAGAATGCTCTTTTTGTGGCCTCTACAGTCTTGGAAAACTATGTGAAGGCATAACCCATTCTTGCATGATTCTTTGGAGGTTCTGCAGGACATAAAAGAGCACCCCACATTCTCATGGGACCTTCAGAGCCTACAAAAATTCCACAAGAATGGGGCATGATTTCATGAATAGTTATTGTGGATTGTTGGTAGACACTGGTGTGTCACCCAAAACATTGTGATATGTCACATTTGACATGCGTATCATTGCCCTCGCTGCCCTAGTTCATTTGTTCCTTCTTCTTTTCCCACCTCTTAGTACAGTTTCTCAGAGCCTTGGCAGTGTTAAGATGTGTGGACTTCAGTTCCCAGAATTCAGCATGGCATGGCTGGCTGGGGCATTCTGAGAGTTGAAGTCCACACATCTTAATGCTGCCAAGGTTGAGAAACACTGCCATAGTTCATCATGAGGATTTCAGATAGGGACAAAACTATTCTTAACTAAGCTAGGCAAATAATTCTCATGGCAATTGAAGTGTGTTACAATAGTGTACAATAGTGTAGATAGGTAATTTAGACCCTGAATCTAATACTCGGAAGTGGTGGGGCTTTAAAGTGCCATATGCATCACTTCATAGGAGAAGGGTCAGTACATGGTGCAAGTTAGGGACAGTAATTGTTTTCCAGTCCTAAAAAAGAAATGAAAAATACTCTGTGCATGTGTAGTCTCCCATTTTAAATTCTTGTAAATCATACCACCAACACAACTATGTGAATAAATGTGTGTCTGCTTTTCTTGAGCCAAAGTTAAACTCATTGGAGTAAAGGCCTTTTGCTACTGTTATAATGGGGAAAGGTAATGTGTATTTTCAAATGAAAAGGTTTAAATAAACAAAGTTCTGTTACTATGAACATGCCCTGTTGGCAAGGGGGAAAAAAGGACGAGAGAAGAAAAGGTTCTGGTGAGTGACAGTGGCCTTCTGTTGCTGGAATGAGTGTCTATGCCCATTGTTAGGATATCTATGGCGGTCAAAAAATGCCAAAATGATAGCTGCCATACTGGGATCAAAGCTCTGCACTTTTTTTTATTTCCATGTGACACATGTAGAAAAGGTATTTGAGAATACATCCAAGCCACAAGTGTTGCTTCTTTGACCCCTCCCACATTGGTGTAACCCTCCATCTTCTAGTGTACCAATTCTCCCTCCCCTTAGAGCTCTGGGTTCTGAACTTTTCCCTTGAGACTCTATCTCACTGGCCATAAAGAGGAGGCAAGACTGATTTCCCACTATCTTCTTCTGCCTCTTCCTTTCCTTTCCTTTCCTTTCCTTCTTCCCTTCCCTTCCCTCATTCCTTTCCTTTCCTTCCCTTTCCCTTTTCCCTTTTCCCCTTCCTTTTGTGTTAAAGGTATATCTGTCCTACATGTTGGCTATCAACTGAGTTTTACACAAGCACTGCTGTTTTCCATCAGCTGGGAGTTCAGATGAAAAATCTTGACATTTGCTTGTGCCAAGAATTGCAAGCCAAGGCCCTTGAAACAAACCATTTCTGCAGCTCCAAGAAACCTGAGAGTGTTCCCATCTTGGCGTACTTTACACACACACACACACACACACACACACACACAAGTGTATTATCAGCCTGCCAGACAAGAAGGGGTGATATGATAAGACTGATATGGCTTTAACAGCTTTGAAAAAAGAAATGAAAGGTTCCATATTTCTGGAAATTTTGCAGCTTTTCCAATGACGGGAGAGAGAGAAAGGGTTTGTTGTTTTTTTTCCTCATTCATCCTGTGTTGATACAGGACAAGGCTGAACTTCACAGCATGGCAGACTAATCTTCCGTTTTTCCTCCAAAAGCCAGCACTAGGCTCCATTTCAAAAATGCTCTTGAGAGCACATTTTTGGCTGAAGCTGAGCCAGCAAATAAGATGGCTGAGGCCTGGCCTGGATCCTCACAGAAAACCTCGAGTGCCAATCAGATAATAAAAAAAGGATATTAAACCTTGTGGTTTCTCAGGAGTATTTCTAGCACACAGATAGTTAGACAGAGGCAGCCAAGTATAACTGGAGAGGAACCAGAGGCGTCTGCTACAAAACAGTGGCAAAAACTGCACTGCAACAGTGCAAATCTTCGCCTTCCATATTTGCACTGAATGCAAGTACATAAGTCACAGGGTTTCTATTGCAACATCAGAATGCATGTTTTTGTCACTTGTCTCTTCAGGGACACCTAGGAGTGGAACTCTGTGTCATCCTCATTAAAGTGCCCTTTATTCCCTCCACTTGGGGTCAAACACCAACATAATAATCACTGAATCTATTAGCACCTTCAAGGCAACCCAACTTTATTAGTGAATCTGTTTATAAGAGCAGCTATGAAATCAGTTAGGCCTAAAAGGGCTCCCAGACTTTGTGCCCACTATGTTAAATAATGTATTATTGCTCTTCTTCCGAACACCAATGCAGATTGGGTTGCCCCTATAGATTCTGGATGTACATACTTAACTCCAAGATTTACATGAGACATTTTATCCAGTGCAGAACAGAATACTGGTGCATTTCTCTTCTTGTACTCTATTAACTACTCTCCTTTCCACCAGACTTGACTGCCGCTCCATACTTTTCCTGACTCTTGCATATATAAAAGATCCATCTAGCTTTACAGAATAACAGAATTGGAAGGGACCTTGAAGATCTTCTGGTCCAACACACACTGCTCAAGCAAGAGACCCTATAGCATTCCAGACAAGTGGCTGTCCAGACTTTTCTTAAAAGCCTCCAGTAATGGATTACCCACAATTTCTGGAGGCAAGTTGTTCCACTGGTTGATTGTTCTCACTGTCAGGAAATTTCTCCTTAGTTCTAAGTTGCTGCTCTCCTTGATTAGTTTCCATCCACTGTGTCTTGCCTTGCCTTCTGGTGCTTTGGAAAATAAATTGACCCCCTCCTCCTTGTGGCAGCCTCTCAAATACTGGAACACTGCAATCTTGTCACACATCTAAGCCTTCTTTTCACTAGACTAGACATACCCAATTCCTGCAATAGTTCTTCATATGTTTTACCGTCCAGCTCCCTAATCATTTTTCTGCACTCTTCCCAGAGTATCAACATCTTTTTTATAATATGGTGACTAAAACTGGATGCATTATTCTAACTGTAGTCTTACTAAGGCTTTATAAAGCAGTACTAATGCTTCAAGTGATCTTGATTCTATCCCTCTGTTAATAAACCTAGCATTGCATTAGCTTTTTTGGCTGATGCCACACACTACTGGCTCAAATTTGTGATGAAGAGTACAGTGCAGCATCTTTCTATTTAACATGTGAGCACAAGGCACACTTTATGTCTTTTAGATAATCATGTTTTTTTAGATAACCACTGCCATTGCAAAATACAGTAGCTTTTAAAATTTTTAGTAATTTTTCATGGACAAAGATGCATAAAAAGATGTTCTCTCTCTCTCTCTCTCTCTCTCTCTCTCTCTCTCTCTCTCTCTCTCTCTCTCTCTCTCTCTCTCTCTCTCTCTCTCTCTCTCTCTCTCTCTCTCTCTCTCTCTCTCTCTCTCACACACACACACACACACACACACACAATTATATCCTGGCTACCAGTTCTTTGGGTGCAGCAAAGATAAAGATTACCATATCTTCTCTTGTCCTCTTTGCATTTTGACTGTTCTGTAATCAATTTGTCATTAAAGCACCTGATGAAATAGATTTTGCAATCCCTTAATTGGTTTCATAATTTCTACAGAAAACTCTCTGGCTTTATTTCGTCTGCTTTTCTAAGTAGCACATCCTTTTTTTTCTTTTTTCCTAGCAGTGTCCCACATACAGTAAATGCTATGCCCAGAATAGTAGGAAGATTCCTGCACTGTACAGGAGGTTAGATTAGAAAACCTTCAAGATACTTCTTTCTTTACCTATGATTCTATGAAGCAGTTCTGGATTTCTGTACCCATAAGATCAATCCTGTTGAAGAATTAAATTGATATATTTTAGGTTTATCTGTTTAGCTGAAAAGATATTGATTTGCTTGCTATTTGATAGTTTTGCAGTGTGGAAGTGTTTTGTCTTCTGAGATGTTTTCTTTAAGTTCAAATCGAGCATACACCCTGGCACATCTGCTGGTCTCCCATCCAAGTTCTAGTGAGGTCTGACCCTGTTTAGCATTCAAATTCAAAGTCACCCAGGTGCTGCCACCCTTTCCACAGGCCAGAGAAAAGTTTTGTGAACCCTCCTATTTCTCTCCAACTTTCATTTCTCTTTGCTCCCCGTTCTCAGAATTCTACGTCAGCAGCAGGATCGTCTTCAAAGTGATTCTGAGGATTTTGGAGGCCAAGCTGGAGTGGTTTGGAAATGATCTGACTGTTCCACTCCTTAGAAACATAACATTTGCAGCAGGCCCCAGAAACCAGGGTTACCCTGGTTCTCTCGTGAAAGCAGCCAGGAGAAATGAGGTCAACATTCATCTCCCCTGTCCCTGTGAGTTATTCACATCACTCATGGAGTAGATAAATTTAAGGGTGTATGAAATAATTATGGTCTAGCAATAACCTATGGATTACTTGAGATTTGCACAAAGTCTGAACCTAATGTAATTATTACAGCATGATGCATGTGTGTGTGTGTGTGTATGTACAAACAATTAAAAATCTGTAGTGCAAATACAGGGGACGCGGTGGCTCAGTGGGTTAGGATGCTGAACTTGTCGATCGGAAGGTTGGCAGTTTGGCGGGTCGAATCCCGAGTGCCGCGTAGCAGAGTGAGCGCCTGTTACCCGTCCCAGCTTCTGCCCACCTAGCAGTTCGAAAGCACGTAAAAATGCAAGTAGAAAAATAGGGACCACTACAGTGGGAAGGTAACAGCGTTCCGTGCGCCTTTGGCGTCTAGTCATGCCGGCCACATGTCCACGGAGACGTCCTCGGACAAGCACTGGCTCTTCGGCTATGAAACCGAGATGAGCACCGGCCCCTAGAGTTGGAAACGACTAGCACGCATGTGCGGGGGAACCTTTACCTTTACCTTTACCTTAGTGCAAATAAAGAATTGCTATTTACCATATGCATTCTCTGTTATAAGTACCATGTATCCTACCTTGTACATGTTTATCCTAGAAAAAAGCATATAAAACTTTAAAAACCATAACTCAGACTAAACTCTATTCATGGGAATGCTGGAAGAATGAGTAATAGGAGATAGATTTGATAAATTTTTGATGCACAAAAATCTGTTCGAGTCAGTGTGGTCTACACTTGGAAGGATTGGAGCTTAAATATGAAATCCCATTATGTTTTTCATGGACTGCATAGACTATAAAGTTTTTCCAAACAATTTATACAGTTTTACTGCAAAAGTTCATAACACAAAGGGAATATTATGTATCTTCAGAGAAGAAATTGGTGAAAATTTTACAAATTCCCCAGTACAAACTATTTTACATGTTGTCACTGGGAAAAAGCAGCTGTTTTCCTTTCATATGATATTTTGATAATTAGTTCATTTATGTAATTAGCCTCAAACAATATAATCATAGTCCCAGCATGTTAGCATACAGGTAGTCCTCAACTTACAACAGTTCATTTAGTGACTATTCGAAATTACAATGGCACTGAAAAAAATGACTTATGACTATTTTTCACACTTAAGACCATTGCAGCATCCCCATGGTTATGTGATCAACATTCAGATGCTTGGCAAATGACTCATATTTATGACGGTTGCAGTGTCCTGGGGTCATGTCATCACCTTTTGTGAACTTCTGACAAGCAAAGTCAATGGGGAAGCCTGATTTACTTAACAACCGTGTTACTAATTTAACAGTTGCAGTGACACACTTAACAACTGTGGCAAGAAAGGTCATAAAATAGGGCAAAATTCATTTAACAATTGTCTCAGTAACATAAATTTTGGGCTCAATTATGGTCATAAATCGACCACCTGTATACATAAGAATATCCAATATCCTTACATAAATGAGTTTTTATTGTGTTATCCAATGAGAAACCAACTGATTTTATTTTAAAAATGTGTATTCATCTTTTTTACCCCGAACTGTGAATTAATTTGTAACTTATTGAATGATCTATTCTCCAATTGCTAAAACTTGGTAACTATTCTCATAAAACAATAGAAAAACTAATATTGATATACCAGGCTACAGAGCAATAAAGACATTTCTTGAGAAAGAGCAATTAGAGAAAGTATTAACCAAAATCAGCCAAATGGAACCCAGCCAAACACTTTCTTTATCAGCTTTTTTTTTTAATTAACCACCTGGAATCATAATTTGTGATTTCTTGGTTTAAAAATAGCATTACACTTACTTTAGCTATCAGCTTCTTCCCTATATTACTCCAGCACTGTGACAAAGATATGTGTGTATGTGTGTTTGTGTAGTTCCAAACAGAAGCTGAACATTTATTTAGGCTATTGCAATGAGGACAAAAGACTGGTCTATTTTTTTTTCCAGATGTTTTTCAGCTCAAAAGTCCTCACTCCAAACTTTCCATCTATAGGATAAAAAAATAAGAATGCCTATTATTTTAGTTTGGAAAACTGATTATCCCCTACTCAGTTATCTCATGTTGTAAATTCTCACAATATACAGAACCATAGGTGACCTAGTATGCTGGCTTTGCGTAATGGCTAAGTCATATTAAATAAACTAAGGTTGAAACTAAGATTATTTTCCCACAAGCCTGAGATGTGGGTCATCTCCATAGGTTTCTCAACTTCTCTCAATTCAGTATGAGTAAATGAAATAATGCATCACCATTTTTCTGTATGAATCAGTGTGAAGAGAATACAATTGGCAAACCTGATAAGAGGAAACCTGCATCAGACTGCATCCCTATAGTCCTAAGTATTTGGGTAGGTCTTTGTGTCCCTCAGCTTAATGGGCTTCCCATTTGGAAATTGAAACAAGAACAGAGAAAAAAGAAAACTCTATACCAGTTTTTCTCAATCTTGGCAACCTTAAGATGTGTGGACTTCAGCCCCCAGAATTCTCCAGCCAGCACGGCTAGCTGAGGAATTCTGGGAGTTGAGGTCCACACATCTTAAGGTTTCCAAGGTTGAGAAATACTAATTTACACAGTCTTTGAAGTGGAAATACAGTCCTCCCTACACCCACCAAAATGACATAGTGAAAGAAAAATGTTATTTATGACACTGAATGAGATGCAACTCAGAACCCATAAAACATTGAACTGTTTGGACATTTGTAAGGTTTAGGGCCTAAAGATTAAAAGGCCAGCCACATTCTTACCTTCCCATGTATGCACTATAGACAGCTGGGTGGAAGCTACTCATGGTCCAAGGTTTTGTTTAGTTCACAGTAAAAGAGCCAGGAATTGGACATGTGGTAGCACCCAATTGTGGAACTCTGTCTCATGGAAAACATGGCTGATGACCAAACATATGCCTCTCACTAAAGCATTTAAAGATTAAAAAACTGCTCTAGGACAGTTCTACCTTTTTGATTGCCTTTCACTTTGATTGCTTTCATTTGTGTGGGTTTTCTTTACTGCTGGTTTTTATTTAAAGACATTCTATTGTACATCCCCTCTAAGTTCCTCTGGGAAGATGTGTGGTATGGAAATTAAATGGATAAAGGAAGAAATAGCTTAACATCCTCATCAGTGGCTGGTAAAAGTCTTTAGCTGAATAGGAATGTACCCTACCACCCCACTCACCCCCTTTTCCCTTTTATCACAAGCACACATTCCTCTAGACTCTTAGTTTAGAGACCTTCACAATTCTTTTCCCCCAAAATGCTTGAAAGTAGAATCAGATCCCCCTTTGGGTGCCGAAAAGCAGCTCTGATTTAAGAGTGGGGTTAGGTGACGAGCAACATAGGTGGGGGGGGGGGGCAGAAAAGAAAATGAAATGGACAGAAGCCAAAAATAATTTTCAGTTGAAAAGCTAAGATACTACGGACGGACAAGGCACAGTGTGATGGTTGATGATGAGCTGAGCCGCTTCAAAAGAACCCAATTTGAAATGGATCATGCTGCAAGCCAGAAGTATAAACACTTGGAGGAAGTTTGGCTGAAGTTAAATCATGCTTTATTTTGAAAAGCTTTCTGCCTTTCTTTTCCCCACCCCCTCAACCCGTCATAAAATGGAACGGCTCCATCTGAAAAGTGAAACTAAGATTGGAAACAGTCTACGGTCATTAAAAATATGCTTGCTTTCGCCCCACTCCTTCTCCCTCACCTCCCCCCCACCCCTGACTCCCCCCCAGATCTTTTCTTTGGCTTCTCAACTAAAATATCAACTGGCTCCACTGTCAGGGGCAGGAAACATTAGCAATAACTTCATAGATTTACATTTTCCCTTGGGAAATACAGGAATATCCAAGATCAAAAGTTGGGGAAAGGGCTTGTTTTTGTACAGATGATTTGCAACTAGTCTTCCTTGTGGGGAGACAGTAAACTACAAATCCTTTCTTCTGACTCTTTCAAGTTCTTTCTTTCTGGACTGTTTCCCCAACATAAAGCCGAAGGGAAGAGGAATGCAGCCGGAAAGATGAGGATTGCCTTTATGCTTAAGAGATTTCCCCCTTCCAAAGTGATGTTTTGGAAACGTTGTGACATCTTTTATGAACAACAGCGGATAGGCTGTTGTTCATTAAGTATGAGCTAGCAGAAGCACATTGACTGAGGCACTATGGGAATTGTGGTCCAGTCGAGGTAGTCCTCGACTTACAACCACAATTGAGTCCAAAATGTCTGTTGCGAAGTGAGACAGTTGCTAAGTGAGTTTTGCCCATTTTACGACCTTTCCTGCCACAGCTGTTAAGTGAATCATCGCAATTGTTAAATTAGTAACATGGTTTTTAAGTGAATCTGGCTTCCCCATTGACTTGGCTTGTCAGAAGGTCTTCTTTAAGGCAGCTCCTTCTTTGGATAACAGCACTTTAGTGCTAACTCTGAATCATGGGGACTTTCTAGTTCACAGTTTGCACACTTAAGCACTTCTTAAAATGTCAAGTTGCTTATCTAACCTTGCCAAAATCCTGAAGATATCCAGATCTAATGTATGTTTATGACATTTTTTTAATAAGGATAATAACAATCCTTGCCTGATCCATGGGTCTTTAGTAGTTGATTGAGTGAATGAGGCTGCCTTAAGCAGACTCCAGCCCATCTCATCCTTGCCCAGCCTCATGGAAGGAATATGTCAGCTGATTTGTTTTCCAGCATCAATTGAGAATAAATAGGAGAGTTGAAGTCATATTGGTTTAGACTGGGTAAAGAAGATGAGCAGTGGTTACTTATAATTCAAGAGACATCCCTTATTATGATGCTCTCTTCTATCTTCTGTTGCATTATTTTGCAAAGATTACAGCCACAGATAAGATAGGAATTTTCTTTTTTTCACTCTGCTTTTGGTAGCATTGCTGGCTAATTTTTATCTGTTGCTTCATTTGTGTTTTGCCCTTTCTCTAGGGACTCTGAACAGCAGACAAGATGTTCTTTTCCTGCAAGATTCTCATTAAAATACAGAGAAGTTGGCTACAGTGCTGACTCGCTAAGGAAATGCATGCCTGTCTGAAGAATTCAGCCTAGAATTGCTAACGAAATTCTTGACCATTATCCTTGCTTGATGGTGGAGTCTTTATTGTACTGTCTATTTTCAAAGAGGTTACGAGTAAAACCTTCCTTGAGAATACTGTGCATTACAGGATGTTCTTGACTTAAAACCATTCATTTAACAACCATTCAAAGTCACAATGACACTGAAAAAAGTGACTTACAACTACTCCTCACACTTCTTATGTTCACTGCAGCACATAATCAAAATCTGGTTGCTTGGCAACTGACATTGTACCAGATCATGTGTACAGTTGCAGTATACCGGGCCATGTGATCCCCACTTAAGACCTTCCCAGCTGGCTTCAGACAAGCAAAGTCAATGAGTAAAGCTGGATTCAATTAATGACTACATGATTCACTTAAGAACTGCAGTGATTTGCTTAACAACCAGGGAAAGAAAGGTCATAAAATCGGGTGCAACTTACTTAACACCTTGATGAGCAGTGGAAATTCTGGACCCAATTGTTGTTGTAAGTTGAGGATTATCTGTACTCTTACTTTTAGCTGTCCCAACCCTCTCACAACATTCCTCTAGCAAGATGACTGAATCTTTACTATCTGTATGGCTAATTCTAGCACTGCAACTTTTTAAGCATGCAATTGCTGTATGCAGACAGAAGCACTTTCAAGAATTCTGCCTTTGAGACAAGGAAGAGTAATCATGCTGAAGGTGCCTTGGACAGAAAAGCTGTTCCTGGCCAGAACTATTTTATGATTACTTTGGTTAGCTGGTGATAGAATGGATGATGGGATGTTGGGAAACTCCCAGCCAAGCAAGGAGGAGGCATCAAGCAGGGAGCCAGTCTTGAGTCCTTGGCAGCACAATAGGCATAAGCCTGACACACACACATACCCCCTGCCCAGGTTCCATGGGACCTTATCTGTTTCCTCTGTAGGGAAAGCAAGCAGACTGGGGAGATTCTTGTAAGTTAGGTAGAAAGCAATAAAATAGCTGACGTGAAGCTTCCATGAGTGGATCTGGTTACTTGTGCCTGACATGGGTTGTTCTTTGAGCCACAGTGATGGTGAAAGATCAGCCAGGAACAGATGCTGTGAGCCATCCAAGGTTATAATAATAATAATAAGTTGGAAGGGACCTTGGAGGTCATCTAGTCCAACCCCCTGCTCAGGCAGGAAAATCTATACCATTTCAGACAAGTGGCTGGCCAGTCTCTTCTTAAAAACTTCCAGTGTTGGAGCATTCACCACTTCTGGAGGCAGGTTGTTCCACTGGTTAATTGTTCTAACTGTCAGGAAGTTTCTCCTTAGTTGAGGAAAGAACAATTAGATTAAAGGTCCTATGTAAGCGACACAATTGGTCACTAAATTCCTCTACTTTTAATAAAAATGCATTATCTTCTCACATACAGTACTGTTCCTAATTATTACCAACGGGATTTTTTAAAAGCAAATAGCAGCATTAGATATAATTATGGGCATCCTGGGACAAAAGAAAATATATTCTCTCTTCCAACCCACCCACCAATGTCTACATCCTACATATTTCCAGCACCCGTGTGTATACTGAGTTCATTAAAACATATTTAATTGGTGCTCTCACATACTATCCAGGAACAGGAGAGATGAATAGTTATAGGTTGGATCCTGAATTTGGATGTACAGCAGTCTGGTTAGTTGCAAAGCAAAGATTGGACTGAGGCAAAAAGATTAGGAATGTATTTAGCTACAATTAAACTATGATTCAGTTGGAGTCCATATTCCATTTTTTTAAAAAAGCATTGTTTTCAGTCTGTCCTGCAACACTAGCTTCCATTAAAGAAGAAGCTGTCTTTAATTGGAAGAACGGTAGGCAGATCAAATAAATAAATGATCATTGAGAATTAAACTACCTTAGGGAGATGATGTTCCTGCTTTGAAATATAGTGGCTTGAGAGTCATTTCAAGTAGAAAATCAAACAGCTTCTAAAATCCTAAATGCAATTTCAAGAGTCATATGCAGGTAGTCCTCAACTTACAACCACAATTGAGCCCAAAATTGATGTTGCTAAGTGAGAAATTTGCTAAGTGAGTTTTGCCCCATTTTACAACTTTTCTTGCTCATTTGTTAAGTGAATCACTGCTGTTAAGTTAGCAACATGCTTGTTAAGTGAATCTGGCTTCCCCATGAATTTTAGAAGGTTGCAAAAGGAGATCACATGACCCAGGAACATTACAACCATCATAAATATGAACTAGTTGTCAAGCATCCGACTGTAAATCACATGACCATGGGGATGCTGCAAAGGCTGTAAGTGTGAAAAACGGTCATGTCATTTTTTTTTCGGTGCCATTGTAACTTCAGATGGTCACTAAACAAACTGTTGTAAGCTGAGGACTGCTTGTACATCTAGAGCAGATATGTCAAACACAAGGCCCGGGGGCCAGTTCCGGCCTGTGAAGTGGTTTCATGCAGCCCGCAAAGCCATCCTGGAAACAGTGAGGGAACGGCCCCCACTGCCTTGGCCCTGGCCCAGAGACCCTCCTTCTGCCAGAGACCCTCAGATCTGTCCCACTCCTGCCCAGGCCCCCATAGGCACCCTTGATGCGAACAATGTAGAGCTGGCCATGCCCACCCAGTAGGCCATACACACTCTAGCCATGCCCACCTGGCCCCCTGAGGGCAACCGCAATGCTGATGCGGCCCTCAATGAAATTGAGTTTGACACCCCTGATCTAGAGGGTCTTGTAATGGATCCCAGACAGTCTAATTCCTGGAAACATTTGATCAAGCATTCATTTTGTGTCTCTATTTAAAAATTTTAGCCACTCCAAGTTAATGAATAAAGAACGTGGATGCAATTGGAGAACAATAAGGTACTCGATTAGGAGGACAATGTTGCAGTTGGTGGACATTAGTCAATCTCATGACCAGTGGCACTATATTTTAAACCTGATGCTTGATCTCTCTCTGTTTGGAATAGGCCTTAGTAAAGAGCCGTCCATCGGGCAGCGACGAGAAAAGCTGAGACACCCCCTCCCCTTTCTCTCTTTAAAATGCACTCATATAAACTGTGATTTCAGAATCCCCAAAGGTCTGTTAATGTTACAGAGGAAAAAAAGAGGAGTTGGAAGGTCCTGAAATTCATATCGGAAACACTCCAGAGAAAACTATAAATGTTTTTGGGATGAACCACAGGCTCTGGAGGATCAGTCAAGCTGTGGAGACTATTTATTTTCCAGGCTATTTTAAACATTGGTCTGCTTCAGATAACAGTTGCTTGTGGTGGCAGACAGGAGCGTGGGACTGGTGGATGGGAACTCATGCCAGATCCATTTCTGGGGAGTATTTCCTCTCTACTTTGATAAATCTGACTTGTCTGCTCTACCAGGTTACTTCCTTTGGAGTTCTCCATTATAACTTATTAAAATTGCCTGCACGCAGCACCAAGAGGTCCATGGAACATCCTGTCCTGGCAATCCATCCTTCTCCTTATCTCTGAAACTGACAATTCCCACATGGGACAAAATGGGGGTGGACAGAAAAACATCTTGAGAAGAAACAGAAATGTCCAGCAGAAACTGCCAAAGCAGAACTATAGCAGAACTGCTCAACATGGAAAAGGTGGAGATGTGCTAAAAAAAATAACCTGGCAGCAGAACCAAGACTCACGAAAGATGAGTTCTTCCCTCTACAGAAGAGCCCGTCTTCCCTTCACATCATTTCTTGGTAAATTCCATGGGCAAAAAAAAAAAAGTGAGCAATTCCCCAACGTGGACTAAGCTTTTCAAAATATATCCAGTTGCAAGTCATCTGACAGGAAACTGCTGCTAAGCTCCAATGTACCAACTGTGAAGGGTTTTAGGTAGAGCCAAAAGGGAGAAATAATAATGGGATGGTCATCTCCACCTCCCGTTTCATGCATGTATCTACTGCCTGTTTCAGAAGATGTGAATCACAGTGTCTGTTCCTCTGGATGCCTCTTGGGTGCCAACCTAAGCACTGAAATGATAAAACATGTTGCTTTACACTTACAGAAAGCAGTGGTAGTATATGGCTACTAGTTTTTGTTTGAAGCTTCTTGAACAGATTGCAAATTGATTGGACTCTATGTCTACGTCCAATCACACACGCAATTTCAGCAAGCTATTCAGATCAACAAGCAAGCTTATGGAACCAAGAGAGTCCACCGATACCCAAAATAGGAAGCCATCAGCAGCCTTTGGGAAGCCCCCAAATTTATACATATAATGTTTAGTGTTTAAAGTTTGGGACTATGGAAAGCTCAAACCTCAATATATTTCCCATCTGAAGACTTTAATACTCTCCCTCTGTTGGAAGTCACTCCCATTGACATTTAGGTCATGAAGAAATCATCAAGATTTTATTTCCTATAAGGTAAGGACCCAAAATAAAGGGACACAGGTGGCTCAGTAGGTTAGGACGCTGAGCTTGTTAATCAGAAGGTTGGCAGTTTGGCGGGTCGAATCCCGAGTGCCGCGTAGCAGAGTGAGCGCCTGTTACTTGTCCCAGCTTCTGCCAACCTAGCAGTTCGAAAGCACATAAAAATGCAAGTAGACAAATAGGGACCACCACGGTGGGAAGGTAACAGCGTTCCGTGCGCCTTTGGCGTTTAGTCGTGCCGGCCACATGACCACGGAGATGTCCTGGGACAAGCGCTGGCTCTTCGGCTTTGAAACGGAGATGAGCACTGGCCCCTAGAGTCGGAAACGACTAGCACACGTGTGTGGGGGAACCTTTACCTTTAAGGACCCAAAGCCAAGTGTTGCAAAATACAGTAAAACAAACCATTAACATAGACTGGGTTTTGTATGTTCTTTTACTGATTTCCCCATGTTTTCTTCTCCTGCTTTTCTTTCAGGTAGTCTTCCTGATAGGAAGAGACAGATGGAGTAACTGTTTTCTCCTGTTTGGGTTTTTATATGGCTAATTTAGAGGCTGCCCCACCTCCAGGATAACTGTCTTATTCTTTTTTTTTTTTGAATATTTGTTTTGTATGCCCTGTTGGGCTGATTTTTTAAAAAAAATCTAAAATAGATATTGGTTAACTGTTTATCCAACTGTGATGTCACCCTGAAAACCTTTTCCTCGTCTCTTAATCTCCAGAACAGTTTTACAGAACTGGGGTGTGTGTGGCGGGGGGGGGGGGAGCTGCTTGCTTTACTTTGCTTCTAAATAGCAAGCAATGAAGAGACCGGTGAACACAGGAAACAAACTGAGGACTTAAGTCAGGCCAAACAGTTCAGCTGGGTAATGGAGGAGGAGAAGCACAGAGCACAGCCTAGAGTTGTGTTTCTCAACCCCAGCAACTTGAAGATATGCGGATTTCGACACCCATAATTCAGCATCTTAACAAAATAACAGAATAAGAGAGTTGGAAGGGGCCTTAGAGATCTTCTAGTCCAACCTCCTAGCTCCTCAAATATTGGAATACTACTATCATATCATCCCTAGTCCTTCTTTTCACTAGACTAGACAAACCCAATTCCTGCAACTGTTCTTCATATGGTTTTTAGCCTCCAGCCTCCTAATCATCTTGGTTGCTCTTTTCTGCACTCTTTCCAGGGTCTCAACATCTTTTTTTATAATATGGTCACCCAAACTGGATGCAATATTCTAAGCGTGATCTTGATGGGACACTCAGGGCAGATGGGAGAAAATGCATCTCACTGTAAACTACTGCCCCAAGATGCAATAATTCTTGGATATTTAGATAAATAACTTGAATATTAGATAAATTCATGAAGGATACAGTTTTTTCCAGCACATAGTCATAATGGCTACATAACTCTCTAAGCAAGTCAAGAAAAATCCTATTTCGGTGAGAACCACTCATTTGCTCATTGGCCATAGAATGCTATTGGTGAGGAAGAGAAAATCAGTCAGATGAGGGGAAATAAAATGGACTATCCCAGATGAGGAATAGCAGGCTGATGGGAACCAGACCACTCCTTTGTCCCAAACTTCTTTTCAGGTGACCTCATTCTAGATTACCATGGATGGATGAGAAATAAGATGCCCACTGACTAATAACTATTAGAGGAGCCTTACCAAAAAAAGAAGAAGAAGAAGCTGTAACTGTAATATATAAGCACATTTCCTCAAATTAGGCTGCAAAAATTTCCCTCCAGCCTAAGTGAACTTGACCTGAAACTATCATTCCCAGTTGTATCACTTACTTCATTACTGATTTCTTGACCCTCTCTTAAGCACATTCTTGAGGTTTAGACGGGCTCAGCTATGACTCATGAAGCCAGGCTGGCAGTGTCTGAGAACCATCTTTCTTTTTGAAGGAAAGAATCTCTGGCTGGAGGCTTGTTCTCTTTTTTCCTCCATAGTCCTCATGGGAACTTACTCATCTTTCCCCTCATCAGTGCTTTGATGTTAATTCATAGGCATGCATCAAGTTACCTTTTTGTCAAACCTAGCCCAGTGTTCTCTATTTTGGCTGTGACAGTATCTCTTCAGGGTTTACATCAAAAGTGTCTTTCTGTTGATCTTGTGGAATGGAGAGGCCAGAGACAGAATTTGGGACTTTATGCAAACAATGTATGCACTTGACCACTGAGCTGTGGCTTCATCCATGCACTAAGCCATGATTTGCTTCAACCATTGTTTCTTAAACAGGCCACTGTGCCTGATTCCCTCATATAGCTATACCATTAGCCATGACTTGTGTGCCACAATGGCTGGATTCAGCTACTAAGCTGAAGGAGAAATATAAGATAATTCTCTTTGGTGCTTAAGGCACATCTCATTCTGACAACATGGCTAAACAAGCTATGATCCTGTTACCACACTGGTAGTCAAAATTCAGGCCACAGACTTATTTTAATGCCTACAAAATACCTAGATCTTTTAATTCCTAACAAGAAGAAAAACTAGACAACTCTCAAAACCCCACACCGGATGAGTGCCATGCATTTAACTTGGTGGACCACAATTCATGAAAGTAGGGCATCAATACAACAACAAACGGAAATGAAGCAATATCAATTTCAATATATAACAGTTCTCACTGACAAGGAATGCAGCCCAACTGCTTTGAAATCTTGGGGGGGGAAAGATAATTGCATGGAAAGTTTGCAGACATTTGCATCCTGATATGCTCTGAAGCACCTTTTAGAATATGGATATCAAACCTCCGGCCTACAGGCCGGTTGCATCATACAGAGGCCACACCCACCCCAGCTCTGGCAATGAGAAAAAAGTCATGATACGTCCTGACATGTCACATGACGCGGCGAGTTTGGCACCCCTGTTTTAGAGCATGTTACTCAAACTTGGCAACTTTGAGAAGTGTGGACTTCAGTTTCCAGAATTCTGGTTGAGGAATTCTGGGAGTTGAAGTCCACAAAACTTCAAGTTGCTAAGTTTGTGGTCCACTGTTTTAGAATTAAAACTGAAATGCTGCACAAATAATATAGCTTTTAGAGCCTCCTAATAAAATGTTTGGAACTGGTCCTGCCTGCTGTTAGGGTTATCAACTCTGGGAGTTTTGGGAAGGGGTTGATCACACATTTTACAAGAAGCCTGGGAGACAGGAAGTAAGCTGATGAACGGGGTGTTCAGCCACTTCAACCACTTTGAATTCTACCTCCTTGCTTGGGGTTAATGAGGCTGACTGAGAGTTGATGGGAATTGAAATCCCAACAATCTGCAAGGCATCTGGTTGAGGAAGGCTGGTCCACAGCCTCTGACATAATCTAATGCAAAGGACATCAAGCCCTTTCTCAGCACAGGGCAAGCTGCTCTTTGGACAGCAAACTGTTTCTTTTGGAGAACTTGGGGAACTGCACTCTCCATTTGCTCTGCCTCAGAGCCCTTGTACTAACTTACTCCCACGTTGTCTCCACATTTTATATTTATGAGGCAGTGATTTCCTTCTACAGAGAGGTAGCCAATATTATGAAAATGCAGCCTTTCATTTCAACAGAAAATGATTGTGGATTTAATTTGCCCTGCAAAAAAAAAAAAAAAAGAGGAGAGGAGCGGAGAGGGGAAGAGAGGAGAGAGGCAGGTCAGATCTGAACTGCTTTTCACATTGGCTTTAAGTCAGCCACAGTCCAGAATGATAAAATAAAGCTCAGTATTTCTTATAACTCAATTATAAGAAATATATTTCTTATAATTGAGGCCTTTGAACTATGGTGCTGGAGAAGACTCCTGCGAGTCCCTTGGACTGCAAGGCGATCAAACCAGTCAGTCCTAGAGGAGATCAACCCTGACTGCTCTTTAGAAAGCCAGATCCTGAAGTTGAAACTCAGATACTTTAGCCACCTAATGAGAAGGAAGGACTCGCTGGAGAAGAGACTAATGGTGGGAAAGGTTGAGGGCAAGAGAAGAAGGGGACGACAGAGAATGAGGTGGCTGGATGGAGTCACTGAAGCAGTAGGCGTGAACTTAAATGGACTCCAGAAGATGGTAGAGGACAGGAAGGCCTGGAGGAACATTGTCCATGGGGTCGCGATGGGTCAGACACGACTTTGCAGCTAACAACAACAACAATTTCTTATAACATTATATAAAGATATTGGACCATTAATGTGGTAGCAGAGGCTAGACAGTCAGCCAGATGCTCAGACTGGATTTGGCATTTTTGTCTACCTATCTAGTCCTTACCAAGGACCTGGGATAGGCAGATGTGGATGTTTGATGGTATTACAGATATCGTCGCAGGATGGAAGCAGTTCCTAGTAAGGCTGCCTTTTGCAATTGACTAATGGTGAATTTGTCAATGCCAATGGTGTTCAAGTGATGCTCCAGTTGTTTTGGCATTGCACCCAAGGTGCCTATTACTATTGGTACTACCCTTGCTTGCCTTTGCCATAGTCTTTCTATTTCTATTTGTAGGTCTTTGTATTTTGTTATCTTCTCCAGTTCTTTCTCGTCTATTCTGCTGTCTCCAGGCACTGCCACATCCACTATCCAGAGTTTTTTGTCTTTCTTATTGACAATTGTTAAGTCCGGGGTGTTATGTTGCAGGTGCTTGTCGGTTTGAATTCTGAAGTCCCAGAGCAGTTTTCAAACAGACAAGCACCTGCATCATCATCATCATCATCATCATCATTATTATTATTATTATTATTATTATTATTATTATTATTATTATTAGTAGTAGTAGTAGTAGTAGTAGTAGTAGTAGTAGTAGTAGTAGTAGTAGCAGTAGCAGTAGTAGTAGTAGCAGTAGTAGTATTTCAAATCCCAGATTATAAAATCCATAGACCAGGAGTGTCCAACCTTGGCAACTTTAAGATTTGTGGAAGTTTTGAAATTAAAGTCCACAGTCTTAAATTTGCCAAGGTTGGACACCCTTGCCACAGACTGCCAAATAAAGCAAGTTTGATCCATGGGGTTTTGTTCTGCTGTTCCAAGCCAACTGAAAATAATACTGTACTGAAGTTTGTCTTTGTTTCCTAAACATGTGTTTCCTCCTCTGAAGATTTCTGGTTTTTTCTATAGTCTTGGGATGTTTGAAAAGGTATGAATTTCTTTTAAAGACATTTTTGAGCATATTGTAGCAGAGAGCTGATGTAAAGAATAGTTGGCACAACTTGCCGCCAGAAGCTGTGGGTGCTCCAACACTGGAAGTTTTTAAGAAGAGATTGGACAGCCATTTGTCTGAAATGATATATGACTGAGCAAAGGGTTGGACTAGAAGACCTCCAAGGTCTTCTGTTATTCTGCTGCTCCCTGTTATTGCCTTGTATTGTAACCTCCCCTGATTACTCCATTTCTTGAATTGAAAATACCCCCTGGGGAATTTAGTACTAGCACTTAGTAATAGCATGTAGACTTATATACCACTTCACAGTGCTTTACAGCCCTCTCTAAGCAGTTTACAGAGTCAGCATATCGCTCCCAACAATCTGGGTCCTCATTTTACTGACCTCGGAAGGATGGAAGGCTGAATAAACCTTGCTTTAGGATTGAATGGGAGTGAGGGAAGTTGCAGACGTTGGAAAGAAAATTGTACACCCATGTACGTCCCTTGGCCTTCTTGTAATAAAGGTGAGGATTTCAATAAAATCTTCTGTTTTTCCCTCAAACTGAATAAGAAGGATTTTGTTTTACAAAGAAACTCTACTTAAAAGAAATGGAAGGGGAAACAGACATGCAATGAAAATCTGCCCCATGTTTTCATTCACGACAAGGACATTTAAAATCAGCAGACTAGTAGTACCGTCCAACAAGTTTCATTAAAAAGCATACACTTTCATAACCCGCAGCTCACAAAATCTTCTGTCATTTCATAAAATGGGTTAGTCAGAGAAGATGCACCAGAGTGCTAATTTTTTGCTACCAGCAACTAACTAGGATCTCCTTCTAGAATGCATTCAGGGAAGTTTGTTCCAAAGTATATATATATCCCAGATCTGCCTCACAAGAATTCCCCTCATCTTTACTCAATGGACATGGGGATGACAGGAGTTTTTATCCCATGTATCCAACAGCACTTCTTGAAGAGGGTAGTCTTCCCAATATGTTAATTAAAGAGAAAGCTTTTGAACACAGAATATCAGAGTTGGAAGGGACTTTGGAAGTCATCTAGTCCAACCCTGTACCATTTCACACATATGGATGTCTAGTCTCTTCTTGAAAGCCTCCAGTGATGGGGCACCAATAACATCAGCCAATCAACCAGTGGAACAGCTTGCTGTCAGAAGTTGTGGGTGCTTCATCACTAGAGACTTTTAAGAAGAGATTAGAAATGCCATAGGGTCTCCTGCTTGAGCAGGGGGTTGGACTAGAAGACCTTCAAGGTCCCTTCTATTCTGACTAACTGGTCTGAAGGCAAGCCATTCTACTGGTTGATTGTTCTCACTGTTAGGAAATTTCTCCTTAGTTCTCTCCTTGATTAGTTTCTATTCACTGATTCTTGTCTTGCCTTCTGATGCTTTGGATTTCCTACTTCAAAATAATTTTTTCTAACCTTACCCTAAATCATTTACATCTCCACACTCACGTTTGGCAAGATGCTTGGAAATGACCCCCTTTCTCACTGCAGATCCCTTTTTAATAAGTGGGCAGCAACTGTCTCCATAAGGGAGGACTGTTGCCAAAAAAGCTAATTAGGTAATGATATAACACAGGTACCTGGAGAAGGCCTTTGTAAAGGGGCCTTGCTCAGCTCCTACTCCACACCCCACTTCCCCAGACTGCCTTTTGCCTCTTTGTGCCTCTAGCACATTGTCGACAAGTGGGATGAACAGTTCAACACCAACCTCTTTATGGAAGAAACAGACAAAGCGTCGCCACTATAACTCTGCCTGGAAAATCCAGTGGTGAAGGGGAACCTGTATTAATTAACTTAAGAGACTCCCATCTTCTCACATGTGAAACTTGATCTGTTTTAGTGAGGAATGTTAAAACAGGCCTTCCACTGCTCTAGCTTGAGCTCCAGTAAAGCAGAAGGCAATTCATAAATGTGTATGTTATACTGGGCTTAAACTATATTCTGATGGTTTTTTTAGGCAGATCTCCAGCGTGTGGAAATACAACACAATTATTGCCAAGCAATATCATCTCCAGCCAGGTGAAAAACTGGGCCTGTTACTGTTCCACTGGGTAGCAGGATGGATTGGGCTTCACCATTAATCTTCTGACAGAAGAATAGGCTCTATGGTCTTGTTTTCAGTTAATTTCTGTTAACTTCCGGGTGCGGTTCAAGGTCTTGGTGATGGTTTTTAAGTCCTTACATGGCATGGGTCCGGAATACCTCGGGGACCACCTGCTGCCGGCGTCGACTCCCCTCCGCCCTGTGCATTCCCACAGAGAGGGCCTCCTCAGGGTGCCACCGGTCAGAGAATGTCGACTGGCGGCCCCCAGGGGGAGGGCCTTCTCTGTGGGCGCCCCGGCTTTATGGAACCAACTGCCGGTTGAGCTCCGGATGGCACCGGATCTTCGCTCCTTCCGGCGCGGGTTAAAGACCCATTTATTCGAACAAGCTGGCCTGGCCTGATGGGGGAACCTTAGGGTTTTAATGGGTTTTACATTTTGATTGTTTTAATTGGGCAATTATTTAATCTTTTTTAACTTTTGTATTTCTATTTATATGCCCTGTTCACCGCCCTGAGTCCTTCGGGAGAAGGGCGGTATAAAAATTCAATAAATAATAGTAATAATAATAATAACTTTGCTAAGTGTCACATGCTGCAAATGATTCTGCAGCAGATTGGTGCAAACCTATGCCAGCAGGCCTTTGATTATTTAACCTGAAGCTTCTTCTTTGAACAAGGTGAGTCAAGGCAACATTGCTCCCAAGAGGGAACAGTTTTTTGGCTACACACTTGCTCACCCCCTGCAATTTCCTGACTATTGAAGCTCTCTTCTTGTTCACTTCATTCCATTGTGCTTACTCCTACTATGTGATGCAAACTGAAGCATCCTGTAGTAGCCTTCCCTAGTTTAGTGGCCACCAGATGTGTTGGTTTACAATTCACAGTGCGTCATATTGGACAGGCATTCCTCTATAGGGATTATATAGTCCATTATTTCTGGAAGATGCCTAATTGGCAAGACTGATTTAGATGTCGAGACTCTAGAAAGAGGACAGAGAAGAGCAACAAAGATGATCAGGGCACTGGAGGCTAAAACATATAGGGAACGGTTGCTGGAATTGGGTATGTCTCATTTAATGAAGAGAAGGATGAGGGGGGACATGATAGCAGTGTTCCAATATCTCAGGGGCTGCCACAAAGAAGAGGGAGTCAAGCTATTCTCCAAAGTTTTTTGGGTATAATTTTATTGAAAAGTTTAAACACGATTAATACAAACTAAAATAGAGCAAAAAATAAACAAGAAAAGAAGAAACAAACAGCTAAAGGTGCAAAAAGGTTAAGATCTGAGCTTTTTTTCATTTTTACTAGGTATAGCTAAAATTATGGCTATCCATGGGAGGGTTGTTTGTGGTAAAAACATCACAATAGCAGCTGCAACCCTAAACGTGAAACCCTGATCCATTTTAATGGAGATTGAGTTGGGTTTTTTTTTTTACTCCTTGAAATTGCCCCAAGCTAAAACCATATTCAGATGCTAGAGAAAGACATTGGCCATTCAAAAGAAACCCGAATGTTTGCAAATAATCTTTACACAAAAAATCCAAATCTCAACTCCCATTGTACCTATATTGAGTATCTGGCTGAAAGTTGAAAAAAATGTATGGATGGGGAAAAAGGAGCCACACTTTCATTTTTAAGGGTAGAAAGTGCTCTGCCATTGTTTGGTGAGGTCACTTTGAGATTCAGCCTAACCCCTGTGGAGGCATCTTATCTCACCTGTTGACTTAACTCAACTTTTAGACGTGCACAATATACAGACCCGAAAAACTATCCAACTGAACTGGATTTTCACAGCAGGCTAAGTTATTTAAATAAGCAGCACCCCAGAGTAGCAACAGAAACACTTAACAGGAATCAAACTCAGCTGGTGCAAACACAGTCACCAAGTATGGGTCCGATGAAATGAGTTCTAAGAACAGAGGAGCTGTGGTGGAGGGTTTGGCTTTCAGTTTGGTTGTGTGTTTTTTTTGAACAGCTTTCATGAAAAGAAGGGAGATCTGCCACTAGGAAGTAATGGAGAAGGCAAAGCTTTGTATGAAGGTGGGTGGATATTAAGGTCCATCCTCTTCCCTCTCTCCCCAAATACTCAAAATACAGCGGGGCAGCGGGGGAGGGGGAGGGAGGGGAAACTGCTATTGAAGACTGACAAGGATTTCCATAAAAAGCAGGTGGGGTTTCAGTTGCATTGTTGCAGCCGCCGCCACCACCACCATCATCATCATCATCATCATCATCATCACCATTATTATTATTATTATTATTATTATTATTATTATTATTATTATTATTATTATTATTATTATTTTCTGTGAATAATCATGGGTACTGATCATGCTCCATGATCATGGAAAGCTGCCTGTTGCAAAACATGTGGGGAGAAATGAGAAGAATTCCATGCAACGGATGGAGCAAGATGAGCCCTGAGCAGAAATATCCTCCCACACTACAGGGTTTCCCTTATATGTTTATGTTGGCGTTTCATGTTGAAAATCGCACTTCACAATTCCTGTAACTTTCCCCTGATGGTGCAAAGAGGAGCAGGTGTTTTAAAGAATAAAATAAAGATGGCATTTCAATGAACCACCGCCTGGTCTCTCTGATTTTTAAATTACGCAGATTGCGGCTAGATTCCATCTAGGATCGCAGGAGAATCGAGAGGAATCATAAAGGATCTCCCTCAGCTTTAGAAAGTTCAGTGAGGCTTCCCTATATCATTGTCAAAATGTAGTGATTATTCTGTGCGGGATATTTTGGATAAGGCTATGGTTGAAGAGTGTTGGGAGCTTCTGTTGTAGAAGAATGCTACAGCAAGCAGGGAAAAAAAGAGATCTTATTGAAAGACCACTTGGGTAGTCGTTGCAATTTAAGACACTTTTATCTTTAAAACTCTAAATCAGGAGTAGGCAACTCTCCTGGCTGTGTACAACTCCACATTGCCATTTCTGAAGCCTCCAGAAGCCATTCTGACCAAGTCCTGCTTGCCATGTGTGTGACTCACTTGTAATCATTTGTAGAGGACATAATGAAGTTTCCATCTCATTCCCAGCCGTCTCCTGAAACTGCCCAGTCAAGTACTTCAGTTATTTCTGGGTAGAAGTGATGTTTTCCTAACATTCCTTCCCAGAACCTCACAAAGAAGAGCCTTGTAATGATAGCCCATGTCAATGAATGACTCATAGTCAACTGACTTGGGAGGTCCAATGTCAGAATGTAGGTGAGTCTAGAACCTTGGCTTCTGCTGCAGCTTGATTGGCTGAATTTTAACAGGATATTGATCTATTGACCTGCAGAAGGATTGATGCCCTGGAATGGCAGAATATATCTTTCCACACATCAGAAGCAATCCTTTATGTGCTCCTAACTCTTCTTTCTATAATCTGGCTTTTCAACATTTAACAAGCAGTGGCATCTCTACAAATCCAGACAACCAATAGATGTCAGTGTATAGAGCAGGGGTCTTCAAACTCGGCCCTTTTATGACTCATGGATTTCAGCTCCCAGAATTCCTCAGCCAGCATGCCTGGCTGAGGAATTCTGGGAACTGAAGTCCATGAATCATAAAAGGTCCGAGTTTGAAGACCCCTGGTATAGAGGCCAGAAACTGCAACTCTTTGCTTCCACCCAACAATCAATAATCTTTTGCCCAAAAAATAGGAAAATTATTGGCTAGGCTAGAGCATCCTGACACATATACAGTATTACTGTATATGAATGGTAGCATCTTTTTCGTGCTTAAGGTCCTTGGGTAAGACTGGAGTTTCAGCTGGACAAAATCCAATGGTGGGATTCAAATATGTGAACAACCAGTTCTCTGTGTGGATGCCATTTCCAGAAGTCCATTCTGGGCCTGGGCAACAAAAAATTAGTTACCAGTTCTGCCAAACAGGTGCAAACTGGCTGAATCTCACCACTGACAAAATCCCAAATGCTATCTGTATGTGCTGTGTGATGGAGCTGAACAGGCAGTAACACAGTCCAGACCCATGCTAAAGCAAGTTAATGACAGGCTTTGAGGGAATACCATCTATGTCCATGTGATATTTTTTTTCTCCCAGTAAAGCAGCTGTTTCAAGGAGTTGAAAAATGTCTCCATTTTCTCTGATACTTTTTCAGTTATGGAGTACTTCCTGAGAAGAATTCTATTTAAGACTATTTCCATTTTCAAAAAACTAACAATGAAGATCTCTTCAGCCAGATATCTCTTCAGCCAGATTTGTAATTGTTATTTGTTGCAAGGGTAGAAATGTGGGAAATGAAGAATATGTTGAGTATTAATACTAAGGAGGTCCCTTTGTATAGCCTTCCTTGCTTGCTTCCTTCCTTCCCTCCCTCCCTGACATATCCACAAGATATTTTTTTAAAAAGCCAAAGCACCCACCATAGTATGCAACAAACATAAAAACCAATGGTATGTTGCTCTGTTGTGGCTACTTGCTTTTTTTACCATATTTTGTGGGCAGCCCTGAATGTTGATCTGGCTGTACCTTCTGTCACCCTATTTATTGCTATGGTTGATTTGGCTGCTCTGGCTGGTTAGGCACATGTCCCCTTCCTTCTTCACTGCTCCAAGGGTGTCTCTCCCAAAGCCATATGTTCAGTGAAGAAGATGACCAAGTTCTGGCTTTGGTCAAGGGTATATGATAAGGAGATCCTCCTTGATAGAACCTCCCAACCAGTTCTTCCTATTTTCATTTCCTAAACAGTCACTTTAGGACAACGGAGCAAACTGTCTCAGGCATTACAAAATCCATGAAGAAGAGAGACAGACTGTTACTCATTGTAAGGCTGGGCAACAGCCTGTCCCAACAAAGAATTTGAGGAGTACTCAAGAAAACACTAGAAAGAATGTCCTGATTTTGCCATCTTCACCCTAAATCATCAGAAAACGAGCCTTTTTCACCAAGTCTCCTTTGCAAGAACTTTTCTGATTCTTCTGACTGTTTTTCTTTTTTCTGTTAAGCATAATGGCAAATTTTTAAAGTTTTAGTCAAAAGCGATGTCTACTCTGAGCAGCTCCTAAAGGTTCACAAGCTTGGAAAAGAATAAGTTGCTAAAAGACTCAATGGAAATTGTTGTCAAATGGAAGGACAAAAAAAAAATACTAAAATGGGGCAAAGCAAAGAACAGATGAGGAATAGACTAGGCGCCGGGGACTATTTCATTGAGTTTCTTTTTCTCTCCCACCTTTAAAACTCTGTGGTCATTGCTAGCTGCTTTAGAAATCTGTTTAGATGGGAAATTTAAGGTCCCAGTATGAACCCCATTTTTCAAATACCCCCAAGTTTAGGGGCTGAAAACCAGTAGTGTAGTTTCTTGACATTTCCTGATGAAAAACACACAATGTTTGTAGTGGAGGTTTAAATGTAGTTAAAAGAGGAGAACAAGCATTCCAAATTCTCCCCATTTCCTTTTACAAAGGAAAATACAGCCAAAAAAAAATCCACTTCATTCTGGACACACACACATCTGTCAAGTTTAAGTGAAGTACTCAACTCTACGGGGTTTACTGAAATCAAGAACAGATTTAAGAGGTTTCCTACTTTGATATATGGGCTTTGAAGAATAAATAAGGATATCATTTATTGCCAGAAAAACTAGCAGGTTTTTTTTTCCTTAAGGTATTTTTAAATCATTTATAACTGCTCTCAAGGCAACAAATGTGATTTTTCCTTGTATCTTCCAAGTAACATTTTTGTTATAGGTTATGCTGAGAAAAAGTGATGAAGGCAAACTCATCCAGCATGCTTCACGAATAGTGAATCCAGATTTTGCTTACACAGTTCCCACTTTCCAATCATGTTGATACTATAGAGCCGTGGTGGCGAACCTATGGCACGCATGCCACAGGTGGCACACAGAACCCTCTTTGTGGACACGCACGCCATCCCCCCAGTCTTAGGCCTTCAGCTGGGTTTTATAAAACTTTTTTTGCTTTAGACCTCTGCTGCTGTGTGCAAAAAAAAGAGAAAAGGTTCAATAAATAAATTTCAACTTCTCGCAGGAAAAAAAAGATCTCGCAAAGTTGACATTGATTGATTAAACTTTTTAATCCCACCCAGTCTGCCGTTACCACCGCAGCCACGCCCACCCAATGGGCCACCCCCACTCAATGGGCCACGCCCACCCAGCACCCAACGATACATAAGTGGGTTTTGGGTTGCAGTTTGGGCACTTGGTCTCTAAAAAGTTTGCCATCACTGCTATAGAGCTAACAGAAAGTAGTAGAGGCATCTGGGGAGGCAGGTGTTAAAAAATAAAAAAGCCAACCACAGCCATAGAGTCTAAGCTCCATCCCTTTTTGTATACATCATGGAGCAGTTTTAAAAGGATGGAGCTTTGAATGGTTTATTTATTTATTTAGAAAATTTATATAGCCACCTAGTTGCTCATTTGCCTCCAAGCAATAAAACATAGTATAGAAAAAAATAAAAAATAAAAATCTGCCCCCCCCCATGACAACACACAGTCAAACCATTTGATGGGCTCTGTCCCACTCTGGATTCCCCAGGCCCACTGGCAAAAGCAAGTCTTCAGGGCCTTATGAAACAGTGTCAAAGTGGGGAGCTTTCTAAATCCTGAAGGGATAATATTCCAAAGGGAGGGAGCCACAACAAAGAAGGCCCTTCTTCTGGGTCCCGCCAGATGTACCTCCTCAGGGGATGGGACCTGCAACATTCCTTGCCTTCCTGCTCTAGTGGGTCGGGTGGACGTGACCGGCAAGAGACGATGCCTTAGATAACCTGGCCCCAAGCCATGAAGGGCTTTTATGATGACAACCAGTACCTTGAATTGCACCCAGAAGCAAATTGGCAACCAATGCAGCTCCCACATGAGGGGTGACTCACGTGCACACCAAGATCTGCACAAAACCATGGAATGGTTGTGTTTATTTCATTTTGTTTTTTGAATCACCTACAGATACTCCTAGTAGTCATCTTTGGCTAATAATAATAATAATAATAATAATAATAATAATAATAATAATAATAATAATAATAATAATAATAATAATAATAATAATAATAATAATAATAATAATAATAATAATAAGAAGAAGAAGAAGAAGAAGAAGAAGAAGAAGAAGAAAGAAGCAGAAGAAGAAGAAGAAGAAGAAGAAGAAGAAGAAGAAGAAGAAGAAGAAGAAGAAGAAGAAGAAGAAGAAGAAGAAGAAGAAGAAGAAGAAGTTGGAAGAGACCTGGGAGGTCATCTAGTCCAACCCCCTGCTCAGGCAGGAAACCCTATACCATTTCAGGCAAATGGCTGTCCAGTCTCTTCTTAAAAACCTCCAGTGTTGGAGCATTCACCACCTCTGGAGGCAGGTTGTTCCACTGGTTAATTGTTCTAACTGTCAGGAAGTTTCTCCTTAGTTCTAGGTTGCTTCTCTCCTTAACTAGTTTCCATCCATTGCTTCTTGTCCTACTTTCAGGTCTTTGGAGAATAGCTTGACTCCCTCTTCTTTGTGGCAGCCCCTGAGATATTGGAACACTGCTATCATGTCACCCCTCACTCTTCTCTTCGTTAAACTACACATACCCAATTCCAGCAACCGTTCCCTATATGTTTTAGCCTCCAGTCCCCCAATCATCTTTGTTGCTCTTCTCTGTACCCTTTCTAGAGTCTCAACATCTTTTTTACATCGTGGTGACCAAAACTGGATGCAGTATTCCAGGTGTGGCCTTACCAAAGCATTGTAAAGTGGTATTAATACTTCACGTGATCTTGATTCTATCCCTCTGTTAATGCAGCCTAGCACTGTGTTGGCTTTTTTTGGCAGCTGCAGCACACTGCTGGCTCATATTGAAGTGATTGTCTACTAGGACTCCAAGATCCCTCTCACAGTTACTACTATTGAGCAAGGTACCACCTATACTATACTTGTGCATTTGATTTTTCCTGCCTAAATGTAGAATTAGCCAATCAAATACTACATATATCATATGAACTGAGCTCAGTCCTTGTGGGAACCCAAAAACTGAGTCATTTAAATAAACCATGGTTTATTTAACTATGGTCTGTCTTGTAAATATAACCTTTATTTTTAGTTAGATTGCTTATTTTGGATGTTAAACACATTGGTCTTACACACAGGCATTGGTAGAGGATGTAGAAGTGATTCAGTGATTCAGTTCCAGTGCAACAGTGACTTACAGTATTGATTTTCTTCTATCTATACTTCACAGAGCACCCATTATTCTTTTTCATTTATTTTGTCTTTACAAAAATATTGTGAAAGCAATGAGGCAGTGCCATGGAATGAACTTTGTGACTGAAAGGAAATGTAAACCTTTATCTTTTGGACCTAGTACAATGTTTTCATTGCTACCCTATGTTAGCTCTCAAAAGAATGAGGATGAAATGACTATTTACCATCCTTGGAAGTAAAGCTAATTCACCTCCTTATTAAAAACTACAATGCTTAGTATAGCAGTGGTGCAAGTTTCCAGGATAATGGCTTAATTTTGTACTACTCCAATGACAATTGGATATTAGTGCACTTGATCCTATTCTAGGTATGGTTTGTCTCAGGTACAAGTAGTTTCTATGGATATTTGTGCACTATATTATTTTTGATCTTTTGACCTTTTCTAGTATATAACTATGTATTTTTTAAAAATGTGGGTGAGTTACTTTGTACTGTGAACTAGGTTTTTTTTTCTTTTTAGTTTATAGTCTGATGACTTAAACCATTGTTACAAAGCAATGCTTTCAGACTACAGTTATATTATCATTTGTCATGGTTTGTCACATAGCCAGATCATCAGACTGGATTTTGCATTTTTATCCATTTATAGATTCCTTCCCAAGGGTCTGGGATTGGCAGATGGGGATCTTTGATGGTATTAAAGGTCTCATCACAGGATGTAAACTGTTCTGAGTAAAGATGCCTTTTTTCAATTGACTGGTGGTGGTTTGTCAATGCCAATGGTGTTCAAGTGGTGCTTCAGTTGTTTTGGCATTGCAGCCAAGGCACTTATTACTATTAGTACTACCTTTGCTTTCTTTTGCACAGTTATTCTCTATTTGTAGGTACTTGTATTTTGTTATCTTTTCTAGTCCTTTCTCTTCTATTCTGCTATCTCCAGGTGCTGCCACATCCACTATCCATACTTTGTCAATAACTGTTAAGTCTGGGGTGTTATCTGGCAGGTGCCTGTTGGTATGAATTCTGAAGTCCCAAAGCACTTTAGCTTCTTCATTTTCTATTAATTTCTCTATTTTATGGTCCACAAGTTCTTGCTTGTAAACAAATGGTAATTCTTGCAAATTTATCATTATTAGTGTTATGTACTGGGCTTTTGGAATATCACCACGTGAATTGCTGGAGAACTAACAGTTCTCCAGCAACCCAAACAGGACGTCTCCAGTCCTGCCATTGGTCAACTTTGGGTGGCAAGTATAGCTTCAATCCGATTGGTTAATACCATAGGGCCTGGCTATATATTGAAGCAGGGTGATTCCAATCTCTCAGTACAGTTTCTGCTTAAATAAAGTATGAGTTTGTCTGTACTCATCTGCGTGTTCTCGTTCCTGCTCATCAGAGCTCACGACATAATAATTAGTATTATTGGGGGGGGGTTATCCTCATTTCTCTCTTGACAACCCTGTAGTTTGCTTGGCTGAAAGTGACATGGCAAGTGTCATTCTGTAAGCTTTGTGGCTGCATGAACAAAGACTAAAGTCCATCTCCAGCAGATGGAGAGAAAGTTCTTATATCCCCAGTAGCAATATGTCAATGAGAGACATGCACAAATCCTCACTTTCAGAAGAAACACACTAGTACTAAGAAAGGATTCATAGGTAGCCAATTCTTTCGCTGACCTGTGAAGTCAATTTTCACAGGCTGGTGGTCAATAACTCCCACATCTGAACTTTGGCACTAATGGTTTATAAAAATTGAAACTCAAATACATCTGGAGTGGCAGCAACAAGGCTTGGAATTCAACGCAATCTCTTGCTAATTGTTTGCTATTAAAGAGACTAGTTCCAATCGATGGCTCAACACAGAACAGTCTTATCCCTGCAGCAAAGTTCATGGTTATTCTCTTGAGCAAGTATAGCTGGTAGTGCACAGTTGGAAGAAAAATGCACCTGTTGAAAATCTCTTTCTTGTAAATCCCTTAAAACAGGGGTGTCAAACTCGCAATGTCATGTGACGTGTTGCGACGTATCAAGACTTTTTTTCTATTGCTGGCAATGGGGTGGGTGCAGTTTCGCCATGACGCATCTGGCCCGCGGGCTGGCAGTTTGACATCCCTGCCTTAAAAAGAGTAGGCTCTGCCTTCTCATCACTCAATACCTGGAAAAAACATAGCAGAATAATCTTTCTCCCCTGCCATGGTTTGGTGTAAAGCAAATGTTCAAACTTTATAAATCCATCATGGTGGGATTTGATCTGTGATCCTACCTACTCCATTATCAGTAATTCTCTCTGTTCATATTTGCTCAGTTCCTCATTGTAATGGAAAGTGTTGTCCTTAGCAGATCTAGGCCATAATGCGCTGTTGGCTGATTAAAAATTAATTTGGAATGATGGTTTATTTTCCTCTTTTCAGAGCTGGCCAAACAGCTACACCTGCACTCTGTTTGTGATCTTGACTTCTTATGGCCAGCTGTTAATGGATGAAGCCTTTCCTGGCTCCCTCCCCATCATCTTCCCCAAACGTCTGTCGGTGCACAACTTATAGCCAAAGTTAAGCTTTTACCTGCACCTGCTCCCTAGCTCACTGAGCTGGGAATAATGGTAGGGGGGGGGGGGAAATCTTTCAAATCTTCTTGTCACCAGCTTGTATAGAGGAAATGTGTTCTGTGACTCATTGCTTTATTTTACCAGGCTTGTTTGTGAAACAAATGAAAGACAATTTCACAGTATTCAATTTAAAAGAGAGAGAGAAAAAAAATGTTTGTCCAGAATTTTGTTTTAGTTAAAAACTGTTATATTGAGGTGCTGCCCCCCCTTTTTTTCTTATTTGTGTCCCCCAATCTAGGTTAGAGAATAACAACCAATACGATGACCAGAAAATGTACTTTGTATTTCTGGGTTAAATCAACAATAGGTAAGGCTCTGTATACTGTTCAGTGGCAGACTAAAGTATGAAGGCCAGAGGTAGGTGACCTGAAGATATAACAACTTGTGTACCTTTCATAGATGTGCAGCATAGGAATTCTAAGATATACAACTTTTCCTGTTTCACAGGAGGAAAGGTACGGGCGAGGAGAACTCTGTATATATCAATTCTCCACTTCACTTTAGTAGTAAAAGTATAAGAAACTCAATCCTACATCTTAGCCAGAGCTTTGCTTTATGCAAGAAAACCAGTTTGGAGCCCTGGGTACACAGAATGGATGGGAAAATATACTTAAGGCTGTTTTTCTTCTCTTTCTCTAAAAAAAATAATAATAATCACTGGGTTGGCTTAAATAAGTAAGTTTCCCATGAGGGAAAAATTGCCATGTTTATCTTCCTCCTTTTCTTCTTCTTCCTTCAACAGTTCCATTGAAATATAAAGCTACTACATCAGATGTTATTTTTCTTGGTCCACCTTGGACAGTAAGCAATATTTCATTTGCTAAGTTTCTCCTTGCTTTCCCACCGATAAAAATCCAGGAACCCAGCTGGCAGCTTAACATACGCAAGTTCCATGTGTTTACACCCAAAGAGGATCACCCTGAATTTAAAATTAATGTGTCTACCAAATATTTCAAGAACTTTCCCATTTTAAAAGTTAAGCATTTTGGTGGAGGGATGTTGTATTATTTTCAAGCAAATTCTATGGCACTCGTACTTTATTTTGTTAGATATGTTCCAAGCGGCTTTCTATAGTTAAGAGAACTGGGGAAAGGGGAGAAATCCTCAATTTTTTCCCCACCCATCTCTTTGGCCAATGGGAAGCAAGTTCCTTCCCAAACACTCCCTTGAATTTTCTCTTTTTGGCTCCTAAAGACAGATCTGCATTTTCAGCTGATTCCAGCATGAACAAACCACCCACCATTTCTGAAGGCCAGGGAATTCATACATTATACTTAACCCATTTCCATCCAGCAGCGAATGTAACCCCTGCCTGTGTTTTCTGGCTCTGATCCCAAAGTAATGTTTTCTGTCATAGCGCTCAGGACACGCTATCGAGTTTGTGAGCTTTGCTTGAATTCCTTTTATGCAAATCCTGCCACTCCAACTATCCACTGAGGTTGGGGCGGGGACACCACTTACCCTCCAAGTGTTCACGAGTGGGGTGGTAAAAAAGCTGCATTGTTGGGTTTTTACAAATTTGATGTTGGAAGAGTGCAAGGGTAGATCTAATTTTCTCTTTTTTATTTTTAAGCAGGCAAAATAGATCTAGCAAGACAACAGGAGAAAAGGTAAAACAGTGGTCCTTCCTTCCTTCCTTCCTTCCTTCCTTCCTTCCTTCCTTCCTTCCTTCCTTCCTTCCTTCCTTCCTTCCTTCCTTCCCATCAAGCCATCATTGTGGCCAAAGCAAAGGAAGGTGTTTAATCTAAATGTCTTCAGCCAGCTTCATTTCCAGCATGGGAAATGAAGGCATGAAAGGCATTTAGGCATGGGAGACTTGCAGAGCAGAGTCTCTGTCTCTACAGCCCTTAACGGTTCATTACAAAAAAAAAGATACACTGCTCACATATTTAGGGTGAGAAATGCAAGCAGGGTCTTTGTATATAGAACCATTGCCTTTGAAAGATGGAGGGGCGTGAGACTCTCAAAGAGGTTTGGGAAGAAAGATCTTAGTGAGAAAAGTGCACTTTTTAGGAATTCTTCCTTTGGAAGCTGAGAGGTTGTATCATATGTCCTGCAGGATTGGTGGCAGGATTGGTGGCAGGATGAGAAAGGGAGAAAAGGGGAAGCATCAACAGCTTTTCTCAGACCAACATAAAGCAGTTCTGAGCTAAGGAGAATGTTGGCAGAGGATCAAGAGCATTTGAAGTAACAACAAACCATCTCCTGTGGTCTTTCTGGAAGATGTGGGGCTGGGATTTGTGGTACCTGCAGTTAAGTTGATAGAAATCTGAGCTTAGTTAACACTGACAAGATGATCCTTTGCAGTGGATCACACAAGGAAGTAATCATATGGCTCCTCCTGATCTCCCCGGGGCCTTTCTTTCCCCAAACCTGATCCCAAAAATACTGCTGTGATCCAGCCCATTCAATCTGTCAATCTGTTTTATAAAACATCATCTTCCATTTGAACATGCACTTTATATTGCTTCAACTTCTAATGCACCCATGCTCCTTGGTGCATCAATGCAATTAGCTTAAACAGGAATAGCAGTAAGAGCCATCTTATAATAAAAAAACCCAAAACAAAACAAATAAACACCTTCCCCCAATCTATTGAACTAGCTCTTTATTTTGTCAGTTGAAGTTTTATAGTATTCTTGCAAGCTTGAAATGATTGGAAAGATTTATGATATCCAGCCAGATTTATAAGTTTCTCAGAACAATTGTGTTAGACACAGCTTGAAATCCAGTCATATCCATATTTCCCTTCTATGTGATTGGTTTCATTACTCAGACACACACAAATGGTTTTGTGCTTCCACACAATTATGTGTAAAGGCTGCTTGGAGTATAATATCCAGCCAGCCTATGGAAAAGAACCCAAAATAGGAAGCAGCCAACCTCTTATTCCTACTCTTCATTTTTCTGGGTTATCTATTTATGAGGAGGAACGAAAAAAAATGAAAAAGCCAGTCAGCCACTGTTGGGGAAATGACAAAATAATCCCTTTATTTAATGGTGAACGTCTGGAAGATGAACCACAGAAGTGGAGAAAAAAGTGGAGTTCCTGCCAACAAAAAGCTATCCTGCCTTGCAAGGGAAATATGACAAACCTATATTCTCAGTGTTTGTTCTTAAGTGGAAGCTAAGTTAAATAACTTGCCGAGTTAATCAAGCCATTGAGTTCTAAAAAGCCTACAGTGTAGTGAGGACAGACAAGAACAGTACTAGCCATCTTTTGATGTAGAAGGTCTCTAAGTATAGTTGAGACAGACTTTCAGTTTAATCGTCGTCAAAACAGTCCTTCTGTTTATCTTGGAGGACACACACATACCCAAACAACTGAGAAACCTAAAATTATCTTGGTGAAGATCCAGCAGAAGAGGGAGAAGACCTCTTTCTGCTTCCTTCTGGGAAAAGAGAAATACTACACTATCTCCACGGTTGGTATAAGGTCCTTTCCAAGGATACTTGGCTATCCCCTGATGGAGGCTGAATGTTAAACTAGATGGACCTTTGGGATGAATGAACAAAACAATACTACTTTCTTTTTCTCCTTCCCTCCCCATCCCAATCTTTCTCTCATAAGTCAGTGGGAAGACAGCCAGTAGAAGTTTGGCTCAGACTTTTAAATTGTGATGTTTGGAAGAAGTACTTTCTGACTAGCCATTTCATAATTGCAGAAATCCCCATATTCACAAAAGGAACCCCAGGGAAAATTCATGATTTGGCTTCTGATGACCTGATTAAGTAACTCTCAAAGCACTGATTTAATATTTCTCCCATTAAAGTCCTAGGGAGAGAATTCCAGCCAAACATTTAGACCTCCCTTGCAAAAAGAGAGACTAGTGTAACTCAAGCTTGTACACCTGATTGGTTGCACTCTGTAAAGTAGGAGAATTGGAGCTGCAGAAAGCCCACCAACAGAGAATCATAAATTATTCATCAGCAGCCATTTTATGTAGACAAGTTACAATTGGAGCAATGCAACAAGTATCCATTTCATCAAGCAAATATGTAAGTCCTTCAAACTGCAGTCAACTAATGACACATATATATTTCTCAGTGAAATAGCAATGGCCTTGGTGGTCTACTGTTGAGGCAAAGCACAAAGAATTTTCACTCTTCAAGAAGCCACACTGTCTAGTTCAGTGAACTGTAGAAGAAGCTAATGCCAGTCTTACCAGATAGAAGACCTGGTCAGATAAGGTAATGCTACTTTATTATAAAGCTACATTAACAGAATGTTGCAAGCAGAATTCTCTCATTGTCACCTTTACAGTCTGAGAACTTAGGGAAGAGTCCCTTCTGAACCTCTTTCTCCACCCACTATGCAACCGTGGGCTGTGCTACCTCTTATCCTATTGTTCTCTCAGCAACGTCTCTTCTTCCTGTCTCCCAAAGTCATTCCCACCTATCATTACTATCGTTTTGGTGGTTTTGAAAGTAAAAAGTGAAAGTGAAAACTCTGTGTTAATTTTAAATAGCTAAAATATGTTGTTGACCAATGTGTTTACTGAACTTACAGTTCACAACAAAGAAGTTAAGATGGTACATCATTTAGTTTCTTAGGCTCAAGAATAGATAGATGAGCCACATACTGGAAAAATAAAGAGAAATATTAATGACAATTTTAGATAGCATTACAAAAGGTTAAAGATAGTTATGTGACAGCAGGGATCAGAATAGTTAAGTGCAGGTTTTCTTACTGGTATTTGCATAGCTGTGAAAGACTGGCATTGAGAAAAAAAGAAGATTGACACTTTAGTATTATGGATCTGGAGGTCCAGTACTTACTAAGAACAAGCTAATTCAATTGTGGACTAAATACCAATTGATTTCTCCCTTGATGATACAGAAACAGAAACTTAAAAACACTGGTCACCTGATATGAATGAACTAGAAAAATCTTGGAGCTACAGTGCTTGGGAACCATATGCAGTTTGTGACCTTAAACTTGGATACAGAATTCAAGCTGATGGTGCTGATGATGTTATTATTTTTTCTTCTTTTGCTGCCCATCTTGCTTTGAATCAACTCTGGGCAGCTTACATTAAATGTTACCTAGTTTACCAACGAAATGTCTGCAGGAAAACAACCAAGCTCAGAGAGCACCAAGGTGGCCACAGTTCAAACTTTACTCAACAAGAGGTTAAGACTGACCTTCTAGACTGCATGGAGGGAATGTTCTCAAAGGACTGAGTGCCAGCTAGAGAAAGTGGGTGGTGGAAAGAGATGACATGAGGTTGGATAAAATGGTCAATTTGGATAGGGGATTTTAGGAGGATGAAGACAATTAGGGGACAAGTTAGAAAAGCTATCAATCAAGTAGCCAGATCATCACACAATGGTGAGATACCGTAGATGGCTAAGGGGAGTGGCTGTAATGTAGATTGCCCAGGCTTGGAAGAAGCCAAAGAGGCCACAGGAGGTTGAGGGAGGAATAGGGACAGGAACATGACATATTGGGATTTAGGTTGGCCATTTCAGAGGAAGAGGGAATTTACTGTCCCACTGTCCCTTTTCCTGTCCTAATGCCTCATTTTGTGATGCTGGAAGCTGAATTGTTGGCACCCTTAGCCTCAGACTGATCCACCAAACATCAGGTCTGTCTGCTCTCTTCCATGATTTAACTGGTGTATGTGGGGGGAGGTAGATCTGGAATGTATTATTGAGACCTGCCCAGCTAAAGAAGAGTTTCCTTGTAAACAATTTGTCTGACAAAGATTTATAGAGGCTGGAGAGGTGGTTGGTCTTCCAGGAAACTTGAGTAGTAATCAAGTAACCCTGCACTGCAAGTAAGTTTTTGCATTTGAAGCCGAGTATTAGATCTGGCCCACAGTGCCTCTGGTTTTCATGAAAATGTAAAATGAAAAACAAAAATCAGAGAATAGGGCTAAAAATTCAGGGGAAGAGAGTTGTTGAAAGATCTAAAGTGCACCCCACCCCACTCAGCTTGATGATAAATCTTGATAGGTAAGATTACAAGTTCACACGTAACCACTTCTAAATAGGGTTGGCAAAGATTCCTGTCTGAAATCCTAGGGAGATGTAGCTAATCAGGAAACAACACATAGGTCAACAGTATGTTTTGCTACAAATCTGGTTCCTTTGATTTATATTATATCTTAAGTGCAATTGTTATCTCACTTACAAAATTTGGACAATCTTTCACCGCATTCCTTCACAGGCATACACTGGGAAGCAGCCTATTGGCTGGGATGGGAGGCAAAAGTGAGCAGTGATTCCCAACACTGTCCAATGGATCCACTGATATTCTGGAATAAGCTCCTAGCATCCCAATCAAAGTATTTGATGTTAGTTGCAAATCACTTGTAGTGCTACTCACACCTGCCAATTCCTGAATCATGGCAAATGGGTAAACAAAAGTACAGCCAAGAAAGTGCACAAAACCAAATTATAAATTACCCTTTTTATTGAATATCAATAAATTGTATATAATTATATATAAAAAGTATTTTTTTTAAAATTCAGTACAAAATTGTGGCACAAAAATATATAAATACCAGTGTACCTTTGAAATGTAAACATACCCTTTTGTTTTTTCATCTTTTGTTGTTGTTGATGTGGAAACAATGTACAAAAGAAATGCATTCAGGAGGCACCTGTCAATAACCTTAAGTAGCTCTTTTGGCACACACCTGTCAATGGGGCAGCCTTCCCTGCCCGGGCGGCTATTGAATCGCCTGACAAGTGCCTGCTATTAGTCACAGTTCTTTTGAAAAAAGCAGTTGTTAAAAGAAGTCATATTAACAGGTGCTTGAGTGCATAGCTGCTCTTGTAAACAGGGCCCTTGCTTTGAATGACTACCCAGTGCCTTCTGCAGACATGAGTCTTTGAAGCATTGCGGAATTATCCCTCTGCTGACCCAGAACTAATGAAATACTGTATCCCTGCATAGCTGCCCTAAGGAGGGTCCAGACACAATATGAGGAGCAACGGAGAGTTTGAGGTGATGGGGGGGCAGCGTTAACACTTAAGCTTTTTGCCCTTTCAATCAATTCAGGGTCATGGGTTACTGCGAATCTTTTATTCTGGTCATCTTTTTAAGGATAAAAATGACTGACCTTTCGGGCAAGGTAGGCAAAATATTTTTCCCCATTTGTAAAACAGTAGTGAATGCTATTTAGATGGCTTTGAAGAAGCTGGGAAAAATTCTGAAGGGAGAGGACTCGATGGCTGTTAAGATATGAAAGCCGGTATGGATTTCCATTATTGATGGCAGTAAACTCTGTGAGTATCAGTTGCGGTGGGGGGGAGGGGGGCAGGAGAAAGAGTAAGCATTATCCCTACAAGTTGTTGCCTACAAGTTCCAGAAGGACGTATCCCCGACCCCACTTGAGGAGCAGCTCCACAAGATGCTTTTAGCCACATGTCAGCTTTTGGAGACGCTGTTCCCGTATTGGTACCCTGCAGACTGTGGGCTCTAACATACCGAATTCCCTGACAAAAATTCCATTTCTAAAAATTCTGGGGACATTTGTCTGACCCATCTGGAAGGCACCAGCTTTTAGAAGCTCATTTCTTTTTTAAAAAAACCATCCTATGTTGTTTGGCAACCCATCATTTCTGATGAAGCAATGGTCTTGCATGGGCTCGAACCACCTTTAGGGCCAGGGAATGGAATACAAAAGCAAATCAAGTTTGAAAAATTCTCTGGAAGACAAAGAGTGAAAGAAGCATTGTGTATGATGCTTTAAGGCCTGAAAGCAGCTGGAAACAACCAGACTTCAATATAAGCTGTTTGTGGCAGCTCAGCAGAACTATTTTCCTAGGGACACTAGTTACAATACATGGCTTTGCACGGAGGAGTCCATGGTATTCAACGGGTTCCAATGCAGCCTGTTTCTTCATGTTTGTGGAGAAGTGACATGCGAGAGAAAGTCCGGGAGCAAGATTTACACTGATACTTCTTAACATCTGAATGCGTCTGCAGATGAGCACGGAGATTGGAACGATCAGCAAAGGCCCGGCTACAGTGCGTGCAGGAAAATGGCTTTTCCCCTAGAAAGATAAAAGAATAAAAAGGGTCATCAGACTGAATCTTGACAAAACATGTGACAGAAAAATCACTTCCTGGCCCTTTATATCACCTTCCCAATCTCTCACTACTATAAGTAAAATAGTAGTGTTTATGGAAATGCAAGCATTCATCCCAGGTTTAAGCAAATTTCTAGAACACAATTCATAGTTCAGAAATAAATTATGCTTGAAACATCAGATACATAAATGGTTTTGTATTCAAGACATTAGCCCAGGTTTAAAACTGACCCATGCTGGATTCTAAAATAAAGAGAGAAAAACCAAGTCTCTTTATTTCAAAGGACAAAAAGCAGGGCCTGAATTTTGAAGCTGGATTGTGCTTATCAAGTGTGTGCTCAAAAAGCTAAGAAAAGTTGTCTGTTCTTGGGTGGGAGACCACCAAGTAATGCATATTACTAGGTTGCAGGTTAAGCCCTCCTTCCCCAAGTCTTGCCAAAAATAATGTCCAAGTTGTCAACAAAAATCCACCTGGCATCAGGAAGATTTTACTTTTATTCTAATGGAGCTTCAAGTAAGTTTGTAGGGAACTCCAAGATCCTATGCATACAGTATTTATCTGGAGAATAACATCCTTAGATACCAAAGGTGCTTACTTTAAGAATACATGTATCGCACTGGTCTACATAGGATACATTGACAAAGAGCTCCCAGCATTGGTACAAAATGCCCTCTTCTGCCAACTTAGGGCAGCAAAACCTGAAACATTCATTGCATCCCCATTCCAATATAACTATATCCTTTCCACATTTTCCTCCTCCTCCTTTCCTTCCTCTCCCTCCCCCCTCCTTCAAGCCTCAACCACTAAAGCCGGGTTGAATTCCTGAATGGGGAAAATTCTTCTGGAGCTCACCAACAGGCTGCTCGATTTGGAAAGCACAATTAAGTCTTTTTGGCTTCCTTCAGGCAGTCATCTTTAGGACTTTTAAAAGGGTGTGAAATCGGCACTAAGTAACAATTAAAGGATCCTGCCCCCTCCACCCGCCCAACACAAAAGCTGCTTGGGGGGAAAAGCATTGTAAATGTGATACTCCTTGGATTAAACACTCAAAAAGCCACAGCTGTGGAATCTGGTGCTGAGCCTGGGGCGTTACAGTAACAGGTGCAGGAAGGGAAGAGCAAACCCAGGTTCCTGAGAGCACCTGCCAAGGCAGCTCCCGGCTTCCAAAAGCCCTTCCCCACCATTTCCAGGGTCCCATTAGGCAAACAATGCTGGAATGAAGCATCTCCCAACACCAACTTTTTGTGCCCAGAAGGCAGCATATCCTGCTTGCACCAGGGAAGGCGTCAGATATCAGAGGGAGCTTTCAGGGGCCTTCCATGTAGGAAAAATGAGGAAGTAGGCTGTTTCCCCTCCCTCCCTGCAAATGTATGGCCCATGTTTAGCACTATCTTTTATATACTGGAGGTTAGACAAGAAAGAAGAGGGGGGGAATAGGAGAGACCTTGCAGAGGGTTGAAATGCAAATATAAGCAAGGGAAATAGAGGAGAGGGTTTGGCACTGGCTGCCCTGCATTAGACTGCAATGCTCACAAGCCCTTTCAGTACAACCCCAACCCCCTCCCCTCCCCCCCACACACATTGTGTGTGCTTGGAATGACTCAAGGCTGATTCACATGATGGAGTGCCTGCTGAGCTGGCTTCAGTCTTTTTCCAAACTAAGTAGGCATGATGATGTGGCTGTGAAATCATTACCCCAGGACCACTCCAAATCTTATGTAAACTAACAAAACAATGGGAAAAGGGTGGGAGTTGTAACCAGGTAGCTGCTTCAGGATGGTAGTATTTACAGGAATACCCAATTTTCTATGCTTACAGAACATCTAGAACCATCATCTAATCACATGGCCTGCATTTCACACATGCTAGAAGGTTGGTTAATTGTTGTACAAAGGTCTGTGGCCCGAGTAATAAAGATATTGAGAAACAAATCTAGATTTGCTTACAAAGGTATCGTAGCTTTGCAGGATACCCTTTATCCATGATTATGTGGACTTACCCTGCAGATTAAACTATGAATTAATTGAACTTTATATTAACACACTGTCCTATAATGGGGTTGGGCTCAGTGTGTTGTGCAAATATAGCCACTGAATACAAAAAGGGAGTCCAAAATCAATTAAGTCATGTTAGTCCAAACAGGGTGGATTTCAGGCAAATCTGTTTTTTAAAAGGTCTTAATTAAAACAGGTTTTGGTTTTTTTCAGAGAAACACCATTTGGAGAACCTTATCTCCTCTGATAAGCCACAGGCAGTGTTGACGTGAAACAGGTTACAAGCAAGGTAGAGAGGACTGGGGCTAGAGAAAAAGATAAGAGAGGAAGATAACAAGGACCAGACACACAAACAGAAGAATTCAGCTTTACCAGTGTGCGTTCTGATGTGGCCCTGCAGGAGCCATGGCCTTGAGAATGCTTTGCCACAGATTTTGCACACACAGGGCAAGGTATGGCTTCGGATGTGCATCTTGAGAGCCCCCAAGCTCACATATTCCTTTTCACAATATTTACAGCTGAAAGATTTCCTGGTCTGGGAATCGCAATGCAACTGTCTGTGCTTGGAAAGGCCAGCAAAAGTTGAGTAGGACTTGCTGCACTGACTGCAGTGGAATTTCTCGGCTTCCGTGGCAGAGGAGGCTGGGCTGGGCGGGTCAGAGCTGGTCTTGCCATCCTCCTCTTCACTCGACAAGGAGGTCAGGTCCAGGGGCTTGGAATCAGGGCTGGGTGGAGAAGCTGCACTTTTCTTGTACTCCGATTCCGAGGCGAAGAAGTTGGAGAACAGCCCAGTGTCCCAGGCTAGAGGAGGGTAGTAAGAGCCAGCACTCAAGAGATCTGGTTGAGGGATGACAGACAAGGGATACTTGTCGTACAAAAATGGAGAGACGATCACTGCAAAAGAGACCCAAGAAAATCTATTAGAGAAAAAAAAATCCTGCAGAACTGGACACAACCCTACCTCTTTTTGAAATCGGTTGGCTTTTGGCATGCTCAGAGAGCCCTTGGACAAGTTCTCTGGGCATATATATGCAAAGGGCCAGAAATCTGACGAACAAAATCTTAAAACATCCTTTCCAGTTGAAATTAGCTACAGAGGGAGGCCAAAGATAGCAAAAACCTACAGCACCACCCCCCACTCCTTGGAAGGACCGAAACTTCTCTAGCTTCAGGCCGGTTGAAACAGTCGTGGCACAAAGGCTGACGGGACTTGGGAGTTTTGCATTACCAAGTCAAAAGCAGCTGGTTTGGAAAGCATTCCATTGCAGCAGAGCTCTTCGGAAGGAAGGCCCGCTGAGTTCAAAGGGATTTATTCCCAATTTACTACTTGTGGGAGCTTGTTTCGCGGTCTTCCAAGCCGAGCCCGACTGGATGGCACCTAACTAACCTAAAACCAGGATTACTTCTTCCCTAATTGCTAGATAGGATCCGCCGCTCCGCGTCCTCCGCAAGGAGGCGATCCACACGTTTGCCTCCCCGAGTTATTAGCGGGAAACTTTCAGCAGGAGCCGCTGCGCTGAATCTGGCACCCACCCACCAATTCAAGCCCGTCTTCGACGAGGCGTTTGAGTTGGCCAGTCCTCCCCCCACCCCCCACCCCGTGAGCACTGCCGGAGCCCCCACACCAGCGCCACGCCACCCTCTCTCTTTTCCCGGGCGCAGCGCCTACCCGTCTGGCTTTCCAATTCGCTGTAATTGGGTTTCTTGCTGGCCGAAAAGTGTTTCTTGACGAGGAAGGAACGCGGCATCTTTCTGGCGATGCGGCTCCGATCCAGGCTAGTGCGGGAAAAGAACTGCAGTCGCGCCGCTCGCTTCTTCTTCTTTCCCAAATAAACCCGGATCCTCCCTCCGCCACTCGCCAGGCCGCTGCGATGTAAGCAATTGGAGCGGCTCAGCCACGGGCTAATATGGGCCGAGCGGCAGGTGGGCGAGGCCGACCCGCCCCCCCCGCTTCTCCGTGTCACTTGGCAGCCAATCGACAAAGGCGGGGAGGGGTCCAGCTGCGAGTCCCTTCCAGCAGGTGCTCCGCAAACAAAACCCACCGGCGAGGTTGACGGCTCGTCTGAGCTTGCCAGACCTCTCGCCGATGCCGTGGGGAAAAGCCGGGCCTGGAGATCTGGCCACGTAACCTTCTCTCGGAGGTGGGATAAAAACCTGTCAGTGGGTCGGCTCGGTTCGGCTCGGGAAAGTGAGAGCAAGTTTGCGCGCGCGCGCGTGTACGCGTTTCAGGATCAGCGTTCAGTATTCCATTCCCCTCCCCCGCGAAGTCTTACCATACGTGTCAACCATTCCTGTCTGAGCGACTGTTCACGTGTCCATTCCCCTAACTGAAGCACGTGGAGCGCTTGCAAGCTTTTCTCAGCCCGGCGCTTTCAACCGTGTTTTGGACTATCGCTCCCATCATCCCCACCCTTGCCTTCAGGCTGGGCCGCCTCTTCCCGTCCCAACGCACAAGGCTTGCAGGGTTAGGAAAACTTAAGAGCACAAAGGAATCAAACCCCCACCCCCCCCAAGCCTACATCCGCTCGTGTCTCCTGGGAGGCATCGTCCCATGATCGCCACCCTTATTTCGGGAGCCTCCGGCGTGGGGGAGGGGGGGCAGGGGAGGAAGGGGAACAGAAGAAACAAAGGTGCGACCTTTCCTGACGCGTTTTCGGAGGAATGGAAGCAGGGGGTCCCGATCTCCCCCTTCTCCAAGCTAAGAAAAGAGGTCTTTGAAACGCGAGGTCAGCATTTATCTGCAAAGCGGAGCGAAATCGCCGCCTCGATTCCGTAGAGGGGAAATGACGACGCCCCTCCCCGATTTCTTTTCTTTCTTTCTTTCTTTTTTTTAAAGAGGCGATCCCGCAAGCCCGTGCCGCGGTTGTCCGAAACGGGAACCGCCCGCCGACCATTTTCTTGCAGGGAAAAATGCAAAGCTTTTACCCTCTCGATATCTTCCTCATTTCTTCCCCCTAACACACACACACACACATTTCCATCCTCCCGGGCCATAACGGGTCTTCCGCGCCAGCCCTCGCGAGTTTTTCCCTCTCCGGTCGGGGTTTTGAGGACAGGCGCGGAGTTGCTGGGGCGGCAGGACGAGCGAATCCGCGCGAGGTTGTTGCCCGTCTGTCCGCAATCCGCACGTGCTTTTTTTTGCACTGAATTGGAGAAAAGTCGATTCTGGGCGAACAGAAAGTATGGGTTGCGGGGACCTGAGTTCTCACGGCTTCAACAGGTGGTGCTGGCCCTTGGAACCTAAGTTAATGTCTAAATCCAGCCACGGTAACCAAACCGGCTCCCTTGTTCCAGCTGGGTTCTCGCCTGAGGGATGTATATTGGGAAGTCTGACACATGGTTCCTAAACCAGTGGGGCACAGAATATTGGGAAGTCTGACACACCTGTGGGCACCAGGTTGGGGAAACCGGGACAAAATGCTTGCCTTTCTCTAGGAAACGTTATATAATGATTGGTGAGTTTGGGGGGTTTATTACAGTATCGACTGTTGGAATATAGAAATTAAGCTTACACATATAGAGATGATTTAATGGATTGTTATATACGAATGAGGCACCAGGAACTAAAGGAAGGCTTGCAGTACTGTTAGAATGTCTTCATTTGGCTCTCCACAAGGCCACGAGCGCCCTCTCCAGGGCTCCTTCGGCAAAGCCCCCGAATCATGGTCAGAAGCGAAACATTTAGCAGAATTAACACTTTTTTATATTAAGCCCACCAGGTACCTAAGGTAGGATCACAGCCTCAACCGGTTTGCTTTGGACTTCTAGTGAAATCAACTTTAATACTCTTAATATTGGCCAATATTATCCTGGATTTGTTACTTGGTTAAGAACTGATTGCTTATACCATAAAAACCAATCATTCTTTCCCTAATTAAAGTATGCAGAAGACTTCACATTAAAACTTTATCCTAATGTGTACTTTCTGTTCAGGGTGTTCAAGATGATATTGTGGATACACTGGTTTAGATTCTTGGTGACAAAATGGGTCTTTTCCACCTCTAACATTCCATGATCAGCCAGGTATTGAAACTGTTTCCCTATTTCCCTTTGTCCTGCGGGTATCAGGGAAGACAGTTATTAAAATGACAATGGAGGGAGGGGGAACTGGAGGTCAGTTTGACAAGGTGGCACTCTGTTTATGTTAAATAGCCCCAGTTGCAAGCAAAATTCAGCTTGCACACTGTGACTTCAAACAAGCCAAGATATGCAATGAAATGCAAAGCTCTCAAATTATGCTATTGATAAGCAGGTCAGATAACCCACTCAGACAAGTGAAATACAGTTTTAGTAGTTGCCAGCTTCCCTTATCTTATAAGATCTCAGAAGGGGAAAAAGGATTAGACAAATTATTTAAGATTAAGATCACCTAAGAAGGTATAAATGGCTTGTGCAAATTAAGGGTCTGCTATTGTTAACAGAACAGGTCTAATTAGATTATTTTAAATGCAATTAAGTAACAAATTTGTAAATGGATGGTATCCACCTGAGAGGCTGCAACAGTACCGTATTACTTAGAAGGGGAACTGTAGATATAATTATTTTCATCTAAACAAAGGAAAATTCCTCTGAATCCTTCAGGACATTCACAATTAGATCCTTTAAGAATATAGTTATATATAGTTCATAATTCTTTGGATGTAAGCTTTTGAACTCAGTCCTATACATGTTTACAAGTTGATAAATCCTATTGAATACACATGGATAAGATTGCATGGAAAAACACCTATCACAGTCTTTCATTTAATAAACTAACCATATTTGCATATATCAAACTTTCAATATGGGTGATGCATGTTGAGACATTAAAATGATGAAAGTGAGAGGCAGTTTAGTTTAATGAATAATGCTGGTAGGTAGGTCTATTAAAAGAAAAAGGGAAACAGTAATAATGATACAAGACCTTTATTAAACTATTCTAAGTGGAACTAGAAAGGTTTTTGACTTCATCAAAAATATTTATCAGAATCGGTACAAAGCAAAAGAGACCCAAATAAGTTATTGCATCCAAAATTGAAAAACACAAACCTGCATATTATTATAACTTGTGGCCTGTCACACACTAAACCATAATGTGACTTACGTAGCCTGCTGCATACAGAATTTGATTATGACTTACTAAATCATGGTTAAGCAAAAGGTTGTCAACAGGGTTTACTCTCAAGAAAGAAAGCAACAAATGCTTCCTAAACAAAATTTCTACCCTAGAAGAAATGTATGTTGTTTTTTTTCATTGTAGGTACACAGAATTAACATACCACTAAAATAAATTTGACATAATTCACATTAATCAAAGAAATGCTAGAGACAATTTGAATGTTAATTAAAAACCTATTGTTGACACTACCCTGCTCAAAAACAAGAAAAAGCAAAGAACAATAAAATGAAAGCAAAGCATCTTTAGACCGGTGGTAAAATGGTAGGGCTGACCTCATGTTTAGGCTAATGAAAGAATGTGGACAAAACTGCTCCTTGATAAATTCTATAGTTCCAAGGCTATGTTTGTAACAATGTGCTCAGTTAACTCCCACCTAAGTAAACACTCATTCAACCTTTCAAAGGCAAAACCTGTGTCCATTGACAGAAACAAGGGACTCTTTTCAAACAAGAGAGGGCAAGGCAATGTCACCATAGTGGTCACTCCCTATTGTGCTAAAGTGTTCCAAAAATGAATACAATTAGGTGTACTTAAAGGTGGGTTTACATTAGTCAGACAATGGTTGCTGGCCATAAAGTGAGATAGCTATTGACTGAAAGACTTAGGCTGTGCTGATTCACTTAAACTGATTAAACTCAAGTACAAGGGAATTTATGGGGGAGGGGGAGGATTTGGAGACCGATTTCTAATTTAACTCGTGAAGAACGTATTTTTTTGTACAAGCTCCCGCTTTCCACATGCTGTTAATGTCCTTTGAATAAGTTCTCTACAAGACTAATTTGGGGGAGGAGAAGTAAAAAAAAAAGGAGCACCCATGGTTTCATCAAAGAAGATTGTGTACCTTCAGATGGTGTGTCTGAGAGAGACATAGTCACGAGCAAGTAAGCAGCTCAGGTGATCTGCTCACCTTGGTCTGGTGATTCAGGCACATTCTGATCGTGTAATGATAACATCATTGTAAAGGGACCTGCTGGAAGAAAGGCTGCAGCCACAGCGTGATCATGTGCTCTGAACTGCATTATCCACCTGCAATCCAATCAAAGTCATCAAGGAAGAAAAAAGAATGGAGTTTTATCACTTAAGCTTGCACAACAATATTTTTTCCCATTTTGTTTTAATGGGTTAGATGGGATGCACATGTTGAAAGAGTATTCTCAAAACTCTTAATAAAAATTTGAATGAAAGTCAGATTAAAAAAAAAAGACATCAGAAAGTCTGACTTCAAATTCCCTGTAATTGAAGGTAATGTAAGGACCCATGAATTAATAATAATAATAATAATAATAATAATAATAATAATAATAATAATAATAATAATAATGATGATGATGATGATGATGATGATGATGATGTTGGAAGGGACCTTGGAGGTCATCTAGTCCAACCCCCTGCTCAGGCAGGAAACCTTATACCATTTCAGGCAAATGGCTGTCCAGTCTCTTCTTAAAAACCTCCAGTGTTGGAGCATTCACCACCTCTGGAGGCAGGTTGTTCCACTGGTTAATTGTTCTAACTGTCAGGAAGTTTCTCCTTAGTTCTAGGTTGCTTCTCTCCTTGACTAGTTTCCATCCGTTGCTTCTTGTCCTGCTTTCAGGTGCTTTGGAGAATAGCTTGACTCCCTCTTCTTTGTGGCAGCCCCTGAGATATTGGAACACTGCTATCATGTCACCCCTCACCCTTCTCTTCGTTAAACTACACATACCCAATTCAAAGCAGGGGATTAGTTTATGGGTCGTTGTTAAATGCTGGCTTAGACCCCCATTTGTACTCATAACTTGTAGGTTAGGTTATTTGTTAAATTTATATGCCCACCCCCATTCCCCATCTTGCAGTTAGACCTAAACTATGGCTTCCATGTGTTCTCAGAATAAGAAGGGGATTTAACTGTGATTAGAGGTTGTTTTTGATGATGAAAAGGCAGAAAAAAAATCAAAGTTAATTTTCCTTTGAAGGTGGAAATGGCTAGAAGGAAAAGCCACACAAAATGGAGCTGTTCCAGCCATAGCATCTCTACCATTCTCAGCATTTTTCACCCTAGCGGTGATCAGAGAGGGTAAAACAGGCATTGCAGGCAGAAGAGACTCAACCTTCTCCCTCCACGTGGGTGCCTTCAAACTTCAGTTGGTCTAAGTTTTGTCTCTAGATTTTACATCTTCAAAAGCAATTCATTGCATTGATTAGCAAAAATGGTTGGGATACTGCTCAACGATATTCACCATTTGCAAACACTTGCTGGACATTTTCCTATGTGGTACATCCAGGAATAAGAGTCTTAGTTCCCAGCTTCTTTACAGAGTCTGGAATTTATACATTTAATGGTGCTTGAACTTGAGAGATGCAGGTTCAAATTCTACTTCAGCTAGGAAGCTAAGCAAATTACAGTGAAATCCAGTGGGATGTAGTAGTTAGGAGGCTGGACCACGACATGAAACACTCAAGACCACAACCACATTTCAGTTGCAAATTCACTAGGTAACTTTGGGTCAATCAAATGCTCTTCCATGGTCATAAAACCTTATCCCTTTTAATAAAATATGCTTTAAAAGGTAATGTGAATTCCTTCTGAATTAGACTTAATCATAGTCTCTCAGCTGACTTCCTCACAAGGTTCTTGTGGAGAAAAACTGGAACAGTGAATATTATGCACTTCCATTTTGAGCTTTTGCAGGAAAGGTGAGGTCTAAATGAAGCAAACAAGCAATGAAATAACCTTGTACTTTCTTAGACTAACTTACCTCAAAGGCATTTGTGATAAAAACCTTGTTTGTCTCAGAGGAAATACACCTATGGAACTAATACTATTCTTGGTACTCCTTTTAGTCCCTGGGAGGAAGGAGTTTTATAATGAATTTGCAATATTTATCTTATTGTAGGCAAGGAATAATTTATAACAGTGTTATCTCAGCAACTTTTAAGAGGTGATCAATTTACTGTTGCAGCCGGCACGTTGGGGGGAATTCTGGGAGTTGAAGTTCACATATCTTAAAAGTCATTGAGGTTGAGCAATGCTGAATTATACTGTTTTAATTTAGCAAAATAAAAAAAAATCCTGCATAGGTCTTCACAGAAATAAAATCATTTGCAGCCTAATTAAGGATAGAAAGCACATTGGTCATGAACAATATACAGATGGGGTAGAGCTGAGCCAATTTTACCCAAAGTTTTTTCCCCCAACATTGCAAGTCAAAATGTCTCACCCTAGGTTGCTTTGTGAAGACTTCTAGAAAAGCATCCCTATATGAAATGTACTGTATGTTGAATCTGCTGCAAGACAAACGAGGAAATGCAGAAAGGGCACATTTAAATCATAAAGGAAATCATGAAGCATAATTGCCCACTTCTGTTACTTGTACTAAACATTTTAAAAGCATTTTCAAAACAGAACAGTTTGAAAAAAAAAACCTTAAGTGCTAGCATGCTACCAAGACTTATGAGTATATATCATCCATGGCTTGGCTGACTTCAGGTCCATGAGTGCTACCAAATGCATACATAAAACATGCTTTTCACATTTACAAATATACTAGCGAAAACAATTTGTTTTCAAGCATCAGTGTTAGACTTACTCATGAGGAATATGCCTACATACGTGCATGCACTGGCTAAAGGAAGTTTTTGTTGACAGGGTGTCACAATGGCCTTTAATTATGGCCTGTAGGATTATTTGGGCTCAGCTGTGATACTTTGATTATGGGAATTTTAAAGGAACGTTTGAGAGAGAATCCTCCCTCTCAAGCAAACTTTATGGATATGTTTACTCAAAAGTAGTTCTACTGAAGTCAGATTTCACAAACCTAAGTAATTTAGCTAATTTATGTACAGATTTCAGGCCTAAAACAGGCTTTGAGAACTTTCTAAAGCAGGGATGCCCAATCTTGGCAACTTGTGGAATTCAACTCTCAGAATTCCCCAACATGGCTGAAATCAGCAAGTTTTAAAGTTGCCAGAATTGGACACCCCTATTTTAAAGTAATCTTCTTCAGCTTGGCACACATTTTAGTATTACTACTTCCAGAGTTTTAGCTATTCTGCTTAAAAATATTCACTATAATAATTTCCACTGTTGAATAGCTCTTCAAGTATGAGAACAAAGCAGATTCTGTTAAAAAAAACCTCCTCACTTAAATTTGGTCCCATATCCAGCATTTTAACTGAGATCAGGTCTAGAAAGAGTGATATCATACCACCTTCCTCTTCACAAACTCTTTTAATCTCTCTTTGGCGGGATTGGATTTAGCCCCCTAATCAGTTTTGCTCTGAACCCCTTCCAGTATGTCTGAATACGCTACGGCAGAATTCATTGGTCTCATAGTCACCTCCCAGAATTAAATTGTAGCAGAATTCATTTTAAAACGATTACTGTTGTTTTAGAAATAAGATAAATCTACAGATTAAAGATCTTCAAAAGGTCAATGTGTAAGTAACTTCAAAGTCAAATGAGATAGAAGACTCAGCAGACTCCTATCTCATTTGACTTTGCTCATAGATAATTGCCCTACGTGCTTTGTCAAATTCCTAATACATTTTCCGTAAATTCATTGGGAAGGGAAGGGAAGGGAGGGGGGAGCAACAGAATAACAGGAGCTAGAAAACAACTTCCTCACACAGGTCATCTGCCCAGAACCTCCAGGGCTGATTGACATGTTCCCTGAACTAATCAGCAGTGAGATAATCAACTATATCATTTAACTTTTTACCTGTAGGTACTGTGAACTGCGAGTTCCTTGGACTGCAAGGCGATCAAAGCGGTCAGTCCTAGAGGAGATCAACCCTGACTGCTCTTTAGAAGGCCAGATCCTGAAGCTAAAACTCAAATACTTTGGCCACCTAATGAGAAGGAAGGACTCACTGGAGAAGAGCCTAATGCTGGGAAAGATTGAGGGCAATAGAAGAAGGGGACGACAGAGAATGAGGTGGCTAGATGGAGTCACTGAAGCAGTAGGCGTGAGCTTAAATGGACTCCAGAAGATGGTAGAGGACAAGAAGGCCTGGAGGAACATTGTCCATAGGGTCGCGATGGGTCGGACACGACTTCGCAACTAACAACAACAACAACACTGTGAACACAAGACATTGGCTTTATTCTTATTCTTCCCCTCTCCAGTTTGATTATAAAGTATAAAAGACTAAAAAGAAGTTTTCCTTGAACTATCCAAGGAACCGAAACAGCAAAGTTTCGCTGTCGGGCAAGCTTCCACGCCAAGCTTCCTCTCGCTTTGCCTCTTTTTAACCTCATACCCCACCTTCTCTAAGGGAAGGCAAAAGGCTCACTCACCCTCTTCTGAAAGATGGCCTCCATGTTTACGTGTCTCCCACCGCCACCATCGACTTCCACACCACATGGTCCAACCCAGCCAATCAAGCCACGCTCTGGCTGTGCTGCTCTGGCGCCTCATGGCTCCTCCTAGAGAAGGCAGACAGCGCCAGAGGGGACCCTGCTTGCACCGTACTGCCAGCGGGGCATTTTCAAAAACAAACGAGGATAGGAAGGGAAACAATAGGAAAAGAATGCATTCTGGAGAATCCATCAAAAAAAAAGGTGCTGGAACTCCGTTCTGGTGCGTTCTATGACAAAAAATGCCCTGGATCTAAGATTAAAGAAATTAACTGGTCAACTTTTGCACCTCTTTGTGTTATGATAGGTAGTACAGATGCTGATCTTAGGAGCACCTGTACTATGAAATAAATCTCTGGCTTTGTCTGAATTCTGAATCACTAAAAAAGTGAATATGTATTTCCCCTCTTATGTAAAGCTAAAATCAATACATGTAGCATATTTGGTTAAAAAACTAGAAACATGCTGCCTGCAGAAAGCCACTCATTAAGATGGTCAGGTTTTCTTTCAATGAGACACTGGGTCATTAATGCATAGATGTACATGTGACAATATATTTAAAGAAAAAAATGCAGTATTTGAATCATACTAAGTAATAATGCCTCCTCAATATTTGTATAGATGAAGGAGTCTATTAGAAAGCACTGCAAAAATGCATTAAAAAGGTAGACCAAATGGTTTTATTTGTATTTTTTTTAGTCAGTATTAATCCTGAGGCTGTTAAAATGAGACCACAAATGCTTCCAGATGGTCCTTTTTGCTTACATAATGCCTCTTCCATATTAATCTCTGTAGACTTTACTAGTTTTCAAATTCAGATCCTATTTCTGAAAGCAGATTTAAAACCATCACTGACTCTGTATTTAGCAAAATACAACATGAAGTACAATGTGGGTTGCTGTACAGAGCAAAAGAACAAATTGTGGCATCTTCAAGTGCAAAGTTTATTATAATTTACTATGGTCTAAATATTTTTTTTATTTTTATTATTTATTTTAATCCCATTTATATCCCGCCCTTCTCCGAAGACTCAGGGTGGCTTACAATCTAACACACAATGTGCTTAGCAATAGCCTTCATTCTATGTATATGCCTGCTTATTAGGGCTTTCGCTCCCCCCCAGCGGCATTTTTACAAAGTCAGCTTATTGCCCCCAACAATCTGGGTCCTCATTTTACCTACCTCGGAAGGATGGAAGGCTGAGTCAACCTTGAGCCTGGTGGGATGCGAACCTGCACTAATTGCAGGCAGCTGGTGTTACTTAAGGAGGCATTAGTCCACTGCTCCACCAAGGCTCTAAATATATGTATCATCCTCTTTTTAAAACAATACATGTTTTGATGGTAACTTTTCTGAAATTGTAGTTAGCTGCTTACCATGTTATAGATTTGTTCATTTAATATTCTGTTTTTCAAACAGGTAAGCAGGAAAGAAGAGACACGTGGCATTATTTCTTTGCCTCAGTGCAAGTTGAAATCTATTTCATGCCAAGCACAGGCTGATCTAACTAAACAATCTAATTAAATATGCATAACATTTCTCTTATTTCATCTTAAGGCTGCCTCATTCTCAGCTGTCACTCTCTGTCACTCTGTCTCTGTCTCTCTCTCTCTCTCTCATTAGCAGGGCTTTTTTTGTCATAGAACGCTCAGAACGGAGTTCCGGCACCTTTTTTGGATGGAACCTTGTAGGGTAGGCAAGGCAGGTTGTGTGACATGTGTGAGTTCCAGCACCTTTTTCTTTTACAAAAAAAGCCCTGCTCGTTAGCCTACAGCTACACAAATTAATGCAGGTGAAAGTGCTTTGCCAATGTGGGCAGATTAGATCAGGTCAGTTTTTGAATGTAAAACCACCAGAAATTATCAGTTGGGAAAAAAGCAGTCCAGAAGAAGACAATAGCAATCACTTCTATCTTGTTGAGAAGAAAATTATATGGATATGAAGTCATTCGCAGGTGAGCTGAATTTGAGGCCAACTTTAGTTTAAACAAAGTTCTGGAAGAATCATGTTTGGATTCTGTATAGCTCTATTTTTAATTAAGCATGGCGTGAATATCTTACTGTAGCTTAAACTATGGATAACAAAAGCATAGTGTGGTCTATAAATGCAACCAATATCTTGCTGATTTGGAGAGTTTTCTCTTTAAATTCTAGGTCATTTAAACCAAAGGTCTCCAACCTTTTGGGCACCAGGGACGAGTTCCATGGAGAAAGGTTTTTCCGCAGACCAGAGAGTGCATGGTTTTGTATGCTGCCTGCATCTCACGGATGGAGCTTTGCTTGTTTGTGTGGACCAGTTGCTGGCATGCCACATCCCTGTACCGGTCCACAGTCTGGGGGTTGGGGACCCCTGATTTAAACTCATGCTGGCTGGGAAATTCTGGAAAATGAAGTCCACATATCTTCCAAGTTCCTAAGGTTCTAGGTGACAATAGACTGTTTGCCAGCGATGCCTACTGCAATCATTCAATCCACGCCTCCCCCTTTTTCCCCACACAACACACATAAACTATGGGCTTTCGATTACACAATCACAACCATAATCTGGACTTTTTAAATCCTCCCTGGAGATGCCCCTGTTGTTTACCCTTGTAGAAACTGCATGCAATAGAAAAATAGTGCTCCAAGGTGATAGGTAGTCAGCTTTCACCCTATTTTCTTACTTGTAGGCAAAAGAGAAAGAGAAAAATGAGCCAAAGGTGACACAGGAATTCATGAAAGGAGATGGTTCTGCCCAGTATTTGCAGTCTGAAGTGGCACATCTATCCATGCATCATCTTCTATTGAGAGGATTGTCTATGGCTAAATTTACTCTTCACATCCTTTTAAAAGGATGGGAGCAAACATACATTCCAGTTTCAATTGCTTTTTTTTTCTCAGCTCAGGGCTATTCAGGCCAAAATATTTTTATGACAGAGGCAAAATAGTGCTGCCCGAGATGCTGTCAAACTGAGTTTCCAAAAACAGCTACTGGTTTTAGCTCATGAGAGAGAGAACAAAAGTCACAAGGCCCACTCTACCCTTTGAGCAGGCAAACTGCAAGTTTATTAAAAGCAACATGTTGCTGCTCTTTGCAATCTTCAAACCCACCAGCCTAACACAGAGGTCTGTGCCCATTATTAACATCTGTGTCCTGGGATCTATCATGGCCATTTCTTGTCTCATGCTTTAAAGCTTGCAAAGAATGATCCTCAGTCTAGACTTCAATGTGTCAGAAACTGTATTAAGCTAGGGGACTTATGTGCTCGTGTTGTGTATTCACCAACATAAAGTTGCATTTCTTTTTAACCCTATTTCCACCCCTTAAAAAAAGCCTGCAGGCTCTATACTCTTCTCTTCCAGCATTCACTATGACACTACATATCTAATGCAAGGACAATAGCACTTTTAAACTCTGTGATTGAACAAAACTCATCACAGGTAGTTTGGCTGCAGTTTTACCTGCTGTCTAAAAATTAGGAGTTACAAATTGGATGGCAGAAATGCCTTTTTTTTTTTTTAGAGAGAAAAAGTGAGTGCGGATTACCCATCTTTTCCATTGAGATTTGTTCCGCTCTGTTATCTCAGTCTTTGAAGGGGAAACTTTCTCAAAAGGGCTTTCTGGCTTTTTCGTTCACCAACCTCTCTTTTTGTCCTGCTGCCTAAAGTACATCAGGGTCTTCCTTTGCTGAAGGACTTGGCAGCCCAAAGTGGCACCTGCTGAAAGTTCTTGAATTACTTTCAGTTCCAAAACAGCTGCTGATTTTCCCCCCTCTTCCAGTATTGGAGAGGAGTCATATGTTTCATAATATATGCTTTAATTTCCTGGGAATCCCAAAGGTGCTTTTTTTAAAAGGCAACTGGACTTTCTTGTTTTTCTTTGAAGATGTTTTGCTTCTCATCCAAGAAGCTGCTTCAGCTCTGACTGGATAGTGAGGAATGGAAGGATTTATATTTCTTTGCAGACAGCTGGTCATTTACATTATTTTAGAGAGTTGTTGAGACCACTTGGGGGTGTCAAGGATGAAACTTTGGCAGCTACGTGCCCTTGTGTTTCAACTTGCCTTTAGAGTAAGGTGGGGAGGTATTACTTTCAAGTGGGTTAGATGGAGAAATGAAACTTCTATGATTCAGCTACAGACTGTGGGAGCCTGAAGCCTTGTTAAGGACACCAGAACAGATGTGGATTTGAAACAGACAGTTCCCATAACATGAACTTGTTTATATGGATTACATAATACATTGGGGATTTGGCTGGGAAAATTATCATTTAAGTCTATGAATTGGTGTTGGAACCTCAGAGTTAGTTTTGATTTGACATTACCATGCAGTGTACTCAATAAATAGTAAGATTTTTGGAGACAGAATGAACCTGGAGTTTTATTTGGATTCTCAAGCTGCATGTTGACAGGAGGGTATCTGTGTCCTCAGGGTCACCTGGGTAGTCCAAATGGTTGTGGAGCCTTCTTGGAACTGCTGAAAGGACTGTGTTGTAGACTGGAGATAGATGTCATATCCCTACCCCTCTTTTGAGAGGGCTGTTCAGTTTTGACGTTGTTGTTGTTAGATGCGAAGTCGTGTCCAACCCATCGCGACCCCATGGACAACGTTCCTCCAGGCCTTCCTGTCCTCTACCATCTTCTGGAGTCCATTTAAGCTCACGCCTACTGCTTCAGTGACTCCATCCAGCCACCTCATTCTCTGTCTTCCCCTTCTTCTATTGCCCTCAATCTTTCCCAGCATTAGGCTCTTTTTCCAGTGAGTTTTGACATAGATGGCCTCTTTGATCCTCTTTCAAACCAGCAGTTCTCTCTGTCTAGTGTGGAGTTTGCTGTCTTCAAAAGAGTGGCCTTTGTCTTTTAAATGCAGATCAACTGCTGAATCTTGTCCCGATGCCTGAGAATATACCTAGACATTAAGCTCCTGGGAACTTTATTTCACCTCTTGCTATGGAACAACTTATGTTCCTCAAGGGTAGGCCACCCAGTGCAGTCCTGATGTTTAGGACTATAATTCTCACAGTTCCTTGCAAATGGCCATACTAGTTGGGGATGATGGCAAATAACAAAATATAATTACTAACTGGAAAGATTTATCCCTTCCATTGAGGTAAGAGAGCATGAGTTAGAAAGTAAGTCTCAGTAGTGGTTCACACATTGTGGAAAATGCTGTCTTTGGAGAGACACTTAAGTTTCCAGCATTATGGAAGTCTCATAAATCCGTTTTAGTTCTGTGACCTGACATCACAGAAATAAAAGGGTATTTTAAAAGAGTAGAAGGCCATCTAGCTGTAGTAATGTAGTAGTGTTGAATGTTATAATTATGGGGTCATGTTACATTAAGTTTTCTTTCCTGCGCACTGCCTAAGGTCATTTTTGATTGAGGTACTTTACAAATACTGTAAACAAAAGACAAAATCATGAGATTATTCCCCAGGACTTTCCTTTAATTCTCTTTTAACTCCTCAGGATGCTCCTGTCAAACTCAAGGTGTATTTATTTTCAGTGCAGTGAGTTCCAGTGCTCCTATCTGGCAGCTCCAGACAGAGTTAAGAAGTTGTCTCATTTGAAACCTTGGTACTACAGTCTTTCTCAACAGTCTCTAGATCAGATCCAACCTTGGCAACTTCTGGAGTTTGACTCCCAAGCTGGATGTTGAAGTCCACAAGTCTTAAAAGTTGTCCAGGTTGGATAACGCTGATCTAGATAGTCTTGCTCTATTTCTGTTTCTGGCCATTTTCTTTAAAAATGATGAGAGTGGCAATCCACTATAACTGAAAAACACCAAATTACAGAAGACTGACTGGGCATAAGACAGTTACTGATGTCCAGTGGAAGCTCTGAGCCATGAAATTCATTTTTTCCCCCCAGCAATACTCCCAAAGATGACACTGCCAATTTTGGCAGTTAACCTCCAAATCATCGGTTATGGATTCAAAGGCTTATTTAATCTGGAGACTTTCCATTTTTAGCTCTGAATGAATTGTTCCCCTAAAGCAGGGGTCAGCAACCTGAAACAGTGAAAGAGCCACTCGGAACCGGTTCCCTCACAAAATGAAAAACTGGGAGCCGCAAAAAATATGTGCGCATGCGCATACATACAAGCATACACAGAACAGGGTTTGACTGAAGAGTGGAGCCAAGGCGAGATATGCACCTACCCTGCATATTTGAATTGATTGGTTGAACTTTTTTAGTCCCACTTTTTTTTTTGACTGCACATGGCAGAGGACTGGGAGCCGCAGGAGATGGCTGAAAGAGCCGCATGCGGCTCCGGAGCCGCGGGTTGCAGACCTGTGCCCTAAAGCAAGGGTGTTAAAACTGCCGGCCCATGGGCGGGATACATCATAACAAAACCACACCCACCCCATTGCCAGCAATGGCAAAAAAGTCATGATACATTTTGACAGATCACGTGACATTGCGAGTTTGACACCCCTGCCCTAAAGGTACTTGGCTCACAATATGGAGATTCTGGACTTAGCCTTCCTGCTGGAATAGGAGAGCCTTTGCATAATTACATCTTCTGTGCAAACCCTCGTCATCTCATGAGTTGGTCTATGTTTATGATCTTGAATATCTTTCAGAAGGTGTAGCTGAAATAGCTTGCAGCTGCCCATGTAGTTAAAGGCACATAGTAATTCGGCCATGTGTCACCATTGCTTCAGAAGTCTGAGGTTTTGCTTGCACCTCCACTCCTTTTCTCTGTTTACCTGGAGATTATAATAAGCCTCTTTGGGATAGGAATCTGCCCATTCCATTCCATGCGTATTGTAACAGTGCAACAATGTCAGAAATGATCTGTTTAACTATATGCTAGATAAGTATTGATATCAATTAGCTGTACATATATCCCATAGGTGCTTTTTCAAAAGGCAACTGGATTTTCGGATAACCATGACCTGGATGACTGAGAATCTCCATTGACATTTAACTGTACATTCATGCATTTTCAACCTTTCCCTCAATCTCCCAAGGCTTTAAGTAAGAAAGCACACTCTGCTGGCTATCTATCAAGGTTCTGGGGCATTTCATACAATGGAAAGAACACAAGCCCACTGGCCCACCTACTGGATGACTGAAACATTTTCCATAGCTGCGTCTTCAGCATTCTGGCCCACTTACACTTCTCTGACACAGAAAACACAATAGCCATTAGCTGTTATTTCTCCCAGTACTTAGTGTTAGGAGGCCAAGAGCAGCAGTAGCTTGAAACAGTTTAAAGTTAAAACCTGGAAAGTTTGCCTATTTTCAGGCAAAGGTTTAAATTTAACATAAAGGCTTTAGCACCCTTGCCAAATGCTGAAAGCCATAAGAAAGCTTTTTCTCTCTAGGGCAGGGGTGGGAAAACGTTTGGCCCTCAACCCATTTCTTAAGTCACCCACAAATTGTGACGTCCAACTTGGGTAACTGTCAAATTTATGGCAATGCAGTTTCCTCATTGATGTTTAAATGATATTGAAGGAGTGTGCTAAGACTCTTTTTTAAAAAAGCTACTTTTTAAGTAATGAAGTTAGAAACTCCAGCCTCATTTCCAGGGATGCCACTGCCTTGTCATCTTGAGACCTTGGGTTTTTGCCCAAATAACTTTTTTGAAAATGGCTTCAAGGCATATTGCCTGCCTGGCTCCAGCCCAATCATAGGTAATAGTAGTAGACAGTGACATGCATTTGATCTTCTAACCTCAGGAATTCCTTACACAGTAGGATTGTGTAATTACTTGCAGCTCAGTAGTTCCCAACTATGAAATCTACCTCCCAATCCACTATTTTCATGTATTTATAAGAGGTATATCCCCTACAGCAGTAAAATAGCATTCCCTCCTCCAATCCTTCTCTGCAGTATCTCATGAGAAAGGCAAAAGAATAGCAACAGGTCCAAAGTAATCCCAACAGGTGGACTTGAACATGAGTCTTAAGTATCACATCACACTAGATTACTGAATGTCACTTTTGGCTTCTGAACTTATACTAACTTGGGTTAAATACAAACAATTGCTATTGAAACAGAATAAAAGGGAGAAGATAAAGAAAATACCATATGAGGATCATTCAAATATTTATCAGCATGATCCATGATATAGGAATGACTGCAGATGTGGTTAGATCCCTTTTTTGGGACATCTCAGTTTTATTAAACGAATATTGTTGAACAAACACAATGCCAAAAAGACAACAATCATGATACACAACACTATACAACTGACTACAGTTCTAAAGAATTGCAAGAGCGTGTCTTCTGTTCATTTAATATGACAAGGAAATAAGAGAGATGTTAAAAAAAATGGCAACTGTACCAAGCATAGAAGAAAAAACCTGGGGTATCTTAATATTTTTATTGTTACGGCATGTGATTTGGAGGAACAGAAGTTTATTGCAAGAGATGCCCTTTTTATATAAATTACACAAATAGGTCCTAACTTCATGGAGTAAATCCAGAGACAGACTTCAGTCATTATTGCACTTTATCTTCCCCATTAATCCTTTGCAGTAGTGCTCTAGAATGCCCCCAGATTCAGAACACAAAGGGGAGAGGAACTACATATACCAATGGAATGGACATCTCAATGTTCACCAAATTTCAGTCTGGGCATCTCCTTTTGCTACTTACTTACTGGAAGATGGGAATCTAATCTCAACATCATAAATGTCCTGGGAATTTGAAGGATTGTGGCTATAAAATCAGACACGCATTGAAATATGACCAATACAGCCAGTTTCAATTATGAATTATGCTAAATGAGAAGCCTGGCCAGTTCTTTCCAGCAGTTATAGAATGTACAATTAAGAAGTACAAATTCTCATTAAAAGTTGATGAATGTACTTTTTCCAAATAACTTCAATGAAGTTAAAAGATTATCTAAGAATGCTTGTGATGTTCTATCACTATTCAACAATATGTCCTTAGGCTTCATGGATCCTCAATTCCAAATTAAACAAAGGAAAAGAATATAAGGAAACTTATATTAGTTAGGTTGGTTGGTAGTAATCCTATTATCATTACTGAGGGTGGAGTTGACATTAAGAAAGTTTGAAAACTTTTTCCGCTAGAAAGGATTTTTTCTGCATAGGGATTTTTGCAGAATTCGATGTTGTTATCTAGTTTGGATAATAAGGTGTCTGCCAGAAAACAACCAAACTCAGAGAGCACCAAGGACTCCTCATTTCAGCTCTGAGGTACAAACATTCTCCTTTATTTATTGCCCATTTCTAAATAGGGAGACAAAAGTTACAGTGAATGCAAGATAATTTCAGAACCTTTACTTTCTACAGAATTGGAAAAAATAACAGCAAGTGCAATAGGGCCAGAGTGGGTGATATGGTGGAACAAAGAATGGCAAAGGTAGAATAATTTTAACAGCCAGCATTTCCCAGTCACACGATGCCACATTCTTTCACATTTTGCAGATTCCTCCAAACAATTAACTCTGTGGGTTAATTGGAGAGAACACTTGTAGTTTCCAAGAAAGGGGGGGGGGGGGGAAACTAGGAAAAATCACTGAACTCTACAAAAGCTCTGCCATCTGTAATATTTTGCCATTCATTTTGGAAGACAATTTCCTAGTAAGCCCAGTGAAAACCAATTGGCTGGAACCATGAGTCACAAAATTGCATCCCTGTTTCCTCTGATCCTTGTGGCATTTTCCCAATGAGAGGCTGAGAAAAGTGTTGTGTGAGTGCATTGTGTCTTCAGAAAATGATACATCATTCCATATCATTAATACATCCTTGCGAAGTTCAGATATGAATTCAGTCAATTGTTCTGCTGAAGTACAGGTTTCATCCAAACTAACCAGTTTCATTTATGCTGATCCACTTTGCAGCTGCACAGTAGAACCTCTAAGTGGGGCAATACTGATGTAGATTTATTTAAAAATGACTGCTGTATTCAACCCCATTATATGCCAGCATCACTTCACAGTAAACAGAAGGGATACGGCAAAAGCTTGGAGAATGTAATTTACTATTCAGTTTATTAATCTAGTTCAAATGACAACTTTGGAACTTCTATAACAAGGAACAAAATTTCTGTACATTTTATCAACTAAGTTAATTTATTTAAAAGACAAATTTGAACTCCTAAAATTCTTGTTAAAACACTAGAAGTGCACTTAGAATACAAGGGGGAGGAGAGGGAAAAAGTACTTTCAAGGATTAGGAAATCTTGCTCCTGTGATTTCCACAAACGACTGGCAGAAACATTTCTACTTGCTCAAATACTGAAAGACAATGGCCTGGACCCAAGGAGCTTACATGCATGCAGAAGGCACTTTGGGGCATCTATATATGGTCAGCTTTCCCTTCTGGCTCCTTCAGGGGTCATTCCAAGATGGGGAGGAGCACACAAAGGTCAGCTGTTGGAAGAGGTAACTTGAAGAAGGCCCACGATAAACCCAGGCACTCTTTATTTCTTGGACAACCTCACCAGAACAATTGCTAAATGATCCAGTGGAAACTCCCAAAATCCTAGCCACCAAAGACTTATTAGTCAGTGCTGAAGCATAAATTAAGCAGTTCTTTCTAGAAGGCAGCATGAACAGTTGGCAGTTAAGACACCCATGCCAGATATGCTATGTCATTACTGGCTCTAGGCCATCAACTAAATGTAAAGGAATCGTCTTCCAGAAGGTCTTTCTCACACATTTAAGCTTCAAATCAATACCACATGACTCCTGAGCCAAATGTGTATGAATCAATCTTTTTTTCTGGTCAATGTACACTCAAGGTCAGCATCACATCTACGTAGTGCAAAAAGCTACCACTGAATGCATTTAATTATATAACAAAAGCATCCATTATCCAGCTCAGGTCTTACATGTATTTGCCACTTATGGGCATTGTACAGTAGTTTTTCATTCTGAACATGTCTTGCTTGTGCCGCTCTAAAATAAAATAAAAAAATAAACTACTTGGGACTAATCTCCAAACACTGTAATACATTCAAAAGCAATCGCCATATCACATCAAAATCTTGTCTCTTCACCACAGCAATCTTATTCCATTTATTAGTATTCTCAGTAAACGTGATGGAGTAGAAATCCACCTGCAACTTCTCCTCTGTAGACAGTGAAGCAATATGTACACACATTCTGTCTCAAGATTGGGGGCTCCCAGGTACATATAGTCAGTCTGTAACTGATCTTTACAAATAGTTTCATTTCCTACTGAAAACATAGATATATCAGGACTAGTTTGTATTATCCCTGTTTGCCATATTTGGCCTCAATCAACACATGAGCAAAATAAAATCAATTATCTTCAAAAATTCAAGACCATGTATGAAAAGCAAAATTGGAATTAACCTGTATGACAAGATTCATAGCAGCCCCCGAATTCAGGATGTGGCAATTTGTATGGCATGATTTATTAAGTATATGAAATATCCATGGTCTGCATGGAAGCCTCACTTATGAATGAACAAATTTCTGCATTAAACAGCAGAGTTTTCACAAAGCATAAGAGGCTTTAATATTTGTTATACCTAAAGAACCAGATGTTGAAGTCTGCACAACTGTTGCTATCAGAATGTTCTGAATTCTAGGCATAGAGGTAGAAATATATAAAGATGTAGTCAGCTTCAGGAAGCTGGAAATGAAATATTAACCTTGAATTATTCATCTTTCAGGAACCATACAATGATCACTTCATAGTCTCTATCTCAACTCTGCATAAATGTTCAGAGTCAAAATATGTATTAAGATAAACATCACCCTTAACACTCAAGAAAAAAAAATCCCAATGGCTTACTATATAAGAATTTCCAACTAGGGATTTATATATTGCTGAAGGCTGATACCAAATCCAGCTTTGAAAAGTAGGTATCAAATCCTAATTTATTAGAAATAAAATCCTGTATCTGGACCGATATCTGAATCTAATAACCAGAGTTTCTAAGTATTTAGGAAACCTGGGCTTCTAACTGATGATCCATGTCAAACAATATAATAACACTAATTAAAATAAAGGTGCTAATACATTAGAAGTATCTGTAGTCTCCCGACTGTAAGCATTCAGAGCTGAAACAGATATATGAAAAAATATATATATATATCCAGAAATGAGTAAGAAAAACAGACCTTGGAGAAGATGAGCTTCAACAGAAAGTCCATTAAAAAAAAGCAAAATTAGAAATTTGAAGACAGGAATAAAAACCATGGGAGAGCCTTCAGTTTAAGTTTATGTGTGCCAAAGTATCTTGGAGGAAGTCATTTCTGTAGTCTTTTCTCACTAATGGAAGCCAAGTATTAAGAATACTTCTTGCTTTTTTTCATTGATCCCTCAAGGAGCGCAATAGGACTTGGGCCATCATATCATCTTCATCAGCATCATAATCCTAAATACAGAAGACATAAATATGCATCAGCGGAGCAATTTTGCCTAATCCAGGAACCGATCACAGCTGCTCAAAGGAGCTTTGACTGGAGTAGCATGAAAGACAAAGAAATAAACAAGTGCTTTACTTGAGCTTCTGCCATCAATTTATTATCTAAATAAAAGTTTAGAAATGTTCGGGGCCTTTCTCACTAGCTACTTTTTATGCTGGCTGAATTACGACAAGCCATATTTTTAAAAAGTAGTCCATTTTCAAACTGATAAAAGACTACTCAGAAGTTAAAAGGCATTTTGCTGCTTTAGGTTTTTGTATAATAGATGAAAAGCCCAATTATAACTTACCACAAAAGTATCATATGAAAATTGATGACGTCGCTGAAGATGTTCCATGAAGTTAGCACTTCTGTAGTGTGGATCTCCCCAGGGCATTGAGGCACAGATTGGGCAAACCTGGAAAAGTTGGCAAAGTTGGCATCTCATTGCCATGCATTCTAAGCCATGTCCATCAGCAAGTAGGCTACAGAAGTTCCTTAGATTAAAAGAGGTTCTGCCCTTGAAAGTAATGCTAAATTCTCCCAATATTAAGTCCATTTTTCCTCAGCATGTTGCATTATAGAGATCAAGATTTCTACAATGCTCCATTTCTTCTTCAGACCATATGATCTGGCCATTCCACAGGAAGGACAATTGATATTTCCAGAAAACCAACAAACTATTCCTAAAATGGAGAAGCAGATAGTCCAAAAGAAAAAAAAGTGTTTTCTAGACTCCTCAGAAAGTTCCATCCCTGAACTGTAAGTTGTGTACATTTCTAGTTCATTTTCATCAGGCACAAAGACACTATGAACTATCTTCTCTTATCTCATCAAATATCCCAAATAAGTATTTGGGTGGCAAATTCCCTAAATGTTTTTTGAAATAAAGTTCAACATATTTAGGAAATCGTGTTGCTCCTCTGTGAACATATTTAGGGTTCTGAATTTATTTTTCTAGAATAAAAATTTTGCTCTGAGATTATTAATTCCCTGCTTGAAAGGCTTCAAATGTTTGAATACTTTATGAATTTTAAAAAACAGCCTTATCATGAAAAAAGACTAAAACATAACTCAAGAAAACCTTTGAGACAATAACATAATTTTCCCTAATGCACAATTTCTCCTAGGAAGCCAAGATCTGATTTTTGGCCTGTAAATGTCATGGCTTGTAATGTTATGACACTGCTAGAGAAAGGGTCCCCTTTTAAAAATCTGTTCTTGGATGTATGGGTTTTTAAGGGTGCCTTAAAAGGCTGCACACAGCAATTTTGTCACTTAACCCCACCAAATCTTAAAATGTTGGCTTGAGCTGGGGGAGGATTAGAAGATTCTATGGAGTGAAATGGCAACCATAAATCTTTGCAAAGTTTAAGGCATCTGTTTCACTTCTTAAAGTTTCCCAAACCAAAAAAAGGCTGAACTTTCTAGCCCCGACCAACTTTAGTGAGTGCAAATGGGATGGGGGACTGAATGCAACCTATGGATTGTTCATCTCTGAATCAGACTATGAAAAAAGCATTAATTACCACTCGCTTTGTATCATTGCTGTGAAAGTTTTTGCAGTGTTCTACCAGTCCTTCTTGGTCCAGGTTTTTTTCATTGCAATAAGGGCAAGGAAATGTAAATCTATTGGGAACACTCCTGCAGGAATACACAAAAAAGTCCTTTATGGTTTAGAAAAAAGTACATAAAGCAAAATATTAAAGAAGAATTCATGAATACATCAAAAGCTTTTTTCCTTTGCTGTAAAATACTGCTTCTTAGTTTGATCAAAGGAAAAGTTAACTTGTCTGAGAAAGAGGACTGATGGCAATTATGGAAAGAAGTGTGTCACAAACAGATTTATAGTTCTCCCACTCCCACCCCTACCCCCCATGGGAACCTGATATAAAAAAAACCTTAAAGTGAGCAATGGCTATATAAAATTTCTCAGGTTCCTCACAAAAGCAATCAACTCATATTTTACATAGCATTCTGAACTACAGGTGTTAAAAATTAGAGGTTCTTCTGAAGAACATTTTCAGAATTAAACCTGGTGATCTTATATAAACTTTCAGAGGGAAAAACAGCGAGTAGGCCATGAATTAAAAGGTAGCAAGTTTGGGGGGAATGCTGGCTGCACAATCATCAAACCACTTCCCATCTTTCGTTGCTATTCAAATGAAGAGTGGTTAGCGGTAAAGGAGAGAGAAAAAAGGAAGAAACAAATATCCCTTATTTACAGCAGATTTTTCTCTGTTTATCTTTGTTCAAGATAAATACCAGCACACAATTTAAACTTTATGAACAGGCATGTTGTAGTTCACCAAGATTACCTGGTATTCTGTAGTGGTTCTTTAGTCACAGCTTTAACACCTTCCATTATGTAATTCTGGTACTTCGAACAAGCAGCTGCATGACTTCGCAGCTTTGAGAGATACATCTGTACAGAAAATGTAACAAAATATTCACTTTTCACCATATTTCTTAACTTAAACATGAAATATATTCAGGAGACTGTATGGGAGGATTTGAGTAAGACACAAGGCAAATTATAATGTATAATTGTAGAAGAGAATAATAGGCTAAATTAATATATAACACGCCAGCAGTGCTGACAGCAGACACCTTGTTCACTTGAGCACAGTCCTTTCTTATCTTTCATTCTCTGGAAGGCTATTATTATTATTATTATTATTATTATTATTATTATTATTATTATTATTATTATTACTACTACTACTACTACTACTACTACTACTCTTATATGGCAAATTACTTTTATCTTCTATTAGGCAAAGGGCGGTCAACTAGCCAAAACATCAACTTATCTCATTTAAATTTTTCAAGGTGACAGGTTCTCAATAATAATGCTGCACATTATAAGGAAATGTTCAAAAAATTATGGTACATCTTTTAATATTCTTCAGATTTTCATTATTTCTGCTTACTTTTAACATTTTCTAAATAATTGTGTGCTTAGTAAGCAGGAAACAATTAACTCCCAAATCTCGTATTTTCCACTGAATTTTCCATATATAATTTGCTTTAAAAATATTTAAGCAAATTTTTGATGTACCAAAATTTTTCAATCAGGGAATATTTATTAATATTTACAAGTAAAAACTAAGACATTCACAGTATCCCAATTTATTTACAAATATTCAATGCCATGGAGACATATTTATATGTTTAGAAATATAGGCATATTTCTAAAATTTGCCTTAGACACTAAATCAATTACTGAAATCATATACAGTCAGATAAGCTATGAATTCCCACAAATTTCATAGATTAGGGTACAGTATATTAAGAGTACCCTTATTTACTGAACTGAAAATTATTAACTGACCTTTTAATTGCAAAACTCTTTTTACAACAGTTGCTTCATGAAATAAGGCAACTCAAAAGGTAATTCTACTCATGAAAGAACAGTAGCTCAAACTAGCCACAAAAATACCAACATCTAAGACATCAGCTGCTTTGGAGGGGGGAAAAAACCCCACAGCATCACAATTTGGAAAGGACTGTGCAAGTTCAAAGATGGTAAAGAATCAGAAAATCAAGTCCTACAAAGTGCAGCTAAAGGAACTGGGAAGAACCAGATGAGGTTATATACAGCAGCAATCTAATATCTGAAAATTAACTGACATCTACCGGTAGAAAGGTAATGGGCAGTCTCTGCTGTCAAGAGAGCAGGACCAGAATTATTGGATTAAAAAAGAAAATCCAAGATCTCTGTTCATGCTACATGTGAGGAGAAACTTGACTGCATAAACTATTAGTGGAAAAAGCTACCATATTAAGTCTATTAACTTTCACTGAAGATTTTCAAATAGAAGCTGAATAGTCTTCTGTCAGAGATGCTATAGTGCAGGGGTGTCAAACTGCCGTCCCGCAGGCCAGACATGTCACCAGGAAACCACACCCACCCCACTGCTAGCAATGGGGAAAAAGCTCCGATACACTGTGCGATGTCACGTCATGTCACGGGTTTGACATGTCTGCTATAGTGGATCCTGCACTAATTCAGGATTTGGAGGAAAGATCTTCTAAGTTCATTTCCATAATTCTATGGTTCCTTAAAATATCATATCCACAGTACATTAAGTAACTGAAAAAACATAGTTAAGGGCACATTAGACCAATACTTTCTACGAACATTTCCTTTCTTAAAGAAAAAGTGAAGAGTGACATAGGGATTTGCATAAAAAATTCATCACTTTCACACTGATGTTGGCAAACACAACCACAGCTGTTTATTGTGGCAAGGTCTGCTGATTCTATATTGGTTACATAACTGATTGGTCTTATGACAAGTTCTGCAAATTTTTATTTCTAATGCATTTTATTTCCAATGCATTTCCAGTACAGGCAGTGAAAGAAATTAAGTCCCTTTTTGGCATTTCTATCAAAGATTTGAATTGGCTCTTCCTCATCCCAGTCTTTTTTGAATTTTGTAAAAACAATTGCTTATCAGGACATAGTATCAGTATATTTATTTGCATCATTATTCATTCTATGTAGTAATAAATATAGGTCAGTTTTTCATACTTTTTGATTGCAGCCATTGCAAGTAGCTTCTGTCATTTCAATTTGCTTTTCCAAATCCAGGGCTCTGCTGCCATGAGCCAGGGTACTACGGCAAACTCCACAAACAGGCTTTTTAGGCTTAAGACATTCCTGAATGCATGCTGTGCAAAAGCTAACACAGAAAAATATATATATAAAATTTCATTGATTAAAAAATACAGGCATGTACTAATTCCCTTCCACTCCCCCAATAAAATACAATAATTGATAAGCATACCTCAGCAATGTATCAATGCACCACAATGTAATCTTAAATGGGGAAAAACATCTTATAACAAAATAGTAAATAAAATTATCCATAAAATTTGCTTACAGCTTCATTAATGAGAGCAGTATACTTAACTGTGCACTGTAAGATAGAAATACGTTCAAAGGTGAAATCTTGTTACAATAGTATTATACAATAGCAAGAACTGAATCCTGATTTTTTAAGCAGGATTGAGCTATTTAAACCAAATAGCTCAGCATAAAATTTATTAAGAATGCATATATCTAATAAGGTTTGAAGTAGAAACTTCCATGCTGGTACTGCAATAGAGGTTATCTTCTGATACATCCAGCAACCAGGTTCAGTGACAATTACAAAGTCATAAATGTTAAAACATTGCAAATGAATATAATAACCAGGTAAAATAGATACACGCTCAATCCCTGTATACCTAAAATACCTAAAATAAAATTATAGTAGAGAGAAGAGAATGTTAAAGTCCTGAAGTACCTGAGGTTATATCATTTGGATGCAATTTAGAAATTACCAATAAAGATGAAAATGCTCTTAGCTGTTGTTGCAGATTTAAGCAAAGTTCTGAGCACAATATTAATGCATAGCTGATATTTGATAATATGCAACGTTCAAGAAAGAGTTGTGAAGGCCTGGAACAAGATGTAGTTTCCAACCCATCACATGCAAAATATTTATGACCATGGCCATATTGTACACACATTAACAAAAAACGTTGCATATAGGGGAAAGAAAAAAACAATACCTTATCTCAACTGGCAGCTGAACATTTCCTTAGCTGTAAAAATAGATGCCACCTCTTTGAAAGATTCAGATGTTATCATCTCAGGGATATACAAGGAGGAACTATCTGTCTTGTCAATTCCTAAATGCTTAAAATATCCTAATATAGGCTGTGCATATAAATTCTGTCTTAATGACCAAAATATGCTTAGATAAAATATGATCAATCCAAAACTAGTACTACTTATTTTTCTTCATTTCTACCAAAGTGCTACTGTATTAGGCCATTCAAATCCCAAGGCTTCACTACAAACAAGAATTAATTATATAGCAAAAGTGTTTACTGAATTCATCATCTGTTCATATTATTTCTATCTCCCAAGAATTTTTAAATATTCTATTCAATCACTATTCAATCTTTATGCTTTCTCTAAATTGCATTCAGCCACACCTAAATCAGAGGAAGGTATGACTCATCATAGATATATTACTTTTCCTTTCTTTTTAAATGTCCTTTCATTGGGATTTTGTCTTCCAAAAAAGATGAACTGGTATTTTGCTTCCTGCAGACTTATTTGCTGTATCTTTTCTGTTCCTAATGGCTAACATGGAAGCCCCAGCAAGATGTAAACAGAAAATAGATATTTTGGATGCTACAAAAGCATAATGATCAGATAAAGCAAAACTCTTGTACTGTCTCATTTATGATTATGAGCTACAGTAAAAATTAGCAGAAACAAATGCCCCACTGAGAGCAGTCTTCCTCTCAAGTTTATTTAATCCGTTTGTTCTTTAACTTATTTATTATCTCAAAAAAGAGTCAATTACAGAATTGAACTCCTTCACTTTTAAAATTTTGCACTGAAATTCTGGTTAAAAAAAACTATCGGCAGTGTTTAAGATTATATCCCTCCTACGGATTCAAGCTTCCCTTGGATTCTGCCCACGAGTTCATTTCACTTTCGTTTCATAAAGTAGTATTAACAGCCCTGCCCCCGCAACCACCAGGCTGCAATTCTTGAGAGTTCGGATGCTACAATAATATCTAAAGAGAGATTAATGGGCTGCAATGAGTTAAAGTTTTGCACAGCTTATTATTTTATTACCTAAGTTGATAAAAAGGAAAACAAAAACATAGGGGCAAAATCTGGGACCATGCGGTTAGAAAAACGTAGAGGATCCATTTAAAATTGCTCTGCTTTTAAGGGGCTTTTTAGAACTCTTGTCCCAGGCCTAGCTCTTCCTAGAGGCGCCGAACTTCCACCAACTCCAACCAGCAAGCCCATGCTAGATGGGGAAGATGGGGACTGAGGTCTATGTATCGGGAGAAGAGCAAGCTGGGGTAAAGCTTTCCCACCCGCTTTGTTCCTCACATAAGTGAGCTCCTACTCAACCTCAATTCAGACCAACCACCCTCCGTTGCCATGGTTACCCAGTTATCTCCCACGACCTCTCGAGATGGCCTGGCTTCCGCCTCTCTCCATACTCACATATGGCCGCAAGGCGCTCGCACGGGGCTCTCAAACACCTCCAGGCACACCGGGCAAGTGAAGCGAGAAAGCGGATCCACTCGCTCCCCAGTGGCACCCTCCGGCAACCGAGCATTCGCTTCGGCCAACGCCATCTTCCCGAATGACTTCCGCGAAGCCACTCTGGCAGTCTCACAGAAGAACTGCCGCGAAACTACAGTGCATGCAACGACGGCGGCCTAAAAGGGCCAGATCTAGTTTGGCCACGCCCATCACGCGCGAAAACGGAAAAATGCGCAGGCGCACGGCTGGGAGGGCTCGTTTGATGTCAAGGCGGAGGTGGGGAGAGCGACGCGCGGGTGATTAGAAATCAAGACAGGCTAAAAGCTGGGGCGGGGGTGTGTGGAGAAGATATCGGAGTGGATCACGTGACAGAGATGCGACCCTTGTAAGACAGAACGGACTGAGAGGGTCTAAGCTCGAGTCAGTGAGCTTCTGTATTAGCAAATGTAGCTGATTCAACAAACCATGATAAAATTTAATGAGATGCGATGCAACCACTCAATAGTAGGATCCTTGATTAAGTAAGAGGCAAATATATAAAACAAGACCAACAACTCTCACGACTGAGTGTCTGTGTGAGAGAGATAGGTAGTGGTAGAACTCCAGGGACCTATGGGCTACAGGTCATGAGCAGAGGAAATATTCAAGAGTTACAACGGGGATGATTCAAAAGCAACCAAGTGGATCAGAATGGCATAATACATCCTCAGGCCACTAATCACAAGCATTGAGGTAGAGTCAGAACAAAGCGGGTGGAAAACTTTACTCCAGCCATGTATTCTCCCAATGCATTGGACTTCAGTTCCCATCTTCCACATCTAGCATGGGCTTGCTGGTTGGGATTGGTGGAAGTTCAACGCATCTAGGAAGAACTAGGCCGGGGACAAGTGCTGTAAAAAGCCCCTTAAAAGCAGAATAATTTTTCTCAGTATTAAAATGCTAAAATGGACTTACCTCTCTTTGGACATTCTTAGAGATTATCTAAATATTCAACATTTGTCTTTGGCCTCAGCACTTAAAATATCCAAAAGGGTTGTTGGATGTTTTCTTGATATCAGCTTAAGAGGTGGATAATGTGTTAATATTTTACTTACATTGTTACTCGTGGGGTTTGAAGTATTTTGTGTAGAATGGTAACATCTGTCAATTGATCTATTCTAAGGACTAAGTCTTTTGTACCTTATGATGCAAAAATATAAACATTAATGGGATTGCTTTCTCACATTTTTCATTTATGTAACAGAATTTTGATTGTATTGAGACAAATATATCCTCTTTTCTCCCCAAATTCGGCTGTTGCCTCTGAACTACTATGGATAATCTACAGAGGTTGAGATTTAGGTTGTGAAACCAGTATTTAATTCCTTCATATTGTCCTTACCATCTGTAGATCTCCAATAATTTCAGCCTGTATGAAGCTCATAGAAAGTACTGTCAGCCAATCACTGCTCAATCCAGACTAGTAAATGGCCAGGCGTAAAGAACATCAGTATTACTCTATCAAGCTGGCCTCTCACTGAATATTTCCAGTGCTCCAAGAATGAAATAGCCCTCCTTCCACACACCCATACACTGACCACATGTATTTGGGTACATTTCTCTAGTGGTTTGTAAAATAATCCTTTTGACAGAACAATTGCAAGGGAAGACCATTACCAAAGGCACTGAGAAATATAAAAAGCATTCTATTCACCATGATTCCAAAACAGGACTGAAGAGAGGATGGCATTTTAATCAGTACTGTAAGGTATATTGTCAGAGTGCATCTCAAGAGCATTCCGTAGCAGCAGAATTGCATTTGAGGGCTTTCATTTGAGGTTACAGTAAGTTAAAAAATACCATATGGCTACATCTATATATAAAAAGTAAAGGTAAAGGTTCCCCCGCACATGCGTGCTAGTCGTTTCCAACTCTAGGGGCCGGTGCTTATCTCCGTTTCAAAGCCAAAGAGCCAGCGCTTGTCCGAGGACGTCTCCGTGGTCATGTGGCCGGCATGACTAGATGCCAAAGGTGCACGGAACGCTGTTACCTTCCCACCGTAGTGGTCCCTATTTTTCTACTTGCATTTTTACGTGCTTTCGAACTGCTAGGTTGGCAGAAGCTAGGACGAGTAACAGGCGCTCACTCTGTTACGCGGCACTCGGGATTCAACCCGCCAAACTGCCAACCATCTGATCGACAAGCTCAGCGTCCTAACCCACTGAGCCACCGCGTCCCTACATCTATATATACTAAGCCCTTATGTATATCCAATCCAGTAATTACATTGTGTATTTTTCTCTTAATTTGTACAACCCTCTAAACATTAATTCACACAATTAATATGGTTGGTCGGCTTGTTTCTGATTCAACACTACCCCTTACCATAAGTGCAGACCCTGATAATAAAAAAAGACAAAATATGCATTCCGACACAAACCTGTATTTTTCATGGTTCCAACATCAGATGGAAGTACATAAATCAAACACCTTGCACTGTAAAATCACAATGCACATTGTCATTCGTCCCCCTGTTCAAAAATATATCCTCAGCGTAGTCATTTTCCCACCAGTAACTTTTCCCCCCATCTTGGTACTATCTGATTTTAGACTAAAATTCTCAAGGCAGCTGGAGCACCATGTTGGAGAAGACGACAGGAAGTGAATTCGTGTCCCAGAATCCTTTTTAACTGGCCATTCTAGCTAAAGTTGCTGAAAACTGAAGTTCTTATCTGCTCCTCTTATAGGAACATTTAGGAAGCTCTCAGGAACGTAGGCGACAATGCATTTTTACTGTCTTGGATAGTCAACAGCTTCCATCCTTTCAGCTTGGAAAGCAAATACAGCAGAGCGAGCGCATATTGAAAATCATAGTTGTCCCAATGACTGAGAATCTGCATAGACCAGGAGTCTTCAAACTTGGCCCTTTTATGACTTGTGGACTTCAACTCCCAGAATTCCTCAGCCAGCATGGCTGGCTGAGGAATTCTGGGAGTTGAAGTCCACAAGTCATAAAAGGGCCAAATTTGAAGACCCCTGGCATAGACATTGAAAAATCACATGCCCGCGCCTACACGCGCGTCATCCGTGTCAGTATCTCCGTGAGCCCCGGGAAATTGCGCCTGCGCCCTCAGCAAAAAAGGCGTCAGCGGCAAGACACGAAGACGAATCCCATTTCCGGGTTTCTGTAGAAGGCCGGGGGCGGGGTGGGGGGGCGGGAGAGAGAGGGAGAGAACGAACGAGAGCGAAGCAGAAGAGATTGTTCTTCCGGGTCCTGAGTGTCTTCCGGTCTGGCCAGTGTCGAAGACGGTTGCTGGTCGGTGGTTTTAGGTGGGCTGTTGCTGCCGGATCCCCTCAGTTTGCATGGTGGGGGAGGCGGAAGTCGGTGGGCTCAAAGCGAAGAGGGAGGTCAGAGGCTCAGCTAAGCAGGAGGTCGGGTCCTGGGCTTTACTCAAGGGTAGGTTCGCCTTGAGCGTCATTGGACGTGGCTGCTGGTTGGGGTTGCCGATGGGTTTGGCTCCGTGTATCCCCAAGGAAGAGAGCGAGATGTTTGCCAGAGCCGATTCTTTCTCAGCTGCCCAGCGGCGAGAGGTCCAGAAGGGGGTCTGGTGGGCCAGTGAATAAATACAATATTGGCTCCCCGTCTGAGTTTCCTAGTCGCTCTTTTGGGTTTTACAGAGATGTAATAAAAAGGGAGACATTCAAGTCCCACTTAGAGATGGCGGGTGAGAAGCATTGCTTGCCATCCGTAATAGCTGCAGCTTCTGTGCGATGTAGGTTAAGGTGGATGAAAAAAAAAGTACTGCAGTAAAGGAGCCTTTTTTCCCCCCGTTGATTCCTAATCACAATTTTCATTGTTCAGTTTGATTCCGTGCTTGGAGGGCGGATGAGTGAAGATCTATTGCAGCTAATAAAACTCTTCATTAAAAAGGGGCCTCCACTGTTATTTGTGCAGCCATATATTGGGAAATATATTTGAGGGACGCGGTGGCTCAGTGGGTTAGGATGCTGAGCTTGTCGATCAGAAGGTCAGCAGTTTGGCAGGTTGAATCCCTAACAGAGTGAGCGCCTGTTACTCGTCCCAGCTTCTGCCAACCTAGCAGTTCGAAAGCACGTAAAAATGCAAGTAGAAAAATAGGGACCACCACGGTGGGAAGGTAACAGCGTTCCGTGCGCCTTTGGCATCTAGTCATGCCGGCCACATGACCACGGAGACGTCTTTGGACAAGCGCTGGCTCTTTGGCTTTGAAACGGAGATGAGCACCGGCCCCTAGAGTTGGAAACGACTAGCACGCATGTGCGGGGGAACCTTTACCTTTTATATTGGGAAAGGGTATGTTTCTTCTTAAATGGGGAAGACTGTCTTTTCAAATGTTTTGGCTGTGGTAAGAGTGCCTTTACATTGCATTCATTCAATCTACTCTTTGAATGCCCAGTCGACAACCCACAAAAACATGAGGGACTTATCCAGGCAGTTATCAGGAGTCAATACAATACTTTTCTTTCCAAATAATCAGCTCCGATTACTAGCTTTTTTGCAATCAGCGAAGATAGCTTGGGCATGGCCATCTGTGGTGCTATGATTAGTGTTAGATAAGTTGTTAATTGATTCATTTTATAGTTGGATGGTCAGAAAGAAATTATAAAAGTATTGTAAGAAAGTTATAGTTGCAGCAGAGCAATTGTGGAGTGGATTTAACACCCTTCTTTGTGTGTGTTTCTGAACTTCTCAAATACATTTCGGTACTGAATCATAAAATGCTATATTAACTTTAATCTGATCCATTTGTAGTCAAGCTAAAAGTAAATTCCCCCTTGAGTTATATTTAACTTCTGGTGACAGTGGTCATGGTGATGGCCAAATAATTTTGCTGGCAATGGTAAAGAAATACTGTACTATAATCTATAATTTACCATAACCTTTTTAATTTTGTTCTTTCAAATTTCCACCTTAGCCTAATAATTTGAGCATTATTATGATAAATATGAATTGTATATTATTTCAGAATATTTACATTGAGACAAAGAGTGAAATTAAGATATTAAGGTGGGAGAAATTAAAATTGTCACTGTTAGAAAAAAATTCTGTGATAAAAATGTTTTCCCTAGATTCTAGAATGATGTTTCTATTTTAGACAATACTTATTTGAAAATGAAGGTACTTCTGTACATTCAAACAGTAATATGTGTGTGGGTATATAAATGTCTGTGACAAGTTAAATACAAAGTGTTATAATATGCAAAGAAAGAGGACAATTGGGTTTACCAGATTTGAAATTGTATTTTGCAGCCTCGTGTTTGGTCTGGATAAAAGAATGGGTGTTACTGAGAAATAAGACTTAGAATCAGACTAATAAACCTAGGCAATACATTCTCTCATACTCCCTCTCTTTTCCTTTGTATGCTGATATTTGTGGACAATGAACAAACACACACAAAAATAGAAAAAGTTATATAAGGAATTCAAAATATTATTACTGTGGGAAGTATGAGGAGTTTTCCATAAATATTTATTAAGCTTTAATTAATTAAATTAAGAATTTGAAAGGCATTTAAAATGGCTACCCTTATAACTGGGTGAAAAATAGATAAACTTGAGGCTAAATAAAAGTATTTATTTGGCAAATAACATTTTTTAATGGAAATTGAATATTTGAAGTGGTTGCATAATATTGGAGACAACAACAAAAATTCTTTTGTGGGTGTATTATGTTCTGGCATGTGGGAACCTTTGTAATCTTTTAAACCTATTGAGTAATCCTACTGTGATCAGTTTCAAGCTTCTGCCCAGTGGTAGAGACATCATAAATGATACATCTGAATGATGATAAGTCTAGAGACTGTTGATGAGAAGTGCGATTAAAAAAATACAAGCAATTTAAACTAAAGTATTTATTCAGGATTTTTAATCAGAGGTTAGAGTTCAGTTTTTAAAGGCAGTTATCTTGGACTAATAATTCCTGTTGAACTTTGTGGGACGTGTGTAGGTATGATAAAATTGCCCCACCTATGATAAAAACTAGTCTAGTCCAAACAACAATTCAGATCAAATAAGATTTGAACTATAGACTTTTTGAATGTTATAAAACCTGTCTTGATCCTTTAAAACATACTGCATTATAGCAATAGCGCTTAGACTTATATACCTCTTCACAGTGCTTTTACAGCCCTCTCTATGCAGTTTATGGAGTCAGCATATTGCCCCCAACAATCTCGGTCCTCCTTTTAACGACCTTGGAAGGATGGAAGGCTGAGTCAATCTATTATTCTGTAGTTCTCACTTCCCTTCCCTTCCTTTTCATGTGATCAAGGATGCTGATGCCCAAAGGTACTGTTTTTCTGTCATTGGGCTGACCCTCTGGAATGGTTCTGTCATGAGAAATGTGTTTGGCCCCATTCTAGTCACCTTCCAGAATCTTCTGAAAACACCTTTTCCAGAGGATGTTTTAAGGCTTATCCCTCATCCTACCTGAATTATATGCTATTTCATGTTTTACTATTTTTTGTATTTATTTGTATTGCTATTGTTTTCAGTCATTGGGAGTCTGTATACAATTGCAGCAGGATATAAAGGTGATAATCATTAATATTTGTTTGCAATCCATTTATCTTATGTCATTTGTGAGTTGTTATTACAACTGTGGTCTAACCTGATGCATTTTCACTTAGCAGTGATCACACTAAAGGAATGGGATTTGCTTCTAGTGAAAGGATGGGAAAGAATTATGATTTTTATGGGTGCTTGGATTTTTTCTCTCTCTAAATGGCTTTCAAGATGTAATCATTCTTTTGTAGGTACTTATTTTAATACAGTCAGGTAAACTATGTTTGGAAAAGACTTAATGATAGAAATATATAAAGCAATTAGCTAGTATCTACTATCTTATAAACATACATTTGGTTTTTTTTTACACCGGATCGATATTTTAAATATTGGCAGTTCTGTATTGTACCAAATAACATTTTTCAATGTTAAATGGTTCTTAGAAAACAGGATCCCAAAGAAAATTTCTTAAAACCAATGTACAGTGGGATTTTTTGAATAGGTAGATGAAGGTGGGGAAAATCTGCATAACAGCTATAAGTAACTTTGTTATCCAGATTAGATTAGCTATGGCTCTCTGTCTCTTAAAAGAGAACAAGAAAGATTTATTGGATTGCTTAAAGATTAGGGATATGAAATATGTCTTGTTCATTTTTAAATAGGTTTTTTTTTTCATTTTTGCAACCTTCAGTTCCTCTATATTGTAGAAGTATGAACATTTGCCTCATACAAACAAATTTGCATGCACATTTACAAAAAGGACATTTTTATGGAGTGAATTTCCTAATGTTTGTGGGTTCGTATGCCATTACACATTGCATCACAAAATTCATATAATTCTGACTGGCATAGTGGTATATTCAATTTGCATATATAATTGGGAAGTACAGATTTGGTATGCTTGCATCAAAATGACAAATTTTGTGTCTACCCCTATTGAGGATAACAATAAAGGTTTTTTTCCCCAGAGTTGCGATGATTAGTAAAATACAGTTTAGAATTGACATGCTAAGAATAAACATTTTGAACCCACTATGTGCTATATAATTAGTAGGCCTTTCTGCCTTTCTGAAGTATCTTCCCATTCTATTTTATATGTATGAAATAAAAATCAGGAATCTTAGTGCAATCAACAATAGTACTGGAGAACCCATGCAGTCAAGATATAGGCCCAGATAAAAATTCAGCGTTCTTTCTTTGTGCTGATTCATGGGAAATACTTAATTCTGAAATGAAAGGAATCCTCAAGCTTTAGTTCTATAGGACAGAAAAAATAGTTGAAAATACTTTCGATGAAATTTAAATGACACTATGATGTAATTTGTCTTTTTTTTAATTTTAGAATCTATTTCACTGCAGTCTTACATTGCCTGTTTGATCAGTGGGCTTTAAGAGAGCCATGAATGAGATGAGATAGCCGCCCACGAGCGTGCTTAAATCCAACTCCAGATGGATACAAAATACAAAGACGAAGTATTTAGGAAATATGTCCAGTTCCATGAATCTAAATTGGATACCTCTGACAGAAAGCTGTGCCCAGTCACCAATCTACAAATGGCAGCTTCAGCTTTACTCTGCTTTCCCAAGATTGATCCCTTTTATAGATTCCGGCTAATTAAGTTTTATGAAATTGCTGAAAATTCACTTCGATCCTTGAGAGCTTCAAGTTTGCATTCACTCCAGAATGCATTCGAAGTGCTAGAATCAGTTGGAATTAATCTTTTTCTTTACCCTTGGAAGAAGGAATTCAAAAATATAAAGGTAAGCCTGTACAAATATATCATATTTGGGGAACAAAGTATAGTATGCTTGAATTTCTTGGAAGTTTCTAAAGAATCTTCCATAGTGCTTCAAAATACCAAAGCATTGTGCTATCTATCCTTTTTTTTGCTGACTTCTTATTTTCTTTGTTCTTTTCTAAAAAGGAAATGAAAATACTTTAAAAATAAGATGCAGATGAGAAATATAATTTTACATATGAACATTTGGTAATGTTCTGTTCTTTGGCAGAAATATTTCATCAAAGATTTTAAAAAGTGGGCTACAATACTTTCTCAAGGGAAACACAAATGTTTTTATCACAGATTTTCCTGGTAATGCTGACATTTACATGGAAGTAAAATTGAATGAGTGGTATTCTGATCCTTCCAGGTAAAGGAGAGATTAAAAAATTCCTATGGCCCTTTAGATACTGATGGGCTTCAATTCCTGGCAATCCTAACCACACTTGTTAGTGTTGAAGGAGTAGCACAGGTTTTCTGTCCCTACTAAAAGGCTTTTATAACACCGAAGTTGATAAACCACCCTATGTTGGGCCTGAGTCTCCAAAATCTAAGCTGATGTTATATTTCTACTTCTAGTAATATAGGTAATTCTTCTTTAAAAAATGTCTTTTTTCAGTGGTTAAAAAAGTGACTTTATGACCAATTCTTGCATTTATGACCTTTGCTGGTCTATAAAGTGACAGAAAAGTGAAATAAGATTATAAGCACAGTTGAAGTATCACTCTGCGACTTCTTTGCTTAATGATCGAGTTGCTAAGTCCAGTTATGGTTGCTAAATGAGTAAAGTTTCAAATTCTGTTGTCAAATGTTCTTTGAATTTCAGTGTCCATTATAGAAAAGCTTTAACCAACCTCTGGTTCTGATAAAAAATAGTAGGAGCGAAAAAATCTCTAGTTATCCTATTTATTCACTCCTAAGAATTTTCTGAAACAGTGTTCTGTTCCAAAATGCTTTATCGCTCTTAACTGATAATTCACCAGTAGAATAAAGTTTGGCTTCAGTTTGAATCTACAACCCAATTTACCAGTTATTGAGGTTGATTATCATATTATTGATACTGATGTACTGTGATAAAAATTAATATGGCTTAATATTTGATTAATATTAAGTTTGATGGTTTGTCAATACCGTTCTTTTGGATAGTGCCCAAGAAGTCTTTATAGTCTTAAGACATCTTTTGAAGTGGTGATATATATATATATATATATATATATATATATATATATATATATATATATATATATATATATATATATATATATATATATATATATATACATATATATATACATATATACATATATATATACATATATATATATATATATGTATATGTATAAAAATTATATTTGACTTCATTAATATATGTGTAAATATTTTCTCTTTCCTTTTTTTAGACTTATACAGGACCTTTTGTTTATTACGTAAAGTCTACATTATCTGATGAGGATATAAAACAGATATTAAACTTGATGGGATATGTTCAAGAACTTGGAACTATGTATAAGCTCAAAGACCTGGTTGATACCTTTCAAGTCAAGATGGTATCATTTGAACTGTTTCTGGCCAAAACAGAATGTGAACAGTTGATTGAAATTCACTTGCAGGTGAAGGCAAAAGGTTATTCTGAACTTGACATTGTAAAGGAGAGAAAAAATAGCAATGATGATGTTCGTGGCTGCTCAGATGCCTTGAAACGCCGTGCTGAATGCAAAGAGAATCTAAACACTTCCATGTCACGAATGGTACTTCAGAAATCTGCCAGCGAAAGAGGCTCTAAAGATTATTTCAAACCCAAAGTTAGCAAGCCTTCTAAATCAGTGGACACGTATGATAATTACTTGGATAGTAAGAAGCCACCTTTGATGGCATCATTGAGTTTCCGGAAAGAGCCCGTTTTGGTTGATACTGAAGATGACATTAGAGATGAGATAATTCGACCGTCACCATCCCTCCTAGCCATGTCAAGTTCTCCACATGGATGTACTGAGGAATATTTACCAATTGCATCCCACACCAATGGCATATTAAGAACAGGTATGCCATTTGGTACTTACTATTCCCCTCAAGATGATTTAGATTTATATACCGACCCTGATTCTAAAAGCATGTTTAAAAGACAAGAATCTTCCAAACATGATGTATGGCTGCTCAAAAATGATGCCAATCCAAGTTACCATAAGCGTACACATCTAGCCAAAGAGACCTCTTCCCTTAAGTGCCAAAATTGCGGATTATCTTGCGGCACCTCCATTTGCCAAAAATGTGACAACGTGCTCATCTGCAGACAAGAATATCCAGCAATAAAACAAAGCAACTATTCACTCAAATCACTTTCAGGTGAAAGTATGTCTGGATCTTCTGGAAGGGAGAAGCCACAATACATGTTACAGACTCAAGAGCGAGCGTCTCACAGTTCAAAATCCAAAGCTTTGGGTTCTCGCTGTGGCTTTTGCAACCGTTCAGGAGCTGCCAACACATGTACTTATTGTTCTAAAGTTTCCTGTGATACTTGCCTCAGTGCTTACTATTATGATCCCTGTTGTCGAAAAAGTGAGGTTCACAGATTTTTGCCAAACAATCAATTAAACTACAAATCTAACCCGCTCTCGCACCTGGTTTATAGATAATTTTTTTAAAAAAAATATTTTTTCAGAATCCTTTATTTTGGGGTAAAAGGGCTAAAAACACAAATATGCTGATGAGTATTTTAAGAAGAGAGAAATAGATATGCCCTATTAATAGTATATACAGCGTAGGTGCCAATCCTGATGATGTGGTTTTATACAGGTTTTTGGTGTAGCTGATGCTGCTACTCTTTTTAGGCAACTTTTAGTTGCTTTTCCATTTTGATGAGGAAGAGAAGCACTTCTTTTTGTTTGTTTGTTTTTTCAGAACCAGGCAATTTACTTTCTTTTGCTAAAAACAAAAGGTCATAGTTCTTTTATTGCTGGTTTTGCCTCATTTATGTAACATAGCACCAGAATAATAACTAAAAGGGCAATTTAAGAACCAAGAAGAAGATTTCAGATCATTGTAAAGCTGTTTGTAGTTTATACAAAACATTCACACGTATGTTTGCTCTTACTTTGCCCCCTCCACACCCATTTTTTTTTAAATTAAGTTTACATACATTTCCTGGGCTCCAGTAGAGAAATCATGGATGGTGACATTTTGCAGACTTTCCAAGATCTCTTTCTTTCTCTCTCAAAAATATACATTAAATTTTAAACCGAGTGTTTATTTTATTGTCCACATTGCCCAAACATCCTCTTGTTTGACTGTTCTAGTATTCTAAAGATGTCACTTTGTATGTGTTACATTATGCCTGGAGTGCTCTGTTTTCTAATAATCAACGATGATTCTTCTGTTGCACATGTATCAGATTCTTATTTTTACTGTAAATAATTTGGAAGTAGTTTATTTTAATAAATATATTCAGTATGTGGTCTTTTGAAAATGGGTAAGATCATGTAATTGAAGTCTCTGGGTTATTTTTTCAGATAACATTTTACTTTGTACTTTATTTGACCTGCAGCATATTACCATTGTTATAGAGACTTGTTCCTATAAATCAATTTTCTTTATTCCTTCCAACCGGATGAAATTCTGCTTCCTGAATCAGAAACAGTTGGATACATAACTTCACCTTTCTTTAAACTCAATATTAGAAAGAGTTGAGCACACACACACATTTACTTATGCTGTCTCTCATTCACACTTCTGGAAGTAGTTTACGTACACTGCATAGCTGCACTCCACTGCAATTTGTTTATATTTTAAAAAAAGAGGAGTTAATGCCGTTGCCAGCCATTAAGGTTTCTCTGTCCTGGAGGTAGTTTTAAATGCATAATTTGATCTAGTTCCAAAGTGTATCAAGGTGTCGCTCTTAACATTTATGTAGCCTTTTTATGCCATTGCATTGAATTCTGAATTTTGTGGAACATTATCCTTGACCTAAAACTGTACATTTTAAGAGCATGGTTGTTTATTCTAGGATTTGTAAGAATATAATCCTTTCACCTTTTATGTGATGAAACCTATATGAATGGCCAGTGATTACATTATCAGTGTGCAGGGAGGGGTTGGTGGGAAGAAGATTAGCAAGGGTGGGCATGAATTCAAAGGGGATTCAATAAATATTTGTACGTTTGCTGACATTTTTTGTCATTAATGACATCTTCAAGTGATTATTACAGAAAGTTGCCAGCAGCAAAATAGTATCAAAACAAGGATACATGCTCAAGAAAATCCGAAAAAAAGATGATCAAAATGGCTTTCTACATTCAGTATTTTATTTTATTTCCCACCAACATTGCTTATGTGAGTTATTAAGGTTTTCAAAATTATAGATGGGCTTTTATCAGTGTATATTAATATACCTGTAGATACAATGTGTATATAATGTCAAATTTAAAACAAATCTAGTCTTTCTAAAGAATCTGCCTGTATAGTCTATTTTGTTGTATTGAGTTTCTCTTTAACCTTTTAAAGCATCATGGCTGTTATTAGCTGGCTGCTATACTATATAGTTTTTAATTTTCACTTGTTTTGGATACCATGTTGTTATTCACATAACACTAACTAAAAACTGTGATGCCACGTAATTTATACAGTGAACCTAGCAGGGATTAACTTGCTTTTAATGAAACAGTCCAATGTATATATACTTATAATAAAATACCTGTAGTTCAGAAAAATGTGATACTATGCTAAATATATTTTTATGTGTAACTTACTGTATGAGATTGCTGTGATTGAGATAGTAAAATATATGTTAATTTAGCAGCTTGGCATCTGATTTGTTAGCACATCAGAGTTTCTGTACACAGAGTAAGTTCATTCTCAGAATTTGGGGAGAGGAAATTTAACACTGGTATGTTTTGTGTGAGAAATATTGTTTACATAGCTAAGGGATTCACAGTGCGCAAGCATATTTTTGCCACAATCTTTGGAAGTTATGCCGCCTTACTATCTCAGACACACAGTAAAATAATGGGCACAGTGGCAGGACTTTATTTTGAACTTGGGTAACTGATTCCAAACCCAACCTTTGAAGACTAAGGACGTTTTAAAAATGGAAATGATTCATTCATTCAACTTGATACTCCTAAAGATAGTGAAAATGCCATCGAGATTACATCACCTAATTTATGTTATGAAATATCTGTGATGCTGCTTCTCAGAATAGTCAGGACTAGAACTGTAGTAAAGTCCATTCCAGAATGCTGTAACTTTCCTCCAAGAAGTATTGGGAGCAACCAGATGGATTACATTCTTGAATCTGCACACAACAAGCCTAGCATAAATCCACACTCTGCTTCCCCAGATATGCACTTTATCACCTCTTATAACCTTTCAGTCAGAACTTTGCCAAGTACTCTTAGCAATTCCCCGACAGTTTGTATGTTTTGCCATTTCATACGGTAGTTATTTTAATTCCACCCAGCTCCTTGTCCTGCCCTTTTATCCAAAGAATGTGTTTAGTTCGATTAAAATACTGTAGTTCTTAGTTTTAACCATTTTTTTGTCTTTGACTACATTCTTTGCAACTATTTTTCTCTTATTTTGTAGTTATTTTATCATCCACACACTTCTGTAGCACTCTGTTCTGAACAAATTAAATTCTTTTTCCTTACGTGCACTTTCAATTCATTGGGAAGTAACTGACTTTCTAGCACTTTTTTTGGCAGAGAATGTATGCCTTTTCATCCCACAATTCTAGTCTTTCTCTTTTCCTTCACTTCTTTCATCTTCCACGTCCCCAGGTCCACACTTGACACTAGTAAGATATGGTTTGTCCCACATTCAGAACAATCCATTGCCTTTGTGTCCTTTCATCGTAAGCAATAACGCCTTTCATCTTGCTTACATACAGTATGATAAAACCATGCTTACACTACATATTCAAAACACACTTTTTAAAAACACAGTTGATGCCAACTAACCCTCATTCTTTTTGGGTCTCCAAATGAATCATATCAATCACAGAATCAAAATGTAAGAGTTGAAAGAGATCTTGGATGTCATCCAATTTATTATCTATTATAAGAATACACCCATACTACAGCTGAATCAGGTGTTCCTGTAATCTTGTTTCCATCCATCAGTTCGTCACCTAGCAGAATAAATTTTTGTTTTTGATTTACATTCATAATGTTTCACGATTTTACTCCAAATTTGTGTCCAATTCTTTCATTATCTCCACTAGCTAAAATGTAACATGCAACAATTGCACCCAATGGATTCTTTCTATCATAGACAGCCACTTCAATCTAGATGTCACCAATTTACACTTTCTAATATATAATTTATCTTTTTGATAATTAAATACATTCATCAATTCTGCTCTGTAAGATCAAATCACCTTCCTTAGTTTCCTCAGACACACCAAATACAATATATTTTTGTTTCTTTCATTTGTTAATTCATGCTCTTTGCCATTTACTCCTCTTACGTTACATTCCAAATTATAGCCTTCAATGTTACATGGTTTTTCACTAAATGATTTCTTAAATATGGAACTCTGCTGCCCATCATAGCTTTGATCAGTGAAGCTTTTATTTAACAATTTAATAAGAAAGGTATAGACTAAATTACCAGACTTAATTCTTGGCCCCTGCAGTATTCTTTCCTAATGTTAACTACAGTACCAATCTGTTTGGGTGCATTTTAATGAGAATGCTATGCTACAAACAAGCAAAACCTAATTTTATCCCAAAAAAGTTCACACTATTCCATATAAACTAGAGCCACATGTAGGATCTGATTATTTTTTTTCCAAAAATGATAAACAAGTGTTGCAACAGCATAATAGTTGTTTCATATTTGCCATCATTCACCCTCTGTGGATACTTTTGTAAACTGGGAACTCTAATACAGTAACCATTTGCGAGCCAATATATAGACCAATCTGCACACCACTGCTTTTTTGGCATTGTCTTTAGTTATAGATCATAAATATTGTGCACATTATATTCTATCAGAAAGCTCTATGTTGCCCTCCATATATTTTAGATTTCCATCCTCATCTGCTCCAAGATCCAGACTAATAAGACCAGATTGTGCACTTTATAGACAATTATAAGGAGTATTATATACTCTCTTACTTGTGCACCAATACATAGGATGTGTCTACCCTTTGGTTTTGGTTGTCACTGACTCAAAACAAATAGGACGCTGTGATAATTTCTACTTTAAAAGCCCACTTAATGTTGGAAGACTCATGTGGTAATAATAGCTGCTTATAAAATAGGCTTGACTTGTTAGTTGCAGGAGCAATGGTGACACAAAGCCCAAATTTAGAGGCCCTCCTTTTGACAGGTTTATATTTTGATGGCGGATGACATTTGATAGAAAACAATATTTATTTTTAACCCAAAAAAGTTGAGATGCTCATTATCTTGAAGTCATACAAATTCCATAAATACACACACACACACACACACATATATATATATATAGAGAGAGAGAGAGAGAGAGGAGAGAGAGAGAGAATAGTGAGTCTGAATTTAGAATGTCTAGACTCCAGAGTCTATCAAATGTATCAATATTTACTGCAGAAGAATAAACAGTATTTCTACAGCTAATCATATCCCAACCTATGTTCTGGCCACTTATGCTCCCAGCAGGCAACTTTTATAATTTGGATCTTATTATGGCTGAATTCCCATTAAACTATCACATTTTATCCTAGTGTGGTGTAGTTTATGGATTCCCAACCAAGAAAATTAAGTTAATTGAAGAAACCCTGATGTACACAGTATGGATATTGCCTGGGAGCTGAACTTTCTCTGAAACAGTGGCTACTCAGTTTCAAAATAAGTATAGTCTCCCTTTTCCAAAAGGAGTAATGATCCTCCCACATATTACTGAATGCTTTTCCTCCTCTGAATTACCAATATCTTTACACTGGCTTGCTTCCAGGTGAATTCTTCCATTCTGTTTGCTTTCAAGCAGATTTGGATGGAAATTTTCTTCCTATAAGCACACATATCAGCCAAAACTCTCAGACCATTAAAATTTGCTCCTTTTACAGTCTCTTAAATACACTACCCATCTTCTGCAATTTGCTTCATGCTTTAGTATCCTTGGCCTGGAATAATCATAATCATCACTATAACAGCTATAATGATATGGAGTGCTTCCTATATTGTTCACATGAGTTTTAGAGAGGCTTTTGTAGGAAGTGTTTGGCTGGATGATTTGATTAGTAGTAGGACAGAAGCTGTGATTTATTCATGTAATGGCCTTAATTTGCTAATTTGGTCAAAGGCAATGGAATCAAATGATTCCATCAGTGGTAGTGAACGGATCTTTTCTTCTCATTATCCAGTTTCTGGGATTCTGCCTTTCAGGATCACCAGGTGTTAATGTAGAATGCAAACTCAAGTTCTTTATGAAAGGAAACAAGGACAATCAGGCAAGTAAGAGCTACAGCATGGAGGGAGAGGTTGAAATGTATAGGCGCTCAACTGCAATAGCCTATTAGTTGCTAGAAAGTAATAATCTTTGAACCAAAGTCTTCTTACTTCATAAGGAAGCAAAGCAAGACCAATTATCCATCCTTCCTGTGACTATTTTTTTCATAGCTATGAAGTATAATCCTTTGGTTAATAATACATTAACCTGGATTCTCTACTCACCTTGTAGTTCTCCAAGGTTTTAGGGAGACATCTTTCCCATCATGTACTCTAAGGACCTTTTAAGTTAGAGATGCCAGGGATTGAATATAGAGTTTTTGGCATGCAGATTAAGTGAACCATGCTTCCACAGATGACAAGGAGAGCAAAAATTTGACTAGGGTCCTCCAAATTGGAATTTTCCTTAAAAATTGTAATACAAGGAAATTTATGGCAATCCATAGGTCAGATACTGCTTTCCAAAATATCCTGCAAGTATTTATTTAGAAAATTTATATAGCCACCTACTCACTCACAGCAACTGTAGGCAGCTTACAAACAATAAAAAACAGTATAAAAATAAATAATAACAACAACAATAACAATAACCCCATCCGCCTACCCACCCCTGGCGACAACACACAGTCAAATAAGCCATTTGATGGGCTCCCTCACACTCTGGGTTCCCCAGGCCCACTGGCAAAACCAAGTCTTCAGGGCCTTATGAAAGAGTGTCAAAATGGGGGCCAGTCTAATTTCTGCAAGGATGACATTCCAAAGGAAGGGAGCCACCACAGAAAGGCCCTTGTTCTGGATCACACCAGATGTACTTCCTTAGGGGATAGGACCTACAACATTCCTTACCTCCCAGCTCTATTGGGTCATGTGAATGTGACCGGCAATAGGCAGTCCCTCAAATAACCTGCTCTCAAGCCATGAAGGGTATCCATGCTACCATCACTTTTCTCTACCGTGCTATGTTTCAATTCATGCTACTTCTATTCTGATTGTCTGAGGAAAAGGAACTGAAAGGATGCTCCTTCCATCTTTTCTAGCCCTCTTGCTCAAGTTTGCTCGGAGATAATTGGTGCAGCTTCCATCAGATTTTGTTAGAGGGGTGAAGGGTGTGTGTGGGGAGGAGGGGGAATGCAGTTCACAACTTGTAGAGTTGGTCCCCTGTTAACAGGGAAAGTATTAGTTTATCAAATTTGTTAAAACTTTCAAAGTTCTTGAGTCACATTATCACCATGCAACATTTTAAGATGCTCACCTGGAATTTGTTCATTTTTGTATTTGATGGATGGTATATAGGACGCGGTGGCTCAGTGGGTTAGGACGCTGAGCTTGTCGATCGGAAGGTCGGCAGTTTGGCGGGTCGAATCCCGAGTGCCGCGTAACAGAGTGAGCGCCTGTTACTCGCCCCAGCTTCTGCCAACCTAGCAGTTCGAAAGCACGTCAAAATGCAAGTAGAAAAATAGGGACCACTACGGTGGGAAGGTAACAGCGTTCCGTGCGCCTTTGGCGTCTAGTCATGCCGGCCACATGACCACGGAGACGTCCTCGGACAAGCGCTGGCTCTTCGGCTTTGAAACGGAGATGAGCACCGGCCCCTAGAGTCGGAAACGACTAGCACACATGTGCGGGGGAACCTTTACCTTTCTATATAGGTAACAATCCTACATATATTTAACTGAGAGTAAATTACATTAAGTCCATAGGGATTTAATATGGAGTAGAAATGAAACAGATTGTGTTGAAAATTAATGATTTTTAAGACTGTAATAAAATTATTGTTTTATATCCTCCCCTCCAAAAAAATTCTGAAGGAATTTTTTTTTTACTAAGAGTAAGATCAGGAAAAAAACTAACTAAACTATTCCCTGAAGATAATTTAAATTAGAATTTTGGCAAGCAAATTTTAGTATGGAAAATGAATTTTACAACTTCTAGAATAAACTACTGTGGCTATGTTGTCTAGATGAAATTATGGAAAATTCCTGTAGATGGCAGTCTAATATCAGAGAGTATTGAAATGGTTTAACAGGGAAGCTTTCAAAAAAAAAGATGTTGAAAAGTCAGCTCCTGGTGACTCTATAGATGAATGCTCACCATTATCGCCTGTCTTTAGTAATAAGTCTGTTTTTCTCCTCCATCGTGACATCTGCTGAAAATCCTTCAAGAAAACTGTTTTCTTGGGCAGACGCTGAAGCACTCTGTATGGTTGTCGGAGGCTTTCTTACACCTACGAAGATCCGTTGTGATGGGTTTGCAAAATTGTACTTGAAGTTACTTCTATCTGGAAGAAGACTGAACACACTGTTAATGAAGACAGCAGGGCGGAGATCAACACATTAGGTTGTCTGACTTTACTGCATAGTTTTCATCAATTTCTCTTGAAGATATGTGCAGTATGGTTAGCAAGCTCAGATCACTTCCTGTCTTTCTGCCTCCTTCTTGGCTGGTTCTTACTGGGATGACACTACTTAGGGTGCTCTTCTATTACTAGTGCCTCTCTCTTCTGGGGTTGATGTCATTTTCTTTAAAACAGTTAGTGGTGTTTTCCCAATTAAAAAAAACCTTACTTAGATTCTTCTGTTTTCAACAGTTACAGAGCAGTTTCTAGGTTACTGCTCTTCGCCAAGGAAGTTGAGCAGGTGGTGGCTGGGCAACTCTTAAAATTCCTGTATGCTACTGATTACCAAGATCCAGCTTAGTCCAGCTTCTGGCTCAAGCATGTTGTGGAAATGCTTTTGGTAACTCAGATGAATGATCCCTTAAGGAAGCATGAACATAGAATGGATTTCTCAATCACTTTTGAGACCATCAATCCTTTTAGCCTCCGGGAACACTTGATGGAGTTGTGGGTTAAAGTTACAGCTTAACTTGGTTCCAATCATATTTTGAGGAATGTTAGTACTGAGATATTTCTTCCCTGGTATTATGTACTGGGCTTTTGGAATATCACCACATGCTTTGCTGAAGAACTAACGGTTCTCCAGCAACTCAGACAGGACGTCTCCAGTCCTGCTATAGGTCAACTTTGGGTGGCAAGTATAGCTTCATTCCGATTGGTTAATACCATAGGGCCTGGCTATATATTGAGGCAGCATGACTCCAATCTCTCAGTACAGTTTCTGCTTAAATAAAGTATGTGTTTGTCTGTACTCCTCTGCGTGTTCTCGTTCCTGCTCATCAGAGCCCATGACATAATAATGGTGATGAAGGTGGGATCCTGCTTCTCCGCTTGAGGGCTGAAGTCATGAGGGGACGGAATTACTTGCTGGAGGGAAGAGGCATCTCCCCCCCCTCTAGCCGGCTAGTAAACTACGCTAGCGGCCGCGTGCTCAGAGGAAGCGTCCCCTGAGACCAGAAGCAGGATCCAACAGCAGAGCAGGAATTGAGGAAAAATGCCAAAAGTCGGCAAACTCAGCGAATTCGATATTAAACATCCAGAAGATTGGCCGTCTTACCTCTCACAGGTAGAAAATTACCTACGAGCTAACCAGATAGCAGAGGAAGGCCTAAAAGCTGCAACATTGCTGTTTGTATGTGGGCCAGCGACTTTCAATTTAGCCGAGAACCTCTTCGCGCCAATGCCCATCGAAGCAGTATTTTTTGCTGACCTGAAGAAGAAGCTGACCGGGCATTTCCAGCCAAAAATGTTGGAGATGGCCTGGCGGTTTAAATTTGATGAACGAGTGCAGCTTCCCAGTGAGATGGCATCTGAGTTTATCACGGGCCTAAGGCAGGCCGCACGTCTCTGCAAATTTTCGAATTTAGAGGAGCGTTTGAGAGACCGACTCGTCTGCAGACTTAGAGACAGAACCTTGCAACAGAGATTATTTGCCAGACCAAACCTCACATTCGCTGAAGCACAAGACAAGATCATGGCTGATGAAGCAGCCGGAGGTGCAGTACAAACTGTACAGCCCACCAGAACCCCAAAGACAGCAGTTTCTGTCCACCACGAGGTCGCCATTTGCAGTGGAGAATTGTCAGGAGAGGAGCCCGAAATCAACAAGCTCCAGAGACAGTCAAGCGTGCGAAACCACAGAAATCAACAAAGAGAGAACAATTATGAGGCAGTCCTCTTACTGAGATGTAAGGGGTGCGGAGGCAACCACTCCCACGCAAACTGCAGATTCCATTCGGCCACATGCAGAGCTTGCGGTAGGACCGGGCACATCGCGGTGGTATGCAGAGCTCGCCAGAGAGACAGGCCACGCAAGCACCAGTGGGAGGAACCGACTAGGAAAGGTACTGGGGCCCCTCTATGCTGGGCATATTGCTGCTGAGACTGCTACAGATAAACCTCTGAGCAGAGTATTGTCACGGGTACACATGGGCTGGTTGGTAAAAAGTCCAGGCCCTGAGTTCCAAAGTTATTTTGTCAGGAGACATGAATTGTCAGCACATAAGGGTTGCATATTATGGGGCAACAGAGTTATTATTCCCACAACTTTGAGGGACAGAGTCTTACATTCCTTACATGAAGGCCATCCAGGCATTGTACAGATGAAAGCGTTGGCTAGAAGCTACCTGTGGTGGCCTGGTCTGGATAAGGCTGTAGAGGAGCAAGTCCATGGTTGCTATACCTGTCAGAGGTCTAGGCCTGAAATGTCTCAGGCCCCAGTTCATAGGTGGGAGGAAACACATACCCCCTGGTCCAGGGTTCATATAGACTATGCTGGGCCTTTTCAAGGACAGCTTTTTATGGTAGTAGTGGATAGCCACTCAGAATGGCTGGAAGTAGTTCCAGTCCCTAATATGACTACTGCTAGGACCATCCAGGTGCTGAGAAAACTCTTTGCAACACATGGGTTGCCTGATGTTTTGGTTTCTTATAATGGGGCTCAATTCACTGCTGCTGAGTTTCAGGCTTTTCTCAGAGCTAACCTCATCAGACATGCTACGTCTGCACCATTTCACCCCTCTACGAATGGACAAGCCAAACACATGGTGAGGAAAACAAAGGAGGTGCTCAAGCGCATCATCACAGGTGACTGGCATCATAAACTGGCAGATTTCTTGCTTGTCAACACACTACACCGTGCACAGCTACAGAAAAAAGTCCTGCTGAGCTTCATTAGGGATGGCGATTGATTACTAAACTGGACAGGCTGCATCCAGACAGAGTGGCATTCAAAGCCTCTAAACCAAGACTCCCGAGGGGAATGCAAACAGGTGTTTGGGTTTGGGCCAGAAATTATGGGCCTGGAAACTTGTGGGTTCCTGGTCAGGTGGTCAAAGAATCTGGACCCCTATCTTACAAAGTGGGGTTGGAGGGAGGGCGACTGGTCAGAAGGCATATTGACCAACTTAGAAAAAGAGTTCCAGAGTGGTCACTAAGTGAGGACACAAGTCCCTCCCGAGGTCCTCAAGCTGGCATCCAGGCCACCTCACACCAGTACCACCAGGGTTTTCCTTCCTCAGTGGAACTTGATCCAGAAGAGGAACATGGCAGCTCAGAAGTGCAACATGGAACCCCTGACCAGGCAAACCGGCTGAATGTCAATGACCGTTGTGCCTACTCTGCAAAACAGTCAGACTCTGGGGTGGGCCCACCGGAAGAGGCCAGCCAGAGTAATTCAACTCTGCTGGACACAGGAGCTCAGGGGGACAATGGTCTACCCAGCCCAATGGGTGAGTTGGTAGACCACAAGGTGACTGGAACCCCTAGGCATTCATCCAGACCACATAAAACCCCAGCATATCTTAAAGACTATGTTGTAAAATAAAGTGATGTGTAATTGTATGACAATTTGCCACTATCTACAGAAATTGGGGGTGTATTGTAACTGCTGTAAGACATGCTCATTGAGACGTTGTTTTATCTCTTGTAGTATATTGCATAGTCACATCGTTCTCTAATTTCCTTGTAGTCCACTCTACTAGGCACGTCTGAGAAGGTCGTGTAAGGATTCCTAACTACCTTAGCTTTACAAAACATCACATTCATTATTGTTTAATATTATGTAGTTGGTCCTTGACAATTGTCAAGGGTATTATAGTCTGATCTTAGGAGGGAGAGGTGCTATGTACTGGGCTTTTGGAATATCACCACGTGCTTTGCTGAGAACCGTTAGTTCTCCAGCAACTCAGACAGGACGTCTCCAGTCCTGCTATTGGTCAACTTTGCGTGGTAAGTATAGCTTCAATCCGATTGCTTAAATAAAGTATGTGTTTGTCTGTACTCCTCTGCATGTTCTCGTTCCTGCTCATCAGAGCCCACAACATAATACCTGGAATGTTTTGCTGTGTTCTTCAATATCTATTTGAAGCCTCAGGAGAATCATTGGACAAGGCGGAACTGGGTGCCTCATTTACATGGATGACACCCAAATAGATTTCTCCTTTCTATCTTCTTTTGCTTGGACTGGATTGGGATGTAGATAAGGCATAACTAGCCAAAACTGAGTACAGACAAATTTAAAGGTTTGGAAGTCAGAGATAATTCTGATTGGAGAGGACAGATCTTGATGGGGTTGCGTTCCCTTGAAAGGCAAGGTTCTCAGGCACACCATCTTGACTACTCAGGTGAGATGATGACAAGGGCCCCCTCTTTCACCTGTGTCTGATTTATCAACTTTTTGCCCTTTCCAGAGAGGGCTGTTCTGCATTTTGTGATCCCTGCTTTGAATATAGCTCCTAAATAAATTATTGTAATGTGTTCAGAACATAGAAGCCAGATTTATAATAAATATTCTCTATTCCATATTTTATTCATTGATTGCAAGAGAAATCTGAATCTCTATTTTTATAAAAATTTCCTCTGCATCTTTTTGTTTTTCTTATTTTATATTGTGTATGATTTTTGTTTACTTTTATGATTTTACTATTGTTGCGTTTTCTTTATGGTGCTGCAATTGGCTGATTAATTGTTGATGTTTAGTGTTCTTTAATGTTATATTGCTTTGGCATGCCAGTAGCAGGCAGGTATAAATTTAACAGTCAAACCTTTTTAGAATAAAATTAAAATAAAATTTAGACCAAAGTTAAAGGACAGCTCAGTAATGCTTTGAATCTGTCTAATTACCTGTCTTGTGTTTCTACTTCCATCAAGCTTATTAAGCATAATTGTTTTTTCTAGTTCTTTGTCCACCTGCATTACACATCCAGAATATGTGAGTTTCTATTTGCTGATATCCCCTCAAGGGAGCAGTCAGTCTTTATTTGCTCCAAGAGTGATTGATAGGCTCTTCTTGCAGTCATGGTACTCTTAGTAAACATCTCTAAATCCATAATTCAAAGGCATCTATCTTCTTTCTCTCACTTTTTTTCAAGTGCCAATTTTCAAGGCTATACATTACCTCTGGAAAGACCATTGCTTTAGCTTGTCTGATCTCTGTTGTCCTTGAAATATCCTTATCCTTCACAATCCTGTCCAAATTTGTCATTGCCTTCTGCCTTAGGATAAATTTTCTCTTTACTTCTCCAACATTCTGTCCATCTTTATCTACTGACATCCTAAGTAGGTTTACTGAGTATAGGTCCAATTGTTAAAACAAAAATCCAAATGTGACACCAGGACACAATGGAACTGTATCATTTTGATGCCACGTAACTACAATTTTGCCATAGCAACAAACACTTTGCATCAGAGAAATAATCTGGTTTTACTGATAGACACATGGGGACATTGCCACAGCTTTGCAATGTTTCCATACCTTTCATTGTTTATCAGTAGCAACAATAAAATCATTCTCTTTTTGCTGAAAATTATACTGCTGAAATGAGGTTTGTGCAAACCAGAAGTATAGAGGACTTTCTACAGTTGGAGCATGCATGAGAGTTACACCAGACAAAATACAAACCACAGTTCTTTCTGGTTAGATTATGATTGTGTACCACCAAGTCAACGTTGACTCTCAGAGATTACATAGATAGATTTTCTCCATGGCTATCTGTCCCTAACCTGGCCTTTCAGGTCTTCCAATGATGCACTCATCACCGCTGTAACTGAGTCCATCCAGCTTCTGCTGGTTTTCTTCCTCTTCTCTTTTCTTCCATCTTTCCCAGCATTTGAGCTTTCTCCAGTGAACTGTGTCTTTACATAATTTGCCAAAAGAAAGGATAATTTGAGCCTGGTCATTTTTGCTTCTATTGAGCACGCTGGGTTGATTTGCTCAATGATCCATTTCTGTTTTCTTTGTTATCCATGGTATTCTCTGGATTCTTCTCCAACCGTAATGTTCAAAGGTATCAATGCTCATCCTATCCTGCTTGTATTTATTTAATTGTAAGTCCACAGTGGCTCAATTTGGATTGGGATCATTGCATTATTGCAGTAGAAATAGAAAGATAATCTGATATGACTGGTTTATATAGATAGAATCTGTTCCACAACATACTTAATTGGATTAACAGAGTAATTGTGCCTTGTGGAAATACCAAAAAACCTTACTTGACTTAGTCAGGCTGTGGTTATTAGGTGGTTAAAATTAACCCTAAACAGACCTAATCATGCATGGGGTTAAATTAATCCTACCCAATTTGTTGTGTCCTGGAAATACCTGTATCAGTTTGTATAATTATTGACTTTTATTGTTGATTGTTCAGCAAGAAAAAAAAATCTGGACAGAAAAGATTGATGAAAAATCAAGCTTTTCCATTTCAGTGATTCTTACTCACAAAATCCTGGCTTCTGGCATGATTTCTACCTTCTAGAATAATTAGTAAAGAGGTCTGACTGAATTAGAGATTGGTTACATCAAGACCCTTGTCAAAACAGAGTCTAAAGTAGGATAAAATGAGTCTTCATTCAAATAGCAAATAAGAAACTAGAGTCTTCAAATGTTATTTAAAGGACCACACTAAACTGATGCTTTCTTGATGTCCTTGGCAGGATCATCAGGCTTCCTGACTCACATATTGTAATCCTCAGCCAGTGTGTCCTGTGAGGATTGTGTCACTAGCTGGTGTTTTCTTTACTCTCTTAAGCCTTGTTCCAAGAAGCAGATACCTTCCACTGCAACAGCATGTCAAACATGCCTCCAATGCCTCTTTATCCTTTTGCAAAGCTTAGCACAGAAATTTAATAATTTTCTAAAATTTCATTTTAGAAGAAAAGAATCGTGAACGAATATATCTCCATTAAATCTCTTCAGAGAACTGATTTTATTATTTTCAAACTGAAGCATGGCAAAAAAAACCTACACAAAAAAGTTAGGCCTAATCCCAAACTAATGTATTCCTGTCCTGCCTTGCAGGACACTGCCTCCCTTAATCCAAAATCTACATTTCCCCCCCCCCTCAGGATTCCAGAGTCACCCTTTTCTCTGTTTACTGTACAGGTAGAACACGCTAAGCTGAAATGCAGAAATAGGAATAGCAATAGCACTTAGACTTATATACTGCTTCACAGTGCTTTACAGCCCTCTTTAAGTGGTTTACAGAGCCAGCATATTTTCCCCAACAATCTGGGTCCTCATTTTACTGGCCTCAGAAGGATGGCAGGTTGAGTCAACCTATTATACCAGGGGTCCCTAACCCCAGGTCCGTGGACCAGTACCAGGCTGCGGCATGCCAGTAACTTGGCCACAGAAACAAGCCCCATACGGATGCAGCAAGCACAAAAAACCACGCACCCTCCAGTCTGCGGAAAAACCTCTCTCCATGGAACCGGTCCCTGGTGCCCAAAAGGTTGGGGACCTCTGTATTATACTATAGTTTTCACTGTTGTTATGGAGCCTTATGGAGAAAAATATTAGGAAAAAAAACAATAAGAGCTTCTTTTAAAACGTAGCAGCACCTATCTGACATCAACTGATCTCAAAATAGTACCTAAGCAGAATTGAACCCGTTTAATAGCAATAGCACTTAGACTTATGTACCACTTCATGGTGCTTTACAGCTCTCTCTAAGCAGTTTACATATTGCTGCCAACAATCTGGGTCCTCATTTTAGCAATCTAGGAAGGATGGAAGGCTGAGTCAACCTTGAGCTGTTGAGACTTGAACTGTGGGCAGTTGACAGAATTAGCCTGCAATACTGCATTCTAACCACTGCAGCACTGCGGCTCTCTTATAATGCCTGTGCTCAGAATGTTCCACAAGGAGCCAGTGACAAGCTACTTCTCAGCAGATCCAGGTGGCCTTATGAGAGTCCAGTCTGAGCCAAAGAAGACATTCCTATGTCTTGCTTTCTCCAACTTGCTATGCATTCTCCTCTTCTCCTTTCCCATTCTCAAGGGACAAAGAACTGCAATGATTTCGCAATCAAACACTTTAAAAAAAACCATCCAGACTTCACAGGAATCCTAAGGAGACAGACCTCTGCAGCAGAACTCAGGATTTTATAATCTAAAGTCTGCTGACTTTGCTTTGGATAAATTTGCTTACCATAGCAGTGTACAGTGTGGCTGCATCTTATCAGACGAATGTACAGATTGCTTAGTAACTTTGTTCAAAGTTACAATGCCCCCCCAAAGGAACTTACAATACAATTTTGAAATATTAATGTCTCCCCCCCATTCATAACTGCATTTAGGGCACTTGGCATCCAGCTCTCATTTAATGCCATTTGTAGCACCTTGCTGTCACATGACTATGATTTATGACACTTTTGCTAGAAACCCGTATTTACTTCCAGTTTCTGGCAAAAAATGGCCGACAGTGAACACTGGGCTCGCTTAACAGCTATGGCAGATATTATGTCATGGGCTCTGATGAGCAGGAACGAGAACAAGCAGAGGAGTACAGACAAACTTATACTTTATTTAAGCAGAAACTGTACTGAGAGATTGGAGTCACCCTGCTTCAATATATAGCCAGGCCCTATGGTATTAACCAATCGGATTGAAGCTATACTTGCCGCCCAAAGTTGACCAATGGCAGGACCGGAGACATCCTGTCTGGGTTGCTGGAGAACCATTAGTTCTCCAGCAATTCACGTGGTGATATTCCAAAAGCCTAGTACATAACAGCAGATACTTTCAAAATCACTCTATAAGGAATGTACTTCTTTTAGAATGGGAAAGAATAAAGCAGAAAATATATATTAAACTACCTGAGTGGCTTTCAACAATGGAAGCTTTTGCTTACCCAAATTTAATTAACTATGACAAGATTGTTACCTACAAAGATATTCTAGATAAGGAAGGAAAACTGAAAGACAGACAAGACTTACATCGACAAGGTATTGACTTAGCATGGTGACCATATTTACAAATTCAAACAAGATATAGAAAAGATGCAAAGACATGGGGGGTGAGGTATTACCACCACACACACCCCGTAGATAGGGCTCGCAACTTGGGTGTCCTCCTAGATTCACAGTTCTCCTTGGAAGATCATATAGGAGCTGTGACTAGGGGGGCCTTTGCCCAGGTTCACCTGGTGCGCCAGTTGCGGCCCTATCTGGACTGGGATGCCTTGCGTACAGTCACTCATGCGCTCGTGACCTCTCGTTTAGACTACTGCAATGCTCTCTACATGGGGCTGCCCTTGAGGACTACTCGGAGGCTTCAGCTGGTGCAGAATGCGGCTGCGCGAGTGGTGGTGGGGGTTTCCCAATACTCCCATGTAACACCTCTACTCCGCGAGCTGCATTGGCTTCCGGTTGCCCTCCGGGTGAGATTCAAGGTGCTGGTAATGACCTATAAAGCCCTAAATGGCATGGGTCCGGATTACTTACAGGAGCACCTGCTGCCGGCATCAACTTCCCTTCGTCCAGTGCGCTCCCACAGAGAGGGCCTCCTTAGGGTGCCGTCGGTCAAAGAGTGTCGACTGGCGACCCCCAGGGGGAGGGCGTTCTCTGTGGGCGCGCCAGACCTTTGGAACCGTTTACCGGTTGAGCTCCGGATGGCTCCTGACCTTCGCTCCTTCCACCGTGACCTAAAAACTTACTTATTTGAACAAGCCGGCCTGGTCTGATGGGTTTGGGGTATTTTAATATTAATTTTATTAATTTTTACTGTAATTGGGCTATATTATTTAATTTTTTCTTAACTTTTGTACATTGTATTTTTATTGTATTTATTGCCCTGTACACCGCCCTGAGTCCTTCGGGAGAAGGGCGGTATAGAAATTAAATTAAATTATTATTATTATTATTATTATTATTATTATTATTATTATTATTATTATTATTATTATTATTATTATTTTATAAAGAAGAGACATAATTTGATCAAATATTATTAAAAACAGACGAAAACCTGATTAAGAAACTTTACAGATTTCTGCTAAACTTGAAGATGGAAGAAGAACAAGTAAAAGATACAATGATAACATGTGCAAAAAACTTTGGATATTCTATAGATTTGGAAGACTGACAAAAATTATGGGATAGAAATATTAAATTGACTAAAGCAGTTTCATATAAAGAAAATTTGTATAAAATGTTCTATAGATGGCATATGACACCAGTAAGATTAGCTAAAATGTTTAAAAATGCTTCAAATAATTGCTGGAAATGTAAACAAAGACCAGGTACCTACTACCATATCTGGTGGGTATGCCCTAAAACGAAAAGTTCTGGCTTAAGATACATACCTGGTTGGAAAAGATAACTAAAATACAGGTTGAATTTAAACCAGAACTATTTTTGTTAGGAATATTAGGAGCTAAGTATGAGAAGGAGAATGAGTATCTAATATTGCATGTATTGACAGCAGCAAGCATAGCATTTGCCCAACACTGGAAAAAAGAAAATCTACCAAATGAGGAGATCAAGAAAATGAGGAGATCAAGAAAATTTTAGAATGTGCAGAAATGGACAGATTAACTTTAAAGATTAAAGAGAAAGAGGATTCAATTTATTTTAAAACATGGGATAAATTTTACCAATGGTTAGGAAAACGAACTAGCGAGAAATGAATGTGATATGTTATTTTGAATATATATCAGTAAGGAGAATGATATGTACTGACAAATTGATACCGTATATGATTATTATTTAGCATATACTGTACATTATAGCTATTTACTGTTATATTAATTAGTCTTAACTGAACATACTGTATGTACCCGGACAATGGTCTGTTTGCTAAAGCTTGAAAATCTTATTGGGGGGCAACCCCAATGTTGTTCCCAACCCCGTTCCTACCCTAATCCCGACCCTAACCCCATCCCAAATCCTGATCCTTACCCTGGTCATATCCTCTTCCTAACCCTATAAAATTTAATAAAAACTCTTATAAAAAAACCAGCTCAATCTTGACCACTTTAAGCTGTGTGGACTTCAACACCCAGAATTCCCCAGCAAACATGGCTGGCTGGGTAATTCTGGAAGTTGAAATCCACAAACACCAAGGTTGAGAAGCACTGAGCTATGGCATTTGCTTAACAAGCATCACAAAAAAAGGTTATGGAAACAGGCCTGGGAGCCTGTTTTATGACATCACAACTTACAACTGTAATTGCCAGGCTAAGGTGAGGAGTCCGGGCAGACGAGTTAGATTTTTAACAGTTTGAAGGTGATGTAGCATGCTTAGATATGCATTATTTTCTTGGATCTTTTTAAAATATCAGGTGCAAGGTGTTCTCTAGTTTTTAAATCACTGTGATTTATAAATTTTACTATGGCTAGAGTAGATGTCAAGAAGAAATGAATGCATTTATCACATCCTGTTCAATACGCTGAAATACTGTGGCCTTTCTCCATTGAACAAAATGTTTGTTATGCCCTGCTGTGTAACAGCTGTTGTACGTAAAGGTGCTTCTAATCACATTGCTTATAACTGTAGAAGGAAAACAAAAATCCAAAGTAATCTTGGTCTCTAATTATAAGGTATCTGGGTTTCAAGTTGCATTACAAGTCAAAACCAACACACTGAAATAACTTGGGGGAGGGTTAGGGTTAGGGTTACTGGAAGCCAGTTTGGATACTGAAAGTGAAGAACTTCACTAAGCCACCTTTGACACTGGTGAGTAGATTACTTTCTTTTAAAATTCAACTTCTCTCTGGTAACAACAACAAGACCTGGCAAAAGCTAAGAATAGGAAAGTTAAAGAAAGAGATCAAGGGGCTAAGTCTGACTGCACAAGACCAAGCCTTGAGAAGAAATCCATATAAAAGTCAGAATTGAGAAGACAGCAACAAACAGCAAATGCCTTCTTTGCAAAGAACCTGAAGAAACAGTGGACCACGTGATTAGCTGCTGAAAGATCGCACAGACTGACTAACACAACAGCATGACAGAGTAGCAACAGTGGTGCATTGGAATATCTGTAAGAAACATCACCACAAATTAAACAAAGCAGTAGAAAATGAAGAAGTTAAAGTGCTCTGGGACTTTACAATTCAAACAGACAAGCATCTGGCACACAGTACCCCAGACAACTGGTGATAAGAAAGATAAAATGTCTGGATAGTAGATGTTGCAGTACCTAGAAATAGCAGAGTATATGAGAAAGAACTGGAGACAATCGCAAAATACAAAGACCTGCAAACAGAAATAGAACAACTGTGGAAAAAGAAAGCATAGGTAATACCAATAGTAATTGTGCTCCTTGGAAGCAATCCAAAACATTGGAGCACCACTTGAACACTATTGACATTTACAAATTCACCATCAGTCAATTATGAAAGGCAAATTTATTTGGAACAACTTACATTCTGTGATGATACCTTTAACAACATCCAACGGCAATATCTACCTATCCCAGATCATTGGAAATAATTTGATAGATGTGAGACCAACCATAATTATCGAACTTGTATACAATCTGACTCTCAATGACTCTAGCTAGCTGATGACAACCAAACAAATTACAATAAACTCAATAAAAGACAAAGGTAAAAACTGACAAGTACAATGAAGTGAAGAGTCTCACATTTCCTCACCCAAAGCCTAGGTGAAAAACCAGGTCTTTGAAGCTCTTCTAAACAACAGCAGAGAGGGGACAATCTGGATCTTGGTTGGTAATCTCATTCCAAATGTGCTGCTACAAGAGAAAATGCACTTCCAGGATCCTGAGAGTTGACAATGTTGAAGGAACTTGCGGCGTATCAATTCTACAGAATCGAATTGGCTAGGCAGAAGTTATGGAAGACAGATGGTCTCTCAAGAAACCATGCCCTATGCCGTGTAAAGCTTTATAGCACTTTGAATGACACCTGGAAGCAAACCAGCAATTAGTTTAGCTTGCAAAGCAGATGGATACTGAGGCAAGCTCATTACTATTTGCCCCACTGCATTCTGGGCCAGTTGAAGCTTCTTGGAGGTCTTCAAGGGTAGCCCCAACTTGTACAATTCCTATCTCCATAAGTGAGATTATGAAGAGGGCAGGCACCAGTCTGGGGAAGGAACACTGCTTCCAGCAATTCACCTCAGTTGAGAAAGTATAACAGAGTAACAGAATTGGAAGGCACCTTGGAGGTCTTCTAGTCCAACTCTCTGCTTAAACCAGGAAACCCTATATCATTTCAGACAAAAGGTTGTCCAACCTCTCATTAAAAACCTCCAGTGTTGGAGCATCCACAACTTCTGGAGGCAGGTTTTTCCACTGATTAATTGTTCTAACTGTCAGGAAATTTCTCCTTATTTCTAAGTTAGTTCTCTCCTTGATTAATTTCCATCCATTGCTTCTTGTTCTGCCTTCAGGTTCTTTGGAGAATAGGCTGACCCCCTCGTTTTGTGGCAGCCCCTTAGATATTGGAACACTGCTATCATGCCTCCCCTAGTCCTGAGTTTTTGAGCATTCTGGAAACTGAACGATTTGTGATAAAATGGTCTGTGATCCATGAAAGTCTATGTGATAATAAATTTGTTAGATGCTAAGCTGTCACAGGTGGGGACGTGGTGGCTCAGTGGGTTAGGACGCTGAGCTTGTCGATCAGAAGGTCGGCAGTTTGGCGGGTCGAATCCCGAGTGCCACGTAACAGAGTGAGCGCCTGTTACTTGTCCCAGCTTCTGCCAACCTAGCAGTTTGAAAGCATGTAAAAATGCAAGTAGAAAAATAGGGACCACTATGGTGGGAAGGTAACAACGTTCCATGAGCCTTTGGCATCTAGTCATGCCAGCCACATGACCACGGAGACGTCGTCGGACAAGCGCTGGCTCTTCGGCTTTGAAACAGAGATGAGCACCGGCCCCTAGAGTTGGAAACGACAAGCATGCATGTGCGGGGGAACCTTTACCTTTACCTTAAGCTGTCACAAGATTCTTCATTTCTGCTGCGAGGGATCAATGTGGGAAAGATCCTTGCACTCTTTATTAAGTGAAAATTCACACAAAGTTTACATTTATGTCTCCCAGCTTCAACTTATTTGACCAACTTACAGCTTATGCTGGCAGTGGATTTAGCTTTGCTTCACACAGTAATACAGTGGCAACTATCCAAAGTAGGGTTATAAAGGCCATTTTATAACATGGGGGCTGTGCTTTAGCAATTCAGGTCTGTGAAATAAATCAGAATTTAAGACTAAATTCCAAAACCACTTCTTTTTAGAAGTCTAAAGGAACTATTATTAATAACAAACAGTCTGGAAAAAATTACAAAACAGTTTGCTTCCTGCTTGAATTCTGCCTCCTACCAGTTTAGCAAAATGATTTTTGTTCCCTTGGGTGAAAAAAAACAAATTGAATTTATGCATTCATTCGATTCTAGTTTGAAAAAAATTACCAGGTTTATATAAAAAAGAAACTATCATTTGCAACCTGGTTCTATTTCATCACAGAGAATCTTTTCCTTCCTTCCTTCCTTCCTTCCTTCCTTCCTTCCTTCCTTCCTTCCTTCCTTCCTTCCTTCCTTCCTTCCTTCCTTCCTTCCTTCTTTATGTAATTATTTGGGCTACAGTGCTATAAATACTATGGTACCCCAGAGTAGAAGGAATATAAAGCTACTTTGACTTTAGTTGCAACATCAGTTGCATGAATTCATCATAGGTGTCTTTAACTAAGAAAAACTAATTAGTATTTCTGTTCCTGTATGTAACATTGACTGTGTTTAATTAATCATATTCAACCAGACCCTTGAGAAGATACTCAAGCAAAGTGGGTGGTTCTCCAATGTTGCTTAGAAACATAAAGTATAGAGAAAATGTTAAAATTGAGCTTGTTTTCTGGCAGTTTGCAAATAAGCAAAGGTGTGGAAAAGATATACAATTAACATCTTCCTGAATATTTTTTTTCCACTTCCTAGTTTGGTGAATTCCCATCTCTAACAAAGAAGAGGTTGAGTCAGGCGATTGGCCTTTCTAACTATATATTAAATGACTTGCAGTGTCTCCAGAATTTCAGATAGGAGTCTGTCCCATTGCATTCTGGAGATACCACAGTTTAAACCGAGAACTACAAGGAGAAACAGGAAGCTATAGTAAAACTACAAATTTCCTTTCCATTTGTGCTGGTACTCATATTATCCAACCTACTGAATGGTAGGTTTCAGAATTTGCCCTATGACAGGGTCAATGCAGCTATCTGATGAAATGATAGAATTGAGGGACTTCCAGTTTGCATCATGGTGTTGCAGCCGAAGGGAAGTGGGGCTCCGCTTCCCACGGCTGATTTCGCCCTGCCAGGGGTCTCTAAATGGGCCTAAAATAGCCCCAGAGAGGCGATGAAGAAGGACGGGACCCTCGTAGATCACAGAAAGTTGGCGGTTGATCCATTTGATCTGAGGAAAGTCCTCCAAACCATCAGGGGAAAGGCTAGCCATCGACAACTGAACAAAGAAAGTACCAGCATTACCAGCATTTTAAACAACGTGCATAGAACTGGGTGAGAATATTAATCCTTCCTCTACTACTTTGATACTAGACTCCCTGGGTAAGACAAACTCCCATAAAGCAAGAAATCCCCAAGCATGAGAAGGAGGGGGACTTTTGCCCCACCCTTCCAAAGAAATAAAAGCGGCGGGTGAATTTTTCTATAGAATTAAGAAAACTGTTAAGGGTTTTCTCTTTGAAAGAATATTGGGGTGAAATTTAAGAAACTTTAAAATGGAAATAATTGTTTGCTTTAAGTGTTGGAAAATGATCTGCCTGTGGAACTCCAGACTGCCCCCGACCTTCGTTCATTTCGCCGGGATTTGAAAACCTGGTTCTTTGATCTATCTGGCCTGGACTGAGGGGTTTTAAGTTTTTAAACTTTGTTTTAATTTGTTGGGCTATTAATTAATTTAATTCATTTTAATTCTATTTCTATTTCAACTGTCTGGTTCATCCCTCATTTTTCCCTCCAGCAGCACTCTAGGCATTTCTTAAGCCCATTCAGAACCCACAGCTCCTCTGTGAACCAAGGGAAGTATCAGGAGCAAAGGGTCAAGAGAGACAGCATAGGCACAGTCTTGTCCAGGGTGACAGTTTTGGCAGGGCTATGCAGCAAAACTCTTGGGATATTCTCCAGTTCCCATTGTAACTCATTCAGATTCATCAAATGGTCCGGCCTCCCTGCAGAGAAGGGAGGCCTAATAGAATCTCAAGGACACCAGAGCGTGATTGGACTCTTGACAGTGACAGGGGAGATAATGAAAGATCCCTCAACAGATCTTGCCATTGCTCCGACAAGATCATATCCAGCGTGTTACCGCTGTCATGAGTCGGGCCCCAATTAACACTACAGCCCCAATAATCTGGGATAAGCCCACGGCTGCCATGGTGACCTTGAACTCCTGGGCCTCTTCCATGGCTAAACCCAGGTATGGAAGACTGAAGTCAGCCCAAACCATAAGCCTGGGTAACTCCACTGTAACCCTGACAGGGCCTCCAGGAGTTCAAGCAAGGAGGGTGCCATGCAGCAGGGAGGCTAGTACAGTACTACCGTGAGCCCGGCTTCAGAAACAGGATGTCACAACCAGAAACTCAGGGAGAAAGGCCCCTGAAAGCCAAAAGAGATTCTCATAAGATTTAATTTAATTTAATTTAATATTTGCATTTGTATACCGCCCTTTCCCTGAGGACTCAGGGCGGTTTACAGGGAATTAAAAATCAAAACATACAAAAGTTAAAACCAATTTAAAAAGCATTAAATTCACCCTGTACATTAAAACCCCAGTTAAAATTTTCTCCTCAGCCTGGGCCCGAGAGCTCAAAGAGCCAGGTCTTCAGGCCCCGGCGGAATGATCGGAGGTCGGGAGCAGTCCTCAGCTCTACCGGCAGCTCTACCGGCAGCTGGTTCCAGCTGCAGTCCCACCTTCTTTCCCTGCCTTGGCACCAAACCCTAAACCTGGTTGGGCACATCTCTAAGAGGGGAACCCCCCTCTTCAAGAGTCATTCAGGATTCAGTGATGCATGCCAGGTCAGCTCACTTCTTGTTGATAAGGTCTTGGATAAGGGGAGCCTTATTATTGACTGCTCCAGCCTTCACCAGAAGCAGTCGTACCCCAGGGTCTCCAAGGATATGCTGTCCAGGTACTAGGAGTGAACTCAGGGGGCTGAAACATGTCACAGGTGCTACACATCATGGGTCTCTTCTCCTGTAATGATCCTACTTAATTTACTACTGAAAGTTCCCCCATATGTGGGGGTTAAATGATATAGTAACCACTACGGAGCCAAAATTTCATCAGCTACATTCTCGTAATTTTTTCTAAAATAAGGAACTTTGTAACAAGACAATTGCCAGCCTTAAATGTGGTGGTTTATAATCTTACCCCCTTCATGGATTACTGCCCCTTCATGGATTACTGCCTTGTCATGGCGAAGGGGCTTGTGTAATTCAATGAACCTATGAGCTATGCCATGTAGGGCCACCCAAGACGGACAGGTCATAGCAGAGAGTTCTGACAAAACGTGATCCACTGGAGAAGGAAATGGCAACCCACTCCAGTATCTTTGCCATGAAAATCCCATGGACAGTACCAAAAGGCAAAACGATATGACGCTGGAAGATGAGCCCCTCAGGTCGGAGGTCGTCCAATATGCTACTGGGGAAGAGCAGAGGGCTAGTACTAGTAGCACCAGAAAGAATGAAGCGACTGGGCCAAAGCCAAAAGGACGCTCAGCTGTGGATGTGTCTGGTGATGAAAGGAAAGTCCAATGCTGTAAAGATTTTTTCTCCATAGGAACCTGGAATGTAAGATCCATGAATCAAGGAAAGCTGGACATGGTCAAACAAGAGATGACAAGACTGAACATCGACATCTTAGGTATGAGCGAACTAAAATGGACAGGAATGGGTGAATTTAATTCAGATGACCATCAGGTATACTACTGCGGGCAAGAATCCTTCAGAAGAAATGGAGTAGCCTTCAAAGTCAATAAAAGAGTAGGAAAAGCAATACTGAGATAAAATCCTCAAAATGACAGAATGATCTCAGTTCGAATCCAAGGCAAACCATTCAATATCACAGTAGTCCAAGTCTATGCCCCAACCACCAGTGCTGAAGAGGATGAAATTGACCAGTTCTATGAAGCCCTACAGCACCCTATAGAACTAACACCAAAAAATGATGTCCTTATCATCATGGGGGATTGGAATGCTAAAGTAGGAAGCCAAAAGATAACCGGAATAACAGGCAAGTTTGGCCTTGGAGTACAAAATGAAGCAGGGCACAGGCTGATAGAATTTTGTCAAGAGAATACGATGGTCATAGCAAACACTCTTTTCCAACAACCCAAGAGATGGCTCTACACATGGACATCACCCGATGGTCAACACAGAAATCATATTGACTATGTGCTCTGCAGCCAAATATGGAGAAGCTCTATACAGTCAGTAAAAACAAGACCAGGAGCTGACTGTGGCTCAGACCAGGAGCTTCTCGTTGCAAAGTTTAGGCTTAAACTGAAGAAAGTAGGGAAAAGCACTAGGCCACTCAGGTATGAATTAAATCATATCCCTGTTGAATATACAGTAGAGGTGACAAATAGATTTAAGGAATTAGATCTGATAGACAGAGTGCCTGAAGAACTATGGACAGAGGTTCACAACACTGTACAAGAGGTAGCAACTAAAACCATCCCAAAGAAAAAGAAATGCAAGAAAACAAAATGGCTCCCTGAGGAAGCTTTGCAAATAGCTGAGGAAAGGAGGGAAGTGAAAGGCAAGGGAGAAAAAGAAAGATACACCCAATTGAATGCAGAATTCCAGAGAATAGCTAGAAGAGATAAGAATGCCTTCTTAAATGAACAGTGCAAAGAAATAGAAGAAAACAATAGAATAGGGAGGACCAGAGACCTTTTCAAGAAAATTGGAGAGATGAAGGGAACGTTTCATGCAAAAATGGGCATGATAAAGGACCAAAATGGCAGGGACCTAACAGAGGCAGAGGAGATTAAGAAGAGGTGGCAAAATTACACAGAAGAACTATACAAGAATGAGCTTAACGTCTCTGATAATCACAATGAGGTGGTCACTGACCTTCAGCCAGACATCCTAGTATGTGAAGTGAAGTGGGCCTTAGAAAAGTTGAGCAACAACATACCTAGTGGAGGTGACAGTATTCCAGCTGAGCTATTCAAAATCTTAAAAGACGATGCAGTAAAAGTGCTACACTCAATTTGCCAGCAAATTTGGAAAACTCAACAGTGGCCACAGGATTGGAAAAGATCAGTTTACATTCCAATTCCAAAGAAAGGCAGTGCCAAAGAATGTTCAAACTATCGCACCATTGCACTCATTTCACATGCTAGTAAAGTTATGCTTAAAATCCTACAAGCTAGACTCCAACAGTATGTGGATCGAGAACTACCAGAAGTAAAGGCAGGATTTCGAAGAGGCAGAGGAACTAGAGATCAAATTGCCAACATACGCTGCATCATGGAGAAAGCTAGAGAGTTCCAGAAAAACATCTACTTCTGCTTCATTGACTATGCTAAAGCCTTTGATTGTGTGGATCATAACAAACTGTGGCAACTTCTTAAAGAGATGGGCGTACCAGACCATCTTATTTGTCTCTTGAGAAACCTATATGTGGGCCAAGAAGCAACAGTGAGAACTGGACACAGAAACACTGATTGGTTCAAAATTGGGAAAGGAGTCCGGCAAGGCTGTATACTGTCACCCTGCCTATTTAACTTATATGTAGAGCACATCATGAGACAGGCAGGGCTAGATGAATCAAAAGTTGGAATTAAGATTGCCGGAAGAAATATCAACAACCTAAGATATAGGTTAGGTTTATGTTTATTAAATTTATATGCTGCCCTTCTCCCTGAGGACTCGGTAGCTCACAACAGTAAAAAAAGTTAAAAGATATAAATACAAAAATTAAAAGAGGATTAAACAATATAATAAAGAAGAACAATTTAAACCAATAAAAAACTAAATTTAAAAACCATGATCAATCCAGTCCCGCTTGTTGGAATAACCAGGTCTTTAGGTCACAGCAGAAGGACCGAAGGTCAGGGGCCATCCGCAGCTCTGGAGGCAGTTTGTTCCAGAGGTTCGGTGCGCCCACAGAAAAGGCTCTCCCCGTTGGGGTCGCCAGACGGCATTGCCTGGCCGACAGCACCCTGAGGAGGCCGACTCTGTGAGAGCGAACCGGGCGATAGGAGGTTGACATTGGCAGCAGGTGGTCTCGCAAGTACCCCAGGCCTAATCCATGTAGGACTTTAAAGGTGATTATCAGCACCTTGAATCTCACCCTGAGGGCAACCGGAAGCCAATGCAGCTCACGCAGGAGTGGTGTAACATGGGAGTATCGATATACTCCCATAAGCACCCACACAGCCACATTTTGCACCAGTTGAAGCCTCCAGGCGCACTTCAAGGGCAGCCCCATGTAGAGAGCATTGCAGTAATCCAGGCGAGAGGTGACAAGGGCATGGGTGACCGTGCAAAGGGCATCTCGGTCCAAAAAGGGGCGCAACTGGCGTACCAGGTGAACCTGTGCAAAAGCCCCCTGGTCACAGCAGTTAGATGATCTTCCAAATTAAGCCATGAATCCAGGAGGACACCCAAGTTGCAAGCCCTTTCTGAGGGGGGCAATAGCTCCCCCCATCAGACGAGATGGAACCTGTTGGACAGTACGAGATGCCAGTATCCACAGCCACTCGGTCTTGGAGGGGTTCAGCCTGAGCCTGTTCCTTCCCATCCAGACCCGCACTGCCTCCAGGCACTGGGACATCACATCAAGGGCATCACTGGGTTGGCTCGGGGTGGAGATAAACAACTGGGTATCATCGGCATATTGGTGATACCTCACCCCAAAGCCACGGATGACCTCACCCAGCGGCTTCATATAGATGTTGAACAGGAGGGGGGAGAGAACCGACCCCTGAGGTACCCCACAAGAAAGGGGCCTCGGGATAGATCTCTGCCCCCCTGCCACTACAAACTGCGAAGAGCCCGAGAGGTAGGAGGAGAACCACTGTAAAACAGTGCCTCCCACTCCCAACCCCTTGGGCCGTTGCAGCAGGATACCATGGTTGATGGTATCAAAAGCCACTGAGAGGTCAAGTACGACCAGGACAGAGGAGCAACCCCTGTCCCGGGCCCACCAGAGATCATCTACCAGTGTGACCAATGCCGTTTCTGTGCTGTAACCGGGTCTGAAATCGGACTGGTACGGGTCCAGATGATACCACTCTAATGGCAGAAAGTGAAGAGGAACTAAAGAGCCTCTTGCTGCGGGTGAAGAAGGAGAGTGCAAAACTTGGGTTGAAACTTAACATTAAGAAAACCAAGATCATGGCATCCGGCCCTCTCAATTCCTGGGAAATACATGGGGAAGAAATGGAGGCAGTGACAGATTTTATTTTCCTGGGCTCCAAGATCACCACAGATGGGGATTGCAGCCAAGAAATTAAAAGATGCTTGCTCCTGGGGAGGAAAGCCATGGCAAGTCTAGACAGCACACTAAAAAGCAGAGACATCACTCTGCCAACAAAAGTGCATATAGTCAAGGCTATGGTCTACCCAGTTGCAATGTATGGCAGTGAAAGTTGGACCATAAAAAAGACTGAGCGCCAAAGAATTGAGGCCTTTGAACTATGGTGCTGGAGAAGACTCCTGCGAGTCCCTTGGACTGCAAGGCGATCAAACTGGTCAGTCCTAGAGGAGATCAACCCTGACTGCTCTTTAGAAGGCCAGATCCTGAAGCTAAAACTCAAATACTTTGGCCACCTAATGAGAAGGAAGGACTCACTGGAGAAGAGCCTAATGCTGGGAAAGGTTGAGGGCAAGAAAAGAAGGGGACGACAGAGAATGAGGTGGCTAGATGGAGTCACTGAAGCAGTAGGCGTGAGCTTAAATGGACTCCAGAAGATGGTAGAGGACAGGAAGGCCTGGAGGAATATTGTCCATAGGGGCACGATGGGTCGGACACGACTTCGCAGCTAACAACAACAACAAATAATCTTGCTTTTCATTCTTTTTCTTCTACATTCTATTGTTACTATTTTGTAAACTACTGCATTTTTTTAGGAATAGCTATGTACTGTAAGAGTAAGAATTTTGAGTCATTTTAAGTTCCTTTCTCCATCTCTGGGGATTCACCATCTATCAACCAGTTAATCTCCAAAGTGATAGAATCAAATCTGTTTCCTAGTAAAGAGCATTGATGGGTCCTTGGTGCTCACTGAGCTTGGTTGTTTTCTTGCAAATGTTTTATTACAAACTAGGTAACATCATCACTGTTAGTGCTAATACTCATCAGTAATGAGTATTCCATAGCATATATCCTCTAAACAACTTTTTTTTTTACAAAAGATTTTATATATGTGACATAACAGGAATGAGATAAAATACAGTGCTCATTATTTTTCTTCTTTAAGCCTGTATCTTTATCTTTTTTTTTCCTTTATTACTTATGGGAAGCTTTTATAATTGTGTGAATTTAAATTTTTGTCTTTGGGACAAAGGTATGTTACAGATAAGAGATTAATGCTGAGCAATTTTGCTTCAAGAAGCACAAGAAACTGATTAAAATGAAACAGTAAAATAATAAAATGGTACTTTTGCCTGAAACAGTGTTCTAAGCCAGATAAGGTATAATATACAGTACACACAACCCATACCACCACACAACCAAGGTATAGTAGAGTATAACAAAAGTCTCTCTCTGAGGGAGATTGGTGATTAAAAAATGTGAAAAATAAATGAAAAAGATTAATATAAACACAAACGATATCCCCATATATTCAAACCCAAAATAAAATAAAGGCAAAATAAATGAAAATCAAATTGCTAGAGACATGATAAGAAATGCAGAATAATTCCAGTTGAAACAAGCTGCTGTCAAAGCTTTTTTAAAGTCCTGGTAAAATACACAAATTCAGGGCAAATTATTTTTTTCCCCCACAGTTGATACCAAACTGTATACTTCTATACTTATTGAGCACACTGCAAGCGCAGTTGTAGAACTTGCAATATACATCTACATACTAACAATAAAATGCCAGTCTGATCCCTTATTTTTTATTCCTTCTTTGTACAGAGGAAGACTGTTTGCCTCAAACCTTATCCACACATTCCTTGTTACTATATTACTAATTAGCAGAAAATGAAGCTTTCAAAGCATGAAGCTTAATGAAATATTTGTTTACTGCTGTCTTTCTCAACTTTGGCAACTTCAAGAGGTGTGGACTTCAACTCCCAGAATAAAAATTCTTCAATAAAAATTATATTTCAAAAAAGGAAGGTATGTCAAAGAACATCTCAGTCTGAAGGTGCCTTCTCTCTGAAGGACTCTCTAGTTCAAGTTTAATTTTAAAATAAAGAACCATTGGAAGGAGTTGCATTAGGTTCATTGGGTGAGTTTTCCCAGCAGAAAACAGGGAATGTGATAGAAGAGGGAAAGAACATCGTGCCTCCTAGTGCTGACCACATGCCTAAACATAGAAGATAAGTCCCAAAGGTGCTTTTCAAAAGGCAATTGGACTTTGATTTTTTTCCTTGAAAATGTTTCACTTCTCATCCAAGAAACTTCTTCAATTCTGGAGTTCTTCTGAACTGAAGATGCTTCTTCAATGAGAAGCAAATGATTTTCAGGGGGAAACACACGCACCCCCGAAGTCCAATTGCCTTTTGAACAGCACCTTTGGGACAACCATGACCTGGATGATTGAGAATCTCCTTAGACATAGAAGAAAAGGCATCTGGTGCAGTGCCTAGCTGATATCATCCACTATGTCACCAGGAAAAAGTTTAGGGCTACCTAGAAGCTTATCTAGTCAGTCTTGGTGGAGGTGTGTCTTTCTCTTCACAATTCCTTAATTATGATACTGTTTCTTCTCTGATTATTTATTTATTTATTTATTTATTTATTTATTTATTTATTTATTTATTTATTTATAAAATTTATTGGATGCCCATCTTACTGTAGGGCAGTGGTGGCGAACCTATGGCACGTATGCCAGAGGTGGCACTCAGAGCCCTCTCTGTGGGCACATGCACCATTGCCCCATCCCCGGCTCCCCCATGGCCCCCTCCTCACCAGCAGCCCCCCCCCAGAGGAGAGTCGTCCCCGAGCATGGCCTGCACAGAGGAGTGCAGCCAAGGACATGGCAGCCCTCACACCCTGTTGCGTGCAGTTGATGCTGTGGGGCGCAGGTGGAAGCCTTGCCTGCCATAGCGCTGCTGGGCCATCTGGGTGATATACGGCAGGCTATAGAGGTGGTGGGTGGTCCTGCAGGCAGGGTCGGATCAGGGGTGGAGCAGGCAGGGGTGGCGGGGAGGGGCTGGTTTTGGGGCACTTGGTCTCTAAAAGGTTTGCCATCACTGCTATAGGGTAACACTGGGTGGCTTGCAGTTACAGCCAAGCTAAAACATAAAAAGTTAAAAACAAACATTAAAACCAAAGGCACATGGGGAGGGCAGGGATGGAGTGGGGTGGGGTGGGGGAGGTGGGATCTTTATTACCCAATCCACCACCAACTCCATTGTGCTGTTCCCCACCAGGGCCCCAAAGCGATAGGCCCTTTATGAAAAGATAGGAGGGTTGGGGCCAACCTCAGATTGGAGGGCAAGATGTTCCAGAGGAAAGGAGCAGAGAAGGCCCTCCTCCTGGACCCCCACCTGCCAGAATAATTGGGGTGACGGGACCCGCAGCATGCCTCCTCTGCTGGCACAAGTGGTACAGGCCAATCCCAGTGGGGTGAGATGGTCCCTCAAGTTATCAAGGGTTGTTGCCTACTTTTCTGGGCATTAGCTGCTGGAAGACTGCTTCCTAGGCTTTTGATTGTATCTTTTAAATGATATGTAAATGGGATTTTTTTAAATTATTCCTTGCAACTGAAGCAAACCACAGGATGAATCTTCGGGACTGAATAGTCATGCTGCCTACAGAGAATAACTTCAGGATTGAACCAGATGACACAAAGCATTATATGGAGTCAGGGGATGAAGATGATTGTTAGTATTCTCCTTAAAACAGGGAAATGCTTTGAACAGACTGCAATCCTTCCCCCTTTCGTATGAACTTAGGGCATCCTTTTCAGATTAGCATAATTAAAAATAAACTATCCTAACCCCATCAATCCATTATTCCACTCAGACTCCACCCAACAGACAATGAGTAATTTCCAAAGAATTGGTGTTCACCACCGCAAATCCCACTCTCACCTGCTAGACACAGTTGCAACATAAAGAAAGGTTTTGTTACTCTGCCCTTGACACAGAGTTCTTGGGATGTATAATCTTGTAAATAAGCCCAGTGAATGACATAGCTCCATTTCCTGCCTTTGATCTCTTTGCTATTTTTATGCAACCAATCGATTCTCTATTTGTCACTGTGTTTATATTTTGCAGATTCCTTTATTTTAGCCAGCGTATTCACCCAGCTTTGGCATCTGGGGCCTCTTTTCCCTCCACTCATTATCCTTTTTAACCCAACCATTGTTTACATCTATAGATTCTCCTCTGTAAAAAGACATGGCTTTTTTTTTTTAAAAAAAGCTGAAAACGTTATACCTTATTCTGATCTATAAACCCCAGTGGGATCCTTGCAGCTTCTGGAGCTCTTTTCATTGATTAACCTGAATGAACTTCATCTGGAAGGCAGCCAAGATACTTCTCTAATATTTCCAGTTTGCTTGTGGAAGTCCCTCTTGGAATACTACAGAGGTGACATAACAGAAAGTCAAGGAAAAAGAACAAGTTATGTTCTCAACTCAGTGTGAATCTGCAATATAGTTGGAGGCCAAATGAGAACAGGCTTCCTTGATTCCAAATAAATTTCCCTAAATAAGATAACAGCAAAAGAACCTTTTAAAGATAAGCTAATGAGCATGTATGCACAGCAAAGAAGAGAGATTCTAATTTGCAGTACATCTGCATGTGGCAATGCAAGACAGAGAAATTAACAATTTATTGTTTTTCCTACAAATTCTCATTTGATCTGATGAAAGAATATTTACTTTGAAAATAACTCCAAAGACTAGAACATGACAACATGACAATTTGTGGAGTGGGGTCTGTCAAAAGCAGCCATGATTGTAGGAGATGACCAGGCTGAGCCTGAGGAAGAGGTCAAGCATGTCATTAGTCTTGAGTCACTTTGTGCCCAGAAGAGATCTAAGTCCAGCCCACCTTGACTCTCAGATGAAATTGCTCTATCATCTAGGGAAAAGGAAGACCAAAACTTCTAGTCACATGCCTATGTAAGTGTAAAGGCCACAAAGAATGGCCTTCAGAAACAGCTACCAAAAGCAAGAGTCAGATAAGTGAGGCTTGAGCCCAGGCAGAGAAAGTAATTTGAGAAAATGTCTCAGATGGGCCCCCTCTCTGGTTCACACAAAAAGAAAATGAAGGACGGAGGAGGCACATTCAGACTTCCCAGGTTCTGTTACAATAAAAATAGTCCTGATAAACATGGCATTGGTTTCTTAACCTTGTAGTATTGATAGCTTTATACAACGGAGGTATATTATGAAAATTCCTTCCTTTCCTGTTTAGTTTTTAACTATTTGATTTGTCAGAAAGGCAGCACAGGTTTGATAGTCTGATCTGTCTTTCACCTCAGAATTAGTGGAAAGACGTCAGGTGAAGTTGGGTGGTGGAACAGAAGCTACCAAGCCACTACTGCAAACCAGGATGTGAAGGTCCAGAAGACTTCAGGGTAATGGAGTTTGAGACCTCCAAACTTCTACCTTCTGGGGTCAGCCTGACTACTGCATGGGCTATTTAGATTCCAGAATTGTATTAATCCTCCTCTTCTAATGTCGTAATCCCTACTGAATAAGCTCCAGAAAATGAGAATGGTATTTGTGGAAGAGGTTAAAATACAAGTAGATGACCCAATCCTTGACATTCAGATTCCTAAATTTGTGTTACCTTCAGTAATAGTCATTTCTTCATAACCACGATGATGCCAAAATGATTAAAAGTGTGCTGTTGAATGCTGAATCCTAGTAGCTTTTCTCTTCATCCTGATTTTTTATATATATAATTCAAGGACATCTGTAGTTTGTGTATTAAGCAAAAAGTCTGCTTCTGAAGGGGAGGGAGAAATTTCTTAGAGTAGAGAAATTAAATTAGCAGCATGGACTGCAATGCACATGAAATAAAGGATTTATTAAGGAAATTCTGCAGAGGCAATAAACATTAGAGGGAACCTAATGGAGCAGAACTCCTAAGTGAAAACCTAGAAAAGGGGAAAGCAATTTCAAGATAATGCTTTTAAATTTACATAATTTGGGAAATGGGCAGCAGAGTTGGAGGAAAAACACACCCCATCTGGACTAGTCTCTGCAGGTATTTGTGCTTGGCCAAAGAAATTTTGTTATTTTATAGAAGCCCTATAAAAAGTCAGAGGCAAATGGCAACTGTATGAAAACTTTGCTTCTTTGCCTAATATAATGACCATTCACGATGCATGCATTACCTGTACAATACTCTTAATTTGTTTTAATTTAGTCCACATAAGAAATGTAGCTCTCTCCTGGAAATATTCCAATTTTTCTGTGGCAACAAGGTTTATATGGCAGCCATATTAGTCATGGTACAATAGATTTGTTCACTGCTACCATACTGCAGATAGCAGATAGATAACTGCTGTGAAATTCAGCCAATCTGGCTAGTGACAATGCTACAGGGAGTTGTGGTTCTAAACAATCCTACATTGCCTATCTCCAGGGTACAATGTTATGGATATATCTATGGAGATTCTCAGTCATCCAGGTCAAGGTTGTCCCAAAGGCCCTTTTTCAAAAGGCAGCTGGACTCTGTTTTCCCTTGAAGACATTCCGCTTCTGATCCAAGAAGCTTGTTCAGTTCTTCAGAAGCTTCTTGGATAAGAAGCAGAACATCTTCAAGGAAAAACAACAGCTGCCTTTTGAAAAAGCTCCTTTGGCACAATGTTATGGACATTTTTACCCAGCCCTTTCAGTCTCTCTCTCTCCATAAAGCAAATGCAGAAATTTTAAAAAGAGCAGTGGGGGAATCTCTGAATGCTCTTATATGGGATGCCCTTTACCTTTTTGGTATGGGTCAATCCATATATTTAAAAGTGAGCATCGTCTGCCCATTCAATGGAAATTTTTTCAACTGCAAACACATCATGAAAAATTGCTACGTAATAATTTCAAACCAGCAACTTGTAGAAGCATGTTTCTGGCATATTCCCACAATTATTTTAAATCATATCATGCATGTCTATTATGGAAGTTTTATTTAGTACCCAAGAGGAATATGGAAATGCCTGCCTATCTTCTTCCTTCCTGTCTATTACTGAAAAGTATCTTATATCTTATCTTATTCTCCAAATAAGGTATCTTATATCTTATCTTATTCTCCAAATTTTCCTAAATATGGGTTTTTAATATGAAGGCTATACAGGAAGTCCTTAGTGACCATCCATTTCATGGATCCTGAAATGTTACTTACGGCCCAGGTACAAAGTACCAATATTCTCCCTCTTGCAACCACATGACTACATTTTGAGCACTCAGCAAACAGCCACATTTATGACCATTTGCAACATTCCATGGACACATGACAACTATTTATGACATTTTCTGGTGTTTACTTCCAAAATTTGCTTAACTATTCCAGCATTCACTTTATTACCACATTTGTTTAATGACTGCCACAAAAATGGTTATAAAATTGGGTGTGGTCATGTGGTGATCACAATTTATGACTGAAATTGCTAGCTCAATTAGGGTGGTAAGCCTAGGACTAATTGTACTGGAAAATGTCATGCTGTATGAAAATAAAAATGCATACATAAATAATATTTAGTTAATGATGTTGTCTATATGGGAAATACATTGGGATATGTTAATTTTGCTTCTTAGAGACTGTTTACAACAATTAAATCTGAAATTTGCTAACACAAGATTAACTTTGGTAACCATCAATGGACAGCGTTAAAAAGGGATGAGACAAATATATGGAAGATGGAGCCTTGGTGGAGCAGTGGGCTAATGCCTTCCTAAGTAACACCAGCTGCCTGGAATTAGTGCAGGTTCGAGTCCCACCAGGCTCAAGGTTGACTCAGGCTTCCATCCTTCCGAGGTAGGTAAAATGAGGACCCAGATTGTTGGGGGCAATAAGCTGACTTTGTAATAATGGCGCTTGGGGTGTGTGAAAGCCCTAATAAGCAGGCATATACATAGAATGAAGGCTATTGCTAAGCACATTGGTTTGTGCTTCTTAGATTGCAAGCCGTCCTGAGTCTTCGGAGAAGGGCGGGATATAAATGGGATTTTAAAAAAAGATACGGCTATGAATGGCTACTAATGATTGTATATTACTTCTAAAATCAGAATCTATAAGTCTTTTGACACAGGTTGTTGTGGAACTCAGTGAAATAATGTTCCTGCTTTCATGCCTGGCATTTGGACTTCGCAAAGACATTATGTGGCCACTAGAAGAACAGGATGACTTTTGAACTTATACAACACAGTCTATTTTCTTTGTAACTGTCTCATAGCATGGAAGGGTCTTGGTGCAGTTTATAGGAAATATTTTTTAAAAAATATTTAAAAAGATACAATATAGAATATAGATGAGATTTTGCTTTTAGATGACTTTAGGTGGGCTTGAAATAGGGATGGTGTCACCAACCTAGCCCTTGATTTTTTATTGGCTTATTGTACCAATGAAGTCATCCATCAATACAGATGTAATACTCAGCAATATGCTGATAATATTCAGTTATACATCTCTACTCTGAATCATCTAAGTCAGGGCTTTTCAACCTTTTCACTGATTGTACCACTTTTTGTTGTTGTTAGCTGTGAAGTCGTGTCTGACCCATCGCGACCCTATGGACAATGTTCCTCCAGGCCTTCCTGTCCTCTACCATCTTCTGGAGTCCATTTAAGCTCACGCCTACTGCTTCAGCCACCTCATTCTCTGTCATCCCCTTCTTCTATTGCCCTCAATCTTTCCCAGCATTAGGCTCTTCTCCAGTGAGTCCTTCCTTCTCATTAGGTGGCCAAAGTATTTGAGTTTTAGCTTCAGGATCTGGCCTTCTAAAGAGCAGTCAGGGTTGATCTCCTCTAGGACTGACCGGTTTGATCGCCTTGCAGTCCAAGGGACTCGCAGGAGTCTTCTCCAGCACCATAGTTCAAAGGCCTCAATTCTTTGGCACTCGGCTTTTCTTATGGTCCAACTTTCACTGCCATACATTGCAACTGGGAAGACCATAGCCTTGACTATACGCACTTTTGTTGACAGGGCGATGTCTCTGCTTTTTAGAGTGCTGTCTTGATTTGTCATGGCTTTCCTCCCAAGGAGCAAGCGTCTTTTAATATCTTGGCTACAGTCTCCATCTGCAGTGATCTTGGAGCCCAGGAAAATAAAATCTGTCACTACCTCCATTTTTTCCCCATCTATTTGCCAGGAATTGAGAGGGCCGGATGCCATGATCTTGGTTTTCTTAATGTTAAGTTTCAACCCAAGTTTTGCACTCTCCTTCTTCACCCGCAACAAGAGGCTCTTTAGTTCTTCTTCACTTTCTGCCATTAGAGGGGTATCATCTGCATATCTTAGGTTGTTGATATTTCTTCCGGCAATCTTTATTCCAACTTTTGATTCATCTAGCCATGCCTTTCTCATGATGTGCTCTGCATATACGTTAAATAGGCAGGGCGACAGTATACAGCCTTGCCGGACTCCTTTCCCAATTTTGAACCAATCAGTGGTTCCGTTTCCAGTTCTCACTGTTGCTTCTTGGCCCACATATAGGTTTCTCAAGAGACAAATAATATGGTCTGGTACGCCCATCTGCTTAAGAACTTGCCACAGTTTGTTATGATCCACACAATCAAAGGCTTTAGCATAGTCAATGAAGCAGAAGTAGATGTTTTTCTGGAACTCTCTAGCTTTCTCCATGATGCAGCGTATGTTGGCAATTTGATCTCTAGTTCCTCTGCCTCTTCGAAATCCTGCCTGTACTTCTGGTAGTTCTCGATCCACATACTGCTGGAGTCTAGCTTGTAGGATTTTAAGCATAACTTTACTAGCATGTGAAATGAGTGCAATGGTGCGATAGTTTGAACATTCTTTGGCACTGCCTTTCTTTGGAATTGGAATGTAAACTGATCTTTTCCAATCCTGTGGCCACTGTTGAGTTTTCCAAATTTGCTGGCAAATTGAGTGTAGCACTTTTACTGCATCATCTTTTAAGATTTTGAATAGCTCAGCTGGAATACTGTCACCTCCACTAGCTTTGTTGTTGCTCAGCTTTTCTAAGGCCCACTTCATTTCACATTCTAGGATGTCTGGCTCGAGGTCAGTGACCACCTCATCGTGGTTATCAGGGACCGTTAAGCTCATTCTTGTATAGTTCTTCTGTGTAATTTTGCCACCTCTTCTTAATCTCTTCTGCCTCTGTTAGGTCCCTGCCATTTTGGTCCTTTATCATGCCCATTTTTGCATGAAACGTTCCCTTCATGTCTCCAATTTTCTTGAAAAGATCTCTGGTCCTCCCTATTCTATTGTTTTCTTCTATTTCTTTGCACTGTTCATTTAAGAAGGCATTCTTATCTCTTCTAGCTATTCTCTGGAATTCTGCATTCAATTGGGCGTATCTTTCTTTTTCTCCCTTGCCTTTCGCTTCCCTCCTTTCCTCAGCTATTTGCAAAGCTTCCTCAGACAGCCATTTTGCTTTCTTGCATTTCTTTTTCTTTGGGATGGTTTTGGATGCTAATTGTTGTACAATGTTGCGAACCTCTGTCCATAGTTCTTCAGGCACTCTGTCTATCAGATCTAATTCCTTAAATCTATTTGTCACTTCTACTGTATATTCAACAGGGATATGATTTAATTCATACCTGAGTGGCCTAGTGCTTTTCCCTACTTTCTTCAGTTTAAACCTAAACTTTGCAATGAGAAGCTCATGATCTGAGCCACAGTCAGCTCCTGGTCTTGTTTTTACTGACTGTATAGAGCTTCTCCATCTTTGAGCACATGGTCAATCTGATTCCTGTGTTGACCATCGGGTGATGTCCATGTGTAGAGCCATCTCTTGGGTTGTTGGAAAAGAGTGTTTGCTATGACCATCGTATTCTCTTGACAAAATTCTATCAGCCTGTGCCCTGCTTCATTTTGTACTCCAAGGCCAAACTTGCCTGTTATTCCAGTTATCTTTTGGCTTCCTACTTTAGCATTCCAATCCCCCATGATGATAAGGACATCATTTTTTGGTGTTAGTTCTATAAGGTGCTGTAGGGCTTCATAGAACCGGTCAATTTCATCCTCTTCAGCACTGGTGGTTGGGGCATAGACTTGGACTACTGTGATATTGAATGGTTTGCATTGGATTCGAACTGAGATCATTCTGTCATTTTGAGGATTATATCCCAGTATTGCTTTTTCTATTCTTTTATTGACTATGAAGGTTACACCATTTCTTCTGAGGGATTCTTGCCCGCAGTAGCATACCTGATGGTCATCTGAATTAAATTCACCCATTCCTGTCCATTTTAGTTTGCTGATACCTAAGATGTCGATTTTCAGTCTTGTCATCTCTTGTTTGACCACGTCCAGCTTTCCTTGATTCATGGATCTTACATTCCAGGTTCCTATGGAGAAAAAATCTTTACAGCATCGGACTTTCCTTTCACCACCAGACACATCCACAGCTGAGCGTCCTTTCGGCTTTGGTCCAGTCGCTTCATTCTTTCTGGCGCTACTAGTACTAGCCCTCTGCTCTTCCCCAGTAGCATATTGGACGCCTTCCGACCTGAGGGGCTCATCTTCCAGCATCATATCATTTTGCCTTTTGGTACTGTCCATGGGGTTTTCATGGCAAAGATACTGGAGTGGGTTGCCATTTCCTTCTCCAGTGGATCACGTTTTGTCAGAACTCTCTGCTATGACCTGTCCATTTTGGGTGGCCCTGCATGGCATAGCTCATAGCTTCATTGAATTACACAAGCCCCTTCGCCACGACAAGGCAGTAATCCATGAAGGGGGTACCACTTTTAGGATATGGCAATATTCGAGTACCACCTAGCAAGGTGTCAAAAACTTGATGACCAAAAAAATACAAAAAATGTTCAAAGTTGCAATGGCACTGAAATGACCTATGACCATTTTTCACACTTATGACCACTGCAGCATGCCCAGGGTCATGTGATTTATATTTGGATGCTTGGCAACTGATTCATATTTATGATGGTCACAGTGTCATGTGATCTCCTTTGCAACCTTTTGACAAGTAAAGTCAATGGCAGGGCTGCTGGTGGCCAAGTGCTAAGGCGGGACTTCCTTCCCTCCTTCCCTCCCTCCTTCTCATTCCCATCTCCTTCTGAAGGAAGAATTTGAAACCCCTCCCCATATTTTCCCTCTTCCATATATTCATCAAACAAGGAAAAGCCTCCAGAGACAGAAAAGGCAGATGCTGCCTTTCTTCATTGCTGCCTTTCTTCATTCCTTGTGAAGGGCGACCCCTCCTCCCCGCTGCATTTCTTGCCTGTTTGTTGCTGCCAGCACAGATGGCTGCCACAGAAGTTGTAGATCAGCTCATGGCCAGCCTGCTTGATCTCCTCTCCTCTCCCCTCACCCTCCTCGTTTCCCTTTGGTGCAGCTAGAGATGATTCTGCCTCCTCTAAGGCTGCTTCTTTTTCTCTCTTTCCCTCTCCTGCCCAAATTGCCTCCTTTTATAGCCTGTCCTGTCTCCGCCCACGCCCCCTCCTTCTTTCTCTTCCGGGTAGCCAGAAGTGCCAATCCTGGGGCCTTTGCCTCACCTCAGCCACTCTGCAGCTTCGGAGGACTCTCTCGCAGTAAGTCCTGCGCTGCACTGGCTCGTTCCCTCCCCCACTACACTTGGCTGGGCAGGGCCACATATCACCTGCCATGTGCTTCGCCAACTGGTGCAGAATGCAGCCGCGTGAGTTGTGCTGGGAGTTTCCCGATACTCCCATGTTACACCTTTGCTCCGCAAGCTGCATTGGCTGCCGGTTGTCCTCCGGGTGAGATTCAAGGTGTTGGTAATGACCTACAAAGCTCTACATGGCATGGGTCCGGATTACCTACGGCAACACCTGCGGCCAGCGTCAACTTCCCTCCATCCAGTGTGCTCCCACAGAGAGGGCCTCCTCAGGGTGCCTCCGATCAAAGAATGTCGATTGGTGGCCCCCAGGAGGAGGGCGTACTCTGTGGGCGCGCCAGACCTGTGGAACCGCTTGCCGGTCGAGCTCCGGATGGCCCCTGACCTTCGCTCCTTCGGGCGCGATCTAAAAACTTATTTATTCGATCAATCTGACCTGGTTTGATGGGTTAGGGTTGGGGTTTTAATATGGCTTTTAATTATTGTTTTATATTCAGGCATATTTAATTGTCTTTTAACTTTTGTATTTCGCTTTTATATTTATTGCCCTGTACACCGCCCTGAGTCCTTCGGGAGAAGGGCGGTATAAAAATCGAATAAAACTAAAAACTAAACTAAACTAATGTACCACCAGTTGAAAAGCCCTGATCTAAGTGATGCTGTCAAGGTTCTTCTCATTGGAAGGAGGCTAGATGGGGTGAATTGGACACCAACTCCTAGGAAGATTGATTGGCTATGAATTTTAGCATCTCCTGAGTCTGGAGAACTTCTATCATTCATTCTGGATGAAGTACTACTCCCCCAGATCAGGTTACTGCACAATCTGGAGGTCCTCTTGGATTCACAAAGAGCACCATGGCCAGGCCTTTGTTCAAATCCATCTTGTGTGCTAGTTGCACCAATTCCCAGATTGGAAAGCTCTGCTCATGTCTTTGTCACTTCCTATCACAAGATGCTCTCCTGTCCTCGAAAAGCATTTGGAAGCTTAGCTGGAGCAGAACACAAGTGGCATGGGCACTTTGGGGCATACCATGGTGTATCCACTCAATGACACTACTGTGAACTGTTCTGGCTTCCAGGTGCAATTCAAGATGAGAATTATCACCTACAAGGCCATGCATGAGGTCAGGATACTGGAAGGGCTGTCTGTCTCTGATCGTTTTTACTTGTGGCACCAGATTCTGACAGAGTGGGCATGCTACAGATCCCTTCTATGAAACAAGGCCATTTTGTGTGCCTTTTCCGCAGCAGCACCTGCCCTGTGGAATTGCTTCCCCCCCTCAAGTGAGAAATTTGTTAAGTGAGTTTTGCCCCATTTTATGACATTTCTTGCCACATTTGTTAAGTGAATCACTGCAGTTGTTAAATTAGTAACATGGATGTTAAGGGAACCTGAGTTCCCCATTGACTTTGCATGTCAGAAGGTCGCAAAAGGGACTACAGGACATTGCAACCGTCATAAATGTGAGTCAGTTGTCAAGCATCCGAATCTAAATCACATGACCACGGGGATTCTGCAATGGTCTTAAGTGTGAAAAACGGTCATCAGTCACTTTTTTCAGTGCCATTGTCACTAAACGTCACTAAATGAACTGTTGTAAGTCGAGGACTACCTGTATAGAGTGCGCCGAGACCACATGGACTGATGGGACTATCAACCACCAATGCAAATATTGTATTTTTACAATGATTTAGAACAGGGGTCTTCAAACCTGGCTGGCCCTTTTATGACTTGTAGACTTCAACTCTCAGAATTCCTCGGCCAGGCACGCTGGCTGAGGAATTCTGGGAGTTGAAGTCCACAAGTCATAAAAGGGCCAGGTTTGAAGACCCCTGATTTAGAAGGTGTCGGTGTCCCATAAGCTTTGGTCCCTCTTAGGCTAGTGCCTAATTAGCCTTAGCCTAAAGTCAGCCCTGCCTATATTAGCTAAGGATGAGAGACATGAGCTTAATATGGCTCCAGTGATATAATCAGGGAAGCCTCCTGAATAAGTGGCACTGGTATTTCTGTAAGGGAGGGGGCAGCAGTAGATGGAAATGCCATTTACCATCTGCTTCTTAAGTTTTTAAAAGTGTCTGGCCTGGCTTTTATGATTATTGTGACTATGATAACTTACAAGCTATGTTTTAAGCATTCAGGGCAAGCACTGTTGATTAGTAGATTTACACTAATGATCATTTATTCAGCTCCACGCTAGCAGGGCCATTCAGCCCTACAGTAGTTGCAAAACACAAACAACTGTCAACAGATATAATAAAAATGTTATCTCCTTTATTTCACCATGTTCCTTTTCTTCCTCCTCCTGTACAGCACAGAGATCTCATACATTCACGGTGGAGGGAAATAAATAAATAAATAAATAAAAATAAAAACGCTTTGACAATCCAAAGGCATTATCCATGTGCTAAGTGTTGCTATTTTGAGACTTGGTGGCGGCTGGGCTATCCATCAATAGCTTTTTGAGCAGGCTGGTGAGGAAAATACTGTACTTGCCATCAGGCGCTGGATCTGTATATATTTTATTCTAACAACGAGCCCTGCTGAATTTAAGCCTGTTTGCCCTTCCCCCCCCCCTCCGGGCCTGCAAGAAGGAGATACGGGCTTTTGAGCCGGGTGCGTGCAGGATGCTTTTCTCCCACCTCTAAGATATCCCTAATATCAGAAGAGCTGTTTAGACAGCTCCCCCAACTCATTAATCCTACCTGGACCGTTTCTTTTCAATTGTCTCCTGGCTCCTTTTGAGCAGTGAATACAACCCATTCACTTATTATTATTATTTTCCCTTCCCGCCGTAAGACGCAGCTGCTCTCTCGCTCTCGCTCTCTCTCTCTCTCTCCCCACCCCGCCCTTCCTTCCTTCCTTCCTTCCTTCCACGCCTCCGCTTCGCCTTTAATCTCGCACGTTCGGAACGCAGCAGGGGGCTGAGCGCACGGACACCCGCAGCGCAGAAAGGCGCTTCCCTTTCCCCTTTCATTCATTCATTCATTCGTTCGTTCGTTCAGCCATTCATTCAGTCAGTCAGCCCGTCAGTCATTCAGTCAGTCCTTAAACCCGTCTCCCGTTGGCAGCCTCTTCGCTGCTTCTCCTGACCCTTTTCTGTATCCCAAACGCGTTTCAGCCCCTGCCTTAAAAGTCCACTTCTTCACTTCTGCTTGCTGCAACTCACCCATTCTTTTCTTTTCTTTTTTCTTTTCTTTCTTTCTTTCTTTCTTTTTTTTAAGGGTGGCGTTGTGTGTTTCCGCTCACGTCCGTCCTCCCCTTCTCCTCTTGCTTCGCAGGTGAGTGCCTGTACGGCTTGGTAGCTTTAAAGTCTCGCTCGCCTCCCTTCCCCACGACCCATTGTTGTTTTGTTTTTGTTTTGTTTTGTTTTTTCCCCTTATCTGTATCTGCGGTTTCGCCACCTGTCTGGAACCGAGGACTGGGGGGGGGGGACGCGGAGAAGGGTTTTCCTGTCTCGAAGTGAAGGGCACAGCTACCGCCCCCCCTGCCCCCCGCCCGCTTAATCCTTTCCCAGCGATTAAAATCATTAAAGCGAGGCGTCTGCATATAAAAGGACCCCCTTACCTCCTTTTCTTACCGGTCGCCCCCCCACCCCACCCCCTCCCACCCCAAGCCTGCTTTCCCGGAGCAGTTTTTTTTAACCGACGGAACCTCTGGGCCTTAGCGAGATTTATTATTATTATTATTATTATTATTATTATTATTATTATTATTATTATTATTATTATTATTATTATTATTATCATCATCATCATCATCATTATTATTATCATTATTATCATTATCATCATCATCATCATCATCATCATTATTATTATTATTATTATTATTATTATTATTATTATTATTATTATTATCATCATCATCATCATCATTATTATTATTATTATTATTCCTTCGGTTCCATTGTTTTGCCTCCCCTGTCTTGATTATTGATGAGAACAATTTGCAGTACGTGATGCTTTATTCAGTGGGAACAAACGAGACTTACGAGGAAGGGAAGGAGGACAAGAGCGGAGCGTCAGCTTTCCCCTCCCCTCCCGGCCTCTCCTTGGGAAATTCCCTCCCAGTCTTGGCGACAGCAGCCCAGCAGACGCGTCTTCTCGCCGGAGCGCGTGCCTGCTAGGAGCAGCCGGGTCGCTCCTTTATTCCTTGGGGCCACGAAGTCCGACACGTGCGGCCTTCTCGTGGTCTAGTTCGTGCAACATCCCACGCCAAGTTGGCTTAACTAGGTTTGGTGCAGAAAGCAAGATTAGCCGCACTGACAGACATAGTCCTAACGCTGAAATCGGATGGAACACAGACTCGGAAGATTTGACAAGCCCTGGGCTCCCCAAAGGCGCTTTTCGAAAGGCACCTTTTTCTTTGAAAACGTTTCACTTCTCATCCAAGGAGCTTCTTCAGTTCTGACTGAATGATAGGGAAGGGAAGGCTTTATATTCTTCAGCGTTCGTTAGACTGAACCGTGGGGAATGGAGCTTCAGAGTGCCAGCGATGCAAGAATATCAGTCCTTCTATTTCCTACCATTCAGTCAGAACTGAAGAAGCTTCTTGAATGAGAAGCAAAACATTTTCAAAGAAAAAACAAAAGTCCAGTTGCCTTTTGAAAAGCACCTTTGGGGGAGAACCATGACCTGGATGATTGAGAATCTCCACAGACATTAAGGGTGCCAAACCGTGGTGGGACTGTGACATTAATAGCCACATGGGCAGTGTAAGAACTTGTGTAATAAACATGGGCTGGAGCCCGGGAGAACAATAAATGTGCAATTTACTTGTACGGTGAGTTCAGGTTAAATTACAGTATGATGATGAATAATTTCACTATGATGTGTCCTTATCTGTTTAATCATTATGGGACTTGGCAAACTTATAGAGTGACAATTTGATGGCAACTCTTGAGAGGTGCTCTGGAAGCAGCAGCCAGGGCTTTTAGCAGAGGGGGTGTACATGCTACCTTAACATTGTACAACCTGCATTCTGCAGGTTTCATGGTTTCTTCCGTTTAAGGGATTTTCTGGATCACATTAATTCCCACCAGTCCCAGCCAGCATTGCCAGGGGCAAGAGAAGAGATGATCCAAAAAAACCAGGGAGGGCATCAAGAACACTAAAGCTTCTCTGAATATCTAGTAGCGAGTGAAGTTTCAATCTAGTAGTAGCCAGACGGCCCATACTAATTTCTATGGCAGAAAAGAGTAAGAAGTTCCTTCAAACAAGTTAGGTTCTGTCTGAGGACTGAAGAACTCATTGACGGCCCAACACTACATTTCACATTTTGGGATGTCTTGACAGACTCACAGCAGATGGGACTACATGAAACCAGAGCTGGATCTGGACAAAACCATGGAGTGAGATGTTTAACTGACATGGCCATTTGAGGGCTATGTCACAGTTCTTTCTTTTTTTTTCCTGGCTACAAATGATGTAAAAACTATATCAGTTGTCAACAGTTTACGTTCAGAGGGGGATCCATGGACCACAAAACAAAAACATTTCTGACATTTTTTTATTTACCAGTTTAATTTGGAGTGGTCAAGGAGTTTGAGGGTTTTGTGGATCAGAAGTCCCCTGCCTTGGTGGAGCAGTGGGCTAATGCCTCCTTAAGTAACACCAGCTGCCTGAAATTAGTGCAGGTTCGCATCCCACCAGGTTCAAGGTTGACTCAGCCTTCCATCCTTCCGAGGTAGGTAAAATGAGGACCCAGATTGTTGGAGGCAATAAGCTGACTTTGTAATAATGCCGCTTGGGGTGTGTGTGAAAGCCCTAACAAGCAGGCATATACATAGAATGAAGGCTACTGCTAAGCTTGTAAGCCGCCCTGAGTCTTTGGAGAAGGGCGGGATATAAATGGAATTAAAATAAATAAAATAAACTCTCAGGCTGTGGGTCATTTGGAACTGGACCGTGCAAGCGTCAGCGAGCGCACGCATCACTGTTCCACTTGTACAAGTGGTAGGCGTACGCAGAACCATCCCCTCTTCCTCCCACACACACACCACCGCTTCCATCACCACCACCACTGGTCTGCAAAGCCAGAAAGCTTGAGGACCGCTACTATACAGGATCTTAGGTGTTCCAGGCACTGCATTCTTCTTAACAGAGAGCTCTGCTGCTCCTAGGATCTGTTGGAACCACTCTCTCAGTTCAGGAGGAGTCACAGCCCCACAAGTGCTCCTTTCACCCCTAGTACCCCTTTGGCCTTTACTACATTTCTGATCTAACTTCAAGAATTTACTGGAATTGTTACAGTTTATGTTTCCTTGGAGCATAATGGGATCAGTGTGGGTCTTTTAAGTCACACAACAGAGCAAACAAATTGAATAACAGGAGAGTGGCATTTTTAATTTAATTTAAGGTTGCACTTCCCTCACTCTTCTGTATTTGCCAAGTAGGGATGCTAATGAAGTGCCCCAGGGGGATATTGCAAGAATCAGGGTTAATGCTGTATGTATACGTGTGTCATAGTGGGGGGTAGGTGGGACTAGAAGAAAAAAGCTGCTGTTCTTTTGAATTCTTCCTGCGGCTAAATAAATATCATTGCCCGAAGTTCACAATGATTTGCTGTGTGATCATTTAACGGGAATAACATTTAGCTTTCACATTAACTAGATCTACAAAAGAAGGCAAGTGGGAAAGGTAACAACTTGTTCAGATCCCCAGCGTACTGGTTGGAGTTGGGGAAGTAGCATGAAAAGAAATTGACTGTCTCTTAAGGCCAGGATATAAATTTATCTGGGCATCTTTGATTTGGCAAATAGTGAGAGCTGGGACAGGCATGCCCACTAGGCAATTGGAACAATGGGCCAGTTCCTGAACCAGTATTTTTTAAATTCTCAAACAAATCTGTGAAATAAATTAAGTTTGCTGTTGGTATCTTGAGATATCTAAAAATTAGCAAGTGTCACGGATCTTTCAGTCTATTTTGTTAGACTATAATAACAGCGTTAGACTTTAAAGTGTTATTTCTGATACCTTTTAGTAATAAATTTGCCCCTTCTGGAAACCTATGAGCTAGGATTCAAGAAGTCCTGAGTGCCATCTCCCTTCTATCTGGAAGCCTTTTTTTAGATGATCCATCTTCTTCAGCTTCAACGTCAACAGCATCTGCAAGAGATTATTTTAAAAAGATCAAGATGGTGGTCACAACTGTTTGATGAGGCTGTGGTTGTGGAATTGCAGCCAACATTTTAACTTTTAAACTTCAAGCCACAGATGCTAATAAAGCATTCTTATATTCCTAAACTTGATCTTAATGTGGTCATTCTTCATTAGGATATCCCACGCCAACTGAGAAAAGGAACAAATCAGGATGAATATTTGATCAATAAATAGTGATCAAGATTTAACATACACACAAAGGCAAATTAATCATTTGGACCAATCCTGTAGCTAATTTCATCTATTCTCTGGTTATGGTTATGGTCAAATATATTATTTTGGTCTGATGGTATCCCCACTATTTTCATTTTTTTCTCACAACCCTGTGAGCTGGACAGGTTAATTGAATGGTCCATAGTTACCTGTTTATTGTAATGAAATCTTCTGCTTGCCTATTTACAAAGAAATTCTATTTGCTTCACTACTGTAGAGCTTATTCCATGCAAAACACGTATAGTGTGGAAACCATTGTCCCCATCTATAATACAGTTTCCCTCAGAATGCAAAATGGAAGAGGGATTATCTAGGGATCACAATTCTGGCTGGGAAATTCTGAGAGTGAAGTCCACACATCTTAAAAATGGCCAAGGTTGAGAAACACTGACCCATGGTATTGTTTCTAGTGGCTCTGGAAAGTCCTTCGATAATGTAAATTCACCCATTTTGTTTTTCTTTTATCCCATTTTGCCTGTTAACTATTTTTGACATCAAGCTATATTATTTGACCACCACTGCAGACTTTCCAGCCTATACCATAATGAACTTCAGAATTTCCCTACAGGATTGCTGAAGCTGTCTTGTTCTGCATGATAACCTTCTAGACAGCTGGTCTAGATCAGTATTTCTCAATCTCTGCAACTTTAAGGTCTGTGGGTTCAACTTCAGAATTCTTCAGCCAACTTGGAATTGGAGTCTGTACACATCTTTAAGTTGCTGAGGGTGGGAGACACTGGGCTAGCTCAAGCCCACTACACATATCTCTCTCTAGACCTTTCTTGCACTTTCTTTCTTACACTTCATTACAGCAGCATTATGTCCTGCCGCGTAGCAGAGTGAGCGCCTGTTACTTGTCCCAGCTTCTGCCAACCTAGCAGTTTGAAAGCACGTAAAAATGCAAGTAGAAAAATATGGACCACTACGGTGGGAAGGTAACAGCGTTCCGTGCGCCTTTGGCGTCTAGTCATGCTGGCCACATGACCACGGAGACGTCCTCGGACAAGCGCTGGATCTTTGGCTTTGAAACGGAGATGAGCACTGGCCCCTAGAGTCGGAAACGACTAGCACGCATGTGCGGGGGAAACTTTACCTTTACCTTTTTATTTAGGTTCTAAAGGTATACAACCTCTTCCTTGCCTCATGGTGTAATCTGTCGATCAGAGCATTGATGTTTGTTTTGTCCTTCTCCAAATGTTTATGGGGTGCTTTTTGTCATGAGCTTTATAAACTGATTAAATATTTTTTAAAAAGCACCAAAAATATGCAATGGGTACTTTGAGCTGGGAATGTGTACAAGATCGAGGGGAAAATTCCCAGAATACATATTTAAATGCACACTTTAAAAAGATGCTGTTTAGTGTTGTAAACATTTTTTTAAAATTCAGCCACAGAGATTTAACTGTCCATTTTTGACTAGAAGGCTTCTGCAGTCCCTTGCTCCATTTGTGTCTTGCTATAAGAGCAGAAATGTTTTTTTCAATTTTTCCCCCTTTTTCTTCTTTAGAAATTGGAATAGCGCAAGAAATACCTCTGATAAACAGACACACCTCTATGCTTCTGATTTTTCACTAGAAGACTAAGAGTTAATTTGCCAATTTTTGTTGGTTTCTATTTTTTGTTTTGCTCATGAAGAATGGCTTGTTCTCTTGGCAGATCTCTAATAGAAATAAATGACTTTCCTTTTTTAAATCCCAAACATCTGATCACATGAGGCTGTCGTCATATAGAGTTTTGAACTATGTGGACTCAAATTCATCCCTCATATATTGGATAGAAAAAGTATCCTTGAAAGCTACAGGGAATCCAATTCTGTTAGCTAAGCGTAAGAGGAAAAGAGTACAGTGTATTCTTTCTATCGTGCCTAAGAGTGAATGGTTAAAGACCATTCAGACCAACAGGCCTCTTCGAACAGTATCCAGTTTTGAACAATAACCAAGCAGATTGCTCTGCTGAACACAGAGATCATCATAACCTGTTTGGTCATTGTCCCCCAATGGCTGATATATAGATCACGTTGTGCTTTGGAACAAGATGAATCATAGTGGAGTGCTTTGGCTATATTATTATTTATTGATTGTGATTTGACCCTACCTATCCTCCATACCAGTGGCTGGAATTTATTTTGTATCCTCCTTCGCTGAGAAGGAATCCTGAGAGCTTCACTGGATGTGACAGAAAAGTGTTTCTGTAACCACCGGTGAGTTGAGATGCTTAAATTAAAAACAACAGCTGCATTAAAGCTTCATCAAGACTTTTACAACACCCCCCAACACACACACACACACACACACACACACACACACACGTAGGATAAATAGATGTTGTGTGTGTTGCTTAGTCTGTTCTGGCTGCTCTGGATGGTGGCAGTCACTTTCTCAGATGGAGATCCAAAGACTTGCAAACTTGCAATGGTGAATTGCAAACAACAGAAAGTAGATTCCATGATATGCAAACATTTCTTAGAAAATGAAGGCTTGGTCATTTATGCAGGTGTTTGTTGTGATCCAAATTTACCATGTTTTCTTACCATAACTATTTCTCACTTTAAGATGAAATACCCCAACAAATTTCAGGACTCCAAGGAGCACAGTTGGAGAATCACTGTTTTAGGATATTTCAGGGAAAAGACTGATGTTCAAATAAAATCCTCCAGAAATCCATTGAGAACAGCTCCGGGAATTAGCATAAATCTATCAGCCCAACATACAGTATTTGTATAGCTGCCTCACTCCTTATATTTACATAAAATCCTCAAATTAACCAACTTTCAGGATAAACTGGCAATTGGGATTCAGAATGGGGCAACTGGCAGCAACCAACTTGCAACAGTCAACTCACCATGGCCAACTTACCACGGGACAACTCACTGTGGAACAACTCAACAATTCAATGTAATTATTTAAAATTATTTTAATTTTTGACATTCACATTTCATTTTGTCCCTCCTTTTGCATCCTTTCTTTAATGATTTTATTCTACCATTTCTTCGATGTTAGTGTAAACTCTTGTCCCAAGGGATGAGTTTATCCCATGGTGAGTTGGCCGTGGCGAGCTCTCCTAAACCCCATTGGGGTTGATCAGGGATGTGTGGATTATTTGTTCCCCTCTATGTATATGATGGTACATAGATGGATTTACTACAATAAATATAGAAGAGCATGTGGCTCATGGACACATCTGCCCCATAGTATGAGTGAAAATAGCTTTTCAGTAACATGCTTAGAATAAAAATGAGAGAGGAAGTAAAGAGCCAATGCAGAAGAATGGGTAAGGTGTTGAACAGGAATGGGGAAATTCAAGACAAGTCCACAGTTAACAGACAGGCTCTTTAGGTGGCTTGGGGCCAATCACATTTCAATCCAACCTTTTTATGTAAAATAAGAGGACACCCTCTCACTACTGTTTTACAAAGTCTTAGTATGGTCACACTTGGAATATTGCATCCAGTTTTAATCACCACACTATAAAAAAGATGTTGATACTCGGGAAAGAATGCAGAAAAGAACAACAAAGATGATTAGGGGGCTAGGAGCTAAAACATATGAAGAACAGTTGCAGGAATTGGGTATGTCTAGTCTAGTCAGTAAAAAGAAGGTTTAGGGATGACATGATAGCAGTGTTCCAATATTTGAGGGGCTGCCACAGAGAAGAGGGGGTCAACCTATCTTCCAAAGCACCAGAAGGCAAGACAAGAAACAACAGAGGGAAACTAATCAAAGAGAGAAACAACATGGAATTAAGGAGAAATTTCCTAACAGTGAGAACAATCAACTATGGTAGTAGAATGGCTTGCCTTCAAAAGTTGTGGATGTCCCATCACTGGAGGCTTTCAAGAAGAGACTGGACATCTATTTATCCGAAATGGTATAGACCAGGGGTAGACAACCTTGGCTCTTTTATGACTCGTGAACTTCAACTCCCAGAATTTCTGAGCCAGCCATGCTCAGAAAGTTGAAGTCCACGAGTCATAAAAGAGCCAAGGTTGCCAACCCCTTGTATAGACTCTCCTGCTCAAGCAGGGGGTTGGACTAGATGACCTCCAAGATCCCTTCCAACTCTGTTATTCTATGTTCTATGTATGTAGGTGAAATTCTCAGAGGGAGGGAGGGAGGAATGAAGTCTTTCCCCCCCCCCCCCAGTTCTTTTGTCTCCTAAAGAGCTGGATACAGCATCAACAGTGCATAACAGTGTTAGTCTGCTCTGCTGGGACAAGTGTAAATGCTTTAACTCTGTGGCCTTTACCAATTGAATAAAGGCAAAAACAGTGGATTGTGGGAGCATCGAAGGGTTTGAAACTCAGTAGTTGTTCCCTGTTTAAAGAAAGAAAGGGGAAGATATCCTAAATAAGTCTGTGTGACTCAGCTCCCTTTGGGCTCTGCTCTGTTCTGTTTTAGTTCTTTAGCATGGCTGACAACAAAATGGCTTATAGGAGAAGTAGCACTTGAAGAAACTTAGAGATGACAGGCTGAGTCCTGCAGTCAGACCTTACCTCCCCATACCTGCTCCAGCAGCAATTATTTTTCCCACCAGCTGGCTATACAGAAAAGGGAGGGCAGAAAGGTAAGATTCAACCAGTTGCTTTGTCTGCCTTGTGCTGCACAAGCATAATTAGGACAGTACCACTCAGAAGTGAGTCAGCCCAGAGACAACAGAAGTATGATAGGAACTGGCAACGGGAGCAGCCAATTTCATTGCAGTTTTGTTTTCTGCCAGCTCCAGGATGAGTAGAGTGCTCTCTACATGAGTGGGCAAAGGCCCAAGTGAGTCTAAACAGTGGCTGATATCTTCACTGGTGGTGATGGAACTTCCCAATTGGGCCATTTTCCACACTAGATTGGTCAATTCAGGACTCAACCATCTTTTCAGATGGCAGTCCCAATTGCCCAGACGCCCAGTCACCTAGTCAGAGATTGCAGATAGCCCCAACATTGAAACAAATACATGTTTTGAAAATTATAAAACATAAAAATGATAAATCTCATGTAAGAACCCAGAGATCTCACAAAGTTACACACCCACACATACACAGACAGCAAGCCCCATTTACTGACATGGTGGGCATTGTGGTACCTGTAGGTGGTAGTGGATTATCTACCTAGTCTTAACTTGTCTTAAGCATCTTGACAGGAGAGGAACTCAGCAATCAGACCCTACAGATTATAGGATCCTTATCATATATTTAGGGTATTACCATTTAGGATTAAACTAGGTTTCAAAATCAGACCAGTGTACCCTTAGCTGGTCTTCAGAGGGAAACAATAAGATTCTGGAGCCTCTGTCTCCATCTTAGGTTCCCTTAGATCTGTCAAGTCAATGTCACCAGAAATTGTCACCCCAGTCAGCACTGAGAACCAACACATTTGCAAGGCACTAAGGAAGAGTTTTTGAATTCAAAAATTTCAGGGAGGGAGGGAGGTAGGAATTATATATAATTTGTAATGGGCTGGCATAACAAACCGATGGCAAGTGAGAAACAGAACAGGGACCAGTGAGGAGGAGTAAAAAGATCATGAATGATTGATCAAATATCATTAGCAGACATTAACCAGCCATTAAGAAAACTCCCCTGAGAAATGGGAAATCCATCGGTTTCAAGCCAATCTTGCTTTAGCAGATCAGGTGCAAACTGGGAGCCTGTTTCTGACTCGCGGTGAATCAATGCTTTTAACCATGACTAAAGTATGCTCCAAGGAGTCCTAGAGTAATCTAATTTAAAAATAAAACATGCATACAACTGAACCACTGAAATCCAATACGTTCTCAAATTATTTCCCAGCTATGGTGTTATAATTCTGCCAACCTAGCAGTTTGAAAGCACGTAAAAATGCAAGTAGAAAAATAGGGACCACTACGGTGGGAAGGTAACAGCGTTCCGTGCGCCTTTGGCATCTAGTCATGCCGGCCACATGACCACGGAGACGTCCTCGGACAAGCGCTGGCTCTTCGGCTTTGAAACGGAGATGAGCACCGGCCCCTAGAGTCGGAAACGACTAGCACGCATGTGCGGGGGAAACTTTACCTTTTTAATGCAACTCTGGTCTGCTTCACCTTCTTCCTTTCCCCCCAAAAAGGGCAATATGGAACTTGGGAGATGGGTGTAATAAAATCATCCTTGGCTACCTTCTATCAGGGTCAAGAACATTTTAAAGTCTAAAAGTTTTCTTATAAGCTCTGCTAGAGAGAAGATCCCTTAGGAAGGGGTCCATCATGAGCATGAAAGCCCAGAAGACTAAACCTCTGGTCTCAATGACCGTCCCAGATTGGATCCTGTTCCTATAAGGTTGCTTGCAGATAAGAAGTGTGTGTGTGTGTGTGTGTGTGTGTGTGTATGTGTGTGATGTGGATCCAGGGTTTTCTTTATTCCGGACACGGCTGTCAGGAGCTCTGTTTGAAACAGCCCAGCTGTATTGCAGTGGCCATTTAATTTTCTCTTTCAGTGACAAAACCTATATGGAGCCTAACAGGGCTTCTACGTATTCTTGCATTTGGCTCTGTAAGGGGAAACACATAAGGAGAAATCCATAGATTAAGCACCCCATTCAAAGATAGATCCTTGAACCTTGACCTTAGGAGACTTTCTGATTTCTGAGTTCTGGTTGCATAACTATTGGCTCAGTGTCACTTGTAATGGATGTATCAAAACCAAACTAGATTTCTAATTCCCAAACAGAATAACCAGAAACCCTAGATAAGCTTTCATTATGACTGAATCTAGATGGGCATTAGGAAGCTTGAGAGTGGCATCTGTGCTGCTAATTTATGTGAAAGGTTGAAGTCTCCTGTGGAGGGTTGATTCATCATTCATTGATTTTTATTTATTTTTTTGAAAAATAAGAATTTTTGCACATGGAGTCACTGTTTTGACTCCTTGACATATGTCCTGATTACAGCTCATGATGTAATGGTTCATTTTTCATAATACAGAGAATTAATGTTAGACATGAGCTGCAAGAATTGAGTTATTAGGATTCAGCCATGCAGGATTATTACAGAATTGGGAATCTGGTCCAAAGTTTGAAAACTTAACAATACAGTTTCTTGTCTTTCTGATTTAAAATTCCAAAACAATGCCAGTATAAAGGATTGAACATCTGAATGAGAATGTCTGTATGTACCAAATACTCTATAACAAAGCTTTCACTTCCCATACAGGAGAAAAAAAAATCCTGGTGTTATATTCCTGAAACTCTCAGTTCCAGCATATCCTTATGCTGACCTTCTTGTCTTCAGAAGAAGAACAAGATGACAGCCTTACCCACCCAAACTACATCAACCTTCTCAACTCTTTCTTCCAACATCACCAGAGCTATTAGCTCCACTAGGTAGACCAGAAGAAAAAGTCAGGAAGAGTAAAACTATTCTTTACTGAGACCAGCTCCAGAGCTTGGAAGTGGGGAACACTGTTGCAGTGACTTCACTTCCTCTGTGGTCAGTTCTATTAGTATTGCAAGGGGTGAGATATCAGGCTTGGAAGATTCCTGAGGATTTGATACTTTCCCCACTCCCATGTAAATCTACATGAGGTCTTGAATGAGGTGATATAATACCATGCGGTAAGGTATTATCAATAGGCCTGTCTGCCTATCATCTAATTTGTCTGTCTGTCTGTCTGTCTGTCTGTCTGTCTATCTATCTATCTATCTATCTATCTATCTATCTATCTATCTATCTATCTATCTATCTATCATCTATCTATCTATCTATCTATCTATCTATCTATCTATCTATCTATCTATCTATCTATCTATCTATCTAATCTCTTTTTGAAACTGCCCATCTCCCTCACAGAGGGACTCTAATGATGCCAGATTGTATGTCTTGGCATTGGTCCCTTACCCACCAGGCGATGAGGTTCTGCCCCAGGGCCTGAAGATGGTTATGATCTGGATGGAGAGCAGATATTGACTCAGGAGTGGAAAGTCTGAGTGGCTATGACTTCAAGGTCCAAACCTTCTGTGAGATTGTCCAGCTTTGCGCTTCCTCAGATAGAACTGGTGCCCAATTTGTGGGTCCTCCTAGATTTGTAGCTAGGAGAGATGCACAAGTTGCACCAATTCATTTTGTGCATCAAATGTGTCCTTTCATAGATGAGGAGGCTCTTTTCACAGTCAACCATGCCTTAGTCATCTCTCATTTGGAATATTGCAATGTACTTTGTATGGGAGTATCTTGAAGATCACATTGAAATATGTGGCTAGGGGAATGGGATTTGTGAATTCTTGAGTATGTTATGGGTTTTGAAGTACTAGAGGTTAATTGTTTCTATACTTTTATTGCTCTATCTGTTTCTGTATTTGCTTCAAGTCACATAATAATTAGATAGCTTTACAAATCAAAACCAAGCAATATTGAATTCCTACCAAAAGCTGGCCTTGATGGCCTAACTTCCTATTTCAACTCTGATTCTATGAAAAATATACCAGCCCCCAAATATGTCAGCTTTACATATATATATATATATATATATATATATATATATATATATATATATATATATATATATATATATATATATATATATATATATATATGTAGATCTAGAGTCTCGGGTTTCTTCCCGCGTTCCTTTCATCTTCAGAAAGTTGTGGCGACGTTTCGACGAAATCCCATCCGTCATCATCAGGCCGGAGTGTTCCTCCTGCTGCTTCCAGGAGCAATGCGTGGTCTGGCTGTTCCTTTCCTTCCAACTGCCGGTGGGGCTGTGTTCTGATTGGGTGGGGGTGTCCTCCGACTGGGTGGAGGCGTGGTTGTCTTCTGATTGAGTGGAGGCGTGGCTGTCTTCTGATTGGGTGGATGCGTGGTTGTCTTCTGATTGGTTGGAGGCGTGGCTGTCTTCTGATTGGGAGGGGTGTGTTCTGAATGGGTGGGGTTTTTTGTTGTGTTGTAATATCCTGAGTGTTGTGATTTGGTGTCCTGAGGAGTGGGCTGTGTAGTGGCCTCCAGAGCTTTGGTTTGGCTCCGAGTTCGAGGACCTGCTATGTATCTCTGGTATGGGTCAGTCAGGTTCGTGTGAGCGTTCTTCTGCTTGGGTGATGGCACTTTTGCTTGACTTGTTCTGTCTTCTGTGTGGGAGAGTTTTTGTTCTGGGTGTGGATGAGTCTTGCTGGGGCTGGTGGCATTTGGGGTTGTTTGTTGGTTTTTTAAATCCTTGTTTGCTGAAATTCGTTTCTCTATCAATGCTGGTTTCCAAATGGCATGTAAGCGGGAGGTGTCGTCTCGCTTGTTCATACTGTCTGGGTGTTTTTCTATTTCAATGGCTTCTCTGATTATTCTGCTATTGAGATGTTCTATTTTGGCGATTGTTTTTGTACCTTCAAAATTGATGTTGTGTCCCGTAGTGTTTATGTGTTGTACTAGTGAAGATGTGTGATCTTTCTTCTGTACTGAGTTCTTATGTTCTTCTACACGTACCTCTATTCTTCTGTTAGTCTGTCCGATGTATGTTGCTGGACAGGAGGCGCATGGGATTTGGTATATGCCCTGGTTTTCCAGTTCTATTTTGTCTTTGGGATTTCTCAGGATGGTTGATATCTTTCTGTCAGTGTTAAATGCGGTTTTGATGTTATGTTTGCGTAGTACTTTACTGATTTTGTCGGTTGTTCCTTTTATGTAGGGCAAGATGGCTCGTCCGTTGTTCTGTTCTTCTTCTTGGATGTTTTTCTGTTTCGGAGTCCCCTGCTGAATCATATTGGTGATTTTGTTTTTTTGGAACTTGTTTGCTGTCAATATGTCTGTCAGGGTGTGTAGTTCTGTTTGTATATGTGTTTCATCTGCAAGGCGTCTGGTTCTTGTTATTAGTGTTTTGGCTACTGAATTTATTTGTGCTGGGTGATGATGTGATTGCGCATTGAGGTAACGGTTGGTGTGTGTTTTCTTTCGGTAGACTGTGTGTCCTAGGGTGCCGTTTTGTTTTTTGTATATAAGTACATCCAGGAAAGGTAACTGGTTGTTTGTTTCAATCTCCATGGTGAATTTTATTTTGGGATGTAGGCTGTTCAGGTGTGTTAGGAAGTTTTCTAGCTCCTTTCTTCCGTGGGGCCAGATAACGAAGGTGTCATCCACATATCTGAGCCACAGTTTTGGTTTGTTTGTAGTCTTTTCCAGAGCGTTAGTTTCAAATTCTTCCATGAAAAGGTTGGCGATAACTGGTGATAGAGGGGATCCCATTGGTGCGCCTTCTATTTGTTTGTATCTCTGGCCTCTGTGTATGAAGTATGTGTTTGATAAGCAGTGTTCTGCTAGTTCTATAATATGGTTTGGTGGTTGGTATTTGCTTCTTATTGTTGATAGAGCTTCTTGGACTGGCACCTGGGTGAATAGTGATACCACATCGAAGCTGACTAGCAAGTCTTTTTGGTCTATCTGTAGATTTTTCACTAATTCTATAAAGTGGTATGAGTTTTGGACATATGAAGCTGCCATTTCTGCTTGAGGTTGTAATTGTTTTGCTAGGTATTTAGCTAGGTTTTGTAGTGGTGAGCCTATAGAACTTACTATGGGTCTTAGTGGGATTCCATCTTTGTGTATTTTGGGGAGGCCATATAGTTTTGGGCATCTGGATGACTTCTCCCTAGGAATGATTGTTTGTTGGATTTCTTGGCTTATAGAAGTTGATTTTATCTTTTTCTTGGTGGTCTTTTCTAGATAGGTTGTGGGATCTGTATATATAGGTTTGTATGTAGTTTCTTTGAGTAAGTTGGACAGTTTCTCTTCATAGTCTGATGTGTCCATTACCACTGTAGCATTGCCTTTATCTGCTGGTAGTATGATTATGCTGTTGTCTTTTCTTAGGTTTTGCAATGCTACTTGTTCTTCTTTTGTTAGGTTGCTTTTGGGTGGTTTGCTTGTGCATAGGATGTGGGTGACTTCATGTCTGACTTGGTCTGCTTCATCTGCATTGAGTTTAGTTAAGCTGGTTTCAACTCCACATATGATGGTTTCTGTGGGAATTTTCTTTGGTGCAACAGCGAAGTTGAAACCTTTTGCTAGGACGTTTGTTTCTGCTGTTGTTAGTCTTCTGTGGGAGATGTTATGCACTACTTGTTGTAGATGTTGTTGTGATGTGGTTGTTTGGTTGTTGTAGTTCTCTAATTGTTTGAGTTTCTTTGAATGTCTGTTGTTTTTATAGATGGTCTCTGTTTCTGCTCTCCAAACCGCCAGTTGTTTCACTTTGTCCCATAGTATCGGGTGAATAATGTTGCTGAGTTTGAGATGTAATGTTAGTAGGTCCTTGTTTGTTTGGTCTAATTGAAATCTTTTATTGTGGAGTTCATTTCTTAGTAATGCCATTTCTGTTCTTCTTAGAATGCGTTTGGTTGAAGTGGTATTGATGTGGAATTTCAATTTGAAACAATTTGGTCTTATATTTTGGTCTCGACATTGGCATAGGAAAGGTATGTCACTTAGTATTCTTGCTCTTCGTACTTCTGACTTTTCGTAAGTCCTGGTTAGTTGGTAGATGTCCTCCCCGTAGAGGTATGATATTTGTTTTCGTAGATTCTCGCGGGTGTCTGTATGTGTAGATCTAGAGTCTCGGGTTTCTTCCCGCGTTCCTTTCATCTTCAGAAAGTTGTGGCGACGTTTCGACGAAATCCCATCCGTCATCATCAGGCCGGAGTGTTCCTCCTGCTGCTTCCAGGAGCAATGCGTGGTCTGGCTGTTCCTTTCCTTCCAACTGCCGGTGGGGCTGTGTTCTGATTGGGTGGGGGTGTCCTCCGACTGGGTGGAGGCGTGGTTGTCTTCTGATTGAGTGGAGGCGTGGCTGTCTTCTGATTGGGTGGATGCGTGGTTGTCTTCTGATTGGTTGGAGGCGTGGCTGTCTTCTGATTGGGAGGGGTGTGTTCTGAATGGGTGGGGTTTTTTGTTGTGTTGTAATATCCTGAGTGTTGTGATTTGGTGTCCTGAGGAGTGGGCTGTGTAGTGGCCTCCAGAGCTTTGGTTTGGCTCCGAGTTCGAGGACCTGCTATGTATCTCTGGTATGGGTCAGTCAGGTTCGTGTGAGCGTTCTTCTGCTTGGGTGATGGCACTTTTGCTTGACTTGTTCTGTCTTCTGTGTGGGAGAGTTTTTGTTCTGGGTGTGGATGAGTCTTGCTGGGGCTGGTGGCATTTGGGGTTGTTTGTTGGTTTTTTAAATCCTTGTTTGCTGAAATTCGTTTCTCTATCAATGCTGGTTTCCAAATGGCATGTAAGCGGGAGGTGTCGTCTCGCTTGTTCATACTGTCTGGGTGTTTTTCTATTTCAATGGCTTCTCTGATTATTCTGCTATTGAGATGTTCTATTTTGGCGATTGTTTTTGTACCTTCAAAATTGATGTTGTGTCCCGTAGTGTTTATGTGTTGTACTAGTGAAGATGTGTGATCTTTCTTCTGTACTGAGTTCTTATGTTCTTCTACACGTACCTCTATTCTTCTGTTAGTCTGTCCGATGTATGTTGCTGGACAGGAGGCGCATGGGATTTGGTATATGCCCTGGTTTTCCAGTTCTATTTTGTCTTTGGGATTTCTCAGGATGGTTGATATCTTTCTGTCAGTGTTAAATGCGGTTTTGATGTTATGTTTGCGTAGTACTTTACTGATTTTGTCGGTTGTTCCTTTTATGTAGGGCAAGATGGCTCGTCCGTTGTTCTGTTCTTCTTCTTGGATGTTTTTCTGTTTCGGAGTCCCCTGCTGAATCATATTGGTGATTTTGTTTTTTTGGAACTTGTTTGCTGTCAATATGTCTGTCAGGGTGTGTAGTTCTGTTTGTATATGTGTTTCATCTGCAAGGCGTCTGGTTCTTGTTATTAGTGTTTTGGCTACTGAATTTATTTGTGCTGGGTGATGATGTGATTGCGCATTGAGGTAACGGTTGGTGTGTGTTTTCTTTCGGTAGACTGTGTGTCCTAGGGTGCCGTTTTGTTTTTTGTATATAAGTACATCCAGGAAAGGTAACTGGTTGTTTGTTTCAATCTCCATGGTGAATTTTATTTTGGGATGTAGGCTGTTCAGGTGTGTTAGGAAGTTTTCTAGCTCCTTTCTTCCGTGGGGCCAGATAACGAAGGTGTCATCCACATATCTGAGCCACAGTTTTGGTTTGTTTGTAGTCTTTTCCAGAGCGTTAGTTTCAAATTCTTCCATGAAAAGGTTGGCGATAACTGGTGATAGAGGGGATCCCATTGGTGCGCCTTCTATTTGTTTGTATCTCTGGCCTCTGTGTATGAAGTATGTGTTTGATAAGCAGTGTTCTGCTAGTTCTATAATATGGTTTGGTGGTTGGTATTTGCTTCTTATTGTTGATAGAGCTTCTTGGACTGGCACCTGGGTGAATAGTGATACCACATCGAAGCTGACTAGCAAGTCTTTTTGGTCTATCTGTAGATTTTTCACTAATTCTATAAAGTGGTATGAGTTTTGGACATATGAAGCTGCCATTTCTGCTTGAGGTTGTAATTGTTTTGCTAGGTATTTAGCTAGGTTTTGTAGTGGTGAGCCTATAGAACTTACTATGGGTCTTAGTGGGATTCCATCTTTGTGTATTTTGGGGAGGCCATATAGTTTTGGGCATCTGGATGACTTCTCCCTAGGAATGATTGTTTGTTGGATTTCTTGGCTTATAGAAGTTGATTTTATCTTTTTCTTGGTGGTCTTTTCTAGATAGGTTGTGGGATCTGTATATATAGGTTTGTATGTAGTTTCTTTGAGTAAGTTGGACAGTTTCTCTTCATAGTCTGATGTGTCCATTACCACTGTAGCATTGCCTTTATCTGCTGGTAGTATGATTATGCTGTTGTCTTTTCTTAGGTTTTGCAATGCTACTTGTTCTTCTTTTGTTAGGTTGCTTTTGGGTGGTTTGCTTGTGCATAGGATGTGGGTGACTTCATGTCTGACTTGGTCTGCTTCATCTGCATTGAGTTTAGTTAAGCTGGTTTCAACTCCACATATGATGGTTTCTGTGGGAATTTTCTTTGGTGCAACAGCGAAGTTGAAACCTTTTGCTAGGACGTTTGTTTCTGCTGTTGTTAGTCTTCTGTGGGAGATGTTATGCACTACTTGTTGTAGATGTTGTTGTGATGTGGTTGTTTGGTTGTTGTAGTTCTCTAATTGTTTGAGTTTCTTTGAATGTCTGTTGTTTTTATAGATGGTCTCTGTTTCTGCTCTCCAAACCGCCAGTTGTTTCACTTTGTCCCATAGTATCGGGTGAATAATGTTGCTGAGTTTGAGATGTAATGTTAGTAGGTCCTTGTTTGTTTGGTCTAATTGAAATCTTTTATTGTGGAGTTCATTTCTTAGTAATGCCATTTCTGTTCTTCTTAGAATGCGTTTGGTTGAAGTGGTATTGATGTGGAATTTCAATTTGAAACGGCATTACTAAGAAATGAACTCCACAATAAAAGATTTCAATTAGACCAAACAAACAAGGACCTACTAACATTACATCTCAAACTCAGCAACATTATTCACCCGATACTATGGGACAAAGTGAAACAACTGGCGGTTTGGAGAGCAGAAACAGAGACCATCTATAAAAACAACAGACATTCAAAGAAACTCAAACAATTAGAGAACTACAACAACCAAACAACCACATCACAACAACATCTACAACAAGTAGTGCATAACATCTCCCACAGAAGACTAACAACAGCAGAAACAAACGTCCTAGCAAAAGGTTTCAACTTCGCTGTTGCACCAAAGAAAATTCCCACAGAAACCATCATATGTGGAGTTGAAACCAGCTTAACTAAACTCAATGCAGATGAAGCAGACCAAGTCAGACATGAAGTCACCCACATCCTATGCACAAGCAAACCACCCAAAAGCAACCTAACAAAAGAAGAACAAGTAGCATTGCAAAACCTAAGAAAAGACAACAGCATAATCATACTACCAGCAGATAAAGGCAATGCTACAGTGGTAATGGACACATCAGACTATGAAGAGAAACTGTCCAACTTACTCAAAGAAACTACATACAAACCTATATATACAGATCCCACAACCTATCTAGAAAAGACCACCAAGAAAAAGATAAAATCAACTTCTATAAGCCAAGAAATCCAACAAACAATCATTCCTAGGGAGAAGTCATCCAGATGCCCAAAACTATATGGCCTCCCCAAAATACACAAAGATGGAATCCCACTAAGACCCATAGTAAGTTCTATAGGCTCACCACTACAAAACCTAGCTAAATACCTAGCAAAACAATTACAACCTCAAGCAGAAATGGCAGCTTCATATGTCCAAAACTCATACCACTTTATAGAATTAGTGAAAAATCTACAGATAGACCAAAAAGACTTGCTAGTCAGCTTCGATGTGGTATCACTATTCACCCAGGTGCCAGTCCAAGAAGCTCTATCAACAATAAGAAGCAAATACCAACCACCAAACCATATTATAGAACTAGCAGAACACTGCTTATCAAACACATACTTCATACACAGAGGCCAGAGATACAAACAAATAGAAGGCGCACCAATGGGATCCCCTCTATCACCAGTTATCGCCAACCTTTTCATGGAAGAATTTGAAACTAACGCTCTGGAAAAGACTACAAACAAACCAAAACTGTGGCTCAGATATGTGGATGACACCTTCGTTATCTGGCCCCACGGAAGAAAGGAGCTAGAAAACTTCCTAACACACCTGAACAGCCTACATCCCAAAATAAAATTCACCATGGAGATTGAAACAAACAACCAGTTACCTTTCCTGGATGTACTTATATACAAAAAACAAAACGGCACCCTAGGACACACAGTCTACCGAAAGAAAACACACACCAACCGTTACCTCAATGCGCAATCACATCATCACCCAGCACAAATAAATTCAGTAGCCAAAACACTAATAACAAGAACCAGACGCCTTGCAGATGAAACACATATACAAACAGAACTACACACCCTGACAGACATATTGACAGCAAACAAGTTCCAAAAAAACAAAATCACCAATATGATTCAGCAGGGGACTCCGAAACAGAAAAACATCCAAGAAGAAGAACAGAACAACGGACGAGCCATCTTGCCCTACATAAAAGGAACAACCGACAAAATCAGTAAAGTACTACGCAAACATAACATCAAAACCGCATTTAACACTGACAGAAAGATATCAACCATCCTGAGAAATCCCAAAGACAAAATAGAACTGGAAAACCAGGGCATATACCAAATCCCATGCGCCTCCTGTCCAGCAACATACATCGGACAGACTAACAGAAGAATAGAGGTACGTGTAGAAGAACATAAGAACTCAGTACAGAAGAAAGATCACACATCTTCACTAGTACAACACATAAACACTACGGGACACAACATCAATTTTGAAGGTACAAAAACAATCGCCAAAATAGAACATCTCAATAGCAGAATAATCAGAGAAGCCATTGAAATAGAAAAACACCCAGACAGTATGAACAAGCGAGACGACACCTCCCGCTTACATGCCATTTGGAAACCAGCATTGATAGAGAAACGAATTTCAGCAAACAAGGATTTAAAAAACCAACAAACAACCCCAAATGCCACCAGCCCCAGCAAGACTCATCCACACCCAGAACAAAAACTCTCCCACACAGAAGACAGAACAAGTCAAGCAAAAGTGCCATCACCCAAGCAGAAGAACGCTCACACGAACCTGACTGACCCATACCAGAGATACATAGCAGGTCCTCGAACTCGGAGCCAAACCAAAGCTCTGGAGGCCACTACACAGCCCACTCCTCAGGACACCAAATCACAACACTCAGGATATTACAACACAACAAAAAACCCCACCCATTCAGAACACACCCCTCCCAATCAGAAGACAGCCACGCCTCCAACCAATCAGAAGACAACCACGCATCCACCCAATCAGAAGACAGCCACGCCTCCACTCAATCAGAAGACAACCACGCCTCCACCCAGTCGGAGGACACCCCCACCCAATCAGAACACAGCCCCACCGGCAGTTGGAAGGAAAGGAACAGCCAGACCACGCATTGCTCCTGGAAGCAGCAGGAGGAACACTCCGGCCTGATGATGACGGATGGGATTTCGTCGAAACGTCGCCACAACTTTCTGAAGATGAAAGGAACGCGGGAAGAAACCCGAGACTCTAGATCTACACATACAGACACCCGCGAGAATCTACGAAAACAAATATCATACCTCTACGGGGAGGACATCTACCAACTAACCAGGACTTACGAAAAGTCAGAAGTACGAAGAGCAAGAATACTAAGTGACATACCTTTCCTATGCCAATGTCGAGACCAAAATATAAGACCAAATTGTTTCAAATTGAAATTCCACATCAATACCACTTCAACCAAACGCATTCTAAGAAGAACAGAAATGGCATTACTAAGAAATGAACTCCACAATAAAAGATTTCAATTAGACCAAACAAACAAGGACCTACTAACATTACATCTCAAACTCAGCAACATTATTCACCCGATACTATGGGACAAAGTGAAACAACTGGCGGTTTGGAGAGCAGAAACAGAGACCATCTATAAAAACAACAGACATTCAAAGAAACTCAAACAATTAGAGAACTACAACAACCAAACAACCACATCACAACAACATCTACAACAAGTAGTGCATAACATCTCCCACAGAAGACTAACAACAGCAGAAACAAACGTCCTAGCAAAAGGTTTCAACTTCGCTGTTGCACCAAAGAAAATTCCCACAGAAACCATCATATGTGGAGTTGAAACCAGCTTAACTAAACTCAATGCAGATGAAGCAGACCAAGTCAGACATGAAGTCACCCACATCCTATGCACAAGCAAACCACCCAAAAGCAACCTAACAAAAGAAGAACAAGTAGCATTGCAAAACCTAAGAAAAGACAACAGCATAATCATACTACCAGCAGATAAAGGCAATGCTACAGTGGTAATGGACACATCAGACTATGAAGAGAAACTGTCCAACTTACTCAAAGAAACTACATACAAACCTATATATACAGATCCCACAACCTATCTAGAAAAGACCACCAAGAAAAAGATAAAATCAACTTCTATAAGCCAAGAAATCCAACAAACAATCATTCCTAGGGAGAAGTCATCCAGATGCCCAAAACTATATGGCCTCCCCAAAATACACAAAGATGGAATCCCACTAAGACCCATAGTAAGTTCTATAGGCTCACCACTACAAAACCTAGCTAAATACCTAGCAAAACAATTACAACCTCAAGCAGAAATGGCAGCTTCATATGTCCAAAACTCATACCACTTTATAGAATTAGTGAAAAATCTACAGATAGACCAAAAAGACTTGCTAGTCAGCTTCGATGTGGTATCACTATTCACCCAGGTGCCAGTCCAAGAAGCTCTATCAACAATAAGAAGCAAATACCAACCACCAAACCATATTATAGAACTAGCAGAACACTGCTTATCAAACACATACTTCATACACAGAGGCCAGAGATACAAACAAATAGAAGGCGCACCAATGGGATCCCCTCTATCACCAGTTATCGCCAACCTTTTCATGGAAGAATTTGAAACTAACGCTCTGGAAAAGACTACAAACAAACCAAAACTGTGGCTCAGATATGTGGATGACACCTTCGTTATCTGGCCCCACGGAAGAAAGGAGCTAGAAAACTTCCTAACACACCTGAACAGCCTACATCCCAAAATAAAATTCACCATGGAGATTGAAACAAACAACCAGTTACCTTTCCTGGATGTACTTATATACAAAAAACAAAACGGCACCCTAGGACACACAGTCTACCGAAAGAAAACACACACCAACCGTTACCTCAATGCGCAATCACATCATCACCCAGCACAAATAAATTCAGTAGCCAAAACACTAATAACAAGAACCAGACGCCTTGCAGATGAAACACATATACAAACAGAACTACACACCCTGACAGACATATTGACAGCAAACAAGTTCCAAAAAAACAAAATCACCAATATGATTCAGCAGGGGACTCCGAAACAGAAAAACATCCAAGAAGAAGAACAGAACAACGGACGAGCCATCTTGCCCTACATAAAAGGAACAACCGACAAAATCAGTAAAGTACTACGCAAACATAACATCAAAACCGCATTTAACACTGACAGAAAGATATCAACCATCCTGAGAAATCCCAAAGACAAAATAGAACTGGAAAACCAGGGCATATACCAAATCCCATGCGCCTCCTGTCCAGCAACATACATCGGACAGACTAACAGAAGAATAGAGGTACGTGTAGAAGAACATAAGAACTCAGTACAGAAGAAAGATCACACATCTTCACTAGTACAACACATAAACACTACGGGACACAACATCAATTTTGAAGGTACAAAAACAATCGCCAAAATAGAACATCTCAATAGCAGAATAATCAGAGAAGCCATTGAAATAGAAAAACACCCAGACAGTATGAACAAGCGAGACGACACCTCCCGCTTACATGCCATTTGGAAACCAGCATTGATAGAGAAACGAATTTCAGCAAACAAGGATTTAAAAAACCAACAAACAACCCCAAATGCCACCAGCCCCAGCAAGACTCATCCACACCCAGAACAAAAACTCTCCCACACAGAAGACAGAACAAGTCAAGCAAAAGTGCCATCACCCAAGCAGAAGAACGCTCACACGAACCTGACTGACCCATACCAGAGATACATAGCAGGTCCTCGAACTCGGAGCCAAACCAAAGCTCTGGAGGCCACTACACAGCCCACTCCTCAGGACACCAAATCACAACACTCAGGATATTACAACACAACAAAAAACCCCACCCATTCAGAACACACCCCTCCCAATCAGAAGACAGCCACGCCTCCAACCAATCAGAAGACAACCACGCATCCACCCAATCAGAAGACAGCCACGCCTCCACTCAATCAGAAGACAACCACGCCTCCACCCAGTCGGAGGACACCCCCACCCAATCAGAACACAGCCCCACCGGCAGTTGGAAGGAAAGGAACAGCCAGACCACGCATTGCTCCTGGAAGCAGCAGGAGGAACACTCCGGCCTGATGATGACGGATGGGATTTCGTCGAAACGTCGCCACAACTTTCTGAAGATGAAAGGAACGCGGGAAGAAACCCGAGACTCTAGATCTACACATACAGACACCCGCGAGAATCTACGAAAACATATATATATATATATATATATATATATATATATATATATATATATATATATATATATATATATATATATAGGTAAAGGTTCCCCCGCACATGCGTGCTAGTCGTTTCCGACTCTAGGGGCCGGTGCTCATCTCCGTTTCAAAGCCGAAGAGCCAGCGCTTGTCCGAGGACGTCTCCGTGGTCATGTGGCCGGCATGACTAGACGCCAAAGGCGCACGGAACGCTGTTACCTTCCCACCGTAGTGGTCCCTATTTTTCTACTTGCATTTTTACGTGCTTTCGAACTGCTAGGTTGGCAGAAGCTGGGACGAGTAACAGGCGCTCACTCTGTTACGCGGCACTCGGGATTCGACCCGCCAAACTGCCGACCTTCCGATCGACAAGCTCAGCGTCCTAACCCACTGAGCCACCGCGTCCCTATATATATATATATATATATATATATATATATATATATATATATATATATATATATTTGAGAAAAGGACGTTTAAAAATTCATGGGAAATGTTTCATGATGCTATTCAAAGATTAATTTGACCAGCCCTTGTGCATCAGTCACATACTTTTTTTAATATGGAAGAGGCTTATTAATCTGATGGATGGGTGCCACTTACCATATTACAAAGGTTGAAATTGTACTTCACTTTCTTGAACCACATCTCACTTTTAGAAGATAAGTATTTGATCTGAATAGAAATATGAACTATACAACAAATAGTGAATAGGAAATCCTGGTGTATAATATGGAACAGCTTAATGAAATAAGAGGGATTGTACAATGCACTTCTAAGCATGCCAGTTTTGATCTATTGGTAGAACTCTGTCATTTATAATGAATGGAAAGGGGGTTCTGACTTGTAGTTCTTCTGAATTCGTTTTTTTAAAAAAATCTTTAGTTAGTTGTAGAGTTTTGGTGAAAGGCCTATGAACTCAGTTTATTAGAGTGTTCCAAAGTCTCTGCATTAATCTCCTATTCCCTATGGGTTGTGTTCCTTTGCGGATGCCCAGCAATAATGATCTCTGTACTGGTCTCACCTGTTACAGGTAGTCCTCAACTTACAACAGTTCATTTAATGACTGTTCAAAAATTACGACAGCACTAAAAAAGTGACATGACCATTTTTCACACTTACAACCATTGCAGTATCCCTGTGATCACATGATCAAAATTCAGACGCTTGGCAACTGACTCATATTTATGATGGTTGCAGTGTCCTGAGGTCATGTAATCACCATTTGCAGCCTCCTGACAAGCAAAGTCAATGGGGAAGCCAGATTCACTTAACAACCATGTTACTAACTTAAAAGCGCAGTGATTCACTTAATGAATGTGGCAAGAAAGGTTGTAAAATGGGGCAGAACTCACTTAACAAATGTCTCACTTAGCAACAGAAATTGTGGGCTCAATTGTGGTCGTAAGTTGAGAACTACCTATACTGTGAATAAACATAATTTAGCTATCCTCAAAAATCTGACTCCCTGGAGAAGTTGTCCAGTCTGTTCATCTTTGCAATCCCTACTCTTTTTTTCACGTCCCTACCAAGGGAATGACCAAAAAGCATCTATTTTCTAGAAAGGAAGATCATTAAAAATTTAGACCCAAGGTGTTGAGAATTGGGAAACAGACCAGTTAAATATGTTATTATTAATAATAGTATCCTGCAAATGTGGTCAAGGTCACTTCTTGGACTAATCAGATAGCATGTAAAAATAAAGTGACAACATAATAATCATTCAAAGCTGTAATTGCACTGTAAGACTGAGTGTATTTTTTTAAAAAAAATAATGGATTTTATAATGTATTTCAAGAAATAGTACATTATTTATTAACCGTGTTTGCTGGTTCGTAGCATATCATTTTGAAATTCAAGAGGAAATCAGAAGTACTTTGTAAACTACCATGATGATCTGAAGTAAATGTGTTACCAATTTTTAGGAGGTTTTTATTTTATTTTTTTATTTTAAAAGAGAGAAACATCAGGCCCTTCCTTCATAAGCATGATCACTTCCTTGAACTCTGACAATATCATTGTGCATAAATTCCACATCTGTTTTTAGCAATAGTACTGTTCTATAATTATTTAGAGGGACGCGGTGGCTCAGTGGGTTAGGACGCTGAGCTTGTCGATCAGAAGGTCGGCAGTTTGGCGGGTCGAATCCCGAGTGCCGCGTAACAGAGTGAGCGCCTGTTACTCATCCCAGCTTCTGCCCACCTAGCAGTTCGAAAGCACGTAAAAATGCAAGTAGAAAAATAGGGACCACTACGGTGGGAAGGTAACAGCGTTCCGTGCGCCTTTGGCGTCTAGTCATGCTGGCCACATGACCACGGAGACGTCCTCGGACAAGCGCTGGCTCTTCGGCTATGAAACGGAGATGAGCACCGGCCCCTAGAGTCGGAAACGACTAGCACGCATGTGCGGGGGAACCTTTACCTTTACCTTATAATTATTTAATTGAAGGTATGCGTGAAATAAGAAAAAGAAGGGTAAAAGGATGTATGTTATAAAATCTATAGCCCATCACCCTCTGTAATTTTAAAAGATCTGGGATTAAAAAGAAAATGTCTGGATAACTGAAATTCAACATTTATTAGCAAATGGGTTTGAAACCCAATTCCCAGCAATTCTTCACCTCTGATCATGGTTTGCTTGACATTCCAAATTCAGAAATGAACCACTTCCATCCTCTCAAAAGGCACATCCAATGCCTGAAGTGAGGAGAACTGCATGAAAAAAACAGTACCTGGAATAGAATTGCTGCTCAATACTGTTTATATATACAGCCAAGATATTGAAATGGAGTTTGGACTAGTGAAATGTACCATACACACCATCAGCAGAGGAAAATAGTGAAAACTGAAAGAATCAAGGTGCCATATGGAAACATCAAGAGTCTGGATGAAGATGATCACTACAAATACCTGGGCATCCTTCAAGTTGAAACATCAGGCATACCAAAGTCAAGAAAAAGATTAGAAATGAATACATCATAAAAGTGAAAAAATTCTTAAAGTTCAAATTCAGTGGAGGAAATTCTATCAAGGCAATGAGCACCTGGGCAGTTCCAGTCATTAGATACACAGCTGGAATAGTTGGCTGGAATAGTTGGCTGAATTCAAGCAGAACTAAAAGCCCTAGCTAGGAAGACCAGAGAAATAATGACAATGAATCATGCCCTTCATGTACGCAGCGATGTTGACAGACTCTACTTACCAAGGAAAATAGAAAAACGAGGAATTTTGCAAGAACACCAGATAACTGAAGAAGAAGAAAAGAGCATTGGAAGAATATCTGAAGGACAATGAAGCAGATGCACTACAGAGTGTAGTGGGGTGCCCCAGGGCTCTCTTCTGGGCCCAGTGCTCTTTAACATCTTCATCAACGATTTGGATGAGGGGATAGATGGGGAACTCATCAAATCTGCAGACAACACCAAGCTGGCAGGAATAGCCAACACTCCAGAAGACAAGCTTAAGATACAGGAGGATCTGGACAGACTTGAACACTGGGCACTATCTAACAAAATGAAATTCAATGGTGAAAAAAGTAAGGTTCTACATTTAGACAAGAAAAACCAAATGTACAGGTATAGTATAGGGGGTACCTTGCTCAATGGTAGTAACTGTGAAAGGGATCTCGGAGTCCTAGTGGACAATCACTTAAATATGAGCCAGCAGTGTGTTGCAGCTGCCAAAAAAGCCAACACAGTGCTAGGCTGCATTAACAGAGGGATAGAATCAAGATCACGTGAAGTATTAATACCACTTTACAATGCCTTGGTAAGGGCACACTTGGAATACTGTAAAAAAGGATGTTGAGACTCTGGAAAGAGTACAGAGAAGAGTAACAAATATGATTAGAGGTCTGGAGGCTAAAACATATAAGGAATGGCTGCTGGAATTGGGTATGTGTAGTTTAATGAAGAGAAGGACTAGCGGTGATATGATAGCAGTGTTCCAATATCTCAGGGGCCGCCACAAAGAAGAGGGAGGCAAGCTATTCTCCAAAGCACCTGAAGGCAGGACAAGAAGCAACGGATGGAAACTAATCAAGGAGAGAAGCAATCTAGAACTAAGGAGAAACTTCCTGACAGTTAGAACAATTAACCAGTGGAACAACCTGCCTCCAGAATCTGTGAATGCTCCAACACTGGAAGTTTTTAAGAAGAGACTGGACAGCCATTTCTCTGAAATGGTATAGGGTTTCCTGTCTGGACTAGATGACCTCCAAGGTCCCTTCCAACTTTACTATTATGATTATGATTATGAATAGTTACCCCATTTAAAAATTTATTCTAAAAATGTTTTAGAGTAGTATTGGATTTCTCCTTTATCCCAGGTTTACATACTTTTTTCTTAGTTTTGTGGAAATAAAATCACAGTTATTTATTTTGTTTTAAAATGATACACAATCAATTTGTTTCTTTCTATTTAGAACATCTTTGAATGTGTGATTGACTGTATGCTCATTTTCATCCATGGTGAGAGAACTGCCATTTTCCTATGGCTACCATATTGAAATCTTTCTGCCTTTGCTCATGTAGTCTCCAATCACAAACTGATTATAAAACTGACCTCTGTAAACTTGCAAAAGTACACCTCCTTATCACTTTTACAATTCTCTTATCTGTAACTCCAGACAAACAATGCTGTCCTCACTGACAACTGCTGGACACTGGGGGGGTGGGGGAAAAAGATGCAATATTAGGGTGTCTGTGTAACATGCTTTTCAGAGGCCTCTATTTAAAGGCATATTTATGTCATGTTTACATTTGGATTGAATGTAAAAAATCCGAAAAAGGAACATCAGCATAAGCATTAGATTGAGCAGGCGGATGGGGATCACCTAAGCTTAGGTTTCCTATTTATCATGAAATATATTGCATAACTTTTAAGTCATAGCAATCATATATCAACTATATATGAGTTTGTTGATGTATATCCTTTTAGGGGAAGCTCACCATAGCTATATTTCAACCCTTCTAGTCTTCAAAAGAAGGGGCCAATGGCTCAGTGGTTAAAGATGCTGGGCTTGTCAGCTGGAGAGCTGACAGCCCAGGTTCAAGACCCAAATGCTGTGCAATGGGATGAGTTCCTGTTATTTGCCCCAGCTCCTGCCCACCTAGCCATTTGAAAGTAGGCAAATGTGAGTAGATAAAGAGGTACCACTTTGGTGGGAAGGTAACATGATCCCATGTGCCTTTGGCATATAGCCATGCTGGCCACATGACCAGGGAAACTGTCTTTGGACAATGCTGGCTCCCTCAGCCAAGGAACCGAGATGAGCGCCGTGTCCTGGAATCTGGCATGACTGACAGGGAAAAAGCTAAAGCTTTCTAGTCTTCAAAAAGAATATTCATAAATTACCGGTATGTTTGTTATTTTTTTGGTCTAAATTATGGTTTCTGCTAATTACCATGAGAACATTACAGATGATCCATGGGGAAGAGATCCCAGCTTGGGAGCTTGCCAAAGGTGATCAGCTTTTGGCAAAATCTCATGCGATTTTAGGGGAAAACATTGTAATTTTGTGAAATTTGTCCATTCCCCCATAGATTTTATCCCTGTTCTTATAAATAATAATTTTCATTCAGTTCTTCGATCCTCTGGACCTCATTTGGGAAAGTCATGTGGATTGTATGACTGTCAGATTTATCCAGGGTTGTCCACAAAGGCCTTCCAGGACTATGTAGTGATTTGCAGTAAAGGATAAATTTGGAAATTATGAATGAACCCTCACAATTCTAATCCAGATGCAGGAAAATGGTGCAGGGAACTTTGGACCTGATGTGTTATTGTCTTGTTCTTTTGTTGTGTCATCTGTATAATTAAACAATAAACAATTGCTGTGAGCTGTGAGTTAACTGGGAAATAAAGTCAGCTTCAAATTAAAATAAGAAAACTAACTTCTAACATCTTTGCTCTTGCCCTCTGTTGATGTAAGGGAATATTGTGTCACACAGCTAAAAACAGCTATACTTTGAATAGGTCCTGTTCTATTTTTAAAGTCACCCGAGTATGAGGAATAGAGCACCTTTTTAAAACACTTCTTGCATGTCAGAAATGTTTTACTTACATGCTATTATTTAGAACATTTGGTAGCCCTATTCTGGGGTGGGGTTATTATTTGTTGTTGTTAGTTGCAAAGTCGTGTCCGACCCATCGCGACCCTATGGACAACGTTACTCCAGGCCTTCCTGTCCTCTACCATCTTCTGGAGTCCATTTAAGCTCAAGCCTACTGCTTCAGTGACTCCATCCAGCCACCTCATTCTCTGTCGTCCCCTTCTTCTCTTGCCGTCAACCTTTCCCAGCATTAGGCTCTTCTCCAGTGAGTCCTTCCTTCTCATTAGGTGGCCAAAGTATTTGAGTTTTAGCTTCAGGATCTGGCCTTCTAAAGAGCAGTCAGCGTTGATCTCCTCTAGGACTGACCGGTTTGATCGCCTTACAGTCCAAGGGACTCACAGGAGTCTTCTCCAGCACCATAGTTCAAAGGCCTCAATTCTTTGGCACTCAGCCTTTCTTATGGTCCAACTTTCACTGCCATACATTGCAACTGGGAAGACCATAGCCTTGACTATACGCACTTTTGTTGACAGGTTGATGTCTCTGCTTTTTAGTCTAGATTTGCCATGGCTTTCCTCCCGAGGAGCAGGCGTCTTTTAATTTCTTGGCTACAGTCCCCATTTGCAGTGATCTTGGAGCCGAGGAAAATAAAATCTGTCACTACCTCCATTTCTTCCCCATCTATTTGCCAGGAATTGAGAGGGCCGGATGCCATGATCTTGGTGGGGTTATTATGGTAACCATCAAATACAGTTCACAAATTCCTTAAATAAATAAAATGATGCCTACAATGTTTGTTTGCATAATTATTGTATCTGCTTGGGCATGTTTCAACTGAAATGGCTTTTGTCGTTCACAATATAATGGATCTTGATAAAATTCTGACCTATACAACATACCTAGAAAGAGACTGGTCGGGATATATCATTCAGTGCAGCTGTAGGCATCTCATCAAACCCTAACAGGGTACCTAGCTACAAACAAAACAAAGCAAAATGATGGATTTCAGTGTATCTGATACCGTTACTGAACTCTAAAACATATAGGGAGCACTTCTAAAAAAATTTTGACAAAGAAAGAAGACTTTGAGACATGGGTCAAAACTTAAACTGAATCCATGAAAAAAGTTACAAGAATGAAAAAAAAAACCTAGCTTCTGGGAGCTCAAATAAATTTATATGGAACTATCCCTCATTTTATTCTTATAAAATTTACACCATAAGATAGATTGGTTTAAAAGAAAGGGATTATCTTAAGGTAATCAAGTGAGATCCATTTTCCTGGTCCCAGAACAATACTGTCAGTTAGGTTTCAGTGGGTACTCTTGATTAAGAAAAAAAGGGGTGATTCATTTTCATTATAACTTCCTTCCTGCAAATTTCCTGTGGAAGTTTGGAGGAGTTGAAGAAGAGGCTGAAGTGAAGAAGGAAAATGAAGGAAAGCAGGAACCATCCCTGTATTCCTACTCCTGAGACAAGATTACTCTTGTTCATGGAGGGACATCAGCCCAATATCTATATTAAGTTCTTGGGATACAGATGAATACAGCATTGATGAGATTTGTCTGCTAAAAGAAAACCAGGAAAAAAAGTCTGGTTTAATATACTGCACAGAAAACCGGATAAAAGTTATTATTGTGGCTGAATCATATAGTTCGTGGAATGATTCTGTTGTCCAGCTGTTAGCCAGCAGCTACGTTGATTTGATTTGGTATAAAAAATACTCCCTGTAATAAGCTATAATAGTGACTTATAAACACCAAATTACGTGTTCAAGAGTATAGGGACACCTGGAAAAAGGAACTGGAATGTTCACAATATGAATATCAATGAAAGACCATTTCAGTATTTTATGGTTTTTTTTATAAATTTAACATTAAGGTAAAGGTAAAGGTAAAGGTTCCCCCGCACATGTGTGCTAGTCGTTTCCGACTCTAGGGGCCGGTGCTCATCTCCGTTTCAAAGCCGAAGAGCCAGCGTTTGTCCGAGGACAACTCCGTGGTCATGTGGCCGGCATGACTAGACGCCAAAGGCGCACGGAACGCTGTTACCTTCCCACCGTAGTGGTCCCTATTTTCTACTTGCATTTTTACGTGCTTTCGAACTGCTAGGTTGGCAGAAGCTGGGACGAGTAACAGGCGCTCACTCTGTTACGCAACACTCGGGATTCAACCCGCCAAACTGCTGACCTTCTGATTGACAAGCTCAGCGTCCTAACCCACTGAGCCACCGCGTCCCTTAAATTTAACATTAATTAATGTTTAATATTAAGTCAACAAAAAGATTATTTTGGATGCATCTTTTATTACTTTAATAATAGTAACAATTACAACAATAATTTAAGGCATTCTTGTTCCTGTTTGCATTGACATTCTGATAATTTGTATGTATGATTTCAAATTAACTTTGTGAATATGTATTTGTTCTATGTGTGCCAGTATGTGGGATGTCCTGCCCAGAGGAGACAAAGCTATTGGCCATTGCTGTCCTCTAATTGAAATGCCTTAGTAGTCTGAAGTCTGGACTCTAATATCTTGCAAAGTACTGCCAATGTGCCTTAGTCTGGACAGGATTTTTTTTTAAAAAAAAATCAGTTTAAAGTAAGGCAGCATGAGTGTAAGTCAGGAACAGCTTAAATAACAAGTGTGGATATGTTCTGAATGAACAATAAGCCTGAACAGTTTCTATGATTATTATGGAACATAGTGTTATTACAATATAATCATCTGTCTTTAAATATGTAGGATACTGCCAAGATTACTAATTGAAAATAAATATACCATCAAAAAACAAATGGCAATTATACTAATTCAAAAAATACATATACAAATGAGGGTCTGAATTACTGTATATTGATTTCAGCTAAACCAGTAAAGGCAACCTCAGTTTTTAAAACTGATATTAAAAACAAACTATCTTGATATGCACTCATCTGATATTACTTTGTTTCTGTAATTCTCCATGACAAAGGCAACCTACATTTTAAAAACCAAGAATGCTGCTGGCATCAATTTTCAAGAGATTTCTTGTGGGGTCAAGATATTCTCACAACAGCAAAACAAATCACAGGTGATAAAGAAATGAATATTAACATTTTGCCTGGTACAATATATATATATATATATGTATATATTTTCCTGCAGTGCTTTCTTTAAGTCCACTTCCACTTAGTGGCAGATGCAACTAAGTTTAGGCCAGAGAATGGCAATTGATGTCTTCCAAAGATATTGTGCTACAACTCCTTCAGTCTCTTCCACTGATCACCTGAGCAAGCACCGATGCAAGTCCAAAGTAACTGACTGCGTTTTGGGCCCTGCTGCCTGCTATTACTAGATAGCCTCCAATAAATGTCACCCAGTACAGGTAATCCTCGACTTACAACCACAAGTGAGCCCAAAATTTTTGTTGCTAAATGAGACATTTGTTAAGTCGGCTTTGCCCCATTTGGCAACCTTTCTCGCCACGGTTGTTAAATGAATCGTTGCAGTTGTTAAGTTAGTAACACGGTTACTAAGTTATAATATCTTTATATGCCATCCCTATATCTGTTTGTAAAAATGTAATTAATAATAAAATACTGTAAATGTAAAACACTGTGCTTTAAATGTTAATATAGAAAAAAGGAACCACTGAACATGTTTAACCTTAGCCAGAAGGCTGCAAATTAATGTAGAAGCATTAAACCCGAAAGTCTATATAACTAGAGATAATTAGAAGCTTATATAACTGGAGATAATCAATGATAATAAAATACATGGGTGTAATCTTTCTTTTCATTTAAAGCAAGCATATACTTTCTCTGATTGAATAGATTTTACTGGTGGTCAATTTCCAGTGAGTTTTGCACACTCCTGTGAAAGCAAGGCAATCTTATGTATTATGAGATTTAACAGACTAAAAGTCAGGGGGGAAAATACAAATCCAGCAGTCTTGTAAGCAGTGGGGAGGAAAAATAAAGTGGTTCCAGTATTTCAGTAGAATGAAGGTGTTCAATAGATTCAACTTGTCCAGAATCACAGGAGCATCAACATTCTGAGCATGAAATCTTTCTACCGGCCTCCCAGAACAGTGTTAGATTCTGTCAAAGTAAAGACCGTTCTATATTTTGAGACTTGTAGCTGCATGCCACAGACACTATCATATGTCTGCAATTGTCAGCAATAGGAAGATTAGAAGTCCTATGCAAATCAGCATGGTGTTTAGGTCCATCATTCACTGTTTAGAAGAAGATCTAGCCTCTGTGTAGTCCCAGGGAGTGTAAATAAGAGAGAAGCACAGCAATGCTAATTTTGCTATCAGCTATCAGTTCCATATAGATTGAAATCCATCTCCCACATTAGAGAAACGAGCCCCATTGGGAAGACAGATTAGCTCAATCGATAGTTAAATATAGAAACCCACAGTCTAGCCTCCACTTTCTTCACATCTACTTTGAGATGCAGACCAGGATTTTTAACACAAGAAGGAACCCTGAAAGCTGCCTTTAGAAATTAGAATGGACAAGAAGATCCAAAGGGGCGAAGTTAGGAAAAAGATCAAGTCAAGCACCATAAAAAACTGTACCAATGTTTTTGCTTCAGATAATTTAACAACATGGATCTCTCTATCCCTGTATTTTTGTTGCATATCTACCATCTATCTCTCATCTGTCTGTCTATCTATCTATCTATCTATCTATCTATCTAATCTAATCTCTCTCTCTCTCTCTCTCTCTCTCTCGCTCTCTCTCTCTCTCTCTCTCTATATATATATATATATATGTATATGTATATATATATATATATATATATATATATATATATATATATATATATATATATATATATATATATGTCAAATGTTAACTATTTAGATTACCTTGCTAGGCCCCAAACATGGGGCAAATCTTTATTTCCTGTTTTCAGCCTTATCTCAAAGGCCATCGAACAGGCTGTAGTCACACCGGACAGTTCATATATTTGTGTAAATTACTAACAAAGAATTAAGGGAGACTAAGATGCATTTCTGACTCTTTAGTCTTCATCAGTCAGTCATACCCTTCTGAGATTCGAACCTGGGCTGATTGCATATTAGGTAGTTTTTTACCTCTTGAGCCACAGGATCTCTCTCGCTCTCTGTTAGCTTTCTGCAAGGGGAGATATGAGTCAAATGTTAACTATTTAGATTACCTTGCTAGGCCCCAAACATGGGGCAAATCTTTATTTCCTGTTTTCAGCCTTATCTCAAAGGCCATCGAACAGGCTGTAGTCACACCGGACAGTTCATATATTTGTGTAAATTACTAACAAAGAATTAAGAGAGACTAAGATGCATTTCTGACTCTTTAGTCTTCATCAGTCAGTCATACCCTTCTGAGATTCAAACCTGGGCTGATTGCATATTAGGCAGTTTTTTACCTCTTGAGCCACAGGAACAGAGAGCGAGAGAGATCCTGTGGCTCAAGAGGTAAAAAACTGCCTAATATGCAATTTGGTGATGTGAAGACTCAAATGATGACTTGTCCATGTGAATGGAGCACTAACTATAGCTCAGATTAAAAATTAATGTCACAGTATAGTTATCTGGTAGTGTAACTCTATAGGTTTGCAATGAGGTGAGAGGAATCAAGCCAACCCCACAACTCCTTAGCTCTTCCAATAATCTTGGTAGGATCTGCTCATCATTACACTGAAATTACATCCATTGAAACAATAATACTTTCAGTCATGACCAATTTAAGTTCACTAATTTCAGAAACAATTTCTTATAACTAAGTAGGAGAACATAACCAAATTTAGATGTATCCTGAAAAGCTTAGCAGATGGCTAGTACCTGGAATGTACACAACCAGGGAATATTAAAGGCACAAAGGACCAGGCTGAAATTATCCTACTTCAGACAAATTATGTGAAGACCTAATACTCTGGAGAAAGTACTAATGCTTGAAAAGGTGGAAGGAAAGAAAAGGATGACCAGCCTTAAGGTGGATGGAGTCAGTTACAGAAGTGATGAATGCACCATCACTTGGACGACCTGAAAGGCTAGGTTAGGAACAGATCATCATAGATAAAATTTATCTAATCTATCTATGTGGCCACTAAGACTTGCAAATGACTTGATGATACATAATTAATCAATTTCACTAGATGAGGAAGTCAAATGAACATCCTGGAACAAGGCAATGGCAAACAACTTCTCTACTGCTGCTACAAATCGATATAGACAGACAGACAGATGATAGATAGATAGATAGATAGATAGATAGATAGATAGATAGATAGATAGATAGATAGATAGATAGAGGTTGGTGAAGTCTTAATGAACAAAATAAAGGATCCAAATGCTTGCTTACTTATATTAAAGATTTGAAGCAAATTTGAGGCTTACTGAGAGCAGAATCTTAATTCTCTTTATTTGCTGTTGAGGCATTGCTCATGAATAGGCCCAAGGTAGTCTGATATTTCAACTGAAATTATAGGATTCGGCCCTCAAGCATGTTCAGTGAGGTATTAACAGATTTATAGGAGGACTCTGTTATGCGATTCTTCTAGAAGAAGTTGTGTTTTGTGCCAGCAAATCTGTAATCCATCTAAGACCAATGTTATCCTTACCTTTCCAGAGTCTCATGGAATGCTTTATTCCCTTATCATGAGAAGCAGAGTAAAACACTTACATGATGGCTGTACAACAAGGAATTTAAAAAAAGAAGGAACAGGGTAGAGGAAAGGAGGGAGAGATGAAGGAATATTTTTTTTATGAGGAACAGTTAAATCTCTGTTGGGAACATTTTATGCTATAAGTTAGTAGGGAAGGTCCTGTTGATGAAACCATGTCTACAGGGTACAGTCTTATATGGATATATAAGAAAGAAAACTGGAAAACTGTATCCTCCTTACAGTCACACAAGAGATAGAACTACCCACCCAACAGGATCAATAGATCAATACAGTCAGATCAAATCCCAGGGAGTACTTATTAAAAGACAGACCACAGAAGCAGAACAAGAAAACTCTATGGTTGTCACCTACAGCTTGCAGCTCAAGCCACTCAAAGACATTATTAGTAAGCTGTAGTCTATATTAGACAATGGCACTGTACTTTCTCAGAGCCATACCTGCATACATATAGCCTTTGAACCTGAAACAGATTCTTAAAAGCAACAAAAAACAAAAGGCATATGTTAGAATAGAATAGAGCTGGAAGGGACCTTGGAGATCTTCTAGTCCAACCCACTGCTCAATCGGGAAACCCTATACCATTTCAGACAAGTGGCTGTCCAGTCTCTTCTTAAAAGTCACCAGTCATGAAGCAGCCACAATTCCTGAAAGCAAGCTGTTCCACTGGTTAATTGTGTTCACTGTTAGGAAGTTTCTCCTTAATTCCAGGTTGCGTCACTCTTTCATTAGTTTCCATCCATCCATGATGGATGGATGGAAACATGAAGCCAACATGGAAACCAGAGCCAACCACAAACCAAGATGTCTATTTTGCCTGCCCCATCTATACCAGCAATGCCATCACAGGCCTCAACAAGTATACAAACAAAATTAGAGGCATTTTCACATGCTGTTCTTCCAATATGATGATATGTGCTATCATCTGCCAGCAATGCCCCTCTGGATTCTCCATAGGACAAATGGGACAAACTGAAGAATTAATGGACACAAATTTGACATCAGACTTCAAAGCAAGGACAAAGTAATATCTGAACATTTCAACTTTCATAGCAAAGTGAATGTTATAGAAAAGTAGAACTGAGTGAAAAGTTATTGAGCTCATATACACCAAAAGGTTTTAGGCAATCTCAGAAGGTCTCAACAAATGCCATAGGTTTTTAACACAATACAATCCTTAATTGATAGGATCCTGTCTTATATGTGACCTGCATCTGTGTAAGAAATTCTGTCAGACCTGCCTCAACTTGGGCTTCTAAGTAAAAATGATCCTTAACTCCATTGTTGAGAAAGGGATAGTTTACTAGAAGTCAAATGAATTGCAGTAGTGTAAAGCCAGAGTTTGCACCAGATTTTTACCAGTTAACTTTCTTCCCTTGGTCCCTTCCCATTGTTTAACTCTCATTGTCCAATCATGTTTGAACAAGATGTTTGGGAAACAGTCACTTTATGTATTGGCATTCTTCTCCCAGAACAACGAATTTGAGGACTTTGTCTTTCTCACACAGAAACCATTGCACAATTCAGTTTCACAGTTCAGTTTCACTTTCCCCCAAGCCATCACTCTACCTTCCAACTTCACCCCATGGTTCATGGTAGACTGGCAGTGAGGTTGCAGTTCTGACACCACCAATGTTTTCCCCTACCTCCATGGTGGCGAACCTATGGCACACGTGCCACAGGTGGCACACAGAGCCCTCTCTGTGGGCACACGTGCCATCGCCCCAGTCCTAGGCCTTCAGCTGGGTTTTATAAAACCTTTTCACTTTAGGCCTCCACTGCCATGTGCAAAAAAAAAAGTTCAATCAATAAATTTCAGCTTCTTGCAGGAAAAAAAAGATCTTGCAAAGTTGGAACTGATTGATTGAACATTTTAGTCCTACCCAGTCTGCCATTACCACCGCAGCCATGCCCACCCAATGGGCCACGTCCACCCAATTGGACACACTCACCCAATGGGCCATGCCCACCCAGCACTCGACAATACATAAGTGGGTTTTGGGTTGCAGTTTGGGCACTCGGTCTCTAAAAGGTTCGCCATCACTGCCCTACCTCATCTCACCCCACTTTAATTCCTGCATTAGTCTAGCTATTGTGTGCATCTGGCGATGTGAACCGCAATATAAGGTGAAAACGTATGCCTTTTAATAATTGTTGTTATTGTTGTTGGAAAAGGTGCAACTAGACGTCTGGTACTTTTTGCCACATAAGACCACTAACACAATTCTCCTCCTCCAAGTTCCATTACTTGGAACTCTTTCACAGGTTGCTATCAGGAAAAAAGTATGTCATTTAATAAAGACCAGCAATGGGAATAGGCAACCATTGGGGAGGGTGGGAACAAATGCGATAAATAATTGGGGAGTGTATTTAGGGTGGCACCTTGCTTAGGCAGTGAGGGCTGGATGTCTACAATGGTGGCAGCAGTTTGCTGATCCTGACAGATCTTGAAAAAAGACAAGCAGGGTTAGATACAATTAGTATGTGGATGGGAGACCAGGAAATCCCAGGGCTGTAGGCTAAACTAGGACAAACAACTTAAAAGAAAAGACACTTCTGTATTGTTGTGATGCACACAACATGAACCTGTTCATGAAGCCATTAAAAACTCTTTACTTTTATCTTATGCCTATATTAATGGGTATATTACAATTTCCATCTATTCTTTATTTCAGAATGGCAACTGAAATATTGTCAGTTACCAGCAATCAGAGACACAGATTTTTGAGGGTGTTAAAGGGAACATTGGGACTTGCATGTGTCCCTAAAACTATGGGGTTGGCCGCTTCTGATCTTAATATTTTTAATTTTAAAATCATATTTTAAAACATATTGAAAGAATAAATTTCTTTTTATCAAATACCAAATTAAATGCATGGATATATTGGGGGTCAAAAATGCCAGTGTTAACAATACTTTTTGTCCTGCCCAATTTCTTGCATTATAGTTTTAAGTATATTTTGAAGGTATATTTAAAAAACTGGGGATTTTCAACCCAAAAGGAGTGGTTGCCTGTTGCCAGGTGTGTCCCTCATGATCTGCAGAAAGTCTCCACCATTCCCCCTTTACTATCAGTTATATTTTGATTATGATAAGTCAGGCTTATCATAAGTGTGTTAGCAGAGACCTTAAATTAGCAAGATAGTATAGAGCAGGTTGAAGCAATTAGCTAACTTTGGCTGATCCTAAAAAATAATCTAAGCAAGATCTGGCCTGATTAATTATTGGATGGAGACAATCAGGAAATTCCATGCCTGTAGTTTGAGTAGGAATTATAAAAAACAGGAAAAAGTCAGTGGAAACCAATTCTGCATTAGTATCAAGAAGACTACATACACATGCCCCGGAAATCGCCAAGAGTTAATCTCAGCAGATGACAGCACTTGAAGAACTTTTGCTGATCCTGCAAAACTGAACAGAACTGTAACTGGTTAGTACTTGAATGGGTGATTATCAAGAAACTAGAACTGTAGGCTTCACTAGGACAGGGCTTTTCAACCTTTTCACCCTTTGTACCACTTTTAGGATATGGCAACATCTGAGTACCACCAGTCGCCTAGCAAGGTGTCAAAAACTTGATGACCAAAAAAAAGTGATGAAGTACAGATAGTCCTCGACTTACAACAGTTCGCTTAGTGACTGCTCGAAGTTACAATGGCACTGAAAAAAGGGTCCCCCAAGCCACAGCCGAGCATGACACCTGCCTGCCCGCCCAGTGGCGCTCTTCCTCCTATCTGAGGTTTTCATTGTTGTGAGCATTTCTGTTGAGGATTGGCAGCAGGGGTGGGGTGGGGTGGTGTTTGGTTTTTATTTCCCCCCCTCTGCTGGGTGGTTGCAGCAGGTTTGGGTCAGTTCACATGTCCCTGGGGCACTGTGACCGTCATAAATATGAATCAGTTGCCAAGCCTCTGAATGTAAATCACAAGACCCTGGAGATGCTGCAACATTCCAGCTGATCGGTGCTTCTTCTGGGCTCAGCAGAAGTGCCAGGATCAGCGCCAAGCTCCAGCTGGAGCCTGGCGCTGATCCTGGTGCTTCCACTGAGCCCTGACAGCCCTGTAGCTCCAGCCATCTCTCGCTCAGGCTTGTGCAGTGCTACCACCAGTTCAGCTCATTCCCCGCTACCACTTTTCTAGGACGGTCGCGTACCACCTGCTAGGTGCCAATGTACCATAGGTGGTACCCGTACCACTGGTTGAAAAGCCCTGCACTAGGAAGTCAGAAAAGAGTCCATGAAGCTGGCAGTGGCAAACTATTTCTACACTGTTTCAAAGAAAAATACATTTCTATCAATCAGTCAGAATAGAGCTGAAAGGGACCTTGGAGGTCTTCTATCTAGTCCAACCCCCTGCTCAAGCAGGAGACCTTAAACCATTTCAGAGAAGTGACTGTTCAGTTCTTTTCTTAAAAACCTCCAGTGAAGAAGCACTTACTATTTCTGAAGGCAAGTTGTTTCACTGGTTAATTGTTCTCACTGTTAGGAAGTTTCTCCTTAATTCCAGGTTGCTCCTCTCTATCCAGTTCCTGCAATTGTTCTTCATATGTTTTACTCTTCAGGCCTTTCATCATCTTAGTTACTTCCAGCTATACCTGGAAGCTATGTCAGGATGCTTTTTGTTGATTATAGCTTGGCTTTCAATACCATTTTGCCGAGCACTCTCATCGAACAGCTGACTGACTTGAAATTTTCCCCCTCCATCTGTGATTGGATTCAAGACTTTCTCAGGGACCGGTTACAAACAGTGAGGGTTGGGTCTGCTTTACCCACCCCCCTGAAGCTTTGCACCGGCTCACCACAGGGCTGCGTGCTTAGCCCCTACCTGTACTGTTTGTTCACATATGACTGTGTATCATCCGACCCATCTACTGCGATAATTAAGTTTGCAGATGATACTACCATAGTGGGTCTTATCACAGGTGGGGATGAGACAGCATACAGGGCGGAGGTACAAAAACTATCCATATGGTGTTGCAACAACAACTTGCACCTGAACATCGGCAAGATGAAAGAGATGGTGCTAGACTTCCGGAGGAAAAAGGAGGAACCTGCCCCACTTTACATCGGGGAGGACTGTGTGGAGAGAGTTTCCTCCTTTAAATTTTTGGGAGTCTACCTCTGCGAAGATCTTACTTAGAAAGTTAATACAACCCAGGTGGCCAGAAAGGCCCAACAGAGACTTCACTTTCTCAGGGTCTTGTGGAAGAACAGGGTAGAACAACGGCTAATGACCCTCTTTTACCGGTCTACTATAGAGAGCATCCTCTCGTACTGTATTGTGGTTTGGTATGCTGGTCTGACAGCCGTGGATAGGAAAGCATTACAGAGGGTGGCGAGCACAGCACAAGACATTGTGGGCTGTCCCCTGACACCACTGGATGACATCGCCAGGGCTTGCTGCCTTGGAAGAGTGAGGAAAATTCTCAGGGATGACTCACACCCTGGACGGTATCTCTTTACTCTCCTACCATTGGGTAGGAGATATAGGAGTATAGTCAGCTGTACCAATAGGCTGAAGAACAGCTTTTATCCATGGGCTGTTAGGCTTTTGAACGGGAAATAATTTTATAAACTTTATGCATGATTGATTTGCGAGGCCGGTGTGTTGTGCAAGTAGCCCACATGGTGTAATAAGATGGAGGGTTTGTGTCACTGTAAGTTGGGGGTGGGGGCATGAAGGGAGGCTCAGCCAATCTCAATGTATATACATGGTTGTACTTTGACAATAAAGGTTCATTCAACTTCTTTGCACTTTTTACTATATCTGTGTAATCACCAACTATAGCTCATCTTGAAGATCTACACATTGTTGCTCTGATGCACTCCCCATGATGCACTAAAACTCTGCCACCTCTACAGGTTAATTCTCTTTTGTTAGAATCAATCCCATCCTATTCCTACTAGGAGAACTGGGGCTGAAAAAAATGTAACAGAAAACAAAATTAGATTGTGTTTCCATCCCAACATGGGCTATAACCATAGTGGTCATGTGGCATTGCTAGATCTTTAACCTGGTTCAGTATATTATGTGACCACAGCTAATGAATCAGCAGAACTTTAGTTGCATCAGAGGTTGTGTCTGAAGCCTTCTCTCTTCTCTCTTCCAAACCAATAGTCATTCTTTGAAAACAAGCAGAAGGCCTCTTTCAACTAATCTATAGAACCTAGTGGTCGCTATGCATATTTGACAAATAGGTAGTGCTTAAATGTTTGATTAATATTTAGAACGGGCACTGTTCACTGGTGACATTAATTGAAATGATTTATGATGTTTTTAATCTGTTCAATAATTAAATAGTTTGTCAGGCAGATTACATGGCTGAAACAGTTCTCTGGATTTGAGAGGGTCTTACAACTCACATGAAAGAGCAATCAGTTTAGATAGCTGGGATACACTAACTGTCAGCATGTGACAGTGTTTATTGATAATACATCAGATTTATTGAGTGTTACAAGTGGATGGTGCATCAGTCATGAGATCATAAGAAGGTCCATCTCATCCAGCATATACGTAGTTTCCATCACTGTCCACTGATGCATGAAGACACAATGGCTTGATTTAGTGGATTATTGTTACATATGAGCACTCCTAATTGCTAATCTATATTGATTATTATAATAATGTAAATTCTATGGATCATAGTAGAACTAAATTCTGATTAATCATATATTCATATACTTTAATCATATACTTTATTCCACTGTGTTTAATAAATAGGGTGCAATTATGTACAAATGTTAGTTTAAATTACCAGGTGAATATTTCTAAAATGTGTTTAGATTATGTTCACGTTTAAACCATGAACCCTTCAGCTACAAACAAAACCATTTGGTTATGGAGCCCACTAGCCTTTTGCATTGCAGATATACTGTATTCTTGCTTAGAGGGCAAGGCTGGAGCTCACAAAACATCTGGAGAATACCAAATCAAAAAAACTCTTGTTAAAATAATATATTTTAGACTTCTTCTTCCCAGTCATTTGTTCCTGTTTCTGAATAATAATAATAAAACCAGGGCTTTTTCTCATAGAACGCTCAGAACGGAGTTCCGGCACCTTTTTGGGATAGAACCCTGTAGGGTAGGCAAGGCGGGCTGTATGACATGTGTGAGTTCCGGCACCTTTTTCTTTTACAAAAAAAGCACTGAATAAAACAATAACAGTAGGTGGATAAAAAAGCCAATTTCATTCTAAACATGTGTGCTGACTGTGCAACCAACCATAATAATATAATAAAAATCATTTCTAATTATTACCGCATTTGCACAGTAACTTTTAACCAAAAAATGGTACATATTAAAATACCGATTAATAATAGAAGTGATGCTGGAATAGTACACTTAAATATACCCTTAAATGTACCCTTCCCGATACAGATATACTTTGACTTCCACTGTAGAACAGCATGGTATACCCATACACAAACATTAATGGAGATATATACATATATACTTCTTTAGAAGACATAATATACTAAGGATATATACTCTTTAGTAGAAGACATGATATTGAGGAAGACACATACCACCCATAGGGATGAGAGGGGAAAATTCAATTCAATTCAATTTATTCAAAAACTCATGGTTTCCTTGTTTCTAGTCTGCTGCCTTAACCACTATACCCAATCGTGTATTTGTATATATACATGGTGTAAGTTGTGTGTGTATGTGCGTGTGTGTGGGGGGGTATGTGTGCCCATACACAGACACAGACACTCACCCTCTAAACATATACTATATATGATGATAGTGATGATGATGTGTCATGAAGAAGAAGAAGAAGAAGAAGAAGAAGAAGAAGAAGAAGAAGAAGAAGAAGAAGAAGAAGAAGAAGAAGAAGAAGAAGAAGAAGAAGAAGAAGAAGTTGGAAGGGACATTGGAGCTCATCTAGTCCAACACCCTGCTCAGGCACGAAACCCTATACCATTTCAGACAAATGGCTGTCCAGTCTCTTCTTAAAAACTTCCAGTGTTGGAGCATTCACAGCTTCTGGAGGCAGGTTGTTCCACTGGTTAATTGTTCTAACTGTCAGGAAGTTTCTCCTTAGTTCTAGGTTGCTTCTCTCCTTGACTAGTTTCCATCCGTTGCTTCTCGTCCTGCTTTCAGGTAGAATAGAATAGCTTGACTCTCTCTTCTTTGTGGCAGCAAGTTGATGTTGACTTTTAGTAACCACAAAATGGATTTTCTCCAGAATGATCTGTTTTCAGTTTGGTCCTTCAGGTCTTCAATGATGCACCATAAGTATGATTGAGTCAATCCACTCTGCTGTTTGTTGTACTTTTTTTTTCTCTTTCCTTTTGCCTTTTCCAACATTAGACACTTCTCAGGAGATCTAGGTCTTGGCATAATGTGCCTGAAATGGAATAATTTGAGCCTGGTTATTTGTTTCAAGTGAGAACTCTGGATTGATTTGTTCTATGATCCATTTGTTTGTTTCCTTGATTATTCATAGTATTCTTAGGAGTCTTCTCTAACAGCAAAGTTCAAAAGTGTCAATACTACTTCTATTCTTCTTTCACTTTCAGCTCCAACTTTCACTTCCATAGAGTGTCACAGGGAAAACCATTGCCCGCACAATTTTGATCTTTGTAGGTATAGACACAGAAGGACATCTAAATATCTTTTTTGAAGCCTTAATTCGTACCTTGCTAAAAATTAGTCTTCTCAAAGGGCAGGGTCTAAATTAATGGAAGGAGGTTCAGAGAATAAATTTGGCTAATAATAATTGGACTAATTAAAAAAAACTTCAAAACTGTAGAAACTTTTAGTTTGTGGAATAGGCTGCCTCATCATGTGGCAAGCTTTCCTTTGCTAAAAATCTTCAAAGAGAGGTCATCTCTCAGCCATGTCTTAATGGGTCCTATACTGAGCAGGGAGCTTGACTTGATCACCTCCAGGATTCAACAATTTGGTAGACAAAAGAATCACTGTGGAATCTGTTTTGATGGAGTACCAAAGTAAATGTATGGAAGTTTTTTTTGCCCTTAATCCATTTACTAAAATGTAACTGCAGAGCAACAAATGTTATCAGAACACCAAGGAGAGTCTAAGCTGAGGAAATGTTTGCATTTTCTTCTTTCCTCGCTAACCCTTTATTTTTTTCTAACATCTTGAACTGGAAAATCTCTCCTCTCTTCTGCTGTTTTGGTTGATTCTAATAAAATTATTGCTTGACTATAAGGTTGGATTTTTTACCCATGGACCAACATAGCTACGGTACGATTGCTATTTATATATCAGTGTAAACTAATATATGTATTTGGGAACCCTGTTTGGGAAAAGCACAGAAACTTAAATACCAGAAATACTAGAAGTGGCATGCCAACAGAATTAAAAGGGTCAGTTCTTTGGATTAGAGCCACTGACTGCTCAAAGCAATGGGACCAGATCATAGTTAAAAACTGATTGCAATTATAAACACTTGACTCACTTCCAGATTTTGAGTCAATCTGACTGTACTTATTCCCAAACATAAGATCTCAGGAATAATATTTATTGAGGGTTTCAAATAGTTCTTTTTCCTTAGAGGAAAGATCTGAAAGTTGCAGGTGTCTGGTTTAGACATTATCTCATTTGGTCATAGCTGGAGAAGTTTATATTAGGAAGACATACAGCATGGAACAGCAACCTAACCCTGCTCTATGACCCTGCCAATGGTTATGTTCATAATAACATTTTCAGTTGGCTGTAATTGTAATGGGAGGAAGTATTAGTCATCTTTGAATGTATAACTGAAAAGAAGCTGAAGAAGCTCTTAAATATAGGCAGGGCTTTTTTTCTCATAGAACGCTCAGAACGGAGTTCCGGCACCTTTTTTGGATGGAACCTTGTAGGGTAGGCAAGGCCAGTTGTATGACATGTGTGAGTTCCAGCACCTTTTTCTTTTACAAAAAAAGCACTGAATATAGGTAAATCATTAAGGTTGATCCCTACATCCCTGGTTGGTGCATTTTTCTATAAATAAATAGATTCAGAAGTGAACAAGCTTTAGATGTGTTCCTAGAAGTGGGTTAGTTCCAGCGTCTTAAGGAAGCAAGAACTATCAATGTTCAATCTTTTTCTTTCCCTGTCTTTACTTGGAAAGACTACAATAGTTAAGTCCAAGCAGTGGCCTTATAGCCATCTACCATAGATTCTCTAATTTAAATTTTTGCAGAGGGTTGGACCACCATGCTTTGCTTCTTCAGCTTCAAAATCTGAAGTCTGCCAAGCACTAGCAGAACCATATGGTTAGGACTGCATTTATATATCTACATACATGAAAGAAAAACCCTGGAACAAAATGGAGCTAAGATCTGAATAAATCATGGGCTACATGCCCTCCTTTCTCTTTGCCTTCTTTTGCTGAATAATCTCCAATCAGATGAAGAACCTTAGAGCATGCAAAAATAAACTTACTATTTTATAAAATGTGAGATACTGTATTGCATTTTCTCTAATGCGAATCAGTGTCATAGTACAACTACTAATCTAGAATGTAACATGCCTCAAGCTCAGCTGGAGATGATGAAGAAGCAATTGTATATCAGTACTGGGAGTTTTCAAAGAAGCTGGATTAGGATACAGGAAACCTCTTTTCAATCCAAGGGTGGGCAACTCACAACTTGCAGGAGTCAATTGGATGTAAGAGATTATGATCTTGGAAGTGCCTTCAGAGGCAAATGGCCCTTTGGTGAAATTTTCATCAATGGACTATGCTTTTAGGTTTATACAGTTGCAACTGGACATGCTGTACATCACGGGTGTCAAACCTGATTGCGTCACATTACGTATCATGATGTATCATGACGTTTTTTGCCTTTGTGGAGCCGGGGTGCACGTGACCTGCACGTGACACATCCAGCCCACGGGCCATCAGTTTGACAACCCTGCTGTACATGGACTCTTTCACTGTACCTCCATTTATTTTTTATTTTATTTAGAATTTTTATCTCACCTTGACTACTGTATTTTTATACATAACATCAGGCAACAAATAGGCCTAATGTACCTTCTTCCTCCTATTTTCTGCACAACAATCCTATGAGATGAGTTGGGCTGAGAGAGAATGGCTGGCCCAAAGTCACCCACCTGGCTTTCATCCCTAAGGCAGGACTAGAACTCCCAGTCTCCTGGTGATTGACCCAAAGTCACCCACCTGGCTTTCCTGCCTAAGGCGGAACTAGAACTCACTGTCTCCTGATTATTGGCCCAAAGTCACTCAGCCAGTTTTCTTCCTCATTATAATATCCTAATAGCATCTTACTTCATATAATAATTATCATAATATTAATATTAATTATTAGTATCATAATGCCTTCATAATTTCTCCACCGTTCTGCAGCCTCTCTGGATACCCATAGTTCAATTCAGTCCACAGGAAAGGTGTCGTGATGGAATTCCTCTTATGGTGTCTTTCAGATTGAGAATCAGAGGCAGTCAGGGAGGCTTCAGACCAACGAAGAGTTGTGCAACAGAAACAAAAATAAAACCAACACTAATACCTCCTCTAACTATAAAAATAGTTAGCAAAACTGCCAAGGAAAGTTCAATAGGCCTTAAGTTAGAAAATCCAAAATTGAAAGTATTTTTTGAGGCAGAAAATTACAAGGCACATATCTGAATTACCTTGCTTCATTACGTCTTCCTTGTCTAAGCAACAGTGAATGCTTGTAACCCAAACAGGCTTCCCTGCAGCAATACACATTTATTGGATTTCTTTTTTTTTTCCTGTATTGATTTTTGCCCCATTTTTAGTATTTGCTTTTATTTCCGCATTTTCTTGTTATGCAAACGATGCTGGAAATTTCAGCTGAGAACTTTGCCTTTTCATAAATATTCAAGTAAATGAATAACTTTTTTTCTCTTTTTTTGCCGGGTACATGGGCCTGGTTTTCCACTGTGGACATTTTAGTGTTTCTATGAAATTCAATAGGAATAACCTAGTCCTAGACATACCTAGGATTGCATCGTCAGTCTTGACTAAAATGCTGTATTTTTGTCAAATGTTATGTATTTTGATGCATCTGTAATTTTATGTGTATTGAAAAATATTAGTGATGCAGTGTACGTTTGTGTATACATGCATGTGTGATGCTCAGTCTAGGTTCAAGAACCAAGTGCCATGCAGCAGAATGAGCTTCCATTCTTGACCCAGCTCCACCCACCCAGCTGTTCGGAAGAATGCAAATAGAAGGCATTAAATAGGTACCACTCCAGTGAGAAGATAACAGCATTCTGTGTGCCTTTGGCTGGCCACATGACCATGGAAAATGTCTTTTGACAATGCTGGCTGTATCGGTCAAGAAAGGGAGATGAGCACCACTCATATGGACAGGGAAACCTTTGTTGTTGTTGTTAGTTGCGAAGCGTGTCCGACCCATCGCAACCCCATGGACAACGTTCCTCCAGGCCTTCTTGTCCTCTACCATCTTCTGGAGTCCATTTAGGCTCACGCCTACTGCTTCAGTGACTCCATCCAGCCACCTCATTCTCTGTGGTCCCCTTCTTTTCTTGCCCTCAACCTTTCCCAGCATTAGGCTCTTCTCCAGTGAGTCCTTCCTTCTCATTAGGTGGCCAAAGTATTTGAGTTTCAACTTCAGGATCTGGCCTTCTAAAGAGCAGTCAGGGTTGATCTCCTCTAGGACTGACCGGTTTGATCACCTTGCAGTCCAAGGGACTCACAGGAGTCTTCTCCAGCACCATACTTCAAAGGCTTCAATTTGAAAATTTACCTTTATCTTTTTGCATGTGTGTGTGTTTGTGTGTATGTGGGAAGGAAGGAAGGAAGGAAGGAAGGAAGGAAGGAAGGAAGGAAGGAAGGAAGGAAGGAAGGAAGGAAGGAAGGAAGGAAGGAAATTTTCCTATATTTAACTGGCAACCAGAGAAAATATTTTCATGCAGAGAGAATGAACAATACATACATAAGTGATAATCGTGACTAGAGACTTGCCAAGCTGGCCAGAATCAACAATTGATTTGACTTAATTAACACAAGCTGGGCCAAGTTTCAGTATAAACAAACAATATGATTCTGCATTGTCTGAGAACAACCAATCGCTAAAGCCACTCACATATCCCTTTTCCCAAAAGGAACCAAACTGATTGGCCAGTTCAGTGGTAACCAGCTATATTCCTATCTTGAATACTTATTTTTCTTTATTTCATATTTAACATTCACTTGACACACAGCACTGCATGCTAGGAGCTGCAGCTTGTGCTGTTTGTGTGCTTAATTCCAGTGAAAAGATGGAATGCTCTGGAAAGAACAAAACAAATTTGAAAGATACACTCTAGACTACTATTTTTCAAACTTGGCATCTTTAAGTTGTGTGGACATTAACTCCCAGAATTCCCCAGCCAGCATTCTGGGAGTTGTAGTCCACCCATTTTAAAGTTGCCATGTTTGAAAATTACTGCTCTAGACCACTTTGCAATAAGTTTTGATGTCTCCTTGGCAAGTATGGAGAAGGGAAACTTCAGGGTATCTTTTGAATAAAAATGATTTTGATCTTTCTTTCTCGGTTATCCTAATTCTTCAAATTGAATGTTTATCATTTCTTGGCTGAAATTTTGTTTGCATTCTGATATTTCAAAAAACCAATTCAAGAAGAAGATAATCAACAAAACTAGGAGATACAGGCTTTTGTTTTCTAATGTATCTTTTTAAAAATAAAGTACACAAAACACTCTTGAGTTGCAACCATGAATAAATTTATTCATGAACAAAATTCACCCCATCATAATATTCCTATACTGCTACGGCTAAAATCTGACTTTAAATATTTTCAAACAATTTTGTAATAAAAATAAAATGCAGGGATGTTTCATGTAAAAATTGTCACCCTTAATTATTCAGATAAGCTTTTTGAAGGGGGGGGGGAAATGAACCAAGGAAAGAATAGCCTGGACCAAATGTTAAAACACAAACTCTGCAGGAATAGATGGATGGAGAAGATAAATTAAGCTATATATACCTTGAACTATTTTTGAATAAGTACATTGTGTTTTATTTGTTCCTTTATGTATAACCACTGTTACTCCACCCTAAACCAAGAAACATATAAGTCCTCGACTTACGACCTCAGCTGGGACCAAAATTCTGTTGCTAATTGAGACATTTGTTAAATGAATTTTGCCCCATTTTATGTCCTTTCTTGACACAGTTGTTAAGTGAATCACTTCAGTTGTTAGGTTAGTAACAGGGTTGTTAAGTGAATCTGGCTTCCTTATTGACTTTGCTTGTCAAAAGGTCACAAAAGCTGATCATGTGAACCCAGAACACTGCAACCGTCATAAATATGAGTCAGTTGCCAAGTGTCTGAATTTTGATCACATGACCTTGAGGATGCTGCAATGGTCATAAGTGTAAAAAAATGATCATAAGTCACTTTTTCAGTTTTAATTGTTTTAATTCAAATGGTCACTAAATGAATTGTTGTAAGTCGAGGACTACTGATAATAGAAACTGTCTGTTTTTTTTCTATGCAAGTATGCATCATAGCGGCCCAGGTTAAGTACAGGACGTCTATGCTATATTAAAAGAACACAGAAAATTAAGTTTTTTAAATTCATGGATAAAGTGGCCCAGCATAGCAAACATTAGCCATCATCCCACCCCGTGCGGGTGCTTACTCTGTTGTTTCCTCAGTGTAGGTGAAATGATAGATGTACTTAGTGTTATGTATCCAGGTGCAGGCATCTGCATAACAGCAGCCACTAGGGGGCGTTGGCCTGGATGGTTTTGGCGGGAAACCCAGTTTCAGCGGGAAACCTTGGGCCAACCCCATTGGTTAGCTGCCTACCTGGCCAGGTATATAAGGAGGCCAGGTAGCCCTTGCTCTTCAGTATGCACCTCCCCACCACAATAAAGAGCTGAACACGTACGCCGGCTGGCATCTCTTCCTTGCGTCGGACCCACTACATTACACTTAGCATTTCCATGTAAAGGGTCTCAGAAATGTTCATGGAATGTACCAATAGATCAATGGGTAAATTAAGACTGAGATATATTTGCCTTGCTTGAGAACCTGGCAGAACAGAAGAGGTCTAAATGATCAGATAAACAGATCAATACGGTAATAGTTCTGGAGAGAAACAGCCTTCAAGGGACTATTTATGCAAATAGTGATGAGATTCTAACTTAACGCTTCTGTATTGGTGAGTTGAAACAGTCCTTTCACCTTTATTCCCTGATGTTTCTTGTCTTCATCTTTAAGATATGAGCCCTGCATTATTTTTATTTTTTTATAAAATAACTTGAACATTTATTATTATTAGTGGCAGTAGTAGTAAAAACATGAGGCATCAAAGTAAATAAAGATATTATGGTCCTTGACCAGCTTTTACAATAGGAAAAGAGAATTGTTTGATCCAGCAGTTCTTTACCAGGGGAAAGAAAACTAGAAGACAATAAACAATAAAACAACGTATGCAATTAAGGGTTTTGCACTATTATATGACTTGATGGACATATTTGGTCATCTGGGATGTACAGTATGTAGGTAGAGATAGCAACCTTTAAAAAGTAATAAACATAAAATGGATCAATCTATCTCTCAAATTTAGAGATGATTGGGAGATTAAAGCATACTTTGGGGCATCATAACAAGGATACCATGTGGGGACATGCGCAAGATTTTTTACTTTCCTGGATCCACAAGGGCAACGTCTCTGTAAATACGGATCCCACCAGCAGTGGCATCCAAGGGCCATCTGTATTTGCTTAGGATTAGATTATATAGATACTCTGAAGTAAAAGGCTTGCAGCTATCTAACGTTGGGTGGTAGGATTCAGAAGCACTGGTAACATCATTTTGGCAATCCCTGTTCCTAATTCTTTTGTCATTGATTTGGCTTTCTTAAGGGTTAATTCGCCTAAGCATTCAGCAGAGATGCCAAGATCGCAAAGTTCTTCTATACAGGTACGATGCCAGTGAGCTCTGAAATACCAGAGGCATCAGACCTGTAGGGCCAAGCTTGATTCTGATTCCTGAGATTAGAATCCTGGTCTTAAATACTTGGCATATTAGCTTCAAGACACAAGACTGCATTCGGAGGGTATTTTGGGGTTCCAGACCAAGTCCCAAGAAAGTATACTGAATGGTTTCACAACCCTTGGGTTTGTAAGTTGTGTCCCATATAATAGTTCTTTAGCCATAAAGAGAGTTTGATAGCTGCTGGAATGTGGCTTGGCACATTGTCTATAAAATTTAGTTATTGCTAGTATGCCGTTTTGTGCAGATGAAGTGGCATGATTTATCTGGGCTGTTAATTTCCTAGAGGCCTGAAATACTATGCCAAGTATTTAAAACATTTGATTTGCTCTAATTCATGGAAATCAATTGTCCCCTTGTGCCTTTGTTTTTTGCTGGAAAAAACCTAAAACTCTGTATTGATTGTTCTTTCTTACAGTAGCATGCCGAGGTTCTTATTACCCACTTCATGTCTACATAAGACAAGGAGAGAATGACCGCATTGTTACAGTAGAGCAGAGTTGGAGAGGTGTATCGGCTAATTTAGGCACATACTGTAGATATCAACCATTACAAGGGTTTTAATCAGAAAGTTGATTTATATGTTAAAGAGCCACAGTGCTAAAATACGTCCTTGCTTTACCCCCTTGACAGTATGAATAAGGTGATAATTGTTCCCTTCCTGTACATCTTATTCTAAGGCCAGTTTCACTGTGTAGTATATGAATTAAGCAGGAGTCTTTTGGATGGTTGATTGGTACGTAGTGTATGACACATCCACACCTGAAGCTCTTATAAACAAAAGAATAATGACACTGACATCTGCTAAACTCCACTAAAGATGTTACCTAGCCTAGTAACAAAATATACATAAATCAACCCACAAGCTCAGAGAACGAACCTTCACCCCCACGAGTCTTTTTTTCTATAGAGCAGGGGTGACAAACTGCCGGCCCGTGGGCCAGATGCATCATGGTGAAACCGCGCCCACCCCATTGCTGGCAATGGAAAAAAAAGTCACGATACGTCACGACACATCACGTGACATTGCAAGTTTGACACCCCTGCTATAGAGGATCTGTTCAGAATGTCACATAGTCTAACCATTTTTATCAAAAGCTGACCTGAAATCAATGAAGGTTGTATATAAATTCAGGTCAGAGTGGTTTTTTAAATTTGCCTGCCAGATATTGCAGCACTAGCTAGGCAATGGTCTATAATGGTTGAAACACTGATTGTTCAGGGTTGGTTATTCCCTCATGTGTTTGGAATGTGGTGAATAGGTACCTGAGGTATACTTTGCCAGTTTGGTGTAGTGGTTAAGGTTCTGATCTAAAAATTAGGAGACTGTGAGTTCTAGTCCTGCCTTAGGCATAAAAACCACCTGGGTTGCTTTGGGCCATTCTCTCTCAGCCATCTCACCTCACAGGTGAGGAAAATAGCAGAAGAAAGGAGTATTATGTATGCTTACAGAAAGTTGATCAAAATATTAATAATTAATAGCATTCAATAAAAGAATTGACTTATACCGTAATTAACTGGATCATTCCTATCACCCTTTTTATATAAGGGAACAATGACAGCTTCCCCCCTGGCCTCTGGAATCTTAGTTGTGTGTTAATGTATGGAAGAAGGAGGCTAAAACAGGGCTCCACCTATTTGGATTAGATTTAATTAGCTCAGGGGAGTTATGGTTACTCCCAGAGGCTTTACCACACTTAAGCTAGTTAATGAGTCTTCTAATTTCCTTGTATGTCACTGGAGCCACTGTGGTAGAGAGGATAAAGGTACATCCATCACATAGATCCAACATGCAGGGCTTGGAAGTGATGCATCCAGGTACTTGACAGGAGGCTACAGTGAAATTGTGTAATACTATTATAATATGCCAGAATAAGAAAGGACTTTGTAGCTTGGATTAGCTGTGACCATTTTTTGCTTTGAATGTTGGTATTTTGTTTTTGTTTTCTTTCAGAGCAGACCCTTATAGTGCCTTTTTAACATCTTTAAAATTTGGGCAGAATTTGGTGAATTGGCCTTCAGTGAGGTATGTAGTACAGGATTCCAATAATGTGCTTTGGAAATAATGCAAGGTTTGTCAATCCAACTCTTAGAATGGCATCTTCTTCTGATCAGGTTGGTCTTTGCCAGTTACAAAAGGCTGTGGGATTGTGATACGCATTAAGTATGCTGTTATCTTGTGGGACAGTTGGATCTGAAAATGCTCCAAAATTACAAAGGGTTGAAATGTATACACTTCCTTTCTCTGGATGAAACCATTGGGCTATCCTGTCTTCAACGCAGCCATGCTACTGACCCTGTAAGAGCCACCTCCTATCAGGTACCCCCGACTGGGCATTTAAAATGGGCTTCCCTGGATTCCTAATTAGGCCTTGTCTGAATCTGTAAGTGAAAGTTATGGGAAAGTGGTTGTTTTCAGAGTAGGAATTATGCCAAAGTGCTTAAGGCAAGGGGCCAGGTCTCTAGAAATTCTTAAATAATCTATGGTGGATAATTTGTGAACTGACCAAAATGTATATTGCCCAGATAAATCATTTTGGACAAAGATATTTAATATTTGCAGGTTAAGCTTATTTATTAGATGTAGCAACTTAAAACCAGTTAGGTAATATTTTCAATTTTTGAAAGTTCTCAATATAAATGGTAATTCAAATAACTTCATCAGGAAGACAGGCACTGAGAGCTTTATCTGTACAACCAGCCCTTGCACTGAAATCCCCACCTGTTGGGATACATGCACTGGGAAACCTATTCAGGCAAAGAGTGAGGAAAGAGATCAACCTGGTTCTATGTTTTGGTGACTTGTGAATGGAGCTGCTAAGGAGGATTGTAGGAATTAATACAAAGTAAAGACAAGTGGTCAAAGTCTAACAAAATTGATACGGCATTCTCACACTTAGATAACTGTTTTATGATCTGAACATATAAGTTGGAAGCTATAAATAGACCCACATCCTCACCACCCCCACCCATTCTGTGCTTGGGTCTGTTACCTCTGAGACTAAACTGTGCGGGGGACTAGCAGAAAAATAGCAATAGCACTTAGACTTAAGCACTTCACAGTGTTTTACAGCCCTCTCTAAGTTGTTTGCAGTGTCAGCATATTGCACCCCCCTCCCCAACAATCTGGGTCCTCATTTTATTGACCTCGGAAGGATGGAAGACTGAGTCAACATTGAGCCAATCAGGATCAAACTCGTGGCACCAAGCAGTGAATTAGCCTACGATACAGCACTCTGACCACTGCACCACCACAGAAAAGTAGGTGGGGATTGAAAATTCCCCCCAAGATCCATGTCACCTCCAAAAAAACACATACAAAGTTCTCTCCTGCCCCAAATTGGCACAGAAATTTAAGGGTCTCCTTTCTTTGGGACTCATCCAACTATGTTCCAAGAGAAGATGGAGAGATAGCAGAGTGAGTTGTCAATTTGCTGGTTCTCCTGGGATGCTGCCTTCAGATAATTGTTTAGGAGGAGCAACAGTTGGGTTGAACAAATAGATGATTGAAGGAGAAGATAGGGAGAAGACCTTCTGTTGCCAATTAGGGTGGATGGTGTCCTGAATCTGGGGGAGTTCCATGGGAAGAGCAAATAAGGCCAGACTGGAGGTCAGAGGTAGAGGGTTAACCATGTTGGGGGCTCCTATGGAGAGAGTTCACTTATAAGGAGGAACAGCAAGTTGTAGGTGGAACAGCCACTTGATAAATACAGACTAGTCAGTTTTCTACAGTCCAGTTGTAAGAGATTATTTTATTACCTGTGGGATGATCACCTGGGAATTTATAGAGGGGTTGTGTTACTTTGATCAACTTGGTATTCCCTTCATTTGTCTTAATGAGATGGAGCATCTTTCTTTGTTTTCTGGGAGTGTTAGACACACAGAGAATGAACTCCTCAGCATTTCAACAGGAGGACAGCTGGAGGGCAATAAAGTGTTGAGGAACTCAGATGCAGCAGCCACTGACTGAAACATTGATTTAACTGCCTCACATTTGCTGATAATTGTTGGTTGTTCTTCTGTAGAAAGAGTGCCGAACAATTGAGCTAGCTGTTCCTCATCTTCCATAGGGTCGACTGATGTTTGTATCTTCCCATTAATTAAATCAAGAATGTTATGTCCTCTGTGCTTATCTGGTCCTGACCTTGGAGTTGGTGGATTACTCTGCTGTGTAGGTAGTTGCTGGCTGAAATTATGAACTCTGGGGTTTATGCCATCCTCCCTCACAGGTTTGGCTTCCCTCCCAGAAGTTAGCAGAGACTGTACATTGCTATTGGGAAAAACACGTACAGGCGTGATTTGAAATCATGGATAGGCGTGATTTGAAATCCCCTTACCAAACTTTTAAGTTTTAAATTTAAAAATCACTGAAGGTTCGAGTCCCACCAGGCTCAAGGTTGACTCAGCCTTCCATCCTTCTGAGGTAGGTAAAATGAGGACCCAGATTGTTGGGGGCAACAAGCTGACTTTGTAATAATGCCGCTTGGGGGGGGGACGAAAGCCCTAATAAGCAGGCATATACATAGAATGAAGGCTATTGCTAAGCACATTGATTTGTGCTTTAGATTGTAAGCCGCCCTGAGTCTTCGGAGAAGGGCGGGATATAAATGGGATTTAAAAAAAATGCCTAAAAGTCAATATTATTCTTTTCAAGTCCATGCCATCTAGAAAGCCATCTAGGAAGTCTCTGTAAACTGACTGGAATATGCTCTGTGGTAGTGCTTCTCAACTGGGCAAATTTCAGGTATGTGGACTTCAACTCCCAGATTTCCCCAGCCAGCATGATGGCTGGAAAATTCTGGGAATTGAAGTCCATACATTTTAAAGTTGCTGAGTCTGAGAAATAGTGCCCTATGGAGAAGACATTGTGAGAGGGAATGTAGCACTGCTTGTCTACTGGACCACCTGCCCTCATTAAGAGGATTAATTGCAATCTGGAGCAAAATCCTGCATTGCAGCAAGATTAGTTCCTCTCTGGTCATTTCCATACATGTGTGATCTTCTGCAGCATATGGATTTTGAATAAGTTCTGGAGCAATTGAGTGAGTGGCTGACACCAAAACAGGTTTAGTTATATGCTTAAGTTCTCTATTTTCTGATTGAAGCAAATGATCGAAATGACCGTCTTAGGAGTTAAGAGGCAATTCTTAGCAACCAAGTTGACATCCACGTTTAAATGCCTTCTGGTTTTAAAACTATCCTCCCCTCCATCTCTATCTATATGTCTACCTCTATCTCCTACAGAAACCCTATCATCAGAGGAAGAGAAGGAGCCACAGCCTTAAAGAGTTCGGAGTGCTTAGAATTTTATTTTTGTGGCTTCTCAGCCTGGTTCTTCGCTTTCATTTTCCCCTCTGAATTCTTTTTCCATCCCTCGTGGCTACTGCTGCCTTGCATCATCTGCAGATAATGGAAGCTGTTGGATTCCAGACTTTAAAATACGGACTAATCTTAATTCTAAAGTTACTAACCCTGATGCAGGGAATTAAAATTACTAACTGGTATTAAATCAAATCAACTATTTTAAAACTAAAGAAGAGTTAAGAACTCACTAATAATGCTGTCAGTAGGTGGCCATGTTTCTCCGAAGGAGGCAAAGACAAACCACTTCTGAAATTTTACGAAGAAAACTGCAGGGACTTGTCCAGGCAGTCGCAGAGAGTCAAGACTGAATTAAGGGCGCGCGCGCACAAACACACACACACACACACACACACACACAAACAGATATGGGGGGCTGAAGGAGGGCAAATGACAAAAACAGTAGTTCTACCTCTTTTGTATTTACATTGTGGTATCATATGTATACATGAAAGGGGCAAATTTTTTAAATTAAAAAAACACCTTCTGACAGAACTAGGTACATTCCCCAAGAGAAATCCTTTTGCATAATATAAGTATAAATTCCAATATAAATTATTCTTCAAAAGTGTAATTACAGCTTTTGATACACGGTTCTTAGAAACATTCAGATTCAACCTTATACCAAATCAACTCTTGAAAACCATACATTTTTGCTGGGTATTTTTGATCAGAGGAAGGTAGATGCTTCTGCACTTGTTCATTCCTACCAGCCTGAACTTGACAGAAATTGGAAATGCAGTCTTGCAGAAATCTGTGGTGGACTTCTATAACCTTCCCATGGCGTGTACTTTTTGTTCATACAGGTAATCAGATCTAGAGGCAGGTCCAGCAAGTGGAGTGAAGTGGAGCAAGAGTGAAGTTTGCTAACCTCATTTCCTCCTGCAGCCTTCTTATTGTCTCTTTTGCTGCTCTGAAGAGCTGCAGGCAAGGGAGCAAGATGAAATCCAAAGTTTTCACCTCTTCACTAACTTTCTTCTGGTATTCCTCACATTTGGAACTCACCTAAATGCCATTCTGATCCACGTAGTACAACTAGCCCTTGCATAAACACAGCATATTCACTGGGGTAGATCAGAGTGGAACAGGCAGGGATTTTTTTTGTCATAGAACGCCCAGAACAGAGTTCCGGCACCTTTTTTGGATGGAACCTTGTAGGGTAGGCAAGGTGGGTTGTATGACATGTGTGAGTTCCGGCACCTTTTTCTTTTACAAAAAAAGCACTGGAAACAGGAATAGTTGTAGTAAAGTTATTGCAGGTGCAGAGTCAAAAATCAAATAATTGGGCTTGCAGCTGTAGAAAATTACCATAGTAAAAGTAAGTGTAGAGCTCCAAGGCACATATTTTAGACTGATATTGAAGAATGTTTGACAGACTGCAGTGGTGGGATATAAATTACTTTGTTTCTTCAGATCACAAAATAAGAGAATTGGAAAAGGTTTCCTTCACACTTGGACAATCTTGGAGCTCAAAGCTTTCCACATCCTTTGCTTTTAAGTCATTATTTTCAATTTCAGACTATGGGATTTGGCTGTATTTATTCCGTGGTAACAAAAAGGAACTCTGTTTATGCTCAGGATCCAAAGCAAAAAACATATTTCTCTGAAACTCTCATACTATGATTTTAATCTATGCTTAGATTAAGTTTAGGGATGGACTGTTTTGGTCAAGTGTTGGGTTTCCACATTTCTGCCACTTTCTTTTAATTATCAGCATGGGTAGTTAGCAGGTGTTTGGCCTGTCAGATGACTGGATGCTGATATCATCTTTTAAGAACATAAAAAATGTGGTGTGGTTTGGATCCCTGGCTCATCTAGTCTAGCAGTCTGTTATCACAATGGCCCACCAACTACACAAGCGAGCTTCCAGCAGAAGCATCCATCTAATAAACACCGAGCTTCATGACTTCCGTGAATTTTTCTAATCATGTTTTAAAGCTGATAGTCACAGCATACCTTGTTGCAACAGTGAATTCCAAAGCTGAATTTAGGTTTTTTGTTTTTTTAAAAAAAAGTTTTAAAAAAGCATTCTGGAAAAGGATTGCAATCTATATGCATTTAATAATAAGTAACTATGGCACAACTTGGAGAACTGTATTGATATAAAACAGCAATAGAACGGAGGGTATGTTGATGGACTCCCATTTAAAAAACAAAGCAAAACTGGGCATCCTGGACTGGATTGTAAGTAATTGCATCCTGCAATTATTCCTAGTTAGAAGGTCCAGTGTGAAAGTTGTCAGTTGAAATCTAATACTTCTTCTATACCAATTTGGATAAGGCTGATATAGAAAGAATTTTGGATTTAGCCTGAGCCAGTCCTAACTTCAAAAAGGCTGAGTCAATTATCTTAGGGTGGGGTGTAATTTAATTAGATGGGGTGGTGTTGAGGCCAGATGTTGGGAGACAACTGCATGGGCCATCCCTTTCCATTTTCTCCACTCTGAGGTATGCTGAAAGATGACCCATTGTTAGATTAAGTTGCCACTACCTTACTGTCAATTTGTGAACTTGGGCAGAGGGGACAAGGTGTACTATTTTTTCTTCCCCCCCCCCCAGGTAACAGGTTAGGCTGGTCCTGCAGGACTGAAATGACAAGACTTGGTCCCCCTGTTGTAACCCTGCCTATAACATACCCAAGGATCAGAGGCTAATAATCTGGGATTAATCTGGACCAAATTATGGACGGACATAAGGATGGACTACAGTCTCTTTCAAGTCTAGCTCAATTCTTTGATGACTTCGTGGACCCGCCAGCATGAAAAAGGAAGCAGTCAGTGTCTATATGGGGAGACGATCAGTCCCAATAGAAACCTTGCAACAAACTCAAAAGCTCTTCTTGAAACGATCGGGAGACGTCCACCGCCGTTATTTTAAAGAGCACCACTTCCGAAAAAACTAGCCAGGCCTGGCCAGTTCCCCCCTTCGCTGAGGCATTTCCACGTCCCCCTTCTCAGACAGACTGCGTTGCACGGGCTTTACCTAAAACAGAAGAAAGTCGCTCTCTTCCCGCCTTCAGAACTCGGCTTTTTTTTTTTACACCAATAAACAAAGCGATTTTTCTGGATTAAACATCGATTTCAAAGGCGCACGAGGAAACCCTTTTAATCAAGAGATAGCGGGGGAGTAAACAGAAGACGAAGGAGGGGAGGGGGTGGAGTGCGCCGGTTCTCGCCTGTCCTCCCCTTATCTCTGTTCCCCCCCCCGCGACCCTCCCCTCCCCCTCCGCCCCCTCTCCTCTCTCTCCACCCCCTCGGCGCCTCGTCCCTCCCTCCTCTCGTGGTCCCGGCACTCACCCGCCGCTCTCCGTGGGTGGCGAGCAGAGGGAGACCTCACGCCACTCGGTTCCCTCATTCGGCAGCGCGCAGTCCGGCGCCGCAGTGGCGGCGACAGCACCAGGCTGCGGAAAGGCTATCTTGCCCGCCAGCTGCCGAGGAGCGCTGTCCGCTCCCTCGTGGTGCTGATCCGCCCTCAGGAGCGCCCGCCACTCTGCTAGCCCTGGGTAAGGGAGGGGGAGCCGAGGAGGCGCTGCTATGGGCGCCGCTGCAGGACCCCAAAGTTTCCCCGTGCACAGAACAGAGCCCAGCTGAAGGAGCAAGCGCGCAGAAGTCCCCGGCCTCTCCGCTCGGAGAAGGTAAGGAGGAAGAGAGGGTCGTTTGGTGGAGGAGAAGGGAGAAAAGACTAGAAGCAGCAATAAGGCACATCAACTCTCTCTGGAGGGGGGAGCGGCGACCTCCAAACCTGTCGAAACAAGGGAAACGAGGGTCTTCAATGAGGGCACCTGAATACCCCCAAAAAGCTTACCCTGAGTTTGCTTTATCTGGCAGGTTGCTGGCTGTACTCCACCGGAAGAGAGTAGGCAGTCGAAATGGATTTCTTACCTAGGTTGCAGTGCATATTAAGAGCAGGAGGAGGAGAAGGGGTGCGATCCTCATGCATGACCAACCAGATGGAAGTATCAATGAGAAACTATTAATGCAGAGCAGCCTACCCCAATCTGCTGCCCTTCATCACATCACAGCTGGGATGATGTGATGAAGTTAAGAAAGATGATAAAGCAAAGAAGGAAGCTATTGAGTAATATTCCAGCTTTCCAATGTATGATAATTTTTGAGATATTTGGAGAGAGGACATTGCTAAAAAAATGGGAAGGGGAGAGGATGGAAATAAAAGCCCCCTGTAGAGTGGAGGTTGGCTATAGTTATTTCACTATCACAACCTTACTCACCAAAAACTCCTGAGACAGAATTATTTATTCTTACCAGAAGGTTAGCAGTCACAAGAAGAAAAGCTATTGTTGTAAGAGCAGGGAGTTTTATATGCATGTAAAAAGGTATAAAATAAGTTGTATTTTGTGCATTTGTAGAAAGAGGGTTGAATTCAGAAGAACAGTAGCCCTTTAATCCAAAATCAGTTTTATCAGCTGGGACACTCCGCAGTTATATAACAGTAGAAGTGAATGAATCAGGTAGGAAAAGGCCTTTAAGCAACCTTGCCTAACTTGATGTTTTCTGAATCTGTAACATTACAGATACCTATAAATTGTGAGAATGACAGCCCAAGGGGTCTTGAGCACATCTAGTTGGATTTGTTCTACTGTTAGAAATTCTTAGCTTTTCCCTCTCATACAAATGACAGCATATTGAAATTCAGAATGGCGTAATGGTTAAATCATTGAAGGAGGATGCAGAAGGCCCTATTCAAATACCTGCACAGCCATAGAGATGACTGGGTGACCTTGAGCTAGTTACTATCCCTCTACCTCTTGAGCTAGTTACTATCCCTCTACCTCTTCTACCTCACAGGGATGTGTATGCATGGATAGTAATGTAAGCCAACAGGACTATGCCAGCTGTTTTTAATCTCCATCTCCGCATCTTTGAGGCGGAAACTAACTGCTGAAATGAAATTTTACAGTTAATAGAGGCATACAAACTGTATATAAAACTGTTTGGATTGTTTGTTTTGATTTGTTGCTATTTTTGTCTTGAAAGAACTGTATAAAACTCTTGGGGTGGGGGGCTTCGAATATCTTCATTAGACTTGAAGCTGGAGAATTGAGGAGACCACACAGAACAGGTGCTATGTACTTTCCTCAGAAACTGAAGCATAACAAGAACCATTGACAGACTTTTTCCCATCCTAAAGTCTATGGGAAATCCTTCAAGGTAATTTTGTTTTTCCAAAACTTCTTCAAAAAATATAGCCAGGGAAAAGGAACATCTATGCATTAATAATTCTTTCCTTTACATTAACAGACCAACTCAAGCCAGGAAATGGTAAACTTAGTTTCTTATTACAAAGGCTCTAGTCTCTTAAATGGAAGTTGTGAGGTGCTTGGGAGGCATAATCTCCCCAAAAGGCAGATGAATCTACAATTTGCTGAAAAGTTCACTCGAAGAGTTGTATATTTTATGCAGAATGAGGTGAACCTATGTAGACCCCAGTCAGAAATGGGTCTATGAGGAACAGTATCACATCTCCTAGTCCTGTAATGGAATGTGAATATGGTAGCTATTAAATCTAGTCTGCAAAGCCCTAAAGTAATTACTAGAGGGCAGCAAAGAGATACAGATAACACCAACACTTTGCTGCCAACTAGTGGCTATCATGGTTCTTTGTACCAGTAGATAAGATATAGTAGACTTGTGTATGGATAAAAAAGAACTCTTGAAATAATTGTGTTATCCTTTCCATTTACTCTCCACATATGTTCTTGTGTTGAACAATAGGATGCTCCTCACTGTCAAGATAGTTAGGGAATTTATAAATCACAATAGCATTTAGACATATACTGCTTCACAGTGTTTTACAGTCCTCTCTAAGCAGTTTACAGGGTCAGCATATTGCCCTCAACAATCTGGGTCCTCATTTTATTGACCTCAGAAAGATAGAAGGCTGAATCAACCTTCAGCTGATGAGAATCAAACTGTCAAACTGCAGGCAGCTGGCAGGCAGCAGAAGTAGCCTGCAGTACTGCATTCTAACCACTGCACCACCATGGTTCTTTTTATAGAGGGAGCATGATTTATTACATTTGTATCCCACTTCTTCTCTAAAAGACCAAAAAATGTGCATGTTGCCTCACATCTCCCAACAATAACCCCTCCCCAAAGCAGGTCAGGCTGAGAGACAGGGATTGAACAAAGGCCACCCAGTGGTCTTTATGACTGGATGAATATTTCAGCATGTGTCTTCTTAATCTTAGTTTAATACTTTTCACTTTCCCATCATGGGAATTTATTTTATTTTATATTTATTATTTTGCAACAGATGTGTGTGTGTGTGTGTGTATGTGTATGAGAGAGAGAGAGAGAGGGAGGGAGAGGGAGGGAGGGAGGGAGGGGGAGAGGGAGAGGGAGAGGGAGAGGGAGAGGGAGAGGGAGAGGGAGAGAGAGAGAGAGAGAGAGAGAGAGAGAGAGAGAGAGAGAGAGAGAGAGAGAGAGAGAGAGAGAGAGAGAGAGAGAGAGAGAGAGAGAGAGAGAGAGAGAGAGAGAGAGAGAGAGAGAGAATGAATATGCCATTGGATTGGGGAGATCTGAACTTCATCTCCAAAATGCTTTTAGTGTACCTGTTTTTTCAAGTCCTCAGCTCACAAGGACAGTGTTCACACAAAACACTTCCTTTGGTTCCCAACTTAATCCATTTTCTGAGTCTCCTTAGTAAAACTGAACCCCAGATGAACTAACCCAGCAGGCTGAGTTCGCACAAGGCAGCCAACCACCCAAATCCCACCCAGGAGTAATGCTTATCCAATTGAGACCCTGCGCTAATGTAGCCTAGCGACCGTATTGTGTGAACGCAATTCTTGAGGAAACTTAGTCCGAGAACGGAGCCACTGTCAGACTAGCCACAGTAGCTCTGGAAGCGTCGGAGAAAGGACGCCGCCGCTTCCCCAAGGCTAAGAGCGCAGGGTCTGAGAGTCGGAGATAAGGATGAAAGAAGATTCCCAAGCGCTGAGAGCGCGGTCGGTGAACAGCACGTCCCGCTTCAGATGGAGCGGCGCGTGGCGGAGTCCTCTGCGCCGAAACAGAGGGGGGTGGCAAGCATTAAGTGTCTAAGCCGGTGTGCACGGACTGTCCTCCGGACGCAGATGTATCTGGGGGAACACGGAGCCGAGTTTGTGTTTGTTTGTCTCTGTGTGTGCCTGTGTGGGTGTTTGCACTCTGGGGTTGTTTTCTGCTTCCTCCCCAAGCGACGCAAACGCGGCCGCTCACTCAGCACAGTTGTGACGCAATTATTTCGGAGGTATCTCTTTTGGAAAAACGCGGTAGAAGGAACAAAAAACAAACAAAAAAGCTGCTTTCTTCTCTTCCCTGGAAGAATCTAGTGGAAAATCTTTCCTTGGGAACCTTTGGCTTTTCTCACTCTCCGCAAAGAAAAATGGGAGACTGTAAATCGTTGCCTGGATAATGAGACCGGGATTAGGGGAGCTTTTACTAACCTGGGGTTCTCGCGTGCCTCTAGCTCCAGCTCTCTCGGTGACCTCTAGACAGGGTGGCCAATGGGTACCTTGGCTGGGGACGATGGGATGGGCGATCCAAGGCAGAGCTTAAGCCACGTTGGGTAACTGCAGGTCGAGGAGTGCTGTTAAGGGTAAAGCGTGGCTCTTGCAAGTACTGAAACGAACGCAAAACGTTCGAAGTGGAAAGAGCCATTAAGGCTAAAGTGCAGAAACCCAAATTAAAACATCCCTGACAAACACCTCCAAAGAGGAGTGCGATCCTAAATTCAATCAAGATCACACTTTATAATGTCTTGGTAGTACCACAGCTAGGATACTGCATCCAGTTTGGTCTCCATGCTAAAAAAAGATGTTGAGACTCTAGAAAGAGTGCAGAGAAGAGCAATAAACATGATTAGTGGACTGGAGGCTAAAACATATGAAGACCGGCTAGAGGAACTGGCCATGGCTAGTCTGGTAAAGAGAAGGACCATGGGAGACAGGATAGCAGTGTTCCAATATCTGAGGGGCTGAGGGAAACGGATCAAGGAGACATTCAACCTGGAAATAAGGAGAGATTTCCCGACAGTGAGAACAATCAACCAATGGAACAGACTGCCTTCAGATGCTCTTGGTGCTTCATTACTGGAAGCTTTCAAGAAGAGACTGGACTGCCACCTGTCAGAAATGGTGTAGGGACTCCTGCTTGGGCAGGGGGTTGGACTAGATGATCTACAAGGTCCCTTCAAACTCTGTTATTCTATTCTGTCGCTGCCATTGGTTCTCTTATTGTTAGGATTTGATATTTTCCCCCTAAGACTCATTTGCAATCTCATGTGTGATTCAAACCCATTATTCTGTATCTTTCAACAGAGCATGAGGCTTTGACTTTTTTTTCTGTGACACATCCTTTCAAGTAGTGTTTCTCAACCTTGGCAACTTGAAGATGTGTGGACTTTAACCCTCAGACTTCCCCAGCCAGTTTGAGAATTTTATGGAATTCTGGGACTTGAAGTCCACACAGCTTCAAGCTGCCCAGACTGAGAAACACTGCAAGTTTCCAGTATTTGAAGAGAGCTGCCTCATCCCTTTTCAACCTTTCCTTAAGGCTAAACAGGTGCAGTTTTTTTCAATGTCATTCCACAGGATCTAGTTTCTAGTCTCCTGATCATTCTCATTGCTCTTCTTTGCAATTTATCCCATATTTCTAAATCCTTCTTAAAGTGGACACAGTATTTGAGAGACACAAGTAAGGCCTTTCTTAAGAAGCAGGCAGGGAAGCATCCACTAGCAGTCCTAGTGGACAATCACTTAAATATGAGCCAGCAGTGTGCTGCAGCTGCCAAAAAAGCCAATACAATTTTAGGCTGCATTAACAGAGGGATAGAATCAAGATCACATGAGGTGTTGATACCACTTTACAATGCCTTAGTAAGGCCACACTTGGAATACTGCATCCAGTTTTGGTCACCACGGTGTAAAAAATATGTTGAGACTCTAGAAAGAGTGCAGAGAAGAGCAACAAAGATGATCAGAAGACTGGAGGTTAAAACATAAAGAACGGTTGCTGGAATTGGGTATGTCTAGTTTAATGAAAAGAAGGACTGAGGTGACATGATAGCAGTATTCCATTATTTAAGGGGCTGACACAAAGAAGAGGGAGGCAAGCTATTCTCCAAAGCACCTGAAAGCAAGGCAAGAAGCAATGGATGGAAACTAATCAAGGAGAGAAGCAACCTAGAACTAAGGAGAAACTTCCTGACAGTTAGAACAATTAACCAGTGGAACAATCTGCCTCCAGAAGTTGTGAATGCTCCAACACTGGAAGTTTTTAAGAAGAGACTGGACAGTTTTTAAGATTGGACAACCATTTGTCTGAAATGGTTTCCTTCCTGAGCAGGGGATTGGACTAGAAGATCTCCAAGATCCCTTCCAACTCTCTTATTCTATTCAATTCATCTCTGACCTCTTCTGTGTAACAAGAACATTTGCTGCTGGAATGGTTCAATTTGTGATACTGGAGGCTCTCAGAACTGCATTATGCATGTATTTTCAAGGAGCATTGGCCACTTAACCCTCTGCTTGCTAACTCATCAATCAATTCATGGCACTGATGAAATTTCATTAAATCTGCCTATCACCAAACTTTATTATAAGTGTCTCTTTGGGGGCTTTCAAAAAGAATGCAAAATAACTTGCAATTTTAATAAACAAAAAGTTTCCATATTTTTGCTTGAAAGGGGAAGCAATCTTAAATATTACAATTTTTCATTCTCTCTTTTTTTTCATTGGACCATTACTAAAACCACTTAAAGCTTGTGCACTTCTAATCAGACCTGGCGATTAGCACTTCCCTAACCCTCTCTTGAAATTGCTCTCCACCACCAATTAATCAGTTGAAGTTTATGCTCTGTGTGGATGAGAGGAGGGAGCTGGGTTCAAATTTTTACGAAGTTAGATTGTTGCACAAGCTCAGGTTAGACTGTTTTGCAGGGTTGTTGTTTAAATAAAATAGATTTTTTTGGCATGAATGTATAGAAAGAACTGGATTCAGTAATGTGCCATTAATAATAACAACAGTCTGATTAAAAATTGAATGCCTTCTTGCCATATCATCCTGTCTTCCTAGTTGTTGGAGGATGTTATGTGTTCCAGGATGGGTATATGGGTACAATATATGCGTTTATTACATTTGTATGGGATATTTGCATGCTATCAGTCCACAGCAGACAATGTTTAAATCTGAGAGAGAAAAACATTCCAGAAAGCATTGGATATAAAAGAGAAAGAAAGTGCATTGACTGTCTTGTGAGTGGTTTATTGCATGCCACCATGTTACACCAGAATGAAAATTCTCTCTCCTCAAAGTCATGCAAGGTTACCTTTTACAGGGTCAAAACATGCTAGTACTTGAACCTGTGTTTCTCATCTTTGCCAACTTGAAGATGCATGGACTTCTTGGCTGGGAAATTTTGGGAGTTGAAGTCCACACATCTTTAAATTGTGAAGGTTGAGAAACACTGATTTGGACAATTGCTGTCAATTCCAATAGGTTTTGATTATGAGATCTTAATAAAGCTTACTGTACTGGGAACTGGACACCGGGTCTTTTCTGTGCAAAACTAAGCTCTCACAGTGAACAGTGGCTTCTTTCCTCCTTCCTCCAGACCATTTACTATTAAATATAAATATTTTAATTTATCACTGACTTTCTCCCAACTATTCATTCATTTTAGAAACATTCTAAGCAGCTGAAATTCAAAAATGTTGGAGCTAAATTCTGTTTTTTCATATGTTGTACTTAGTATCTTCATGCTTAAAAGAAACACATGTGGGCCTATTGCATGTAAAACCCAACTGCAGCTAAGGGCAAGAAAATGTCACTAAATGGTGGCATCAGTGAAACTAATTCCAGGGATGGTAATATTCCTCTAACTGGTGATGGCTAAACTTGATTCAGTAGTAAAGCATGAACAAGAGGTCCTGTAATGGCCTTTAACATTAATTCATGATGGTTTAATTTTACCTTTCCTCCAATATTATATCAGTCATTCAGCCCACTACTATGGTGTCCACACAGTAAAAGTAGGAGGTCAAGAATGTTTCTGGCACAGGATTATGCAGAAGATACATAGCTGATTAAGATACCTGAATCTAAGTGTCCTCTTTCCAGTCCAGCAGTCAAATGCATGGGTGAGGATCTTGTGGCTCTCCAAGGGTTGTTGTATTCAGTTCCCACCAGCTTCCGCCATCTGGGCTAGCAATGATGGAGGCAGTAGTAGTTCTATAACATCTGAAAGGACTCCAGTTCCCCACCTCAATCCTGACGACTTTACAGCATCTTTGAAGCAGGGTGGTTTTGAGCAAATAAGGGATTGAGGAGTTCCTATATCAAAACCCTCTTGTTTAAGAGTTAGAGGAAAAATTGCTTTCCACATGAACAAAAGGACAGAGATCGATGAAATGATCTTGTCTAAGAAAGGCTTTGAAAAACTGGTTCAGAGTTGGAGGCACATTGCTGGCAGTTTGATTAATCAAAAGGCAACTGAATCAGTAATAAACATGTCATTACAGGCAGTCCTTGACTTACAACAGTTCATTTACTAACCATTCAAAGTTACAGTGGCACTGAATTTAGATCACATGACCATGGGGATACTGTAATGGCTATAAGTGTGAAAATGGCACTGAAAAAAGAGATTTATGACCATTTTCACACCTATGACCTTGCAACATTCCCATGGTCACGTGATCAAACTTCAGGCACTTAGCAACTGAGCCACATTTATGATGGTTGCAGTGTCCCTGTGTCATGTGATCACCTTTCACGACCTTCTGACAAGCAAAGTCAATGGGGAAGCCAGATTCACTTAACAACCACATTACTAACTTAACAACTGCAGTGATTCACTTAACAATTGTGGCAAGGAAGGTCATAAAATGGGGCAAAATACACTTAACTCTCTCACTTAGCAACAGAAATTTTGGGCTCAGTTGTGGTTGTAAGTCGAGGAGTCCTTGTATTCCTCTTCTTCCAGAATCATGGCAAAGCCAAGAACAAGTTTACTAAATCAGGTTGTACAAAATGCTTTGAGATTTTACATCCACCATCAAATATTGTCCATTTGTATCCTACTGTGAGTGCACATCTGAAGTGATTTGCTTATATGTGCCAGTTAAAAGAAAGTTGAGTGTTATGATTTCTAATTATTTCTTTCATTGTTTAAAATGTTCCCTTCCCCTTTTGCATTATGGTCCTTATCATTTTTTTGCTTCATGGTCTCATTGATCATTTCACTGTGACTCGTTCAAGAAAACAATGCAGAGTGTGGGGTACAACATGATCTGTTCACATCTAAGCAGCCCTTTGAAGTGTACATAGTGCTTCCCACTCCTCATTTTGATCATCACAATCACCCTGGGATATTAACTTAAATATGGTGACTGGCATAAGGTGAATTTCATGAGTTTCAACAGTCCTATTCTAGAAGTGTCTACCCTTTTGGGCTATGTTGGAAGATTCGAAAGACTGTGGGCATTTTTGCAACATGACTTATTACTGGGAAGATGAGCACGTTCCCAGACAAAGCTCTTTTGTAAAAATGCCTATTGTGTTCATACAGGGTTCAGAATAAAAATAATGATAGTGCCAAAGGCTAGCAGTACGCGTTGAAGCATGACGTTTCCAATTGGTTATTTATTTTCTAAAGAAAACAAAGATCATCTTTTTTAAAAAAAAGGCAGGATACTGGAAGACCGACTAATACCACGTGTACCTTATTGAGTTCTCTGTCCTTGTCTTACACTCTTAACCACGACATCATTCTGATTCAATAATTAGTTTTGACTATTGTGCTTTGAGCAAAACTCTCTGGAATCCAGCAGGAACTTTCATTCAAGTTCCATGCTTGGCACGCAATGTGTGTTATACAGAATAATAAGAAGCAACTATGAGGAAAAGTTCTATGCAGTACTATTTATAGAAGGAAAAAAGCAGTGACATTTGGAGCTATCTGCTTCAATGAGGAAAGGTGGCATCAAGAGGCATCTTCTTGATCTCAACTTTCTTCCTTGAATCAGTTAGATTCCAAATCCGTCTCCCCCATTCTATCACTTTGTGTCAGCTTCAAGGTCTGATGCTTTTCCAAAACGGGGTTGTTCTTTGGACAATTTTAGAGGATCTGAACATTCAGTATAATCAGAAGTGGGGATTCAATACAGACAGCTATGTAACTAGAATTGTGTGATGGGCATTTTTTAATTTTTTTTAATTTCTACCATAAACGGCCTGGTACAACACAACTGGCACATGACATTCACATTTCCCCTGCAATACTAATAGACCTTTCCTGGTTGTTTCTCTGTGTGGTAGAAGAAAGTTTCAAAGACCTAGTTTATTGTCTCCCCTCAATGGCAAAATTGACAAATTTCCTTGTTTCTCCACAACTACTTTGCAGTAAGTGTACCTTACTGTTAATGATAGCAGCACATCAATCACTCCGGCCCAGACATGCCTTTCATTGTAATAGCTGGAGTGATAGATGAATGCCTTACAAATGGCTTCAGCATAGCCATTAAAACAGATACATCTGATGTAATGTATCAGAAATAAAACTTCATCTCCTGGACTTATTTCTTTGCCAGACTGGTTTTACAGCAGCATGCCGCTGGCATTACAACACCTGTTGCTTTGAATCAGAGACTGAGATGTCAACAAGAAACTTTTACTGGAGGAAATTCAAGGGGCATCCTTCTTCTGGTCTTCTAAAACAAGGATAGGCACCTGTGAACCCATAGATGTCAATATGCCCATGGACACTTCCCTTAGCACCAATGAGAAGCTCTGCCATGCCTGACATGAGAAAAAAGGAAGCTGGTGTATTGAGAGTCCAGTGTGAAGTCTAGCATTGTTTTTACTTATAAGGGGTTCAGTATAAGGAACGGCTGCTGGAATTGGGTAAGTCTAGTTTAATGAAGAGAAGGACAAGGGGGGACATGATAGCAGTGTTCCAATATCTCAGGAGCTGCCACCAAGAAGAGGGAGTCATACTATTCTCCAAAGCGCCCGAAGCCAGGACAAGAAGCAATGGATGGAAAGTAATCAAGGAGAGAAGCAACCTAGAACTAAGGAGAAACTTCCTGACAGTTAGAACAATTAATCAGTGGAACAACCTGCCTCCAGAAGCTGTGGATGCTCCAGCACTGGAAGAGACCAGACAGCCATTTGTCTGAAGTGGTATAGGGTTTCCTGCCTGAGCAGGGGGTTGGACTAGATGACCTCCAAGGTCCCTTCCAACTTTACTATTATTATTATTAGTATTAGTATTTTACTTTCCATTAAAATATTTATAAAACTTACTTCATTTGTTGGATTCTTCCAACAGGTTTTCCTTCCTGTGAATATTGAGGATACCCAGTTTAAGGATGGGGATAACAATATGAGGTTTTCTTGTTCTGAGAAATTTAGACTAAGGCTAATCTGCTCTTAATAAGTAGCAGAGTCATGATATCAGCAAGAGATTTTCCCCATGTCTGATTATCTACAAAGGTTTTACTAAAGATGCCAGGAAATGAATTTAAGACCTCCGATAAACTGATAAATCCTTCCTAAATATTCTCTGTCCCCACCTGCAGAAGATTTGTAGACATGATATTCAAATCTAAAGATGCAAGCAGAGATATCTTGGAATATTTTATGTAGGAAAGTATCCCATAGATATTTTTTTAAAAAAATAAAGTGTTGTATTTCTCTGACATCAAGAATTGTGATGTGGTATATATCCTAATGACCTCAAGATGGTCTAATAAGTTTAAATTTAGCATCAGTTTCAATAAGTCAGACACAAAGGAAAACAAGAGGTGAGCTTCTGTAGACATTTATCACGTAATATATACTGGGCTTTTCATTAGCTGTAAAAGTAAATACTGCAGAGCAGCTTTTTCATTCTAACCATGATGAAAATATCAAAACAGAGTAAAAAGCCTTCTGCTATGCACCTGGTAGGAGATTCCTACTTTTTGTAAGCAGGTAGTAACAAAGAGCTCTTTTTTTTCAGAAGCCCCTTGAGTCTGACCTCCATGGAAGAGAGGGAGGTGTATCTTCCCATGTTTTTTTTCCCCATTGTCTTGGCACTCTTGCCCGCTAAAGGTCAATCAAAGCTGAAAGATCCTTCAAACACTGAAGACTCGGATCACATTACAATTACAACATAGGTCTCGAATTCAAGCTAGTGACCTCAATTAGCTGTAAATGTAAGGGACATCATCTGGAGGCAAAATGCTTCCCCCAAAGTCCTCAACCTGCGACCACAATTGAACTGAAAATTTCTGCTGCTAAGTGAGACGGTTGTTACATGAGTTTTGTGCTATTTTATGACCTTTCTTGCCACAGTTATTAAGTTTAATCAGTGCAGTTGTTAAGTTAGTAACACAATTGTTAAGTGAATGTGGCTTCCCCATTCAGAAGGTTGCAAAAGGTGATCACATGATCCCGGGACACCGCAACCGTCATAAATATGAGTCAGTTGCCAAGCCTCTGAATTTTGAACACGTGACCATGAGAATGTGGCAACAGTCACAACTGTGAAAAATTATCATAACTCCCTGTTTCCCATGCCATTGTAACTTTGAATGGTCACTAAACAAATGCTGTAAGTCGAGGACTATCTGTACACATGTCCTAGGATAATGTTGCAGGATCCAATCTGCATCAGTGACCGGGAGCAGAGGTTTAGTCTTCCGAGCCTTCAGACTTGCACCGGAGCTGATCCTCAGCCCTGAGATTGAGCTTCCGCACAAGTCTGAAAGCTTGTAAGTCTTTGATCCCAGCTTGGAGTTGATGTGTTCCCAGAGATAAATTTACTTGAAGTGTTTTGCAAATATTGGATTGGGAAATACCGGTATGATTCAAAGGTAATTTGATGATTCAGTCCCATTTCTGATTTGAACCTCCAAACAAAATGGATGTCCCCCAAATTATTTAGAATCAGACCCATTTCACAGATCTACGCAAGTGCCAGCCAACCCATTTCTTTTCAGATATGATTCAAATGAATTTCATGTAGAAGTCCAGATTGAGTGAAGCTTCAAACCGGATTGGATTGGTTTTTCAAACTGATTCAAATTCCACATTGATAGTATTCAGCATTTTAATTCTATTTTGAAATTCAAATTGGATCAAAGCTAATTAGTACACCCCTAACAGCTGGTTTAAACCATTACCCTTTTTCCCAAAATGTGCTTTATACATCCGATCTCCTCGTCAGTGATTTTTGGCAATGCACTAGAAAACCCACTGGATTAAAAATCATCATTTTAGTACAAAAGAGTCCTTTCCAGCTTTCTGCAAAAACTGCTTACTATCCCTTGATCCCTGGCAGGAAGAAAGCATTGACAAAGGTTTGTGACATCTTTCAAAATCCTGAAAGAAATTAAAAATGTGGAGAAGAAACAACTATGTTGGTCATGGTGCTCCAGACACCAATGCATACAACAACTTATAACAGAATAACAGAGTTGGAAGGGACCTTGGAGATCTTCTAGTCCAACCCCTACACAAGCAGGAGACCCTATACCATTCCAGAGAAGTGGCTGTCCAGTCTCTTCTTATTGGCCTCCAGTGATGGAGCACCCACAACTTCTGAAGGCAAGCCGTTCCACTGGTTAATTGTTCTCGCTGTTAGGAAATTTCTCCTTAGTTCTAGGTTGCTTCCCTCTTTGATTAGTTTCCATTCCATAATCCCATTCATTTCCAGGGTCAACAAGCCCTACCAAAAGCACACACACACACCATCCAATCTATCAGTCTCTAACCTGTACAACCCCTCCCTGATTACAGTCTTAGAGAACAGTTTGCAAACTCAGAGGCACCTCCAAAAAGCTACTTCCATCATTCCTCCACTCTCAAGTCAGTCCTCCCCATAGACTATGAGAGTTCCGTTGAGAACTAGAAGGTGCCAAGGCAGGCCATTCAAAAGTATTCACTTTCAAAGCTGTGAAAAAGCAAAGAATATGGCAGAAAGAAAAGGCAAAGGGTTTAAGCCAGACTAAGAGAGTATTTGAAACTTCCCTCTGATAGAGGGCAATTAATTGCTTTGTAGACTTCATGCAACCACGCAATGTTTCCTAACCAGCCATGCTTTATCTAATGTCTGAATGTCTTGAGCTAAGTTTATGTAGCCTATAATTTCCTCTGGGGACGCGGTGGCTCAGTGGGTTAGGACGCTGAGCTTGTCGATCAGAAGGTCGGCAGTTTGGCGGGTCGAATCCCGAGCGCCGCGTAGCAGAGTGAGCGCCTGTTACTCGTCCCAGCTTCTGCCAACCTAGCAGTTCGAAAGCACGTAAAAATGCAAGTAGAAAAATAGGGACCACTACGGTGGGAAGGTAACAGCGTTCCGTGCGCCTTTGGCGTCCAGTCATGCCGGCCACATGACCACGGAGACGTCCTTGGACAAGCGCTGGCTCTTCGGCTTTGAAACGGAGATGAGCACCGGCCCCTAGAGTCGGAAACGACTAGCATGCATGTGCGGGGGAACCTTTACCTTTACCTAATTTCCTCTGAGGTGTTGTTGTGGAATCTGATATACTGTACATGGCCCCTCTAGAAAGAAAATGCTTACCATCCTCCTTGCAGGGAAAACTAACGATTTGGAAGAAAAGCAACTTCAAAGACAGACATTCCCAGCCAGACCTACAGGAGATATAGGGCAGCCCAAGATGGGAGAAACTGGAGAGCATGAGAGGAACAGCTACAGATAAGCTCAGGATACCTGAGCATCCAGGATACAAAGGCCATGGAAAACAAGGAAAGCAGATATTGTCCCCTGCCTATCATTTACGTTGAAAACATTCCTAGCTGGCATTGTTAGGTCACTATTTCCCAACCTTGGAAAGTATCTTCAGATATGTGGACTTCAAATTCTACAGCCAGCATGATCATTGATGAGAATTCTGGTCCACGCAACAGGAAGTTGATAAGGTTGAGAAACTCTGGTTTAGAGTGTATTGTCAATGTACTTTTGGAGAACATGAGATCATTGAGGAATGTTTATGGAGCATAGGTGCAAAAGAGAAAAAAATCCCCTTGATTATCACTGGTTGCTTGCAAGAAGAATGACTTCAAGCAACCAGAAGCACGTGGTTTGGCTGATCCCTGAAGGCCACAAACATTTGGGAGGCATATTTAGTACTTGCTAAGGTAAAGCACTGAAATAAAAAAGGCAACTGAAGTTTCTTCATTATTTTCCTCCACTTCTTTTTCTTGGAAGGCTACCAGTTAAACCAGGACTATTGATTGGGGTTTGTGGTCCCTGCACCATTACTATGTGGGTGGAATTAATTTAATTCTTTGCAAAATTAAATCAAACTCCTCTGCAGTGTTGTGTTTTTTTTTGAATTCCCACAAAACTAAATTTCTTTTTGGTATAGCTAAGTGCCTGGACCAAACTTTTGGCTTTACAGCTGTGAGGTTTCTAGTGAAGGCTTAGGGACGTCTTAAATCACCACTCAGGAAGTTCCACTTGCCAGGATGATAGCATTCATTTCAGTGAATTTGAAATGATCTTGCTAGGATCTACTTCTGTTATTTTTTTTAACATGCTGTCAGTGCTGCACCTGCCATTATGTATTTTTCCTACAATATGACTGTTATTGCCAAGTTATACCTATTGCCATGCCAAGAAAGCGATGCTAAGACCATTAAGGTACCATTTTCAACAGTGAATTGGTACACCTCCCTTGGTAAGTTATATCCATCAAAACTAGTAGTTTGGGGCTAAAAAAAGTTTTCACCTTTTGTGACTTTTGCAAATGAAAAACATTTCCAAACTATCACCTTAAACCAGGGGTGTCAAACTCAATTTCATTGAGAGCCGCATCAGCATTGCGGTTGCCCTCAAGGGGCCAGGTGGGTATGGCCAGGGTGGGCATGGCCTACTGGGTGAGCATGGCCAGCTCTACATCGTTTGCATCAAGGGTGCCTATGGGGGCATGGGCAGGAGTGGGACAGATCTGAGGGTCTCTGGCAGAAGGAGGATCTCTGGGCCAGGGCCAAGGCAGTGGGGGCCGTTCCCTCACTGTTTCCAGGATGGCTTCGCGGGCCACATGAAACCACTTTGCGGGCCGGATCCGGCCCCGGGGCCTTGTGTTTGACATGTCTGCCTTAAACGATCTATCAATTATCTGCTAATAAACTGTAAAACATCTGTAATCATTTTCAAACTTGCTAACTTTCCAAGTTGACAACCAAGAACAAAATTCATTAACCAGACTCTCATCATTAACTGGAGGCACCATCTTAAAATTTTGACCCCATATCCCCTTGTGGACAACCTTTAGTGGATGTCCCTGCCCACAGCTCTTAATTCCTTACAACTTTAGTTCATGTTTTTAATTCATTTTGCGTGTCTTTGTCAGGTATATGAAAAAAAAAACCTCAAAGTGGTTCTATGAGGTGAAGTTCTAAAAGTATCATGGAATCTTGGGGAGCAGCTGCACCCAGGAAGGCCTCCATCCTGCGCACCATTTGCATCTCTTTCCTGGATCAGGGCCTCTACTCAGTGACTCATGCCTTAGTTCCATCTCATTCAGATTATTGCAAATGTATTCTGCAGAAGACTGTTCTTAAAGCTTCATCTTGTCCAGCATATGATGACAAGGCAGCTATGCATGGATTACCGGTAGGCTTCTGTTTACAATCCAAGATACTGATTATCACCCATAGAAGACTATAAAGCCCTTTATGACATACAGTCTCATTATTTGAGGAATTATCTTTCTCTTGTGGTGTCTGCCCATAAGATCTAACAGAATCAGCATACTTCAGGTCCCATCCATCAAGCAATGTCATCTAACGAGAGCTAGAAAAAATATCTTCGTTTCAGCACTTTCTCTAGAATAGCATCTCTCCTGAAATCTAAGAAAAGCCCCAACCTTGCTCTTTTTTAGGAGAACCTTAACCAAGGCATTGAGCTAAGACAGGCAGATGCTCAAGCAGTGTTGGTTTTGTTGTGTCCCAGTGTGTCAATCTTTTCTTTATTTATGGTTTGGAGTGTTATTTGACTTTTTGTATTTTTAACCTGTCTTCCCCAAAGTTGTTCTGGTCATAGATGATGGATGGATGGGTGGACGGATGGACAGACAGACAGACAGACAAATATTTCTCCTTTCAAGTATATTTAGGGTTGAAGTCCAAGAGCCAACGGGTAGAAGCAGCAAACATACTTGCAAAAATGAATCTTCCACAAGAGAATTCTACTACCACTGATCATAGAGGTTCAGAGCTGCTTTTGAATGGGTGCAGGATCATTGTTCTGATGTACCAAAACCCATTCAGTGTAAGTTTATATTCATAGCACATGCTAAATCAAAATTTAGGTTTGCTTTTCATAGGTCAGCCATATTGTGTGAATGCACTATTATGGTTTGAATAGCAATTTATGGCTTTATGTTTTATATGAATCTAATTAGATGTGGTGGTGTGTTTAATAAATTAAGTGCATCACATAAGTGCAATCTGGGGATCTATTTAAGTTCCACTATGTAGCTTTGCTTAACTGAATAACATCAATGGCCCCTCGTGAGTAACATCATGAATTAATCTGTCGTTCTAGTTGCTTCATGCTTTGCTTCCAGGTGTAGAGTACAGCCCATGTGATTGCAGTTGGGGAAAGTTGCCAACATTCAGATGATCCCTGGAGCTATTCCTTCTTTAGGACTCTAATCTGCAACTGCCTTTCCAGAACTGTCATCTCCAAATAGCTGAAACTCCAGGAGAATTCTGGGAATTGTAGACCTACCTATTTGCTGAGCACTAAATTGGAGAAGATTATTCTAAACATTATGCAAGAAAATTAGGCAAGTAAAATCAAATGTACAAGTACAGATTAGGTGGGAGTGGCTCAATAACAATAACTGTGAAAGGGATCTTGGAGTCCTAGAGGACAATCACTTAAATATGAGCCAGCAGAGTGCTGCAGCAGCCAAAACAGCCAACACAATCCTAGGTTGCATTAACAGAGGGATATACTCAAGTTAACAATAAATTATAGTACTGCTTTACAAAACCTTAGTAAGACCACACTTGGAATACTGCAACCAGTTTTTGGTCATCATATTATAAAAAAAGATGTAAAGAGTCTGGAAAGCATGCAGAAAAGAGCAACAAAGATGATTAGGGGGCTGCAGACAAAAACATATGAAAAATGGTTGCAGGAATTGGGTATGTCTGGTCTAGGGAAAAGAAGTACTAAGGGTGACATGATAGCAGTAATCCAGTATTTGAGGGGCTGCCACAAAGAGGGGGTCAACCTATTTACCAAAGCACCAGAAGGCAAAACAAGAAACAATGGAAGGAAACTAATCAAGGAGAGAACTAAGGAGGAATTTCCTGACAGTGAGAACAATTAACCAATGGAATGGCTTGCCTCCATAAGTTGTGGGTGCTCCATCACTGGAGGCTTTTAAGAAGGACTGGACAGCCACTTGTCTGGAATGGTGTAGAGCAGACACGTCAAACACAAGGCCTGGGGGCCGGATCCGGCCCACGAAGTGGTTTCATGTGGCCCGCGAAACCATCCTGGAAACAGTGGGGGAACGGCCCCCATTGCCTTGGCCCTGGCCCAGAGACCCTCCTTCTGCCAGAGACCCTCAGATATGTCCCACTCCTGCCCAGGCCCCCATAGGCACCCTTGATGTGAACGATGTAGAGCTGGCCATGCCCACCCAGTAGGCCACACCCACCCAGGCCACACCCACCCGGCCCCCTGAGGGCAAATGCAATGCTGATGCGGCCCTCAATGAAATTGAGTTTGACACCCCTGGTATAGAGTCTCCTGCTAAAACAGGGGGTTGGACTAGAAGACCTCCAAGGTCCCTTCTAACTCTCTTATTCTGTTATTATGCCACAAGGCATCTAAATTGTACATACTGTACTTCAAACTGGAATTGAATCTTAGTGCAAACCTGCAGAATGATGGATTATATCAAATCACATCCATATTGAGGTCATAGACCAGCATAAACAGATTATAAAACTTAACAATTGATTAGAATGAAAAATGACAAATATAAATGATGGTTACTGGATTCCCTCTCATAATTAGGTCATGGACTGCCATATCACTTTATTATTTTTGGTCAGGAGAAAAAAAAATGACATAAAATGTATATGGGGATGACATTCATAAAGGGTAAAAATAAATGCTCAAAATTTCCTTTAAAAAAATATCTAAATATGACCCATAATCTTTGTGGGTGGATGCAGGCAAGAGAGAAAAATGGTATTCTATTAGTTCAGAACTGTTTTGAAAGTACATAGAAAACCTGGTTATAGCTCTGGCTTATTTCTTTGAATTTCCAAACACAGCTTCTTTCCAAAGATTAATTGGCATGCGAAGAAAAGAAGCTCCATGCTAAATTATCTAGACACCACTTGCTTTTCTTTTGCTAAGACAGCAGAGGTCCCTGAAACTTTATCTGTACATATTTCCAGCATTTGTGGCAAGTATCAGTGGCTTTTGGTTCATATAATATACAGAAAATGGAAACACTCTAGTTATGAAGCAGCCCAAATTGTTACTCAGTGAGCACATATTCCCGAACCATCAATATTGGTCTGGGTAGATATTTCCAGAGCAACTTGAACTTATTCTTTTCTTATGTCAGGCTGTAGGTCACTTGAAAAGTCAAGAAAAGCCTTTAATTCATTTGACATCCTAGGGGGCAATGGAAAACAAGTCCATTGAAGAGCAAATGAAAAAAAGAAGAATTGATAGAAGCATTTAGGGCATATGTTTGCATCCCAAAATCCCATAGCAACCTCCAAAGTATTTCTTACATGTATGTAGACTGCTTGATGTTATGGAGGTTCTCAGTCAACCAGGTCATGGTTTTCCCAAAAGTGCTCTTCCAAAAGGCAACTGGACTTCCTTGTTTTGCTAGAAGACATTTTGCATCTCATCTAAGAAGCTTCTTCAGTTCTGACTGAATGGTGGAGAATAGAAAGAAAATATTCCTTGTGGTCATGTGCTTATTAGTCCAGTTGCCTTTTGAAAGAAAGCACCTTTGGGACAACCGTGACCTAGACAACTGAGAACTTCCATAGACATTTAGCTATGCACTTTGGGATGAACATCCTTTGAATGGTGCAGGAGTATGAAAGGATTTCCAGGGGAAAAATTGCAGACTACAGCATTCCGGTGATCCTGAGGGCACAGATAAACCTCCATGATAAACCTCAGAAAGAGTGCTAACAACCAGATGACTGCAAGGAATATAAATCCTTCCATTCTCCACCATTCAGTCAGAATTGAAGAAGCTTCTTGGAAAAGAAGCAAAATGTCTTCAAGCAAAACAAGACAGTCCAGTTGGCTTTTGAAAAAGTCACCTTTGGGACATGTAGACTGCTCGTTGCAACTGCTCAGAAAAAAACAGGTTTCCATATCAATGTAAGACACATAAATATACAGGTATACCTATATATTGATAAAGGCATATATGACATATAGACATTTATGTATATCCTGCTCCGTGTTCACAGTGTTATTCTGCAGGCCACTGTAGGCTTTGTAAGCTATCTTCCTCTGCCTCACACTGATAGTACTGTTAATAATAATGGCTAAAACTATTCCCTTCACAGCCACTTACAGCCTTAAATGATCTGGGCCTTCAGTCACTCCTGCATACAATCTTATTCAAAGAGAGGCAAAAGTTCCCTGAAGGAACTATCCATCCCAGGACTGCCCTTGGATCAGGTATGCCCAACCTCCAGTCCGTGGACCAGTACCGGGCTACAGCATGCCGGCAACCGGTCCACACAAACAAGCAAACCCCCATCTGTGGGATGCAGGCAGCACACAAAACCATGCACTCTGGTCCGTAGAAAAACCTTTCTCCACGGAACCGGTCCCTGGTGCCCAAAAGGTTAGGGACCTCTGCCTTAGATGATGGGATTGCCAGACATCAGCAGCTTGTTAGTTCCTTTTAATAACATAGTAACAGAGATGAAAGAGACCTTGGGAGTCTTCAAGTCCAAACCCCTGCTCAAGCAGGAGACCCTATACCATTTCAGACAAGTAGCTGTTCAGTCTCTTCTTAAAAACCTCCAGTGATGAAGCACCCACAACTTCTGAAGGCAAACTGTTCCACTGGTGAATTGTCTTCACAGTTATGAAGTTTCTTCTTAGTTCTAGGTTGCTTCTCTCCTTGATTGGTTTCCATCCATTGTTTCTTGTCTTGCCTTCTGGTACTTTGGAGAATAGGTTGACCCCCTCTTCTTTGTGTAATATGGCCCCCCCTAGTCCTTATTTTCTCTAGACTGGCCATACCCAGTTCTTGCAGCCATTCTTCATATCATGCTTTGCCATTCTTCACATGTAGTCCCGACTTCCTACTATTCATTTAAAGCATTCAAAGTTACAGTATGACTGTATGAAAAAAAGTGACTGCCAAAATGTCCCCATGGCCATGTCATCTAAATTTAGATGCTTGGCAACTGGCACGTATTTATGATGGTTGCAGCATCCCAGGATTCACGTGATTGCCATTTGCAAATTTCCCAGTTGAATTCCAAGAAGCAAAGTCAAAATGGGAAAGCTAGATTGGCTTAACAACTGCATAATTTATTTAATGACCATGGCAATCTGCTTAACAACTGTTAAGGGGAGCCAATTTGGTCTCGTGGTTAAGGCTAGAAAGTGGGAGATCATGAGTTCTACTCCTGCCTTAGCTATGAAAGCCGGCTCGGTGACTTTAGGCCAGTCCCTCTCTCTCAGCTCAACCCACGTCACAGGGTTGTTGTTGTGGGGAGAATAGGAGTAGGAAGGTGTGAATATGTTCGCCACCTTGGGTTATTTGTGAAAACCATAAAGGTGGGATATGATAATAAATAAATAAATAAATAAATAAATAAATAAATAAATAAATAAATAAATAAATAAATAAATAAATAAAGCTGTGGCAAAAAAGTAAAATCGGGCATGACTCATTTAACAATAATCTCACTTAGCAATATAAGTTCTGATGCCAATTGTGGTCATAAATCGAGGACTACCTGTGCTCTTTCATTATTCCTCATGTCTGCAACATCATCTTTCTGAACTGAAAGAATCGTCATTTGTAATTCTATTAATGCAGGAAGTCCAGGGGAAATCTCAAAAAAATAGCCCTGGTGATGGCTACATCTATGTGATCAGAGCCTCATCCTTTTTTTTTAATCTGTGTTTGGTTAAAAAGAGGTGAGGTTGTGTTCTTTTGTCACCCACAAGACATGCTTAACTGTCTTTTGCTGTTGTTAAAAAACAACAACTTGTAACTTGTTCAGGAAACCAAAAGTTCTCAAGCTTAAGTTTCCAATAAGATTGTGAAATACAAATCCAAGAATAAAAGCTAAAGGTAAAGGTTCCCCCGCACATGCGTGCTAGTCATTTCCAACTCCAGGGGCCAGTGCTCATCTCCGTTTCAAAGCCGAAGAGCCAGCGCTTGTCCGAGGACGTCTCCGTGGTCATGTGGCCGGCATGACTAGACGCCAAAGGCTCACAGAACCTTCCCACCGTTGTGGTCCCTATTTTTCTACTTGCATTTTTACGTGCTTTCGAACTGCTAGGTTGGCAGAAGCTGGGATGAATAACAGGCGCTCACTCTGTTACGCGGCACTCGGGATTCGACCCGCCAAACTGCCGACCTTCTGATCAACAAGCTCAGCATCCTAACCCACTGAGCCACTGCGTCCCTAATCCAAGAATACATAAATTCATATATTTAAGTTTGAGATGCTATCAAAGCTCAAGGAAGGCCAGGGTTATTTGAAGTCAACTTTGAATGTATCTTGCAGGACAAATTTCTAGCATGGGTTTGCACAAGGAAGACAAAAGTCAGGTTTGATCTCTTTTTCCCTTTTTATCCTCTGAGCTTTTCTAAGTAATCTGAGGATGAAGAGGACGGTGCAAAAGGGAAAAGTAGAGACCCAATTTCCATCAAAGCAGGGTGCTGGACTAGAGTCACATTGTCTTGTGAAGAAAACTTGTTGCAGAAGCAGCCAGCCTCTTTGCAGTTGGCTCACGTCTCAAAGTCAATAGCTTGTCTGTGCCAAAATGAAATTTCATTTTTAAAAACAACAGAGGCAGAAGTCTGGGTTAAGTGCAGTGGAAACATGCCCACCTGTTGCCCAGGAACACTTTCATTCAGTTCTCTGAGAGACAAATGGGGGCACTGAAGAAGACAAATTGGCCGTTTCCTGCTCAACAAGCTGTGGGGATTAAACTGTTTGCTTTGCTGCAATAAGAGGGTTGAGGGTGAGGGACGCTTATCCATTGCAACTATGCATTTAGTATCATCGGTGCTTATGACATGCCAGCAAATCAGGCCCAGGGGAAAAATTAACTGGATCAAGACATTTCCATGTAACTTTATTCTGCTGCCCCAATACTGGCCAAGTGAAACAATACATCTTTGTTACCAATGCAAACAAACACAAGGGTGCACCATAGGGGAGGAGCAATCTACAAATGTGCTGCTTGTCAAAATTGTGAGTGTTGTAAGATGAACCCATTCCTTTTATCTGTCCTCTATCCACCAACTGATTGTCCAGTAAGATAACATCTCGGGTTGATGGCCCTGGCCAATTGCCTCAAGTGATGGTCTGTAGTCTACCTATCTAACTTATTCCCTGTTTCTGCAGTTCAGGATTGTGGAAAGTTTGAAATTCTTGAAAAAGGGGGATTCTTTAATAAAAGGATCCCTGTGTCTGCTTAGCCTTACCTTCTATGTCTGATCATTTTACTCTGCCTTTGGGCCATTATTGCTAAATGTTCCAGTTAAAAGTTTGCTATATATCCTTACAGGGATGCGGTGGCTCAGCGGGTTAGGACGCTGAGCTTGTCGATCAGAAGGTCAGCAGTTTGGCGGGTCGAATCCCGAGTGCCGCATAACAGAGTGAGCGCCTGTTACTCGTCCCAGCTTCTGCCAACCTAGCAATTCGAAAGCACATAAAAATGCAAGTAGAAAAATAGGGACCACTCCGGTGGGAAGGTAACCGCGTTCCGTGTGCCTTTGGCATCTAGTCATGCCGGCCACATGACCACGGAGATGTCCTCGGACAAGCGCTGGCTCTTTGGCTTTGAAACGGAGATGAGCACCGACCCCTAGAGTTGGAAACGACTAGCATGCATGTGCGGGGGAACCTTTACCTTTACCTTTATATATCCTTACAGAGTGGTTAAAATCAAGTTGCTGGATTTGGGTAGCAAACATTCAGATTAGCTCTGTTGATGTTGTTGTTCAGTCACTAAGTCATGTCCAACTCTTCGCAACCCCATAGACCAGAGCATGCCCTGTCATCCATTGTCTCCCAGAGTTTGCCCAAATTCATGTCCATTGCGTTGATGACACTATCTAACCATCTCATCCTCTGCAGTCCCCTTCTCTTTTTGCTTTCAATCAGATAAGCCTTACTGGCAGGGAAGAGATATAGAAACCTGTAACCTTGTACTGCTATAGAGTCTTCCAGATCTTTGCCGCCAGTTTTGCTAGCCTTAATTAAAGACACTTTATTTAGACTTTAAATTTAGGATGCTGGAAGCTGAAGGGTGGTATATTTTCATTGGCTCTGGCACTATTAAAAGCACCTGACAGTACCAAAATATTTTCCTAGCAGGGAAATGAAATGTGGGCAATACTGCACTTGTTTAATCTTTATACGCCAGATTGCAGTTAGGCTAATAAAATGTTGGCAGTTTCAGGGCCAGGGTTAATTTCCTTCCTTTTTACTTTTATTTTTAAAGGAGGCAAAAGGCCGCAGGAGAGTTCTACCATTTCTTTTGTTAGAGATAGTGTCTTCAAATAAAGAGCATATTTATAGAACATGCTAAATATTTTGAGGTTAGGCATATACAGGTAATCCTCAACTTATGACCACAATTGAGCCCCAAATTTCTGTTGCTAAGTGAAACATTTGTTCAGTGAATTTTGCTCCATTTTATTATTTATTTTTTTATTTTAATTCCATTTATATCCCGCCCTTCTCCGAAGACTCAGGGCGGCTTACAAGCTTAGCAGTAGCCTTCATTTTACAAGATTTCTTGCCACAGCAGCTAAGTGAATCACTGCATCTGTTAAGTTAGTAAGTGAATCTGGCTTCCCCATTGATTTTGCTTGTTGGTAAGTCGCAAAAAAGGGATCACGTGATCCAGGAACACTGCAAACATCATAAATATGAATCAGTTGCCAAGCATCCGAATTTTGATCATGTGACCACCACGGGGACACTGCAATGGTCGTAAGTGTGAAAAATGGTCATAAGTCACTTTTTTCAGTGCTGTTATAACTTTGAACAGTCACTAAATGAACTGTTGTAAGTTGAGAACCACCTGTAGCGATACCAAGATCCAGACCTTAAGGTTGGCTTAACCTGAATGCAGAGTAGCATGTCACCCAAGCCTAATTCAATGTAGAGAAAAGTAAAGTCTTACTGTACACTTAGGCAAGAAAAACAAAAAGTACAAATATAGACTGGGTGAAACCAGGCTTAACAGCAGTAGCTGTGAGAGGGATCTTGAAGTCTTAGTAGACAATAAATTAAATATGAGCCAACAGTGTGTGGTGGCAACCAAAAAAGCCAATGCAATCCTAAATTGCATTAACAGAGGGATTCAATCAAGATCACATGAGGTACTAATACCACTCTATGAAGTCTTAGTAAGACCACACCTAGAATACTGCAACCAATTTTGGTCTTCACATTATAAAAAAGATGTTAAGACTCTAGAAAAAGTGCAGAGAAGAGCAACAAAAGATGATTAGGGTACTGGAGGCTAAAACATATGAAGAACGGTTGCAGTAATTGGGTATGTCTAGTTTAATGAAGAGAAGGACCAGGGGAGACATGATAGCATTGTTCCTGTATCCGAGGGGCTGCCACAGAGAGGAGGGGATCAACCTATTTTCCAAAGTACCTGAAGCGAGACAAGGAATAACGGGTAGAAACTGACCAAGGAGAGATCCAACCTGGAAATGAGAAATTTTCTGACAGTGAGAACAATCAACCAATGGAACAGTTTTCCTCCAGATATTGTGGGACTTTCATCACTGGTAGCTTTCAAGAAGAGACTGGACTGTCATCGGTCAGAAATGGTGTAGGGTCTCCTGCTTGGGTGGGGGATTGGACTAGATCAGGGGTGTCAAACTGCAGCCCATGGGACGGTTGCATCATATTTATTTTTTTATTTTTATTTATTTTAATTCCATTTATATCCCGCCCTTCTCCGAAGACTCAGGGTGGCTTACAAGCTTAGCAGTAGCCTTCATTCTATGTATATGCCTGCTTATCAGGGCTTTCACACACACACCCAAGCGGCATTATTACAAAGTCAGCTTAATTGCCCCCAACAATCTGGGTCCTCATTTTACCTACCTCGGAAGGATAGAAGGCTGAGTCAACCTTGAGCCTGGTGGGATGCGAACCTGCACTAATTGCAGGCAGCTGGTGTTACTTAAGGAGGCATTAGCCCACTGCTCCACCAAGGCTCTGACTGATGACTGATTAGGAAAAAGTATCTAGTGAGAAGGAATCAACCCTGTGATCAGAACCACAGCAATGAGATTGGAATATCACAATGCGTGAAAAAAAGGTCAAGGTTTTGATTGCAATCTTGTGAGCACCAGTTTTTACTTTTTTTGATCACTGTCCCTGAAGGGGAGGATTGTTGTTGGCCTTATTTTATTAGAATGCATGGCACCATGCATTAAAAGTATTCATTTCATTTTAATTTATTTGGGCAAACCCAGTCTATAATTTCTCAAATTCTATTTCTTGGAAATAAAAACAGCTATAGGTAAATGTTTATAGTCTACCTATAAGTATATGGTTAAGTAAATGGTTGCAATCACACAGGGAGAACAACAATAAGAGTGTTCCAAAACCATCATGCCAAAAGTAGACAAAGTGAACATAACATCTAAAAAAGATTTCCCTTGATAAGATGGTCACAAGTCCTACAGATCCTGACTTGAAAGGTTGTCAAAGGACTGTCCTTTATTCAATAGTACTCTGGGTTTCAATGGTTCCAAATCCTACTGTGGTTTTTTTATCTCCCCATTGGTTCTTTATCTTTATTTTTAAGCAAGATTTGGCTCAGAACTATCCTGCACTCCAAGTTGCAAAAACACAGGTGAATGCTGCATCATAGAAATCTCTGTTGCATTTCCAATTAAATTATAGTAATCATTTTCTAAATAGGCACCTAACTATATTAATTAGCATATGAAGATTGATTTCTTTTTGGTAACAAACATGGGAATAATCCACATTTAACATAAGAAGGTATGGACACCCTAAATTAGAAGCTGGATGTTCTGCACGTATCATGCAAAGTCACAGTTTTATTCTAACCATTTAAACAAGCTACCAAGGTCTGATTCATATGGAACTGTAATGTAGAAATCATGATTTACAAAGCAGAACATCTGGATTCACACTTGAAACATAATTACACTGTATTATTTAATTACACACAGAAAACAGTGAACTTTTCAGTGCGTTGTGAAACCATATAATACTGCAGAATAACTTACAGGGCCACTCCGCCAAACAAAGTCTGCAAAACATGCCTGTAAATTTGATTACATTGCTATATCTTATGTGAGTTCAGCACTCTCGTTCTTGAGATTTTACATAATTGTCGCAAAGGAAAATTTCTTGTGTAAAATCTTTTTAAGTTCTCTTGGGAGACTTTGCAAGCAAGTTCTGCTTGAATCTGTCTTGAGGTCTGGTGATTTGTGAGGCTTCTGTCCTCCATTATGCTGCATGTTTGTTTTTAATTAGATTTGTTGCTTTTATTTGGATTGGAGGATCCTTTGATATCATTTCAAACTTTTTCAAATGAGACCCTTTGAAGGGGTGCTCTGTGGAGGTCATTGGTACAAACTTTGAAGTGTGGAAGCACCCTTCAGAAGGATAAGCATGGCTGTTTGAAGGTTATCTTTGTGTGCATATATGTGTACAGACAACATATATACTGGAACTGCCAGCAAAGTGGATGTTCATGTACATATAGAGAGAGAAAGCCCTCAAAAGCATTTGTGTCATGCTTGTCCTTTGGACAAGTAGCTGCATCCTATATTTGAGGAGCAATATCCTACTTGGTTCATAACAACACAGTATGTTTTGGCAAAGCATCTCTTAAAATGTTTTGTGTGGCCTTACAATTTAAGGAAGGCACTGAAAGAGCCATGATGCAAAACTTTGCCTTAGATATCAGTGATTCTTATTATTTGACTAAAAATCCCCAAAGTCAAATTTACCAATGCACAGATGAAAACAGAATTGTGTGTGTGTGTGCTAATACCTCTAGGGTCTCATAACAAGGAGTGGAAGAAGATGTGCTCCTGGAATGTCTAGGTAAAAGGGAGGAAGAGAAAGCGAAAACAGAGATGGGGGGGGCATAGAGTCAATTATATACTGTAAACATGATGCAGGTACTCTTGGTACAGGATTCTATTTTAAAAACTGCCCATTATCATGAAAGGAAAAGAGAAAGAGACCAACATTTAAACAACCAGGGCTGACACTTAGAGTATGTAGGGCTGGATTCCTTGGTAGTAGCTGATCTCCAGCACAGGGATGATGATTTCCAATTTGCAATAAAGCTTTTATGTGCTGAGTTCATGATGTTCTGCTGTTTGTTAGCTACAGCATGCAGTGATGGGAGTTGAATGTCTTAAGAATCATGAATCAAGCTGTACCTGCGGGAAGCCCGACAGAAAAGGTCTCCAGTACAAATGCATTACCTCAAGGAAGGTCACAGCTCCACAAGGGAAAGAGCTATCAGATCTTCCTAGAGTAAGAATGAAGCAATAACAATAGCAATAGCACTTAGACTTATATACCATTTCATAGTACTTTACAGCCCTCTCTAAGAGGTTTACAGAGTCAGCGTATTGCCCCCAACAATCTGGCTCCTCATTTTAGCAACCTCAGAAGGATGGAAGGTTGAGTCAACCTTGAGCCAATCAGGATCGAACTATTGATAGTGGACAGAGTTAGCCTGCAACACTGCATTCTAACCGCTGTGCCACCACACCAGGATCTTCACCCTTCAAGATCTCTTATTTCACTAAAGTTCTGCAGGCAGCAGAGGCCTTTATGAGGCTTTAGGGATTATTGGCTGCTTATTGCCTTTCATAGGAGAAGAAGGGTTAGCCCTGTAGTCTAGTTCTCACACTTGATAAGCCAAAACAAAGCAAAGCAAGATCACATTATGGTTTACCATGTTGTCGGAATGCAACTGTTATGAATAAAAGAAGGCAGGTTGTGCTACCTTATAGAGGTGTTTTTCAAACATGGCAACTTTAAGATTTGTGGACTTCAACTCTCAGAATTCCCGAGGCAGTATCTTAAAGTTGCTAAGTTTGAAAAGCACTGCTTTATACAATGTCATGGACACCTGCCCAAAGATAAAAACATAACAAAAATGATTAAAATCACATGAGAACTATGAGAATACAGAGACCTTGAAAGACTTGGTTATCTCATTTTGGTCATTTTTGTTTTATGAAAAAGAATACTTCAATTATTTTTCAGAAATGAGATGATCACAAGACTGCAGATAAACATAATTCATCATGGAACTGTGCCATTTGCAGAAATTTTCTGCCAGTAGAATTTAACAGAATTCTGCAGAAAATGTTAAATAGATATTTTCTGCTTTTCTTTCTATAAGTTCTCATTGAATTCAAGGAAAGAGAATTGGCTCTTGGGATTTCTTTCAAAAGAGAAGAGTATTTTGATGAGGTTCTTATAAGCAGAAGATATAATTCTGGAACTTATATATTTACCGGGTTGGTTAAGAGGTATGTGTGTGTGTGTTCTATCTTTACACAAATGTATACCCTTCATACCAATCCCTTCTGGAATACAGTGTTGTGCAGAAAAGGAATCAGAATTCAAAGAACCAGTAGGCGTGAGATAAGAAAAAAAAGGAAAAAAATGTAGAAAAACTTGAATCGCTTCATGCTTTCTGTCTTTAGAAAGACTTTGTACTTCCACCACATCTATATAAAATATCACACATTGCCTATTGTTCTTAAAACCTATCCACTTCTCTCTTTTTGATGAGCTCATCTATTCCAATCCATCTGCAGATGTCTTGGTCTTTCCTCTCCCTTCATGTATTGGTTTTGCAATTCTATCTTTAATTCTATCTATCTAATGTATTTGTATCAAAAATCATCCCAGTATTGTATATTTGTCTGTTACTCATTCTTTCTTAAACGTAACTCTTCTTGTTTTACTTTTGCAATCCTCCTTGCACTTCTTAAATTACTCATATCCACTGCAGTCAACTTACTTTTATATTTGTCCTGTGATACCCATCTGCACTTCCAAATTTTAAAGTAAGTAGATGCATGCTGATATACATGGCTGTTTTCACTTATTTTTTTTAAAAAATCATTCTTTACAACAAACCAAATGTTACCCACTGCCTTTTTACCAGCATATCTTCATATTTTTCCATTCATGTTCCCAACTTTAATAAATAAGTCTACCAAGGCATACAAATTTGTTTAAGTTCCTCTAAGTTTTCGTTATTTATGCATAACTTACAATCATTCGCTTCATTTTCTCTGCCAAACACAACTACTTTTATCCTCGATATATTAATTTGCAGATCCATATTCTGCATTTGATCATGTAGTCTATTTAATATTCATTGCAAATCATTTAGGTTTTTGGTAAACAACAAGGTATCATTGGCATACAAAACACATATAGCTTTCAATTTCCAACCTACATACTTCTAATGTAATTCCAACCATCCATAAATACATTAAATAAACATGGGGATATCACACATCCTTGTCTTATTCCCTGCTCAAATCTGATCCATTTCCTAAGTATTACATTTATTCTCATGGATGTTTTACTTTCACCATACATATTTTTTTATCACCAACAGCAACCAACCTTCAACTCCATGTTTGTACAAAACATTCCATATTTCAAGCCTATTTATTGATTATGTTATCATATGCTCAAATGATGAATGTACAATAAACTTGCATTCTTATATTTCCCGATTATTTGTAAAAACCTGATTTGCAAAAAGTAAAGATCTGATATCCTCAGCATAAAAACCACACGGCCAAATTTTGCTCATTGTCACCTCTTATAACCTTACAGTCATGTTTCTGCCAACCACCTTCTCAGGTGCATCTAATTCTCCTCTACTTTTTGCATTCATTCTTGCTATCATTCTTTTTGAACTGTGAAAAGACAATGGCATTCTTTCAGTCATCAGGACTAGATTAAATCTTCACCCATACATCAAACAAGTCATATAACTATTCCATAAGAAAATCACATCCTTATAAAATTTAACCCCTACTTCATCTACACCTGCAGTCTTCCTATTTTACAACATTAACTATAGTTACAATTTCCTTTTCATTCCTGTTAATTGGATAATAACATTTATAGCATTTCCTTTGATTCTGCTCTTCGGTGTATCACTACTACTCTCATACAATACTCCTTCCTGCATTCCTTCATTTTAGTTTCAGCCCAAATAATTTCATCCCTTTTAATTAAACAGCATTCCCTCTTCTGGAAGCTCCATGTTTAGCCCTGTCCAGCTGCATCCAAAATCATATCTATTTCCATCGTAGTTGTTCTGCATTTTCTCTGCTTCTTTCAATCTTAACCTTTCTTGTTTTCCTTGACTATATTCCTTGTAGCTCTCTTTTTTCTCATATGAACTTTACATAATTCTCTCATCTTTCTTTTGCAGGAATCAGTTTATATGGATTTTTCTTATCATAGTAATTACTTATAGTAATCATCCTTTTTCATAGTTGTCCATGATTCCTATGTCACTCTAATAATTGTTTTCATTCTATTCAAAGCAGTTTCTGTATAATAACTCCTTATGTCATTTTTCTATTCTATTCTGTTTTATCTTACAACTTTCTGATACAGTACTCTCATTTTTATTTTATCCCACTCTTTCTCTCTGTTTCTTCTATGTTCCAAATCCACTCTTGACAGCACTCAGAAATCATTTGTCCCACATGCAGAAACAATTTCATGTGTTTATTAAATTCACATATCAATATTCTCACTTATTCTTGGACCTCCAAGAAACCCAATCCCATTTTGCTGTGCTCTATCATTTTGTCTCCCACCAGTATATAGTACATGCTCAGAATACTTCCTTTCATTGTACAATCCTTGAAACAATAGAAATGTTATATAACTGAAATCCAGAAGGAGCTTTCAAGCATCTTGAGAACAAGATAGAAAAGCAGAGGGGAAAAATGAGAAGTTGCATGGATTGGCATTGTAGTTAAAATAGTGGTTAATAGGGACTTGATATCAGGCACAAGTAACCAGGAACAGCAGTTGAGTTCAAAGCACTAAATGTTTATTACATGCTACCCATATACAAGAATTGGGTCTACTAATAGTCAAACCAAATTGAACTAGATAAGGATCAATAGAATTCACAGGGATAGACATGGGTCCCTTGTGACTGTGCAGGAATTCCAAACTAATGATGCATTTAACCCACCCTCAGGCTCACCCTGCTTATCTCCTATACTTCAGGAATTACTAGAATTCTTATGATTGATATAAAAGAGGTGCCACACTAACTTAATCCTAAACTAACCTAATTCTGATTTTAAAAAGTATACCACTGTGCTTTTTAAAATTGGGCTCAGCAAATATCCCAACCCAACACTTGGAGGAGAGACAAGTCAGCTTTCTGGGAAGCCAAGAGAATTAAGGGCTCCCAGATCTTGGAGGATGGCAAATCTAGACAGCACACTAAAAAGCAGAGACATCGCCCTGCCAACAAAAGTGCGTATACTCAAGGCTATGGTCTTCCCAATTGCAATGTATGGCAGTGAAAGTTGGACCATAAGAAAGGCTGAGCGCCAAAGAATTGAAGCCTTTGAACTATGGTGCTGAGAAGACTCCTGTGAGTCCCTTGGACTGCAAGGCGATCAAACCGGTCAGTCCTAGAGGAGATCAACCCTGACTGCTCTTTAGAAGGCCAGATCCTGAAGCTAAAACTCAAATACTTTGGCCACCTAATGAGAAGGAAGGACTCACTGGAGAAGAGCCTAATGCTGGGAAAGATTGAGGGCAATAGAAGAACGGGACGACAGAGAATGAGGTGGCTGTATGGAGTCACTGAAGCAGTAGGCGTGAGCTTAAATGGACTCCAGAAGATGGTAGAAGACAGGAAGGCCTGGAGGAACATTGTTCATGGGGTCGCGATGGGTCGGACACAGCTTCGCAACTAACAACAAGAAGATCTTGGGGCAGGCTGTGAATAGCATAACACCAGGACAGAAAAGACACATTTTCTAGGTCCCACCAGATGACACTCTTTCTCTAACAGAAGATTCTGTAATTGCATTGATATAAACTACACGATTCTGCTTCATTATCTAACAAATGTTAGAAACCAGTGTCTAAATATGTGGCTTTGACATGAGGTTTAATCTATTGGTCTTTAATTGGAAACAATTTCTGTCACACGGGAGATAATGTGTGAAGACTCTTTGCATCTTCTGTTATTTTCCAGACATTGTTATATTTAGAATTAAGGAGAAAAAGCTAGAAATTTTCCCTCTACTATCAAATGTCACTGAGTGGGTACAAATGACTTTTTGTACAGTAAAATAGTAATATTATAAAAATCTGAACTGGAAACAGTTTTGAGAAAATGGAAATACTCTATGATTTGGTGATTATTTTCTATTATGTTACAGGCAATTACATTAGTCCTTGATTTACAACAACTCATTTAGCAGTCGCTCAAAGTTATAGCATGGGGAAAAAATAACTTATGACTGGTCCTCATACTTCCATCCATCACAGCATCCCCACAGTGGTGTGACCAAAATTCAGGTGCTTGGCAACTGGCATGTATTTACAATGGCTTGCAATGCCCTGGGTCATCTGACTGCCATTTGGAGTCTCTTCAACTGACTTCCAACAAACAAAGTCAGTGGAGGAAGCTGGAATCATTTAATGACCACACGATTCACAACCGTGGCAAAAAAGGCCATAAAATAGGGCATGCCTTACTTACCACCTTACTTAGCACTGGAAATTCTGGTCCTAATTGTACTTGTAAGCTAAGGACTACCTGTAAAATCAAGAAGGCATAGAGAGAGAGAGAGGTTTCAAAAAGCATTACAAATTAATGAATCACCTCCATATTGTCACCAAATTTGGTAAAGTTGGTATGAGTTATGGCTAATATATTAGTACCACCATTATTCTGTACCTCCACTCTAGGACAGACCTTGGTTTTCTCTGTGAGATTCCTGCAGATAGTTGGAAAGATCCCTCCTGTATTCCTGCCCCAACCCATCAATACAAACTTCTTTTCTCAGGGCTAAGCAATTCCATCTCCTGTAGTCTTTCCTCATAAGACCTCATTTCAGTCCCTGGTTCACCTAATTACCCATTCTAAAATTGGTTTCAATTTCTTGAAGTCTTTCTTGAAATAAAATGTCCAGAACCGGACACAATATTTGTTGTACACTCCATTCAATATATAATATACTGGAACTGCTATGATTTGGAAAGTATCCTTCCATAAATAAAATTTCCTTCAGATTTGATCCCTAGGACTTTATGGATACATCCATGTTATTTTCCTAGCAACAATATAGTTACTCTTACTCTATTCTTGGTTATATTCTCATTTTCTAGTCTAGTTCCATTACTAAGTCTGCTTAGTTTTTTTTTTAAAAGATCAGGCTAAATTGACTAGATATGGACATAGATGCAGCCTGAATTGCATTTGTTATTTTGCCAGCCATGCCAACACTGTTCGCCTATATTTAGCTTGAGATCAACTACAGTTCCAAAATCACAATTGTTATTTTTTAAGCTAGGTATCTCCTACCCTATATTTGCTCCTTCAAATTATTGTTCAAATGAATATCTTCATATTCCCTCTATTCAATTTCATTCTGTTAATTTCAGCCTGCTTCAATTTAGCAAGCTCATTTTTAATTTTGTCTCCCTCTTCTAAAGCTTCAGCTATCCCACTGGCTTTATATTACTTGAAAATTTGGTAAATATTCCCTTCATAAAATCTTTAATGAATATGTTGAGGAGTACTACTTCCAAAAAAGTGAACCCTTGGGATAGTCCACTTCATATTGTTCTCTAATTTGTCAAGTATATATTGTTGACTATTGATTGAGCAGTTTTTTTCTGAGTTAATTCTGATTCATAATTTCTGATTCATGATTAATTCTGATTAATGATTTCTCCTGAGTTTTCATAAAAGTATGGCTAGATCATAAGCAATTTCCTTCAATATGATAGAATGAAATTAATCTAGCCCTGGATATCTGAACTCATTTAAGTCACAAGAAATCCTTCACTGTATTTTTTATCAAGCTCCAGCTAAAATCCTGCTTCTTCAACTAGTGGTTCATAATTGGCTGGCATAGGATATAATCTTCTTCTCAGAGATGCCAGAGTCCAATAAGAAATGAGTAACTAACCTTTATTATTTGTTATATTGCACTGAGTGGCTGGTATTCTGCTTCTTTCCCTTTTCTTTTGAACCCACAAGAAGACCTTTTTGTAGTTGTCACTCTTTGCTCACCTCAACTTATTCTGAGTTTTAACTTTCCTGAAACTATATATAATTCTCCTTGGTGACCTGTTTTCTTTTAATATCTGTCTTTTTTTAAAGCATTTCCATTCATTATGAGCTTCTTCTCCTGTCATGGAATCCTACTTATCATTGCTCTAAGTTTGTCAATATCTGCTTTCGACCTTCACTGTGTGTGTACCAAAATATCCCTATTTTACACATGTGCATTGCAAGATTAATGTCAAGGCCTCCTCACATTTGGGGAGTAAGATCACTGATTCAGAAAAAGAGGTATCATTATGGGTCAGGCAATCATCATCCCTATCTGGTGCTTCAGAGCCTTTATGTTTTTAGATTTCCATTGGAAATCTTCTGCTATCACTTTCTGCGTCTGAAGTATTCTATTTTCTTAATTAAAGATTGGCAAATCTTGTGGACCAGGGACATTTTTGGAATCTATTGCTCTGTGTAAAGCTCACCTGTTCATTTATCAGGAAGCATTGTTTCCAAAAGCTTTTTTCTACATCACTGGTTTTATAATAAGTATAATGCTAGTTGGTGGTTCTTTTGTGGAGGGATTTCTTCCTATTTATATATTAATTTAAAAGAATATTTTAAAAAAGTCAGCCATGACACTTTCAGACCTGCCACAACTTAAATAGAAATTATCCTTGGCTCCATTTGTTGAGAAAGGTATAGCTTTATTAGAGGTCAAGTGTACTGCAATAATGCAGTAATACATAGCCAGAACTGAGAATCGCATGCAAAAATCCCTAAGTTCAACTTTTCCCTCCCTTAACTGTCCCCCATCACTAATGCCCCCCCCAATGATCAGTCAGGTTCAAGCAAGATATTTTCAGAATGGTCAGTTCAAGGCTAGGTAGGTATGGAGCTGCCTTCTTCTCCTAGCTGGGTGACCTTGAAGCAGTGTCTCAGGGAGATACAGCAGTTACTTTCACTTTCCACAAACGATCCCCCCTCCCATCCCCCTCCTCCTCCCCAAAATTCATGTCAGAAGCACAAGCAAGCTTAAAGTAGCATCTGACAGTGAGCCTGATGGATGTCAAGGAAGACGTCTAAGAGCCCATTAACTTTTGCAAGCAGCACATTACCTCCCTCTGCTCAGTCTACTGATTACAGTTCCAAGAAATTAGAGGCCATGGATTCTTCACTCTTTCTTTACCTGGAGGATACTTTTTTGTATCTAATCACAGTAACCTCTCAGTCTGGGAAAGCTATCCAGGATTCTGGTCAGGCATACTTTACATGCCTTGTTGCAATCTCAAATATTTTCAGGAACCTATCGATTAATTTAGGAATTCCATCTGGCTGGAAGAAAATTGAAACATTAAATTTAGAAGTAGCTATGCTTAGCCTTTTTTTCTCTATTACAGAATAAGAGTGTAGGGTTTATTCTTTGGATTAGCTTGTTTTGGATAAATCTACAAGTATTTGGGCTGAGAAAGCCTTACCTTTTGGTATCAGTCTGCAATTCTCTTACTGGTGATGTGTCATTGCCAAAGGAGGCTCCACTGCATTAGCTGCCATGGTTATGATGGGAAATTTTGTCCAATTTTGTTCATGATTCTCCATGCCTGCTTTCAATTAATATAAATTTGATTGTGAAAAAGAATACAAATTTAGCACAGTTGCTAAAAAGGGTAAATTTCTCCTGCTTTAAATTTGACATCCATTGTAACTTTTCAGTCTCCATCTCCAGCATTAGGACAATAACAGCAACGTAGCTTTTGGGGTTGGTTCTTTAATGCATGCTAAACCATCACCCCCACTGAATATTTCACTGAAAAATATTACTCTGCAAATCTTTCCTCATATGAGAAATATTGTTTATCATCCATCTATCCAGCCGAGTTGATCAGAATATAAATTGTATGCACCCCATCCCTTAGAACAGGGTTGTCAAACTGCCAGCCTGCGGGCTGGATGCCTAACGAGGAAACCGTGCCCACCCCATTGCCGGCAATGGGAAAAAAGCTCTGATACGTTGCGTGACATCACATGATGTCATGAGTTTGACATGTCTGCCTTAGAAATAGACACAGCCTAATTAAATTGCCTAACTGCTACAGGTTCCCTCCTCTGCTTAACCTCCAGTGTAGTCACATATCCAACTTTTTACAAGTAGTTCTCAACTTATGTGACCAATTTGAGCCCAAAATTTATGTTGCTAAGTGAGACATTGGTTAAGTGAGTTTTATACTGTTTTATGACTTTTCTTGCCATAGCTATTAAGTGAATCACAGCAGTTGTTAAGTGAGTCTGATTTCCCCATTGACTTTGCTTGTCAGAAGTTTACAAAAAGTGATCACATGACCTGGGGACACACAACCATCATAAATATGAGTAAGTTACCAAGCACCTGAATTTTAATCATGTGACCATGGGGATGCTGCAATGATCGTGAAAAACAGTCATAACTCATTTCTCAGTGCCGTTGTAACTTTGAACAGTCACTAAATGAACTGTTGTAAGTCAAGGACTACCTGTATAATGTGCAGCCTCTTTTTCCCAAAAAAAGTAGAGCTATTTCCAAGCAGTATGCATAAAAAGCAAGCAAGAGGGAAGGATGAAAAGTGAGCCTGGCAGGTTTTAAAGGATGCTCTTCAGATTCTGTGTGATCAACAGCAAAGGGCCATGACTTCATTTAACATCTAATTCACACTAGAATTGCTATCCACATTAAGCAACAGAAAGATTGGGTGGAGGCGTGAATGTAAATTTCTGCCTTTTCTCAGCATCGTAGAAGATTGGTACTGCACTCTTAACACTGCCTGATTATATTGCCTGCAGAGTAAAGTAAGTTTCTGGAAGGGCCCAGTCTCTGGACAAGATGCCACATGTGACATAGGCAGTGGGAGATTGAATATGCTGCTTAGGAAGAGGAAAGTCAGTAGGCCTGTAAACAGGTCCTGGAGCCAGAGATTTGGAACAGCCATCACTGGTTTACTTCCATCTTTGTGGAAGAAAGTCCTCTGAGTAAGTGGCAGAAAGTGCAGAGAGCTGTGGGATAAGGTAAGGGAGGGCAAGTGACCAGGCACGCAGTGTGATGTCATGACACAAACTGTACACCTTACATCAGGGGTGTCAAAGTGCCGGCCCGCAGGCCGGATGCGTCATCCGGAAGCCACGCCCACCCCATTGCCAGCAATGGCAAAATAGTGACGTCACGAGTTTGACATGTCTTACATTCTTACATCTGATATAGGGACACTAGTGTGAATAAGTAGGGCTTGCCCAATGACATTACAAGGCACAAAGTAAATGTTAAATGTTGGTATTTGCCTTGAGTATGTATATCTAAGTTCAGAGTAAGTACCACAAGTGCAAGTTACATAAAATCTACAAGTTATCTTAGCAATATTCAGCAATAGTTTCCTTTCTTAACCCAAAAAAGCTTCCCTCATCCCCCTGATTTGTTGCTAATCATCTGCAGGAAGTCAAAAAGACCCAAATGATAATTACCCCTTGGTTTGAAGGCCAAAGTCTTGCCAACGTAGTAATGTACAGCCAAGTATTGTATGGGGTCCAGTTAAAATTCATTGGCAGAAGGCACTGGCAGTTTAACACCAATTAGTGCATTACAATACTCTTGCTCTCTAAGCCAATTTGCTTGCCACTTGAAGTAATTAGCTCCATCTGTCTAAGAGGGCTGAATCTGAACTTGATTTTAAAAAGACAGAGTCAGGATAACAATTTGTGGTTTTTCCATTTGTGAAGGATAATCATCAGGCATGTTGTGAAAAGAAATACTTTAGGAAATGTTCTAGGAAGTCTAACATCTTTTAAAAGTTTTATCAAAGTCTATAATTAGGAGCGGACATGGTGGCTCAGTGGGTTAGGACGCTGAGCTTGTCGATCAGAAGGTCGGCAGTTTGGCAGGTCGAATCCCGAGTGCCGCGTAACAGAGTGAGCGCCTGTTACTCGTCCCAGCTTCTGCCAACCTAGCAGTCCGAAAGCACGTAAAAATGCAAGTAGAAAAATAGGGACCACTACGGTGGGAAGGTAACAGCGTTCCGTGCGCCTTTGGCGTCTAGTCATGCCGGCCACATGACCACGGAGATGTCCTCGGACAAGCGCTGGCTCTTCGGCTTTGAAACAGAGATGAGCACCGGCCCCTAGAGTTGGAAACGACTAGCATGCATGTGCGGGGGAACCTTTACCTTTACCTTTATAATTAGGAGCATGGCCTACCTAGAGAGGTAAGTGTTACAGTGGAAATCAGGTACATATCAGATGTAATCCCAACCTGACATTTGGATTTCTTGAAGGAAGCTTTCTCCATGCTTTAATATGATTTGTTCTATTCATTTTCTAACATAAAATTAGAAAAAAAATTTAAAATAGCAATTCAGAACTACAAAAAGAAATAACAATTAAATATCCTTATAGTGTCCTAGCGAATCTAAATCTTCTTTCCAAAGACGTTATTAGAATGGATGATGAGACATTACTATGGGTTCAATGTAGAAATGAAACTATGAAGGGAATGCTTTTAACCTCTCCCCCCCCACCGCCCCCAACTAAGATACTATACAGCCAGAGCGGATTGCCACTTGAGTTGGAACAATGGTGCATGACAGTTATGATTGTTTTAGCCAACCTTCTTTTGCAACTGTCTTGTATTACAATGCAGGTCAACCTCAATCAATGGGAGATGTAGTAAAATACTTTTTGAGGACTACTAGTTGGGAAGCCTAGGTATGTCTTTACTCATATCTTGAATTGCCAGAAGGGCTGATAATAAATTTGATAAACAAATATCACTTTTCTCTTAAAAACTGTTAAGTTACAGTATCAGTAATAATCAACTTTTTCTCCGTGCTCCCTTTTCCAAGAACTAATCCCATAAAAGAGCATGTTTTGTTGAGAAAAAAGATGTGTGGACATTGTTTTGTAAGCTAGACTTCTTTAAGGTAAATATTTTCCTGCTGTCTTTCTACTGTTTTTACTTAACAGGGATACCCAATTATAGAAAATGGAAAGAGAAAGGAAGAGTAAGAAGCCACATTTATACAGATTTTTTTTATGGAGACTAATAGAGATAGAAAATCTGAAATTGTTGGCTGATTTTAAGGTAAATAGAAGCATAACATAATCTGTGAGCCACCCAGAGGAAATTAAATTAAATAATTGATCTCACTATAATGAAAACTGTAGTTAGATGATCTACATGCCTGCTCCATTTGCTACTTAGGGGCTAAACTGAGAAGTTTGCTTCCTAGTTAAAAACAACTGTACAGTAAAATGCTTTAAATAACAGTAATTATTGACAGGTGAGTATTTTCTGTTCCCCCCCTCCCCCAAATCTGGATTTAGACTGGAAAATATTCAAGCAGAAATCATCTTCAACCAAAAAATATGGATTGCTAGCTCTCCAAATAAAGAGGATTCCCAGCTATGAAGTAGGATCCATGCCAATTTTAAGTGCAAAGAACAATATTTATGTGGAAGCAGGCTCAGGAATAAATATTTGTCTTGCTCCCAAGCAGTTGGCCAAGGAACAACCTCTTATATGCAGATAAACATGCTTTTTGCTTACTTTTATGTTCTTCTTGTCATACACATTGTCAAGATAAATTCAGAGAACCTACCACATATGCAATGAGAGTGTGAAGTTTAGTGGTATTAAATGGAAGGTTGTAGGTTCAATCTCTGACATCTTCAACTAAAAGTTCTTACTTTCCTATAGAGCTCTTGCAAACAAATAGTAGTGGCTCGTGTGAAGAATGCTTGGTGTTTCTAGAGCAAACTGCCTTGAGGGCTTTTTAAAGATGAATGATAAACATTATTTTTATTTCTAAATGCTGCACCAAATTCTGTATGTATCTATATTCTCCCCATGCCATATTAAGTTACCCTACCAAGATAAATAAGAGTTCCAAATTGGGGGAAATGTGCTAGGCTCAGCACTATCATGAAGCATTTAGTTTATTTCTTTAGGGTATGTATGTATGTATGTATGTATGTATGTATGTATGTATGCATGTATGTATTTCATTTATATGCCCGCCATTTCACAGTTCAAGGCAAATATCCAAACACTTACTTACTCACTTACAGGGATACTGGATGAGCAGGTTATCTGAGAATCCCATTAGATCAGGGGTCTTCAAACGTGGCCCTTTTATGACTTGTGGACTTCAACTCCCAGAATTTCTCAGCCAGTGTGCTGAGGAGTTGAAGTCCACAAGTCATAAAAGGGCCAAGTTTGAAAACCTCTGCATTAGATCCAACAGAACTGACAGACTTTGTGTCTCTTTCACTAGGTAATATTGTGTGAAAGGACCTAAGGATCACACTTTCTCTGTTACAATGCTGCTTTTTAGAATAACATCTCCCTGAAGATTTGTACCACCTGATCCTGCAACACTTGACATGATATCTGAAAACCTATTTTTTTTTCCTCTGAAGCTTTGGGAAAAATTGGATGTGCTTAATGGATACCAAGCCTACAAAACTAAACCTGCAAAACTAAGTAACAAATGTGGTATAGATCAGAACTACTTTTATGGTAAAGCTACAACCTTGCAAGTCGAATGTGCTTACCCCTTTTCTCATTTTATCTCCATATGAGCAGGGGAGACGCTTGTCTGAGACATTTTCTTAAAATAGTTTCTTGGCTGGGACTCAAGCCCCACTTATCTGATCATTGCCTTGGTAGCAGTTCTTCCTCCTGTCCTTCAAGGTTGTTCCTTAGGTCCTGTACTATATATTTGATGTGCAAAGTCTGCTTTTTTGGATAAGGTGTGTTTGTTCCCCCATTATGTTCTTGGCCTATCTTTATTGTTCAGTTTAGATATTGCATCTGTTTTTAATCTTTATGCTGTGGAGGAAGGAAGGAAGGAAGGAAGGAAGGAAGGAAGGAAGGAAGGAAGGAAGGAAGGAAGGAAGGAAGGAAGGAAGGAAGGAAGGAGAATCCAGACATCATTATTCTATACTTATCCTGTATTATCCTTAATCCTATAAGGTCAGTACCAATGATGGGTTTGTTCCTAAGGCAGAATAAAGCTCAGGTGCAAGGAAAACCATGCTGGCCCATTTTTGTCTTGATTCAAGGATGGCAGAAATGCATATTAATGCAGCTATGAAGATGAGCTTTTGAACCAGGATCTCATACCAGTGGTATGCAGGTGTAGGAAAGTATGAATGCAGGCTTTAGCAATTTCAAGCTAATTATGAAACCAGCCTTGCCCAGCTCACTGAACTTTTGTTTCTCAAAAATAAATAAATAGAGGGATTTCCCCCCACCTCCACAAACATACTTGTTATCAGCAAGGGAAAGGAATGGTTTGTGGGGTGAGAAGACATTCCACACGTTCCACTCCATTACCCCCTATTAACTTTCTAAGCACCCTGGAACCTTTACATAAAATACCAAGAAAACTAATTAGGGCAATAAAGCATGATGATTTTTGTCAGGCAGCCAGAGAAAGTGAGCAACCCTTTCTGATTTTCTCTTTACACAGGCAAGTTGCAAGACTTTGTAATGAGAAATTACTTTGCAGTTAACAAAAAGGAAAAGCTTGAAACCAGAAAGGAGTAAAGTGTTTTGCAGAAGAATGGTATATACTGTATACAGTTTAAAATGATACATACATTTCCCCTTCCTTTTCCTAGGCTCTCAGATAGAGACATATAAATGTTATATCATGTGCCCTATTCAGTTCACCAAGGCTTCTTGCTCCTCTCCCAGTGGGTAGGATTTTCTCTAGTTTTATACAGTGTATATCCTGAATGGCATTTTTATTTATCTTGACAATCAGGAGGCAGCATACAACTGGTTCTATTTGGAACTTGCATAGCTGACTGTATAGAGGGCATTATTCAGGTCCTGGTGCCCAGCAATGTTGCAAGTACAATATTGGTGGAAGCTGTGGCCAGGGTGGCCCTGGTAGCTTCAGCTGCTGTTCCTGTGACAAGTACATGGAGTTTGCAAAGGCAATAGGCCTTCTCAGTTTTGGCCCCTATGCTTTCAAACATCCATCCCACACAAATGCATCTTCTTTGCATTCTATACGTAACATAGTAAAAACAAAGTGCATTGTCTATGTGTCTGTCTGTGTTTGTGTGTGTCTGTCTGTCTGCCTGCCTGCCTGTGTCTGTCTGTCTGTGAGTGTACCCATGCAAATGCCTTCAAGTCAGTGTTGACTCCTGGAAAGTCTCTGGAAAGTAGCTGAGTGTTTTGTTCAATAAAGCGAGTGAATAGTCCCTATATCAAATTAAAATGAGATGTCATAAAGGACACATTCAGTGGCACAAGTGTTAACCGTGGTGAAGTTGGTTTGTTGGCTATAGGTAGTTTGAAATGTCTCACCTACAGTTTCCAAATCTTATAAAAGAGTCAGGGGAAGTGCCTCCAAGCAAATGGGCTGCACAAAGATCTCTAGTAGGGACTACCTGATTTATAAGGCATGTGATTTATGATGGATGTAATTCAGAATTAGGGGTTCAGACATAGGGATTGTAGCTTTGCCCCCATTTGAGGCAGAAGAAGTACCATTGAAATGATCTAATGCAGCCTTCCCTAATTTACTGCTTTTGAAATATGATTGACTACAATTTCCATTCTCCCCAAAACATGGCCCATGCCGACTGTCAGATAATAAAGGTTGTAATCAATATATTTGGGGAAAGTTAGCCTAATACCTGCCCCAAACTATTATGTGCTTGGAACAAGGAGAATAGTAGGTTGAAGATAATTGAATTATGTTCATGATGAAATCAAGAAATATGCTTCGGGCAAACCTGTCTTTTGATCAGGGCAGGTTCTATAAGCTTTGTTGCTTTTGCAATTAAGTTGTTCAGTTGTAATGAGACTGAAGCCTATTTCTCACTTGGCGAATTGCAACCACTTCAGATTGTGGCTGGGGGCTCACAAGATTGTACTTACTTTAGTGGAATAAAAACAATATATTTGAGGCAATTTACAAACACCATAAAAGCAACATAAAGCAAAAGGATATGTTATAATTCTGATGATCTAAAGCTTTCCTCTGTTAAGAGGATTCATAAAATCTAGCATATGGAAAGGTCGACATCTTTTCAGGAGTGAAATGAGTGTAGAAGTTAAAGTAAATAGGTTCAAAATATTCCCTCCCTCCTCTTTTACTCTATATAAGAATGATTAATTCAGAAACATATCTGCCTTCCAGATCAATTCAGTTTATTTGTAGAGTATATTGTGCATAACAGAATATCTGTTTTCATTGTAGAAATGTATTCCTTCATAGCCCATAGCTAACACTACAAATACAATTTGACACCAGGAAGAAATAGTCATTTGGTCTTTCTTCAAAACCCTAATATTCAATGATATCTCATGCCATTCTATACCTTGGGATGGACATTCGGATTTTGATGTATTTTATTACTTTTCACATTAGTTTGCATCAAATATAGCAAATGCACAAACATATCTGCCTGAAAATTCACATTCATGTTGAAATCCTAAATAGGATCAGAAGACACATACCCCACAAAAACAAAAGAGGAATTGATCTGAATTCCTTGAACAGTGATCTATAGATGCACTCTTAGAAATAATTACTTCTACAGTGGAGAGGATTATTTATTTATTGACTATATCCCAGTTTTACTTTTTTATATATATATAAACAACTCAAGACAGCGAACATATTTAATACTTCTTCCTCCTTCTATTTTCTTCACAACGATAAGTAGATTGGAGTAGATTGGACTGAGAGAGAATAACTGGCCCCAAATCACCCAGCTGGCTTTCATGCCTAAGGCAGGTCTAGAATTCACAGTCTCCCAGTTTCTAGCCTGGAACCTTAATCACTAGACCAAGCTGGATCACTTATGAACTTGTTCTGTCTGCTCTTCATTGGATATAGGTAGACTATCAGTTTTTAGATTTAAACTGCACCTGAACTGGACAGCGGACAACCCTTCAAACAGAAGGCACCTCTAAATATAATACTGTTATATCCAGGACACGAATACAGAAGTATTGTTTGCAAAGCTGGGCAACTGGGCTTCCTACTATAATTAAGCTAATGAAAAAATGGTTGGATTTTATCAACTATAAAGTATTAAAATTAGGAGCTATTGAAAAGATTAGTGGTACTCTGAAAAATTCCTGATGGTATACACCTTTGCAACCATTCTCAGACAACTAACTAGAAAATGCTTTTTTTAAAAAAAGTGCTAAAAGGAGAAGGATTTTGATCAAATTCTCATGGACAGCTGTAGGATTAAGAAAAACATGAATGTCAATATCCCATTTACAGAAAATAAATGGCAAAATTAATATAACGGAGAGCACTACCAAAATTCCTGGCTGAGGAATTCTGGGAGTTGAAGTCCACAAGTCATAAAAGGGCCAAGTTTGAGGACCCCTGCAATTGAGGATGAGAAAATATATACTGCTCAAAAAAATTAAGGGAACACAAGATAAGACATCCTACTATTAAATACAGTACATTGTGTTGTTTAAGTGTTCCCTTTATTTTTTTGAGCAATATATTTTCCAACATTATGCAGCCATAGTGATCTATAAAATATATTTAATAATAATTTAAGACTTTAATATGTTAATATAATATAAAATATATTTCCAACATTATGCAGCAATGTAGAGCAACAGTTCAGAAGATAAAATCTACAAGCCATTCGGTTTCTACTTTGTCTAAATCCTTACTTTTACACAATAGATCTGGGGAAGACTCAGGATATTGGATATTTCTTTCTGAGGCGTTTAGTTCTTGCAATGAACTCAGTGCCATCTGCAGCAAATTGCAGTGATGCCAAAATTATGACACCTACATAGCAATGAAAATATTGCCATTATGTCCTTGCATCCCAACACCTGATTCACGTACAGAAATCAGATCATTCGTATTATGATGTCATTCTGCAATTTGTCATTTGTTCCTTCTTGCCTAGGGACGCGGTGGCTCAGTGGGTTAGGACGCTGAGCTTGTCGATCAGAAGGTCGGCAGTTTGGCGGGTCGAATCCTGAGTGCCGCGTAACAGAGTGAGCCCCTGTTACTCGTCCCAGCTTCTGCCAACCTAGCAGTTCAAAAGCACGTAAAAATGCAAGTAGAAAAATAGGGACCACTACGGTGGGAAGGTAACAGAGTTCTGTGCGCCTTTGGCATCTAGTCATGCCAGCCACATGACCACGGAGACGTCCCCAGACAAGCGCTGGCTCTTCGGCTTTGAAATGGAGATGAGCACCGGCCCCTAGAGTTGGAAACGACTAGCACGCGTGTGCGGGGGAAACTTTACCTTTACCTTTTCCTTCTTGCCTGTCTCCCCCACCCGGAACAGCCAGGAATATACAACTAATATCTCTACTCAAATACTTGGGACAGCTTTTACTTATTTTATGAATGCAAGCAAGCATTGCCTTTAAATCCCATTGGTTTCAGTAAGTGATAGATAAAACATGCTTATCATTGAAAAGATCACTGAAATCAGTGATACTTAACAAGTGTTTAACTTTAGCTGGAGCATGAGGGGAGATTTACAAAATGTCCAAAAGGGATTCAGATTCAATCTCTTTTATTGACCTGCACGATACACTATAAATATTTATCTCCAGGAAAAGAGCATGTTTTAAATCAATGGTTTTATAATAATGTGTGGGTGGAATTTCAGAACTAATAATATCTAATCTTTGTTTTGAAGATTGAAATATTCGGCAACTTTGAGCCTTGCAAGGATAAATCTCTCTTTGGAAGATTGCTCAATTCAAATCCAGTTAAAGATTTTTTAAAAAGAGCCTAGGCCTTGATGCTGCCCATCAATGGTTTGGATGGCAGTCTAAAAAAAAATCATATGTCACCTCGACCAATTTTAACTAGTTTTTTTCATCCTTCTATAGTGCAACATCTGTACACTCATGCAACACTCACTGCATTCTTTATATTGTTTGCACTGTGCAAACAAACAATTGTTCCCTGGAACTATTTCTTCCTGTACATATTTTTTTTTTCTAGACCTCTTTTATGGGGCTTTTTTTTATGACTGTTTCCAGTTTGGTTTCTGTGAGAAAAAAAAGTATAGACTATTAGAAAAAATATATAAACTCAAGTTGCTAGTATGAATGTCTTTATACAAACCCATCATACAATCATATTGTAAATACAGTTTGGGTTGTTTTACCTTTTCTGTACTGGTAACATCCAAAGATGCCAGAAGCCACAGCACTATCCTTCTAAATTTGTCCCACTCCAGAATTAATTTGTGTCAATTATCAAAAGCTCGAAAAGATACAGAAAAAGATAGAGAAGTAAGGGGGGGGGCAGAGCCAAACAGGTGTATAGAAGTTTAGTATATCTATTTTGTTTGAAAATCTCCATTCCCCCCACCCCCCCCAAAAAAAAGCATTTTGAAAGTTGACACATTCCAGTGTTTCCCTACTAAATATTGATTGTAGGAAGAGGGGACGTGGAAGCTAAGTACCAGAATCAGGCAGCTTGTGGATGATGGGCTGTCCAGTTGTGCTTAGAGATGCAATTTAATCTAGTTGGGGTACAGAGGTTTCAAAGCACTTGGCTGAAAAATATTATCTTGACTTGCTTCTCTTTAGATTAAGCAGGTAAAGCTTACTGCAATTAGCATAAAGTCTGCAACAGACAACCCCAAAGAATATGTGAGCAGAGGAGGGCAGAAGCTTGGCAGAACTTGGAACAAATAGTGTTGATGAAAGCACAGCAACTGAATCTCTATCTATCTGTCTGTCTATCTATCTATATGTTTGTGTGTCTTTCTATCTGTCTTTCTATCTATCTCTATCTCTATCTATCTGTCTGTCTGTCTATCTGTCTTTCTATATCTATCTATGTATATCTATCTACGTATCTATAGCTATCTATAGCTATATCTATATTTATCTATCTATAGCTATATCTACGTACATAGATATCTTTCTATCTCTATCTTTATATCTATATATGCTAATTAACATATTTTATTATTAAATGCACAAATGCACAAAGTCATAATTAAGTAAGATTACCATAAATGGATGGCCCAGCCAGTTTTTATTATCTGCTGGTTGCACAGCCCGTATCTAAGTGCCAGAATCCATATGAGCAGTTCATCTTTTTCTTCACTGCAGCATGCTTGTAATCCCATGGTTGATTTGGTTGAAGCTGACAGCCAAGAAGGAACAGGCTGCCTTTGGACAGTGTTCTGTTTGGGCGGGAGGAGGGTTGAATGATGCAGACTGATCAAAATGATGCTGACTGGCATTTGCTTCCTTTTCTGTTTTCTGATATATCTGCAGATGGAAAATGCCTCCAGTGCCCCAGCGTTCTTGTCAACCTTATCTGAAGGAGAAGATCTGATCTTTGGAACTCTCTATTCATTCTTTGGTAAGCTTGGGAGGAAGGGAAGCATTTTTGCAAAAAAAAACCACAAAAAACTATTTGGAGATTCTTTCACCTTGCTGGATGAGGCCAGGACCTGTATTACACTACATCTCCCACCCACACAAACACCCTTTTAAAGCAATTCAAATTAGTGATCACTGTGACAATAAACTCTATAGGTTCATTATGGTACATGCTGGGCAAATTAGTATATTGTTGTGACTGTTCTAAATTTTCTTTCCATCAACTTCATTGCAAGCATTCTTTTTTATAAAAAAAAATATTTGGGATTTTGGAACTTCCTTCAAGAAGCATCTTATTTTCTTGCAAGTACTTGGCTAGTTGACATGTCTGGGAAATCAATCACAAGATTTTAAAATCTAGTGGGTCAAGGCAATGCTGCCTAAGAGAGCATCCAGAATTTTAAATTTTTTAAGAATTAAAATCCAGGCATCAGGTATTCAGTATTTTTTTTGTTATTAAAATTGTAATAAATGGATAGCAAGTTCCCTTCAGGCTATACATTTCAGTATACATCTCCATCTCAAGCAGAAACACATTGTTTGGGCATGTATTCAACAAGCAGATGACCTGAAAAGCTACCTTTTAGCTAGAATGAAACATGATTAGTATTTTTAAAGATAAAGCAGAAGTTGCTGAACAAGAGACTGGAAACCACTGTTACCATTTCCCTTCCTCAAATTTTAACTAGAACGTGCAAGAAACACAATTTTCAGGTACCATTATTGTGACAGAGGCAACATCTGTTCAGAAGTTTTTTGAGTACAAGTGAAAAATTAACTAAGGATGGTAGCGAGTTTAATTTCTTTTCTGAACCTACTTTATAATGGTATGATGTCTGTCTGTTAATGCTTAAGATACAGTACTTATGTTCCCTGGACCATCAGAGTTACTTCATTATGAATAGAATGTGTCTGCCAAGAATTGTATACTATTGTCCTTTATAGTATTTCTACGGAAAATTTATTTTAGATACTTTCTGTGTTTAAAATAGAGAATACTGTATATTTCCCTCCTTTGCTATGAAATGTTTTACATTACTTATAAGGAAAAAGGGCATTCTCTTGTCCTTTTTTAAAGAATATTTTTATTTATTACTTGTGACAGTGATCTATCTTCCAAATGGAGTGGGGAAATCTGTTTCCCTTGCTACTCATCTCACATTACAGGCCAAGGATGTGATCTAAAATTTATTTCATTTTTATTGAGTTTAATTTCCCACTAGTTGCTAATGAGTTATGTTGGCTGTTGGGCCCTTGCCTGTCCCACATGTCATGTTTCAAGGGAAACAGAAAATAAAAACTTTGTCCTGAAAGATAGCTGGTAGTAACAATAATTACCAGGCAGTTCCAGAAAGGTGGGACTAAGGGGAATATAGTCAAAGAATATCTAGAAAAGAAGATTGAGACCTCTAGTCTTTCCCTCGATAGAGTATAATCATTTATAATCATCTAAATGATGCAATAATGTTTTTTTTTCTTTTTTAAAATTCACAAGTGTGAGTGTAGCACATTCTTAAAGCAACTGCATTTTTCTGAGCTAGTCTGGAAAAAAAGCATCCACTTTTTAAATCTACTTATTAAAGCAGCCATATCTTTTTTCCCCAGGCTCCTTAAGCATTTTCTTCCAACTCTTTTTTTTTCAGCATTGACAAACTTAATTCTTATGTGTTTAACATATTTATGGATTGCTTTTTAATCCTACTCATCCACATACCAGCAGATCTAGCATCAGCACAAAGCATCCTCAGGCAACTAGCAGGCTTCATCATAAATAAATTGTTCCAGGTTTTTCTTTGAACAATGTTTGCCCAGTGACTTGATCAGCAACAGGCAGGTAGCCTGTCCCAGTGCAGTCTGATGGATTTGACACATTTCCCTACAATTAAAAAAAACCTGTGGATTTCTGAGAACATTTGAGCTAGCCTTCTTTTTCTCCTTGTTATGCTTGTTTTCTATATACCCTGCAAATTCCCCACCTAATGTAGAAAAATAATCACTATTCAGTTCTGCAAACTGCAGATAAGTCGATTAGTAGGCATTCCTCCTTCTGAAAAAAAAACAGTTCTCAGCAACCATGGTTACAATGAAAAATGGGGCAAATCCATTGCATCCAGTTAGAACTGGACAAATAGAATAGCATTTCAATGCACCCAAACCCAGCCTTCTGCCTTCCCATGGACTTCTCTATTTTAGCCTTCCAGAAGCAGCAGTAGAAATTAATCAGTGTCAGTCCTGTCTGCTTCTTGGAGATGCTTAATGATGCACTGAAAAAGGGATCACTGCTGTCAGAGTGAAAAAGGATTGATGGTCCCTTGGCAAAAATGACTTCTGAAATGAAGGGATCAACTGGGAGTCTGATCAAGCAAGCAATCCAGATCTCAGGGCACAAGTCAACCAGGCCTTAGATTTCTAGAATCAATATCTAGCATGGAAATATGTGGAAATATTTAATGAGGTATGCCATAAAGGTTATTAAGGACACCCATCTTCAAAAAGATGTTGCTCTGGATGATGATGATGATGATGATAATGGCTATTTTTATCTCACCTTCATGTAGAACATCTTGGGAACAAATCTCTTTGTACTCATAACCAGACCACTCTGATCAGGATCAGGCTATCTGTTCAAAAGCTATCTGTCTTGCTTTTAAGGAATTCTATATTCATATTCGGTAGCTGAATTCTGCAGTCTGCATATATTAATAAAATTGATGATATTTGCACAGCTTTCTTTTTTGGCCTCATTTTGTATGTAATATATTACTATTCCATACTTTCTAGCTGACACAATTGTATGCATGATATTGTAGGTATAACCTTTCCATCCATTCCAAAGAGATGATTTTCCCTCCTTTTTTTCATCATTGCTGAGCAGTCTTTAATCTCAAATTTAAATTCTCAAGTTCTTCCATTTGTAAACTCGTGCATCTATACTCCTAGTAAGGGTAGTGCATGGTTTCCCAACCTTGGCAACCTTCAAGACACGTGGATTTCAACTCTCAGAATTCCCAGCCAGCATGTCTGACTGGGGAATTCTGGAAATTGAAGTCCACATGTCTTAAACTTGCTAAGGTTGGGGAACCCTGGTGTAGTGGGATTTGATGTATAGGACTCAATTCAATATTACCAAAGAAGCATATGTTTCTCAGTGCTCCTGAAAGAAACAGATAGCAAGCTAGCTTGAGAAATTTGCACTGCATATAGCTCTTATTGCTTTTAATTCCACCCCTATACCTCTTAACACCTCCAGCTCACTCAGCCTAATCAATCCTGGAAATTCTCAGTACCTCCGAGCATTTATGATGGAGAATCTCAAGTGTATATTCAATAAGGTTTCAAAATGTTTTTCAAAAGTGTTCCACAAATGTGCCCTAAATAGCTATCACTTTTTGGCCAAAAATAGAACTGTCTGCCATTCTGCTACCAAGTTAGAATTAGAATGTGACTTTGAATATATTGTGCTAACTGGTTGGGGGAAAAATGGTTCCGAAGAAGAACGTTTCTCCAACAGTCCTTGCAGTTTGTTTATTCTCCATTCCCTCAAATAACTTTCTTTCTGATGACCTGCATTAATTTGTCATTGACCACCAAATCAGCCTTTAGCAATCATCTTGACATTGTGAGCCTGACTGACAACATCCTTGCAGCACCAGTCCATGTTTTTAGTTTATTCAGAAATCAGCCTCAACAAAAGACTGGTTTCCTTCAGGGAACAGTTTGAGTAGCAGGCAGGTATTATACTTTGCCTGCTTTACACTGTAAGAAAAGAGGAATGGACAACCTTGTTCTTGAAAGACTCTCAGGGCATAAACACTTGATTTCATAGGACTTAAAGATGAAGGATGTCAACATGCTCATATAATTTGGAGTGCACTCTGAAACCAAAGTCCATTAACTGTGTGACAAATATGTTGATTACTGTAACACAACCTTCCAGCTGTATTAGTTTCCCAAATTCCTGGCCATGAGTTGGAGCAGGGGTCCCCAACCCCCAATTTGTGGACCGGCACCAATCTGCAGCATGCCTGCAACTGCTCCACATAAACAAACAAAGCCCCAACTGAGGGATGCAGGCAGCATGCAAAACCACATCCCCTCTGGTCCACAGAAAAACATTTCTCCACGGAACCGGTCCCTGGTGCCCAAAAAAGTTGGGGGCCACTGAGTTGGAGGATGTGAGATCAGAGAAGGCAGGTGGCATCTCTTCAGATTTGCAGATGGACATAATGGATATCTCAGCTGAAGTTTATAAATATTGAATTCCAATGACTACATGGAATGGCAGTTCTATGGACAGATGATCTTAAAATACAAGTGATCCTTGCTTTACAACAGTTCATTTAGTGACTGTTCAAAGTTACAATGGCACTGAAAAATGTGACTTATGACAGTTTTTCATAGTTATGACCTTTGCAGCAACCCCATGATCATGTGATCAACTGGTTCATATTTATGATGATTGCAGTGTCTCCGGTTCATGTGATTCCCTTTTGCAACCAATGTGGAAACCAGCTTCACTTAACAACCAGGTTACTAACTGATCAACTGCAGTGATTCACTTAACTGTGGCAAGATCATAAAATGGGGGCAAAACTCACTTAACAAATGTCTCACTTAGCAACAGAAATTTTGGGCTCAATTGTAGTTGTAAGTGGAGGACTACCTGTGTTGAGTGATTTTTGTAAGACTGTATTCAGCTCTATAAGACTGAAGAAATGTTGAAGGGACTCTGCTCCAGATATCCAACAGACATATTGGCTTTCTGAAAAAGTCTGAGAAAGAAGGGCCTGACAGTCCAAGCTATTGTACCTTCTGCACATCCACAGGACTTCATCTTCTCCCCAGCTTTACTTCTCCATCTCTAGCTACTGTCCTCAGCGAATGGGAAAACTGTGGCTTTTTGATGTCACAGAACATCCTCAGCCAGAATATCAAATAGCTGAAAGTTAATTTGGGCAACCTTTGGAAGCCACTGTCAATGTCTCTTGTCCAGTTTTCCCATCAACATTATTAACCTACTTGCAGCTCATCCAGGATAATGTGACTGTTATACCTGGGCTGTAAAACTCTGGAGGAGATGTCTATGGAAATTCTCAATGATCCAGGTCATAATTGTCCTAAAAGTGTTTTTCCAAAAGGCAATTGGACTTTCTTGTTTTTTCCTTGAAAACATTTCAATTCTCATCCAAGAAGCTTCTACCGTTCTTTTTTTTTTAAATAAAAAAAGTTTCTTCGATTAGAAGCAAAACGTTTTCAAGGGGGGAAAAACAGGAAAGTCCAGTTGCCTTTTGGAAAAGCACTTTTGGGACATCTGAAGGAGATGGGAGAAAAGAGATATATTGAGTGGGTATCTTGTTTTATGCAAACCCAGGTATGGTAGAACTATAGGATATCTACTTATCAAAACTCAGCACTCTTTGTATTAGACTTTAATAAAGTTCTAAGTAAATTGATAAGGAATTAGTGTGTCCAAAAATGAAGAAGAAACATGAATATGCAGATCCCATTTTTTTCCCCACAGAAGTGATTTATACTCAGAACTCCAATGCATGTTGAGTACGAATGAGCACCAAAGGATTTGGGCTAAGATAAAATCACTAGATCAGCTATATTCCATCTTCAGCATGTTACTGTTATCATAATATTTAATTTGCAACCCAATCTATCAGGCAGTCATTCCAAATGCCCCAAAACGGTCCCTGGAGTAATCAGGCCTCCTTTGTGAGTTATGTAGGAAAACGCTTTTTAAATGAAATTAGCCCGACTTAATGCAAAAGGAAAATCCTAGGCATTAAATTTTAATTATCAGTGTTGTCTCAACTGTGGTCAAGCAAAAGACAACTTGTCTCTGTAGCTTCAGTTGCATAATATTTTTTCCCTCTCTTTCACTTGTTTTGGCACGCAATATATTACTGTATAAATAATTCTATAGGAGAGAGAGAGAGAAATCTTATAATTTATCTCAAACCAGTAGAATAAATCTCTGCCAGAAATGGTTGCAAATGGTTGTTTAATTAGAATGAAGCTTGCAATCAAAACCACTCAAAATAAACACTATTCTTTTTCAGCATATTTCAGTGAGGCACTGATTCTTAACAAACGTTAACTGGATTCTACTTGAGAAATTTTGTGATTAATATAGTTTTGGCCAAAGGACCAAGTAAGACAAACTTTTATAATTAACAGCTGTCTTATCCACATTTTATGGGACTTTTAAGTGCAACAGAAATGAAGGCACCAGGCTGAGAAAGGATAAAATATGGAAATGGAGAGTTAAGCTAAGTTGCAATTGCCATATATCAAAAAGCTTGGGAAATTCTGTAGGATCAATTAGGAGAACATTGCTGGTTGATTGCACAGATAGCCTTTGTGAAACATTGACCCAGATCCTATAACAAACTTAACTATTTTAAGTAAGGAGGAGGTAATATATTGTGGGATCTCCATAAATGAGTTCATTAACTTCATCAACTAATCTCCAGGAGATTAAATTTAATCCAAGAGAAACTGAATCATCTACAGCAGTGTTTCTCAATCTTGGCAACTTTAAGATGTGTAGACTTCAACTCCCAGAATTCCCCAGCCAGCCATGCTGGCCTGGGAGTTGAATTCTACACAGCTTAAAGTTGCCAAGTTTGAGAAAAACTGATTTACAGGATTAAATTAATTCTACCCAAACAGTTGTGTGGTGGGAATATTTAATTTGTCTGCATATTTAGTCATCCAAGAAAAAATACTGGAGAGAAAGAGTGGCTGAAAAAGTAAGACCTTCCACTTTACAACTCAGTATCAAGTCCTTGCAATACTGAACATATGTTTTTAATACTGACTGGCTCCATTGTCCAAGTCAGCCCTGTTGCTGTCTGCCTACTATGTCCTGAAGCCTCATCTAACTGTCCTGATTCATAGTTTTAAGGGTTATCAGAGAAAGTAAATGGGAGCTCTAGAATCCCAAAGATGTAGATTATAATTCAGCAATGATTGTGTATTGCTAAAACTGGTAATAAGGATATTTGACTGGGTTAGTAATTGGAGGAAACATATTGTGTGAACAAAGCCATATTCTTGCAAAGAAAGAAACAAAAGAAGATTCAGGCTATAAAGCAATTGTCCCCATCTAATGCCTTTCAAATAATTACATCTCTCCAAATTCCAAGCCAACATAGCCTGGAGAATATCAGGTCAGGAAGGAGTGCCCTAAATATGTATAAACTTCACTATAATTTATCATGACTATATAATGATTGCAATTAGATGTCATTGCAGATAAAGTTCTTAACGCAACTCATAACAGTTTATAAATAAAGTAGCTGAATGTGTCATCTTCTTTTTCCAGATTCTAAATCATCATTTTGATTTGCTTTCAGGTGTAGTGTCTCTCTTTGGAAATTCACTTCTCCTATGGGTTGCCTACCGGAAAAGAGCCCTTCTGAAACCTGCGGAATTCTTTATCGTGAATCTTGCCATCAGTGACATAGGCATGACTTTGATCCTGTTTCCACTGTCCACACCATCCTTCTTTGCACACAGGTAGCTCCGTCCATTCAGCCATTTAATTAATACAATTGGATTTCTTTCTTTCCTTCAGAAGAGACTGAAGAGACTGGACAGCCATTTGTCTGAAATGGTATAGGGTTTCCTGCCTGAGCAGGGGGTTGGACTAGATGACCTCCAAGGTCCCTTCCAACTTTATTATTATTATTATTATTATTATTATTATTATTATTATTATTATTATTATTATTATTATTATTATTATTATTATTATTATTATTATTATTATTTAAGATCAGGTTGGCTTCCATTGACTCGGTTTTCTTCTTGGTACAGCTTTTGTTTAGCTTCAGTAGTGTGGTAATCAAGAGTTAACGTAGGTGTGCTATTTTGAAGCTCCCAACAATGTTTCCATGCTTTAAAAAAAATCAGATAGAAGGGAAAAACAGATTAGATCCAGAGCAGAGAATGATGGAGTTCAGCTATTTCCTCCATGAACTCTGCTCCTCATTTTCAAACTGTTAACAATATGGGATAAAATAAAGGACTTTGGCTCCTTCAGAATAATGGGAAATGTAGTCACTATGTATCTGGAGAGTTGTCCCAAAGGTGCTTTTTCAAGAGGCAACTGAACTTTCTTGTTTTTCTTTGAAGATGTTTCGCTTCTCATCCAAGAAGCTTCTTCAGCTCTGACTGGATGTTGGGGAAAACCCCCAAGATGGTGAAAAAAAACCCAAGAAAGTTCAGTTGCCTCTTGAATAACCACTTTTGAGACATGACCTGGAAGACTGAGAATCTCTCTGAATATCTGGAGAGTTCCAACTTAGGAGAAACTGACTTGGTCAAATGATTTTTAAGCAGATGTTACCAAGCCAAGCTGGTATCATGGAGAAATTTATATACTTATGAAACGTTTAAAGTTTCCAAATCTTGAAATTTTTAAATGGTACAGAAAGAGCAACAGAAATAATAAAGCCAATGCAATAATAAATATGCAAGAGGATAAAGTTGGAATTAAATACTGTATTAACACTTTCACATCAACTTACCTGACAGTGATAATTCCCACCAGTTGGGCCTCAAAGATGTTCTAGAAGCTTCCCCTCCCCCCTGTTTCTATGCCACGTTGAGTAGTGACAGAGGTTAGCAAGCATGTTAGCCAGTGGTGGGATTCAAATATGTGAACAACCGGTTCTCTGTGTGGATGCCACTTCCGGAAGTCCATTCTGGGCCTGGCCAACAAAAAATTAGCTACCAGTTCTGCCAAAGTGGTGCAAACTGGCTGAATCCCACCACTGATCTTAGCAGGTAGCATATTATTTTTTTTATTTCCCCCCCAAAAGAAATATTTTAAAAGTACCCTCCCTTAGAGAGGAAAACTTTACTTTTCTTAGATGCTAAAACACACCTCTTTCCAATTAGAATACTGGAGACCTAATTTCTCCTGGTTTATTTTCCTATTATCTCTTTTTTTCTAGGTGGCTGTTCAACCATGCCATGTGTACCTTCTACGCTTTCTGTGGAGTTCTGTTTGGTCTGTGCAGCCTAACCAGCCTGACTGCACTGAGCACAGTTTGCTGCATGAAGGTCTGTTATCCAGCTTATGGTAGGTGGGACATACATCTTAAATGCCCTTCTCTTGTTAACTGTCTTACTCTGAGTCCTGTTCATCTTGACCCTTGTTCCATCATCCCAGCTCTTTCCCAGGATCCTACAGTCATGGCAATATCTCCCCTTGAAGATCTTTCCATTAGACAGTCTGTTTGTCAAGCCTTTGAATTTTTTTAATTTTTTTTATTTATTTTAATTCCATTTATATCCCGCCCTTCTCTGAAGACTCAGGGCGGCTTACAAGCTTAGCAGTAGCCTTCATTCTATGTATATGCCTGCTTATTAGGGCAATAATTAGCAATAATTAGCATAAAAAAGAAGAAAACCAGCAGCTTCCAATTTTCCCTTTTCATTTGTATATGTAGATTAGACCTCTGTTCTTTTGCATTTAAGGTTCTAAAGGATTGGCATTAAAGTTCTAAGGATCTGATGGAAGAGGCAACTTATTTTTCACCCCGGCCAATCTCTGGGATATCTTATATCTTTTTCTTCTCTTCCGTCATCCTCAATCTCTTTCCAGCATCCAGACTAAAAGCAATTGCTTGTTACATCACTAGAAGAAAATGTTTCATGTTTATGATGATGAAGTGAAAATCCAAAATTGCTCATATGAAAAAATATTTTGACAGGAGAATTGCAGAATCTAAAAACTTAAAGAATTCTCTTGGCAAAGGTGACTCAGTGCTAATTTCTCCAAACAGCAATTCAGTAGAAAAATTGGCCCATGCTAATAGTTTTCATCAATATAGCTCATCTCACATTATTTACCAACCAGAAAGAGCTGTGCCAATCGCTGAAAGGAAAAAAAAAATCAAAATGTACCTGGACTCCTTGTATCCCTTGGCAAGACTTAATGCACATATTCTTTAGGTTAGACAAACTAAGCAGAATATATAATCTTTGGAATAAATGGATTGAAAGAAAAATATAACCCAAACAGAGAAAACTGGCTTAATTTGCAGTCAAATTCTGGGAATTATGTCCAATATATTTCTTCCAAATCAAGCTGGAACAAACAAGTCTTTAGTCAATAAATCCCTGTGTCAGCTGGCATCCATCCTATTCTATGTGTGATACAAGATTTGCTTATTCTCATTAATGTGCATCAATGTATTTTGGATATATTTGTAACAGGAATGGAAAACTTGATTGGATCAGAACACGTTCTGTTGACTGAGTTTAAATTGAAGAGATGACATGCTTTTATACAAATCATCACAAAACAGAAAAAGTTCTATATACAAAAACTGCAGAGAGGTGGATAAAATGCCAAAAGCAGCATTTTTCCACTTCAATCTAAGTTATGCCCCTTTTCTGTATGTGACATGGCAGCCCATTTACAAAAGTAATGGAGTTTTCAGCACAATGTCAATTGCCCTCTCCCAGTCAAAAACAGGGTAACTGATCCAGCGTTTTCTGTACAGCTAAATTAAATAATCTAAATGTAATGAATCTTGTATTTCTGTAGTCCTTGCTTGTGTTAAATAAAGTATTTAAAACTTTGCTGGATAAAAGTTATTGAAGGACCAAAAAAGCAAGCATGTGTGAAAGAAAAAAAAACCTAGCAGGTGTTAATTGAATAGAATCGTACCAAAAGTTAAATAAATCATGGCTACATACATTATAAACCATCTCTCTCCTAGAAGAGGATGTCAACATATTCTCCAAAGCACCTGAAGGCAGGACAAGAAGCAATGGATGGAAACTATCCAAGGAGGGAAGCAGCCTAGAACTAAGGAGAAACTTCCTAACAATGAGAATAATGAACAAGTGGAACAGCTTGGCTTCAGAAGTTGTGAATGCTCCAACACTGGAGGTTTTCAAGAAGTGATTGGACAGCCACTTGTCCAGAATTGTATAAGGTCTCCTGCCTGAGGAGGGGGTTGGATTAATGATTCTAAGGTCATTTCCAACTCTGTTATTCTGTTTCTTTTTAATAGTCCAGCTCTTAACATGGCTGGATCTGATTATTACTTAGTGGGAGATCAGCAAGAAACATCAGACTTTAAGCTAGTGTTGAAGAGTTTCCTGGGAGAAGTCAGCACTGAACCACCTCCAAATCTTTGCCAAGAAAATTGCATGGGATTCCAATCTGATTTGGGGGTGTTGATTTATGTATTTTGGAGTTCCTAGTGACTGATTTAATAAGATCATAAGGGGAAAAACTAAACGTATTGACTCATGGGTTATAAAGTAAATATGCTGAACAAGAATGAGCATCTTTCTTTCCTTCTCTCCAACCACTCATCCTTTTATTATTGTAGACCAGTCTTTCTGAGCCAACTGGGAAGATGCTGTAGACCTCATTAAAAATGATGTATCCCACTCACTATCAAACAATTAGGAAATATTGCGGGGGGGGGGGAGGTGAAACCAAATGTAGCCACAGAAGCACAATTCCTACAGCTAAATCCAGAAACCTATTAAGTGAAAATAGAGAAATGCTTGCATAACAAACATACTATATTGCTATTATGTCACTATTTATAATAATATACATCTTACTTTCTTTTTAAAAATCTATCATGAGGAACTTCATTTATGCAGTCAAGATGGCAGTTAAAGACCCATTCTTCCAAATTACAAAGTTGACTAGAAAAAATGGAGAAAAGCTGAAAACTAATTTTAGCTATTAACCAGCAGCCACCAAGCAGCCTCTCTCCCTTGTACAGTTTTGGTTTGTCTTCTAAGTACCGTGAAATACCGTATATACTTGAGTATAAGCCGAATTTTTCAGCCCACTTTTTGGGCTGAAAAATTCCACTTCGGCTTATACTCCAGTCAACAAAAAAAACTTACCCAGGACTTGTGCGCGGCCGAGGCTTTGGTGCTTCCGGGATCGCGCGCACCTCTCCCAAGCCACCGCCGTCCGGAGACCTGCCGAAGTTTGGGGAGGTTTGGGGAGGTGCACGCGCACCTCCCCAAACCTCCCCAAACGTCGGCAGGTCTCCGTTCCTCCGCGCCCTACCTGCCTGCTTCTTTCCGCAGCGGAAAGAAGCAGGCAGGCAGGGCGCGGAGGAACGGACACCTGCCGACGTTTGGGGAGGTTTGGGCGCCTCCCCAAACGTCGCCGGGTCTCCGTTCCTCTGCGCCCTGCCTGCCTGCTTCTTTCCACAGCGGAAAGAAGCAGGCAGGCAGGGCGCGGAGGAACGGAGACCCGGCGACGTTTGGGGAGGTTTGGGGAGGCGCCCAAACCTCCCCAAACGTCGGCAGGTCTCCGTTCCTCCGCGCCCTGCCTGCCTGCTTCTTTCCGCAGCAGAAAGAAGCAGGCAGGCAGGGCGCGGAGGAACGGAGACCCGGCGACGTTTGGGGAGGCGCCCAAACCTCCCCAAACGTCGCCGGGTCTCCGTTCCTCCGCGCCCTGCCTGCCTGCTTCTTTCCGCTGCGGAAAGAAGCAGGCAGGCAGGGCGCAGAGGTCCGGAGACCTGCCGACGTTTGGGGAGGTTTGGGGAGGTGCGCGCGCACCTCCCCAAACCTCCCCAAACTTCGGCAGGTCTCCAGACGGCGGCGGCTTGGGAGAGGTGCGCGCGATCCTGGAAGCACCGAAGCAAGTCCTCGGTAAGCTCCGGGCGGTCACTTGCTTCGCGTCTCCTGAGGGAAGGGGGGGCGACTGGAGCGGGCATGTTTCCTCGCCTGCTGGGCGCCGCGATTTGCCCGGGGAACGCGCGGGCCCCGAATGGCAGCGTGGAGCGAGGAAGCTGACAGCCAGGGCTTCCCCGAGAGCCGCGGCCACACAGGGTATTTCTGTGTATTCAGGCTTGCAAAATGGCGGATCGAGCCTCTGCTGGCGGCAGAGGCTTGCAGAACGGCGGATCGGCTTATACTCGAGTCAACAACTTTTTCCAGTTTTTGGGGGTGAAATTGGGGGTCTCGGCTTATACTCGAGTCGGCTTATACTCAAGTATATACGGTAATTTTGTGGCCTCAATAGCTTATCTTTCTTCTAATGCACATTAGGTTTTCCCCATGAGGCAATGAATAAAGTCAGCACATCTCAAATTGCTTAGTTTCAAAGAAATGTTATTCTCACATATGTCTGAAGACTCAGACGGTGGATAGGGAGGGTGGGATTGGAGTTTTAAGTCTTTAAAGAATCAAAATGTTTAAAATTTAAGTAGGAGATGAAAAGGGGAAGAAAGGAATTTGGCATACACAAATTCTTACAAAACAGATTCCAATTTATAGAAGTTTGATTTTTGATATAATACAAAACCTCCACTTTTTTGTCACATTTTACATTTTAAAATGTAAATAAATTACTTTATTGCGATCATTAACCAGCACAACAGTTTTAAATAAATCTTCCACACATTTTTAAAAAAAAGAGATTTCTCAATTACAAATACAATCTAAAAGTAGATTTTCAATCTGAAGATGATAACCTTTTTTCTTAAAAATTAAATGATACAGCTGATATTGCCTCATAATTTCAATCAGTTCCTCAACTACTTTCAACATTTATTTTTGCTTCATATCCTCCAACTGTTTCAGCTTTGGATTTATACTTGATTAATTCTGCCACACTATAGATTGTTCCTTAATTATGAGCAATAAAGAGTATTGCTTTGGGGGTGGGGGTAGAAGTAAGGAGAAAGGATCTGTTAGTATAAAGACTGCTCATGCATATAACCCTATAGGGACTAGTTCTGATATCCACTGAATGTACAAATGTCATGGTGGAGTTAATCTACCTTTCTCCCTAGATTTTCCCAAACACAGACACACACATCTGTGAGAGTCAATGAATCAAAGCATCTGTCTACTAATGTGTACTTGACCAGCATGGTAGATTACAGTCAATTACCTTCAAAGAATGGCTGCAAGCTGCAGTGGATTTATTTGAGATATCAACAACAACAACAACACACCCTACACCTATTACTTGTTTAAAGAAACAGTGTAGAACAATGAGTAATTCTGTAGGAAAGAATACAAAGGAACTTCAGTGCTCCTCAAACCCTCCAGAAAGTGTGTTATCCTAGTCTGTGTATATCTTACATGGGGTTAGGGTTAGGGTCAACAATTACTAGCATGCCTGTAGATCATTCATCTAATCTTGCACTCTTGCACTCTTCTGATATATCTGCAACGCTCTCTACATGGGGCTGCCCTTGAGGACCACCCGGAAGCTCCAACTGGTACAGAATGCAGCCGCGAGAGTTGTGTTGGGAGTCTCCCGATACTCCCACGTTACACCTCTGCTCCGTGAGCTGCATTGGTTGCCAGTTGTCTTCCGGGTGAGATTCAAGGTACTGGTAACGGTGTTCAAAGCCCTCCATGGCATGGGGCCGGAGTACCTTAGGGAACATCTGCTGCCGGCATCAAGCTCCCTGCGCCCTGTGCGTTCCCACAGAGAGGGCCTCCTCAGGGTGCCACCGATCAGAGAATGTCGATTGGTGGCCCCCAGGGGGAGATCCTTCTCTGTGGGCGCTCCGGAGCTGTGGAATCAGCTACCGGTAGAGCTCCGGATGGCGCCCGATCTTCGCTCCTTTCGTCGCGATCTTAAGACGTTTCTGTTTGTACAAGCCGGCCTAGCCTGATGGGGATTGGTGGGGGTTTTTTATTTTTGGTGTCTTAATTTTATCTTGGGGTTTTAGAATTGTATTCTAATTGTTTTAACTTGGGCAATCATTTAATCTCTTTTTAATGTTTGTATTTAGTATTTTATTCTGCCCTGTGAACCGCCCTGAGTCCTCAGGGAGAAGGGCGGTATATAAATATTATTAAATTAAATATTATTAAATATCTGACTACCACTGAAGATAGCTAAGGGAGTTGTGAAACAAGGTGAAATAGACTTGTTCCAAACTGGCAAAAGTATCAGTCTGCATACTTTCTGCCTATTTATGAAATTTATATGCAAAACACATTCTAGAAAAGCTGGATTGGAAGAAGATGAGCATGGATTTAAAACTGGAGGAAGAAACATCAATAATCTGTGCTATGCTGATAACACCAGTCTGATTGCTGAGAATGTAGATAATCTTCAAGGCTATAATGAAAATCAAAGAGTTTAGTGGGGGAAAAAGAAATACGATTAAATATAAAGAAGGCTAAAGAAATGACAATAGTATACATCAACCATCCTCAGAACTGACAACAGACATTGAAATTGTGGATAGCTTTGCTTTTTAGGGTTGATCATCAACAGCAAAGTCAAGAAATATCTCTCACACTAGCACCTGGTAGGATTACAATGAGACCCTTAAAATGATGGCTCTGTAGCAAACAACAGAATTCAGCTATAGTTTTTCCTATGATATTCTATGAATGCAAGACCTAGACTTTGAAGAAACAGGACATGAGTGAAGTTTGGTGCTGGAGAAGACATTTACCCTGGATAGCCAGTAAAACAAACTAATGAATCATTGAACAAATCAAGCCAGAATTCTCCTGGAAAACACTATTGATGAGGCTAACTGTAATATCACCTAAAGATCCCCTAAGGAATCCATAATTCTTAGAAAAGCTAAAGAAAAGAAGAAGAAACAAGTTGCAATGTGGATGGATTCAATTACAACAGCAATCAATGCATCATTAAGAGATCTAAAAGGCCCACCTGAGGACAAATTATTCTGGTGAGAATCTATTCCTATGATCACTAAGAGTTGACACTGACTTAATGGCACTTAATCAATGGGTGAAGTTGTAGATCAGGGGTGTCAAACTGCCGGCCCGTGGGCCAGACGTATCATCCCAAAACTGCACCCACCCCATCGCCTGCAAAGGAGAAAAAGCTCCGATACGTTGTGCGACATCACATGACATCGCGAGTTTGACATGTCTGTTGTAGACCAATCATTTGGAAAGCACCAGATTGAGGAAGGCTGCTGAAAATGATATATCCTTTTTCCAATAAGATGGTTGAATTAAAGCTTTAAAAGTGTAACTAATTTATAGTTACAACCCCAATATACCATGTTAAAGATACCCAGGTCTTCATTAAGGCAAGAAGGAGAATGCCAGAAATTTAACAAACAAGTATTTATTCTGAGAATACAAATGTATTTATTTAATCAATTAAATTTGCTCAGGACTTCATTTGTACAATCTGTTCAGATACTGTAGGTTAATTTCAACCAGTTTGTTAACTGTATTTTGTAACCCCTTATTTGGTGACTTTATGATTCAGTATTTTGTATTAAACAAGGGGTTCATTTTCTTATCAAATTACAAAAGTCATAGGGACATGAACTGAAGAAGCTTCTTGGATGAGAAGTGAAACATTTTCAAGAAAAAAAACCAAGAAAGTCCAATTGCCTTTTGAAAAGCATCTTTGGGACAACTGGATGATTGAGAATCTCCATAGACAAAATGGTCGTTGCTTAACTGGAGCTAGTCCACAGCACAAAACTATTACAAATCTTGCACTATTCAAAGATTACCAGATGCATTATAGCAAATATCTGTGGATATTGTAACGTGGATGTTAGGATGCTCCAAGAATCTTTCAAGTTTCTGATAAACAAGCTATGGTTCCATATGCTTATCCCTAATTGATTCCAAAGAACTTCTTTATTTCTGGCTAACAAGTCTAAAATAGGACAGAGTGAAACATTCCACTGTAGTAGGTAAATCAGCATTAATATGATATACGCTTGGCTTTGTAAAACAGGCACTGATGTGTCCATAAAATCACTCACCTTGAAGTAAATGGAAGTTACTTTTATATACAGAGAGAATACCGTCTTCAAATCCATTTTTTTAATCAAACCTAACATTACAGATAATGCATCAAAAGGGATCTGAAAATACTGGCCAGTGCAGTTTAACATGCAAATATGCAATTTCGTGTTTAAGGGCCGTTGGTCAGAGTAGTTGCTACAGCTTTTTTGCAAGAAAGCAGAGGGACAACCGTGCATGCAAATAATGTTTTTAAAAATAATCTCCAGCAGTTTTTTTGGAAAAAAATCTCATTCAGGCATTATGTAAATCTCAAAACCTAAAAAGCTGAATCTTTTCCCTTGGTGGTTGGTATATTACTGTTCCCTAAGATCAAATTACCTGTGAAACAAAAACTGAGAATAATCATAGTTATTCTAAATAATGATACTGGTCGTGAATGTAAAGGCTGAAATAGCTTCTAATAAAATAAGGCCAACAACAATCCTCCCCTTCAGGGACAGTGATCAAAAAAAGTAAAAACTGGTGTTCACAAGATTGCAATCAAAACCTTGACCTTTTTTTCACGCATTGTGATATTCCAATCTCATTGCTGTGGTTCTGATCACAGGGTTGATTCCTTCTCACTAGATACTTTTTCCTAATCAGTCATGTATTCCAAATTATAAAAATGCTTTCCAAGTTCAGAACCAAATGTACAATTTAATGTTATCCATTCAGTCATGTCCGACTCATGGCGATTCTATGGGTCAGGTCTCTTCACATCTTCCAATCTTGCATTACTTCTTTTTGAGTTTTTCTATGCTCTGGTTGGTGTCAGGTTTGATGGTGATGTACACATTATCATATGCAAATATTTCACAAACACTGTTCCCCTTTTAGGCAGCAGAAATATTGAGAGGTGGAGATTTTAACTTACTCTGAGCTTATTTGATTGTTTACTTGACGATCTAGAAAACATTTTCAGTTTGAGGGTGTGTGGAAGATTACTTAAGCAGGGAAGCTGGCTAACGGCTCCCAGCTCCTCAGACAACCCGTCTCCAGCGCCTTCATTGGCTGCCTCTAGGGGGGCAATAGGTTGCTTCAAAACTATTGGCTGCCACCTAGAGGCCAGGATATAAATTGCTGCATTCGCAGCCCTGTTTCTCAGTTCAGTTCCTGCAACCAAATAAACAATGATCTTTGCTGAACTCACTTGCCTCGTCTCGTCAATCAAGCAACGAACCCAGTATCTAACATCTACAGACCCCTCACATCCTGGACATAAACTGTTTCAACTTCCTCCCTCAAGACGACACTATAGGGAATTGCACACCAAAATGACTAGACATAAGAACAGTCTTTTCACCCATGCCATCATTCTGCTTATCAACTAATTCCTTCAACATTGTCAAACTACTTAGTAAAGCTGTATTACTATTATTCTCTTCATCTTTCCTATTACCTATCCTTATCTTCCTATGACTATAACTTTGTTGTGTGTATCTTACAATTTATATTGTTTTTAAACAATATAGGTTTGATTAAAAAAATGGATTTGAAGACAGTATTCTCTCCAGTTAAGCAACGACCATTTTGTCTATGGAGATTCTCAATCATCCAGTTGTCCCAAAGATGCTTTTCAAAAGGCAATTGGACTTTCTTGGGTTTTTTTCTTGAAAATGTTTCACTTCTCATCCAATGGGCCAGGCCCACCTGGCATATGACGATACATAAGTGGGTTTTGGGTTGCAGTTTGGGCACTCGGTCTCTAAAAGGTTCACCATCACTGCTCTAACCCATCTCCTTCCCTCTTCCTTTAGGCAATAAATTTTCTCCACCGTATGCCGGGGTCTTGCTAGCCTGTGTCTGGATTTATGCATTCATCTTCGCAGCGGCTCCTCTGGCTGACTGGGGGAGTTATGGTCCAGAGCCTTACGGGACTGCTTGCTGCATCAAATGGAAAGCTTCAACCAGAGAAGCCAAACTCTACATCATGGCCCTCTTTGTCTTCTGTTACATCATTCCATGCTCTCTGATAATCATCTCCTACTCGCTCATCCTTTGGACTGTGAAAGTGTCCAGAAGAGCAGTGAAACAGCATATGTCACCCCAGAGCAAACACAACAGTGTCCACAGGCTAATTGTCAAGGTAAGGATTGAAGCACCATGTGGATAGGTTTCTGATACCCGTAGGGAGGCTGTATTTTTAGAAAAAGATCTCTTAATTTTAGGCTTTGTATTCTCTGAGATGCTTTCCTGAAAGAAGAAAAATAAACCCAAATGGTACCTTAATTTACTGACAAAAACTGTCCCACCAATTGAAGGATGCTATATAAGCATCAAATGGTGGAAACAGCTGTGTTCAGTTTCTCAGTTCCAATTTGGGCTCTGGGCTTCTATAGCTAATCTGAAATACTGTATCTTAAAAAAAATAGGCATCTATAACAGATGCAAAATACATAATTCACATTATTTGCAAAATGATGTCATGATGCATACAACATCATTTCCCTCTGCAAGGGACATCTGTACTTGCTTAGCCCAGTGTCTTTTTTCACTTGGGTTATTATGGATTTGTTATGCAGGGTTCAAGATATATATATTGACTTTATACACTGCTATAAGTCGTGTTTTCCTTAAACATAATCTAAGCAATAATTGGCTGAGTTCCCATAGCATATTTAAATCATAAACCTTATTTTACAAACCACAGAACTTAGAGTCACAAGACATTCTGACCCAAAAGGAAACAAATTATTTTACAGGCAGTCCTCTACTTACAACCATTCATTTAGTGACCATTCAGAGTTTCAACAGCACTGAAAAAATTGACTTGCAACCAGTCACGTAATGTATTTATGATGGTTCCACTGTTCTGAGGACAGGTGATCACCATCTGCAATATTCTCAACTAGCTTCCGACAAGCAAAATCAATAGGGGAAGCCAGATTTGCTTAACAACTGCAGAGATTCACTTAACATCCATGAAAAAAGTTCATAAAATGGGGCACAACTTGCTTAGCAATCACGTTGCTTAGCAAGGGAAATTCTAGTCCCAATTTTGGTTGTACAATAAGTCAAAGAATACCTTGTATGAATGTATGGTAAAGAAATTAAATAATATGCAACTGTAGAATTTTCTTATATTACTCCTTCAACACTATATCTTTAACTCAAAATCTGGCCCCAATGACATCATCTGTTTTTAAAAAAATGATGAAAAAATTTGTATAGGCCCTTTCAAAGTATCCAAGGAATGTCTTGATGATTTAAGAAGAGATGTTGGCCAAATGGCAAAAAGGAAATATGGCATTGAAAGTCAGCAAGCAAAAAAGAAGCAAAGCATTTAAGAGGCCTAGATACATTTATCACTCTTCAAGTGGCATAATGGCCTAGAGGTGGAGCTTTCACCTCACAGTCAGGAGGCTGTGAGTTCAATCTTACATAGCAGCAGATATTTCACTCTCTGGGCACAAAGAGAAAATATCTGCTGTGAGCTACGCATAGGTATCAGGAAGGGCATCCAGCCAGTAAATGCTCATCTCCATTCAGTTGCCTTGATTGCTTGCCAAAGCATCTTGAGAAATACAAAGCATAAGGAAATGTTGATGGCATGGTACAATGGATCTCCAAACTGCATATCTGTTTTGAACAGAGCTTATTCTTCACAACGAAAACCACAACAGCAGCAAAAGTTATGTCCATGTTGCTACTGCTGGGTGTCTAAAGAGAGTCTACAGTGCAAGACTGCACATAAATGTCCTAAGAGGGATGCAAATGGAGGAAAACAGGAATGTGACAATCTGCTTAGAAATCAATTCTAAGTCATACAGCTGGGGTATCTATGCTCAGTGACATCCCTGCTGCTGGTCTAAATGCATCCACCGCCCTTTCTTGCCAATGATTTATTCTTCCAGAATCCCTGGGAATCCTCATATGAAGAATCTTCAATTTGGGGATTTTAAAAAAAAAATTGGTTCCCCCAGAAAAATGCCATTGGAAGATGGAGGTGGCATGATGAATCAGGCACAGCAGCAGGCAAGGATAAAACGAGAGAGAGTTCTATTACATCAGGATGATTTGCTCATTCATGTTGCACGGTTGCCTGTCATGATTTGACAACTTAATTTAACTGTGTACACACCTTACCCTCTTGATCGGCAAGCAGTATGTCAGCAGCATATCATAGCCTGCTTATCTAAAGAGAAGAGAAACTCCAGGGCTTGTTTATCATCTGGTTGAATGCACTAACCAATTCACCAGTTGAATTAATTAACTCATTAATTACAGGCTAATTAAATATACACACAACAGCATATTATTCTGAGCTGGAGTAGATAGTTTCTCTCCAGAAATGCACTAGATATTTATCTTCTGGCAGCTAGATCTCTTGAGTACAGATTGATGCAACCATGATGCTATTCAGTTGCAACACATTGCTTAGCTCTGATGCCATCCTGCTTTTATAGGAGAGGCAACTGGAAACATTTGAAGGAGGCAATAACAACCACTACTATACTGTTGCCAAAAAATATGGATATCTCCATGTAGTCACCAGAAGTCAGTTTTAACTCCAAGGAGATTTTACCTTATCTTAAAAAAAAATCTCATGCACAGGAAATGCAAGAAGCTAATTTTTTCACATTCAATATATTACCTGCAAAGGTAATGTCCATATACTTAGACCATACCAAGCTGAACAAGGGAGGGAGGGAGGGTCTGAAGTTGATAACCTTCCATTTTTGTCACAGAAAAGACTGTGTGGATACTAGAATTATTCCTCATTGTCTGGAAAGGACTGAAGCAGACTAATATGGTTAGATGTATAGATGTATCTATACAACATACTTAATGGTCAAATCACTTTTTTTTCTAGAAAAGCCTGGGAAACAGAAACATTTAGGAAGATTGTCTATTTTTAAGGAACATCTCAGTACTCTCATTACACAACTGTACTCTATACAGTATTGTTTGAGGAAGTCCAGAGAATTAAATTCATTTAAAATCAATGCATATTTCTAGTAACTCTGACCCTAAGATATTCAATAGATATTGTAAGACTTCTGCACTGGCATGACACAAAGCTCAACATTCAACTAGATTCTACTGTGTAAGCTTAATCAAAATTAAGAATGGCTGAGTCATGGATGGCTGAGTTATACAGCCACAAATCACATTAAGTCATTCCTTGGTTAACCATGATTTCCTGAATAAATTATAATTGGCTGGGTTTACATATCATATTAAACCAAACCAGTCAAGCCATTCTCTATCTTATTGCAATGTATGAATCTCCTTACAGAACCTTAAGATGAAGCAAAACGTGGAACATATTACCATTTTGAACTTGGTTGTTCCCTCTCTTTTCCAGCTCAGTATTTCTGTGTGCATTGGATTTTTGGCTGCTTGGACCCCCTATGCCATTGTTGCTATGTGGGCAGCATTTGGCGATGCCAGCAAAGTGCCAATCCTGGCCTTTGCCCTGTCTGCTGTCTTTGCCAAGTCCTCGGCCACCTACAACCCTCTGGTGTATCTGCTCTTCAAGCCCAACTTCCAGAAGTTCCTTTCTAAAGACCTCTCATTCTTCCAGGCAGTGTGTGCAGTCTGCTGTTGCAGCCGGTCCAGGGTCATCACCCTTCGATCCTTCCACACACCAGATGGCCGGGCTTCCATGAGATTCTCTGCTGCTTTCACTGACCACCGTGGATCCTGTAGGAATTGTTCTGATACTTTTGAATGCTTCAGCAATTATCCCCGGTGCTATAGGCTCACCCAGAAATCTGACACAGCTTCCAAGACTAACCCTCTCACAATTCTGAGAGATGGAAGAGCTTGCCGGCCAAGTTTTAAGCGAACTGTGCAAGTCATGGTGCTCATGACCAAGAAAAAGACTGGAATAGGGACTATGAATGTGGCAGGAGATGTTCTGCCCTCCAACATTGTGAGAGATCTTATGTAAGCATGGTAAGAGCAAAGGGTTCAAAGACAGGGGTAGATCCTTTCTATCTAGTCCACCCACTATCTAAAGCTATCCAGATATTTGATTTATAATTTTCATCATGTCTAGTTAACATTGTAAAGCTGGGAAAAGTTGTTTTTTTTTCCAAAAAAAATCTATCTAAAAATTCATCTTTTATCCTTACATGCCACTTCCCCCAAAGTATTCTTTGCCAAGTATACAATTTTTTTTTTATGGATGTGATTTTGTATTAGCGATTTTGCATCTGTTAAAAAAAAACAGTCAACAGTGCCAAGCCCCTAAACAAAACAAAACATAATCTAAAGCCCCTTCTGGCATTTGTGACATCGGAGTACCACAAACTGCGAAATGGCTCAAAAGCAGGTTTCTACCTGTTCAATCTGTACTGTACTGTGAGTTAGTTGTTTAGCTCAGCTTCAGTCAATCCATGTAGTTGATGCTGAAGGTAGAAATAATTAATTTGCACACATAACTGAAGTGCAAAAAAATTAATCCAATCAAAATAAATTGATAAGAGCTCAGAGACATAGGGCCACTTGCTTATCAGGTCTGCTGACAAACATACAAAGTAACTTGGATAAGTTTTACTTCTGTTGTTCAGTCAGGTGAGTTCTATGGGACTTGCAGACATAGTCCTGATGTTTGCTGTAATACCTTAGCTAGATTTCCCTTTGGCCCATAATAGTTTTAATTCATGCTAACACAGAACCAACCCAGAGTGTTGACTCAGATATTATTCATTTAATTTCCTACATGTTTTATTTTCCCTATTTATCCCGGCCTTTAAGAATGATTATGACAGTTCATTAATGATAAAGAACACTGATTTCTCATAAAGTATTACATGGTAGAAAGCTAAGAAATCTAAGGTGCTATTACAATAGATGTTCCATCCTGTCCTCTATAGCTTAACATCAGTTGTGGAACTCAACAATGAAAAGTTACCATTTCCACAGTTATACCTGAGGGGTACTGACATCTTTCTACCTCATGAAAGAGGCTGAAGTTGAAGGAACATCCTAGAAAAAATGCAGTTCTTTAAGCAAGTAAGCATTCGATATTACTGCATCTGATTTAAATCCATCACCGTCTGAGAAAAGAACAACTACTCAAAAAACATAATGAAGAATTTTGACCAATGGTCATTTCATGCCCAAACATGGCATTGAAAATAATGGCCTCCAAGGACACAGCATTCTTTAATGATAAAATCTGGGTTTTACGATGAGCTCCCAAAGCATTTGGTCATCACTATAACAACAAGAAAAGGGAGGGATGTCCTTAGAATGGAGGGACTAGATGTAAAGATTTAAATAAAAAGTATTTCTCTCCATCTGAGAGGACAATCCCATCCCTTTCAGGTTGGCACATGTTAAGAAAGCTAAGTGCCAGTGAAATACCAGGACTCTGTAATAAATAGCTTAAACTCACTAGAGCGTTTTAGGCAACGTTGCTCCAAAGAGACAAAAGTAAGAGCAAATAGGACATCAGCAAACAGTGTTGTTGTGTCTGGTTAATTCATTCCTATTTCTCAACCACCACTTTCTAAAAGGTACAGCAGAACCAACATTTTTAATGGCTTATTTTAAAAATGCAGAAAAAAAATATTCCTTTGTTTTAAAAAAGTATATCTTAAATAAAGAGATTGCGGGTGGGGGAGGGTTTTAAAGCAATCTTTTAACATATTTAATAATTCTCCTCATAAGATATAGAATACAGAAACCTGGTGGGCATACATAACAGCACTGAGACGTGAACAGGTGTTATTTTCAAGAAAGAGCAATGCGGATAAATGAAATTCTGAACCATTCATTCATTTTTAGGAATTAAGGGGAGGCTTAACAAATAAATGTCCCTTTGGAAGGTGGAAAAGTCACACATTTACTATGATCTGAATGATCTAATGCCCCATATAAGAAAATTAAGTTAATTGTTACTCATCTCATAGTAGAGATTTGTGGAGAGGCTTTTCACTTTTTTAGAATTCCTTGCCTTTAGTTTGAAATATTAGACTAGAAAGGTCACTCATTTTGCCATCTGGATAGTTCTTTCACCATCATTATCATCATGGTGAAGAGCCATGGTGGCACAGTAGTTAGAATGCAGTACTGTAGGCTGATTCTGCCCACAGTATGGAGTTCGATCTTGACTGGCTCAAGGTTGACTCAGCCTTCCATCATTCCAAGATTGTTAAAAGGAGAACCCAGATTGTTGGGGGCAATATGCTAACTCTGTAAGCCCCTTAAAGAGTGCTATAAAGCACTATGAAGTGTTATATGAGTCTAAGTGCTATTGCTTTCTCAGTGGTCTTTGTATTCCCAGCCTGAGAAAGAGATCTTCAGTGAAGGACAAGAGAAGAAAACAGGGTGCCCACAAAGCCTAATATTCTTGAGGATCACTAGGTTCACAGCTGATTTTTCCTCCTAGCAGCAAAGGTTGAGCATTGTCATAGAAATGGAGATGAGAGCAGAACAGCCTTTAAAATTGGCCAGAACAAAAGGGCATGGTGGGAGAGAGACAGAGATTACAATTATGCCCAAAAAGTAAAATCGTGTGTATGCAACCTGTTTTCTGTGGGTCAGAAAACTCTCTTCATCTGTTTTCCCTCCAACTTTCAATAATCTGAAAGTTGAGATGTAGCCTAATGAACCCATTCATTTATTGGCCTCTGTTCAGAGAGGTGAATGGCCAGGCAATTTGATTTCATCACATATTTTTCAATTACTAAGCAATTCTGAGACAGAGAGGAGTTGAGATAGAGACATGGGACTTCTGATTTTGGTCAGCTCTTACATCCAACATGTAGTTTCTGCTTTTAAAAAGCAAACAATTACAGCAGAGACCAAAACTTCTGATCATGGTACCATCTGTATCCCATTTGGTTCAGCACCTGTCAGGGCTCAGAACAGCAAATGTTAGGTGTGAAAATATTATGAAATAGCTACAGTGTCCAGCACTTGTCTAGAGCCCCCATCTAGTGTAACAATGCCAACCAATTAATTCTCCACCCAATTTCAGTTCAGCCTATTTCTACTAAGCACTGTATGTGTTACATTCATCATAAAAGAAATGCCAGCCACTCTCCATCCAACCTTGGTCAGCCCCTCTTTTCAATGCCGGACTGAAGTCATAATAACCAGATGGGATTTTTTCCCCTTCCTTCTGTAGTGAAAGTGTTTCTCATCTTTAATCCATTATAATTTATTTTTCCCCTGAGAGTTATTTGTTACTGAAAGAATACACACCACATTTAGCAGCTGTACCTATCTTTCCTACTGGTAACTGTCTCCCATTCTGAGTTTATCAAGGGAGACTAGCAAGGAAGCTTTTGAGGGACCCAGAGGAACACTTATTTATTGTCACTGAAGTATCTCCAAAACTGCTGGATTCAGAGAAGCATGTGGAATTGCTTTATAGCAGGGTAGAATATTGGTCTACCTATCTAGCCTACTGCCAATTAATCTCTAACCTGTTAATTAGAATTGAGCCTAAGAACAATTATAGTCATGACAATTCTCTGCATTCCTGCACATCTCTTTTGTTCTAAAAATCCTATCAACATTGCCTTACAGTGAGTAATCTATTACACACTGCCATCTTTGTTGCAAAATGAGCGGGCTTATTATATTACCTGTTTTGGAAAAATAGATCTAGATCAAGTGTCTCCAAACTTGGCAGCTTCAAGATTTGTGGACTTCAACTGCCAGAATTCCCCAGCCAGCAAGTCCACAAGTCTAATAGCATGGCTTGTTGACCCGGAATTAGGAGATAGCATAGGAAGTATCAATTGAGAATATGTGCAGATGGCCCTGCTGTCTTTGGGCACTTGCAAAGTCATGGACGTAGGGTCATGAAAGGACAGCAAGGAAAACACCCAATGTCCTAACGTATGATGTCTTTATGGAAACACCTGAAAGGCAACATTCTTAGCTACTTCTGCTTTCTTTCTCCCCTCTTATCTACAGTGTGCCAGCGTGCTTGTTTCCTTGAATCATTTCCCACCGTTGACCAGAGCTGGGCAGAAGGGTTGGCCTTAGCCAGACCTAGACCCCACTAATGTTTGGCGGTGTTTAGAAAGCAAGGAGGGCCATCCTTGTACTCTCATGCTCCAACGGGTTGTGAATGTTGAACTTTGTAGTTGCTCTGTGGTATGTGGTTGCTTCTTACATATTTCCTGCTGTTGACCAGGCCTATGCATGATACTGATCTTAGCCACCCATGGCCACCCACAAGGCTGTTGGGCCATTGACCGGGGGTGTTCACATCGCAAGGAAGGTCAGTGGATCTCTTGTGGCCCCACAGGCCATGCAAGTGGTGTGAGTGACTTAGACACATGGGCTCAGCCCAAGAAGACCTGTTAGAACAAATAAAAAGAAGGAATATCCCCTCAGCCCCCTTGAGTGTGTCATAAGGAAGTTTGGTATGCTGGGGGATTCTGGGAATTCTGGGAATTGAAGTCCACAAGTTTTAAAATTGCCAAGTTTGGAGATGTTGGTTGTTGTTTGTCACTGGAAAGTAACCCCCAAAAAACATGAAGAAAGGAGTCTAGCACTTTCTGGTGTTCACTCCATGGTGGAGAATGAGAAGTTCATTGATACTGTATATTCAATTAGTTATAGCATCTAGCTGACAGATGTGCCATTTCATATTGGCAGCTCACCCAGGACCCTTAGAGGAAATGTGCACAAAAGAACAGTTTTATCTGCATTGAATCATGAGAAGAAAAAACTTTCTCATATCATCCTAGCTGTACTTCTTCACACTATCTTCTTTCCACTGCATAGGATAAATTCCTTGTCTTTCTGTATTCTATAATCTGATTTTTCCCCCTTATTCTGTCCAGACACAGATGCTGTTATTGTGTGTGTGAGTTTCTGGAGAAGAAAGTTGGTTCTGTACCTTTTTGTAGAGCACCAAAATCGAAGGGAAGGGAATATTTAGCCAGTGAACAAACAGCTTGTCTTAAAGTAGGCCCTCCATTGTAAACTCACTGGAGGAGAGAGCTTAATTCACCCTCTTATAACTAGAAAAAACTGGCATCGATTTGCACAAAAGCTGATTTGCACAAAAGCGTGTCGAGAAGAACTGCAGAGTTATAAAAAGTCATCCAATGGCGCACCAACCTACAATGCCTTGGGAAAATTTTGAAGCTATTTTATGCTACATTAGACCATTGGACCATCCAACCCAGTACTGTCCACTTTGACTGGCAGCAGCTCTCCTGGTCTCAGGGAAAGATTTCTTTTCTGCCACCTAAGACCATTTTAATCAGAGACACCAGGGATCAAACCTGGGATTTTCTGCATGCAAAGCATGTAACTCTCCCACTGAATTAAGACCTCCTCAAAATGATTTGCCTTCACTTCTACTAGATTACATTCACAGTATTTATTCAGTCTTGAATAAAATTAAGGAGAGGAAATGAAGTTTGTTTAAAAAAAAATAAAAACCAAACTTCTCAGTGGGAGCCACTCCAGGGAAAAAAGAAAAACCAGACAATATCTGAAGTGCTTTCCTCTTGTATAACTGGGGCACCAAGCACAAAATCTGTAAGCACGTTACTGTTGGCAAGTAATCTCCTCTGCTTCAGTGAAGCATTACTCTTCCTGGGGAGATAATGTCAGAGGAACAGCAACATCTAAGGAAGACAAGATGAAGGGATACAGAAAAACAACACACATGAGCTACAATGGCTTTTGCTTCTGGGAAGAAATCTACCAGATAAAGCAACATGTGTGAAAACCTAAGATGATGGAGACCATCATCTCCTCCTTTGCTGTTTACAGCAGAGAGACATAATTTACACCACCCGTGGAGTCCTTACCTCAACACCCCCAGGAAGGGCCAACCACGAGTACAATATATTATTGGGTATTTGCTAGCCATTTCAGTTCTTAGCTAGGTGAATGTGCTACTGCACCCCCTCTGCAAAAAGCAGCATTTATGCAAACATATAATCCAAAGTGGGGGGAGAGGGAGACAAAACACAGAATGATAACATTGGTGAGGCATCAACTGGATATGCCTGATTAGTGGGAAAAGTTTCAGGAATAAGATGTAAGGCTCTTTAAAATAACACAGGGTTAGCTGATGAGGTTTGCAAGTGAAGTAGGGAGTTGTTTGTGTCATATCGTGTTGACATCAGTACTGAGAAGAATGATTGTGGCTGATCTCAACAAAAGTCAGAATTGTTGTCTCCAATGCATATATCCTTGCATTAGGTAGAATTGTAAATTTCCATCAGTTGGCAGGTATGAGCAGTTGCATTCTAGAAATCAGGTTAGATTGGTCTACTGAAGGGGTTTTCAAACATGGTCCTTTTATGACTTGTGGACTTCAACTCCCACAATTCCTCTGCCAGCGTGCCTGGCTGAGGAATTCTGGGAGTTGAAGTCCACAAGTCATAAAAGGGCCAAGTTTGAAGACCCCTGGTCTACTGGGCTGCAACTGAGTTTTGCCATATGAACGCAAACTAAAGATCATTTTGGTTTGAAACTTAATTCTTAAAAGTTTATCATACGGTATGATTAACTGTGGCCTGGATAAGTGTGTTAAAAATAAGGCTAAAGCTAGGGTTCCCAACTTTTCAAGTAGTCAGAGCATAATCTCTTTGTCTTTAGCTGCAATTTCAACAGTAGATCTCAGAAAGAGCCACTCCTGAAACTTGCAGGGCTGTCAAACTCCCAGTGTCACATGATGGCAGTTTGACACCTCTGCCTGAAGGTAACAGATCAAAAGTAAAACTTTTGCCTAGCTATGATTGCTTGATATATTCCCTTTCTGAGCTGTTCTTCTCCTCATGATATCTCTTGCGTGCTTTAGTCTCATCTAGGCTGAAAGAGGAAGACAGATAATGCAAGCACTTCATGTATTTGTGCTGGCGTCTTCATTGAATCCCTAGCTGCCATTTAGATGCTTTGTGCCTGAAACTTTCTTGTGCAGTTTCCATTGGGTAGAATATTCTTCCTTGCTTGCTGTCCTTAAACCTAGCATGTAGCATTGCTCTGAGTTGTGGACATTTGCTGCACTTTAGTCCAGAAGTGACCGTACTTCTGCAGTGTTTGCAAAAGCGATTGCTGTGTTATTTTAACAATGAAACACACAAAGGTCAGTGAATCGCTCGGAGGCTTGTAAAGCACTTTGGGATCCATCCAGATGGAAGGAGCTTTCTTAGATGTATAAGCATAACTTTTTAACATGACAATACTGGTCATAGCTCTAGCAAGCATGGCAAAGCATGAGCCATGCAAAATGTGGCAGAGGCTTTGGTTTGACTGTTAGTCTCAGCTAGTCTACAATTATAACTAGCACATGGCTTTTATGTGAGTGGGACATATGAACAAAATGGGCTGGGACTTCCAATTTGTCCCAGATTTCCAGAATTATAATGCAAATGGGTGCATCAGATTCGGGTGATGTTATACATATAGGGTGAATGAGCATGTGCAAATAAGCCCAGATTTTGCAGAGTTGCACACACACACTGCCAACTTTACTACCATAACGTGTCTTCTTGGGATCCACAGAAACAACTTTGTAAGGCTATATTAGCCAACCAGCCTTAGTTTACCGAAGAATAGAGTCCTAGAGGACTCCTGATACAAAAGAATCTTGTCTACTGCTGCAGTGCCTAAGGTTTACAGCTGTCATCTAAATGGCCTGTATATACAATAAAAAATTGGCAGGAGATGCTGGGCCTGCCCTGAAAATGAGTGGAACCCATAATTAACTGCTAAATGATGGTAGTCAGTCTGTGGCAGTCAGAGCAAATAAGGTGGCAACTCTGTTTTGTGTGGATAAAGTCGAATGGTTGCAATCTAGATATTGACCCTGTGTACTTACATCCATTCCTGAATCATCAGAGTGGGTATTCTCTGCTTTTCACCTCTCTGCAGAACTCCAGATGTTCATGTATAGCTGCTTACCAGCTAAAAGGACACACCCAACTGCTAACATGGTATGTCTGATTCAGTTATAGATGTAAAGTATATAGATCATTTTTAACTTGTGCAATCCAGCTACCCTGTGTGTGGGTCATCTTTCTCTCTGCATGTGGTTCCTTGAACTTTACCAATACTGTAGGGGAGTGTTACTTCCATCCCCAGGAGCTGCTTCATAATCGCACAACAGGGAATCCATTCCAGACAGAAAAGTAGGATAGATGTGAGATCCCAGAGTATTATTTAGCTCAGGACCCCAATATTCCTTATCCCAATGCTGGGTCCTTATGACAAGTGTAAGCGCACATGCAAGTTTTTGCACTATTGGGACCTTAGATATCTCTAACCAGCCATCTAACCTGTTTCCCAGATATTCCCATAGACAGAAAGCTGGGTTAAACAAGTTGTTCTGGGCTTCAAATTTTATTGGTGCTATGGAAAGAAAAAAAATACTGTGAAATCACTATAGCTAGCAAGCAAACAAACAAGAACAAGTTCCAACTGTTTGCAAGTGCTTTTTTACACCCTTTATAAGCTGGAAATCCCAATCCAAACCTGAATTCCTCACTCCAGACTACACCGTGGCCACTGTTAAAATATCAAGGGCTACAGCTGCCAAATCTACAGCACTACCCACCCCTGCCACATGAACAAATAATCCAACCCAAACCCTGTATATCTCTGCTTATGAACTCAATTGTTGTGCAGAAATGGTACTTTTTTCCCCAAAATAAATCTGCTTGTGCAAAACTATTTACCACTGGTTTGGTTATGTGTAAGTCTGTTTGTTGAACTCCACCTTCTGCTGAGTGAATGAATAGAAGTACTGCCAAAAGTGCCTTTGGGGTGTAAGAATATGAAAAGGTTTCAATCTCTACACTTAATAACACCATTCATTTCCAGAAGGGAGGACAGAGTACTTGTCAGCAATGCCGCAACCAGGAGCAGGCTTGAAGCTTGGGAGACTAATTCATATTCTCCACAAATTACTCCTTTCATCCCCAGAATGGGCCAAATCTTCATTTTACCTGAACTGGGAATAGTTTCAGCATCTCTGGCTGTATATCAATGACTAATGAAGCTCATATTCTAGGAGAGTCCATTTTTCAACTGAGCCCTGTAGCTGTGCTTTTCACGGTAACCGGAGACACAGCCAATGGGGAGAAGGCTGATCGGTTGACGGGAAAAACTTGTGTGTCTGATTTTTAAACACTAAAGTGCAGTTTAAGGCAAGGAAGCAGGCACACCTCCTTCTCTCTCCCACCCCCACCCCCAGGTCAACTTGGAAGTGTACTTTGATCAGATTGGAAAGTATTAAGCTTTCAACTTTCCAGTCACGGAGGAGAGGAAATATCCCTTACTTTAATAGGGAATTTTAAAAGTGGTAGAGCCAGCAGCTGTATTATCAGGTAGCAATAAGAAAACAGTAGGAATTTCAAATTGGTAAAAAATACCAGCTGTTTCTAATAATAATAATAATAATAATAATAATAATAATAATAATAATAATAACAATAACAACAACAACAATAACAACAACAACAATAATAACAATAATAATAATAATAATAATAATAATAATAATAATAATAATAATAATAATAATAATAATAATAATAATAATAATAAAGTTGGAAGAGACCTTGGAGGTCATCTAGTCCAACCCCCTGCTCAGGCAGGAAACCTTATACCATTTCAGGCAAATGGCTGTCTGAGCAAGTTCAAAGGCTAAAGCAAGGGTAAGCAACTCGTCCCTCTCCTTCTTCTAAATAACCATCACCTGAATGGCTTCCCATTATTTTGAAGCAAGAAACACCTGAACATTGCAGTATATGCTTTAAAATAGTCTTAACTGTTAAAGCTCCCCCAATTTGAGAACTGCACCAGACAATTCAACTGCTACTCCTATGTGTAACCTAGTGCCACCGAGGTTACTAACTCCAGCTCATCCATGATGGATATTGGCTACTTCCCCCACCCCACCTGAACTGAAGTATTCCTTCCAGCCCTCCAGAGATGGCATTCATCACCTTATATTTTAAATGGATATAGTAACCTTAAGCAGATAAGATTACAGAAACTGAAATGGTTATTCACTATGTAAAGGAGAATAGGAATGAACAAGGACAATCAAAGAACAGTCACAGGCTAACAGCAACACTTCTGCAAGCACATATTAGAATACATGCTTAATACATAAGAGCCATATAAAATTATGCAGGGGGGTGAAAGTGAAAAAAAATGGCTGAACGACCTTGGACCAATCACTCCTTCAACCCAAGGCACCTCACAGGGTTGTTGTGGGGAAAACAGGAGAAAGGGGGGATATAAATAAAATAAATAAATGAAGTCAATACAGAAAAGGTGGGTTTTTCCTGTTATTTCTATAAACTCTAAAATTCAGGATCATTCAGACTAACAGAGTTGGAAGGGATCTTGGAGATCTTCTAGTCCAACCCCCTGCTAAGGCAGGAAACCCTATACCATTTCAGACAAATGGTTGTCCAATCTCTTCTTAAAAACCTTGAGTGTTGGAGTACCCACAATTTCTGGAGGTAAGTTGTTCCATTGATTAATTTTTCTCACTGTCAGGAAATATCTCCTTAGTTCTAGATTGAATTACTCTTTGTTAAACTTCCATTTGTTACTTGTTATCTTGCCCTCAAGTGCTTTGGAGAATAGGTTGACTGCGTCCTCTTCGTGAAAGCCTCTCAAATATTGTAAGACTGCTATCATGTCACCCATAGTCCTCCTCTTTGTCATACTAAAAAGTCCTAGTTAAATGTGACAGGAAAAGGATGAAGTTCTTTACTTAATTAATCTTTGTAGATGGCTTCACCCCATACCAACCAAGCTTCTTTCCCACATCATGGACCCCAGTGCAACCGAGATCACTATGGGAGAAAAATTAAAACTCTATTCTCTTCCACTGCCTTCCACTGTCTATTGATTTATCAGAGATGCAAGGTCTGGGCCCATAGAGACTGCTTAGTGCCAAAAAAAAAGAAAGAAAAAGGGTGCTCTTGCCATTTGTACAGATAGTACTTTGTATCTGTAATGGGAAACAATTTTTGGCCTGGAGGCTGCATCCAGGCATTTTGCAGGAGACATGACTTGTGAGGCTGGAAGTGAGTTGAACATTTCAAATCACCATTTTGCATCTGATGGGATTGGGTGTCCTTAAGAAGTCCAATTAATTGGTTCCACAAAGCTTACAGTATTAGTTTTGCTCAGTGCTTTTTTTGTAAAAGAAAAAAGTGCCGGAACTCACATATGTCATACAACCCGCCTTGCTTACCCTACAAGGTTCCATCCAAAAAAGGTGCCAGAACTCCGTTATGAGCATTCTATGACCAAAAAAAGTCCTGGTTTTACTTGTTTAAAACTTCACAGGCTTTGAATTTATGTCTCTCCAACTTGGGCAGGAGATATTGGAGGCTCCATGAAGTCCACGTATTTCAGGTTGCCCATTCCTATTGCAAGGATGAGGCCAACATAGAGAACCTGTTTTCTGGAGAACTCAGAAAGTTGGCTTTTCACCTTGACAAAATTCTATGGTTCTTTTGCACTGGGATAGCCACCAATTTAACAAGACTTCTGAAATGTTGCGTGGTCGCACAGAGAGACGGACACTTGAGCTGGGTAGTACTTCTTTATTGGATCAGGAATGAAGCTGGAGCAAAGGGGTTACCTGGCGTCTCTTTATACCTGCCCAGGTGAATCGCGACCAATAGATTCAAACCTGGGCTTCCCGCCAGTGCAGGTGGCCAATGGATTTAAACCCTGGCTTCCCGCCAGAGCTGACCATGCCCTGGGGCTGTCAACGATTTGCTCTATTCAGGCTTTCCCGCCAAAAGCGGTTATAGCCTGGAGCTGTCCAGCCCCCTGCTGTGCTGACATTCTGTATATGCCTTTAGAGCATACACTACAACTTCAAACTGGACAAATGAATGAAGGATGATGTGATCATCCCTACATATGTGAAGCTCTGAATATCACTCTAGAAGAGAAATACAAGGCATCAGTACTAGAATATCTTGTCTGGGATCTTCCAAAGCTTTGGTTGGGTGTTCTAATGAGAAGATACTGTACTGACACTAGGGTGATTCAGCAAGACATTTTAGGTCCATGTAAATATAAAATTTCATAAAAGATGTACGGTAGTGTGTAAGAAAAAAGACTTGCCAAGAGCAAGGGAATTGCCTGCGAAAGGGTGCAGCAAAGAGAAAAGCTGTTCACAGTGCAAACCAAGGCAGGGATCCTTCAAAGCCAAGTTATGCTAAATTCAGTGCCTCCTAGATTAGTGCAGCTTAAATACATCCTGAGGGAGGCAAATAGATCAAGGTGTAACAGTACAGATAAGTGGAACAGCTAAGTCAAATGTAAATAAACAGTAGACAGAGGCAAAAAAATAAATAAATAACTAGAGCTTGCCAAACAAGATTGGAGGGAAGAAAAGAAAACGGCAGATAAAGTGGAAGTGAAGGCACTAAAAGTAAGACACTTCAAATTCCATCTGGGTAATTGGTGGGTTTTAAACAGGCCCATTTTTTTTTTTGCAAGGGGATGTTAAAAAAGTTAAGATGGTCTGTCCAACCATGGAACTGAAGACCCAACCCCCTTTTATGGGCATTGAACATGTGACATGCTTTAAAACACTGGGTTTAAAAAATTAATATTCAACTGAAGTCGGAACTTTTCCTTTAAGGACTAATGGATAAACTGTTTTTAAAAAGGCCATGGAGAATTATTTCAATATATGATCATTTCAGTGAGCTTATTACATGGAAAGAGATGGAATGGTTCAACATCCACTATGAACGAAATTCACAGATTCTGCTGAAATGGATCAACTAACTTCTTTGATAGAGAAAAGACACTACCTACATTTCCTGGTGACTTAAAACCTCTTGTGGACTTTTTGCATAAAAATATAAGTAATGAACTTGTGATTTGATGATTAAGAAAATTATAGAAAGAAGAGTAGCATTAGAGGGAGAGGTTAAAATTTAATTGTACTTATAACTCTGTAAAGAATATTGGAAATCACTTCTTTGTATCTTTTCTTTCTTTCTTTTTTATTTTCCTTTAACTTTTTTCTTTCCTTTCACTTTTTTATATTTCTTTTTCTTTCTTTCTTTCGTTTTCCTTTTTCTTCTTTATTTTATTTTATTTTATTTTATGTGACTTTGGGCCAGTCACTCTCTCTCTGTCCAACTTACCTCACAAGGTTGTTGTTGTGGGGAACTAGGAGGAGGTAGATATATAAACAGTATAGCAATTATAATATTTGTAATAATTAACATATAATTATACATATAATTATGTTATAAAGTACAGAAGAAAAAATATAATTTGCATTATAAAGTAATATAAATATACTTTACATCTCATTGACTTCTTCCTTTGTTCTTTCCCCCCCCCCCTTATTTTATATTAGTTTGCAATAATTTATAATCTTCAGCTGGGAGGCGTATACAGGTAGTCCTTGACTTAGGACCATAACGGGACCAAAATTTTCATTGCTAAGCAAGGCAGCTGTTAAGTGAGTTGCATCCAATTTTATTATCTTTTTTGCATGGTTATTAAGCAAGTAACAGCAGTTAAGTGAATTACATGGTCTTTAAGCAAATCCAGCTGTAATGCCTCCCTTTGACAACTCCCCAGATACCTCCCCAGAGGTCAGCACAGGGGAGGATGAGCCCATTCCTGGCATGTCAGGAACTGAGTTGATTAATGGCTCTGAAAGGCCATCTGGATATTTTTTTTAACCAATCAATCAATCAATCAGAATAGAGCTGGAAGGGGCCTTGGAGGTCTTCTAGTCCAACCCCCTGCTCAAGCAGGAGATCCTATACCCTTTTCAGATAGGTGACTGTTCAGTTCTTTTCTTAAAAACCTCCAGTGATGAAGCACCCACAACTTCTGAAGGCAAGCTGTTCCACTGGTTAATTGTCTTCACTGTTAGGAAGTTTCTTCTTAATTCCAGGTTGCTTCTCTCTTTGATCAGTTTCCAACCATTGTTTCTTGTCCTGCCCTCTGGTGCTTTGGAGAATAAAGTGACCCCCCTCTTCCTTGTGGCAGCCCCTCAAATACTGGAATACTGCTATCATGTCACCCCTAGTCCTTCTTTTCTCTAGACTGGCCATACCCAGCTCGTGCAACCATTTTTAATATGCTTTTGTCTCCAGGCCTTTAATCATCTTACTTTGGGGAGGGGCAGTCTGGGGAGCTTTTCTGTTTGTCACAGGTACGTTTGATGATATGAGTATTTTAAGGACATTTGATGTCCCTAAAATCTTATTTAGCCTGATGTGTAATTTATTTATTTATCCAATTTCTTTAGCCACCCATTTCAGTCAATCATTCTGGGTGCTTACAATTTGAAAAATATATTACAAGTAAGTTATGTGCAATGGGCTCAGTGTAGTTTGTAATAAAAAAAACACTGGGTATAATATGATACGGCATATCCCAAACTGACCACCTGTCCTAGGCTAAGTTCACATCCCAGAAGAAAATGGGATTGACCAATTTGTTGCCGAGTACTTCCTGCATCATCATCTTTGCGTATACAACAACTCTAGAGTTTTCTGCAGTGCTGCTGCTTTCATAATTCTAACTGTGGTAGCTGTGGTAGTGTAATGGATAGAATGCAATTATTGCAGATTGACTCCGTTCACTGCCAGGAGTTCAAGGTTGACTCAGCCTTCCATCCTTCTGAGGTCAGTAAAATGAGGACTCAGATTGTTGGGGGCAATGTGCTGGCTCTGTAAACTGCTTAGGACAGCTGTAAAGCACTATGAAGTGGCATATATTGGTGGGATTCAAACAATTTAACAACTGGTTCTGTTCATCGTCATCACTGGCACAACGCAGCTCTCATATTTTTATCATCACTGCATTGTTGTTATCACCGGAGCGACGTGCCTCACATATTCGTCATCACCAACACAACGTTGTCATCACCAGTGTGATGTGCGACACATTGACATCAGCAGCAGCACAACATGCCCCATGGTGGTGGTGTCACCAGCATGATGCGCCTCATAGATTTATCATAACCAATTCGCCGAACTGAACAAAAAATTAGATATTGGTTCTACCAAACCAGTGCGAACTGGCTGAATCCCAGCATTGACGGTATATAAATCTAAGTGCTATTGCTAATAGTGGCTTTCATTTCAACATACACACAATGGATCCCTACTAGTGATTTATAGTGTCTGTTATAGCTCTCTAGCCATCATAGTACTGATACAACAATACTAAGGACAGACTTCGTATTGCCTGACTGGTGGCTGGGTATCTTTCTACAAAACAAATCTTTGCAAAAGACAAAAGAACTGGCTGAGTCTGTTCCTCCACCTGCATCCCCACCACAATGCCACTGTCACCTGGCATCTACTCCTTCCTTTGGGATTAAAATGGTTTTTTAATTACTGTATATATCGGGCATAATATTTAATTGTTTTTTAATTTTTGTACTTCGTTTCTAATATTTATTGCCCTGTACACCGCTCTGAGTCCTTCGGGAGAAGGGCGGTATAAAAATTTAATAAATAAATAAATAAATAAATAAATAAATAAATAAATAAATAAAATGGCCACATTCAGCATCCATTGCCCCATTTTGTTTTTTGTTTTTTTTAATATATTTTATTGATCTTTAACAATAACAGTCTTCAGTGCTTAACAAACAGCGTTTGTCTGGTTCATATATTTAAAAACAATCAATAATAATTAATTTCTATAATTCTATAGTCAATATATTATTTAATGATATATTTCTTTGATCTTCTCTTCTTCTAGTAGTATTCTCCTTTTGACAACATTAAACAAATATAATTCTTAATACTTTCAATACATACAAGGTTAAATACAAACATTTTTCTTGTGTTTGTACAAATAACAATAACATCACCATATAGCATCTTTTCTAATCGGCTTATGTTTCAATGGGTATTTGTAAAGGTCATCTTATTGAGTCACTATGTGTCCTGTTTTCAAGATTCTTTTTTTTTATTTAAAAAGTTTTACAATACATTTTAACTTTAATCCCCCCTGTTTTCAAGATTCTTATTTAAGCTTAGTTTCCCCTCAGTATTCAAACCATTCTTATCAGTCATAATTTTTCTCAAAGTTAATTACCTTTAAATATCCAAACTTTTCATTCACATACACCATCCCAATATTTTTACATTTCATATATTATAAAAGATACTATACTACTTGTATAACTTATATCTCTTACTGTAGGGCCCCTTTATATCCAAAATTTATCTATTCTTTTAACCACATTCAAACAAGTGTTTAATCATATAGTACTCCATCTGGTAAATCAAGTCAAATCTCTTGAATCTAACTCTAGCCTTCTTCTTTTGCCAAGTAGCTTTGACGATTTTAAGTTGTCATGAAGTTTTTAAGTAATTTCGGGACCGACTCATGAGGGAGGCCACACCCTTGACCTAGTTTTCTTATCTGGACGGTGGTTAGATGATCTTGGTGGGGGCTCCCCAATTGTTATGCCCCTGTCATGGACCGATCATCATCTCCTGCGGCTGGTCTTCCGTTTTGCCACCCCCCGCCGTGGGTGTGTGGAACCTATCAAATGGTACCGCCCCAGACGCTTAATGGATCCCCAGAGGTTCCAGGCGGCGCTGGGGTCCCCACCTGCCTCCCTTGCTCACAGCTCGGCAGATGCCTTAGTGGAAGCCTGGGAAAGGGCAGCCACTGAGGCTCTTGACCGAGTTGTACCCCTGCGGCCCCTGACCCGGTGCAGATCCCGTCGAGCTCCATGGTTCTCCGCGGAGCTCCGGGAGATGAAGCGTCGGAGACGGGGCCTAGAGAACGGTTGGAGATCCAGCCGATCCGAATCCGACCGATTGCGACTAAGAACCTATACTAGGTCTTATCTCGCTGCGATAAGGGAGGCGAGGTCTAACCACTTCGCCACCCTTATCGCGTCCGCAGATAATCGCCCGGCCGCCCTGTTTAGGGTGACTCGCTCCCTCCTGAATCAGGAGGTGAGGGAGGAACCCTTGCAGGGTCGTGCCGAGGAGTTTAACTAGCATCTGTCGGACAAAATCGCTCGGATTCGGACCGGTCTGGACTCTGACTGGGTAGAGTCTGTCGAGCAGGACACGGGCGGTCTTGTCGATATCACCTGGGAGGAGTTTGATTCTGTGACTCCGGAGGAAGTGGACAGGATCATGGGGAGGCTGAGCACCACCACATGTTTATTGGACCCGTGCCCTTCCTGGCTGGTCTATGCAGCCCGGGAGAGGACACGCAGCTGGTTCCAGGCAGTTATATCGGCTTCTTTGAGTGAGGGCAGCTTCCCCGCTGTCTTGAAAGAGGCGGTGGTGAGGCCTCTCCTCAAGAAGCCTGCCTTGGACCCAGCTGTATTGAACAACTTTCGTCCTGTCTCCAACCTTCGCTTTCTTGCGAAGGTTGTTGAGAGTGTGGTGGCACATCAGCTCCCTCTGGTCCTGGATGAAGCGGATTATCTAGACCCGTACCAATCGGGTTTCAGGCCCGGGTACAGCACGGAGACAGCATTGGTCGCGCTGGTGAATGATCTCTGGAGGGCTCGGGACAGGGGGCATTCCTCTGTTCTGGTCCTATTAGACCTCTCAGCGGCTTTCGATACCATCGACCATGGTATCTTGCTGCGGCGTCTCAGGGGATTGGGAGTGGGAGGCACGGTTTTAAAGTGGTTCTCCTCCTATCTCCAGGGACGCTCGCAGTCGGTGTTGGCAGGGGGGCAGAGGTCGACCGCGAGGTCTCTCATTTGTGGAGTTCCTCAGGGGTCGGTCCTCTCGCCTCTCCTGTTCAACATCTATATGAAACCGCTGGGTGAGATCATTCGTGGTTTTGGAGTTGGGTATCATCAGTATGCTGATGATACCCAGCTTTTCTTTTCGACCCCAAACCACCCCAGTGATGCTCTCACCGTGATGTCCCGTTGCCTGGAGGCGGTTCGGGTCTGGATGGGGAGGAACAGACTTCAACTCAACCCCGACAAGACCGAGTGGCTTTGCATACCTTCATCCCAGGTTTATTCGGACATTCCACCTCTCGCTATGGGGGGCGAATTATTACCCCCCGTAGATAGGGCTCGCAACTTGGGAATCCTCCTAGATTCACGGCTCACTCTGGAAGACCACATAGGAGCTGTGACTAGGGGGGCTTTCGCCCAGGTTCGCCTGGTGCGCCAGTTGTGGCCCTATCTAAGCCGGGATGATCTATGCACGGTCACTCACGCGCTCGTGACCTCTCGACTAGACTACTGCAACGCTCTCTACATGGGGCTGCCCTTGAGGACCACCCGGAAGCTCCAACTGGCACAGAATGCAGCCGCGAGAGTTGTGTTGGGAGTTTCCCGATACTCCCATGTCACACCTCTGCTCCGTGAGCTGCATTGGTTGCCAGTTGTCTTCTGGGTGAGATTCAAGGTACTAGTAATGGTGTTTAAAGCCCTACATGGCAGGGGTCCGGAGTACCTTAGGGAACACCTGCTGCCGGCGTCAACTTCCCTCCGCCCTGTGCGTTCCCACAGAGAGGGACTCCTCAGGGTGCCACCGGTCAGAGAATGTATATTGGTGGCCCCCAGGGGGAGATCTTTCTCTGTGGGCGCCCCGGAGCTATGGAACCAGTTACCGGTTGAGCTCCGGACGGCGCCCGATCTTCGCTCCTTTCGCCGCGATCTGAAAACATACCTGTTCGAACAAGCCGGCCTGGCCTGAGGGGGGATTGGTGGGGGTTTTTACTATCATTTTATTGGGGTTTTTATTAATGTACCAACTGTTTTTATGGGCATGTATTTAATTATCTTTTAATTTTTGTAACTCTGTGTTTTATTCTTGCCCTGTACACCGCCCTGAGTCCTTTGGGAGAAGGGCGGTATAGAAATATTAATAAATTAATTAAATTAAAATTAAATTAAATTAAAAATTGTTGTTATTTTTTATGCCATCCAGAGTCATATTTTTATGACATGGTGGGTTATATGAATATGTTAAATCAATAAATGTGATGCATATTTAGAAGGGGCAGAGCTTTCATTGCACAACTGTTTGTTCTATCTTGATTTTTTAATCTGGACATCCCAGTGGGTGCATCTTTGACTGTTATATTGGGAAGGGCAGCTACGCATGGTAGCTGAGCTTGTTTTTTCAGTATTGCCAAACTAATTGGTTTTCTATATGCTTCCCTTTTCTAGCAGAGGAACAAGGATTACTAACAATATTATCTACTTTAAATTATTATTGAGATGACACATTATTTTGGAATAGACTTTTAATACAGGAAGTCCTTGACTTATGTATGACCACTTGAGCCCAGAATTATGGTCATAAATTATGTTGCCTGTTCAGTTGGTCACTATGTGACCAGACCCTATTTTACAACCTTTTTTGTGTATTCGTTAAATGAATACATAATGGGTATTTTTTGCTGGCAAAAAAACATTGTAAATCATGGTTACAACAGTGCAGGACACTATAAGCAGACTTAAATGCAGGCTGGTTGCCAAGCATCCAAAATGTCATCATGTGACCATGGGGTTGGGACGGCTGTCATAAGTTTGAACCAGGGTCACAGGAGGGCTGTGATTGACAGGTATTTTTCTGAGGTTGACAGTTGGGGAGAAGCAGCTTTTCCTGCCTGGAAAATGAAGACAACTTTCTCTTTGGGGGCCAAAAAAAACTATTCCCATTTGCTTTTCTGCCAGTTCATAGTTGGCTGGAGAGCAATTTAAGTGAACTGTGGGAAGGGCCCTGAGCCATCTTTGAAGTAGAAGGGTGGTTGGCATTTAGACTTCAACGAATCACTGTGTAATTTCTTCATAACAAATTATTCACATTTCCTTAGCACCTGGCTAAGTTTATAAGACATGTTCAGCCTGTGGTTGTATTTGTGGATGATAAATCACCAACTGCTTTTCATCAGGAGAAAGATTGGTTAATCTTACCATTTTTCTTCTTTAAAGAAGAAGTATCACTGGTATTTATGTTCCCCTTGGTGTCTGGAAGAAAATCATTTTTAGTATGGTTAAGCTTAGTGTGGAGTTGCCAGCTGATCAAAAACAAATGGTGAAAAAGAGATGAAGCTTTTTACACTATGAGAGTAGACACTGACTGTATGAAGCCAGGCCACTAGCCATAATTTGTGCAACCGGGGTTGCACAAATCACTGTTGGCATGGAATATACAACACAGAAACACCTCCCCCCCCACACACACACACACAGCTTGTGAGCAGTCATGTTGGTGGATCATAAAGAAGGAGCAAAAGATTGTCACAGATGCATTGTATGAAATGACAGCTGTTGTGCAGGGAACTGGGAGAGGATCTGTAAAAGTCTTCTATTTGGCATATCAGTAGCTACACTGGCAAGTACCGTGTGATGGATGATTACAGGTAGTCCTTGACTTACAACAGTTCATTTAATGACTGTTCAAGGTTACAACAGCACTGGAAAAAGTGAGTTATAACCATTTTTCACACTTATGACCATTGCAGTATCCCCATGGTCAGGTGATCAAAATTCAGCTGCTTGGCAACTATCTCATATTTATGATGGTTGCAGTGTCCTGAGGGTCATATGATCACCTTTTGTGACCTTTTGACAAACAAAGTCAATGGGGAAGCCAGATTCACTTAACAACCATGTTACTAACTTAACAGTGATTCGCTTAAAAACTGTGTCAAGAAAGGTCATAAGTGGGGCAAAAATCACTTAGCTGCAGAAATGTTGGGCTCAGTTGTGGTCGTAAGCCGAGAACTACCTGTACTAAATCAGGGAACTGGAGAGGTAAGGACCTGCCTGCATTAGCCAAAGGCAGCTGGGAAGATCCCAGGCTTTGTCACTTCATCATCAGCAAGTGTATAGCAAGGCCAGTGTTGGGGGAATATTGAAAACATCACTTCAGTGTCAGTTTTTTAAAAAAAAGTTAGCTGCCATTGCTGATATGGTGATAGAATGAGGAGTCTATCCCACAGAGGCAAATAAAAACCAAACACATCACAGTATGGTTTACTACAGGGGTAAACAACCTCGGCTCTTTTATGACTTGTGGACTTCAACTCCCAGAATTCCTGAGTCAGCTATGCTGGGAGTTGAAGTCCACGAGTCATAAAAGAGCTGAGGTTGCCTACCCCTGGTTTAGTACAACATGTGAATCCTGCTATTACCATCTAAAACTACATTTAAAGACCCAGCTGCAGTAACACCATGCAAAGTTGGCATCGCCACTCACCAATCTTCTCCTTTGTATCCCTAGTTTTTTCCCCTTGTAGCTTTTTTTGGTCTTCAAATATTTAAGAACATGCAGTGGTGATCAATCTTTTCATGCATTTTCAATGTTCCAGCTCAAATATCTTTTCACTTACAGAATTTTATATGTGATGTCAAACGGGAAAAAAAAAGCAGTATCAGTAGAATTATTAGCAGGTACGATGTTTTATGAGGTTATCCATATTGGAAATGAGCGGTGTTGGAGTTTTCCTTATGTTTTAGTTATAGGGGTGAGCTAAATCCTGTGATCAAAGTTGATGCTGTAGGTGTCTGAGTCTCTGCAATTTACATATCTTCCAATCTACATAATTCATTGACAGATAGTCTGATAATATTTGTTTGTCATATTGTTGTGCCGTAAGGGACGCGGTGGCTCAGTGGGTTAGGATGCTGAGCTTGTCGATCAGAAGGTCAGCAGTTTGGCGGGTCGAATCCCGAGTGCCACGTAACAGAGTGAGCGCCTGTTACTCGTCCCAGCTTCTGCCAACCCAGCAGTTCAAAAGCACGTAAAAATGCAAGTAGAAAAATAGGGACCACTACGGTGGGAAGGTAACAGCATTCCATGTGCCTTTGGCATCTAGTCATGCCGGCCACATGACCACAGAGACGTCCTCGGACAAGCGCTGGCTCTTTGGCTTTGAATCAGAGATGAGCACCAGCTCCTAGAGTTGGAAACAACTAGCACGCATGTGCGGGGGAACCTTTACCTTTACCTTTTATTGTTGTGCCATAATCTTGTGAGGGTGACAAGATTTTCAAAAGCAGGGAAGGTCTCCAATCACCAATCACTGGTTGTCTGGAGCTGCACTTCTTTTGGTGGGGGAGGGGAAAAAATACAAAATTCAGGCTTGGTGAAAAAGAATGGTATCAAATTGATACCACACTGCTGCAGGTTCAGGTTGAATATTGCAAAATTGTATTTTTTGATGAATCTTGATTTGAAACGTCTGCACCTATTTTATCTTTGGGGATAGAGGTTCCAGGCTATGTAGACAAAATGGTTCAAAACCAGTATAAAATGTTGATGCTGTTTTGCGGTTGGTAGAATTATACTAGTTTCAATGGTTTGGTAGCTCTTTATAAAGTCCATGTCAGTTCCTCACTTTGGGAGTGGGGGAGCTACAAATTTCAAACTTGGTGGAATAAAATAATACACAATGAGTGCACGTTTGAGTGATTAAACAACATACATCTAAAGCTAAAACTGACTCTGTGTGTAACTCTTAAGCTCTGGGTATATAAAACCACATTTGGTGGAAAAAATATAGAAAACTGGTACAAAATTTCAGCCTAGTTTGTGTGTGGACCAAGTTTTGAAATTCATGGTTAACACACAGTTATCCAAAACCTTCCACTATCTGATGAGCAAATTTTATACAGATCTCTTGGAAAAGAAAATGTGACTAAATCTAAAACTATGAGATCTGGATTGTAAAAATCCAGGTAACCAACAGTTAGCAAAAAAAAACTAGTGTTTTCACTATCTTTTGGTTGCCATCTAATGATTGTCCAAATTCTGCAGCCCAGATCTGGTAATTCTTTTGATTCTGAGTTGTGTCACAAGTGGACAGTGTGTCTGATGAAATATTTTTTAATTGTCATAGTGAATATTCAGTAGATAGGTCACTGTAACACTAGAGTACAGATAGTCCTTGTTTAGCAATCAAAATTGGGACCGGCAATTCAGTTGCTAAGTGATGCAATTGCTAAGTGGAAAATCATGTGGCCACAATTGTCCTTCCAATTTTACTTTGGTTTCCTTTTTTCCACAGTCCCTCACTCTTTGGAATACTCAACCTGGAGCTGAGATAATTAGCAAGAAGGGAAATAATATTTGTATTTATATTAATTGGAGAAGAAAGGATTATAAGAGAGTAAGCAGTCACACAATAAGGAATACATATAAAAAGAATTACACTAGTGCTGACTGTTTGCCTAGCATGCTCAGGGCTGAGATGTGCCCAGACCAATAGCTGGCACTAGTGCATTCCTTTTTAATATTTATTTCCCATTTTATACCTGCTTACTCTCTTGCAATCCATTTTTCTCCAATCTCTGTGGAGGAGGTGGAGAAAAAATGGGTCAGACACAGGAGAGATTGTTAAAGAAATCACTTGTTTAGGCAATCTCTCTGCTCCGCAAGGGATGGGGAATTAACACATAATTAAGAGAGAGAGAGAGAGATCTTTGAAAAGTTGCTGCATGAATCAGTTGGTAAATGAGGTCTACCTGTATAAGTTTATAGTGCAGTTCAGGGGTGTCAAACTGCTGGCCCAGGGGCCAGTTGCATCATGTGGAGGCTGCCCCCACCTCAGCTCCGGCAATGTGAAAAAAAGTTGTGATACATCACAACACATCACGTGATGTGGCGAGTTTGACATCCATGGTTTAGTTCTTCTTAAGGCTGCCAACTGACCAGAAAAGATAATAACTCTTGTGTCTTTAAATAGTATAATATTTGATTTACAAACAGTCTGGAAATTAGCATCATCTGCTAATTTCTACAATTCAGGGTCTGGCTCCACCCTTAGACAGAGTAAAGAAGGGTCGTCTGGTTGGAGACAAGGGATCCATAAAGTGGGTGGGGTTCAAGGATGGCACCCGTGCCCTCACTAATGAGGCTCCAATCCTTTTCATATGCATCACAACAAATGTAAAAAGAAGTGATCACACTACTCTCCTGATATGTTTTACCTCTTCTGTGGGCATTCCACAAGCAGAATCATGCACTTCAGGCCATGTATGTGGATATGTCTTGCTCTAATGATATAACATATTCTGTTGCTAAAGGTAAAGGTAAAGGTTTCCCCACACATGTGTGCTAATCGTTTCCAACTCTAGGGGCCGGTGCTCATCTCCGTTTCAAAGACGAAGAGCCAGCGCTTGTCCAAGGACGTCTCTGTGGTCATGTGGCTGGCATGACTAGGCGCCAAAGGCGCATGGAACACTGTTACCTTCCCACCATAGTGGTCCCTATTTTTCTACGTGCTTTTGAACTGCTAGGTTGGCAGAAGCTGGGATGAGTAACAGGCGCTCACTCTGTTACGCGGCACTCGGGATTTGACCCACCAAACTGCCAACCATTTGATCGACAAGCTCAGCATCCTGACCCACTGAGCCACCGCGTCCCTTATTCTGGTGCTACTAATGGTGTATTGAAGCATTTGTTTGAGCAGGCAGTGAGCACAAATGAACTGGAGGAGTTAGTAGAGTCTGCAAACTACACTTAGCTAGCCGACTGTCAGGTGTGATAGAGGAGACTGCCCAGAGGCATCCATTGATAGCTAAAAGAACAGAAGTCCTTTTGTCTGAACCAGTATAAACCTCTTCTAAGCATTAAAGGTATTTTAAAATTAATTTTTATGGAAGAAATGTTTACAAAATAAAACAATAGAAATTAAAAGAAAAGGGACAAGTGAATAAGAAAGAAGAGACAGAAAAAGAAAAAAAAGATATAAAGGAGTGGCTTCTGATCTTCTTTATAGCAGATATAAATGCATTTATATGTTATTCTCCCTCTCTAATGTTACATTTTGGATCCTTTCTTCCATATTCTATCTTTCCTAATCATCAAACCCATAAATCACTAGCTTAATTTTCTTCCATTTTCAACAAAAAGACCATAAAAGGGTTCCAGGAACTAACACATGTAATTATTGTTTTTTCTCTAATCAAACCAGTCACTTTTGCCATTTCTGCAAATTCTGTCATCTTTACCAATGATTCCACCACTGTGGGCAGCCTCCATTTCAGAGTCTTTCTGTCTCTGTATAGAAACTGTGTGGTGGTGCAGTGGTTAGAATGCAGTATTGCAGAATAATTCTGCCGACTGCCAGGAGTTCAATCCTGACAGGCTCAAGGTTGACTCAACTTTCCATCCTTCCAAGGTCAGTAAAACAAGGACCCAGATTGTTGAGGGCAATAGGTTGACTCTGTAAAACCACTTAAAGCACTTTGAAGCAGTATATAAGTCTAAGTGCTATTGCTATATAATAATATCACTGCAACATTAAATCTCACTGCAGTTCTGCAGAAACTCAGTTATATCTTTTTTCTATAGTTTACTTTCTCTGAATGGCCACAGTTTATCCTTGATTTGTCTCAGCCTTTCAAACATATTTAAATACTTTTCAAGTCTAGAGTTCAGTTAACAGAAATGTATTTTTAAAAATCCCCTACCTACATTCAAGGTGCTGGTTATTACCTATAAAGCCCTACATGGCCTGGGTCCGGGCTATTTGAGGGAACACCTGCTGCCGGCATCAAACGCCCTTCGCCCAGTGCGCTCCCACAGGGAGGGTCTGCTCAGGGTGCCGCCGGTGAGAGATTGCCGGCGGGTGACACCCAGGGATAGGGCCTTCTCAGTGGGAGCGCCTGCCCTCTGGAACCAGCTGCCGGTGGAGCTGAGGACTGCCCCCGACCTCCGATCATTCCGCCGGGGCCTGAAGACCTGGCTCTTTGAGCTCTCGGGCCCAGGCTGAGGAGAAATTTTAATTGGGGTTTTAAGTATACAGGGTCAATTTAATATTTTTTAATTTGGTTTTTTTAACTTTTGTATGGTGGATTTTTTAATTTCCTGTAAACCGCCCTGAGTCCTCAGGGAATAGGGCGGTATATAAATGTAACTAAATAAATAAATAAATAAATCTACTATGCTGTAGATTGTAGGGTAGGGGATTTTAAGTACACATGCCATACCCGTACCCATCTGCAAGAATCTGGATGGCCACTAGATAACAACCACAAAAACAAGCTTCTTGTGTCCCACTCTGACTCCCACATTTGTATATTTTTAAAAGTTTTGCATCCATAAATAAATGGTTGTGAAGGTCATTGCATTGCTGTCTGATTGGGGAAGCAAAGCTGTTAAACATTGTCTTTTCTCCTGGCTTTTGATAGCTGAGTGGTTAAAGTACCAGTATTGTAAGCAAACTCTACCTGGAATTTGATCCTAATGGGCTCAGGGTTGACTTAGCCTTCCATCCTTCTGAGGTTGGTAAAATGAGGACCCAGATTGCTGGGGGAAATATGCAAATAAAGCTTCTACATTGTAAATCTCCCAGAGAGTCCTGTAAAGTGCTATGGGGTGGTATATAAGCCTAAATGTTATTGCTATTGCTATTGTTATTTTTAGAAAGTCTGTTTTACTTAGCCAAACGACTGGAGAGTTATGTCATTTTCTTTTAAAGGAGGCTTCCTTTGGCTCAAAAAAGCTCAAAAGCTTGGCTTTTGAAAAAAACTAGAAGCCAGATGAATTGATGAACCAACTGGTGGATGATGGGTATTGGAACTTCACTTGCATTTGTATTCCCTATGTACTATATTTGGTTTTGTATGTGTAAATATTTAATGATATTTTGACTCTTACACTGCCTGGAGTCTTCTCTGATTGGCTTGTAACTCTAATACAATATCACTATTTTTTATCATAATCACCATTACTATTTTGGAGGCCATCAACTGGGTTATTTTTTATCTCCTTAAATGAATGGTTCATTTTACTTTGAATGACAAAAATGGGAAATGTATATTCCAGAGTTGGCTTTGAATGGAGCAGCTTATAACCCTTTTAAAATAAACATATATAGCAATAGCAATAGAACTTAGATTTACATCCTACTTCATAGTGCATTATAGCCCCCTCTAAGCAGTTGGAGGAAAGAGTCACTATATTTCCCCCAACAATCTGGGTCCTCATTTTACCGACCTTGAAAGGATGGAAGGCTCAGTCAACCTTGAGCCAGTCAGGATCGAACTCCAGCCTGCGGGCAGAGTCAGCCTGAAATTTTGCATTCTAACCACTGCGCTCTTCTTCTTCTTCTTCTTCTTCTTCTTCTTCTTCTTCTTCTTCTTCTTCTTCTTCTTCTTCTTCTTCTTCTTCTTCTTCTTCATAATAATAATAATAATAATAATAATAATAATAATAATAATAATAATAATAATAATAATAATAATAATAAGCCATGACATAACTAGAAAAAGGGAGCAGGATGGAAAGGACGAATCTTATCACACTTTAAGGAGACTTGTAATTACTATGATTATTATACAAACATGATATGCCTTCCTGGTTCCATGTTAGAATATGTTCTGCGGAAGGTTTCAAACTTGAGCAAAGTTGGTGTTGGAAATAATTCCAAGGTCACAGTGAGTGCTGCTAAAAAGATTGGGTTTTTTTACATGACAGCCACCTGACAGAGGAGAAACCTCTCATCCAAAGCATCATAACACCACAGTATGGATGCCAGTGGCAATCATGAAACAAGTATTGCAATGGAAACTCTGCCCTTTGCCTACTTGTGGGCGACTTTGTGATACAAGGACAAATGCACATTGCTTGCAGCACAACACACATTTCATCATTTTGGCATACTTGTAGTTAGAATGGATACCTACCCTGCAGTATGTAACATTCACTCAAGATTTTATACATTTCCATATGGACTCATTGCATCACTCCAGAATAATTTCTGGATCCCCGTGTTCTCACTCCATCATTTCTTTGACAGCCGGGTTGATTTATTTCTGCCTTGCTTATGGTGTATCCATAATAGAGAGAGAGAGAGAGAAAGAAAAAGGAGTCTTTTTGTTTGCAGTGCTGAAACTTTGCAGAGCTCACAGGCAACCATCAGTATTTTCCTGTTGGTGGGAATATTGGCTGCCCCCTCCCCCTCAGCTCCACAGCTTAAGCTGACGTAGCATTCTGTTCACAAATCTTTAACACAAAATGTTGGTTCGATGCTCTACAAGCCCCCACAAAGCAACCAATAGGATTGTTGGCATTTGACCAATCTAATGGTTAAGAAACCAGGTTGGAAAGCAGGAGATTGTGAGTTCTAGTCCCATTTTGGGCATGAAAATGAGCTGTGTGACTTTGGGCCAGTCACTCTCTCTCAGCCCAACTCACTCCACAGGGTTGTTGTTGTGGGGGATATAGGAGGAGGAAGGAATATTAGGTTTGCATGCCTCCTTGAGTTTCTTATAAAAATAAAAAAGGTGGGATAAAAATAAATAAATTTAAATAAATAAAATGTACACCATCCTGCTTATATTACCTTAAAAAGAGCTGAAAATGGATTAGGAGTAGGATTTTGCTTCTTTGCAATTCCCTGCAGCTGTTCCCCATGTGCGAAACAGCTAGCAAGTTTCTAGGTGTGTGTTTCTTTGTATTAGTGGAGTTTGCAGAAGTTTCCCACATCTCTTCTGCACTATATCATGTGGTGCTAATGCTGTTTTGCAATTGTCTTGTAGACAGGAGTGGGGGGCGTGGTGGTGATATTTGTTGTTTCAGAGACTAAAGTTATCTGAGGTGGGGTACTAAAAACATTTCAGCATTCTCCTTTGAGTTAATTTAGGCAGGAAAAAAAGAGAAAGGAGATCAAGAAGAACCTGGGTTAAAACTGGAAAGTGATTCTGGATCAGTGTGATTGATGGTTGTGAAGAAACCTGAGATAGAAGATGAAACAAGGAAAGCAGATGGTGATGATGATGAAGGTGACAGTAAGATACATGATTTGTGGCACCATCACAGAAGATGCCTGCAGTGATAATGTCACAGAAAATTGTGAACATGTAAGTCAATTTTGGTGGTACAAGCTGAGGACAACAGAACATCTGGGAAGAAAAGCAATATTGTCTCTGAATCTATCTCTTAGTGCATCATCACATAATAGTGTCTGATGATCTTGTCAGTAGAGGACATATGAATAAACTAAAAGATTCTGAGGACATCTACCAACCCTGCTATCAGACACATGAAATCAGAACCATTCAGTTCTGATTAGGCCCAATAGGCCCAATATTATCTTTATTGTTGATCATTTAGCCTTGGTGGAGCAGTGGGCTAATGCCTCCTTAAGTAACACCAGCTGCCTGCAATTAGTGCAGGTTCGCATCCCACCAGGCTCAAGGTTGACTCAGCCTTCCATCCTTCCGATGTAGGTAAAATGAGGACCCAGATTGTTGGGGGCAATAAGCTGACTTTGTAATAATGCCACTTGGGGGGGGTCAAAAGCCCTAATAAGCAGGCATAAACATAGAATGAAGGCTATTGCTAAGCACATTGATTTGTGCTTAGATTGTAAGCCGCCCTGAGTCTTCGGAGAAGGGCGGGATATAAATGGGATTTTTAAAAAAAATTATACTACAGGAATCTTGACAGACTGTCTCTCTTCCCTTGGGAATGGCAGATATAGACATAAGGGTTTGACCCCAGAGGTTTATTCCCCCAAACCAACCCAAGCTGGAATATCTCTTTACTCCCCTAGAGGGACCTCATCTCTTTCAACTAGTGAAGGACCACATCTACAATTTGTTTAATGCTTGCTCCAAATGTTTATTTCTTACATCTGTTTTCTGCAAGACTATGCCTAATGCTAAGAGGGTACAAGGGAGCGACTCATTTGGAGCTGGTTGTTCTATTTTTATGATGGTTCCTGGATTACTGCCTTGTTGTGGCGAAGAGGCTTGCGTAATTCAATGAAACTATGAGCTATGCCGTGCAGGGCCACCCAAGACAGACAGGTCATAGCAGAGAGTTCTGACAAAATGTGATCCACTGGAGAAGGAAATGGCAACCCACTCCAGTATCTTTGCCATGAAAACCCCATGGACAGTACCAAAAGGCAAAAAGATATGACGCTGGAAGATGAGGCCCTCAGGTCGGAAGGTGTCCAATATGCTACTGGGGAAGAGCAGAGGGCTAGTACTAGTAGCGCCAGAAAGAATGAAGCGACTGGGCCAAAACCGAAAGGACGCTCAGCTGTGGATGTGTCTGGTGGTGAAAGGAAAGTCCGATGCTGTAAAGATTTTTTCTCCATAGGAACCTGGAATGTAAGATCCATGAATCAAGGAAAGCTGGACGTGGTCAAACAAGAGATAACAAGACTGAACATCGACATCTTAGGAATCAGCGAACTAAAATGGACAGGAATGGGTGAATTTAATTCAGATGACCATCAGGTATACTACTGCGAGCAAGAATCCCTCAGAAGAAATGGAGTAGCCTTCATAGTCAATAAAAGAGTAGGAAAAGCAATACTGGATACAATCCTCAAAATGACAGAATCCAAGGCAAACCATTCAATATCACAGTAGTCCAAGTCTATGCCCCAACCACCAGTGCTGAAGAGGATGAAATTGACCAATTCTATGAAGCCATACAGCACCTTATAAAACTAACACCAAAAAATGATGTCCTTATCATCATGGGGGATTGGAATGCTAAAGTAGGAAGCCAAAAGATAACCGGAATAACAGGCAAGTTTGGCCTTGGAGTACAAAATGAAGCAGGGCACAGGCTGATAGAATTTTGTCAAGAGAATACAATGGTCATAGCAAACACTCTTTTTCAACAACCCAAGAGACGGCTCTACACATGGACATCACCAGACGGTCAACACAGAAATCAGATTGACTATGTGCTCTGTAGCCAAAAATGGAGAAGCTCTATACAGTCAGTAAAAACAAGATCAGGAGCTGACTGTGGCTCAGACCATGAGCTTCTTGCTGCAAAACGTAGGCTTAAACTGAAGAAAGTAGGGAAAAGCACTAGGCTACTCAGGTATGAACTAAATCATATCCCTGACGAATATACAGTAGAGGTGACAAATAGATTTAAGGAATTAGATCTGATAGACAGAGTGCCTGAAGAACTATGGATGGAGGTTCGCAACATTGTACAAGAGGTAGCAACTAAAACCATCCCAAAGAAAAAGAAATGCAAGAAAGCAAAATGGCTGTCTGAGGAAGCTTTGCAAATAGCTGAGGAAAGGAGGGAAGCGAAAAGCAAGGGAGAAAAAGAAAGATACACCCAATTGAATGCAGAATTCCAGAGAATAGCTAGAAGAGATAAGAATGCCTTCTTAAATGAACAGTGCAAAGAAATAGAAGAAAACAATAGAATAGGGAGGACCAGAGACCTTTTCAAGAAAATTGGAGAGATGAAGGGAACGTTTAATGCAAAAATGGGCATGATAAAGGACCAAAATGGCAGGGACGTAACAGAGGCAGAAGAGATTAAGAAGAGGTGGCAAAATTACACAGAAGAATTATACAAGAATGAGCTTAATGTCCCTGATAACCACAATGAGGTGGTCACTGACCTCGAGCCAGACATCCTAGAATGTGAAGTGAAGTGGGCCTAAGAAAAGCTGAGCAACAACAAAGCTAGTGGAGGAGACAGTATTCCAGCTGAGCTATTCAAAATCTTAAAAGACGATGCAGTAAAAGTGCTACACTCAATTTGCCAGCAAATTTGGAAAACTCAGCAGTGGCCACAGGATTGAAAAAGATCAGTTTACATTCCAATTCCAAAGAAAGGCAGTGCCAAAGAATGTTCAAACAATCACACCATTGCACTCATTTCACATGCTACTAAAGTTATGCTTAAAATCCTACAAGCTAGACTCCAGCAGTATGTGGATCGAGAACTACCAGAAGTACAGGAAGGATTTTGAAGAGGCAGAGGAACTAGAGATCAAGTTCTTAAAGAGATCGGAGTACCAGACCATCTTATTTGTCTCTTGAGAAACCTATATGCGGGTCAAGAAGCAACAGTGAGAACTGGACATGGAACCACTGATTGGTTTAAAATTGGGAAAGGAGTCCGGCAAGGCTGTATACTGTCACCCTGCCTGTTTAACTTATATGCAGAGCACATCATGAGAAAGGCAGGGCTAGATGAATCAAAAGTTGGAATAAAGATTGCCGGGAGAAATATCAACAACCTAAGATATACAGATGATGCTACTCTAACAACAGAAAGTGAAGAGGAACTAAAGAGCCTCTTGTTGCGGGTAAAGAAGAAGAGTGCAAAACCTGGGTTGAAACTTAACATTAAGAAAACCAAGATCATGGCATCCAGCCCTCTCAATTCCTGGGAAATAGATGGGGAAGAAATGGAGGTAGTGACAGATTTTAATTTCCTGGGCTCCAAGATCACCGCAGATGGGGACTGTAGCCAAGAAATTAAAAGACGCTTGCTCCTCAGGAGGAAAGCCATGGCAAATCTAGACAGCACACTAAAAAGCAGAGACATCACCCTGTCAACAAAAGTGCGTATAGTCAAGGCTATGGTCTTTCCAGTTGCAATGTATGGCTGTGAAAGTTGGACCATAAGAAAGGCTGAGCACCAAAGAATTGAGGCCTTTGAACTATGGTGCTGGAGAAGACTCCTGTGAGTCCCTTGGACTGCAAGGCGTTCAAACCGGTCAGTCCTAGAGGAGATCAACCCTGACTGCTCTTTAGAAGGCTAGATCCTGAAGTTGAAACTCAAATACTTTGGCCACCTAATGAGAAGGAAGGACTCACTGGAGAAGAGCCTAATGCTGGGAAAGGTTGAGGACAAGAGAAGAAGGGGATGACAGAGAATGAGGTGGCTGGATGGAGTCACTGAAGCAGTAGGCGTGAGCTTAAATGGACTCCAGAAGATGGTAGAGGACAGGAAGGCCTAGAGGAACATTGTCCATGGGGTCACGATGGGTCAGACACGATTTCACAACTAACAACAAAGAGGTGTAAGATCGCAGACCTTTTACCTGCAACATCCTTCAGTCTAAGCCAATTTTTCCCATCTTGAACCAATAGTTACTGGAGTACAAATCACATGATCAGTGCCCCTTTGCCATACAAGGTGTGGAGCAAAAATGAAAAAAAATGCTGAACTTTTCCCCTTATATATCTATGAAGATTCTCGGTCATCCAGGTCATGGTTGTCCCAAAGGTGCTTTTTCAAAAGGCAAGTGGACTTTCTTTGTTTTTCCTTGAAGATGTTTCACTTCTCACCCAAGAAGCTTCTTGGATGAGAAGCGAAACGTCTTCAAGGAAAAACAAAGAAAGTCCAGTTGCCTTTTGAAAAAACACATTTGGGGTTTCCCCTTATAGCTAAATTCAATTCCCAGGCTGATCCATCCAGTCTTGAAAGGTTTCCAGAGCTGTATTATAGGTGGAGCATGTTATGTACACGCTTCTCCCCCATGCCCAGGGGAGAATAGTTACTTATTATGAATCTCAGTTCTAGTATAATATGTTTTAAAATTCTCCTCATGGGAAATCATCGTTCCTTTTTGCTCTCTTCTGTTTTATTGGTGGGTGAGTGATTAGCAGCCTCTTTGTTAATTCTAATTGCTTTCTTATCAACCATTTTTATTATTTATCATCCAAGCATCTTCATTTCATGCTTATCTAGTGCTGTACAGCAAGCCTTTTCTTAATTTGTTCTTTACCATACCAAAGAACATGCCCAGTGCCTGTTTTTTCTGTGGCATTTGTCCAGGTTTTTTGAAGGCGGCTTATTCAAGGTGGAATTGTTGCAGTCTGTTCTTCCAAATTGTTTCTTCCAACAACAAAGTCAATTAATGGGAAACTACAGATGGCAGACAGACAAGGGACCGCTGTGAAATAGCAGGCAGGGATGGGCATGCCCAGAGGAGACTTGACAGTTCCAGAGAAAAATAAGTATTTTAGCAAAGGAAGCTTTTTACAGGTAGTCCTCGATTTACAACAGTTCATTTAGTGACCATTTGAAGTTAAAGCCAGTTTTCACACTTACGACCGTTGCAGCATCCCCACGTTCATGTGATCAAAATTCAGATGCTTGGCAACTGACTCATATTTATGACCTTTGCTTTGTCCTGGGGTCACGTGATCACCTTTTGCGACCTTTTGATGAGCAAAGTCAATAGGAAAGCCAGATTCACTTTATAGACATATTACTAGCTGAACAACTGCAGAGCCCGCCCCCCCCCCCCAAAAAAGCTGCATTGTAGACTGGACATAATCAGTGAGCAAAAGTTGCTAGTTGTCGATTGGAAACTGGCTAGACTGAGAGAAAGAGGAAACTAGAAAGAATATACTAGAAGAGCCTTGGTGGAGCAGTGGGCTGATGCCTCCTTAAGTAACACCAGCTGCCTGAAATTAGTGCAGGTTCGAGTCCCACCAGGCTCAAGGTTGACTCAGCCTTCCATCCTTCCGAGGTAGGTAAAATGAGGACCCAGATTGTTGGGGGCAATAAGCTGACTTTGTAATAATGCCGCTTGGGGTGTGTGTGAAAGCCCTAACAAGCAGGCATATACATAGAATGAAGGCTACTGCTAAGCTTGTAAGCTGCCCTGAGTCTTCGGAGAAGGGCGGGATATAAATGTAATAAAAATAAATAAAATAAATAAAATATTCAGGGACCAGGAACAGAATGGAATAGTTAGGAAAAAGACAATTCTGCAACAATTTTCTGTCGGGTTTGTTGGGGGGGGGGCTAATCTCCCATGTCCATATGTATATTAACAACTCCATGGCAGAATAATTCCTGATGACGTCCACACCATCTAAGATCAAACTTATAAGAAGGAGGGCCTCTCAGTCGTGAGGTCTTCTTTCTCAAAAGTTCCTCAAGAGACGTTTATCTGATAGTCTACGTTAGGGGTGTCAAACTGCCAGCCCACGGGCCGGATGCGTCATGCCGAAACCGGAGCCACCCCATTGCCGGCAATGGAAAAAATGTTGCGATACATCACGACACGTCACATGACGTTGCGAGTTTGACACCCCTGGTCTACATAGACTCTTTATACTTCTTATTGTTTCTCAAATATTTAGATCATGGGTATCCAGCCTTTTGGCTTTTCTGGGCTGCATTGAAGAAGAGGGGTTGTCTTGTGCTGTGTATATTGTGTTTACTGTTTGTATGTTGGGTTTTTATTTTTTGTAAGCCACCCAAAGTCACTGAGTGGGCAGCCATATAAATTCTTTAAATAAACAAACAAAAATATATAATATTGTTTTATAATAAAATCACAGAATAATGTTAAAAGTTTATCATTTTGTGGGGCTGGACTACTAGCTATCCGGGGCTGCATATCAACTATGGGTTAGACACATCTGATTCAGATAAAAATTAAAGGCTGTTGTCTTATGCTGCAATTTAACCACCGGTATCTGTCTTGGGCTTTTCCCCCCATATATTTTAATTTTTGGTGGTGATGTTGTTGTTTTTTTTACAATGCACTGAGTGCAAACTCTGATTCATGGGACACATAGATTGTCTCTGTGTCTTCCAGGCTTCATTCTTATCTTGCATTACCTATGGTTCATTGTTACACAGTCAGCCAGATGTTTAGACCATTATTATTAATATTATTATTACCTTTATGACAGAGAAAGTAAAATTCAGTAACAGTAATTTTTAACATTTGATTAAAAAAACTTTCTCATCAAATATCAAAATCATCTTGACATTGTTTTGACATTTTCAATAATTCAGCGTTATCATTCTTATTTAATATAACTAGAAACATAAGCCATGCTATTATAGTACAATCTTGAAACACTTTTTTTCCCTCTCTCTCTTTCTCTGTTGTGTGTGTGTGAGTGTGTGTATGAGAGAGAGAGAGAAAAAGAGAGAGAGAGAGAGAGAATGGTTAAGTTGTGGTTTTTTGAGAGAGGGAGAGAGGGAGGGAGGGAGGGAGGGAGGGAGGGAGGGAGGGAGGGAGAGAGAGAGAGAGAGAGAGAGAGAGAGAGAGAGAGAGAGAGAGAGAGAGAGAGAGAGAGAGAGAGAGAGAGAGAGAGAGAGAGAGAGAGAGTCCTGATTTTCCTGAGTTGTGAATATTACCCCATTCTGGCATGTGTCACAAGTGCTGAAATACCTGTTTAAAATGATTGGATTTGAAAATAGTCATTGAAGGAAGATTCATATCAGTCCTCCAAGGTAAACCAAACAGGAAAGAACTAGATGAACTAATTCTACTTTATTGTAAGGCTACTTTTATCAGAATCTTTCAAGTTTGAAATATAAACTTACCACCACCACTTTTATCAGCTTGATTCATGAGGGTGGGTCCTTTCTAAGTTTGTTTCTCTGAATGTTAGGCCACTGGAGGGTTTTTGCCTCTCTTGTTTGTTTCCTAGGCAGCATCATTTCCCTTCATTCCCCAAAGTCATTCACACATTCCATATATCGGCCTCCAAAATTAATTCCCCCCCTTTGATGAAAGTACTTCTCAACTGAATACCATTTTAAAGTTGTGAGGCTCCCATTTATCAATCACTGATCAAAAAAGTGGTCATATTAAACTTAATATCCCCTCCCTTCTGTTTGTCTTTACATCTATATTCTTAGGAAGTGGATGCAGAGAGAAAGGCAACTAAGCAGAGGATAATTAAGATGTTTATTTTAATTCTTCAATTCTTTCATCTAAAACCCTACCCAAGTTCAGGAATAAAAAATGAAGGATGATAGAAAATGGCACTTTATGTCCCTAAACTGAAATGTGATTGCATCTGCCTTCTCCAAACTTCAAATCAGATACATTTTGAATGAGCATGTTTATTAATTTGAGAAAACTCTGAATAATTGTTAAAAGGGAAAATGATAGTTCTTGAACATTTGAGCAAAAATGTAATATGTAAAGATTTGGGTCAAAAATGCACATATGGTTGGAAAAAATGACTAAAAAACATATAGATTTCAAGCCAGAACTGTTTCTGTTAGGCATAATAGGAGAAAACTATGAGAAATATTGTATATACTTAATTTTACATGTATTAACTGCAGCAAGAATTGTATTTGCCCAATATTGGAAAAATGAAAACTTACCAACGGAAGAAGAACTAATTAAGGAAATCTTAGATTGTGCAGAAATGGACAGACTGACATTAAAGATAAAAGAGAAAGAAGACTCAGTGTACTTCAGAACATGGGACAATTTTTACCAATGGCTAAAAAAGCGAGTTAGAGAGAAAGGAACATGATATGTACTATGTAACATTGAATATGTACTAGTAAGAAAAAGACTATTGAGCGATTAACTAACATATTGATTATGATAATATAGAAATTAACTCTTATTGTTTTTTCAATACATGAACCCAGACAATGTGCTGTTTGCTAAATATGAAGAATGTTATTTTAATCCTATCTCTAACCCTAACCTTAATCCTAACCCTAGCCCTACAAAAATTAATAAAATATATACCAAAAAAATGTAATGCCTTTTTTTTAAAAAAATAGAGGGTCTCCCATCACATAAGTAATGTACTTACTAGTAAACTAATGTACAAACTAATGTATACTAAGAATACTGCAGAAATTTATTCAAGCATTGTCTGAAAATCAGACACATTTGAATGAGGAAAAAATACTGTAGAATAAAAAAAACAAAACCTTGGCATTCCTTAGGACATATTGTAAATTAGGGAACAATGTCTTGAGAAGGCTGAGGTGGATGTTGTCCATCTATCAAGAAAGAAGTCTTGAGGCATATACAGGTCTAAATCTCTACTAAATCCTGTATCTTCTAGTCATACTATTTGAGGAAGGTAGGTGTCACAAAGCATGCCCTCCCCCAACTCAGGTTAGGAAATTGCTTTGTTTCTATTGAATCCCAGACATTCTTGTTCTTGCTCCTTAGTCTTTCCTGGAGATGACATGCAGACGGAAAGAAAAACTGATTAGTGATTGGGAATTCCCACAATTGTGGGCAGAGTTACTTCTTCATTAATCATTTCATGCCTGTTTGTATAACAGGTCATTGTATAGCAAGTCTGATTGGTGAAAGTTATTTTTTCTTAAGCTAGCTCTCTCACTCCGTGGCTAGTTTAAGAGAGTTGTGTAAAAGGGCCATTTTATTACAAGGGGATATGTGTGAACGTCTTGTGAAAATCTGGACAGTCATCTCTTCCTGGCTTCCCAGAGGTTCATAAAATTCCAGGGAAAAGTGTCGTAAGAGAACTTCTCTGGAGGGTTTCAGAAAGGTGGGCAGACAAGAAGACATCACACTTTGGAAATATGTGTAATAGAAAACAACTACATTAGAAGTTGCAGCCTTGCTACTTCCAACAATGAAGCTCCAAAGTATCACCAAAGAGAACTTTGAAAGGCCCGGGGGGGGGGGGGGGACTTTGAAAAAGATTTCCAAGTAATCTAAAACAAAAGCCTTTTTAAGAAGGGTGAGAAAGAGCAGTACTGAAGCACATAGTACATCTTACTGCAGTGATTCTCAACCTGTGGTCCCCAGACCCCTGGGGGGGCCTTGATGTCATCACAGGGGGTCCAGGAAGGCTTGAAGAAGTGTTATGATTTAAATCTTGAGTTAAGTCTTGGGGGAGTCCGTCGCCATGGTCTGCAGCCACAAAAGGTATTTAAAGGGGGTCCTCGGTGAAGAAAAGGTTGAGAACCACTGTGGGTATCTTTGTCCTGCTCTGCTGTGCTGGATTTTAATGAGGAAATCTATTGTGCAAAAGGCCCTACTTCTACCAGTTGAATAGGAAGATATAAAGTCATTCAGCTGTGCATAAATTGCCACGATATTCAGCATCTTTTATGTTATAGGTCAGGAAGAATGAAACCAAGAGCATGGGTTGCCCTCTAGTGGTGCCCAAAAGGTAGCAAAAGATTTTCATGAACTACTATGCTTGAGTTTCAGAGGGCTTTTTCTGGAAATTGAAGTGGGTCGCACACATACCTAAGATGTTGCAAGGGTATTAGTGACCAGTGGAACAGGCTGGGAGAAAGGAACATTTTGCTGTAGGGAAAATGATGTTGCTGAAGGGGAAGGAACCCTCCCAAATATTGCAGATTATATCCTATAATACTGGAGAAGGAAGTGAGGGAATCTTTCAGGGTATAAATTTCCAGCACTCCTTGCATTTGTTTGTTTGTAGAGCATACTGAGTTTTAAGCCTGAGTGAACTGGACAAAATGATGCCACTGCCCCCCCCCCCCCCACAGACACACACAATAAGAAATTAGTCATTCTCTGGGATACTCCAAGAGTGCTGTTGAAAGCTAGATACAACCACATCTGTTAATCCCTCATTGATGGTGGACTATGATGTCTACCCAACTATTGTGGCTTTTTAAAAGAAAGCACACTTTAGTTCCAAAATTGTTCTGAAACTTCTAGGCACCATCTGAATTAGGCAAAGGCCTAAGGAAATACAGCAAACAAAACAAGAAAGCGAATGAAGGAACCTAAGGAAAAGTGGCCTTGGTTGTGTAAAGACCAAGTGAGCAATCTGTTTTGAAACCAGACGGGACCACAAAAGTTCGGGCAATTCTACTTAAAGATCTTTGTTCAAAAGAAGAAGGGCTGTTTTTCAGAACTACAATGCCATTGCAATGCCTCATTTCTCCAAGAAAGAAATGGCAAAACTCTTCTCTGAAATTTGGAAAGTTTGCCACTAATGTCACTGGGGGCATAATTGAATAAATGAACTGACAGGCTGGTGCATTATGGGACAGGTTCTTGTTTCCCAAACTATACTAAATTAGTGATCCCTGTATTAAAAGGACAAATTTTGATTGGTTATAAATAAGCCTATTCTTCAATTTCAAACATTTTAACTTGCTTCTCTTACTCCAACAAATGCAAGCTAAGGAGAAAGTGGCAATAACAATAAAGTCCAGATGTATAAGTGATAATAGAGACCCCTAGAAATTGCAGTTCTCTGCAATCAGATGGCAATTGTGGAGCAAGAATCTTGGCTCTCATTCACAGAAGTGAAAGCCTCATTTGCAAGTAAACATCCAGTGATTATAGATGCAAATGGAGCAATTTAAAACCATGCTGGGACAAACAAATCTATATGGCATCAAACAGCCGATATCAGCTTAGCCTGCCATCCCTGCATTTTTGCTTCTATTAACTTGAGTTTAAATTGAAATGTAGTTCCCCCCCCACCCCCATATGTGTCATTTGGATTAAGAGCTTGAATAATTTGCTGAGTGCACAACAGGCAAGGATAGAATTTTAAACTCCGTTTCCAAGTCAAAATGTTTGGATTCCGACAGGGTTAATAATTTAAAGTGAAGGTTGGGAGAAAACAATCAGCAAGATGCTATCTCTTTGCTGTTGCTGTTGGATGCAATTCCAATCTTTAATGGGACAAGCCTGCAGGAAAAATAAGTCTGAGCGAGAGTGGCCTAATATGAAGAAAGACAGACAGGCTCCCTTCTGAAGTTGAGGGAATGATGATCAGTGCAGTTGGTCAAACAAAGGTAAAACAGTTTTCCCCACCTAAACAACTGTTCACATAATGATTAGTTGGGCAGGAGTCCACTTATGCATTCCTTAAAAAAAGAAAAGGAACACAAAGTGGGACACAGATTTGTGAATGCATATATACATATATATATATATATATATATATATATATATATATATATATATATATATATATATATATATATATATATATATATGTGTGTGTGTGTGTGTGTGTGTGTGTGTGTGTGTGTGTGTGTGTGTGTGTGTAGGCAGAGAAGCAGAAATAATAGAAGTGAAATAGAAATACCGTATATCTCATCATAGTGGGAAAACTACATCATCAATCAAGATATCTGTCTGTCTGATATGTAGATGTATGATTTTTATAGATATCAAAATGACTTGATGGCATATAATCAATAAGAGCAACTGACTGGCGGTTTGCAGGCTTCTCCTTTATCATCTTTTCTCTTAGTAAGGTTATGGCCCTTTTTCCCTTGAACATCTTAGTTAAGATAAAGGAGGCATAGTCAGAAAAATGCTCTTTTTAACCCAGAGTATGGGTTAAAAAGCATACAGTTGCCAAGTCTTATTCAAATTTATATGCACATTTGTGTGAGTCTCTCTGAGGAGGGAAAAGAGAATTTCTGCCACTGTTAAAGTAGCTTCTCCTTCTTGAGCTGGACTAGAAGACCTCCAAGATCCCTTCCAGCTCTATTCTATTCTATTCTATTCTATTCTATTCTATTCTATTCTATTCTATTCTATTCTATTCTATTCTATTCTATTCTATTCTATTCTATTCTATTCTATTCTTAGGCAAGACTTGCCTCCACTATGAAAGTGCAGATTTCTTACAAAGGTTTACAAAGAAGGCCATAAAATCCAGGGCATTTGGCCATTCCATGCTATTTACAGATGATGTGTGTGTGTGTGTCTGTCTGTGTGCGTGTGTGCGTGTGTGCGTGTGTGTGTGTGTGTGTGTGTGAGAGAGTGAGTGAGAGAGAGAGAGAGAGAGAGAGAGAGAGAGAGAGAGAGAGAGAGAGAGAGAGAGAAAGAGAGAGAGTCAGTCAGTCAGTCTATGGAGCTTCTCAGTCATCCAGGTCATGGTTGTCCTAAAGACTGTGATGTGGATGCCATTGTACATCTTGGCACTAACAATCTGTCCCAAAATGAGGTACTCTCTGTGCAGAATTGATTTCCAGAGCGTGGGGCAGGAACTCAGCAGAATAGGCTGTAGGCTCACTTTTTCAGAGGTCTTACCAGTGTATAAGGAGCAAAATAGAAAAGGCCAGCGTATAGCAGAATTTAATATGTGGCTAAAGGAGTGGTGTAAAGGAGAAGGCTTTGGTTATATTAGTCACGATGTCTGTAGCTGGTCCAATGAAAAAATGTACAAAAGAGATGGTCTGCATCCATCCAAGAAAGGGACTGAGTTACTTGGCAATAAATTCACAGCTTTTCTGGAGGAATATTTAAACTAAACAATGGGGACAGTGAGTTAATTGATACAGAACATCACTGTCCCTGGCAATCTAAGAAAATAGGGGAACTCAGGCACCACACAAGTTATGTAGCAAGTAAACACAGGGTCAGTCATAAAGGACTCAAATGTCTATACACCAATGTGCAGAGTATGAATAGTAGGCAGGGTGAACTAGAAATTCAGGTAAATGAGAGCAGATATGATATTGTTGCCATTATGGAAACATGGTGGGACGAAACCCACAAATGGAACACATAGCTAGAGGGATTTAAATTATTTAAAAGAAACAGACTAAACAAAAGAGGAGGTGGAGTTGCCCTATATATAAGAAATAACTTTATCTCTACAGAAATAGAGCACAACAATGATGGAAACTGTAAACTTGAATGTATTTGGGTCAATATTAAAGGGGGGGAAATAACATTGCCATACGTGTATACTATAGGCCGCCCAACCAAGCAGAGGAAAAAGATGAACTTTTTGCTAGTCAGTTAACTAAGGTATGTAGGAAGTGCATCACAATAGTAATGGGGGACTTTAATTAACCTGATATCAACTGGGAGACAAATTCTGCACTAAGTGGAAGATCTAACAGATTCCTGACAAACCTAGCAAACAACTTTCTCTCCCAAAAAGTAGAGAAGGGAACTAGGGGATTAGTCATATTGGATTTAATTCTCACTAACAGAGATGAAATGATAAAAAGTGTCGAAGCCACATGAACCTTGGGGGGAAGTGATCATGCAATATTGGAATTCAACATTATGGAAGCACAAGCAATAGAATACAGCCAAACTAGAGTCTTGGACTTTAAAAGAGCTAATTTCAATAAACTTAGAGAGACCTTGGGAAGAATTCCATGGATGAGAATCCTAAAGGGGACAACAACTCAAGAAGCTTGGGAAATTTTGAAAAGTGAGATAATAAAGGCCTAGTCTAGCACAATACCAACAAAGAAGAAAAATAACAGCTCTCAAAAGAAACCAGCATGGCTGCATAAAGAACTCTCTGATAAACTGAAAGATAAAAAGGACAAGTATAAGAAGTGGAAAGAGGGGCACATAACTAAGGCAGAATATCAGCAAACAGCCCATGCCTGCAAAGATGAAGTGAGGGAAGCTAAGGCTCAAAATGAACTAAGGCTTGCGACCAAAGTCAAAAATAACAAAAAAAAGCTTCTTTCAACATATAAGAAACAAGAAAAAAGTGAAGGAAATGATTGGTCCATTAGTGGGGGAAAGTGGCAAGAAGGTGACAAGCAACAGGGAGAAAGCAGAACTATTTAACTCGTTTTTTGCATCTGTCTTTACACAAAGGGGAAAAACAGTCCAACCTACCAAAACCAGTGCCATAAAAAACAGAATAGAAACGCAAGTTAAGATAGGCAAGAAAATGGTAAGTGAGCACCTGTCCAGCCTAGACGAGTTCAAATCACCAGGACCAGATGGATTACACCCCAAGGTTCTCAAGGAACTGGCAGACGTGATCTCAGAACCACCAAACTATATTTTTCAAAGATCCTGGAGCACTGGGGTGCCCCAGGCCTCTGTTCTTTCAACATCTTCATCAATGATTTGGATGAGGGGATAGATGGGGAACTCATCAAATTTGCAGACGACACCAAGCTGGCAGGAATAGCCAATACTCCAGAAGATAGGCTTAAGATACAGGAGGATCTGGACAGACTCGAACACTGGGCACTATCTAACAAAATGAAATTCAATGGTGAAAAAAGTAAGGTTCTACATTTAGGCAAGAAAAATCAAATGCACAGGTATAGTATAGGTGGTACCTTGCTCAATAGTAGTAACTGTGAGAGAGATCTCGGGGTCCTAGTGGACAATCACTTAAATATGAGCCAGCAGTGTGTTGCAGCTGCCAAAAAAGCCAACACAGTGCTAGGCTGCATTAACAGAGGGATAGAATCAAGATCACCACTTTACAATGCCTTGGTAAGGCCACACCTGCAATACTGCATCCAGTTTTGGTCATCATGATGTAAAAAAGATGTTGAGACTCTAGAAAGAGTACAGAGAAGAGCAACAAAGATGATTGGGGGACTGGAGGCTAAAACATATAGGGAACGGTTGCTGGAATTGGGTATGTGTAGTTTAATGAAGAGAAGGGTGAGGGGTGACATGATAGCAGTGTTCCAATATCTCAGGGGCTACCACAAAGAAGAGGGAGCCAAGCTATTCTCCAAAGCACCTGAAAGCAGGACAAGAAGCAATGGATGGAAACTAGTCAAGGAGAGAAGCAACCTAGAACTAAGGAGAAACTTCCTGACAGTTAGAACAACTAACAAGTGGAACAACCTGCCTCCAGAAGTGGTGAATGCTCCAACACTGGAATTTTTTAAGAAGAGACTGGCCAGCCATTTGTCTGAAATGGTATAGGGTTTCCTGCCTGAGCAGGGGGTTGGACTAGATGACCTCCAAGGTCCCTTCCAACTTCTTCTTCTTCTTCTTCTTCTTCTTCTTCTTCTTCTTCTTCTTCTTCTTCTTCTTCTTCTTCTTCTTCTTATTATTATTATTATTATTATTATTATTATTATTATTATTATTATTATTATTATTATTATTATTATTATTGCTTTTCCAAAAAGCAACTGGATTTTCTTGGCTTTTGTTTTCCTTGACAATGCTTCGCTTCTCATCGAAAGAGCTCCTTCAATTCTTTAGTTCAGATTGGATGAAATGCAAAACTTTTTCAAGGAAAAAAACAAAGTCCAGTTGCCTTTTAGAAAAGCACCTTTGGGATCTGAGAGAGAGAAAGAAAGGAAAAGAGAGGAAGGGAGGGAGATTAGGTATGATTTAGTGACAAAATTTCCATGATTCTTTTCTGGAAATATCTGTGGTACTTGAGTTTTGGGCCCACAGTTCCTTACCGGGAAATGCCACCCTCTGCCTGGTATCCCCTGAATTAGGAGAGCCCACTTTTAACTTCAATTGAGCTTCTCTTTCATTCCAAAGTAAAACACAGCAGAACACTGTGAAAACCCAGTGTTTTGAAGCTGGCTCCTCAAGTGTTCACACTGAACACATTGATACTGCTGTTAATAAATATTCCAGAAGAGAAAGTGGTTCTCATCCAGATGTGCTCAGAAAACCCCATCCCCATGCTGCAGTCCCAGTTCATCTGAGAAACCCCCAAGTTGAGAAGACTGTATTGCAAGACCTTTTAGCTAGTGGATTTCAACTTGGTTAAAAATAGACAATGGCAAGCAATTTCCTTCAATAATACTCCTGAACATTGAGAGTTTTTGACCCGTTGTTACTTACTAAACTGAGCAACTGATGCTTGACCATTATCTATCAAAACATCTCAGTTCCAGAGCAATTCACAGCTTCTATTTGCACAAAAATGGCACATGCAGAGCATGTATGAATCTGATTTACAATCCAGTTAGCATGATGTGAAAGCATTTGGGCATGAAAGGAGGACAATCTCTCTCATTTAAGTAGCATCCACTATTTAATAGAGTCAAACACAATCAAGTCATTATTGCTGAGAGCATGACAGGGAATGTGGAAATGGGGATCCATTTCCAGAGGTCAGTTGCCAGGAACAAGCTTCTAAACACAGACAAAATTAGCCCCAAAGAATAATGTTTCCAGATGTTGCTGGTCTCTACATCCACCCCAAACAATTAGGCCACTCTCACACCACTAGAATTTATCTGTGGAGGTGCAACTATTGGCTTAAGGAAGACAAATTGTGGCCACCATTATTATCCCCTCAGGATCATGATTGCTGAAAGCTAATTATTCTTCTACAATTTTAAAGTAGCTAGAACATGAAATTATAGAATAAGCCTTAATGCAGATTTAAATTCGGTTTAACAATAACACACTTGAAAACTTCTCCCAAAGCCAGGGAAAACAAGAACAAAACCCTCAGTCTTGCTTCTTTACAGCTTTGCCTTGGGCTCCTCTGAATTCTCAGCCTCTAAAAGGTTCCCCATCCCAGAACCTCAAGTCACACTAAAAATATTTTAAAATCATCCTCTCCCCAATAAATCCCCCCTGGCTGTTGTACTCCATAGCTCAAGGGCACATGAGATAGATCAGCAATCCCCAACCTTTCCAGTTTGCTGGCCTGGGCCGGCAAGGGGGACATGTGAGTGGCACGAGCAAGCAGGTGTACACAGCTCCATTTGTGTGAGCGGTGTGCATGCGCACCTTCTGCTCACACAAATGGAGCTTCGTGTGCAAGCAGCGGGTACTTGTGCTTGCGCATGAAGCTCCACTCATGTGAGTGGTAGGCACTTGTGCTCATGTGCAAAGTTTCACTCGTGCAAGCAGAGGGCTCTTGCACTCATGCGGAAAGCTCCATTTGCATGACTGGAGCTCCATGCGCACAAGCTTGCCCATTTCTTTTGCAGCCAAGTTTCGAACAGGCCACAGCCCAGGGGTTGGGGACCCCGAGATAGACGATTTAAAGAGTAGTCGTATGAGGCTGACATATGATTATCAATGAGATGTTTTGCAGATGGGTGGCATAAAATTTTAATTAATAAATAAATCTGTTTATGTGTTTAAGGTAAACATCTTTCAGGGAAAAAAGTTGCCCAAGTGATCTGCAGTTCTCCAAATCACATTTCAGACAATTGTTCAGATGGCTTGCTTCAAGTGTTCTTTGTAGATCTCTCAAAGTATATATTGACCTTGTCCCATTTTTCTGCTGAAAGGGGAAGGAGGAGGACAGAACAGACTAGGACAGAGAAAGAAGGGAGAAGTGTGCCCACTTTTAAGTCTCACCCTGCTTAGGTCCAGCATGATCTTCCCCAAAACTTAACATCCTGAAAGATGCAACCTTTTGCTTGAACAATATTGTATTCCCCATGTCTGGGCTATATTCTGCAGAAAGACCTCATGCTACTAAAATGCCTGCAACACTGGGTACTGTGGTCATATGGAACATTTAAGATTTATTCAAAGAAGAAACAATACAGGTATTCCTCAATTTATAACAGTTCATTTAGTGGCCATTCAAAGTTACAACAGCATTGTAAAAAGTTACTCATGACCATTTTTCATAGTTACAACTGTTGCAGCATCCTCACAGTCACATGATCAAAATTCAGATGTTTGGCAACTGGTTCATATTTATGACAGTTGCAGTGTCCCGGGGTAATATGATACCTTTTGCAAACTTCTGACAAACAAAGTCAATGGGGAAGCCAGATTCACTTAACAACCATGTTACTAACTTAACAGCTGCAATGGCAAGAAATCATGGCAAGAAAAGTCGTAAAATGGGGCAAATGGGGCAAAAATCACTTAACAAATGTCTAGCTTAGGAACAGAAATTTTGGGCTCAATTGTGATTGTAAGTTGAGGACTACCTGTACAGCTGACAATTATGGCTAGGTTTATAATCAGGTTATCTCTGCTAGTCCAGGCAAGTAAAATTAAGGCAATCCAAATTCAGATATGAATTTGCCTTTCCCATAACTTGTTTGGGCAAAAGCACATTGATAAATAGAACTACATAAACCATTCTATGTTACCAGTTTACCAGTTTACATAGTCAGCATATTGCCCCCAACAATCTGGGTCCTCATTTTATTGATCTCAGAAGGATGGAAGGCTGAGTCAAACTTGATCCGATCAGAATCAAACACCTGGCAGTCGGCAGAATTAGCCTGCAACACTGCATTCAAACCACTGTGCCACCATGGCTCATTGCCCATAGATTACTACTATTAGGAATTCCAGCAATTAAACGGATAAAAATCAGTATCATTTTACTTTGTGACTGCAGGGGATGCGGGGGAAGGTAGAGAGAGAATGCTTATTTTTTATAGATTATGAGCATGCCTTATAGTACGTTAGAACAACAAAAGGCAAATTGTACTATCTTACTTCAATGTTCTATTGTGCAAAAGTGGATAGTGACCGTGTGCTAAAATCCAACCAAATCAAATCTGAAAGAGAGGAAGCCATTGAACGAAGAAAAGCAACCAGGGGGAAAAGAAGTCAGGGGCTGGGCGGGGGGGGGACACCTAGTAGCATTTAAGGTTTAGATAACAGTTGATCAAGAAACGGAGGGATAACAACTAAGGAAAATGAGAGAGATATCCTGTCACCTTTGCTCTGAAGCTTGGAATGGTGTGAACTTTATGTATGTGGCGCTTAATGCTATTGGAAATGGATTCTGTGCTTATTCTCTGTCAGTTTTGTAGTGACCTCAAGGGGCCTCTGTTTCTACAACAGAGCAAGGATTTTACTCATTTGAGGACTATTTAGAATCTTAGACAGTACATACTGGCTTGTAGGGGTTTTTTGTGAAATGAACAGAATAAATTATGAATGACTTAATTTTACATGACAAAAAATATGTGTCTAGCACTAAGCTATTGCTTGGAATACAAAATATAATATGTACCTCTTTTTTTTCTATTGGTGTGTGTGTGTATTTTCTTTTACACATGTTTAAAAAGAAGAGGGGGGGGAAACTTCCCAGGAGTCACATTCCCAACCCTCCGATTTAATCTGCCGTTGCTGTTTTCTTATACAACCTGTCACATCCAGTGACTTATTACTATATTGGGCTCATTTTTTTTTTAATCATCGTGAAATTTCCTTTTGCTATTCCTCCTGCAGATGTGGGTATTTTAAGACCTGCTATTGTTATGCCTGGGTCAAGTCTTGGGTTTTCTCTTAAAATAAAAATTGGGGAAGGGAAAATAAAGAAGTCTTAAGGTTTGTTCTTCTTTTGAAATGCATCATTCTTCATGGGCTCCCTGCTCGACAGCGTATCATCAAGGGCATCTTCACCTCCAAAGAAGATGAATGGCTATGCACACAGCAGCAAGTTTTCAGAAGGGCCTTGAGCCTAAAATGACCAATGGGAGCTGCTCTGGTTTTGTTAACTAATCGACTGGAACCTCTGAGCAATGGCAGTCGTTAGGAACGAAAGTGCCATAGCAAAGCCCAGATAGCCAGGCTACTCTTTGAAAGGAAAGATAACTGTGACAAGTGCTATATCCTGGTGCTACCTGAAAGTGTGTCTCAGTGGACTGCTGTTTCTGCCAGTCTCTGGCCAGTGGGCCCACTTGTAAAGCATAGTCAGCATCTGGGAGAGGAATTCAGAGTCTTGCCTAATGACCACCAAATGGAGTTCTGGTTCTAAAGATGAGCCAAGTCAAAAAGGGAGAATAGAGGAGTTTTAATTGCTCATTTCATATGACTCTAACTTTTCCTCCCATGTTTTTTTTTTACTTTCCTCCCATTTCACTGGAAAACTTACTCTAAATATAAGCTCTAAATATCAGCATTCAGCATCTGTAAACAGCTGTCAGCTCTTCAACTAACTATGAAGCCTCACTATTATCCGCATCCTTTCTTTAAATTATTCTTGTTTGACCTAGAAAGCAAAAGCAGTCCCAAAATAAAACTAGGTGGCCTCCTCTATGAGCAATTCATTATTCCAATGCTCTGGAATATGTGTGTGTGATATGTTTATATATATGTGTATATATATACATGACCACGGAGACGTCCTCGGACAAGCGCTGGCTCTTCGGCTTTGAAACGGAGATGAGCACCGGCCCCTAGAGTCGGAAACGACTAGCACGCGTGTGCGGGGGAACCTTTACCATATATATATATATATATATATATATATATATATATATATATATATATATATATATATATATATATATATATATATATATATATATATATATATATGAAGCCACCAGCCTGAGGATGACGGATGAGATTTCGTCGAAACGTTGCTCTTCTACCTTCAATTCTACATGGGAAAAAACCCGAATGACCTCAGAAAACATATATATGGGACAAATCTTTATTTCCTGTCTCAGCCTAACCGAAGGCCATCGACAGGCAGTAGTCACAACAGTGACAGCTCATATTTATATATATATAAAGCAGAGGTGCTCAGAGGTTCTGTCACTGGGAGCGATGCCGGTGTCTTGCTACGGCGTCGCCGCCCGTCCTTTGCACCCCCGCCCCTGCAGCTCAGAGCCACATGCCACGGGGATTCCCCTCCCCACAGCTGCCCTGGGGATTCCCCTCCCCGCAGTTGCCACGCCGCAGCCCGTACTGAGCCCCCACCCAGAGCTGCTCCGAACCCCAACCCAGAGCTGTGTTCCTCGTAGCAGTGGTGTCCGGCACCAAACAGCCTCTTTCCAACCACATCCAGAAAAATTTGTAACAAACATTGGAATTCTCAATGCCATGTTTGGTATTTTCCAGCAATCTGTTACTGGAAGGAAAAAGCAATCCCTGCTGCATTACTGATCCCAGAGAAGTATTTGCATGTATGCAGGTATCCTTAGGGTGCCATAGTTATGGATGAGAAATATTGGTTGCAAAGTTGGCATTTCTGGATGTAATACAGATATTTTGGACTTATTTTTGTTTCTTTGCATGTTTGATATTTTTAAAAAGGCATATGCTACTGACTAAACCTATGCACATATGTAACATCTTTTGCTAGGATACATGACCACTGCTTGTCCAGAAAAGTGAAAGATTGTGACTAAACAAAGTTTTAATGTACAGATAATACCACCAGAAATTATTTTAGTCTTTTTAATAAATGTTGTTATTGATGTTAAGCTCACCATGGAAAACATCATATATTGTTATGTATATACTAGGTTAATTTTTTAAAGATTGAAGTGCAACATAACTAGATTCTAAATAATCTATTTTTCAAAACACACAACAGTCCAAACAGTAAAAGTAAAGTCCAAATTAAGAATATTTCATTCTTAAGAATTGTTTAATTGAAAGTGGTTTAGTTGTAATAGATGGTTATAGATTCAAAATAGTTTTCAAGAGTATTTACAAAAAATTTGTTGTTGTTGTTGTTGTTAGTTGCGAAGTCGTGTCCGACCCATCGCGACCCTATGGACAACGTTCCTCCAGGCCTTCCTGTCCTCTACCATTCTCTGGAGTCCATTTAAGCTCACGCCTACTGCTTCAGTGACTCCATCCAGCCACCTCATTCTCTGTCGTCCCCTTCTTCTATTGCCCTCAATCTTTCCCAGCATTAGGCTCTTCTCCAGTGAGTCCTTCCTTCTCATTAGGTGGCCAAATTATTTGAGTTTTAGCTTCAGGATCTGGCCTTCTAAAGAGCAGTCAGGGTTGATCTCCTCTAGGACTGACTGGTTTGATCTCCTTGCAGTCCAAGGGACTCGCAGGAGTCTTCTCCAGCACCACAGTTCAAAGGCCTCAATTCTTTGGTGCTCAGCCTTTTTTATGGTCCAGCTTTCACTGCCATACATTGCAACTGGGAAGACCATAGCCTTGACTATATGCACTTTTGTTGACAGGCTGATGTCTCTGCTTTTTAGTGTGCTGTCTAGATTTGCCATGGCTTTCCTCCCGAGGAGCAAGCATCTTTTAATTTCTTGGCTACAGTCCCCATCTGCAGTGATCTTGGAGCCCAGGAAAATAAAATCTGTCACTACCTCCATTTCTTCCCCATCTATTTGCCAGGAATTGAGAGGGCTGGATGCCATGATCTTGGTTTTCTTAATGTTTAGTTTCAACCCAACAAAAGATACTATTTTTTTTCTAGCATCAGCTAAATTAGACATATTACATTGAGAAAATGTTTCTCATTTCTTTCCTGTTACCTTTATTGATTTCATTGCAGAGTTGTTAACATAGGAAATAGATTGTTTTGTTATCTAATTTTACCTTCCAAAAAACAGAAGCAGATGAAAAATGCGAGGTTCTTTCCTGTTGGCTTTTTTGAATTAGCTGTTTTAGATTCTAAAAGTTTAGTTCCTAAAGAAGTAACCTTGTAAATAATTGTAATGTCCTCCTCTAGTGCAGGGTAGGCAACCTTGGCTCTTTTATGACTCAAGGACTTCAACTCCCAGAATTCCTCAGCCAGCATGGCTCAGCTTGGAAACCTCTCTCTTTCCCCTCAGCGTGGCTGGCTGAGGATTTCTGGGAGTTGAAGTCCACGAGTCATAAAAAAGAGCCAAGATTGCCTACTCCTAAAGCCAATAGAGGGAGCTTTCCCCAACCCCCCCAAAAAGGTGCCAGAGCGTTCTATGAGAAAAAAAGCTGTGTGTGTGTGTGTGTGTGTGTATACCGATGTACTAGGAAAGGATCTTTGCTCAAAACGTCTTAAGCATCAAAGTAGCCAACTCACCTCTATCCTTTGCCTCAGCTACAGCACTCATATCCCAGGCCATCTTTACATCTCCAAAGGAGAAAACAAATAACGGAAAGACGCCTAATGTTCTTCATCTTGACCACAGTGGTTGGGGAGGGCTCTAGTTAACAGATTTTGAGGTCAGAGGTTTGGAAATACCACAGTGGGATAAGGGATATTGGATTCAGGAATCTTTGTAGGCCACAGAGTGACAATGACAATGTGGTTGCTGTGAAAGCAAATGCATTCACAGAATCATAATGACCAGATCATGGGATGCTGTAACTCGGCATGTCAAACTTGCAATGTCATGTGACGTCACACAATGTATCGTGACTTTTTCCCCATTGCCGGCAATGGGGAAGGCGTGCTTTTGTCATGATGCATCCAGCCTGCGGGCCGGCAGTTTGACATGCCTGCTGTAACTGGAATTCAGTACCCTGTTCTGGATAAACTGGACTCACAGAAGTTTAATGGTGAAAACAAATCAAGTGCCCAAGGAATCCTTGTTTGCCATCTGAAGAAATCAACCTTAAACCAGGAAAAGCTACATCCATGATATGTTTGTTAGTCCTTAAGATGCAACAAAAGTACATATGGTTTTAAACTGTAATAGTATTTTTTAAAAACAGCGTTACAGAATAACAGAGTTTGAAGGGACCTTGGGGGTCTTCTAGTCCAACCTCCTGTTCAAGCAGGAGGCCCTATGCCATTTTAGACAAATGGCTGCCCAGTCTCTTCTTAAAAGCCTCCAGTGATGGGGCATCCACAACTTGAAGGAAAGCCATTCCACTGGTTAATTGTTCTCTCTGTCAGGAAATTTGTCCTTAGTTCTAGGTTGCATTGCATTGTCAGTATGCTTCTTGAGGCATACTGCTTCAAGCTAAGAACTTGATGATTTCCAAACTAAGAACTTGATGGCTTTTCTAAACATTTGGTTACTTAATTATGCTTGATGCAACATCTTTTTAAAAACCTGGCTGAACTCTTTTCCTACAAAATCACCACTAGAGGGCAGGAAATGACTAGTCTCCATGTGATTCCTTAAATTAAGAGTGTGTGTTTATGTGTGCGTGTACTTATGCATGTTTTGTTCATTAATACAGTACATGCGTAAGTCAATTGAAAAGCTTATAAATGAATCATGATACTTCTGCTTAAGTGTAACAGTATTTCAAATATGTGAAGGACAAATTCACAAATATGGGAATTTCCACTCATACTTCAGTTAAAAAAAGTTCAGTAAAAAATAATTCCTAAAGTTATTTTTGTTATGTATAATGCCAAAATGCACGTATGCTTTTTATGACTCAAAGAAATGAGAATGACAATTTTTGATATTAACTTATCCTTCCATGAGAACTTTTGTACTAGCCTAATCAAATGATACTTGAGGGTTAATTTTTAAACATGATCTTTTGAAAAAAGAATGATGGGAAATGGAAATTTTTATAAAGAGTACTCTTAACAACCTGAGATGTAATATTATTCGCAAACATTAGACTTTAAATTCAGGATGATTCAGAAATGCAAGTCAAAATCTTTCAAAGGCATCTGATGTGTGTCTTCTTACAGTGTGTCTTTCTAAAAATAGGATGTGCCTGAAATAAGTTATAATAGGGTTTTATTCTAGCTTATTGCCTTGTGTAAAGTCTACTAATCATGGTTTGTAAAGTATGGCTTAAGGTTTTAGTATAATGCATGAACACATCCAATTTTTGTTTAATCAACAAGCCAGAATGTTTTGGTCTTCTCTTAGCCTGGGAAGGAGGAAGCTTTTTCAAAAAACAAATTACAGCATCAGCATATGAGGAGAATCCTTCCTTATCTGGTAGATGGTTGGCTGCAGCTCCTGCTCATCCAGGCATAGTTACCATAAGAATGATAAAGGCTCTGCCCTAAGAATAAATGGGGCCCTAAAAGAGAATTTATTTCATTGCTGAGATTTATGTGACATGATCAACGAGTAGTCCTCAATGGACCTACATCCACATGGAAAGAAGTAAGCAGTGGGGTACCACAAGGTTCCATCTTAGGCCCAGTATTCTTCAATATCTTCATCAATGACTTAGATGAGGGAATTGAAGGGGAACTCATCAAATTCGCAGATGACACCAAACTAGCAGGAGTAGCCATCACCCCAGAAGACAAACACAGGATCCAAAAAGATCTTGACCAACTTGAACAATAGGCCCTATCCAACAAAATGAGTTTCAATGTGGAGAAAAGCAAAGTTTTACATTTAGGCAGGAAAACTCAAAGGTATTGAGTACAGATTAGGCGAGACCTGGCTCAAAAACAGTGACTGTGAGAGGGACCTTGGAGTCCTAGTGGACGATCACTTGTCTATGAGCCAGCAGTGTGCAGCAGCAACCAAAAAAGCTGGGTTGTATAAACAGAGGCATAGAATCAAGATCACGACAAGTACTATCTGCTTTAACTAAGAAGCAGGCGAGACAGCAAGTTAACGTTTAACTTTTATTCCGAACCAGGCAAAGAACAAGAGAACATGACTTCTATTTATACTGACAGCTGCCGGCGGCTTGACCAATCAGGGGTGAGTCTGTTCCCGCGCCGCAGTCGCCGCCAATCAGGGCCGTCCGGTTTTGACAGCTCGGAGCTGTCATCTGTAGCGCGTGTAGAGCTGTCAATTGTTGGCGCTTGCGCGGTTTCGTCCGGCAGCTTTTGACAGCTGTCAAAAGCTGCCGTGGTTTTACCTCAGCCCTTAATATAATAATAACTAGTAAATACACAACACTATCACCGCTTTATAAAGCCCTAGTAAGACCACACCCACAATACTGCAGCCAATTTTGGTCACCATACCACAAAACAGAGTTTGGAAAAAATTCAAAGAAGAGCAACTAAGATGATTGGGGCCTGGAGACTAAAACATACAAAGAACGGCTACGGGATTTGGGTCTGGCTAGGAAAAGAAGAAATAGGGGAGACATGATAGCAGTGTTCCAGTATCTGAGGGGCTGCCACAAGGCAGAGGGGGCCAGGTTGTTCACCAAAGCACCAGATGGAAGGATGAGAAACACCGGTTGGAAACTGACTAAAGAGAGAAGCAACCTGGAACTAAGGAGAAATTTCCTGACAGTGAGGACAATCAACTAGTGGAACAGCTTACCACCAGAAATCGTGCGTGCTCCATCACTGGAGATTTTTAAGAAGAGACTGGACATACACCTGAGATGATATAGGTTCTCCTGCTTGAGCAGGGGGCTGGACTAGAAGACCTCTAAAGCACCTTCCAGCTCTATTCTATTCATTCCCTTTCAATAAAATGGCTGTGAGAATCTTGTGATGGGATCTAATCAACTGTCAAAAGTTTGACACACATTCTTTAATTTGATTTATATAGATGTCCATCAACAAAGAACAAAAAAAGATAAATAATAAACAATAGAAGTAACAAAATAAGCATAATGACATCTGAGGGCAACCTGAGCCACTGTTTTTCAAACTTGAAAACTTTTAAGATTTGTAGATTGCATTTCCTGTAATTCCCCAGCTACCATTTCATAATTACACGCTGGCTGAGCAATTCTGGGAGTTGAAGTCCACACATTTTAATGTTGTGAAGTTTGAAAAACAATGCTTTAAATCAAACCCACAACCATAAACATATCAAGAAAAAAATCTGGTGGGCTCATTCAACCTGTCACATGACATAATAATAATAATAATAATAATAATAATAATAATAATAATAATAATAATAATAATAATAAGAAGAAGAAGAAGAAGAAGAAGAAGAAGAAGAAGAAGAAGAAGAAGAAGAAGAAGAAGAAGAAGAAGAAGAAGAAGAAGAAGAAGAAGAAGAAGAAGAAGAAGAAGAAGAAGAAGAAGAAGAAGAAGAAGAAGAAGAAGAAGAAGAAGAAGAAGAAGTTGGAAGGGACCTTGGAGGTCATCTAGTCCAACCCCCTGCTCAGGCAGGAAACCCTATACCATTTCAGACAAATGGCTGGCCAGTCTCTTCTTAAAAACTTCCAGTGTTGGAGCATTCACCACCTCTGGAGGCAGGTTGTTCCACTGGTTAATTGTTCTAACTGTCAGGAAGTTTCTCCTTAGTTCTAGGTTGCTTCTCTCCTTGACTAGTTTCCATCCGTTGCTTCTCGTCCTGCTTTCAGGTGCTTTGGAGAATAGCTTGACTCCCTCTTCTTTGTGGCAGCCCCTGAGATATTGGAACACTGCTATCATGTCACCCCCTCGTCCTTCTCTTCATTAAACTAGACATACTCAATTCCAGCAACCGTTCCCTATATGTTTTAGCCTCCAGTCCCCCAATCATCTTTGTTGCTCTTCTCTGTACTCTTTCTAGAGTCTCAACATCTTTTTTACATTGTGATGACCAAAACTGGATGCAGTATTCCAGGTGTGGCCTTACCAAGGCATTGTAAAGTGGTATTAGTACTTCACGTGATCTTGATTCTATCCCTCTGTTAATGCAGCCTAGCACTGTGTTGGCTTTTTTGGCAGCTGCAGCACACTGCTGGCTCATATTTAAGTGATTGTCCACTACGACTCCGAGATCTCTCTCACAGTTACTACTATTGAGCAAGGTACCACCTATACTATACCTGTGCATTTGATTTTTCCTGCCTAAATGTAGAACCTTACTTTTTTCACCATTGAATTTCATTTTGTTAGATAGCGCCCAGTGTTCGAGCCTGTCCAGATCCTCCTGTATCTTAAGCCTATCTTCTGGAGTATTGGCTATTCCTGCCAGCTTGGTGTCGTCTGCAAATTTGATGAGTTCCCCATCTATCCCCTCATCCAAATCGTTGATGAAGATGTTGAAGAGCACTGGGCCCAGAACAGAGCCCTGGGGCACCCCACTACACACTTCCTTCCATGTAGATACAGTTCCATTGAGGACCACACGCTGAGTACGGCCTGTCAGCCAGCTACAAATCCATCTGGTGGTGATGCTATCTAACCCACATTTTTCTATCTTATCAAGTAGTAGGTTGTGATCTACTTTATCAAATGCCTTACTGAAGTCCAAGTAAATTATATCTACAGCATTCCTCTGGTCCACTAGTTTTGTCACTTGGTCAAAGAATGCAATAAGATTTGTCTGGCATGATCTGTTTTTAACAAACCCATGTTGGCTTTTAGTGATAACTTGATGCAAACAAAGTGTTCACTGATTTGTTGTTTGATTATCTTTTCCAGAATCTTCCCAGGTACTGAGGTCAGGCTGATAGGTCTGTAGTTTCCTGGATCTATTATTTTCCCTTGTTTTGAAGATGGGAACTACATCAGCTCTCTTCCAGTCCTCTGGTAGTTTTCCAGTGCTCCAGGATCTTTGAAAAATATAGTTCAGTGGTTCTGAGATCACGCCTGCCAGTTCCTTGAGAACCTTGGGGTGTAATCCATCTGGTCCTGGTGATTTGAACTCATCTAGGCTGGACAGGTGCTCACTTACCATTTTCTTGCCTATCTTAACTTGCGTTTCTATTCTGTTTTTTATGGCACTGGTTTTGGTAGTTTGGACTGTTTTTCCCCTTTGTGTGAAGACAGATGCAAAAAACGAGTTAAATAGTTCTGCTTTCTCCCTGTTGCTTGTCACCTTCTTGCCACTTTCCCCCACTAATGGACCAATCATTTCCTTCACTTTTTTCTTGTTTCTTATATGTTGAAAGAAGCTTTTTTTTGTTATTTTAGACTTTGGTCGCAAGCCTTAGTTCATTTTGAGCCTTAGCTTCCCTCACTTCATCTTTGCAGGCACGGGCTGTTTGCTGATATTCTGCCTTAGTTATGTGCCCCTCTTTCCACTTCTTATACTTGTCCTTTTTATCTTTCAGTTTATCAGAGAGTTCTTTATGCAGCCATGCTGGTTTCTTTTGAGAGCTGTTATTTTTCTTCTTTGTTGGTATTGTGCTAGACTGGGCCTTTATTATCTCACTTTTCAAAACTTCCCAAGCTTCTTGAGTTGTTTTCCCCTTTAGGATTCTCATCCATGGAATTCTTCCCAAGGTCTCTCTATGTTTATTGAAATTAGCTCTTTTAAAGTCCAAGACTCTAGTTTGGCTGTGTTCTATTGCTTGTGCTTCCACAATGTTGAATTCCAATATTGCATGATCACTTCCCCCCAAGGTTCCTGTGGCTTCGACACTTTCTATCATTTCATCTCTGTTAGTGAGAATTAAATCCAATATGGCTAATCCCCTAGTTCCCTTCTCTACTTTTTGGGAGAGAAAGTTGTCTGCTAGGTTTGTCAGGAATCTGTTAGATCTTCCACTTGGTGCAGAATTTGTCTCCCAGTTGATATCAGGGTAATTAAAGTCCCCCATTACTATTGTGATGTGCTTCCTACATACCTTAGATAACTGACTAGCAAAAAGTTCATTTTTCCTCTGCTTGGTTGGGCGGCCTATAGTATACACCTATGGCAATGTCATTTTTCCCACTTTTATATTGACCCAAATGCATTCAAGTTTACAGTTTTCATCATTGTTGTGCTCTATTTCTGTAGAGATAAAGTTATTTCTTATATATAGGGCAACTCCACCTCCTCTTTTGTTTAGTCTGTTTCTTTTAAATAATTTAAATGCCTCTAGCTGTGTGTTCCATTTGTGGGTTTTGTCCCACCATGTTTCCGTAATGGCAACAATATCATATCTGCCCTCATTTACCTGAATTTCTAGTTCACCCTGCTTACTGTTCATACTCTGCGCATTGGTGTATAGACATTTGAGTCCTTTATGACTGACCCTCTGTTTACTTGCTACATAACTTGTGTGGTGCCTGAGTTCCCCTATTTTCTTAGATTGCCAGGGACAGTGATGTTCTGTATCAATTAACTCACTGTCCCCGTTGTTTAGTTTAAATCTTCCTCCAGAAAAGCTGTGAATTTATTGCCAAGTAACTCAGTCCCTTTCCTGGATGATATGCAGACCATCTCTTTTGTACATTTTTTCATTGGACCAGCTACAGACATTGTGAATAATATAACCAAAGCCTTCTCCTTTACACCACTCCTTTAGCCACATATTAAATTCTGCTATACGCTGGCCTTTTCCATTTTGCTCCTTATACACTGGTAAGACCTCTGAAAAAGTGAGCCTACAGCCTATTCTGCTGAGTTCCTGCCCCAAGCTCTGGAAATCATTCTGCACAGAGTGTACATCGTTTTGGGACAGATCGTTAGTGCCAAGATGTACAATAGCATCCACATTACAGTCTTTGCTGGCATTGTTGACTATTTTGAAAATATGCTTCTTGTCCCTACTGGCAGTAGCACCTGGAAGACACCTGACCTCTTTTGAAACCATCCTTTCCTAAATTTACATCCCTTATAATTGAATCACCAACCAGAAGGTGGCTTCTCTTTTGGGGTACCTTTCTTTCTTGCATTACTGATGTTTAATACCTGATTCGCACTTCTCCCTGTCATAAACAAGTTCATCTCGGACCATGGTCCCCTGCTTATTTGAGTTATCATCACAATTACCTTGACCTGTTTCCTTAATGTCCCTGTTAAGGTCAGCAAGGGCACTGTATCTGTTATGCAGGGACACAGCGAAAGCTTTGGGTTTATGGTTCACAGCTCTCACCCTGCCAGATCCCACGGTTGTCCACACTGCCCTTCTCCTGCAGGATCTTTGCAGTAGAGGGGGCTGATAGTGTGGAGGCTCAGTAAAGTAGGAGGGCTGAACTGAACACCTGATTTCTGCCTGAAGACCACAGATTACAGACCCTAGATGAATAATCTGTCCTTGTAGACTAGTGATTTGTGTACAGATAGGACAGTTTCCCAGTTTGAAAAGAGTGCTGCGAAAGACAGCTGCAAAACAAGTGTTGCACTGAACTAAGCCAGACATGCTGAAAGGAATCTCAGATGCACATGTGAACCCTTTTTCTGTTAGTGGCCTGGTCCCACCATAAGGTCATGTTATGCAACAATGCTTGTGGTGGAAGAAGTGAATGTTTCAAAGGTAAGGCACAAGGTTTTTTTTGTCTGCTATTCTCACCAAATCTAACCCAAACCCACATTTTAGTATGTGATATACAACTTACTCCCAAAGGTGAGAAGTTCAGAGACAACATCACAAATTTTGATGGGTCACCATATTTCTTAAAGCACTCTCCACTTTACTTGGAATGTCCTGGAAAAAAGTATCCTGGGAAAAACCAAGCTCTAACAATTAAAATTGACAAATCTGGAAGAATGCGTTGTTCCTTCCAAATGTTTTCCCCCGCCCCAGGATGGTTTTTCAGAAATGCTTATTTCATGCCCATTTTAACAGGGAAACTAGCAAAAACAGAGAATGCTGGAAAAATCTGCATCTGTGTTGCATCTATATTCAGTGTTATATAGGAGTCGGAGTCACTGAATCTAGTGAGATTCACTTCAAAGTAGGCATACGAAGTAGGCATTATCTAGTGTGTTTTTTTAAAAAAAAAAGATCAGGGTTTTGATCATACATACATGGTTGCAATTTTTTTTACCTTTCCCTTATAAACACACCTACAAAGAAGCAGCTTTGTTGAGTGATGCCTTTACTTGTCTATCAGTAGGCAAATAGTTATTATTGGGGGGAAAATTCCTTAGGTTTTGCCCACTTCATCTTTGGTCCCATTAAATATTTAAATGTGGCCCCTGAAGCTTTTCCCTGGTTTTCCAAATACTCTCTTCCACTGCTGTAAACATTTACAAAAGAAATGGAAAGAAATCACTGTCTTGTTGTGTTGGGCATATACAAAACCTATTCTGTAGGCATTGAGAGACAGAATATATTCCCGGGGAGAGGGGAAAAAAGGCATTCATTTTGTGCTCTGCAAGGTACATTGAAATATCCATGCCTCTATTTCTGATAACAAAATACTGATTTGCATGCACAGACATCATAATCTACCAAAATGCTTCATGTAGGGACATAATCTGAAGCTGAAATCTCATTAGTTCAATTTTCTTGTCTCCTTATGATAAACTTCAGAAAGGTTCTTATACTCTTAACCAAAAATACCGCTTCCTAAGTGTTTGATGTGAAATGATAAGGCGTAGGAATAAAAAAATCTGATCTGATGGGGATAGTGATTTTTGCTATTGCTGATAAGTAACTTAAAGACAGTATCCATTGTAGAGATTGCAGTTAATTGTACAAGCACTAACTTTTGTTTAAAATTCTTTCTGGCACATAGTAATAATGCCAAGTTCAAAGACAGACCCAACATGTTGCTTAGTCTGACTGGCATGCCATGGCCTACACTCCATAAAGTAGGCAAGGCAAGGGGAAAAAAATAATTTTAGTTGATTTTACATTGATACGGATTTTGTGCCAAACAATTATTCATTCCTTTTTTCTCATCAAAAATAATAATTTGATGGTCCTTGATGATAATTCCAATCATCTTGAAGTTACTGATTTATCTGACACTACAAAATATTGTCATCTAAAAAGCCTTGGCTATTTGACAGGCTGTCTTTCTATAAACACATGGTTTCTATCTGTCCCATAAGGCCCAATACTGTTGACAAGCATTGGGGCCCAGGTTTGAGAACCAAGCTGCGTAACGGAGTGAGCTCCTGTTATTTGTCCCAGCTCCTGCCCACCTAGCAGTTTGAAAGCATGCAAACGCAAGTAGATTAATAGGTACTACTTCAATGGGAAAGCATCAGGGTTCTGTGCACCTTTGGCATATATTCATGCTGGCCACATGACCATGGAAATTCTCTTTGGACATCACTGGCTCCCTCGGTCAAGAAACAGAGATGAGCACCACACCCTACAGTCAGACACGACTGACAGGGAAATCTTTACCTTTTGCTTAGGAAAAGCTTGGCTAGGATATTATACTATCTTCATCTTCATTACGAAACTAACTCACAAACCTATTTTATGACCATGGCTATCCTAGGACAAAGTTACCCAACCTTTGCAGACCAGTGGGGGAGAGCAGGAAGGGGGGAATGATTACATGTGCACGGTGGATGAGCGTGTGCACACTTGCTCACTGCTCGTGTGTGAATGCATGTGCAAGTGCACTCGTCCACCACTTCCAGAGCCCAGTTCCAAAAGACTGAAGGCCCAGTAGTGGGCCACAGCCCGGGAGTTGGGGACCCCTGTCCTAGGACACATGAACTGAGAAGAGTGTGTGGGAAATAAAAAATATAGCCCCTTACTCTCTAATAGGATAGGAATGAACAAACATAAAATAGGCTCTACAATAGTGATTTAAAGCTTTAACTTTGAACTTTATGCTATTTGTAATCTGCTGAGCTCTGAATAAATATATATTGCAAAGTATGTAATTCTATATATATTTGGAACTTACATATTTTAACTGTGGGAAAAGAGGAAGAGAAAGTAGCATATGCCTAGAAGTTTCAGATGGGAACTATCAGTGCAAAGTAAGAATTATGAGTGGGTGGTCGGTAAAAGGAAAGTATAAAAATGTTGGTTAAAGTCTGGTTCGGGGCCATTGGTCTATAGCTGTTCTACTGGAATCTGCTATTGCCATTTGGTCCTTATTGCAATGGGTTACTGATGCAAGTAGTGTTATGTTCTTATACTATGTTCCAAATTATTAGAAAATAAACCTCTGAATCTTAAAGTAAGAATTGTTCTTTGTGTTACTGTCTTTTTTCCTCTTCTATTGTTTTTTTCCATGACAAGTGGGAGTACTGATATTGTAGTCAAGATGAATTTTCCAAACTGCTGCTTTCTAGTCCATACCTAGAATATTATGCCCAGTTCCAACTCCACAGAATGAATATTAACAAACCTGAATGTGTCCACAGGTGAATAACCAAGAGGATAAGAGACTTGGAAGGAAAAAGTTATGAGAAATGATTGAAATTGTTGAGTATATTGTGGAGACATGACAGATGTCTTCAGGTGTCTGATGATCTGTCATGCAGATTACTATCAGAACATCTCAAGAAGATGTGACAACAATGAATTTAAATTATAAGGATTTCAACTGGAAATCAGAAACTATTTTTCTAATATTAACAACTGTTCAGTAAAAGGACCACTTACCTTGGAAGACAATGGACTCTCCTTCACTGGAAGTGTTTAAATAGAGACTGCTTAGTAGTGGTCAGGGGGTTGGACCAAATGATGTTCAACTCCCTTCCAACCCTTATATTTCAAGACTGTATTCGTTATGCTGACTGGGGATTATGAGAGCTTTAATCCAAAACTTTTTGCTAGGGGAGTAGTTAGGAGTTCTAAATAAGCTTCTTTAATAGAATGCAGGCTCCTTTGTGTTGATACTACCTTAGAAGTCTACATATGTTTAAATAGTTGGGCAAGGTAAACTGCATTTCTAGTATATTTATATTCCAGTAATTTTTAAGAAATTCAGAAATCTACTTACCTCACAATGAATATTTTGTGTATTTTGACTTTGTAATTTAAGATAGAGTTGTCCAAAACATAAACCTCAAAAATAGATGAGTGAACTATGCTTGAACACTGGTAACTGAGCAAGCAAGAGTTGTCCGAAACATAAACCTCAAAAATAGATGGGTGAACTATGCTTGAACATTGGTAACTGAGCAAGCATTCTTCCACAGTTGGATGATAAAGCACCAATTCCTATGCCGTATGCAATCTTCAGGGCTACTCTCACTTTAAATATGTGATTTTTGTCATCACGCTTGGAGATCTGGATGCAATGTAAAGCCCATGCAGTTGTTGTATTAATTTAATGTTGGTAGGTTTATTTTTTTAACCTCAGCTACTGATTGTATTTATGCAGTTTTTTATACTGTTTTATGTTTTTCTACAGTTTTTAATTGTTACATGCCCAGAGTCATGAATTTATATGGGGTATCATATAAACTGAAATAATAAATAAGTAAATAATCTAATGCCAAACTTGTCTAATGTTATTTAATACATTTATTTAATGCCAAACTTGCCTAATGTTTCACAATGTGAAATAACAATATGTCCCTACTCTGCAGGGAAAAGAAGGAAAAAAGACATCCTTATTCACCTGACTTCATAACAGCCCTGGTATTCTGTTCCAACCTACGACCGGCCCTGTTGGAATGTCAGGGACAACCCCTTTTTATATTCAAAAGCTAAATGAAAAAGTTCAAACAAAAGTTAAACAAATACAGACCAAGACTTTATCAGAAGCTCTTCAAACGGTTGCCTTTAGCAACCAGCACCTCCCACACATTCCCCTTTTAAACAGCAGTCTCAAGGCGTGGCTTCTCATTGCCTTCTCCCGAGTTGCCTTATTGCTTTCCTTTGCTCAGTTCTGCTAGATTGCCTCCTGCTCCTAGCGTCCCTGATCAGAGCCAGCTGTGGATCGTCTTCTTCCAATCTTTCAGGCTCACACAGCTGGGTCTGAGGAGGAACAAGATGGGAGGGGCCTGGCTGAGAGTTCTGCAGTGCATCAGAACCTTCCTCTGACACCAAAGGCTCCCCAAACCCCTCCTCCTCCTCTTCAGAATTGTCCAACTCAGCTGCCAAAACCACAGGCTGACGCTGAATCACAATACCTGGCATGTATACCCAGCAGAATCTGGCAGTAACAAAAGTTGCCCTTTGGGTCCTACAGAATGACTTGGTTTTACTTGTTCTCTACACACTTTTTGAATTAAAGTGATCTCATCTTCTTGCCAGCACAGTGAAGGATTGCTTAAAGACACATTTTAAAATTCATCTGAAGTGCACCTACTGCATCATTCCTGCTCTCAATATTATGCAATGTTACTGAGAACATGTTCGTAAAAGAACGTTTGTGAAGCTTTTATCAGTCTGCCATGACAGCATGGCAGAAAAAGCAAGGTTAGGATTAGTTACATGAGGAGTATTTAGTTATGTTTTATAGGGCTGATAGGCCACTCCAATTACAACCAATCAAGGATAGGGACCTGTCTCAACTCCATATTCCTTTCTATCTGCAGTGAATTTTGTGTATGAGGAAAAATCATGTGGCATAAACTTTCTGAGACTGTACCAGTTTGGAATACAAATGGGAGTTTAAGTTGTTTACAAAAATATCTCAATTTTTCTCAGGTGGAAAAGAAATGCAACATGTTCCCCTCACTTTTAATGTGATAATATTTCATCAGCCAATGTTTTACATTCATGGCAAAGTTCCAGTAATATTCCACAGCCAGATTTTTTAAAAATGTACAATTATTATATGATCATTTGATGTTCTGCAATAGCACACATGGTTCTGCAAGCATCTAAAAAAATTAAACAGTATGTAAAGGCTAATCTGTGAATAATAAAAAGCAGCTGAATTGTTTACAGTCTTAAGGTTTTCCCAGAAAAAGAAACTCCTTGTTTTATTTGCCTCTTCTATGCTCTGGCTTCAAGTCACCCATCCAGAGTTGTGCTATGGAGCAGTTCTCAGAGAATGAGAAGGGTAGAAATTAAGCTTGACAGATTTCAAATAAAGCTTTATTCTTGAACCAAATGATTTGAAGTTATGGTATGAAAAACTGTGTGTCAAGTTGTTTCAAACTTAGAAATAAAAAACTGGAACAAACACTTCTAGAAATCCCAAAGGCCAAGGGGCTTTAATAAGCTGCTTCTGCCTTCTGTTAATCTGTACCCTGAGTTCGTTAAATATTTAAAGAGCAATGTAAAGAAAGGCCTTAAATATTCACTTATTTGCTCACCATTGATACAAATTTACAGCACTGTCCTTCCAGTACGGGGCCAGTATACTGATAAAAGTAAAGTGCGCTAAACTTTTTTAAAGCTCTTCTACAGAATTTTCTGTATTTACAGTAGACAATCACAGACAGTACCACCCATGGTTCTAATTATCCTAATGTATTTGGGATAATTGCTGACTGAACAGGTGTTATAATTTCAAAAAAACTAAAAACAAATGGCATTAGAAATGATCTTGCATTCCAGCACATGACACAACTTCATACTGGACAAAGGAGTCACTTGACAACAACTGTACCAAGTTGTACATGGTATGTGTGTATAAGACTGTCTGCCTTAAAATTAAAGTTGGAGATGTCAGCAGAAGTGCAGACACACGCAACAGCCTGCTACAGCAACTCCTGCTCATCATCTTCTGATCCAGAAGGTCCTTGTCGTACCTCCTCATACCATTTGTTGGTGAGGCTTTTCATCTGTATGCGCCCATGATGTAGGTCCTACGTAAAGGGAAGGTGCATTAGAAAGTTAGAATTGCACTTCTCCACCTGCCTGTGTATAAGGCAGTACAACTTTAATTCTGCAGTACGTATGAAATTAAATAGATCTGATATGCTAGGTTTAAAGAAGACAGTGCTATGATAGCATTAACATGGAGAGATGATGAAGAGTTCCACTGAAAAATCTCAGGTCTTTCTCTAAGTATATATTTCGAAAGCAGTAAGCCACAGAGAGAGAGAAAAAAAATAAAAAATTTTTTGGAAATTTCAAGTGATAAGATACGTCATTCAGAAGTATGTGGCTCTTCACATTGTTTACTTGGTTTCCTAAAATGCATGAACAATGTTTTGTCCTTTTGTTACAGCAATGTTACTTGTGTACACTCCCTGCAAGGTAGCTTAATGGGATGCGAACAAAGCACATGGTTTGTTCCATAGACAGACCATATCATGTTGTGGCTCAGAAGTCTGGTCAGATTGCTTCCAGGTGGGTCAAGATGCAGTGGAAGAAAAACATTTAGACTATTCCAGATTTCAACTGAAGGAAATCCACAATGGACAAGCAAGGCAAGGCTGACACACCTCTCACCCCTCTCTTCATATGGTCTCACCATCAGTCTTCTCAGCCCTGCCCCCAACCTTCTGAGCTACCACTACACTCGAATTCAAGTACAGCATGAGTACCACTAGAGCAATTCAAGACCAACTTGGCCAACCTATTTTTTCCCACATCTTCCTTCTCCATTGCCCTTCCCTGCCACCATGAAATTGCCACCTGCTAACACCCATCCACCTAGTACACCTAACTCAATCACCTTACCTCTTCTGTCACTGCTTGCCTTTCTTCCCTACTGCCATTCTACATTCACCTGCCAAGCTTCCGTGCCACTAAATGCTTTTTTAACCTGTTGTCTCCTATTCCAAGCTGTCTCTATTGAAACTTGTGTGCTCTAGGTCTGTGCACAGATGAAACATGCAGTCTAGTCCCAATACTGACTGGCCCTTGGAATCTTTCATACATCTCAATGGCCTTAAGATACCTAACTCAGAATCGGACTAAAACACTATCATCTCCTTTAATAGGCATTATATGGCCAGAGTGTTTCAATGATTTCTTTTCACATGCCAAAAAACACAAGCCCACATTAAGGAGAATTTACAAGTAACCACAGTGGCCTTTGTAGGATAAAACTATGGTTAGGTGTTTCAACATCAATCCTAGATGTTATATGGCTGTCTATTCTGGTGAAAATAATTCACCGTAATTTCTTGATTCCCATGAACAAGAAACTTATATCTGCATGGATTTACATTGTGCTAAACCAGTGTGGTTGTTTTTGATTTAATGTGAATGGGGAGAGGTCTAGGATTGTTTCAGGACGGTGACTTTTAGTCTATTTTTGGTTTAGATTGCAACAGTAGTTTAAGCAGACATGTGAGTAGGAATACGCATTCTGTTATTCCTGTGGGTTTTTTTTTAGTTTTTTGCTCCCTTCTCGAAAAGTCTCCCAATCAATTAAAAAGCACAAATCAAGAAGAGCTCAAGAGAAGGAAAATGTGCCACAAATTTGTCGACAGGCTACGATTACTCTGTTTATCTGCAACACTGACTCTTGATTTGATTCTAATTTTGTTCAGCAAACTATGCTTAGAACAACTCACGGCTGAGGTGCCTGAACTCTACTCAGTTAAATGAGGTTTCTATAAAGAGACAGTCAAAATGTTAGTACAGGAAGCTTATTCATACGTTGGGTTATTTCAAAACAAATAGCAGTCACTGTATTCTTGGGTATCAAATTAGATTGAAAGTCAATCTGCTATAGGATTTGTTTAGGCAGAACCTACCTCTTGAGTGAGCCGTCTGGTAAAGAAAGGATTCAAATATTTGACATCAAGCCACATAAAGCCTTTCAGATCCTGCCGCTTTATATAATGAGCTTCATATTCTTCCTCTGTGAGTTCAGACAAGTGTTCAGATTCAATGGTGTTTCCCTGAGAGGAGATGATTATAATGAAAAAAAACAATAGTTTCTTTGACGTTCCTTCACCCTACCATTTTATCTACTGTGTTTACATGCAATTCAACAAAGATGTCAATAACTTTATAGCTACGATGGAAAAATTAAGGAAGTCACTACAGGCATATTCAAAAATTAAAGATCATATAAAAGAAGAAAGAAATCTTGACCTGCATTTAACCATTTCAAGAGCCGATTTCTGACTGGCACGGACTTTAGATGTGTGCTGTTTTATAACTTTGGCAGTTCGCACTGCACCAAATGTGACAGAAAATAAAGCAGCAAAAGAACCTGCTAGGAACCGGTATTTTATTAGTCAGGTCATTATCACAAAAATGGCTTGTCTGTTTTGTGATTTTACCTTCCAGCTGCCTTTTTACCTGATCTGAATGTAGACCAGCCACCTCAAAACAAAGGATGGTTGAGAAAAACGCTAGGAGGAAAAGTCCACATTGCAAAATGACCAACGCTGTACAATTTTACAACTGCATTGCAGCACAAAGTAAAAAAATGGAAGCACACAGCCTAGCAAGTACATCTTTTCCAAAATGTTTCCAACCTTCTTCTGACAAGCACATGTGAGGCCCTAAGTGATGGGGATTTAAATATTTAAAGGGTCTGGCTGGAATTACATCTGAGCATTCCAGCACATATTTATTTATTTAGTTAGTTAGTTAGTTTTATATACCGCCCTATTCCCGAAGGACTCAGGGCGGTTTACAGGGCAAAATTTAAAAGAAAATATAAAAGTTGAAATAGACATAGAATTAAAATGAACATATACCCATTAATATGTAGAAACACTTAAGTTAATGCCTCCTTAAGTAACACCAGCTGCCTACAATTAGTGCAGGTTCGAGTCCCACCAGGCTCAAGGTTGACACAGCCTTCCATCCTTCCGAGGTAGGTAAAATGAGAACCCAGATTGTTGGGGGCAATAAGCTGACTTTGTAATAATGCCGCTTGGGGGGGGCAAAAGTCCTAATAAGCAGGCATATACATAGAATGAAGGCTATTGCTAAGCACATTGATTTGTGCTTTAGATTGTAAGCCGCCCTGAGTCTTCGGAGAAGGGCGGGATATAAATGGGATTTAAAAAAAGTGTCTCTTATATAGACTGACATGCTTTCATATTACAGTATCAGAGTAACCCATGATTAATTTAATTGGGATTTAGTGAAAGACAATACCTCACTAACTGTGACAAACCCTAGGTGTCAAACTGCCGGCCCGTGGGCCGGACATGTCATCTGGAAGCCGTGCCCACACCATTGCCGGCAATGGCAAAACCGTCTCAATACATTGCGCGACGTCACATGACGTCGCGAATTTGACATGTCTGTGCTAAGAGGACTGAAGAGAGAGAATTCAGATCCTTGTTTTTTCAATCTCTACCATACAACCTCATATATAAAATTAATCCCATCCAGAGTCATTAGGAAAATGGGTTTAGACTTATATAACCTCTAATTTCTGGTCTAGTGCCAGAACACCAGAGATGCAACATATTCTTTGACTGAGCAAAGCAAGAATTAGCTTTCCCCAAAATGCTGCTTTTCATTTGGTTTCACTTTCGATAGAACTGGAGAGATGTGCTCAGAGGACAAGTAAGAAACAGGAAAAAAAGAAATGGGGAGCAAGGAAACCCAAAAACCCAATTATCCCCTCTGCAGGGAATATCTGCCAAATGCCAAGATCTTATTGTAAGATATAAGAGGGATCTCGTATTTAATAGCATGTATAATATTGCACAAAACTTAGGTACTAATAAAATCACATCAGAAATAAAGGCTATTCCTGTGACCCTGGGAAGGAGGTAAGAGAACAAATTAGTTTTTATAATGGGGGTTTCTCATTAAAACCTTCCTTCTTTTTAAGACTGTCCCGTGCTTCTAAATTGCCACTAGATCTGTTATATTTTATCTTTCTGAGCTTTGAGAAAGAAGATCCAAAGCATCTTTTCTATTTGCCTAGAAGAGCTGGGCTGGAAGAAGACATCCTGGGTAGAAGATAAGCCCTCACCACTGGACAAACTAGGCACTGTTGGAGAGTTCTAACTGGCCAATGGCTGCCCATTGTTATTATTTTTTACTGGAAACTCTTAGAAAGCAAGGTCTGCCAGGGACGTTTTTAAATCACTCCTCCCAGTTTGTAACATTAAACGATAAACTTGGTCTACAAAATACAGTATATGGTTCACCCAACATCCGAAGCAAAGAAGCTATGTAATAATTATGCATTGTCTGTGAATACTTCAACTGAATGCATACAAGCATAAGACTAAATAGTACTACTGATGCTACAGGATTAAGTATGGGTGAGCCTTAGGTTTGCATGCAAATTCTACTTACTTCATATAGTATAACTGCAGGATTAGAAGCTCTTGTCCCTGTTTTCAATTAACTGTCATTATGTATTTGGTCCACCATAAAAAAATAATGATTACAAGTGGTCCTCAACTTACAACTGTTCATTTATCAATGGTATGAAGTTAGAACAACCTTGGGAAAAAGAACTTACAAGTCGTTCTTGACGTTACAATTGTCATACAACTTCCACAATAAAATAGAACAGAACAACAGAGTTCGAAGGGACCATGGAGGCCTTCTAGTCCAACCCCCTGCTCAGGCAAGAAACCCTATATACCATTTCAGACAAATGGTTGTCCAATCTCTTCTTAAAAACTTCCAGTGTGGAGCATTCACAACTTATGGGGGCAGGTTGTTCCACTGACTAATTGTTCTAACTGTCACAAAAAAATTTCCTTAGTTCTAGATTGCTTCTCTCCTTGATTAGTTTCCATGCATTACTTGTCCTGCCTTCAGGTGCTTTGGAGAATAGCTTGATTCCCTGTTCTTTGTGGCAGCCTATTAAATAATGGAATACTGCTAGTCCTTCTCTTCATTAAACTATACATACCCAATTCCAAAAACTGTTTTTTATGTTTTCACCTCCAGTCCCCTAATCATCTTTGCTGCTCTTCTCTACATTCTTTCTAGAGTCTCAACATCTTTTTTACACTGTGGCAACCAAAACTGGATCCAGTATTCCAAGCGTGGTCTTACCAAGGAATTATAAAGTGGTATTAACACTTCACATGATCTTGATTCTATCTTTCTGTTAATGCAGCCTAGCACTGTGTTGGCTTTTCTGTCAGCTGCAGCACACTGCTGGCTCATATTTAAGTAATTATGCAGTAGGACTCCAAGATCCCTCTCAGTTACTACTATTGAGCAAGGTACCACCTATACTGTACCTGTGCGTTTGGTTTTCCTTGCCTAAATGTAGAACCTTACTTTTTGCACCATTGAATTTCATTTTGTTAGATAGTGCCCAATGTTCAAATCTGTCCAGATCCTCCTGTATCTTAAGCCTATCTTCTAGAGTGTTGGCTATTCCTGCCAGCTTGGTATTGTCTGCAAATTTGTTGAGTTCCCCATCTATCCCCTCATCCAAATCATTGATGAAGATGTTGAGGCCTAAAACAGAGCCTTGGAATACCCACTGCATACCTCTTTCCATGTAGATGCAGTACGTTGAGTGTGGTTGGTCAGCCAGTTATGAATCCATCTGGCAGTGATGCTGTCTAACCCACATTTTTCTGTCTTATCAAGTAGTAGATTGTAGTCTACTTTATCAAGTAGTAGATTGTAGTCTACTTTATCAAATGCCTTACTGATGTCAATGGTTGCAGAATTATAATTTGCAACATTCCCAGCAGGCTGGGAATTGAGGAAGTCAGATTCACTTAACGGCTGCTTGTTTCACTTAAATATCACATGATTTGCTTAATAACTGCAGTAAAATGGTTGCAAAATCAACCATAGGGTCATGCAAAGACTTGCTTAACACCCGCATTACTTAACAACAAAATTACAACAAAATCCCAGTTGTAATTGCAGTCATAGGTCAAGGACTACTTGTAGTATTAGTTATGGATTAGGAATTCAACTATGCTAATATACCAAAGCTCAAAGATCTTTAACCATGGTTTATCTAGGTTCAAACATCATGAATAATGCTGATACATATAATATTTCTATTATAATATTGTGTGTCTTTGGGAGTACAGGTATAGAATCAGTGTATGAACAGCAAGCATTTAGGCTGTATAAAACATGGATTTGTATTTAAAATTAAAAGTCATTTCCCCAGAATGCTAGCCTCCTCTGAAAATCTTGGGTGCTTGGTGAAAAGCAAGCCAGTGTCTCAGCTAAGGCTGATTGTTTCTGCTAAGCCAAGATAGGGGCTTTAAATAAGCATAAGCACTCTTCCCAACTTCTGAATATAAAGGTAAAGGTAAAGGTTCCCCCGCACATGCGTGCTAGTCGTTTCCGACTCTAGGGGCCGGTGCTCATCTCCGTTTCAAAGCCGAAGAGCCAGCGCTTGTCCGAGGACGTCTCCGTGGTCATGTGGCCGGCATGACTAAACGCCAAAGGCGCACGGAACGCCGTTACCTTCCCACCGTAGTGGTCCCTATTTTTCTACTTGCATTTTTTACGTGCTTTCGAACTGCTAGGTTAGCAGAAGCTGGGACGAGTAACAGGCGCTCACTCTGTTACGCGGCACTCGGGATTCGACCTGCCAAACTGCCGATCTTCTGATCGACAAGCTCAGCGCATTTTTTTCTTATTTTTGACCTGCTTGGCAGCAATTTACACCTGCAGCTTATCAGTGAAGTACACCCCATCATCCTTTTGAAAGATGTGTGACTCACCATCTGTATGTTATCGTCATCCACTTAGATGTGGCTCAGTCCAACTGGCAGCATTGTGTCTGAATTTCAATAGGAAGATTATTTTACTTAAAGGTAGCTGACTAATAATTACACTGCGCTACATTCACAACCTGCCTGCTGAAACAGTGCTATATGTTAGAAGAAAGAGAAGCTTGCTGGGCAATAATATTACGAAGACTCTCAAAATTCTGTCTCCTTTGCCTCTCTTCTGCCTCAATCCACAGAAAGCACTTACCCAAATTGGAGTACTATGGCCACAATCCGAATTCTTAGCCAAGAAGAATTCTGGTAGCTACAGATAGTTCTTGACCGTAATGGAACCTGCCCATTATAATTGTAAGTTGTGACAGTTATAAAATGTGTCAGTCACAGAACTGATTTTACCATCTTTTTTTCTAATGGTCTTTAAGTGAATACAGCAATCATAAAGCAGCTAACAGGGTTAAGCAAACTCATGGTTCACTATTGGCAGAGTTTTGCCGAAAACTAGATGTGCCAGTTTTTGGCAACATTGTTGTAAAACTTTCTCACTTGAACATGGAATGCTACAAACAGCCATAAATGTGAACACCCATGTTGCTGAACACCCAAAGTTTCATCATGTGACCGCAGAAGGAACCCAACTGTTGTAACTTCAGAACCTGGTCAAAAGTAAGTAACACCTTAAGTAACACCAGCTGCCTGCAATTAGTGCAGGTTCGCATCCCACCAGGCTCAATGTTGACTCAGCCTTCCATCCTTCCGAGGTAGGTAAAATGAGGACCCAGATTGTTGGGGGCAATTAAGCTGACTTTGTAATAATGCCGCTTGGGAGGGTTGTGAAAGCCCTAATAAGCAGGCATATACATAGAATGAAGGCTACTGCTAAGCTTGTAAGCCGCCCTGAGTCTTCGGAAAAGGGGGGGATATAAATGGAATTTTTTTAAAAAAGTAGCCCCAAGGTAAATCCAGCTTAACTTCAAATAGTCACTAAGTGATAGACTGTAAGTCAAGGGTTACCTATATAGTCCCTAACAAATATAGAGGATGCCAAATCAGGGGAAGCAAATATACAGGCATGAAGAAAGGCAAAGAGGTTTATGGAAGACTCACATATAAAAACATCTATCTTATTTAAACATGGACCATGGAAAACTCACCATTTTCTCTGTTTTGCTGAGATTGATATCCTTCTTGTTCTTCCTCCGGGCTTTAGAGTCTTCAATGTCAATCAGCCTGATTAAAGGCATTGTTCCTCCACCCAGCAATAAGATTGTGAACAGCACAATGATGATTGTGGTAGTGCCAATCAACTGCCGCTTCTCAATTGGTTCCAGGCCCAAGTGGAGGCTCAAGGCATACGGAATTGCCCCACGTAAGCCTAATTAATGGGGAGGAACACAGGGAAGCATATAAGCATTCCTCAGCCCCTCTAGAAATAATATTCTTCAAGCTATCAAAATGATGGTTTCTTTGTTTGGTGTTTAAAGATTAAGGGACAAGCATCTTGGTTTAGGATAGCCTACAAGGAATAGCTTGCAATGAAGCATTGGGACAAAGCTATGTTATTGCTACCTTCATTAACCATTCAATTCTCCACTCTGTCTCATCACCGCTGAAATCCGAGGTTGTCTTCTGCCGCATTAGTTTTTCGTTCCTTCTATACCAAAGATCTATCTTGTCCAGAAATGGGCAGTCTTTTTGCCTTAATGGCTCTATGTGGCATTCAGCAATGGACTGGAAATACATTTATATGCAAATATACTGACACATAAATATAGAGATGATCTGCCTCCCAGGCAGCACTTTCTCCATATAAATTGAGTTTCTAACTGCCTGCCAAGATGTGTATAAGGTGTCTTTGTGCTGGGGAAAACCTGGGAGGAAATGTATTCTTACACATGCTATCAATCCTTAAGGAGGTACAGGAGAAGAGCAATGGTGGGCTTGAGAAAAAGACAACATGTGGCTTTAAAGACAACATGTGGCTCATGGGTGGTCCTATGTCCATATATGACTTGGGACAAAAGTTCCATCTGATACCAGCAGAAGTCACTCTCCTTAGATTTTTCCCTCCTTTATCCATATAAAATGGAAATACTTCATAATCTTGGGCTTGAAAGTCTGAATTCCCAGCCAGTTTTGCAAATTTGCTAAGTCCACATATAAATCGTTTAGACAATACATCTAGATAAGACTATGTGGGAGAAAGCTGAACTACTTCCTATTTTATGCAAAATGTCCAATACAGAATTAGAAATGAGCGGTGAAAGATTTATCTCTACCGCAAACACTTTTTCTGCTGAGCAGTTGGAAACAATTCCTTTGTATGGTGGGAGATAGCAATCAATCAGTCAAAAATAGAGAAAATGAAAGTTTCTTATGCAGAAACTCAGCCCCTCCTGTTCAACATCTATATGAAGCTGCTGGGCAAAGTCATTCGTGGTTTCGGGGTGGGGTATCATCAGTACGCTGATGATACCCAACTTTTTTTTCTCCACCCCGAACCAACCCAGCGATGCCCTCGCCGTAATGTCCCGTTGCCTGGAGGCAGTCCAGGTCTGGATGGGAAGAAACAGGCTTCGTCTCAATCCTGCCAAGACTGAGTGGCTTTGCGTACCGGCATCTCGGGCTAACCAAACTATTCCACCTTTAATGATGGGGGGTGAGGTGTTACCCCCCGTCGATAGGGCTCGCAACTTAGGCATTGTCCTGGACTCACGGCTCAATTTTGAAGATCATATACGAACCGTGACCAGGGGAGCTTTTGCCCAGGTTCGCCTGGTGCGCCAGTTGCGACCCTACCTGGACCGAGATGCCCTATGCACAGTCACTCATGCGCTCGTGACCACCCGTTTAGACTATTGCAATGCTCTCTACATGGGGCTGCCCTTGAGGACCATTCGGAGACTACAACTGGTGCAGAATGCGGCTGCGCGAGTTGTGATGGGGGTCTCCCGATACTCCTATGTAACACCTCTACTCCGTGAGCTGCATTGGCTTCCGGTTGCTCTCCGGGTGAGATTCAAAGTGCTGGTGATGACCTATAAAGCCCTAAATGGCTTGGGTCCGGGATATTTGAGGGAACACCTGCTGCCAGCATCAAGTTCCCTTCGTCCAGTGCGCTCGCAGAGGGAGGGTCTTCTCAGGGTGCCGCCGGTAAAAGATTGCCAGCGGATAACACCCAGGGAGAGGGCCTTTTCTGTGGGTGCGCCTGCCCTCTGGAACCAGCTGCCCGTGGAGCTCAGGACTGCCCCTGACCTACGCTCATTCAGGCCGGGACGTGAAGACTTGGCTCTTTGAGCTCTCTGACCCAGGCTGAGAATTTTAACTGGGGTTTTATTTTAAGGGATAATTTAATCTTTTAATTCTCTTTTAACTTTGTATTTTATATTGATGTGATTTTAAAATGCCCTGTAAACCGCCCTGAGTCCTTCGGGAAAGGGCGGTATATAAATCTAATAAAATCTAAAATCTAAATATAGTTTTAACATGATCTTATGAAGACTCAATTACAATTACAATGCTATATAGAACAATATCTAAGAATGGAAATTGCAAGAACTTACCACTAAACCACATGATGAACATCATTTTGGGAGTGATCTTGTGATCACGGAAGAAATTGAGCAAATAAGAGAGGGGGAAAATATTGACTGCTCTACCAAAAAGGACAAGCACCTGTCAAAAAGAAGCAAAATTGAGCTTTTAATAAGAGAAGTAACAATTGGAAAGTGGGGATTGGGATTCGTAACTTCTTTATGGGTCATCTCTATATTAGCATCTAGGGCTAATATAGAAACAGAATGCTAGCTTAGGTAGCCCTTAGGTCAGATTCAACAGGGCTTTATGGGTGGAGCTTAGTTTTTTTTAAATTCCATTTATATCCCGCCCTTCTCCGAAGACTCAGGGCAGCTTACAAGCTTAGCAGTAGCCTTCATTCTATGTATATGCCTGCTTATTAGGGCTTTCACACACACCCCAGCGGCATTATTACAAAGTCAGCTTAATTGCCCCCAACAATCTGGGTCCTCATTTTACCTACCTCGGAAGGTAACATGCCCATTTTTTTTCTCAGATGTGTTACATCCCATATATACCTCTGCTTATCTTTATTTAATTCTCACTTGGAAGGGGAGGGGCAAGTCCTCAATTTGCTACTTTACAATTACTTTTGACTATGACGGAATGCTTAAAGGATGTTAAGGAATTATGAAGCTAAGGCTCTAGTCCACTACAAATTCATTTGATAGCAAGTGAAAAGAGAAGGTCTTAACCCTCAAACAAACATGCATGAGAGCATACTGTTTAAAGGGGGGGGAGGAAGGAGCAAATTCATAGCGTTCAGGTTGTGTTCCGCTCAAAGAGGAAAAGGAGATTTTTTTTTAATTCTGGATACTTTATGCAGGTAGTCCTCAACTTATGACGACAATTGAGCTCAAAATTTATGTTGCTAAGTGAGATGGTTGTTAAGTGAGTTTTGCTGCATTTTACAACCTCGTTGCCACAGTTGTTAAGGGCATCACTGCAGTTGTTAAATTAGTAACACAGCTGTTAAGTGAATCTGGCTTCCCCATTGACTTTGCTTGTCAGAAAGTCACATGACCCCATGACCATGGGACTCTGCAACCCTCATAAATATAAGTCAGTTTCTCAGTGTCTGAATTTTGATCACATGGCCATGGGTATGCTGCAGTGATCGGGTCATAAGTCATTTTTTTTCAGTGCCATTGTAACTTTGAAAGGTCATCAAACAAACTGTTGTACGTCAAGAATCTGTATTGTGTTTTAAATGCTGTGAACTGCTCAGCATCATCGCTTTGAGATGGGTGACTGCATAAATTGAAATAAATACAAGAGATAGATAGAATATGTAGGGTAAATAAACGCAACATCACTTTTACACATTACTTATGAATTTACAGAAGTTCCTAACTAGGAAGTCCTGGAAGTAAAATGCTAGACCAAATTAATCTTAGCCTGATCCTATAAGGGAGTGCTTGCACTCTTCTAGCAATTAGTCTCCTCTTACCGAGGCCTTTCTTTCTAGCTTTGGCTGCCTCAGAATGAATAATAAATAAAGTAGAAATACAAAGCTGCCTTGTAACTGAGTCAGACCTGAGTTCACTAAAAACTAGCATGTCAGGAGAAGAGGTATGCTAGTCAACATTAACCAAAAGTTAAAAAGAATTTGGTGGTATCTTTAAAGATTATCAACTGTTGTTAAAAGAATGCATGCAGTTCAATGTCACAGAGTTATAAGGATAACCCTCCTGTTTTAAGTTTTAGGACCGCTATGCAAATCAATTAACATCCTGAAATCTGGATAACAGTAACACTTATATAGTGTATAAACCCTTTAATCTCAAAAGTGACCACTGTTCACCATCAGGGCAGTATCCAATTTCGAAAGAATGTCCTATACACCCATGGGCTTTCCAGAAGACCCTGACTTTTAAGAGTCATTTTCACAGATCCTTTAGAAAGCAATTCTCTGCAGTGTAGCTTAGTTTGTGTTATTATACATACACGTTGCATTGTTTTTAATATTGTAATCCAGCTAGATTCCAATGGGTAGGTAGCATGAAAATTGTTGTGACAAATAATACATAAATTGGAGTTCTCTGTGACACATTATATAGCCTTTCTTGCCAATCTGGGGTCAGGTGAAACAAATAAAACTCTACTATAATCTGATACCTACTATGCACCAGATGACAAAGGACACTTCAAACTTGTGAGGAAAGCTAAAAATTGACAGGCCCAGAAATGCAAAAACACACGTTTCTGAAAGAGAAAAATCAGAAATGAGTCATCATAAAGTACCACACTGATCATTCAAGTCCTTATGTTTAATTTTTTAAAACGTCAGAGTTTCAAAAGAAATGTTTGATGCAGATGCAGTCTTACATTACTAGATGACATAACAAAGGAAAAAAGAAAAATGTTCAAAATGTCCAGATACATAATCTGTTATGTCCAGATACTGTACATAACTTGTTTCTTCCGAAAGGAAAAGGAGAGACTACTAGGAGATTCTTCACTCACTGGGTTATTACTTTCAAAGGGTCTGAATATTATCCAACAGACATTTAGTTTCTTCAACATTTGCTGCGTAAGATTTAGCAATGGAGCCCACATTTTACAAAAATAAAAGACTGAAAAAGAAACACACAACATGCAGGTCTAACAGTAATTGGCTAACAGTGATGATTTGGGCCGGCAACAAAACACTGCAGTATGATTTGTCTTGCCAGCAAGATCTTTTTTTTCAGGATCTTCTGTTTCCCCCAGCTATTTCCTCTTTTGCTCTCTTAGCAGATGTTCAACCTTCTGTGCCCCTGCACTTTAAACTTGAGAAAGCACCGTTCGGATCTGATATTAATTTAGCTTTAATAGCTCATTGGAATGCCCATGTTCAAAGACAAGCAGCACACTTAATGATGGGGAAATCACAAGTCTGTTCCCCACATGTTCTGGTCATGTGTCTCCTGGTAGTATCTAGTTAGCTATTGTGAAAGAAAACAGGTAAAGGATCAGTGAATATGTCTAGTCCAGGGGTAGGCAACCTCGGCTCTTTTATGACTCATGGACTTCAACTCCCAGAATTCCTGAGCCAGCCAAGCTTGGCTGGCTCAGGAATTCTGGGAGTTGAAGTCCATGAGTCATAAAAGAGCCGAGGTTGCCTACCCCTGGTCTAGTCTAACAATGCAGGTTTTGTGCTTGTGTTCTTTTTTTGTGTGTAGCACTGCCTCTTATTCCTGCGTCCATGAAATTATAAGATTTTGTTCACATTTTGTTCACATCTGGCCCTATCATTAATACTGCGTTTAATATCGTCTAAATAATAAATACATTTAAAAACAAATGCCATCTTAGAAAGGACAGAGAACAGAAAACCACATGAATTTATTGCCTGTAATTCCCCCCTTTTTTAAAAAAATAGTTTCCTGGTACTGTATCCATAATCCTTTAATGGAAATGAAGGCATGTTGCCTCTCTATCATCTAAAAGTACCCTGGAGGCGAGAAAAAAAAGAAAAGAAATCCATTTTGTTATTAATCTTGTGGCAAGACTTAGCCAGAGCTTGGAGGAGAAGAGAGGAAAAGATTTACAGCACATTTTATCCCCCTTGTCAGTAAAGGTGACTTTTCTGCTTGGCAGACTCTATATTAGTAGGTCTGTTCTGAGAATTGTGGTGAAGAAATGCTCCCACAGTTAAAGAAACACCTCTGCTTTTTCTTATCCATAATTCACATTCTGAATGATTTTGAAATCACACACACAAAAAATCTATCAATGATGACAAATTGTAATGTCTAAGCCTGTGATGGCATGCATGCTTAGTTGGGAGTCCTATTGGATCAAATGAGGTCTACCAAATGTCTGAGTATACACAAAGTTGTAATGTAAAAATCTCCTTCTCAGCCAAAGCGAGGACTGCAAAGTGCTGCCTACTGCTGAGAAATAGGGAAGCTATACGCTGCAACCTTCAAAACTATTTTTAAAATACATTTATCTGGTCAGGAGCATTTGAGATATTTGACTAGATCAGGGATGAGGAACTCGAGAATGAGTCAGTGCTCACAGGAAAAAGACACCAGGAATTGATAGGCATCTTCCAGACAGCTACTCCCCAGTCTTGCTGACACATTTCCCAATTCTCATTGCTAAGCAAGGCAGTTGTTAAGTGAGTTGTGCTTGATTTTACCACCTTTTTTGCCACAGCTGTTAAGCGAATCACTGCAGTTGTTAAATGAATCATGGACTGTTAAGCAAACCCAGTTTCTCCCATTGATGCTGCTTGTCAGAAACCAGCTGCCAATCAATGACCCCAGCACTCCAGGACACTCTAGTCATCATAAATGCATGCCGTTTGCCAAGTGCCCAAATTTTGATCGCGTGACTGTGGGGATGTTGCAGTGGTGCAAAGACGAGTTATAAGTCAGGTTTTTTCAGTGCTGTTATAATTCTGAATGGTCACTAAATGAACGGTGGTAAAGTTAAGGAGCACCTCTAGAGATAACTCTCAACACCATTGCCCATAGCTCCTGACCAACTGGCAGGACAAAAATGGATAATCGTAACTGAAAAATATTTAATGCTTAAATTAAAATATTTTGCTTATGTAGTAACCCCTAGATTGCCACTGCAAAAAATAGTAGGATAATCAGGAAGCATTTGGAAATTTTTGCTTTGATAGTAGGAGTCCAAGCAATAGACAGTACATACCACACATGAAAGCAACAGTTCTCAGAGTCTGCTGCATTAGGATCTGTGTAACCGGAGAAAGATTATGATGGGTGTAGTGAGACATTACGATGCCGGAAAACAAGATAGCCATGATACCTGGAAGAAAAATTTCACAATTAGATATACTGATATATATAAAGTCACATTTTTCCTTAAACTGTTACTAATTGCAAGCCAATAAAGAATCAGAATTGTTCTGCAGCACAAGAATGGGAAAAGTAGTGATTCAGATTGGAAACTTAGGTCTAGCAGTTGCACAATTAAACAACAGGAGATGAGCCAGCTGCCCGGAGTAGCTCAGTCCTTTGGCTCAACTGCCAAAGGGACAAAAGCACCTAAATATGCATATACAATATTTTCACAATGTACTTCAAAACTGGGGACAGCTTAGGACCTTTCAAGGACTTGGACTGCTTACACAGGAGTTTTATATTTGCACTGGAGGGTGCTTTCACTTAAGTCTGATGAATATCGCTACTGTATGTGAAATACCAAATCCATATTTTTCTATTGTAAATAAAGACCCAACCCTAGAAATTACAAAATAATTGCCCTCCCAATTACATAATTCGTTATTAGAAAATCAACATAGTATATATAAAGGACCCAAAATATCACCACACTTTGAAAGTTCTTTCCACTAGGCCAAAAATAGACAAACAAATACTAGTTAATAGACTCAAGGAGAATAGCCAAACTAAGACTTAACAATAGATTGCAGATATTGGTTTCATTATAAGTAATATTCTCACTCTTTCAATATGGAGAATGTGGTAATGTTTGCAGGAAAATAATGCTATGATTGAAAAGGCATCTTTGCGACCAACCCTCCTCCCAAATCTACTGAATTTCAACTCCTGAAGAGTATATTCTCCTGTTCCAAATTATATCCACACTCCCCTATGACTGAAGGCTACAACTACATACTATTACTCTAACATACTAAATAATTGGATCTTTCTGCTACAGTAGAGCTTAATAGTTCATGAAGCCTTTTGAATTTTCAGTATTTCTGCATAAATATGCAGATCTGGTGGTGCAGTGGTTGGAATGTAGTATTGCAGGCTAATTCTGCCCGCAGTCTGGAGTTTGATCCTGATGGGCTCAGGTTGACTCAGACTTCCATCTTTCTGAGTTCGGTAAAATGAGGACCCAGATTGTTGGGTACAATATGCTGACATTGTAAACCACCCAGAGTGCATTGTAAAGCACTATCGGGTGGTATATCTAAGTGATATTGCTATTGCTATAAATATGACCTGAAAGATGATCTATACTCCACACAAGTCCTAAAACTAGATAGGAAACCCAATTAAATAAATAATTCAAAACCTTATACTTACTGATTTATTGATGAAAAATGATCCAAAGCTACATATGGCTTAGCATGACATACATAAACAGTTGCTATTACTTCAGTTCACATGCATTTCCTATACATTCTGTTTAGGGCTGGAAGAAAGTCTCCAAGCTACTCCAATGCTGCAGAGACCGAATGGAGCTTCCATGGAACCAATATCATATGGATCGTATTAACCGCCCTGAGTCCTCAGGGAAAGGGCGGTATATAAATGTAACTAAATAAATAAAATAAATAAGTATTACCAGATCCCAACTGGATGTCATTTGACACTACTGTCTATTTCCAGGGTACAAAAACAAGTTTCACACATAGAAAATGGAGAAGTCGTATTTGATATTATACCAAAAGAGAGAGATGGCCAAGCCTCTGTAAAATGAGAATATAACAGTGATCTGATAGCAGCTGACAGATTCAGTGAACCTCAAATCATCATAATCCTTTTAGTTGCTGCATTATGTAATTCATTTTATCCAATTTAAATCTAACATTCCACTGAATGATTATGAACCTATAAGTGAAGGTGCTCCAGAATTCTAATTATTAGTTGCACCACAGTTTCCAAGATTTTATTTGGAATAAAACAGCTATAAAAAAAACATTGGCTCTCCAGGGGTTACTTTAGGAGTAGAGAACAACTGTAAAATCCACTCTGAGTTGCATATGCAAAGTTGCAAATGCTGTGGCTATCAAAACAGATGTTTTCTGGTAAAATCAGTATGGATACAAATATGCTTAGACTTTACAGTTGTTATCAGGTGCCCATGGTGCTTCTTAACAAATGATACAACAACAACTAGAAAAGCAGGGGACAAGCAGTTACTTGCAACAACCACATACATTTCACTCTGTGAGATGCTCGAGACTAATGAGAGGAGGAATGTATTTAGGGAGAGGCATATTTGGGACCAAGTTCTCCCAGCACCTGCAGATACATTAAGAATACTTCAAATCATAAACATTTGCTCTCTACAACAGGGCCCCCCTAACCTTTTGGGCACCAGGGACCGGTTCTGTGGAGATAGGTTTTTCCGCAGATCAGAGGGAGCCTGGTTTTGTGTGCTGCCTGCATCCCGTGGATGGGGCTTCACTTTTGTTTGCATGGCCCGGTTGCTGGCATGCCCCGGACCGGTGCCAGTCCAAGGATCAGGGGTTGGGGATCCCTTTTCTACAAGATATCAGTAAATCTCTTTTGACTGAGGTCAAATCACAACATCCCTAAACCTTTGTAGAAATGTTCTATTATCCCAAACTCTAAAACAATGTAGAATTTATGTTACTAAAATAACCACACTAGATACTTAATTTAGCAAAAGAGGTTGTTTCTGATTGTGAAAAAACTTTGGTCCTTTAAAATTGTCATAATCTTCTACCTTCTCTCTTCTTCCAGGCCAAGTAATTTGATATACTTTCTAGATCAGACATGTCAAACACAAGGCCCGGGGGCCAGATCCGGCCCGCAAAGTGGTTTCATGTGGCCCGCGAAGCCATCCTGGAAACAGTGAGGGAACGGCCCCCACTGCCTTGGCCCTGGCCCAGAGACCCTCCTTCTGCCAGAGACCCTCAGATCTGTCCCACTCCTGCCCAGGCCTCCATAGGCACCCTCGATGCGAATGATGTAGAGCTGGCCACGCCCACCCAGTAGGCCACACGCACTCTAGCCACACCCACCCAGTAGGCCACGCCCACCCTGGCCATACCCAACCGGCCCCCTGAGGGCAACCGCAATGCTGATGCGGCCCTCAATGAAATTGAGTTTGACACCCCTGTTCTAGATCATTGTTCTTCTTTTCTAGTTCAAGCAATTTTAAATGCCACTCGTGTATACAATTAAATTAACTACATATCTTTCTATCTGCATACATTACTGAAGTAAACATTCCAACTACAAAAATACAAAATACAAAAATCCCAGCCACATACAGTGCAGTGCAAAAGGTATATGTCCCTGGATTCTCACTAATCTATAGGCTTCTTCTTCCTTTAATTTATGACTGAACAGTATCTTTAAATCCAATCTGAGTACAATTTTATTTTAGCTTAGTTTCCAGGTTTTTATGTCACTTCAGTTGCAAACTAACTCTGAGCAGCTTACATGCCTGAGTTCAATAGTAAGATTAAAAAGAACTTTTCTCTGCAGGAAGGACAAATTCAGCACATCAGATCCCAAGGCTAACTGAAAAAGGCAAGTCTTAACTGTTTTATGGAAAACGCCAAGGTCAGTGTCAATTTAATCTCTAGGGCAGGGGTAGGCAACCTTGGCTCTTTTATGACTCGTGGACTTCAACTCCCAGAATTCCTGAGGCAGCTGGCTCAGGAATTCTGGGAGTTGAAGTCCACGAGTCATAAAAGAGCTAAGGTTGCCTACCCCTGCTCTAGGGGAATGCTATTCCAAGCTGGCAGGAATAGCCAACACTCCAGAAGATAGGCTTAAAATACAGGAGGATCTGGACAGACTCAAATACTGGGCACTATCTAACAAAATGAAATTCAATGGTGAAAAAAGTAAGGTTCTACGTTTAGGCAAGAAAAACCAAATGCACAGGTACAGTATAGGTGGTACCTTGCTCAATAGTAGTAACTGTGAGAGGGATCTCGGAGTCCTACTGGAAAATCACTTAAATATGAGTTAGCCGTGTGCTGCAGCTACCAAAAAAGCCAATACAGTGCTAGGCTGCATTATCAGAGGGATAGAATCAAGATCACGTGAAGTGTTAATAACACTTTATAATGCCTTGGTAAGGCTACACTTGGAACACTGGATCCAGTTTTGGTCGCCACAGTGTAAAAAAGAATACTCTAGAAAGAGTACAGAGAAGAGCAACAAAGATGATTAGGGGACTGGAGGCTAAAACATATAAGGAATGGTTGCTGGAATTGAGTATGTCTAGTTTAATGAAAAGGACGAGGGGTGACATGATAGCAGTGTTCCAATATCTCAGGGGTTGCCACAAAGAAGAGGGAGTCAAACTAAGGAGAAATTTCCTAACAGTTAGAACAATTAATCAGTGGAACAACCTGCCTCTAGAAGTTGTGAATGCTCCAACACTGGAAGTTTTTAAGAAGAAATTGGACAACCATGTCTGAAATGGTAGGTTTCTTGCCTAAGCAGGAGGTTGGACTAGAAGACCTCCAAGGTCCTTTCCAACATCATCATCATCATCATCATCATTATTATTATTATTATTATTATTATTATTATTATTATTATTATCATCATCATCATCATTATATTTATTGATCATTGCACAGTCAGCCGGATGTTCAAACTATATTTGGCATCTTTGTATTATTATTATTATTATTATTATTATTATTATTATTATTATTATTATTATTATTATTATTATTATTATTATTATTATTATCATCATCATCATCATCATCATCATCCCAAAGTAAAGTATGAATAAAGTCTTGCAGGATTATGTCTTTGGTCCAATGCTGGTTAACATCTTTATAAATGATGTAGGATACAGAACTGCTTCTCAAATTTTTAGATGATACCAAGCTAGGATAATTAGTTAACATCTTAGAGGTCAAAATAACCTCTGTGAAAATAAAAATTGGACCATAATCAATGGAAAGATGCTTATCTGTGAGAAAAGCAAAATCCTCCATATGCATATAAAAAGTCAAATATCTATTGACTTGATGACAATGTATGTCAGAACGATCTAGAAATACTTTTGGACCATCAACTAAACATAGCACCTAAAAAGGCTAATATAATCTTTGATTATATTAACATAAACATCACAAGGAATGTCCTAATGTTATTAAGCTGTTCTTGATAAGTTATTAAGCAGTAGAACAACTTGCCTAGAACAGTAATAAATCCTTTTTGCTGGATGTTTTTTCATACATTGTGTACGCAATTATTAGACAAATGAGTATTTTGACCATATCATCATTTTCATGCATATGTTCCATCTCCAAGCTGTATAAACTTGAGTGCTTAGTGGATATAAGCATATCAGGTGATGTGTATTTATGTAATGTGGTAGTATGTGGCTTAAGAAGATCAACACCCTATAACAGACATGTCAAACTCGTGACATCACATGACATCGTGCGATGTATCAGAACTTTTTCCCCATTGCCGGCAATGGAGTGGGCGCAGTTTCCTCATGATGCGTCTGGCCCGTGGGCCAGCAGTTTGACACCCCTGCCCTATATCAAAGTGTGCATAATTATTAGGCAGCTTCTTTTCCTAAGGCAAAATGGGCCAAAAGAGAGATTTAACTGACTCTGAAAAGACAAAAATTGTAAAAAGTGTTTCAGAGGGATGCAGCACTCTTGAACTTGCTAAGATATTGGGGCATGATCACAGTAACATCAAATATTTTGTTGCAAATAGTCAACAGGGTTGCAAGAAACATGCTGAGGAAAAAAGACACACATTAACTGCCAAAGATTTGAGAAGAATCAAACATGAAGCTACCAGGAACTCATTATCCTCCAGTGCTGTCATATTCCAGAAATCCAACCTACCAGGAGTGCCCAGAAGTACAAGGTGTTCAGTGCTCAGAGACATGGCCAAGGTAAGGAAGGCTGAAAGCCGACAACCACTGAACAAGACACATACGTTGAAACAGCAAGACTGGGCCAAGAAATATCTGAACACAGATTTTTCTACGGTTTTATGGACTGATGAGATGAGAGTGATTCTTGATGGACCAGATGGATGGGCCCATGGCTGGATCAGTAATGGGCACAGAGCTCCACTATGACTCAGACTCCAGTAAGGTGGAGGTGGGGTACTGGTAGAGGCTGGTATTATTAAAGATGAGGTAGTTGGACCTTTTCAGATTGAAGATGGACTCAAAATCAACTCCCAAACCTACTGCCAGTTTTTAGAAGACATTTTCTTCAAGCAGTGATACAGGAAAAAATCTGCATCTTTCAAGAAGACAGAGATTTTTATGCTCCATCGCATGCATTGAAGTACTCTACTGCATGGCTAGCCAGTAAAGGCCTTAAAGATGAAAGAATAATGACATGACCCCCTTCCTCACCTGACCTAAACCTTATTGAGAACTTGTGGGCTCTTCTTAAATGGGAGATTTACGATGAAGGAAAACAGTGCATCTCTCTGAACAGTGTCTGGGAGGCTGTGGTTGCTGCTGCATAAAACGTTGATCGTCAACAGATCAAGAAACTGACAGAATCCATGAATGGAAGGCTTATGACTGTTATTGAAAAGAAAGGTGGCTATAATGGTCACTGATATATTTTTTGTGAAATATCAGAAATGTTTACTTGTACACTTTGAGTTGTTTATTATTCGCTTTAACAAATGCAATTAAACGAGATGGGCAAATATTCATTTTTCATTTAGTTGCATAATAATTATGCACACTAACAGTTGCCCAATAATTGTGCACGCACAGATATTCTCCTAAGAAAGCCAAAATCTCACTTTTACTTTTTAAAATATTCAGGTGTGAGGTTTATTAATATTTTGGATTGATCGAGAGCACTTTAGTTGTTCAACAAGAAATTAATCCTCCAAAATACAACTTGCCTGATAATTGTGCACACAGTAGTTAGATAGCCATCCATTGGAATGATTTAATGTATTCCTATTCTGAGCATCGGATAGAACCAAATGACTTAAAAGTATATTTTCCATGGTTCTAAGAAAAACCATAATTACTTTTAAGCTGAAACCAAGCAAATCTCATTATGATTTAGCATAGCCTATGAACTTCACAATAATAGACAGGGAACATTACATACTGGTTTGAAATAGTGATTCCCCAAATTCCAAATTGGTAAAATCTCTTTTTGGATGTACAGTAAGGAGTTAATCTAAATGTGAGAAACATAACAATTGGAAGGATAAATTATCCACTTCTCTCTCCTTATAGCCTTCATGGAAGATTGCAGGAAGGAAATATACTAGAAAGTTTGAACACTCTGAGAGCTTTAGAGAAGTGAAAGCTGTTTTAACACTGTCAATAACTTCAGGGGATTTGTTTTGCAACTTACCTGAGAGAGAAATTCCTTCTGCAAGTCCATAAGGAAGATATGCAAAGATAATCATCATGCCAAACTCCAGGGAAGGAGTTTTTCGTAAATCAATATGTTTCAGTACGTTAATTAAAAGTAGTTAAGTAAAATAAGAAGAAAGATGAAACAGGAAAGTCAGATTAGGAATTTCTTATTTGTCATTAGAGCTCCATTAGAAAGCTTAGCATCTCATATTGAATCATACAGTGCAATTATTTTTCTTCATACTGTTTAGCTGATGGAATTTTTCAAATGGAATAATGGAAGCTACCAGGTGATGGTGCTCTGTGCAATAAGGAATTATTTTTAGAGGATTTTTAAAGCTTCTAACACAGTGCATAGAAAAATGCTTTTATTACAAAAGGGCCTTTAAGTTTATAATATTCTTAGCTTTATACCTAATCATTATATTTAAAAATTCACTTGGAAATAATGTTGTAATTGTTAAGCTGCTTAAATTTTACAGATTTCAACAAGATTTAAATATCCTTACATACAACTGTAACTCTCATTTGACATGCTGAAAAACAATTATCAGTGATCATCTTCTAACAGATTAAGGTTCTAAGGGCAGATGTGTAAATATGTCTGGAGTACATATTTTATAAGATAGAAAACAATTCCACAGTGAAGTTTCTTTGTATTCTATATATGTGGTTTTAACTTATTTGAAAGTATTATCTAAACACTTTAATGGAATGAAAGCCAACTTACTTTCTCTGTGCTTAACATAGATGTTTGTCTGCAAAGAAGCCACTTAATAATTTTAGTGGCCAAAATAGCTGCAAAAGGAATAAAGATACAGACAATGGGCACATTTATGCTTGTTGGCTTGGATCATCAATCTGACTTTTCAATTATGATCCATTATTATACTTCATATTCAAGGCTAAGAATGGACACGACAAACACACTGCCTCAAGTAAACTAGATACTCTTTTAAAGATTCCCCTTTAAATTTTTCAGATCTATTGACTGAAAAATTACCTCTGAAATTCACTTTAACAGACATTTTGCCTAATGTGATATTTCGGTCTATCCAAAGATCTGCTTTCAAGAATAATTACAGGTTCATAAAGTTGGATAATCACCATCTAGGAATCACTTTGTCCAATCCTGTTTTTAACCCTGCCTTGATGTTGTTCTAAATCTACTTTGAAACTCTGAATATTGGATGCTCTAATTTTCCAAGCTGCTCTATAAGCTAATTAATATTCAATATAATAGTCACTAACCCAAACTTGTTGGGCTCATACTCCCTATAGCTCCAGGCAGTAGGACCCATCATCCCTGAAGCTAAATCTAATATTTCAAAAGTCACAGGCACTTCATCCTAGGCCAGGGGTAGGCAACCTCGGCTCTTTTATGACTCATGGACTTCAACTCCCAGCTGGCTCAGGAATTCTGGGAGTTGAAGTCCATGAGTCATAAAAGAGCCGAGTTTGCCTACCCCGGGCCTAGGCTTTAAAACATCAGAAAGAATTGTTTCAACCAACACTTATAAGAAACAATTTTAAACACATTACATCTCTTTTATAAACACATTTGAAATATTCTAGATTATGCGACAATATGCCTACCTAAATCAAGGATGTGATACCTTCAATTTTTCTTTTTAACAATATGACTCAAGCATTCCCATTAGCGTGTGCAATGATCTGGCATTGTGTAACTGTGTGATGTAAAACATTAATTTAAACCTCTAAAGACAACAAGTTGTCTGATCATGATCTAAAATCTTGATAATGAGCGAGTGTAATTTCTCACACAAACTTCTAGTTACCAATTTGAGATAACACACAAAACCTTTTGTGTTTTAACAAAAAGTTAAAGTTCTAATCTGAGATAAAACACAAAACATGAGATGCTAGAACAAGCTATGATCCCAAAACAAACAAAAATGCTGACAAGATTACATCCTTAACAAAAGTTAGAAAAAGGAAAACAAAACTTCAAACCAAAATGCTCAAGCTGAACCCTAGAAGCAAAGAGGTACCTGAACCTGAATGGGTTGTCAAAATGTCCAGTTGCTCACTATCCACTACAACACACAAGATCCCACCAAAGGGCCTTGGTTAGAATCTGCAGCCTTAGAAGCACCATTTAAAACCACTGGCCTTGCCACAGAGACCTGACAAAACATAAGGCAGACAATCAGACCACCATCAAAAAAGAATCAGAACCAACTCAAAGTAGAGGACAGAGCAGCCCTCAAAAAACCTAAAGAAAGACCAAACCCTCAGCCTCTGAGCAATAAAAGTTACCATGATCAGATCCCAATATATATAAAAAGCCAAAGAATTGCTGGAAAGTCAGAAGCTTACATACCAATAAAACCAACCCAGTACAGGCAGTAGACAGCTTAAACAAGAGAACTCTAAACAATCCAACCAAGAAAGAACAATCAGAAAAAGAACAGTGGATGAAAAGCTCTCGTATTCCTACACTTCTATGGACACCCCCAAATACACAAGCCTGAATACCTCTTTGTCCAATTGTATCATTTGCCAGGGATTCCAAAATACAATATAGCTAAAAAGCTTACAAAAAAGCTTGCACAGTTCACAGAGGAGAACAAATATTCTATCAACACCTCACTACACTGCCTACAGAAAATCAAAGACCTAAAATAAAAGAAGCTGAAATTATGATTTCATTCAATGTCACAACACTTTTTACATCAGTGGGACCCCAGAAGAAGTGAAAGAATCCATGGCAGCAGTACTACACAACACATCCGGTCTAAGAAAATATGCTAATATCAAAATACCCAAAATCATGGCCTTCATCAACCTCTGCCTCACCACCTATTTTCAATTAATGGGGGAGGAGCCAAGATGGTGGAGAGGCAGCAAATGCTGTAAAGAGCTCCTCCAAAAGTAAGCTTTATTTTATTTTACTTTATTTTTATTTTAACTTTTTAACCTCTTTTAATATTGTATTTTTAACCTACCTCTTTTTAATCTATTTTAACCTTTTTAAACCTTTTAAACCCATTTTAACCCATTCTAACCTTTTTAAACCTAGTTTTAAACATTTTTAAACCTGTTTTAACAAACGTGAATGGGGAAAAGGAGGAAGAGACAGCACTCTGCAGCAGAGTTTATCCAAGCCATTGAAGCAGCAGAAAATGGAAGATTATATTGCAAACAGACAGTCTGTTCCAGTAAGTAACTCATTCGCAGGCACTTTATCAGATAAATTTAATTTATGTGACTCATTGGAATGGGACTTACAAACGGAACTGGAGAGCAAACAGCGTGTAGAGCTGTTCTCCTCCCTCTCGGAGAATGGCTCCCCTCCTTGGAACCCAGCAACAGCCTTTTTTGCACAGGAGGGAGGTGTGACAAATTTAAAGGGGGGAAATGTGACAGACTTCCTCTCTAGACAATGTTTGCTTACAGCTCAAACTGTAAACTCAATATATGATCTTTTGTCAATTGTCATAAATAAGGTCGACTGCCTGAAAGAATCGTTTGCAATGTTTGTTAGGAGCCACCTAAATACTGTAGAAGGACTTGGGAAGACAACCATGGATAGACATGGAATGGCTAATTCAGAAAATGAAAGTAGAGAAGGACCTTGTCTTCATTCTAAAAATTTGAACACCCATAGAGAAAGCACTCAATCAGGCAAAGGCCTAAGAGATGACCAATATAACTACAGTCTGCACACTAACCAGGTTACTTTGCAAATTTATGACAAGAGAGTAAATACAGGGCGTTGGAGTAATAGAGAAGCTGTTAGGCTGTCCCTGAGCCAGCTGCTTCGTTGTGAATTCACTCTGATAGATCTACTACAGACGTGTCAAACACAAGGCCCGGGGGCCGAATCCGGCCCGTGAAGTGGTTTCATGTGGCCCGCAAAGCCATCCTGGAAACAGTGAGGGAACGGCCCCCACTGCCTTGGCCCTGGCCCAGAGACCCTCCTTCTGCCAGAGACCCTCAGATCTGTCCCACTCCTGCCCAGGTCCCCATAGGCACCCTTGATGCGAACAATGTAGAGCTGACCACGCCTACCCAGGCCATACAAACTCTAGCCACGCCCACCCAGTGGGCCACGCCCACCCTGGCCATACCCACCCAGCCCCCTGAGAGCAACTGCAATGCTGATGCGGCCCTCAATGAAATTGAGTTTGACACCCCTGATCTACTACATGCAGAGTGGCTGCCAGCAAGAATGCAATGTATGAGAATTCTCCTATTGACTTATATACTGCCCCATAGTGCTTTACAGCACTTTCTGGGTGGATTACAATATCAGAAATATTTGCATATTGCCCCCAACAATATGGGTTCTCATTTTTCCCATCTTGGCAAGATGGAAGACTAAGTCAAACTTCAGCAGGATGTAGGCAGAGTTTGCCTCAAATACTGCACCTAGCCACTGCGCCACTAGGGCTCCTTATCACATAGCACATATGCCAAAACCCTCCAAAACATTTTAAGTAACCCAAGACCCAGTAACTCAAGAAGTAAAAACAGAAGCAATCTACAAGTACAGTATAAGGACTCTAACAGCCACTATGTTAGGCACACAAGCAGAAAACTAGCAGAGAGCATCCATGAACACTAACCAGGAGTCAGAAGACATGATGAAAACTCCATAATTTCACAATACATGGGCAGACCTAACCATAGTTTCAACTCAGAAACTGTGAGCATCCTAGACTAAGTTCAATCCAAAATAGCTATGTAATGTCTAGAAGTCTGGCAGTCAAGCAAATCAGCCATGAACAGGCTCAAGGAGATAAACAAAGTTTACACACCATTCAAAAGAAACTATAAAAAAGCTAATAAAACAATAAAACAGAACATCTCCTCACCAGTAATCACCACCAGATAACAGGATTAAAAGCATTAATACTAGACTACAAACAGTGAATCAATAATACCCTAAATCAAGGAACTACAACTCAAACAAACAATCAAGTGGTAAATTGCCAAATTAAGTTACTACCAAGGAAAAAACAACATCCCCACCAACTCTTGACAGGGCAACCTGTTGTATATAAACCCCATTTCTTTCTAGTACTGAAGATGTTACCTAACTCGGTAATGAAATATCTACAAGAAAACAACCAAGTTCAGAGAAAACCAAAGATTCCACATTTCAACCCTGAGCTTCATATATTATTTTCCACTGAAAACACAAAACATTCCTTAGATAACAAGCAATATTATCTATTGAATCCACAGAAATAAAAAAAAATACTGGCTTATCATGAAAAAAAACCCTCACTAAATTGTATACTGCACTCCTCTTTGCTCTCAAACTGCCTCCCAATGTGAGATGCTCTGCTTCAAATGTTCCAGATGTCAACTATTACAATCTTTGGCGAAGGGCAATGGTGGTTAAAAGGAGAGCTGGACTGTAGTCTAAACTATTTGGAATTGTCCAACTAATGTTTTCCTTTGTAAGACATAATGCATTTTGTCTAATAGATGGAATGCATAAGGCACTAAAAATGACAAAAAATAAATATGAATTTCTCATAAGCACAGTCCAACCATAGCAAATAACTTTAGCTCTACCAGTATTTAATGCTCTCGCTGGTCATATATATGGAGTTTGGATTTATATAAGATTACTGGAGGCTTTCTTTAATCAGTGTAAAAACAACAAAGATAATTGAGAGTATAATTAAATGGGGGGGTGATGAAGCTGAAGTCTGCTTCAGTCTTTGGCACCTACAAGGGAAATCCTGAGAAGTAGAATAAAAGACATCTGTCTTTATGGCCTCAAGCATATCATAACCTTATAGTTTTCTGTCAATTTTCAGCTGCCAGTCAAAAAAACAAAACAAAACAGAAAAGAATTCATTGCTTAAAAGGCTAAGCAGTTGAATCATCATGAGAAGATGTCCAATGTCCTCAATATACTAACCCTAACCCTATGTAGCCAGATTGTGCGTGCGGCTTAACAGAGAAGTATTACCATTAATCATTCACCTGTTCTGTACCAGCCTGCTACCGGCCCTGCAGAAAAGGCAGGGACAACCCCTTTAGAAATGGCAAGAGGCTGGATTTACGCCTGCCAAATTTATTCACATAAAACAGAGTAAGACAAGACACCAACCATAAAACACGAGCTAAGAAGCAGGAACAATCCAAGCGGTTGCCTTTAGCAAACCAGCCCTCCCACACATTCCCCTTAAATACAGTTCAGGGCGTGGCCTCTCTGTGCCTCCTTCCGAGGTGCCCCATTGCCTTCCTCTGTTTACTCCTGACTGACTGCCTCCTGCGTCGGGTGTCCTTGAACAGGGCCAGCTGTGGGTCATCTTCATCCACGCTGTCAGGCTCACACAGCTGGATCTGCATTGTGACCAGATGAGAGGGGCCTTGCTGGGGGCTCTCATCAAGCTGTCCAATCCCCTCAGCAAGCTCTTCAACACCCCCCTCCTCCTCCTCCTCTGAGTCGTCCGACCCAACTGCCGAACCCACAGGCTGACCCTGAATCACAACATCACCAAAGACAGATAGAAAGGCATGTTCAGTGACAAAAAAAAATCTGAGCAATGAGAACAGTTCAGGAGGGAACACCTGGGCTGCAGTCCAGTACCAGGCCACGACCTGTTCGAAACCAGGCTGCGGGAGAGATGGGCAAGTGCACATGCACGAAGCGCCACTTGGCTCGCACACAAAATTCTACTTGTGCAAGCAGAACTTTGCACATGAGCGCAAATGCCTGCCACTCACGAGAGTGGAGCTTCATGCCTGAGCGTGAGCACCCTCTACTTGCGCATGATCCTCCATTTGTGCAACTGAAGGGCACATGCACCTGCCATTCACAGAAATGGAGCTGTGCACATACATGCACCTGCCATTTATATGCCGTGCCACCAAGCTGGAAAGGTTGGGGACCGCTGGTCTAGAGCAAAGGTTCTCAACTTTTTCTTCACCTTTAAATACCCTTTGTGGCCACAGACCATGGCCACAGACCTCCAAAAATAACTCAATATTTAAATCGTAACTTTTCTTCAAACCTTTGGGGATCCCCTGTGAGACATTGCAGCCCCTCCAGGAGCCCACGGAATACAGGTTGAGAAGCACTGACCCAGGGAGATTGTGGGCTTCCTTTTACTTCATGTGAAGCAAGGCTGGGCAACAATTTGCCAGGGATATTTTAGTTTCAATTAATGACCCAGTCCAACTGTGTGATTCTATGATTTCCTACTATTTTTTACTGATTTGCTATGTTTTCATACTGCTTAGCAATTGTCGTAGTAAAGATTATTGTGTTGTTGCTGCTGCTGTTATTATTCCTGTGTTCCTACAATTCCCTTTCCAATCTACACTGTAGGAGTAGTGTTAGTTTTGTTACTTATCACTAGCAACTTAACCATTATCAACTCTTTGCACACAAAATAGGTAAATTAAACATATACTTCAACAACAACAACAAAATTATGGAATTCTATTTTTATAGGAAAAGAGAAAATCAGACCATAATGGAATAATGCTTTAGCTCACCAGATATTACTGGAAGAGGAGAAAAGATGAAACATACAGCACATGTTATAACAGAAAAGCAATTCAAGCTGCTATGAAAAATCGAACTCTTTGTCTGACATAAATTCCACACTAAAGGAGCCAAGCCAATTACTGTAGCTGGATAGATTTTTGATATAGGATAATTTCAGGATTCAATTCTAAAACTGGCAACATGAAAATAAAAAATCAATCAATCAGATATCTAATGCATTTGAAAAATGAAACATGCACTAACACGTTATTGAACATATAATGAATGTACTAAAACTACAGCTGGAAAATCATATATTAGTCTCATCCATTAGCATGTTTCTCAACCTTGGCAATTAGAAGATGTGTGGACTTCAACTCCCAGAATTCCCCAGCCAGCAACACTACATCAGCAAGTATGATGAGTTATTATAGAGCAACTTGGGCCTTAATGAAAGTCTTGTACAAATATAAGTTTCATGCAAAACTGAAATTGTTACTCGCTAACTCTTGCTAATAAAAATGTTATGTTTTAAAAGAATAATCATCTTCAGAAATGTTACCAAGGGTTATTATTAAAGAGCAAATATTTATTTTATCTAAAAGCAAAGGATATTAATGCAGAAATAAGACCAGTCAGAGTCCCCAGTGCTGCAGAACCAAAGAACATCTTCAGAAAGTAAGCCAGTGCTTGTAAAAAGGTTTGCCATCCATTTACATCAGATGTATGTTCTCTCGTCAAGCCTTCTGCTGTACTGAGAATAATAATAATAAAAAACAAGGACAACCAAGGGGATTACACATTAGAATCTTAAGTCTGGGATTCGGAATGCAGAATCCGTAAATGCTTTAATTTTGTTGTTATTGTTGAAATTGCTCTTAAAATGCTTTCATTGTAATATGTCTAGGGGAATGACAAAAGACATTCAATCAAGTCAAGATGCACTATTTTTCAAAGAGAAATACAGCTGTTCTAAAGATACAAAATAAGCCAGGAGGGTATCTACTTACAGCAAAAAAAATGAAATCTTTCTAACAGATCTTTCACAGACAAAGAAAAAAAAGAAGGCACAATATAACAGAATCAAAAATAAGATGTTTGCTCATCTGATCCTCAAGCAAATGAGAACATGGGAGGGAAATAAGCTTATATTCTGAGGAAGGCAGGCAGGCAGGAAGGGATGTAGGGATGAGTTGAATGAATGAATGAATGAATGAATGAATGAATGAATGAATGAATGAATGAATATACTTCATGAAAATATTTCCAGATCCTAATATGACTAAGGTTGGCAAGAAATAAGATTCTTGACAAATCAGACAATATTAATATGTATATGTGAAGTCACCTATAGAAAGCTTTTAAAAATAAATAAAATATCCTTAGGCACATCATCCAATTAATCAAGATGTACTTTCACCTACATGACTTTCAAACCAAGCAATCAGAAAGTACCCATTTTGCCCTATATATATATATATATATATATATATATATATATATATATATATATATATATATATATATATATATATAGAGAGAGAGAGAGAGAGAGAGAGAGAGAGAGAGATCTGTATATGTGTGTGTGTGTGTGTACACACACACACACACACACACACACACACACACAAAACAGAGCTTTGTAAACATGTGTAAAATAACTCTATTTCTGGCCTCAAACCCAGAAACTAATACTGCAACAAATATAAGCCATGAAAACAGAATGAATTTACACACCAGCTTCTCATATGAAGTAGAATTTTTTAAAAAAATTCATAAAGACTATAGTGCTGAAGAAAATCCCCAACACAAATTCCTGCCCTTATGTGTAATTAAATATAGGTTGTACATCTGTGGATCCTAAGAGAAAGAATAATTGGGGCTTTTTTATATGAGTGGGTGGCAAGCATCAATGTGACAATTAAGGAGGAATGATGGTTAAAAAGCATACTAAGCGAAAGAGTATAAGTGCATATTACATATATTTATTACATTAAAATAAGTAGTGTTTAAAGAAGCACATTATTCTTTGTCTAAATGAGCACTAATTTCATCCATGTGCATGAATGTACTTACTTTGTCAGGACAATTGAGACTGCATCATTGAGAATGCTTTCTCCAAAGACCAGCATGTTAAGCACAGGGTCCACATTAAGAGCATTAAAGATAGCAATAGTAGCTACTGGATCAACAGCAGAGATCAGGGAACCAAAGGCAAAACTGTCAGGAAATCCAATAAATACATTAACATAATGTCTGAATTATTAAATGCTACTAAGGTTTGATGCTTACTCAGCAAGCCTGGAATACATCGATGGATTTAAATCATTATCCTGGAATGCATTAGTTTTTTTCTCATTCTAACAGAAGATGAATCTCATTCCATGTAGACCAACAATTATCAACAAGAAGAATAAAAATAGTGTATTTTTTCAAATATTTCAAAGCAACCTACTCAATGTCAGATATTCATTATATCATAAGTAAACTAAATTTTTAATTTAATATTATTAACAGATTGCGCTTTAGATTTCTTTTCTGATTTAACAGGACATCCAGAAAACTTTGGAGAACTTTTATCATCACATATATCTCTTCTATTTAAACATTAACATTTTAACAAACAATACACAAGTTAATATAGAATTACAATGGTATCTTTCTAATCATTGCAGTTAATTCCTCAGATCCTTATCCCACCTAAGATATAGATATCTGCTCTCTTCTGGTAATCTTTTAGCCATTTTCTAGAATTTTTCAAAATTAATACATAAAGATTTAGCCAAACCATGGGGTCATCCAGTGCTATATATTAAAATTAAGAAGCAATGACCACTTCTTTACAATTAAAAGGCTGAAGGCACATTGCTATGCCATGTTAAGTTCCCATATCCTCTTTGATTCACATTTCCACCTATCTTCCTAAACCATAGGTAAGCATTATTATCATCATTAACATTGGCCACAAGTATAGTAATCAGCATCCTGCCTAACTATAGTGCTCAGGAATCAAGAACCTAATAAATGCAGTCACTGTGTTCATTGTAGCAGCCTGAAGACTCCTACAAACACACAAAGATTAGTTCTCTCAAAACTTACCTGTCAGTCATATTCAGTTTATAAATTACATCAGCCTAGAAAAATTGACAAAAACAGAAACATCTTGTAAAATTTAACTATTACTCTCCACTTCTCTGTTCCATCTATTAAGGAACAAGCATATTTGCTCAAGGATCATAAAGTGAGTTTCCTGGTTTGAATTTACAGATGGATTCTGTATTTTCAAAAATGAGGAAACTGCCAGATTTACTTCCCATGAAGATTTCTTGGAACATAAATCTTCTATTCTCACCAAGGTATTGCCCTGATGTGGATTTCTGTATGTTTCAAGAAAAGCTATCTTTCAGTCTCCCTCAAGAGCCTAGCATTCAATAAAGCTGTGATGAACATTCCTGTAACCTAATATAGTAGAAGAGCTGAATTTCTCATAAAATGCTGAAGACACTCATGTATTCACCATGAAATGTAAAAAAGTCCTAAAGTTATTAATGTATAGTTCAATGAAGCAAGGATCTGCTCACTGCAGCAATTTCATTTTTATAAGATAAATATCAACTTAAAGATTACTAATCAATGTCATTTTTGCCCAGATCAACAAATAGTGCTTTCAGCACATCATATCATCTTCAGTGGAACTGAAGAAGCTTCTTGGATGAGAAATGAAACATCTTCAAGGGGAAAAAAAAGTCCAGTTGCCTTTTGAAAAAGCACCTTTGAGACTATCAAAATCTAAATATTGAAATTGAAAGATTATGGAATCGACAAGGTATGGTGGTCCCAGTGGTTATTGACACACTGGGTGCCATACCCAGAAATTTTAGACAATACTTAGTATTTCCATGAGTCAATTACACAAGCCTACACAGCTTGCATTTCCAAATATATTACATAGATACATTACAACATCCTAGGTTCTTGAGAAGAACTCAATGCATATAAAGGCCAATACCAAAGAACTGCAGCTATAACTTCGCATTGTTCTCAACAATTAAATAAGATTTTTTAAAATGTATATGCCATCTGACACTCAGGAATTACAAGCAGACAATTTAGGCTTAAGTGCAATATGTCTACAAAACAGTAGTAATATGCATATAGAGTTAACCCATGAAGCATAAACTAATGAAATGAATGAGTGAAATGAAAATTAAGATCAGAGTCATACTTCAAGCAATAGCAAGATGATCTACGACAGAAGTAGGCAACCTTGGCTCTTTTATGACTCAGGGAATTCTGGGAGTTGAAGTCCACGAGTCATAAAAGAGCCAAGGTTGCCTATCCCTGATCTAGGATCATTTGCAAACTTATACTACAGCCTTCTCCAACTGTGGGCCATCAAAGTAGTTATCACTCTGATGACAAAAGTGCTTATAGAATGAAGATTCAGTAATAGATTTCAAGAGATAGATGGATTTGTGCAAAGAAACCACTCTTTTAGCAATATTTTTTCCATTAAAGATAATCAATGTGAGGCTTGCCTGGGGCAATTATTTTCTTTCATTTTTTAAACTGCTATTCTTTTTGTCTTTTTAATTAATTTCAACTTTCTTTTAGTTAACCAGAATTTAATGGATCAGAATCACATATAGAATTTGAATACTTCTATATGTGGACTTCAACATCCAAAATTTTTCCAGCCTGTATGGCCATTGTTGAGAATTCTGGGAATTGAAATCTATACATTTGGTACTTGTCATAGTTGGAAAATACTGCTTTAGAGAGCAGACTTTGATTAAATTGATGTGAAAGGGGAGGAAATTGCTAAATGTAAAAGCCATTTAGAGCTGTCCTTCATCATATGCTCAAAGGCTTGAAGCAGTAATCTCCATTGCAGATCCTACACTGAGCTGAACTGCAGCTCCCAATAGCCCTAGCCAGTTGTTGAGGAATGCTGGGACTTTTAATCCAGAAATGTCTGGTGTGTCATTAATTCTCCAGTATTGGACTATTCTCCAAGTGACATGCAGTTCCCAAAATCTTAGGTCCAACCACAAAACTAACTGGACATTATTTTTAATTGAGACAATAAGGAGAAAATCTTGTATAGAGGGGGGAACAATCATATTATCTGAATTTAATTAGTTTTACTAAATAGGCAATACAAATCAAATTTAGCCTTTGTCCTAGCCTTGTCCCCTTTTTTGTCCTGGCTCTTTTTTTAAGAATGTAGCTCTTGCATCTGAAAAGCTCTACACCTCTGGATTAGATTATTTTGCAGGTCCCTTCCAACTCTACCTTTCTAAAATATTTATTTATTTATTTATTTAGATTTGTATACCGCCCTTTCCCGAAGGACTCAGGGCGGTTTACAGGGTAATTAAAACAAGAAATACAAAAGTTCAAAACGATTAAAAAAATTACAACAGTCCCTGAAAAAGTAAAAGCCCCCAATTAAAATTAAAATTAAAATTCTCAGCTATTCATGAACATATTACATGAACTCTCAGCACAAACAGTCCTATCTTAAATATAAGCCACTTATGATTTACTACAAACATTAAATGCTGGTGCTATCATCTTGCTTTGCATTGTTTGATAAAGATACAGTCGCTGCTGTGGTAGTAATTAATTATCTGGCAGTTCCCCTGTGCGAATACTCTGCCTTTCCTCTGCTGTTCTGGGATTTAATTAAAATGATCTGAAAGTCAGACTATAAAAGTACCTGCTTTAGCTAGGGAAATAATTACTATTGTTTCCACATGTAAAATGCCTGCAACCTGAAAAGCAAAATGATGTCTATAATGTAGAACAGGGATGTCAAACTGCCAGCCCGTGGGCCAGATGTGTCATGGCAATATTGCGCCCACACCATTGCCGGCAATGGAAGAAAAGTCACAATACGTCAGGACACGTCACTTGACGTTGAAAATTTGACACCCCTGATGTAGAAGATCCAAAGGACAGGATGGTAAATAACTCTAGGAAGTCAATTTCAGATTTTCAATAACCAAAGAAAAGAATATGGCACTGATCAGATATATGCAAGATTCTGAAATGCAATAATTCCAGGAAAATGTAAAACGCAGATATCATTGTGTCATATAAAGCACTACTTATTTTGTATTGTTTTATTATTTTATTTCATTTTATTTTATTGTGCCTTTGAGCATCTTGACTCCTGACAACTACCTAAACTCTGCAGTTTTCTTGGCAAGATTTTGGAAGTGGTTTGCCATTGCCTTCTTCCAAGGACACAGAGGAAAAGGCTGGCCCCAGGATCACCCAGCTGGCTTCATGCCTAAAGTATGACTAGAACTCCCAATATCTCATTTCCTAGCCTGGTGCCTTACACCAAACTGGCTCTCAAAACATTGCTTTAATTTATCTAAAATAATTATATTTTATTATTAGCTTTTGCATATATTTAAGCCCTTATGAAGGGATTCTCCAATAAAAAATACCATTACAAGAGTGTATATTAGAAGGAAGTAAGCCAAAAATGGACATTTTCATAAGGGTAACATTAAAAATGCATTAGGGGAAGTTGTTTGCAAAGAATATATGTGCTAAGAAAAACTATATGTCCTTAATTTCTGGAGAGCATTCCACACCACAACGAACAAAGTTCTGCATGCACATCCTCACCTGGCCAAGAAAGTAAATTCCTCCGCCAACTATGAAAGCTGAAATAGCTGTCCCAATCACAGAAAACAAGGTGATGGAGCCTATGTTCTGGAAGAAGTTCCCCTAAAATAAGAAAATTCGAGGGAGATATAACAAAGAAGAGTTTTGCAAACGCTTTAAACCAAATATCACTTGCAATCAGTGTCGGGATCTGAATCTAAACATTATGTAAAATGTACATTTTACATTTTTTTTTATCCCATTTATATCCCGCCCTTCTCCGAAGACTCAGGGCGGCTTACAATCTAAGCACAAATCAATGTGCTTTTACATTTTACATATCCTCATCCATATGGAAATATTGGTAGATCATATATATCTAACATGAACAAACTGGACTTTCAGATCCAAGAACATTACTATCCGTGCAGATTGAGGCTCACCTTTGCTTTCTTTTTTTCCTTTTTTCCTTTTTTGTTTTGTTTAATAAAATTGCCCTACTCGATGACAATGCTGGGCAACTTATACCAATAACACAAAAACCATATAATGAAGCAGAAAAGAAGGAACTGTTCACCACCACCACCACCCCAAGAAGAGAAAACTATCCAGGAAAAAAAAACTCGTAAGAGTTTCACCACCCACTCTAACCTAAGACCTGAGGAAAAAGCCCTGTATTGGATGGCTTTTTAAACCAAGGCAAGGTAGAAACAAAAATGCTGGTCCAGAGAGCAGGCTCGGTGACAGACAAGGCCCATAGTATGCCCATTGGGCCTTTCCATTAACTGGCTATCTCTGATGATTTCTTTCTGTTACTGAATGGACACAACCTTGGCACCCTATGTGTGGGCGTTAGCAGGTAGAGAAAGTGTGGATCAAATAAAAAGTTGCCCGGTTTGTAGCTTCAATACCCTTTCCCACTTATTCAGGAATGACACATTCAAATGCATTCCGGGTAACCACAGAAGCCAGATATAAAGGGCAAGCCTGGCATGGATTGGTCCCTCAATGATCTGGGCGAAATCAATGATTTCCATGAATTCCTGAGCTGAGCAAACTGAAATCCTGGGACCTATTTTCCGAAGAATCTGAACAGCTAACCCAGAAACAAAGTCTAGCAACTCAAGTAGATAAACATCTAATGCTTTTCTCTACTTATGTACAGGTGCCTGCAAATGTGATTATTATTTTTCAAATGGTAAACAGTATGGACACTTAATTCCAGATAACGAATGGCTGTCAGGAAGGAACTGTACCTGTGCTGAAACGTTAGCTTTCCTCATACAATTTGAATAAACAAAGTACAGTACAGGTATTCCTCAATCTTTAACCATTTGTTTAGTGAACGTTTGAAGTTATGATGTCACTGGAAAAAATGAGTTATGACCAGTTTTTACACTTATAACCATTGCAGCATTCCCATGGTTACATGAGCAAAATTTGGGTGCTTGGCAACTGGCATGTATTTATGACAGTTTCACTACCCTGAGGTCAGGTGATCACCATCTGTAACCTTCCCAGCCAGTTTCCATCCAGCAAAGTCAATGGGAGAAGCCAGATTTGTGAGCACAATTCACTTAACAGCTGCAGTGATTCGTTAACAACTGTGGCAAAAAGGTCATAAAATGGGGCAATGAAAAGTTTGGGCTGAATTGTGGTTGTAAGTCAACCACTACCTGTAATTCTGCTCTTGTTTCGCATATAAGATAATAGTTGACTTTTTATTTTTTTTGGACAGGTCCTAATATGTACCACCCGTGTGAAAAAAACAGGACAACTGGAACTTTGAGTATCTTCCAGAAACACATTCCTGTTTCTAACTTTTAGTATTCAAAGTTAAATTAGAATTAAAGAGACAGACAAGGAAATTAGTTAGATTTTAATTCCACAGGGAGTTTGTACAGTGTCATCCCAATGTTTCATTACTTATATTTTTAGAAATATATTTTCTTTCAGTGTAGATAAAACGTGGAAAATAAGAGAACTTTCCACATCCAGAAAACAAATGACATTTCAGAGAATTTCAGGAAACAAGAGGACTACAACCATATTTTCTTGGATATTTTGATTATTTTATAGATTTTCTAATATGAAGAAGTAAAGGAAGTGCTTTTTGGTCTGGCATATTTTAGCTTGGACTTGGATCCAGGAGAAAAAGGTAAAGTCTTTTACATCTATATGGAAATTCTCAGTCATCCAGGTCATGTTTTCCCTTGAATACTTTTCAATTCTCATTCAAAAGGCTTCTTCAGTTCTGACTGAATGGTGGAAGATGGAAGGATTTATATTCATTGCAGTGATCTGGTCACTAGCAGTCTATCTGTTGCTGAGAAAGAGTGCTAATGACCAAATGACTGCAAGGAATATAAATCCTGTCATCCTCCACCATTTAGTCATAACTGAAGAAGATCTTTGGATGAGAAGCGAAATGTCTCCAAGGAACAACGTAGTCCAGTTGCCTTTTGAAAAAAAGCACCTTTAGAATAAAGTCTTTTACCTTTTCTGAGATCACAGAAAGGGAAAAGGACATTGATGCAAAATATTTCCCTTCTTTCACTTGCAGTAGTGCCTATTTGCTTAATCCAATTCACTTCCACAAGTGGAAGCAACCTTTATGTGGTTAAAAGGACAGAACTTGAGCTAAAGGAGCACTTTTTCATAACATCCATGAAACTTTATTCAGATACCTGTGTGAGAGAGTTTAGTCTGTTGAGAGTTAGCAAAGGGTCAGAGAGCTGTCATTTGTATTTATTTCGAAGTTCAAGGGTAGTTCAACACAAATATAGCCAGAAAAGTTTGTTCACTTTTAGAGGGTTTTAGATGTAATTTTAATTATTGTTTATGGTTGGTGGATTTTGAAATATTATTTTCTGCTTGTTCTACTATTGTAAATGACCTTGAGTCGGCGGATAACACCCAGGGAGAGGGCCTTTTCTGTGGGTGCTCCTGCCCTCTGGAACCAGCTGCCCGTGGAGCTCAGGACTGCCCCTAACCTACACTCTTTCCGCCGGGACCTGAAGACTTGGCTCTTTGAGCTCTCTGACCCAGGCTGAGAATTTTAACTGGGGTTTTATTTTCAGGGATAATTTAAACTTTTAATTCTCTTTTAACTTTGTATTTTATATTGATGTGATTTTAAAGTGCCCTGTAAACCGCCCTGAGTCCTTCGGGAAAGGGCGGTATATAAATCTAATAAAATCTAAATCTAAATATACAAACCATTATAACAAAAAACCAAAAAAAAAAAGACTCACTTTGTGCAATGAATACCCAGATTCAAATATAATTGGAGGAAGTAAAAGAAGAAAAAACATATTAGGACGAAACATTTCTTCTTCCTGCAAAATACCACAAACAAAAATATTAAGGAATTATGAGATATATGAGAAAGGGACTACCGGTAATATCATATTAGAACAAAGGTAAATCCAGCATCTCTAACAAAAATAGGAACATTTTATTACAATATGTGCCACCAAGTGAGTGTTGACTCCTAGTCATCATACAGATAGATTTTCTTCAGGATAACCTGTTCTTAACCTAGTTTAAGTCTTCCATTGCCATTTTAATTCAGCCCATCCAGCTTGTTGCTGGTCGTCTTCTTTACTAGTCCCGCCTTAGGCATGATAGCCAGCTGGGTGACCTCGTGACAGTTACTCTCTCTCAATCCAACCCACCTCACAGGGTTGCCCTTGGGGAGAAAATAGAGAGAGAACTGAGAAACGTCAAAGAATGTACTACCCTAATATCTGAATTGTTAAAATAGGCAACATGATAACGAAGAAAATGTAGTGAAGTAATGTATTATTATTAAGTATCACCCACTGGCATGAAGAATCTAAAATTCTATATTTAAAATTAAGGATACTGGAATTCAAATATATATAGGGCAGCTCTTTTGATTGTTCAGAATGCAGTCTTTAATTGGATGTGACTAGGGCAGATTTTGGTTCTTTTTCACCTTTTGGTGGGCTCTAAAGGACTAAATGTACTTACTTTTACTCTTAACCTACTACAAGTAAAACAAACCAATTTGAAGTAGGAATTTAAGAAGTAAACTGTGTGCCATAGTCCTTCATTTCTTAATTTCTTAAATCCCCTAAATTACACTGAACACGTTGGCCTTGTTCATTCCATGAGACTGCAAAAGTGTACTGGTGACTGCAGGTTGCTTATCGGTGGCTTAGGAAATCTCAAAGTTTTATAAAAGTCCAAAAACATTTTAGGGTTAACAAAAAGTACAAAGGAGAAGAGGTTCCCTCATTTCCCCCCAAAATGCTCAATAAAAACTAAGTGATTGATGAGTCTCTGGGAAAGGAGTTTATGAAATACAAAACAGGCATACTCCATTTTGTGTTGGATTATAACTCCTAGAATTCCCATCTAGCTGTTTGTACAGCTTATTAAGATGAAATGACCATTCCTGCTTTAGGAATGAAGAAAATATTAATTGGGAGTTGGGCATTAAAATTGAATTATTTAAAATAAGTATGGCATCAATCATATAATATATTGTAAAAACTGCTGATATACCTTCCAGTTGGCCAGTTTTTGAGATTCTATAATTTTTATAACTGCACCCATCAAGATGCCTAAAAAGAAAAAGAAAAAAAGGCAAAGAACAATTCATTTGTTCATGTGGTAATTGGAAGTTTTAAACCATTGCGTATGAATCACGTAAAAGTAAGTATAGTCTCAAACGGAGGTCTTGTATTCCTTCCTCCCCTCATTACGCCTGCAATTTTCTCATAAAGCTCTGACTTCTGGGCTTATCCTGTCTGTCATGATGTTATTAATAACAAATCCAATCTGCTAAGAGACCAGAACAAGAAACTGAAAACAGCTCTACAGTTGCTATTAGCTGCTCTAATATTAAAGAACAATTTAACGATGCCTTGAGTTGGGCAACTGAAGAACTTAGCAGCAGTTGTCATATAACTTTAGGCAACTGACAACAAAAACAACCCAATAATATGGAAAGTAAATAAAGAAAGAAATAAATAAATAGAGCAGGACAAGGAAATCACATACAAATACCTATAGTTGCTAGAATCAAATTTCACCTCACCCACATTAACACACACTGATGGCTCATGTAATACCCTGCCTTAGTGTGACTGAGGGGAGAGTCATGTTTTCAGGGTCTTTCCAAAGGCAAACAAATCTGGACTTCTGTCCAGCGCTAGAGAAGGCATTTCAGAATTTTAATTTTGAGCATTTTATGTTGATTACAAAACTAAGTGAAAGCAGCTAGCTTCAGTTATGCTATTTCCAATTCAAAGGAAAACTGGTATGACACTACCATGACCATATTCATGTAAGTCATTTCTCTTTCCCGTTATTAAAAGTGTCCTCAAAAGAGTTAAATTTCTATGGCAAGGTCTTGAGAGAACTGGATTTATATAAAGAGAAAGAAAAGGCTCATATACTGATGACACAATAATTATGTTAATGGTAACAACTGTTTCTATGTATCTAACCAAAGGTAAGGGACATGCAGGTGATTCATCATGATCGGGTGGAACTGCTTATTTTGCTGCATGGAAACAAAACTGTTAATATTACTTTAACTCATTTGAATTGCCACCTTTTGACAATGCTCTACAGAATTTTTTTGAAGGGCTCTGGAGTAGCACAAGAGTACCACTACAATATTTCAAGGAGGTGGTAAAGAAGTCCGACTGTAGATTATAAAATGTTATGTGGATTACATTTAAACCAGCTTCATTCTGTGGTTTTTAATACTGGCCCATTTCTCTCTATCGGAAGACAGCAATGGCAAATCACTTCTATACTGCTGTCAAGAAAAACAGTATCCATGGAGTCCCCACAAGCCAATATTGATTCACAGTCATCTTTAGTTCCAGCAAGCAGTAAAATCTAGTTGTTCTGTCCATGCTTATAAGCTAAATAGGGTCGGGTTTAAAGGTACTTGGATTCTAAACTAGCCCGGAAAGTCCCAAAGGTTCTCCCAGGCATGAGGAGTTGAGCTCAACTTAAGAGAATATATTTACCTAATCACAAATGAGGGAGACAAAGGACCACAAGTTTATCACATCATAAATTCTTTACTTCACCCTGTGAGTTATGTTCATAAGTACTCTTGTCTGCCTCCCTCTAAATGTGAGCACACATGCTGTTTATGATGCAGGTTATCAGTTTTTATACTTTTTCCTGTGATGCCTGAGAAATGTAGCACAGCTATTCATATATTTATAGGAACAGTCTGCTCAATGGCTGAAACAACAACCATAATCCAGAAACAGGTGGTTCTCTGTTTGCTACTAATCTTAGGGTTCTCAAAGTCCAGCCAAGCTCAATCTGATTACCTTCATATCTGTTGGTCAATACCATCCATCATGCACAATAACTTAGCTAATAGTCACTTTGATGACAAGGGGAATTATAGGCCAATATCTGGATTTCAAAAAAAAAAAGTCCACCAATTTAAGCCACACAGGATCAGGAGAAATAACAGCTCAGACTCAGCTGGAGAGCTACTCTTCCATCCCAACTCTATTCTAAAATAGCAAAGCAAAATGCTCCTATGACAGCTTTCATATCAATCACTTATTAGGCAGGGTAAAAATGAGTCCCAGAATGCTCAAGATTATATCTTTCATAGCTCGGATCTAACTCAGGCAGAGAAAATGTTGAAACTGCCAACAGCAGTGCCAGATCTACAGAGAGGGTTTTGGATATTGCCATTCTTCCTTGCACAATAATAATCTGCATCCTTCACTCACTCTCTTTCTGAAAACAAATATGTAAAATCATCATGATTACAGAACCTTCAACATGAGGGCTGTCGGTTAAAACCTTTGTTAGCCATGATAATCAGTGACTACCCTTATCGCAGTCACTCACGTTCTGGACATATTGTTGTTGTTGTTAGTTGCGAAGTCGTGTCCGACCCATCGCGACCCTATGGACAATGTTCCTCCAGGCTTTCCTGTCCTCTACCATCTTCTGGAGTCCATTTAAGCTCACGCCTACTGCTTCAGTGACTCCATCCAGCCACCTCATTCTCTGTCGTCCCCTTCTTCTATTGCCCTCGATCTTTCCCAGCATTAGGCTCTTCTCCAGTGAGTCCTTCCTCCTCATTAGGTGGCCAAAGTATTTGAGTTTTAGCTTCAGGATCTGGCCTTCTAAAGAGCAGTCAGGGTTGATCTCCTCTAGGACTGACCGGTTTGATCGCCTTGCAGTCCAAGGGACTCGCAGGAGTCTTCTCCAGCACCAGAGTTCAAAGGCCTCAATTCTTTTGCGCTCAGCCTTTCTTATGGTCCAACTTTCACTGCCATACATTGCAACTGGGAAGACCATAGCCTTGACTATACGCACTTTTGTTGACAGGGTGATGTCTCTGCTTTTTAGTGTGCTGTCTAGATTTGCCATGGCTTTCCTCCCGAGGAGCAAGCGTCTTTTAATTTCTTGGCTACAGTCCCCATCTGCAGTGATCTTGGAGCCCAGGAAAATAAAATCTGTCACTACCTCCATTTCTTCCCCATCTATTTGCCAGGAATTGAGAGGGCCAGATGCCATGATCTTGGTTTTCTTAATGTTAAGTTTCAACCCAAGTTTTGCACTCTCCTTCTTCACCCGCAACAAGAGGCTCTTTAGTTCTTCTTCACTTTCTGCCATTAGAGTGGTATCATCTGCGTATCTTAGGTTGTTGATATTTCTTCCGGCAATCTTAATTCCAACTTTTGATTCATCTAGCCCTGCCTTTCTCATGATGTGCTCTGCATATAAGTTAAATAGGCAGGGCGACAGTATACAGCCTTGCCGGACACCTTTCCCAATTTGGAACCAATCAGTGGTTCCGTGTCCAGTTCTCACTGTTGCTTCTTGGCCCGCATATAGGTTTCTCAAGAGACAAATAAGATGTTCTGGTACTCCCATCTCTTTAAGAACTTGCCACAGTTTGTTATGATCCACACAATCAAAGGCTTTAGCATAGTCAATGAAGCAGAAGTAGATGTTTTTCTGGAACTCTCTAGCTTTCTCCATGATCCAGCGTATGTTGGCTATTTGATCTCTAGTTCCTCTGCCTCTTCGAAATCCTGCCTGTACTTCTGGTAGTTCTCGATCCACATACTGCTGGAGTCTAGCTTGTAGGATTTTAAGCATAACTTTACTAGCATGAGAAATGAGTGCAATGGTGCGATAGTTTGAACATTCTTTGGCACTGCCTTTCTTTGGAATTGGAATGTAAACTGATCTTTTCCAATCCTGTGGCCACTGTTGAGTTTTCCAAATTTGCTGGAAAATTGAGTGTAGCACTTTTACTGCATCGTCTTTTAAGATTTTGAATAGCTCAGCTGGAATACTGTCACCTCCACTAGCTTTGTTGTTGCTCAGCTTTTCTAAGGCCCACTTCACTTCACATTCTAGGATGTCTGGCTCGAGGTCAGTGACCACCTCATTGTGATTATCTGGGACGTTAAGCTCATTCTTGTATAGTTCTTCTGTGTAATTTTGCCACCTCTTCTTAATCTCTTCTGCCTCTGTTAGGTCCCTGCCATTTTGGTCCTTTATCATGCCCATTTTTGCATTGAACGTTCCCTTCATCTCTCCAATTTTCTTGAAAAGATCTCTGGTCCTCCCTATTCTATTGTTTTCTTCTATTTCTTTGCACTGTTCATTTAAGAAGGCATTCTTATCTCTTCTAGCTATTCTTTGGAATTCTGCATTCAATTGGGCGTATCTTTCTTTATCTCCCTTGCCTTTTGCTTCCCTCCTTTCCTCAGCTATTTGCAAAGCTTCCTCAGACAGCCATTTTGCTTTCTTGCATTTCTTTTTCTTTGGGATGGTTTTGGTTACTACCTCTTGTACAATGTTGCGAACCTCTGTCCATAGTTCTTCAGGCACCCTGTCTATCAGATCTAATTCCTTAAATCTATTTGTCACCTCTACTGTATATTCAATGGGGATATGATTTAATTCATACCTGACTGGCCTGGTGCTTTTCCCTACTTTCTTCAGTTTAAGCCTAAACTTTGCAACAAGAAGCTCATGGTCTGAGCCACAGTCAGCTCCTGGTCTTGTTTTTACTGACTGTATAGAGCTTCTCCATCTTTGGCTGCAGAGCATATAGTCAATCTGATTTCTGTGTTGACCGTCTGGTGATGTCCATGTGTAGAGCCGTCTCTTGGGTTGTTGGAAAAGAGTGTTTGCTATGACCATCGTATTCTCTTGACAAAATTCTATCAGCCTGTGCCCTGCTTCATTTTGTACTCCAAGGCCAAACTTGCCTGTTATTCCGGTTATCTTTTGGCTTCCTACTTTAGCATTCCAATCCCCCATGATGATAAGGACATCATTTTTTGGTGTTAGTTCTATAAGGTGCTGTAGGGCTTCATAGAACCGGTCAATTTCATCCTCTTCAGCACCGGTGGTTGGGGCATAGACTTGGACTACTGTGATATTGAATGGTTTGCCTTGGATTCGAACTGAGATCATTCTGTCATTTTGAGGATTGTATCCCAGTATTGCTTTTCCTACTCTTTTATTGACTATGAAGGCTACTCCATTTCTTCTGAGGGATTCTTGCCCACAGTAGTATACCTGATGGTCATCTGAATTAAATTCCCCCATTCCTGTCCATTTTAGTTCGCTGATACCTAAGATGTCGATGTTCAGTCTTGACATCTCTTGTTTGACCACGTCCAGCTTGCCTTGATTCATGGATCTTACATTCCAGGTTCCTATGGAGAAAAAATCTTTACAGCATCGGACTTTCCTTTCACCACCAGACATATCCACAGCTGAGCGTCCTTTCGGCTTTGGCCCAGTCGCTTCATTCTTTCTGGCGCTACTAGTACTAGCCCTCTGCTCTTCCTCAGTAGCATATTGGACGCCTTCCGACCTGAGGGGCTCATCTTCCAGCGTCATATCGTTTTGCCTTTTGGTACTGTCCATAGGGTTTTCATGGCAAAGATACTGGAGTGGGTTGCCATTTCCTTCTCCAGTGGATCACGTTTTGTCAGAACTCTCTGCTATGATCTGTCCGTCTTGGGTGGCCCTGCACGGCATAGCTCATAGCTTCATTGAATTACGCAAGCCCCTTCGCCACGACAAGGCAGTAATCCATGAAGGGGTCTGGACATATAAATCTGTCTAATAAATTGTTTAATTGTTAAATTGACTTGGAACCAATCATATTATTTATCCCCTTCACACTAATAAATCTCACAGGATTTTTCTTCTACACTGTTGAATCTTATGAAGGTAATGATATATATAGGCAAATAACAAAAAGCAATAATTGGATTAAATTACAATCTGGTCTTTGAAAATATCAGTGACTATTTTTTATTCAAACAGAACAGTATAAATTTTCCTGCTACTATCAGTACTCACCTAGAGAAACAACAGCAACACTCTCTGGCAAAAAATGCAGTCTGTATCTTATCAATAAATGCACCAATATGATGCAAATAGCTGAAGAGAAAGCAGACAATATTTAGATATTTAACAACAAAATTCTTGATCAAACAAACCCTACAATTATCCTTTGAATTTAAAATATGAAGCCTGAAATAAATTAAACATTCCTAAAAGAGAGCCAGTTAGTCAATGCTATATCTATAACAACTTTTAATATTTTATACGGGCTTACAGGCACATTTTTTTCTGTGAGTTCTGATCAAAAACAATTGTAACATAGTGATTGTCAGCTTCATTTCAGTTTTGGACAGAAGAAACATTGATGGCTTTGATCCAAACAATTCTTTCAATAATATATTGTATTTGGAAAAAGTCTCTTCTAGGATTGTTCTAGAACCGTTCACAATGAGATGTGCAGAAAAGGGCAAATAACTATTGGGGCAGGAACAGTTAGCTGCTAGGAGGAAGAACTCTAACTTCTCCAATTTATGCAAGAAATCCTAGGATCCAAAGCTACGTATCCAATTATAAAAAACTGTGTAAGAAGAAAGAACATGGAAGAAAGTAGTATAATTGAAAATGAGTTATATAGATCAGAGGTAGTCAATCTTTTTAGACCAGTGGGGACATTTGTTATTATGAGAATATGTCGCAGGTCCTGCAACAAACTAATTGCCATAGTGCACATGATAAACCACAAAAATACCTGTTTCCAGATTATCTCCTCCAGTATGGTCTCTGTCATGGGGTTCTTGATGCTCTCTGAACTTGGATGCTTTCTTGCAGATATTGCATTACCAAACTAGATAACAATATCAGTGGTAGAAGGGAGCAGGAGTTGCTCTGTATTTATATACTACGTTTTTAAAAATTTGGCAAATTTTAACTATTTAACCGTCTCATCTTTCATATTAAGAAACATAAGTAAACTATTTGTCAGATCAGTTGTATGGTCATCCACTAACTTGTCTATTTACTTTTCTATAAATAATTGGATTAAAATTTTAAAAATTGTATGCTTTAAGCTTAAGCTTTTATATTATTGCTTCTGAGAACTTTCCCACTGAAATAATATCACTGAACACTATGAAATGCCTCTAGCCAATATTTCTTAATATTTTGTGAGCACATAACAATATGTTAATCACTCATTTCCCTATAGACAAGTGTTAACAAATCTTAATGACTATACAATAACATCAATACAAGTAACGTAGGCAAGCATCTAACTAGTTGTGAAATGTGAAATGTTGTAATTACTCTTGTGCACGTAGCATTGTGGTTTTTTTTATATTACAAAGAGATCCTCCAAAATTTAATGTTGCAAGGATTTCACAAATCGTGATAAAGGTTGTTAGAATTACAGTAAGTTATATACACCTAAATGACATAATTTGTTTTGCATATTAAAAACTGGGGAATCAATAAGGAACTTCCCATCCATTCCTGTCGTTATTTGTACCTCACATTGTGGAGTATTACTGATTACTTTCCCCAATGATAACATTTCCCTGAAATAGAAACAATAGGTACAATTCAAGATACTGGTTATCATCTTTAAAGCCCTACATACCTTGGGGCCAAGCTATTTGAAAGACTGTCTCTCCCCCCTCACATCCACCTGGCCCACCAGGATGGGAACTCAGGACAGGGTACCATCGAGTAGCAATATACAGGTAGCCCTCAACTTACAATAGTTCATTTAGTGACTGCTCAAAGTTACAACAACACTGAAAAAAGTGACTGATGACCGTTTTTCACACTTACAACTATTGCAACATGCCCATGGTCATGTGATCAAAATTCAGAAGCTTGGCAACTGACTCATATTTATGACGATTGCAGCATCCCAGAGTCATGCGATCACATTTTGCAATCTTCTGACAAGCAAAATCAATGGGGAAGCCAGATTCACTTAACAACTGTCACCTCCCATGTAGATTACTCCAATGCTCTCTACATGGGGCTGCCCTTGAAGACCACCCAGAGGCTTCAGCTGGTGCAGAATGTGGCCGCGCAGGTTGTGATGGGAACATCCCGATACTCCCATATTACACCCCTCCTGCGCGAGCTGCATTGGTTACCAGTTGCCCTCCGGGTGAGATTCAAGGTGCTGGTCCTTACCTATAAAGCCCTACATGGCTTAGGCCCGGGATATTTGCAGGACCGTCTGCTGCCAGGAACGATTTCCCATCGCCCTGTGCGCTCGCATAGAGAGGGCCTCCTCAGGGTGCCATTGGCCAGACAATGTCAGCTGGCGACCCCCAGGGGGAGGGCCTTCTCTGTTGGGGCACCTACTTTGTGGAATTAGCTCCCCCGGGAGCTCCGGATGGCCCCAGACCTTCGGTCCTTTCATCGTGACCTTAAGACATATCTTTTCCAACAGGCCGACCTGTTGAGATTTGAGAATAAATTCTCCTTTGGGTTTTAGCTTCTCTTATTTGGTAAACAAGCCCATCCCACAAAGAAATGGACACTTGCTAAAATGTTAATATCTTCTCAAACAAAAAACAAATCTTTTTTATTTCTCATTGGCAGACAAAAATAGTTTACTTTTCTACTTCTGCTCTGTCAACCTTTTTAGCTAACAAAGAGTTCCATCTTATAACAGCACAGACAATGGATCCATTTCATAAGTAGCAGTAGAAACAGTAATAAATAACTATTCGTTTAATCAAAAAATGTTTTGGAATTCAAAACTTACAAGGCATCCAAACAGCAGCCTCACACTAGTAACAGAAAACCAAGGGGAAGCAGCCAACAGTCACCAAAAAGGGTGGGATAGGAAGGGGATTGTAGGAAAGTCTGCAAAAGTCCGCAAATGTCCCAGAAAAAAAGAGAAAGCAGGGAGTGTTTGAACCAGTAACTTTAGTAAAGTTAGATAAATATGCAAGTTATTAAAATATTTGATTCATTCATCAAAGAAACGAGATTAGGTTATTCCAGCCAGGCTTCTTCAAAAAGGCCTAATGCAGAATTGTTAACAGCATGGGGGGGGGACCAAATCCAGTGGAGATATAACTTCTTCTGAAATGTCTATAACAGTTAGAGCTGCTCTTGCATCACACAGGATGATGCATGACCTAAAATCACACACTGAGATAATTTGGGGAAAATAGGACGTGGCACAGAATCTGGACAACTCTGAACAAGAAAACTCTTAATAGCATTTATTCAGCAATAAACTGCAATATCTTGTCACAGGAGAAACACGAGCCAGGTGTCAGGAAATAATGGGAGCTGCATTTAGTACTGTAAAATATATTATTGGGCATAGCAATGTGACATTACTTTGACAAGTGACACAACAGTCAAGGGAGAAAGACTCATTCAACAACAACAAAAAGTGGCAAAGGAGAGAAAGAGATTGTCCATAACACCGATTGTTTTAGAGGTTATTTTGGTGTTTATTTCTCCTCAGCAATATTTTTTTTAGAAAATTTTCTAGGTCTAGTCTTTAATAAGTCATTTGGCAAGTGAAGCAGCCATACAAGGTGATATGTTTACAAATAAATAAATACAGGCCTTCTATGCCCTGAGTGTTTTCCTGCAAGCACTGGACCTCAGGTATAATAATTTACCATCAAGATTAAGGTTTCCTAGCCATGTTTTGCCATTGTTTCAAAAGCAGCATATTCAGCTTTAATTCAGACTGAATTTACCAAGTGAATTAGCAGGTTTAAGTAAAAGTTTCCAGGAAATTGCCTCATCATGAATCAATCAGATGGCTAGTACAACTCCCTGTTTATTTTCTGCATTGTTCTCAGTTGCTCCTAAGGTTTTATATAAGACTTTTTCTTGCCCAACCTAGTGTTATCATTTATTGAATGTGAAAGTTGTTTGATTGATCCTTTCTATTGATCCTTTCTTAATCACAGCTTGTTTTACAGTAGTCTTTTTACTATTTGTCCCTTCACTGCAAATAGTATAGGCCGGGGTCATTGCTGAGAGGTACTCCACAGTCAACATCTACCAGCCCATTTGCAAGTTGTTGATTACATTCAACCCTGGAGCTTGAACAACAATAAGCCCTTTTGAGTGGTAGGATAAAATTTGGTTGCATCATACTTTCTCTGCCTATTTCAATAGAGCCACTCCTACAAACTCACAGGACCTCTATTAAAAAATAACCTTTGGACTTTTCTTTGGGCTGAAATGACATATAAATTGCAGGAAGGGAAAGAAGGAGTTGGTGATAATCATAGATAATGTCAATTTCGTGTAATGATTAAGGCATCAGTAGAACCAGGGAGACCAGGAGTTCTAGTCCTGCCTTAGGCACAAAGACAGATGAGGAGCCTTGGGTCTCTCTCAGCCCTAAGAAGAAAGCAATGGCAGAATACTTCCATAACTTTTGTCCAGAAAACTGCCCGGACTCATCCAGTTACCAAGGGTCAACACCGACCCAAAGGCACCTTCCTGCAAAACCCTCTCCCCCATCAAACTAGCATCTGTAAACCCCGCAAAAACTTATTTTGTTGTGCCATATTTTATGAACTTATGTTTAGTGACCATTCAAAGTTACAACAGCGCTGAAAAAAGTGACATGGCCATTTTTCACACTTACGACCACTGCAGCTTCCCCATAGTCCTGTGATCAAAATACAGATGCTTGGCAATTGACTCACATTCATGATGGTTGCAGTGTCTTGGGGTCATGTGATCATCTTTTGCAAATTTCTGACAAGCAAAGTCAATGGGGAAGCCAGATTCACTTAACAACCAGGTTACTAACAACTGCAATGATTTATTTAACAACTGTGATATGAAAGGTTACAAAATGGGGCAAAACTCACTTAACTATATATATATATATATATATATATATATATATATATATATATATATATATATATATATATGTATGTATATATATATATATGTATGTATATATATATATATGTATATATATATATATATATATATATATGTATATATATATATATATATATGTATATATATATATATGTATATATATATATACGTATATATATATATACATATATATATATACATATATATATATATATATATATATATATATATACATATATACATATATATATATATATATATATATATACATATATATATACATATATATATACATATATATATATATATATATATATATATATATATATATATATATATATAGTTAATATATATAGCATTTATATATATATATATAAATGCTATATATATATAGCATTTTCTTTCACAATGTCATCTTTTTTTCTTTAGCTTTAAATATTTCATTTAATGCTTTTCAAATATTAACTTGGTCCTGGAGGCCAGACATTAATTCTCTCTAAAGACAAAGGATAACACAGAGTTTAAAAAAGACATGTACTCTATCTAGTCAATCCTTGTTTTCTTATATTGTTACACTTAACGATACCTCATGAGATATCATCATAGTATTTTTCTTAATAAATTTATAAAGGAAAATCTAGGCTTTTTGTATTAGCTGGCTTCAAACAAGGCACACACACAAAGCACTTATTTCTATTCAAAGAAAATCATTAAAACTCACAAAAAGTTATATTTTATATTTGGGATGTTTTAATCATCTTCCCATCGTCCTGTGCACCCCCACAGGGAGGGCCTTCTCAGGGTACCGCTGGTTAATGAATGCCCGCGGGTTATTCCCAGGGGAAGGGCGTTCTCTGTGGGTGCGCCGGCCCTATGGAACCAACTACCCACAGAACTTAGGACTGCCCACGACCTTCGCTCATTTCGCCGGGACCTGAAAACTTGGCTCTTCGATCTGTTTGGTCCAGACTGTGGGGTTGTTAATTTAACTGGGTTTTAGATTTACTCTTGGGGATTGAATTTAATTTAATTGTTTTTAATTTTTTGTATTCATGGTTTTAACTGCCCTGTAAACCGCCCTGAGTCCTACGGGAATAGGGCGGTATACAAATCCAATAAATAAATAAATAAATAAATAAATAAATAAATAAATAAATAAATAAATAAATAAATAAATAAATAAATAAATAATTTTAACTATTGAAGCGCTTTTTAGATAGGGCACTCTTTCAGGGCCACTGACATTATTAAGAATAAAAAGTTCAAAATTTATCAAAACTGGTTTCCTTCTGGCAAATATCTCCCTAATGCGGTTGTACATTTTGCAACTATTCAATGCGTGTCTTGCTCCTATCTTGTTTTAAACACAAAACAACTTCAGAGTCTTCTCTATCTGGAGAAACAGTAATATAGATCAGGGGTCCCCAACCTTGGGAACTCTAAGACCTGTGGACTGGCAGGGGAATTCTGGGAGTTGAAGTCCACAAGTCTTAAAGTTGCCAAGGTTGGGGACCCCTGATATAGATACATTTGAATATTTAACATTCAGGAGTTTATGGGTCTAAGAAACCCTTTTAGATAATTATTTAAAAATGGCAGTAATTAGTGTTCTTACTAGGATCACTGTGGGAATGAAAATGGGTTCAACTGACTTTTCCAAACCAGCATAGGGGTATTTCAAAGGAAAACACTTGATTTTTCTCCAGAATAATTCCCACACTTACAAAAAATTAAGCATTATTAAAATAGAAACTGTAATCCAATACAACCACGAGGCTGTGATGGTATAAACAATCATTCAAACTGACAACCAGATTTTCAGGAAAAACAAAGCTTATAAATTAACTATGTTTGTGAAAGTATAACCAGAAACGGTAATGGAAAGCAAAAGCTAAATAATATATACAGACTATATAAATATATCTTTCATACAGAATTACCCAGTTCACATAAAGGTAAATTGAATCAAGGAAAAATATCAAAGAAAAGGAAAATAACCCTCTGATGCTATGAAAACCTACGGTAGTGAAAGAAAGGGCTAAAATATTCTCTCTCATTATTAGAGAAACATTTCTCTGTTATATTGTTAGGAATATATATCCTTATTATTTTCACACTTGGGACTCTCAAAAACTCAGAACCAAAATTTAATGGATTTGCTTTAAAGGATCCCATTCCTGGGAACAATTCTCTCTGTGTCAGAAATGCTGGATTACACAATTGCATATTATGAAGAGGCTCATTTTATAATTCTAGACCTGACATGTGAAACTCGCAACGTCACGTGACGTCATGCAACGTATCGGAGCCTTTTCGCCATTGCTGTCAATGGGGTGGGTGCAGCTTCCGGATGATGTGTCCGGCCCACGGGCCAGCAGTTTGACACCCCTGTTCTAGACATATTTCCTCAAAAAGAAGTCACGTTCAGTTCACAAGGAAGTAGGAATAGAAGTAAAATCAGATAATCCTTTCTGCAACAGAGAGTTCAAGGAAAAATAAAAGAAACATTTCTTTACATTCTGAGTACAATGAAGGTACAACACCCTTTAATTTTAATACTGGAATTGAGGAAGCAATTGCAGAATTTAATTAAGTAAAAACTATAGCTATGTACTCAGGTTACACTCTGTCATGGTTGAATAAAAGATAAAGCAATTCTATTTCAAAATTAATTCCATAAACCACATGGGTTTGGAGCATTGATCTGCTGCGTACAGACTACACATAAGTCTCCCCGTTTTTGTGATGGAATTTTTATAAACTATTAATTTATACAGGGAATTCCTGGGTATTTTGTTTTGTAGAAGCTACCATAAACATACAGAGCATCAATGTAAACATACAGACACACAGAGTAAACTTCTTCCTGGAAAGATCATTAATTTTAGTACACTCACATAGTTCACATTGGCAGCGATCCTGTTCTAATATTGTTCAACTAATTCAACTAACAATAACATTTTTTTAAAAATGTATCAATGTTTTTTCCACATTGAGAGATGCACGAAAAAACCAATTACCTTAAAACTTTAAAAAGCTTTGTAATGCATTTATATTCTTATAGAGATCTTTTTTGTTGTTAGAACACTTAAGCTGTGATTAATCAAACCTATAAAAATGTATTAAAAATTGAAACTCATATTCTTTATACCAAGAACCTGAACCAAAGCCCCATCAGGCTGTCTGAAATTCTTAGTGACATAAACTGTCTTACAAAAATTATTACACTATCTTCAGAATATTTTTAAAATGTAAGAACTGGTCCTATTCTTTGCCATTCCTCAATGTTTTTTGCATTTTTTTTATATCACCAGTGCTTCCTGTCATTAGAGTTCCTCCCTTAACAATTGTGTGGTTTTTTGAAACAAAATTTATTAGTTTTTATAGGGTTAAAAAGGGGGGTAATGGGATGGGAATTTGGGACAGGGTACAGGAAAGGAAAGGGACGCGGTGGCTCAGTGGGTTAGGACGCTGAGCTTGTTGATCAGATGGTCGGCAGTTTGGCGGGTCGAATCCCGAGTGCCGCATAACAGAGTGAGCGCCTGTTACTCATCCCAGCTTCTGCCAACGTAGCAGTTCAAAAGAACGTAAAAATGCAAGTAGAAAAATAGAGACCCCCACGGTGGGAAGGTAACAGCATTCCGTGTGCCTTTGGCGTATAGTCATGCCGGCCACATGACCACGGAGACGTCCTCGGACAATCGCTGGCTCTTTGGCTTTGAAAAGGAGATGAGCACCGGGCCCTAGAGTTGGAAATGACTAGCACGCATGTGCAGGGGAACTTTTACCTTTACCTTTACTTACAGGAAAGGTTGGGGGTAGGGTTTGGGGTTTCCCCCAATAACATTCAATATTTGGCAAACAGCATATTGTCTGGGTAAATATATATAAATAAAAGTAGTAAAGCTAATAATAACAATGGTAGGTATAATAGATTATCATAAACAATACTAAGTTTTCAATGTATAGTACTTTTCTTACTCAAATAAATTCAAAATTGCATATCACATTCCTTTCTCTCTAACTCACTTATCTAGCCATTGATAAAATTTCTTCCAAGTTCTATAGTAAACTGAAAGTTCTTTCTGTTTAATCTCTAAAGTTAATCTATCCCTTTCTGCACAGTCCAATATTTTCTTGATTAATACTTCTTCAGTTGGTAACTTTTCATTTTTCCAATATTGGGCATACATCGCTGCTGTCAATACATGTAACATAAGTATCTGCTCTCCTTGTCATAATTGGGGCCTATCATTCCTAACAGAAACAATTCTGGTTAAAATTCTATTTGTTTTTTAATCATCTTCTCCAACCATAGATTTATCTTAAGCCAAAACCTTTTTCCTTTAGAACATGACCACCATATATGATAATAAGTACCTGGTCTTTGATTACATTTCCAACAGACATTTGAAGTATTTTTAAACATTTTGGCTAGTCTCACTGGTGTCATGTGCCATCTATAAAACATTTTATACAAATTTTCTTTATATGGTACAGCTTTGGTTAATCTAATATTTCTGTCCCATAAATTTTCCCATTCTTCAAGCTCCAACATTTTTTGCCCATATTACCACTGTTTCTTTAACTTGTTCCTCCTCCATCTTTAAGTTAAGCAGTAATCTATAAAGTTTTTAAATCAGCTTTTCATCTGTTTTTAGCAATGTAAGATCAAGTTCTGTCTGTTATTGTATTTTTAATTCACCTTTTTATTTGTTTAAAAATTGGTAAGGTACAGTTAGGAAGAAAATGACCCTAATAGTAATACAATATTTATAATTTTTATTTTAATTAAAAGTTCAGGACTATGAATTTTGAATCTTGATTAGGAAAAATTCTCATTTAAGCAGTGAAACTCTACGATAAATGAAAATGTCTTTCTTAAATTATCACTCTACTCATGCCAACTACAATGTAACCTGTAAATTGGGACTTCCGGTGGCAACGCCGTGCTGAATGGCAGCTTTTCTCTGGCCGCCCGTCCTGAGGCTTCGTTAGATCCGCGGAGACGGTGACAATCAGCTGTCCCGCGGCTCGTAAACTTCCCCCTCGGGAGAAGAGGGGGAGGTGAGCTCTCCTCGGGTAGTGGTAGAACTCCCCAAGACCTCCCAGAATTATCTGGGGGTTGGAGGGTGAGAGCTCCCATGGAGCCCGAGGCTTTCTCTGAGTCCAGGATGCCTTTGCTCCAAAGCAGGGGCGAAGTCAGACGCTGCATCCACATCTATGGATTATAGTGATTTATGATTGATCTTAAAGCAGACAGAGCTGACCAGGAGGAGTAAATTTGCAAGTATTTAAAACTTTAACTCGGGTGCTCTAATCTTCCTCATACACAAATTTGACTTTGAAAGAGAAAAGATGGCGCCGAAATGTTTTTTTCCTTCAAAAGAATAAAGTGTGAAGATTCTGTTAAAGTCTAAACAATACATTGGATTTTAGAGTTTTAAAGGTTTTTTATTAAAGGTTCCTCTTTTCTCTTTTTCTTTTTCTTTTTTTTGGATTTTATTTTTATTCTGAAGTGCAGAGGGAAAGTGAAAGTGGTAAGAGAAAGTGAATTGTAGCAAGTTGGAAAATGGCTTCAAGACGGCAGGCAATTCCTATTGTTTCTAAAACTTTAATTTCTTCTCCCGTAACACAAAAGGATTTAAATAATTGGAAAAAATTACAATTATCTTTGTTGGGAAAAATTGCAGCTGTTAAAATGAATGTTTTACCAAAGTTTCTCTTTTTGTTTCAAATGATACCTATTTTGAAAAAGGATGCTAACTTGGATGATTGGCAGAAGGGTATTAATAAATTTATTTGGGTGGGGAAAAAACCGAGAGTTAAACTTAAGATTTTACAAGACGCACAGGAAAGAGGAGGACTTAAGGTGCCTAATTTGAAATTATATTATGATCCAGTGGTTTTAACACTGGTTAGTGATTGGCTTAATTTAACAAATAAAAGTATACTTTATCTTGAGGGATGGGACTTATTATATGGGTGGCATGCATATTTGATTTATGATAAAAAGTTGACAAGGCTTTTAAATCTCATATTTTAAGAAGTGCTTTATTGCGTGTTTGGAAAAAGTATTATTATAAGTTGAATTATAAAATACCAATTTGGGGGATTCCTGGACACACAATAGAGGGGTGTATCTATGGGTGTGAATTTGGATATGATTTCTTATAAGCAATTACTTAGACTGGTAGGGAATGATTGGCAATTAAGGTCGTTAGCTGAGTTAAAACAAGAAAATATTGTACAGTCTTGGTTTCAGTATACTCAACTGCAAGCTAGGTGGAAGTTAGATCAGAAGGTTGGTTTGACACTGATGGATGAAAATTTGGTAAAACAGATTAAAGATGAAACTCGAGCGCATATAAAGAGAATTTATAATGCTTTAATAGAATTGGATTCGGAAATGGAATTAGTGAAAGACTGCATGGTAAAGTGGGCTCAAAATATTCAAGAACCGATCCCGTTGGATGTTTGGGAGGTAATTTGGGTTAGAAATGTAAAATTTACTCAAGCCCAAAATTTAAGAGAAAAATTTTATAAAATGTTTTATAGATGGCATTTGGATCCTAAAAAGCTGTCTTGTATGTATTCCAATTTACAGCCCAAATGTTGGAGATGTGGTAGTTTGGATGCTACTTATTTTCAGATTTGGTGGACTTGTAGAAATATAAAAGCTTTTTGGATTAAAATTTGGTGGAACATCCAAAAGATTTTAAAGAGAAAGATAAAGTTTACCCCACAATTATTTTTATTGGGTGTTATTACAGATTGTGATACTAAAGAAATTAACTTGATGTTGAATTTGATAATAGCTGCAAGGTTATTGGTAGGGCAATATTGGAAGAAGGACTGCCTGCCTACTATAGAGGAATGGACGCTTAAAGTGTCAAATTTAGCAGAAATGGCTAAGATTTCTGCTTATTTGAAGGATCATTCACAAGAAAGATACATTTCGGTTTGGAGAAGATGGATAGATTATATTCAGAAAAAATATGGGACTAAAAAGTTCCATTTAGCTTATGAGTAAATTTTAGATTGTTATAATTTAAATTTTTCTTTTTTCTTTTTTATTATTAGTTATAATAATATATATATTATACGGTATTATTATTGTATTAGTATAAGTTGGATACTTTTAGATCATTTGTAATTATGTTATAGGCGGGTTAAAGTGCATTATGTATTTGGTTATTTATATAGTTGGTTAATGTTAGTTAGATTATGATTATTATATATTTGTAACCCTGTAATCAGCTTTGGGAAATGGGGGAGGGGTAGGGGGGTTTAGGGGTAGGTTGGGGATGGGATAATATTGTAACTTTCATAAAACCTTTCAATAAAAAAAAATGTAACCTGTAAATTGCCAATATAAAGCTTTCACTGGGAATAACCTGCTCTTCCCAAAAATCAATCTATTGAGTTGTTTTCCCTTATCTTGGGCAAAGTCATTAATCTGATACAAACACAGTATTAAGGTATGGTGTATTTAAATATAATCTTGCTAAATAAATCACAATTGGTTGGATCTATGTACCATATTAAGCACTAATTAATGAGTTACATATTTTACACCACATGGTTGAACTAAAAGTATGAACACAGCCTTTAACTGCAGTTACACATTATATCTCATTTTAAAATATTTACCATAATTTGTATGCAGCCATCATCTACTTTCATGTGCAACAGCCACAGTAGTTTGCTAAACGGTTAGAGAAACCAAAGTGCCACAAGTTACATTTAGCTAAATGTGCTATTTAACACCTTCACATAATGTACTAAGACCCATGGGTACATAGAGTGGTTTGTGATGGATCAAATCACCAAAATTCTGTAAATATTTAGCAAACCACAGATAACATTTGCCAACAACTTCTGGATGGGGAATTTGACCCATTAAACAAGGCATAGATCACCCATGAACCACATGTGATTTCTGAATTGCTTATTTCCTATCTCATTTGCTTAGTCAAATCCCATTCTGACAACACAAATGAACACCGACAGTATAGTTTGCCATCAATTTTACAAGGGAAATCAAAACTCTTAGAAAAAGTTGCAATACTTCAACCGCCCTTAGCCTGCCAAAAAAGCTTTCTGGAAATTTAAGGGTATATTTATTCATATGGCAAAATCCTCTCAAATTCAAACCTTTATCCTAAGGAGTGACAAAATAAAATAATAAAAAAGTGTGGCTTCTGATAAACGAAATATTTTCTGCCCTGGCTCTAACCATGTGAAATTTGGTATTCCTGGTATTTATATGCTTAAGTAAAAAGGTAAAGGAGTCCCTGTGAATTTTACTCTGCTAGTCATTGCCGACAATAAGAGGTGGTGCTCATCTCCATTTCAAGGCCATTGAGCCAATGCTGTCCAAAGACATTTCCGCAGTCCTGTGGCCAGCATGCCGTCACGAAGTGCTATTACCTTCCCACCAAAGTGACACCTGTCTATCTACTCTATTTCCATGCTTTCAAATTGCTAGGTTGGCAGAAGCTGAGGCGAGGACAGGAGCTCACCCTCTCATGTGGCGCTCTCAGGTTTTAAACCTGGGCTGCCGGCTTTCCAGCCAACAAGCCCAGTTTCTTAACCACTGAGCCACCATGTCACCCTGCATGAGTAAAAGGAAATGCAAATTTTATTTCACAAAGAGGAAAGCTAATCTTCACATCTGCTTCCTTCTACATTAGAAACTTTAAAAAAAAAACTCTTCCATTCCACTTTTTTTCCATACTAGCAATAGAGGTTAGTAAGCAGAACTGGAATTGTGTTTCACAACCTTCATCTTTTCATGACTGCCATCAAAAGTAATTAATGAGAGATTACCTAGTACAAGGAGACTAAAGAATATAGTCATGCCACTCGACTGTTCTTCCTGTTGAGCCTGGACGCCAGTTTGCACTGGAAGGATTGGTCTGGCAGGCGTAGGAAGCACTAGTTTTGTGGTGAGGGCCAGGGTGGTATGAAGGGTGAAATTGAATGCATCTTGGGTCACATTTGGGAAGCTATAAGAGAATGCAAACACAAGTCAGACTGAGTACAAACAGGACTAAAAATAAAAACAATGTCTAAAACACAGAAAACATGGAAAAACTATTATTTAAGAAAAAAAATACCTAACATTAAACCTGTCTGAAAAGAACTGTGCTTTATTATAGGTGCTGGATAATTGCAGCATAAATACCGTGACTCCAAATCTTCTTGGGAAACTATTGCAGTGAAATGATTAAAATAAATGTATGAAGAGTACAGTACAGCAGCTGAAGAAACGTTTGTTTCTTCCTTAAGAGTAAAAGCATCAAAGCAAAACAGAAATAAAAATAAAGATAAGACACCTACAGGTGAAACTCGAAAAATTAGAATATCGTGCAAAAGTTCATTTATTTCAGAAATACAACTTAAAAGGGGAAACTAATATATGAGATAGACTCATTACATGCAAAGCAAGATAGTTCAAGGCGTGATTTGTCATAATTGTGATGATTATGGCTTACAGCTCATGAAAACCCCAAATCCACAATCTCAGTAAATTAGAATATTACATGCAATCAATAAAACAAGGAGTGTACATAGAACAATATTGGACCTCTGAAAAGTATAAGCACGCATATGTACTCAGTACTTGGTTTGGGCCCCTTTTGCAGCAATTACTGCCTCAATGCGGCATGGCATGGAAGCTATCAGCCTTTGGCACTGCTGAGGTGTTATGGAAGACCAGGATGCTTCAATAGCGGCCTTCAGCTCTTCTGCATTGTTCAGTCTCATGTCTCTCATCTTTCTCTTGGCAATGCCCCATAGATTCTCTATGGGGTTCAGGTCAGGCGAGTTTGCTGGCCAATCAAGCACAGTAATCCCACGGTCATTGAACCAGGTTTTGGTGCTTTTGGCAGTGTGGGCAGGTGCCAAGTCCTGCTGGAAAATGAAGTCAGCATCCCCATAAAGCTCGTCTGTGGAAGGAAGCATGAAGTGCTCCAAAATCTCCTGGTAGACGGCTGCGTTGACCCTGGACTTAATGAAGCACAGTGGACCAACACCAGCAGATGACATGGCTCCCCAAATCAACACAGACTGTGGAAACTTCACACTGGACTTCAAGCATCTTGCAGTGTGTGCCTCTCCATTCTTCCTCCAGACTCTGGGTCCTTGGTTTCCAAATGAGATGCAAAAGTTGCTCTCATCAGAAAAGAGGACTTTGGACCACTGAGCAACAGACCAGGTCTGTTTTTCTTTAGCCCAGGTAAGACACTTCTGACATTGTTTGTTGTTCAGGAGCAGCTTGACAAGAAGAATACGACATTTGAAGCCCTTCTCCAGGATCCATCTGTGTGTGGTGGCTCTTGATGCACTGACACCAGCCTCAGTCCACTCCTTGTGAAAGTCCCCAACACTTTTGAATGGCCTTTTCCTGACAATCCTCTCCAGGCTGCGGTCATCCCTGCTGCTTGTGCACCTTTTTCTTCCACACTTTTCCCTTCCACATAACTTTCTATTAATGTGCTTTGATACAGCACTTTGGGAACATCCAACTTCGTTTGCAATTACCTTTTGAGGCTTTCCCTCCTTGTGGAGGGTGTCAATGATGGTTTTCTGCACAACTGTCAGGTCAGCAGTCTTCCCCATGATTGTGATTCCTACTGAACCAGACTGAGAGACCATTTAAAGGCTCAGGAACCCTTTGCAGGTGTTATGGCTTAATTAGCTGATTACGAGTGGGACACTTTGAGCCTAGAATATTGCACCTTTTCACAATATTCTAATTTACTGAGATTGTAGACTTGGGGTTTTCATGAGCTGTAAGCCATAATCATCACAATTATGACAAATCACGGCTTGAACTATCTTGCTTTGCATGTAATGAGTCTATCTCATATATTAGTTTCCCCTTTTAAGTTGCATTACTGAAATAAATGAATTTTTGCACGCTATTCTAATTTTTTGAGTTTCACCTGTACAAGTACATAACCTAGAAGAAGCAAAGAGTAGCTAAGAGACTGAACGTCTTCAGGAGGAATGGATAGTACAAATTATATTAGCATTCTAAATTATCAGTAACAGCTATGGGATAGTTATTATAGCTATGCACACTTCAGAACTGTTTAGGAAGAAATAATTACTGAACAGAAGCACATATTATCTCTCTGCTATTTGTTAAAACAGCCTCATTATATTAACTCTAATAAACTGACTTTTTAAATCAGGGCCTCTTTTTTCAACTCATTCAGAAGCCTGTATATGGCAGAGGAAAAAACCTACGGTAACTTAAATACAAGGTATTACAAGATGCACAAGAAAGAGGAGGATTGGGACTACCAGTCTGGAAATTATACTTTGCTGCCTGCTGTTTAGCTTGGATTAAATAGTGGATGTTACTATGAAACAGAACAGTATTAGATTTAGAAGGACATGATCTAAAATTTGGGTGGCACAGGTAAGTATAATATGGTCAATGTAAGGTCAATATAGATTTCAAAAATCATTATGTCAAGCAGGCCAATCTCAGAATATGGAATGAATAAAAAGTCTAATTTGAGCCCAAAAACATCTTTGTAGTTCTCACCACAAAAAGCATTTTATAGCTGAGAAATGACAGAAAAAATATACATGGTTAACTTATTGTGATGCACTAGAACAGTGATGGCGAACCTTTTAGAAACAGAGTGCCCAAAAACCGCCCCCCCCCCACGCCCACTCTGCCCCACCCGCAGGGCCACCCACCACCTCCATGGCCTGCTGCAGATCGCCCAGGCGGCCCAGCAGTGCCATGACAGCCACGTCTTCCACCTGTGCCCTGCAGCATCAACTACAGTGACGGGGCACAAGGGCGGAGTCTTCTCCCCACTGCCGGGCTGCCATGTCCTTGGCTGTGCTGCTCTGTGAGGGCTGCACTCAGGGGCAACTCTCCTCCGGGGGGGGGCTGCTGTTGAGGATAGGACCCTGGGGGGAGGCGGGGTTGGGGTGACGGCGCCCATGCCCACAGAGAGGGCTCTGAGTGCCGCTTCTGGCACACGTGCCATAGGTTCGCCACCACTGCACTAGAATTTTCTCAAGGGGATTGTAAAATAAAACCAAATTTTGATAAAGGAATACTTGTCAATGGTTTTCTTAGGTACAATTATCAGAAAAGTTTAAAGTGAACAAAAGATTTTGTCTCAGATTTCTTAGAGAATTATTGATTTCTTTTACATTAGAGAGCTAAAGCAGCTAGGCCTTAAATGAAGGAATGTGTGATCTGCTCTACTACAGGCTTGGTGAATGTGTGATAGTATTTGATTTCAATTCCCATCAGCTCTGGCCACCTTGGTGATTTTTGGGACATAGCAGCAATGTAGTTCAGCAATATCTGATAAACAGTACGAACAAGAAACAAGAATCATGGCACATCTTATTGCAGGAAAATCATATGAAAATATTTTTAATTGTTTTCTGTGACATACAATAGGGATGGAAATAATGACTTTACCACATCAGTAAAAGAATGGGTAATAAATATAAATATTTGATGGTATTACTATTCATGCACCATGATACAACTATTCATTCAAAAGATAACAGAAAATATTCAAAGCGGAGATATTTGAAATATTGAAAGTTTACTTCTTCATACACAACAAAAATAAAAATGCATGAAGACCCCAAACAGTGAAGTTTGAGAGCAAATGGCTTTCACAATGTATCAGATTAAGAGTAAAGATGAAAATATTTGTGACCAATTATTCCAAAGAGAGGAGAAAGACTCCAACTGTATATGTTAATCTGCATCCCCCTCTGAACGTGGAGAATTATTCTTTTTTATTTCATATCCTGTTCTAATCCAGATGATAGTACTGTGTTTAGTGTTAGCACTGAAATAGAGACTGGCATATTCTTGAACTTCTCCTTAAAAGATTTCTCTCAATTGAAACTGCTTCTTTTATCATGGCTTGAATAAAAAGCACTTTGCAACACGTGGAGCTACTTACAAGCAAAACCCATTTCTGACAAAGCACAGTTCATGAGGCCAAATGGGGACAATCCGTGAATGAACATAGTGTTGATTTGGGCTCAACGCACAAAGGTCAAAATTATCTTCTCTTATTCAGGATAACTAATGTATGAACTATTTTGTTTTATTCATTCAGTGTTGAGAAGAGTTTGTGGAAGGATAGATAATCTAGCATCCTCTAGATATTTTGGAGAAAAACTCCCCAAATCAAAGCAAATATTTTTTTTCAACCGAAAGATATAGAGGGCTCCAGATTACCTACTCCTATTTTACTGATCTCTGTTTTGTGTCTTCAACTCATCCTTGACTCCTGGCAATTGCCTGGACAAGTCCTTGTAGTTTTCTTGGCAATATTTTGCATTGTAGTTTGCTAGTGCAATATCACCCAGATAGCTTTGTGCCTAATGCATATGCAGAATTCACAATCCTCCAATTTCTAGCCTGGTGTCTTAACCATTACACCAAACTGTTTTTCTGTTTAGGTCCACAAACTAATAAATATATTCTTCTTTGTGCAAAAAGCTGATAATTATATTTGTATGTAAAGTCATATTTGGCAAATTTCAATTTCAGTTCTATAATACCTTTGATATCCCAAACATGGATACATTCGATATAAAAATACCAAGTATTTTTAAACAATAAAAAATGGATGTAAAAATATCATATAAGACCAATTGTGTTTGTTCATGTTTTAGCACTAATGCAGTTTGAAATAATGCTGTAATTCTTGCACTGATATCCAATAAGCAAAGGAGGATGCTATTCTTTTAATTATCATTGCAACCTGTAATTATCATTGCAACTTTCTTTTCATGACCTGGCAAGAACATCTTTCCTCTTTCACTTAGGATGCTCTCCTTACAAATTACTGTGGTCAATATTCTCTATTTGTATCCCGCCTTTGGCAGTGAAAGTTGGACCATAAAAAAGGCTGAGCGCCAAAGAATTGAGGCCTTTGAACTCTGGTGCTGGAGAAGACTCCTGCGAGTCCCTTGGACTGCAAGGTGATCAAACCGGTCAGTCCTAGAGGAGATCAACCCTGACTGCTCTTTAGAAGGCCAGATCCTGAAGCTAAAACTCAAATACTTTGGCCACCTAATGAGAAGGAAGGACTCACTGGAGAAGAGCCTAATGCTGGGAAAGATTGAGGGCAAGAGAAGAAGGGGACGACAGAGAATGAGGTGGCTGGATGGAGTCACTGAAGCAGTAGGCGTGAGCTTAAATGGACTCCAGAAGATGGTAGAGGACAGGAAGGCCTGGAGGAACGTTGTCCATAGGGTCGCGATGGGTCGGACACGACTTCGCAGCTAACAACAACAACAAAATCCCGCCTTTATTATTTTTTACCAAGTGGCAAACATATCTAACACACCCTCCTCCTAATTTCCCCACAACAATAACCCAGTCAGGTGGGTTGAGTTGAAAGAGAATGACTGGCCAAAAAATCCTCCATCTGGCTTTCATCACTAAGGCAGAACCTCTGCTTCCTAGCCTGTTGCCATAACCACTGGGCCAAACTGGCTCTCATATATGTGTTTTAAACAATACCAATAGCTTAACTTCTGCATTTCCTGAAACTTGTCTGAGAAATGACTCAGCCTCCCACATCCAACACTGAAGACACCTTTCAGCTCCTCGTTTACATCTGCAGGGGATGGGATGGTGTCATCCCTCCCAGCCTTCCCCAATCAGGGGGGTCCTTCGGGTGTGCTCGACTCTGTCCCCACCAGCCAGCCCAACAATGACAGCTGAGGTGTCAGGAATCGTATTTCAACAGACCAAAGAAGAGACCTGGCCGGAAAGGCCAGGATGACGAGTGGAATCGTAACCTCCCATAATCTAGAACAGCGTTTTCCAACCTTAGGAACTTGAAGATGCGTGGACTTCAACTCCCAGAATTCCCCAGCCAGCTATGCTGGCTGGGGAATTCTGGGAGTTGAAGTCCACGCATCTTCAAGTTCCTAAGGTTGGGAAACGCTGATCTAGAAAGCCCCAGGTTAGAATGACATGATACTGGGTGACTGTTCTGTGGTGAGCTGGAGTGCAAAGGAAGGGGCCGACGTAGGTTTCTCTCACACTCTCCAGGACTACAGATGGGGTGAAAGTCTCGCGTTGTTGTTTTTTTTCTCCGCGGCCTTTCACCCACCGCAAATCTAGCACCGCTGAAACCCCTCCGTCCCGACAGGTATTCCCACCTCCTCGTCTCGTTCCCCACGCCCAGAGCCCTTAAAGAGAAACCACTCACTCCGCTTGCGCCATTGGCTCGCTTCTTCAAATCTTAACGGGGCGATCCTCCCAGCCACCCCCTCCCCGCACCGTCGGGCGTCAGAACTAGTACACTATCCGAGGCGACTTCCGGGTTCTTGTTTGCGACGCTCTGGAACTGGTACGACGCATCTCTATGGCAAGCAAGATGCAAAGAAGGATTCGGAGGGGCAATTGAGGTTTAGCGCCGGGTCTCGATTATTACGACATTGCCGTGTGGGTGGGGCGTTACGTCATGAACTACATTTGCATATTCGGCCTTGTAGGATAGCGCGTCACTTCTCCAACTGTTTGGGAGGCTTCCGAGCCGTGGCACCTCCCTGTTGCTCAGGTGTGGCCATGTGGGAACCAATTACTCTTGGTGTGGAAAGAGCGAAACTTTGAGGAATCAATCAAACATGATTACTTAGGAGTAACCTAACTATGGTGTGTCAATCCAATTTTCAAAATGAATCTGGCACGCCAAGCCATACTACGTTGGAATTGCTATTCATGTTTGATGAATCCAACCACTGGCTGCGTTCTCACAACCCATAAATTGTGATTGTTTAAATAGTGCTCTGTGGAATTCTGCCTTTTTTTTGCGTGCCTTTTAGTCAGCTTTGGATTCCTGGGGACTAGACTAAAAAGTCCCTGGAGTTTTCTCAGCAACTTTTTTTCCAAGTGGTTTGCCATTAGTTTAACATATAGGATAGTATTTTAAAACCAGGTGCTATACTTAAGTACTATGTGGCAATTTACATCATTGTGTTTTCCAATGGAATAGTAAATAAGCTATGTTTGCATAACATGCAAACATGCAAGCAGTAAATGGACAAATCACAATATGGCTTAATATGTGTGAACTATTTAATTATTTTTAATTTGAATTATAACAAAAAAACCTAAAGATTATCCTCCACCACTACCCTGTCCAAAAACATTGTTTGTTAGAGATCTTTCACTCTGAGAAAGGTAAGTTAACACATTAGCTCACTTTAACTTGAATGGAAAACAAAATAAGATTGAAAATGATGAATAGGAAATTTAGAGCAGTCAAAGATAGTTTATTTTCATGGGTAATTACTGAAAGATTTGATACCTATGTATAAGTTTTTAAAAGATTATTTTAAGCAAACTGATAAGTGAGCAACAGAATGGAAGTGTTCCTCTTCATCCATCTCTTGAACTGGGTGGTAGACTTGTAGGCAAGAGACTTAAATAAGGGGAGGCCGCAATTTATTTATTCACTTTTTCTCTTTCCTTTATTATAAGTAACTTGAAGCAGCAAACATACCGAATTACTCCCTTCTCCTGTTTTCCCCACAACAATAACCATCTTCCTCTTTCCTTTAAACCTAAGGTGCAGATGTTCTTCATTATAAATTCTACTTCACAGTCTGGGTATACAGAGCAATTCTTTCTGCTTTCACTCATTTCCCCTTTGGCAAAGCTTTTGAAGGTGAAAGGAAGCACAAACTATTTGAAAGTCCCATAATTAGAAAATTAAAACAAAAGCCTATAGACTGGATTCTTGCATAGTGTTAAAACAATCTATGAATTAACTATAAATTAATTCATTAATTTGCAATTGGCTAAACCTGCACGGGATGCGGTGGCTCAGTGGGTTAGGACGCTGAGCTTGTCGACCAGAAAGTCGGCAGTTTGGCGGGTCGAATCCCGAGTGCCGCGTAACAGAGTGAGCGCCTGTTACTCGTCCCAGCTTCTGCCAACCTAGCAGTTCGAAAGCACGTAAAAATGCAAGTAGAAAAATAGGGACCACTACGGTGGGAAGGTAACAGCGTTCCGTGCGCCTTTGGCATCTAGTCATGCCAGCCACATGAACACGGAGACGTCCTCAGACAAGCGCTGGCTCTTTGGGTTTGAAATGGAGATGAGCACCGGCCCCTAGAGTTGGAAACGACTAGCATGCATGTGCGGGGGAACCTTTACCTTTACCTTTAAACCTGCACAGTATGCTAAACTATAAACCATGGTTTAAAACCATAATGATACACATACTTTGTCAAGTCAAAATCAATCAAATCACATTATGACTTAGCACAATATTTGGATTCTGTTGTTTTAATTCTTCTTTGTACCTCATGCTACATAATTGAAGGAGAAATGCATTTTTTGCTTACCTAATAATAGAAAATGAATAAAACCGCAGACAGACACGTTTATCCCAGCTCTGGGATTTTCTCCAAATTCATCGTAGCAATGCATAAATATAATAATTTTTACAGAAGAGTTTCTATATAGAGCTTTCATTTGTGGTTGTCGGCTATCCAGTTAATAAGTATTTATTAAACATGCTAGCTGAATTCTTTTTCTTAAATACAGTCAAGAATTTATATGATTGCATAAGACATTTTCTCCTCCAGTGCTCTGATGTAGTAGTAAATTAGTTGTCTTTAATCTTCTAGGTCAAGGGTCCCCCAACCTCCAGTACGTGGACCAGTACTGGGCCACGGCATGCCAGCAACTGGTCTGCACAAACAAGCGAAGCCCCATTTGCAGGATGCAGGCAGCATACAAAACCACGCACTCTCCGGTCCATGGAAAAACCTTTCTCCACGGAACCGGTCCCTGGTGCCCAAAAGGATGGGGACCTCTCTTCTAAGTAGTCTAAACAGATTCCCCTGATACAATATACAGAATTCTGAGTAAATAACTTGATGTGGATAGTCAAACACTAAACATTTTAATGTGCATTGATATTTTGAATCTTGCAGGAAAATCTAGGAATAAGAAAACTCAGACATAATATAGAAAAAAGGGTTATTCTTTAATACACATTGCAGAATATTTGGTACTGTTGGCTATTTAAATGAAGTTATTTTCCAGTCCCTTTCCTCGTATATTTTATCTAAAATTTGGGAGACAGGAAGCGTTCTGATTTTCTGTTCTTTCTGATAGTTCTGATCGTTCAAAAATGTAAAGTACCCAAACCTTAGACTTCATTTGGTTTCTACAAGGAAAATGCTTGGTTTCATTTGGTTTCTACAAGGAAAATGCTAGGGCTTGCAAAGCAAATGGAAGACTGATTCATTTAATGTTAAACTGTGCCTGGAGGAAGGGAAATAAAACTGAGATTCACATTTAAATCAATTGCCTTTGTGTCAGTCATTTCGCAACAACCTTCAGGCTGTCCACAGAGAATAAATAAACAGCAAAATCATACTGAGCAATGCAGGAAATACCCTACTTGGATTTAAAATAGGAAAATATCCAAACACTTCATTAAAAAGTAAGCATTTACTGGGAATTCAGAAATCCATTCCCTGACCATTTGTTATTCTTCATATAAGTCATGTTAATGTGGCTTATTAATGAGAGGACATTGTTTTACTTGTGCATTTTTAAAACAATGTTTTGTGTTATCACCAGTGTATAAAAGTAATCCTTGATTTACAACCACAACTGGGCTGGGATCTTCTGTTGCTAAATGAGGCGGTTGCGTCCAATTTTACAATTTTTTTAACCACATAATGTTTGGTTAATTACATGGTAATTAAGTGAATCCAGCTTCTCCCATTTGCTTGTTGGAAGCCTGCTGGGAAGGTCACAAAGGGTAATGACATGACCCCAGGATGCTGCAAACATCATAAATACATGCTGGTTGCAAAGTGTGCAAATTTTGATCACGTAATCATGGGGACACTACCATGGTTGTAAGTGTGAGGATCAATTGCAGGTCACTTTTTTCAGTGCTAAGCTTCTAGCTCCAACCTTCCTGGATTTACATCTGCATTTCCATAGAGCTGGTTTCTGCTTGAGGAAGGGAGACCTGGGGCTATTAAGAAAAACTGGGCATGCTTTTCTGCCTCTTTAAGATCCTTTGAGGAACTATATTTTTTTACCTTTTAATATTTCCTTCTCTGTGGGGCTGACTTCCCACAGCCCCATAGTAATTTACAGCACTCTCTGGGTGTTTTACAGTGTCAGCACATTACCACCAACAATCTGGATCCTAGTTTTACTAACCTTCGAAGGATGGAAGGCTGAGTTATCCTTAAGCCCTTCAAGATCAAACTCTAGACTGCAGGCAGAGTTTGCCTGCAATGCTGCATCCTAACCACTGCACATCAAGGCTTCTTGAAACTTTGGTCACTAATTAAATGGTTGTAAATAAAGGACTACCTATGTTTACTATAATATAATATCCTATGATATACAATACTGCATAAAATAATATAAAGGTAAGCAGATCTACTTGTATAATCTCCATCACTTCAGGTGAATGTTATCTAATAATATTAGTAGAAGAAACTGATACAAAAGGTAGAATTGCATTCCTCAGAAACTTTGAGGTGAGAAAAATCATTGGTTGCCTACTTTGGGAAGGTGGTTTCAGCTCAATTAGTAAACACAAGGAGGAACCAGGCAAGAAACTAGGTTGGGCAAAGAGGCAACGGTAGAGTAGCAGCAATGTCAAAATCATTTTATTTGATTTTGATTCTATTTGCATATTCTTTATCAAAACATCCCTTTGAAGCAAATACCAGATACTGGTCATTTAGTGACCAGCTGAAGTTACAATGGACCTCCCTAGAGTTACTTACAATCTTTTTTTAAAGTTCCGACAGCTGCAAATTCTGCCCCTCCCCCCGGTCATGTGATTACATTTTGGGCACCTGGTAACCAACTTGAATTTGACCATGACTTTTTCAGTGTTTACTTATGGTTTCTGGCAAAAAACCACCACCCATTAGGGAAAATGGATTCATTTAATGGCTGCTGCAAAAATAGTCATAAAATTGGGCAGGGTCACATGGTGACCTGCTTAACAGCCACCTTGACTTATGACCATAATTCCAGATTCAATTCTGTTTGTAAGTCAAGGACTCTATAGTGACTCACTAAAAGAATTTAAGAATATTCTTACATTAGATGTACAGGTAGTCCTCACCTTAGTTCACTTAGTGACCGTTAGAAGTTACAACAGCACTGAAAATGACTTATGACCATTTTTCACATGACCATTGCAGCATTCCCATAGTCATGTGATTTACATTTGGATGCTTAATAACTGACTCACATTTATGACAGTTGCAGTGTCCCGGGGTCATGGGATCACCTTTTGCAACCTTCTGATAAGCAAAGTCAATGGGGAAGCCAGATTCACTTAACAACTATGTTACTAATTTAACAACTGCAGTGATTCACTTAACAAATGTGGCAAGAAAAATCATAAAGTGGGGCAAGACTCACTGAACAAATTTCTCACTTAGGAACATAAATTTTGGGCTCAATTGTGGTCATAGGCTGAGGACTACCTGTATTGTTATTGTTATGTCGTGGGCTCGGGTGAGCAGGAATGAATACAGACAGTTGTTCAGAAAGCAACATATCCTTTATTAGTTATGACAGAGCTTAACCCGGGCCGTGCCCAGCCTAGACCAATTGCAGGCTGGAGACAGTCTGTCTAGGTTTCAGGGGAGCCGTTGGCTCACGTGGTGTGGTACCACAAGCTCAGTACATAACACTCCTTCCCCCTAAGACGAAACTAATTTTCCCAACAACTTGATAACAGCCAAGACCTATTAATCACTCCCAATAACCAACATACAAATAAACAAAATACAAATAATAAGTAATGGTATTTTTTCATTCAGTGTATGTATAACATGACCTTTACAAACGTGACTACAATGAGATTAAAGAACAAAGGGCTTGCACCCAGACAGTTCAAACCGCCCCTATTTCTGTAGGTAGTGTACACTTTTCACATACATTGTATTACACTCATTTTACAACATAATCAGATAGATATGCTGGAGGTTTGTGTACCCGAGATGAACGCCTTGGTGTTTCCCCCACTTTGTGGTCTACCAAGTTACCCGGCGGGCTGGGTAGACCCAGGTCCCCTTGTGCTCTGTTGTCTAGGGGAAGGGACACACTCTGGCTGGCCTCAGCAGGTTGGCCCACCCCAGAGTCAGCCTGTTCTGCAGCATAAGTGCAGCGATTTCTGAGATTTGGCTGGTCTGCCAGATCAGGGGGTCCATGTTGCAGCTCCAAGCTTTCTGGTGCATCCTCGGAACCCATTTCTACTGATGGGGGAAAACCCTGGTGGTCTTGGTGTGGGCTGGTTTGGGTGTCTCTGTGAGGGCCTCTGGAGGGACTTATGCCATGGTCCTTACTTAATGACCGTTCTGGAAACCTTTTCCTTAATTGGTCAATATGTCTTCTTATTTGACGATCCCCCTCCAACCCCACTACATAGGGGCCCTGACACTTTGGTTACCTTACCAGGAACCCACAATTGCCCAGGCCCATAGTTTCCGGCCCAGACCAGATCACCCATATGCAACCCCCTCGGCCTGGAGGCTTCTGCTGCCATGCAGTCTGGATGCAATCTGTCCAGTTTAGTAATTAATCGTCTCCCCCAACGAAGCTCAGCAGGACTTTTACCTGTAGCTGTGCAGGGAGTGGAGTGCTGGCAGAGCAGAAAATCAGCCAGTCTGTGATGCCAGTCACCTGTGATAATATGCCTGAGTGCATCCTTTGTAGTCCTTACCATCCGTTCGGCTTGTCCGTTCGATGAAGTGTGGAATGGTGCAGATGTAGTGTGCCTGATGAGGTTAGCCCTGAGAAAAGCTTGAAACTCAGCAGCAGTAAATTGAGCCCCATTATCAGAAACCAGAACGTCAGGCAACCCATGTGTTACAAAGAGTTTTCTCAGCACCTGGATGGTCCTAGCAGTAGTCATATTAGGAACTGGGGTGACCTCCAGCCATTTGGAATGGCTGTCTACAACTATCAGGAAAAGTTGTCCCTGAAAAGGCCCAGCATAATCAATGTGAACCCTGGACCAGGGCATATGTGTTTCTTCCCACCTGTGAAATGGGGCCTGAGGCATTTCAGGCCAAGATTGCTGACAGGTATAGCAACCATGAATTTGATCCTCTACAGCCTTATCTAGACCTGGCCACCAAAGGTAGCTTCTAGCTAAGGCCTTCATCCTTACAATGCCAGGGTGGCCTTCATGTAGAGATTGTAAGACTCTATCCCTCAATAAGGTGGGAATTACGACTCTGTTGCCCCATAAAATGCAGCCCTTGTGAGCAGACAACTCATGTTTCCTGACAAAATAACTTTGGAATTCTGATCCTGGACTTTTATCCAGCCACCCTGTGTATACCCAAGACAATACCCTGCTCAGAATTTTATCTGAGGCAGTTTCAGCAGCAATGTCCCCAGCATGAAGGGGAAATTCGGGTAAATCCTGAATAGACAATATTTTAGCAGCAGATGCAGTGTCAGGCTCCATTAGTGGCAGTGGCAGTCTGCTTAGGCCATCTGCATGGCCCATTTCCTTCCCTGGTTTATGAAGTAACTTAAAAGTGTATGCAGACAAAAATATGGACCACCTTAACATTCTGGGTGAAAGTATGTGAGGAGTTTGTTTGTCTGTTGTAAACAACCCCAAAAGAGGTTTGTGATCTGTGTAGACAGTGAATTCCCTGCCATATACTGTAAATGATCATGAAATTTTTTAACACCTGCCACTATGGCCAATGCTTCCTTATCAATCTGGGCATAATTACGTTCAGCAGATGATAAGGTTCTGGAATAAAAGGCAATGGGAACTTGTTTCCCATTTCTCTCAACATGGCTTAAAAGTGCCCCCACCCTGTAGGGAGATGCATCACATGCAAGACAAAGTGGTTTAGACTCAATGTAATGAGTGACAGTAGACTTTTCAGATAAGAGACTTTTCAAAGTTTGGAAGCTTTTTTCATGCGAGGGCAACCACTTCCATGGGGCTTTTTTTATCAAGCAGCCTGTGTAGGGGCTCTGCTATGGCAGCCTTATGAGGTAGAAATGTGTGATAAAAATTGAGGAGGCCCCAAAACACCTGCAGCTCCCCTTTTGACTTTGGCCTTGGAGCCATTTTAATGGCCTTCACTTTTGAATCTGTGGGGTGTATTCCATTAGCATCGATGCAGAACCCCAAAAACTCCATAGATGAAACCCCAATACTACATTTGTTTTTCTTTAATTTGAGGCCTGCATCGCGAAGCCTCTGTAAAACAGCCCTGAGCCTATTGGCCAATACTTCAGTGGATTCTCTGGCAATGAGAACATCGACAAAATAGGGGCAGACTCCCTGAATACCTTTAAGTGTGCGTTCCATAACCCCTTGGAAAATACCTGGTGCCACACTGACTCCAAACTGTAAGCTCTTGACTTTGAATGCTCCCCTGTGAGTTACGATTGTTTGAGCCGCGGCTGTGGTCTCATCAACTGGCAATTGCTGATACACTTGCGCTAAGTTGAGCTTAGCAAAAATAGTTCCCTCTTGCAACGAAGCCAAAATATGGCTGACTACAGGAACTGGGTAAGCATGTTGATTAAGAGCCTTATTCAATGTACATTTATAGTCTGCGCATATACGAAACTCCCCGTTAGGCTTCAGAGGGATGACGATAGGAGTTTCCCACTCCCCCCCCATCAAAAGGCTCTAGAATGCCTTGTTCCATGAGCATATCAATTTCTGAATCAATTTTGTGCTTCAGGGCAAACGGAACCCTCCTAGGTTTAATTCTGATGGGTACAACGAGAGGATTTAATTTGAACAAAATTGGCAGCCCCTTATAAGTTCCCAGGTTTGACTCAAAAACATCTGCAAATTCCTCACAAATGGTCATGAGTTCTGCTGTCTGAGTTCGGTTAATGCCTGTAATTTGAATGCCCAGGGCATCAAACCAATCGAGTCCTATAAGACTCGTTCTTTGTCCCTCTACTACTATGACATCCAGGTGCCCCAAAAACCCTTTAAATTTTACCAGTACAGATGCTTCCCCCTTAACCTTAACATTAGTGTTCTGAAAGTCAGTTAACACAAAAACAAAGGGCTTTAGTTTAACCCACTTGTTGCTGCGCCTGCAAACACAGTTGAATGTGTCTTGCGAAATGATGGATACAGCCGAGCCGGAGTCCAACTCCATTTTACAAAGAACTCCTTGTAGCTCTACTGTGAGCTTGAGTTTGGGCTTGAGTGGGCGATGAGCCCCAGTGCGGCAAATGCTTCTCCAACTATTGAAGAATCCCACACTAAATGGACCCTGGGCCCCAGTATCTCTCCTAGCTCGCTCCTCCAACTGTTGCTTGGGTGGCCTGTCTCTCTGGCGGGCTCTGCAGACCACGGCAATATGGCCGGTCCTTCCGCATGCTCCACATGTGGCCAAGTGGAATCTGCAACTGGCGCAAAGATGGCTGCCTCTGCACCCCTTACATCTAGGTAAGAGAACTGCCTTGTAATCGTTCTCTTTTTGCTGGCTTCTCCGGTTTTGCGCGCTCGGTTGTTGGAGCTTGTTGACTTCGAGTTCTTCGTCTCCTGACAATTCTTTGATGTGTTTGGCGACCTCGGAATGAACTGAATCTTCAACCCTCAGGTTTTTGGTTGGCTGCACAGTCTGCGGCCATGATCTCGTCCTGAGCTTCTGAGAAAGTGAGGTTGGGTCTCGCGAACAGTCTTTGCTGTAATGTTCTGTCTCTGAGACCGCAGACAAGTTGGTCTCTCAGGCATTCCTCTAAGTTCGAAAACTTGCAGAGGCGTGTGGCCTGCCTTAGGCCCGCAATAAATTCTGACGCTGTCTTTCCGGGTAACTGTACTCTCTGATCAAACTTAAAATGCTATGCCATCTCTGACATTTTCGACTGAAAATGTCCAGTCAACTTTTGAGATCTGCAAATGATATGGCTTCAATGGGTGTTGGCATGAAGAGATTTTCAGCTAAGTCGAAAGTTGCTGGTCTGCAAACACATACCAATGTGGCAGCTTTTAGGCCTTGCTGGTTAGTGCGTAAATAGTTTTCTACCTCCGAGAGGTAAGATGGCCAATCTTCTGGATGCTTGATGTTGAACTTTCTGAGTTTGCCGACCTTCAGCATCTTTCTTGATTCCGGTGCTCACGGATCCTGCTTTGAGGGCTCATGAATGCTTTCACTGAGCACGCGGTTGCTAGTGTAACGTTACTAGCGGGCCTGGAGAGGTGGGGGAAATGCCTCTTCCCACCAGTGCATCTTGCTGACCCCTCACTGACTTAAGCTCTTTCAGGCAGTGAAGCAGGATCCCACCTTCGTCGCCACTGTTATGTCATGGGCTCAGGTGAGCAGGAATGAATACAGACAGTTGTTCAGAAAGCAACACATCCTTTATTAGTTAAGACAGAGCTTAACCCGGGCCATGCCCAGCCACAATATATATACACAGTCCAACCTTCTAGCAGCAGCCAATAGAATGGAACCATGCTTCCCGCCAAGGTAGACCAACTGCAGGCTGGAGACAGTCTGTCTAGGTTTCAAGGGAGCTGTTGGCTCACGTGGTGTGGTACCACAAGCTTAGTACATAACAGTTATGGTTAGTAAAAAGTACAGCTTTTTGTATTAGGACAGTGCAATACTTCAGATTCAAAGGCAAAAAAAAATCAGGGGTGGGATGTTAATGGCATGGATGTAGACCTAGTCTGCAGATCCTTAAAGCATAGTATCTTTATTTTTTTTCTTGGAATTTATATCTGCTCCACAAAGCTGCAACACAATTTCAGGAAAATATGTCTGCTGTAAGACTTGCCAAGAGGTGCTGCATATATGCTGATGCACATGATCTGAAGCACATTTTCTCTTCAGATCCAGAGAACTTCACATCCTTACTTTAATTGGGATAAAGAGAGGATATACATGAAGTGGAAGACACATGCAGGTATTTTGTACTCTCTGCTTGTGCCCTTACAAACAAGAGTCTGGAGCAACTCCAGGCATGTGATTAAAAGTTTAATCTATATAGATCAAATTGTGAGGGTGGAGAAAAGATAGAACAGCTCTGCTGCTGGGGAAAAAAGTTCCTACTTTGTGGAATGGTAGTTGAATAAACATTTAGAAGGGTGATAAAACCATACTAAAACATTCTGTCTTGGTAACATATTGATGGGTAACTAGTATTTTGTTTCAGCAAGAGCTGGTTCTGAAGAACTTGGCTTGTCCTTTTATTTCCTTAGTGCTTATAAAATAATGCATATTTATAAATGCAAATGGAGAAGTGTGTGGGAAAGAACAAGTCCATTTCACCACAGTAATTCAGCCCTTGTTTGTTGACTTTGTATCATCAAAGGCCTTGTCATTATTATCTGCATGTAGTGTTTCCCACAGCAACTTGATTTTTTGAAGTTCTGCTTCCTCCGTTCACTCTTCAGTCTACTCTACATCAATGATTTTGCTGATAGAAGTAGCATTCATTCAATGCACATGTAGTGGAGTTGGGGTGAGAATGGGGCCATCTGAGAGGCTTTGAAGGAGCCCTGCCGGTTAGGCAGAAAGATGAGGAGCTCCAGAAGCTGCCATGCGTCTGGCGGCAGGGCATGGCTTGGAGGAGGGAAGAAAAAGGAGGAGGAAACCGATAGAAAGGAGGAAGAGAGAAGGCTTGGTGATCAAAGAGATAGTAAGAAGCTGGGGGTTTTGCATTTGCTTTTTTTGCTTCGTTACGGGCAAGTCGGATGAAAGCAGGAGGGATAGAGAGAGTGAAAGTAGTTGCTGGAGCTGTTTGCTTGAAGAAGGCCAGGCAGGGAGGGATAGAGGGTGAGAGTAGTTGCTGGAGCCATTTTCTGGAAGCAGACCAGACAGAGAGAGGGTGAGAGTGGTTGGTTGAGCTGTTTGCTTGAAGCAGGCCAGACAGAGAGAGGGGAGGTGGGGGGGAATGTGAAGTTTTATTGTTTCTTTCTCTTTCATTGAGGGCAGGCCAAATGAAGAGAGGGAGAGAGGGTAGTTTGGGGAGTTTAAATTCCTTTCCCTTGTTGGAGTAAGTTAGGCAGAGGGAGAGTTAGGGAAGAGTTTGACATATGTCTTTTAGTGGGAGGTAAGGGGTTTATTTTCTTTATAGGATCAGCTGGGGGAGATAAAAGGTATTACATGGAGTGAGGTCAAAGAGGAGTGAGGAGAGCAGACAAGGGAGGCCTCTGCTAGCGCCAGAGATTAGTTGCCATCGTTCTGGCCAAGTTGTTGTCATCAAAGACGGATTAACATCGTCCTGGGCAAGTTGTTGCCACCAGAGACTGGTTACCATTGCTTTAGGCAAGTTGCCATCACCAGAGGCTGATTAACATTATTCTGGGCAAGTTGTTGTCATTAGAGACTGACTACCATCTTCCCTGTAAGTTCTTATTGCCTGAGATCAACCACCATCATCCCAAGTGAGTCACCGTTGAGAGAGAGCAACCATCACTGCCCCATGTGCATGGCTACCGATCGTGACTGAATACCACGTTACATGCCCTGTTAGGCAGAGGCGCCAACATGAGAGACCTCTTTGGGCTGGTGGCCACTTGGAGGAGAGGAGGTTGGGAGGGCCCGGACTTAAGCAGTCCCTATGGGGGTGGTGCTACACATAGAACATACATCACAGCCATGTACTTCAAATGAGGCCAATTCCTTAAACTTCTTTCTCAAATATTTTGGTTTTTCTCCTCCTACAAGAAAAGAAGAGTGAAATGTAACCTTGACTCTCTTTAGAGTCAAGAGAGAAAGGGAAAGTACTAGATTTAAGGGATGTTCAGAGAAATCCTACATCAGTAGAGCTGCCTTTCTATCAGCGAGAGTCGTTTCAGGAAATAAATAATGACTACAGTACCATAAACTGTATGGAATTCCACTTTCAGTTAAGAATGTTTCATAACTTTAACTGGCAGGTGTGGTTAGCAACTGTGAACCCTGCTTCTGGTTCTCTTCTAACTTGCTTGCTGTATCCTCCATATACAAGGACTCCCAGGATATCTGGCTAGCATGCCAAGGTTTCCAGAGTAGGAATTCTGGGAATGGTCATTTCAACATATCTGGACAGTACAAACCTGAAAAGATTAATCCAAGTATAGCTCAAGCCAGTCTTGACTCAATCTTAGTAAATCTGGATTTTTACACTTACTTTGAGAATTGCAATAGAGTACCCATCTAACCCCCTCCTGGTAAGTCTCCAAACTCCTGTGAACTTTTCCACCACTATTCTCCTTGACTTTCTCCCTTTCCACCTAACAGTGTAGTAGAGCTGCTACTGGAATGAAAAGAAGGCTGGATGATATTTCTCCTCTCCAGTATCTATAGGGGCTTAGTGTGCTAAAATCTACCGTATTTTTCTGTGTATAAGATGCTATTTTTTTCCTGCAAATACCCTATTCAAAAATCAGGTGCATCTTATACAAGTGCAGCGTCTTATACACAGAAAAATAATGGTAACCTCCTCAGCCCAGGGCATGCCTGTGCAGCTTGCCATGCTACCTGGTGCAGGTGTCAAGCCCCTGTGGGCTTGCCACTAATGGGAGGGTGGAGGGGGCAAGATCGTTGGCTGGCCGAACTTTTGGATTTGCCGGCCAAGCTGTTTGGCGCTCTGCTGAAAAGCTGATCGGCGTGGAGAAACTTGCATGCCAGAGCATCTTATACAAGGGTGCATCTTATAGACGGAAAAATACGGTATTTTCCCTACAATCCTGACATAGCAACATTAGAAAAAGAGTGATGGCTTCTCCATCCAATGCACCAGGTGCACTGATTTCTTTTTCAACAAGTTTTATTGGTTTTTCAGTTAAAATCTACATATTTAGAAAGCATCATCATGACTGGGTAATCAGAGATTCAGTAACAGAGTTTTCAGTACATAATTCAGGTTATATTATCAAAACATCCTTCTCAATTTCCCTTAACATTTCATACAACCAGTTTAATCTAATAAATTTCTAGAAATAACATGGTCAATTGAAAAATTTGTCAATTCAATTTCATTGAGATATCTCTATGTCCTGTTATTAAAGTTTACCTAATTTTAATTTTAATTATATTATTCAAATTTAGCCTTTAACATCCCAAATAATATTCACAACCCAAATTTCCCTTATTTCATTACAGCAAAAACTATAGCATCTAACATGTACACAGTGGCTGAGTAGCTATGTTCTACCTAATAAACATTGTCTGTTTCACATCCTAATACATCACACATTACTGACAGGACCACAGCCTATGTTTTATCAATCTACAACTATTTATACACAACCAGATTCTGTTTTAAATTTTAGCTAATTCTTAATTCTTAAATAGAATAATCAAACGTCTTTTAACATCAAACGTGGGATCTATAAACCAAATTTCCATTATGTCAGTGCACAAATTATAATGTCTAAAATAAACCTAATAGATACATAAATACATTCTAGTTCTATCTCATAAACATTTTCTATTTTAGAGCCTGATAGATCACTGGTTACTAAAAGGATAACCTTTAATGGTTCTCTAAGAACTCACTTTTTAAATCTAACTCTGGCTTTCTTTTTTTGCCAATCAGGTTTCCAGACCAAGGCCTTTGAATTGCCAGATAGGTCTCCCTTCGCTCCAATACATATTATTTGAATCAAAGGAGGCCATCTAGCCATCAGTGATCCACAAAAACCAAACCATTTGTAATCATGTTGTTGCCTGTTAGTTCTAGTCTCTGTATTTGCTCTAAAAACTTTATCTTCAGTTCGGTCTGGATTCCTCTTCCATGTGGGTTCATCTGCTTTAAATAGAGAATCTTATCTAATTTTGTAATTAATGCTTGGCTATCCAGGTTTTCAGGAAACTGTCTTTGTTGATCTTCCACATCCTCTATGTTAGCATCACTATCTTGCACATAGTATACTTCTAAAGTTATAGGCTCTTTTGATGGAGTCAAAAGTTGAGTATTAAGTTTTTGCATAGTTTGTTGTTGGTCCTTAGTGATAGTTCCTTGTTCTTTTAGAGTTGTCGGTTCTTTGGATAGTTGTTGGTTATATTCCTCTGTCTCAAAAGTAATATCTTCCAATTTTGTTATATTCTGAAGTGTAAATTCTTTAGTTACAGTCTGGGTTTCAATTTGTGACTTAAGGTTGGCATGTAAATTATTAAATCTGGAGATAGACATCTCATTTGCATGGTGAATATCAAAGAAAGGAAATCCAAGGCATATTCTATTGTAAAACCTTTAATGAGAAAACAAAAGATCTAAACTGACTACATTCTCTCATCAGGCAGAAGAGAAAAGTAAAAAAGTAACTGTGAGAAACTTTTTCTAGGCATGTGCACAAAAACAGTCTGAAACCATAACATAGCTAGACATATGAGAGTCACTATGGTTACACAATAAGATAGTAACACAGGTGCAGAGAGCAGGGGAAAATGTACAGATAGAAATGAGCGAAGCTAGCAAAACTAAAAAAACACGCAGTGACATCCCCTTCTTTTTCAGCGAAGCAGAAAATCAGATAAGGCACATCTTCTTGCACAGATACTCGTGTTGGGCTGTAGGAAGTGGTTTGTTCAGCATATCAGCAATTTGGTCATGTGTAGGCACATACTGCACTTTGACAAAACCTTGTTTAACTGCTTGTCTTATGTTTTGGTAACGTATGTCAATGTGTCTAGACCTGGAACCTGTAAAGCGATTCTCAGATATATAAACCACAGATTTATTGTCCTCCATCATAGTGATTGGTCGACTCGGAGGTGTCCAGATATCTGTGACTAAAGCATCAAACCACGTTAGAGAATTATATGCATCTGAAACACAAGCATACTCAGCTTCTGTAGAGGAACAAGACACAAAATTCTGTTTATGCACATGCCAGTAAACAGGACATCCATTTAAAAACATCATATAACCTGAAGTGCTTTTACGTGATTTCTTATTACTTGCCCAATCAGAATCTGCATAACAACATAACTCTGCATAGTCAGTATGTGTGGGTTCTAACAATAACTTCATGTCTTTGGTGTGTTTTAGATATCTCAATAATTTCTTAACACATGTCCAATGAAACTGTTTTGCCTTGCCTACATGTTGTGATAGGAGATTAGGTGCAGAGAGCAGGGGAAAATGTACAGATAGAAATGAGTGAAGCTGGCAAAACTAGAAAACATGCAGTGACAAAGTATAAGGTTATAGTCAAGCGAGGTTTGTGGCTGATCCTTCTCCATTTTGTAATAATTATAAATAGTCCTTGGTGGAGGCTATATTTCAAACAAAAATCAGTAAGAGTCCACCTCCACAAGTCTAGACCAAATTCATCTCCAGCTGTTTCAGGTTTTTATCTTAATGCCAAGATCAGTCCAAAATGTAAGCAAGCTTGTTTGCTAATAGTATTTACTAAATATCCCCAGAGTACTTCAAATCCTTGTCAGACAGTATCTTTTTATTTATTTCTTTTTTGTCCCCTTTTTTAGACTAATAGGTAGAATAGTCCATTTCTGTAAATATAGGAATTTTGGGCCAAAAGTAGAAAGGCAGTAAGTCCAATAAATCAGTATAATTTAGTACAAGGCTTTTTCTTTTGTCTCCCAATGTAGTCAAAGGCCGCTCTTAAGGAGGGTGAGGGGGAAAAAAATCCCTTCCCTCTCTTCTCGCAAGGGGAAGCAAATTCGGGAAGCTTTTGGCAGGGAAAGTAGACAATTAGGAAAACAAGAAGGCAACTGTCAAGTGGTTTCTTGTGCTTTTGGCTTTGGCAGGAAACGGCTAAATGATGGGCCATGGGAGTGGCCGATCCTTTCTTCTTTGGTTCGGAGAGTAGCTCCAAGCTGATGGGAGGGCCGCCGCCCTTCTACCGCTGACTGGAGAGACCTCTCCCCCGCTCATCGTCCCTCCAGGGTGACTTTTGACCCCTTTACAGGGGCCCCCCAATGAAGAAATCCAGGCAACATGAGGAGCGATTCCCTCATGCATCTGGCTACACTGAAAATCCGGAACCACAGGTGCACTGATTTCTGTGGGTAGATGGTTAGTAGGAAGGATATGTCAGTTTAGAAATCTCACTCAATTGGCACGTACTGCCTGTGCCTGTCATTCTGCCTCTTTTTTCTTACAAGATTGCTTATCTCAGCTCACTTTTGTCCTTGTTTAGAACAATATTTGCTCACTGTCCACATAGCTACTTTTTAACTTTCTTGCTTCTGATATCCAGTTATCTAGATGTTAAGCTTTACCTAACCCTATCATTTATTTAACGATTAAGTACATTTTCTTTTTCTTCTACTAATAAAATCTGCTCTTCAAATCCAGAGAACTTAACATAAATAAAGTAAACATTGCTTGAGTTAGATTCCTCCGCTCCAGAATGCTGATAGATCCATATGCAAATGCTTTTCCTCCAGCCGACAGAAAGCTTGGCAACAATGATTAGCAAAAGTTGGCAACATCATCCCAGCTATTTTGAGGCAGGAAACATTTAAGCTGGATTCATCATAAAAATAGTTTGTATTTGGATTGAGTATTGGGTTAATACAGACCCCATATTTTGTTAATTTCTTACTGCAGAGCTAGGTTGGCTAAGGCACTACAGATATTTCCTGTATTAAAATTTGTAGAATTCCTTGAAAGCAATATTTATAGTTCAACAGTATGTAAAGCTCGAGTGTCAAAATCTGGCTTAATGTAGGCTTAGCATGTTGGTTGAACCCAATTTGTTGTGGGTTATTTAGTACCCCTCAAAAATGCTCCCCTTCTATGAGTGAGAGATGGCCATCTTTAGTTTATATCAACACTTCATCCACTGTATCCTCAATGTTATGTACTGAGCTTTTGGGGGTTTAATCACATGTGCTGCTGGAGAACTAATGGTTCTCCAGCAACCCAGACAGGGCGTCTCCAGTCCTGGCAGCAGTTAACATGGCAGGAATAATGGGTTCAATCTGATTGGTTGTTCAGAGCATGTGGACTATATATATGGTGCAACGTACCCCAAAGCCTCAGTACAGTGCAGGCTAAGTTACAATAAAGCTATGATTCTTCTGTACTCATCTGCCTGGCATCTTTCCTGCTCTTCAGAACCCACAACACAACAGTGGCAATGAACCTTGAAGAATGGTGGCATTCTCAAACCTTGAAGAATGCCTGAGGGATCGACTCATTTGCAGCCTCAGAGACAAAGCCCTCCAACAGAGACTATTCGCCAGACCCAATTTAACATTCTCGGAGGCACAAGACAAAATAATGGCTGATGAAGCAGCTGGAGGAGCCATACAAGTAGTGCAAACTGCCAAACCTCTCAAGGTCGAAGAAACCATTCACCACGAGGTCGCTAAATTTGACAGCGAACCAGCAGTGGAAGAAGAGATGGAGATAGACAAGCTACAGAAACAGCCGGGCACACAAGAACGCGGAAATCAACAAAAAGAAAACACTTACAAGGCAGTTCTTTTTCCTAGATGTATGGGGTGCGGAGGCAACCATTCCCGTGCAAACTGCAGATTCCGTATGGCCACGTGCAGGGCCTGTGGTAGGACCGGACACATCGCGGTTGTATGGCGGGCAACCCAAGCACCAGTCGGAACCGACAAGGAGAGGTACTGGGGCCCAGGGTCCAACCAGTGTGGGTTTTTTCAAAAGCCGGAGATGTATTTGCCGCACAGGGGCTCATTGTCCCCTTAAATCTAAACTTAAGCTCTCCATAGAACTGCAAGGCATTCCATGCAAAATGGAAGTGGACTCGGGTTCAGCAGTCTCAATCATTTCGCATGAGACATTCAATATGTCTGTTAAACACAGCAATCACTGGGTTAAATTGAAGCCCTCAAGCATTATCTTAACCGACTTTCAGAATGCCCAAGTTAAAATTAAGGGGGAGGCCACCATATCAGTAAAATTTAAAGTGTTTTCAGGGCACCTGGATGTCGTAGTAGTAGAGGGTCAGAGAACAAGTCTTATAGGACTTGACTGGTTTGAGGCTTTAGGAATTCAGATAAAAGGCATCAACCGAATGCAGAGTACTGACCTCAGAGCTGTCTGTGAAGAATACGCAGATGTGTTCGATTCTAAATTAGGAATTTATACTGGCTCACCTATTTCATTTAAATTAGACCCCAATGTAATACCGATCAGAGTCAAACCACACAGAGTTCCTTTTGCATTAAAACATAAAATCGATTCAGAAATTGATAAATTAGTAGAGCAAGGGGTATTACAGCCTGTTGAAGGGGGAGAGTGGTTCACATTTGCGCAGACTACAAATGTACCCTAAACAAAGCTTTAAACCAGCATGCCTACCCGGTCCTGATAGTCAGCCATATTCTAGCCTCTGCAAGGGGGCGCCATTTTCGCTAAGCTCGATTTAGTGCAGGTGTATCAACAACTGCCAGTAGACAAGGCCACAGCAGCGGCCCAAACAATAGTGACACATAGAGGAGCTTTCAAAGTCAAATGGTTGCAGTTTGGTGTAAGCGTAGCACCAGGAATATTCCAAGGGATCATGGAACGCACCCTCAAGGGCAGGGGTGTCAAACTCAAATTCATCAAGGGCCGCATCAGCATTGCGGTCACCCTTGGGGGGGGCGGCTGGGTGTGGCCAGAGTGGGCATGGCCTACTGGGTGGGCGTGGCTGGAGTGCGTATGGCCTACTGGGTGGGCTTGGCCAGCTCTACGTCATTTGTGTCAAGGGTGCCTATGGGGGCCTGGGCAGGAGTTGGACAGATCTGAGGGTCTCTGGCAGAAGGAGATGGGACCAGGGAAGTGCCAAGGCATGGTCCACCAGAGGAGCCTCACTGTTCCTCTCAAGCCATGTGGGGGAGGGGGGCTGGATGGTGGCGCAGAGTTCAAATGCCTAGCCTAGCCCTCAAGCACCCATGGCACTAAGCCCAGCCCCACTTCCACAAGGGGGTGCCCAGCTGCATTTACCTCCTCCTCAAGGCTGCTGCTGCTGTGCTTGCTCTCCTTAGCCAGGTTGCTCATGATGGGTACGAGGGCAAAATCAAGAGGGAGGCCCATTCCCTCTCCATGTGAGGAGACCTGGCTTTGTATCCAAAGCTTCCTTAGCAATAGGATGGGAGACACCCTATGATAGGCCAGGAGGAGGGGGCAACGGGATGGTGAAAGGGCAGCAGGGCAGGACTAAGGTAGGACTTCCCTCAGACCTTCCCTCTCCTTCCTTCCTTCCTTCCAAAGAACAGAGTGGTGGGAAAATATTTGAGATGAGGGAGGGAGAAAAACAGGCAAGAAACACAGCTGGGGAAGTGTCATGCTTCGTGAGGAATGAAGAAATGCACCATTGCCTGGAAATGGCCAGCACATGGCCCTCGCCTATTTCACATATCCAGCTTGGTGGGCTCTATGGGAGGGGATGCCATGAGTAGCGTGAGAGTCGATGTTACCTGCGCAATGCTGCTCAGCCCCTAGCCTGCCCAGTTTGGGCAGGTAGCGGGGTGCTATACTCACAGTGCTGAGAGGCTGAGCCAGGTGGCATGAATCTGAAGAGAAGCACAATGCTCCCCAACCCCTAGCCTGCCCGAAGTAGGCAGGGCCATGTGCTGGCCACTTCCAGGTGTTGGTGCATTTCTTCATTTCTCACAAAGGGTGATACCTCCCCAGCATACACCGAGGGGGCAGTGCCGACACGGCATGGGCCAGTCCCTCGCTGTTTCCAGATGGCCTTGTGGAGCTAAGACTGAATGTATTTCAGCATAGATGACCACCACGAAATTGTACATTGGCTCCTGGCCAGCCTGGGCCAGGGCCAAGACAGCGGGGGCCGTACCCTTAATGTTTCCAGGATGGCTTTGCGGGCCACATGAAACCACTTCGCGGGTCGCATCCGGCCCCCGGGCCTTGTGTTTGACATGTCTGCTCAAGGGCATTCAAGGTGTTTGCCTGTATTTTGATGATGTTCTCATTGCTGGAGAATCTGCAGAAGTATTAGCAATTAGGCTCAGGGCCGTCTTACAAAGACTTCGTGATGCGGGCCTTAAACTGAAAAAGAATAAATGTAGTATTGGGGTCTCATCAATGGAATTTTTGGGGTTCCGTATCAATGCCAGTGGAATCCACCCCACAGAATCAAAGGTGAAGGCCATCAAAATGGCTCCTAGTCCTAAAAAGAAAGCAGAATTACAAGCATTTTGGGGTTTACTGAACTTTTATCACACATTTCTACCTCATAAGGCAGCTATAGCAGAGCCCCTCCACAGACTACTCAATAAGAAAGCTGTATGGCAATGGACTAATGTACATGAAAAGAGTTTTCAGGACCTTAAGGCCCTCTTATCAGAAAAATCCACAGTCACTCATTACACAGAGTCTAACCTGTATGTCTTGCATGTGATGCATCTCCTTATCGGGTGGGGACAGTTTTAAGACACATAGAAAAGAATGGGGAACAAGTTCCCATAGCATTCTATTCCAGAACTTTATCTGCTGCTGAACACAATTATGCACAAATTGACAAAGAAGCCTTAGCCATAGTGGCTGGGGTCAAAAAATTTCATGATTATTTATTTGGAAGAAATTTCACAGTATACATTGATCACAAACCCCTTTGGGGATTATTTACAACAGATAAACAAACCCTCCACATATTATCCCCAAAGATGCTCAAGTGGTCTGTATTTCTGTCTGCTTATAAATTCAAGTTAATTCACAAACCTGGAAAGGAGATGGGCCATGCAGATGGCCTCAGAAGACTACCACTGCCACTTATAGATCCTGACCGAGCTCCTGCTGCAAGAATATTATCTATACAAGATTTGCCTGAGTTCCCCCTCCATGCTGGGGACATTGCTGCAGAAACGGCCACAGATAGAATTCTAAGCAGAGTATTGTCATGGGTATTCACAGGATGGTTGGAGAAAAGTCAGCGCCCTGAATTCCAAAGTTACTTTGTTAGAAGGCATGAATTGTCTGCACATAAAGGATGTTTGCTTTGGGGAAACAGAGTCATTATTCCCTCAGTATTAAGAGATAGGGTATTACAGTCCTTGCATGAAGGACACCCAGGCATAGTGCGCATGAAAGCATTAGCTAGAAGCTACCTTTGGTGGCCAGGTTTAGATAAGGCTGTTGAGGAGCAAGTACACGGGTGTTATATCTGCCAAAGGTCAAGGCCTGAAATGCCCCAAGCACCTGTCCATAGATGGGAGGAGACTCATACTCCCTGGTCCAGGATTCATATTGACTATGCTGGGCCTTTTCAAGGACAGCTCTTCTTGGTAGTAGTGGATAGCCACTCAAAATGGCTGGAAGTAATTCCAGTTCCTAATATGACTACTGCTAGGACCATCCAGGTGTTGAGAAAACTCTGCTACACATGGGCTACCTGATGTCGTGGTTTCAGATAATGGGGCTCAATTTACTGCTGCTGAGTTTCAGGTTTTCCTCAGAGCGAATCTAATCAGACATGCCACATCTGCACCTTTCCACCCATTGTCAAATGGGCAAGCAGAACGAATGGTGAGGACAACCAAGGACGCCCTCAAGCGCATCATCACAGGGGACTGGCATCATAGACTGGCAGACTTTTTACTCTGCCAACACTCTACACCCTGCACAGCCACAGGTAAAAGTCCGGTGTAGCTTCATTGGGGTAGATGACTCATCACTAAACTAGACAGACTTCATCCAGACAGAGTGGCATCAGATGCTTCTCAACCCAAACCCCCGAGGGGGCTACAGACTGGTGATTTGGTCTGGGCCAGAAATTATGGGCCTGGACACTTGTGGGTCTCAGGACAGGTGGTTGACAAAACTGGACCCCTATCTTACACAGTAGGGGTGGAGGGAGGGTGACTGGTCAGACGGCATATTGACCAGTTAAGGAAAAGTTTTCCAGAACGGTCACTGAGTGGGAACTTTGGCACAAGTCCCTCCCATAGTTCTCCAGCAGGCACACAAGCTAACTCTCATCTGTACCACCAGTATTTTCAGCACACAGCGGAATTCAAGTCTGGGGAGGACCAAGACAACTCTGAGGTGCAACATGGGACCCCTGATCAGTTGGATCAGCCATACATCAGTGACAGCTATGCTCACTCTGCTCCAAGTCTTGACTCTGGGGTGGGCCAACCTGGAGAGGCCAGCCAGAGCAGTTCTCCGTCTTCAGATTCTGCAGCACAGGAGAACATGAATTCACATGGCATGCCAGATAAGTGGGTAGACCACAAAGTGGTTGGAACCCCAAGGCGTTCCTCACGACCACACAAACCTCCTGCATACCTTACAGACTATGTTGTTAAATAAAGGACAATGTATTGTGTAAAATGATTACCAGTTCTTAGGCATGCCTGCTCACTTAGCCGTTCTTTAATTTCATTGTAGCTATCATAATGTAGCTATCACATTACTGCACATGCCCAAGATGGTGGACGTGCTTGGCTGAGCTCTGCGAGGGGCTCCGACTTTTTGGCGACCCTGGGAGTTTTGCAGAGTTGCTTTGCCTCTGTGTTGGGGCCGGAATTGTACAGATAAACAAAGGTCCCTCCATACTTGAAACTGGCTCCATGAGTTTCTGGCGACCGTCGGCTAGGTCTGGAGGATCCCGAAAGAGCCGCGGCTTGTGGCGTCTCCGACCAGCTGGGTTTTGGCTTGTAATGGCCTCGACCAGCTGATTTTCGAAGCCGGTGGTGCCGCGGCTTGAAACGGCGCGTGGAAGAACGGTGTGGAGAAATCAGCGCATGAGGAGCATTTGGAGCGTTTAGAGCGGCAGAATGGCAGAGGTGGCAGAGGTCTCCGCGATCGTCTCCGTGAGTTTCAGCGACCCTCGGAAGGGCCTTGGTTGGGCCCGGAAGACCCCAGAAGAGCCGCGGCCTGTAACGGCTCCGATCAGCTGGGTTTTGGGCTTGTAATGGCTCCGACCAGCTGTTTTTCGGAGCCAGTGGAGCCACGGCTTGGAACAGCGCGCGGAAGAACAGTGCATGGAGGAGCGTTTGGAATAGCGGAGTGGCGGAGGAACCTGAAATTATCTCCGTGAGCTCCAGCGACCCTCGGAGGGGCATTGATTGGGCCCGGAAGATCCCAGAAGAGCCGCGGCTTGTAACAGCTCCGACCAGCTGGTTTCGGCTTGTAATGGCTCCGGCCGGCTGTTTTTCGGAGCCGGTGGAGCCGCGGCTTGGAACAGCGTGTGGAAAAACAGCGTGTAGAGGAACGTGTGGAACGGCGGAATGGTGGAGGAACGGCAGCAATATCTGGATCGGCAGGCGGGGAGGGCTCTATAGCTCCTTGGTACTCCATTGGCCGGTGCTGGACCCGCCTGTTGCCGGATTTTTTTTTCCTGATACGGAGTAGAACTTTTGTAGCCGAGACATCTGTTTATTTTGTCATCTAGCAGGCTTTTACATCTTTGGCCAGTAGCTGTTTAACTCTCTCTGTCTTCCGTGCCCCCAAAAGACTCAGAAGGATCCAGTTGTTGAGCCACTGTGAGAGAGTGGCTCGAAGGCACCATCTGCTACCCCCCTAGAGGTGAGAGATCTATGGGGGGTATGCCTTATCCTGGACGTATATTCCATGCCGCTTCCTAGTTCAGGCCTGTGACCGTCGTGGCCGACCTGTTCAGAGGCTATCCGGCTTGAGTGGCAGTGGAGCTGGCTAGGCGGACTGGATATTTACCTATCTTCTGATTTAAGATCCTCCTTACCAATCATGGGTCTGCCTTTGCTGGTCCCTCATGGACAATTATGGCTCACCTACATTACACCAGCACGGACTTATTCACTCTCAGGGGTGCCCCCCCTTCCTGGGTGCGACCCACCTGTTTCTTTACTTCTCCTCTTGATGATGGGCCCAATTGTTGGGACCCTGAGAGATGTTTGGGTAGGGATAGGAACCTCTGGTATAAATTTAAGAAGAGGTTCCTGGTTTGTTTTTTATTGAAATATTTTATAGGGTTAGGGAGGGGGGAGGGTTTGCGATCTTGGTTGGATTTTGGAGGGTGTCCACTATCCGCTGTTCAGTCCAGGTCCGGGATAGATCACACCGGGACAGGGCTTGGGCTGGTTGCCTCCGGGGCCCCGGAGCAGAGTGTGGGATTACCTATTCCCACGACATTAGGGAATGGCAGCAGGTGTTCGAACAGAGGGCCGTATCAACATTTGGGAGTGCGTCCCCGCTGTCTTCAAGTGGTGATGTGCTCCAACCCTCTGGTTTCGTCCCGTGGTTCCGGGAACGAGGACGAGCAGCCACCTGAGCTCAGGCTTGTGTATTTCAATGCCAGGTCCGTAGTCAATAAGGCCCCTCTCATCTGTGATTTGGTTGAGGAGGAGCGTGCGGACCTGGCTTGCATTACGGAGACCTGGTTGGGCCCAGAGGGAGGTGTCCCTCTGGTTGGTATCTGCCCACCAGGTTTCCGGGTGCTTCACCGGCCTCGGGCTCAGGGCAGGGGCGGGGGTGTGGTGGTAGTTGTGAGGGAGACCTTATGTCCGCGGGAGACCACCGTTGTCCAAATAGCCGGGTGTGAGTCTCTCCTCCTGAGATGTGGCCCTAGAGCTCAGTTGGGCTTGCTGCTGGTGTACCTTTTGCCTAGTCGCATAGCAGCAGCCCTGCCTGAGCTTCTCGACATCCTCTCGGGGTTGGTGATTGAGTTCCTCAGATTTATGATTTTGGGTGACTACAATCTGCCATCCCTGGGGGGATCATCTGAGTTAGCTCGGGAGTTCATGGCTTCCATGACGGCCATGGACCTGACGCAAGTAATTCAGGACCCGACTCATGGGGGGGCACATGCTCGATTTGATTTTTCTATCTGGCCGGTGGTTAGATGATCTGGGTGGGGGTTCCCCAATTGTTACGCCCCTGTCATGGACCGATCATCATCTCCTGCGGCTGGTCTTCCGTTTTGCCACTCCCCGTCGTGGGGTTGTTGAACCAACTAGATGGTTCTGCCCTAGGCGCTTAATGGACTATGAGTGGTTCCAGGCGGCGCTTGGGACCCCACCTGCTGCCTTAGTTCACAGCTCGGCTGATGCCTTAGTGGAAGCCTGGGAAAAGGCAGCCACGGAGGCACTCAACCAAGTTGTACCCTTGCGGCCCCTGACCCGGTGCAGATCCCAGTGGGCTCCATGGTTTTCTGTGGCGCTCCAGGAGATGAAGCATCGGAAACGGGGCCTAGAGAGCTGTTGGAGGTCCAGCCGGTCTGAATCCGACCGATTGCGACTAAGGTCCTTTACGAGGTCTTATCTCGCAGCGATGAGGATGGCAAGGTCTAACTACTTTGCTACCCTCATTGCATCCGCAGATAATCGCCCGGCCGCCCTGTTTAGGGTGACTCACTCCCTCCTTAATCAGGAAGTGAGGGAGGAGCCCTTGCAGGGTCGAGCCGAGGAGTTTAGCCAACATCTGTCGGACAAAATTGCTCGGATCCGGACCGGTTTGGACTCCAACTGGGCAGAGTCTGACGGTGAGGACATGGGCGGTCTTGGTAATGTCATCTGGGAGGAGTTCAATCCTGTGACTCTGGAAGAGGTCGACAGGATTATGGGGAAGCTGAGTTCAACCACATGTTTATTGGACCCGTGCCCCTCCTGGCTGGTTTATTTGGCTCGGGAGGGGACACGAGGCTGGCTTCAGGCAGTGATAACTGCTTCTTTGAGTGAGGGTAGTTTCCCCGCCGCCTTGAAGGGGGTGGTGGTGAGACCCCTCCTCAAGAAGCCTGCCTTGGACCCAGCTGTTTTAAACAACTACCGTCCGGTTTCCAACCTTCGCTTTCTCACGAAGGTTGTTCAGAGTGTGGTGGCACATCAGCTTCCTTTGTTCCTGGAGGAAGCTGATTATCTGGACCCGTACCAATCAGGCTTCAGGCCCGGGTACAGCATGGAGACGGCATTGGTCACGCTGGTGAATGATCTCTGGCGGGCTCGGGACAGGGGTTGTTCCTCTGTCCTAGTCCTATTAGACCTCTCAGCGGCTTTTGATACCATCGACCATGGTATCTTGCTGCGGCGTCTCAGGGGGTTGGGAGTGGGAGGTACCATTTTACGGTGGTTCTCCTCCTACCTCCTGGGACATTCGCAGTCGGTGTTGGCAGGAGGGCAGAGGTCGGCCTCGAGGCCTCTTATTTGTGGAGTTCCTCAGGGGTTGGTCCTCTCGCCTCTCCTGTTCAACATCTATATGAAGCCGCTGGGTGAGATCATTCGTGGTTTTGGGGTTGGGTATCATCAATATGCTGATGATACCCAGCTTTTCATCTCTACCCCAAACCACCCCAGTGATGCCCTCGATGTGATGTCCCGTTGCCTGGAGGCCGTTTGGGTCTGGATGGGGAGGAACAGGCTCCGGCTCAACCCCGATAAGACTGAGTGGCTGTGTGTGCCGGCATCTCAGGAAATTCAGATTATTCCATCTCTAACCATGGGGGATGAGATATTACCCCCGTAGATAGGGCTCGCAACTTGGGTGTCCTCCTAGATTCACATATCTCCTTGGAAGATCATATAGGAGCTGTGACTAGGGGAGCCTTCGCCCAGGTTCGCCTGGTGTGCCAGTTGCGGTCCTATCTGGACTGGGATGCCTTGCGTACAGTCACTCATGCGCTCGTGACCTCCCGTTTGGACTACTGCAATGCTCTCTACATGGGGCTGCCCTTGAGGACTACTCGGAGGCTTCAGCTGGTGCAGAATGCAGGCGCACGAGTGGTGGTGGGGGTTTCCCGATACTCCCATGTAACACCTCTACTCCGCGAGCTGCATTGGCTTCCGGTTGCCCTCCGGGTAAGATTCAAGGTGCTGGTAATGACCTATAAAGCCCTAAATGGCATGGGTCCGGATTACTTACGGGAGCACCTGCTGCCGGCATCAACTTCCCTTCATCCAGTGCGCTCCCACAGAGAGGGCCTCCTTAGGGTGCCGTCGGTCAAAGAGTGTCAACTGACGGCCCCCAGGGGGAGGGCGTTCTCTGTGGGCGCGCCAGACCTTTGGAACCGTTTACCGGTTGAGCTCCGGATGGCTCCCGACCTTCGCTCCTTCCAACGTGATCTAAAAACATACTTATTTGAACAAGCCAGCCTGGTCTGATGGGTTTGGGGTATTTTAATATTAATATTAATTGTATTATTTTATTGTTATTGGGCTGCACTATTTAATTCCTTTTTAGCCTTTGTATATTGTATTTTTATTGTATTTGCCCTTTACACCACCCTGAGTCCTTCGGGAGAAGGGCGGTATAGAAATTTTATTATTATTATTATTATTATTATTATTATTATTATTATTATTATTATTATTATTATTATTATTATTATTATTATTATTATTATTATTATTATTATTATTTACTGCTAGGTACTACAACACTACTGGCAGAACAGCAAAACTGTCATTAGTCTCATTGCATGCAGTTGTGCATAACACGTCTGAGAAGGTTGCATTATGAATCTACTACCTTGAATGGGGTCAAACATTCACTTATATATTGGAAGTTGGGAGTGAATTGAATTCTTTAAACTTGTAAGGGTTATATTATTTGTTCTTACAAGGGGGAGGGGTGTTATGTACTGAGCTTTAATCACGTGTGCTGCTGGAAAACTAACAGTTCTCCAGCAACCCAGACAGGGCATCTCCAGTCCTGGCAGCAGTTAATGTGGCAGGAATAATGGGTTCAATCTGATTGGTTGTTCAGAGCATGTGGACTATATGGTGCAACGTACCCCAAAGCCTCAGTACAGTGCAGGCTAAGTTACAATAAATCTATGATTCTTCTGTACTCATCTGCCTGGCGTCTTTCCTGCTCTTCAGAACCCACAACAGAACACTCAACTCCCCCTAAAATTGTTGTGAACTTTCTAATTGCCAAACACTCTTTAGCACCTTCTTTCTTTCAAACTAAAAAGCGAATTCAATTAGATTTTGAAAATGAATATGTGGTATGCCCATGAGCAAACTGCTTGTGCAAATTTGTACAGTACTTTGTTAGCCTTTAGCACTTGAATTCTGCATTTAGCTTAAATTTAGCTTAAAACTTGATCACCCACTTTTAAAAACTTGAGAACAGTAGCAATCAGGCCAATATATTTTTAATACAACACTAGATACACTTTTATAGGCCACATCCTTTTTCTCTATGTATGAAAGTGCAACAGCTACAGCAAGAGGCAAGAAGCAGTTTTTAAAAAAATGTTAACTAACCACACTGGTAAGATTTTTATAATAAATAGTATCACAAACTAGGTAACCACATCTTAGCTTAGTACAGGGGTCTTCAAACTTGGCCCTTTTATGACTTGTGGACTTGGCTGAGGAATTCTGGGTGTTGAAGTCCACAAGTCATAAAAGGGCCAAGTTTGAAGACTCCTGGCTTAGTATATTGTGAAACCCAGCCACTGTTTAATATCTGCACTTTATTTTGATCTATAGGCTAAGTTTACACATTAGGCTAAGACATGGTGCATCTTGTACAACTCTAAACCAATATATTTAGTTGTGGGCAGTGGGGTTAACTGAGTAAACTGTGGTTTAATTAATTATAAGTGGACATCTCACGAGAAAACAAAGAAATAGCACATTGATTATCTGAACCAAAATAATGGGATTCAGCTGAAGGACTCATACACACACACACACACACACCCCGCAAGAAATTATTTTGGTGCACTCCACAATCAAACAAAATATTATAAATAAAAGGAAGACTTTATTAAATGCACAACTGAAAAGTAAACATATTAATTATATATTTAATTTTATTTAAATGCAAGTACAAAGTTATTTTGATACATATCCCAATGGAACACAAATTAAAATATTATAAATAAAAGAACATTATTAATTGCACAAATAAGATAGTAAACAATTATATATTTAATTTTAATTAAATGTAAGTATACAATTAAGTTAAATTTAGATTTTTGGAGTGCCACTGTGGATCATCAAGACCAAATATAGCCATTCTGGAAAAGATTACATGCCCTTTCATTAGCACATTGTGGAGTGATTTTATTCTTGATTGCATGAAGCAATTTTATTTTAAATTGTCAGTTTCTTTCCTACTTCCCCTAGAATTTGTGTCTAATATTATCCAACAAGGGATAAGTTTTCTAGGTGACATATGTGGCCCAAGGTCTGCTTTGGTTGTTTCTGTTCAACAACTGAAACTATTGCTTCTATTTTGCTTCTCCACAAATCTTATCTATTCCCTTATTATAATCCTCTCCTTCTGTACTATAATTACACACTTGGATTTTAAAGTCTTATTTCCACTGTTTATAGTATTATAAAGAAAGCAAACCCAAACCTATACAGTACAACATGAAGAATAAATCAGTATGTTCAGTGAGAGGCACTTCTAAATATGCATCTACAAAACTGTTCCGCCTTTTAAAATTAATACATTATATGGGTTGCAGTTTATAACATTTTTATAGATGTCCATTAGAATGAAAATGCATGTATCCTGGATATTGTCAATATTTTGTTGCCTTGCATTCATGAGAAAAGCAAAAGTAGAAATACTTAATTTAAAGCTTCATGTACAATTTTATTTTGTTACTCTCTTATTTGTCATATAGTCATTTGGTGATTTAATAACTTCCTTTTATTTATAATATTTTGTTTGATTGTGGAGTGCATATGGCTTGGTGTGATGTACAATCCAACCAGGGCTTTTTTTTCATAGACATTTTGCTGATGAATCGGTGGCCCCAAATCTGCATTTCTAAAAGCTGGCCTCTGCCTGGGAGAAGGAGACTGGGGGCTGGTTTCTGCCTAAGATTTTCTCCATTATTCCTTTGGGGGAATATAATATTCTGCCCTTTTAATATCCCCCAAAATATTTCCTTCTCGGGGGGGGGGGCTGACTTCCTATCCAGGGTAAGTGCATTTTTCAAGTGTACAGTATCTTTTGCAACCTTACTTTCACAACTTTCAGATAAATGGGCATAGGCCTTCTGCAGTGTAAACGGATGCAAACAACCACATGGCAGCTGTTTGTGGTGGGAGTCAGAGGTGATGCAAAAGGTGTTGTAACATAAGTTTTGTGCTCCTTTTTTACATGTATCAGATGTCACAGACAAGTCCCCAAGAGCATGTAGGTCTCAGCACAATGATGTGGCACTGTTGACATTCTGCTAAAAGAAGCAAGATTTTCAGATACTCTCCTTCAATTTCTTACAATTTAATGTCTGTGACTTTCTACGAAAATTCTGGGAGTTGAAATCTGGCAAATCTGAATGTTACCATCCTGAGGACACCAGGTTAATAATTCTTGGCAGGATATAAGGGTTTAAGTCTATAAGTCAAGATGACAATCTCAATGATATGATCAAATCTCCCTTTGTTTTTATGTGCAACGTGAAAAACAGATGACGCTTCCATCACACTGTTGTGTACTGGGCTCTTTGCTGGAAGCAGGAGACGAGGTGAGAGAGTTCAGGCAGGAACATGCTTTATTGAATGCAGGAACTGAACTGAGAACCATGGCTGCTGCGCTGCTATTTATACTCTGGCCACTAGGCGGTGGCCAATAGGTTTAAAGGAACCTATTGCCGCCCTAGGGCCAACCAATGGTGGTCTGGAGACGGTCTGTCTGAGTAGCCAGTGACCATTACCCAATTTTGTTTGGAGGTTATTTCCTGTTCCTGTTTGAGGCTTTGTATTTCCTGTGTCATGTATTTTGACCTGTGTCTCTTTGGCAGCTGTGAGTTAACCCTATTATGTCCTGTCTTAGACTTTGGGTGAGGTATGTAGATTTTAGGTGTCTTTGTCTTCCTAAGCTTCTAGCTCCAACCTTCCTGGATTTACATCTGCATTTCTATAGAGCTGGTTTCTGCTTGAGGGAGAGAGACTTGGGGCTATTAAGAAAAACTGGGCATGCTTTTCTGCCTCTTTAAGATCCTTTGAGGAAATATATTTTTCTGACCTTTTAATATTTCCTTCTCTGGGGGGCTGACTTCACAATAGCCTTAATAAAAATAAAAATAACCTGGTTCTGAATGTTAATAAAACAAAGAAGATCATTTTTTTTATTTTAGAAAGAGTCGGCATAGTCATACCCCACTTTGTATCAAGGCAGCAGCTGTCGAGGTGGTCAACAGTGTTAAATACGTGGGCTGCAGATTACTAACAATCTGACTTGGTCTCTTCATATGTCATCTTTAATGAAGTGTGCAAACCAGCCTCTGCATTTCCTGTGTTGGATGAGGAGAGCATATTTTTCCTTCTGTCCTGGCCACTTTTTACAGAGGCAAGATTGAGAGCGTTTTAACAAACTGCATCACTGTCTGTTTTGGTAGCAGCAGTGTCTCAGATAGAAGGTCCATGCAGAGAGTGGTAAGGAGAGCTGAGAAGATTATAGGAAGCTTGCTTCCCATTATTCAGGATACTGCTTACAAGCGCTATATGCCTAGAGCTCGAAACATTGTTAGAGACCCTACCCACCCATTTCATGGTCTGTTTCTGTTGCTCCCCTCTGGGAGGAGGTTTCAAAGTATTTCTAGGACTCTCAGATTCTGTAACAGCTTTGTTCCTTATGCCATCCATCTTGTAAATTCGCAGGATCCTTTTTTCTCACCATGTAAATGTACACATCTGAAGTAGACTGTGTTGTTTCATATATTTGTGTGTAGGTGGGTATATGCATAATTTTTTGTCATGTTTATGTAGTGTTTATTGGAGGCAGTTACCCTTTGGGAGCTGAATGCAATGACATTTCATTTTAATTTAAGCTGATTAGTGTACATTTAAAATGACAATAAAGTTATTCTATTCTATTCCTTACAATAAAATATAATTAGTGCATCTGGTTATGTTTCCTATCTGGTTTACCTGTGAAGGCTGACACAGTTTAACTTGGTACCTAGCTTCTTTGGCTACCAGAATTGAGTTGAAAAAAATCCATCTGACTACTAGATGGTAGCAAAGAGAATTGTGTTCAGATACTAGATGGTATCAGTCATCACTACATTAGTTTATCATCCTTGCCCAAGGTGCCATGCTGGGAAAACTGCTTTGAGTCTTGCCAATTTAGTGTTCATATAAGTTAAATAAATAAATGCAAGTATGATTCAGACTAAATCCTTATGTAGTACAGAAATAGCTGTTTTAAAAAGTAATTGTTATAATATGATAATATTTGTAAAAGATTAGGTGTTAAATCAAGCATATTAGTTATAACACTGTCTTGATTAAAATAAACAACTGCCAATATTCATTACACGTTTTTCACAGTTGTTCTTAGCAATTGCCAAAGAACAGGACCAAGTAAGCCAGTTATACTATAATTAGGCACTCATGAAAAATTTGTTTTCTTAAGAGCAAGCAAATGCTGCCAGCACTAACATAACCAAAATGTATAGAGTTGTTTTAACAGTTCTCCTGACCTTTGATACAATGGGCCCAAATGTTACATTCTAGTACCTGCACAAATAATTTTGAACCTCTTCCTAACCATTTTAGTTCCGAATAAGCTTTAGTATCTACTTCCATTGTTTTGCATACAGATAGTCCTCAACTTACAACCACAACTGGGAGTGGAATTTCTATTATTAAATAAATCACTCCCAATTTTACAAACTTTTTTTGCCTCCTCCATTTATTTTCCTAGTTGGGAAAGTCGCAAATGGTGATCACATGACCCCAGGACTCTGGCACTGTGGTAAATACATGCTGGTTGCCCAGTACCTGAATTTTGATCATTGTTTTGTGACTGTGGGAATGCTGCAATGATTATAAGTGTGAGGATCGGCCATGAGTCACTTCTTTAGTGCTGTTGTAACTTTAAGTGGTTACTAATAGTGGTAATTGTTAAGTCGTGGGTGCAGGAATGACAACACGAGGCTGAGTACAGGATAACTCATACTTTATTCTTGCTGGAACTGTATTGAAACTTGGGCTGCAAACAGCCACAATATATAGTCTAGCCCAGGGGTGTCAAACTCAATTTCATTGAGGGCCGCATCAGCATTGCGGTTGCCCTCAGGGAGCCAGTTGGGTGTGGCCTACTGAGTGGGTGTGGCTAGAGTGCGTATGGCCTACTGGGTGGGCGTGGCCAGCTCTATATCATTCGCATCAAGGGTGCCTATGAGGGCCTGGGCAGGAGTGGGACAGATCTGAGGGTCTCTGGCAGGAGGAGGGTCTCTGGGCCAGGGCCAAGGCAGTGGGGGCCGTTCCCTCACTGTTTCCAGGATGGCTTTGTGGGCCACATGAAACCACTTCACGGGCCAGATCCGGCCCCCGGGCCTTGTGTTTGACATGTCTGGTCTAGCCTCTAGGCGGCAGCCAATTGCAGGACCAGACACAGCCAGTCTGGGTTGCTGGGGAGCTGTTGGCTGCTCCAGCAATGAATGTGGTGTATCACCACAAGCCCAGTACATAACAGTAAGTCAAAGACTTCCTGTATTGCCACTTCTGCCCTTGATACACACATTTAGCTGTTTTGTTTCTTTCTCATTTTTCCGAAAGTCATGTATTAATCTGGTAAATGGAAACCAAAAGTCAGGCTTCCATATATCTACGTTTGGTTGCTGTGGGTGTAAAGGGGGAGTTGCCCTTTTTTTCTTCTGTGTGCTCTGCTATCTGAAGTTTTTAACCTCATGATGTTCCTGTGTGCTTGACTATCCTGTCTGCTGTAAATATAAATGTTAAATATATTTATTTATACAAAATGACAAATTCTTGTCAGTGTCTCTGACTTAAATTGGACACTTGCTGCCCAATTCTCTGACATATATAGATCTTGTAAACAGCTGCAATATATATGACTCTTGGCAGACTACACGAGTACACCAGTGCAAAATTAATATATCTTAAGATCCCTTAAAACTTGGCAGCTCAAAATCATAGTTAAAAACAATCACCAAACTAATAAGGGTAAACACCCATCTATACATGAAAGACTCATTGGAATAAAATCATTTTGAGGGCATTGTTGAATACAAGGCGGGTGGGAGCCAAATGGAATATATAGGGCAAAAAGACCAGTAACAAGAAGGCCTGCCTCCTGGTCTAAATCCTGTCAACCTTCCAAGTGTGTTTCTTGATGTTCAAACTGGATGGGCAGAATTGTATTTGGCAGGATATTCCCTGATATATCTTGGTAGTAAGGCACACTCTGTTATTATTTATCTAGCCAGCATTTCAATACTAAAGCTGGGTTTGCATATCCATAAAGGTAAAGGTAAAGGTTCCCCCGCACATGTGTGCTAGTCGTTTCCGACTCTAGGGGCCGGTGCTCATCTCCGTTTCATAGCCGAAGAGCCAGCGCTTGTCCGAGGACATCTCCGTGGTCATGTGGCCGGCATGACTAGACGCCAAAGGCGCACGGAACGCTGTTACCTTCCCACCGTAGTGGTCCCTATTTTTCTACTTGCATTTTTACGTGCTTTCGAACTGCTAGGTGGGCAGAAGCTGGGACGAGTAACAGGCGCTCACTCTGTTACGCGGCACTCGGGATTCGACCCGCCAAACTGCCGACCTTCCGATCGACAAGCTCAGCGTCCTAACCCACTGAGCCACCGCGTCCCTTTGCATATCCATAGTATTCCATATTAAATGAACACACACACACACACACACACACTTATATGGCCACCCATCTCCAAGAGGTGGTTCTGGATGGCTTACAACAATTACAAAGTACAACACAAATAGGCAATCTGGACCTGAAATTAAAAAACAACAACCAGAAACAACCATCAGTACAACGGTTTCAATGCAAACAGCTCAAAATACAACATTAAGCAATTCCAAGTTACATGGCTGAGATAGGATCCTTCACCAATAGGATTCTACTTCAACCATCCTGTGACAGAATCTAGAGAAAACCTGCAGCTAAAAGATATCATTTTATGTAACATGGGAGGTTTGTGGACTAGAAGGGAGGCCTTCTTTGTGGTTGTCCCATGCAGTGGACTACACTTTTTCCCATAGTTTTAAATCCCAAAAGCATGATTATTATTTCTTAACACAGTATTTTGATTATCTGATAGATTTCATGCATGTCTGTCCATATGTGTGTGTGTGTGTGTGTGTGTGTGTGTGTGTGTACAGGTGTGTGTGTCTGTGTGTAGGTGTTGGCCAAGATCTGAGTTCAAGGCCACCCTCAGACAGCTTTGAAACTGTCACACTATCTTACACTCACAGGACTGTTGTGAGGGGAAAATACTATGGTTTGTCTCACAGTCAGCCAGATATTTAGATTAGATTAGCTACTCAACTCCCAGCAATGTTGAGAAGATGGAATACTGTAGTACATATGCCTGTCTGAGCTCTGGAGCAAATGCAAGTTATATATCTAATAATTAAAATAACTGCACAGTAATTCAAGGTAGACAACTGACTTGCATATGTTCCTTTGCATATGTAACTTTCTTGTTGCTCAGTTACATTAAACCACTTTATGACTTCTCTTTGGCATCTGCTAGATTAATTTGATTAAACCTGGTTAATGAGGCAGTAGAAATCAGTAATTATTTGTGAAGAAGCCACTGCTATATTGATTTGCTTCCATTAAGGGACATGTAATAATATATGGCTGTTAAAGAAGAATGCAACTAAATTTGAAACAGTATAGTAGTTCATTGTTTATCAGTCTTCTAAACTGTAAGACGCTTGGGCATCAACTCCCAGAATCCTCCAGCTAACATGCCGACAGGAGTTTTTTTGGGTGTTGAAGTCCACACATCTTAATGTTGACAAGGTTGAGAAATACTGGGATAGTGTTTTACTGTCATGGATTCTCAGAGAGAGGTATCAAACTCTATCACACTGTTTCTCAATTTTGTCAATTTTGTGACATGTGGACTTCAACTCCCAGAATTCTGCTCGGGAATTCTGAGAGTTGAAATTTATGTCTTAAAATGGCAAAGGTTGAAAAATACTGCTCTACTGTTTTCTTACAGAAGCTTCTCTCTTTTTTTCCCCTAGCACATATAGCACAAAAGAATTCTGTCCTTTCCTCTGCACCACTTGCTTTTAAAAAATGTTGGGAACTCTGTTCTTAATTTATAAAAGCGTAAGTATAAGGTACCATATAAATACCACACACAGAAAGCCCAAAGCACACAGAGAAGTTCCCTGAGATGGGGGCTCCAGCACGAGTCTGAAAGCTCAGAAGACGAAACCTCTGGTCCCCGTGACCGACCCAGATTGGATCCAATAAGTGTATGGTCTTTTTCTGTGAGGAATGAATGTCAAAAGGAAGCAAAAATAGTTATGTATAACAACTGCTGTTATCTGGAACTGAGAACTGAATATGTCAGGAAAATCATAATAATTTGAACATGATGGAAATGGATACCTAAGAAACACAAAAAGATAAAAGTCAGGAATGTACAGGGGTTGTACACTGATATAGGAATGGTTCGTAAGAATAGAAAGGAATAAACTAGATTTAGCCGTAAAAATCTCTTTTCCTTATTGAATACCTTCGCTCTTTTGGCTTACTATTTCTTATTCCTTTTCTTTGCATGATGTTGCTAACCCCAAAATGAAATAGTATTAAGTAGACGTGTGTGTGGGAGAGATATAAACTAAAAAATATATGTGTGCAAACCCATATTTTGTTCTACATGACAAAAAAAATAAAGGACTGACAAGTTCACCACTATTATTAATACTATTTTTATTTGTGTTATTTTGGTTAATAATAATAATAATAATTGGTTTATGGTTGTTGTAAGAATTATGTCTTCATAGCAAATATAAAGTAATTTCATAGAGATATGTGAACCAAGGAATGGATGAAGCAAATTCCCCCTCAAAGTTTTCTGCAGACTTTGGTATAAGTATTATGGAGCCCAAAGTGTGAAGTAGATAACCACTTTCTGTGATGCCCTTCTGCATGGGTGTTTTGAGGATTGAGGATTACAGTTATGTATAATTTTATTAAGCTGACATTTATGAGATAAAGGTTTCCTAAGCCAGTTGCCATCTTGAATAAGTAGTGACAGTATTCTTTTATTGATTTAAAATATTTACTTGCAAATATTTATATTCCACTCTTTATCAGTCAGTTTACATAGCCAGACTCATGAAAAAAGAATAGAAACAGTTAACTCAGTGGTGGGATTCAGCCGGTTCGCACCACTTTGGCAGAACTGGTAGCTAATTTTTTGTTGCCCAGGCCCTGAATGGACTTCCAGAAGCAGCATCCACACAGAGAACCGGTTGTTCACATATTTGAATCCCACCACTATGTCTGATGAATGTTAATCATATCAGCAATGCCCTTAGTAGAAAGTACAAGCTTTTTTGTGCTCTCTTGTGCCCAAAGAGCTAATCCTACTGGGATGAGATAGTTTATAGCCTGGGCTCATGGCATGAATGACTTTAAAAATGTTAATTAACACATTGAATTGAACTTGGAAGCAAACTGGCAACCATGCAATTCATGCAACAGTGGTGTTACATTGGCCACCCAAGGGGCCCCTAGAACTGTCCACACTGCTGCATTCTATGCTCCCGTAGCTTTTGAATACTCTTCTAGGGTAGTCTCATATACAGCATATTGAAGTAGTCCAAACATGAAATGACCAAGGCATGAGTGTTTGTGCACAGGGCATAATGATTCAGGAAAGCGTGCGCAACTGGCACAAAACATGAAATTGTGCAAAACCTCTCCTAGCCACAACTGCCACTTGCTGTTCAAGCAGGAGTCATGAGTCTAGGAGAACCCCCAGATCTCAAGGCTTTAGTTGAAGCCTGTTGTGTCCCCACTTCCAGATTCCCCAGAGCCCCCAGGCACAAAAGGGCAGTGACAGCAACTTCTGTGTTACCCTGGGATGGAGATACAAAGTTGATCTCTACTTTAATTTCCCAATTGGGAGAGTGCCAAATTCAGTGCTTCCATGCTGGTTTCTCAAAACAGATGTTCATCACATATGTCTTTTATGATTCAACATTGGTTGCCAACTGTTCAATATTTTTATTTCACTCATCTTCTAAAAATTTGCCTACAAAATTTTAACACATTTATCTTGAACTTTCTCAAGCACAGGTCTTTTATAATATTTTTGTAGGCTAGCTGAGCTATTATTAAAGTTTTTTGTAAAAATATTCAGTTTCATTGTTGTAGTGACTGTTGTGTGGAACACAGTATTGGACTGTGAGCTGTGGTTTTTTTCCTCCCCTTTATTTTTAGTTTGTTGTTTGCAAAATATGGAAGATTATTTGCAATGACTACATTTAGAATGACTACATTTAGAATGAAGATGACGCCAGCAATGTGTGAGGTTTTCACCTGTGGATATGTACATTTCACTATTATTTTTCAATTTTTGTGTGTTTCAGTTGATACTCTAGTTTCACACAGGTTGATGATGTGGTAGTTGATTTTTCTGAGTTCTTCCATGAAATAGTTTTGGCACATAATTCTAAATGTACTCCAAAGGTTATAGGAGAGAATATAGAATTTGGTCTGGGGCAGTCCATAGAATTCATGTTTTTCTTCTTTAAGTCTATATTTTGCTCTCTATATTTCTATATATATTGTATATATTTTATACTATAAGTGCCTCTATAAGTTGATGCTGCTCTGTGTCTCCTTTGATTTACCCTTCAAATTTGTTTTTTCTTCTTCTAATGTAGGCAGGTGGTTTCCTCCTTGCTAATCCTAAAGGAGGTGCAACTCTGATTTTTTTCAGCCTTCCACATTTTCCCTGTTGATCTTTGCTTGTCCTTTGCTTTAGCCTTTTGTGGTGGGTAATTAGTAGATCTAAACCTTGCCATAGGGTGTTTTCCATGGCCACCAGTTGGAGGAATTGATAAAATACATTTTGTGCTTTTTGCTCTTAGAACTTAAAATAATTGGATCAATAGAATCAATGCTATGAACTAGTGATAACATCTGAAATGTCTTCTCAGTCATTCCACAAAGGTCCAGGATAATAAAAGTCCCATTTTTCCTAGTAGTTTTGTACCACTCCAGCCTGGTGCTCTACAGTGTATTAGACTCTACGATCACATTATCTCTGCAAGCATAGCTGCAGTATTTATTTAATTTTAGAAGTGTACCAGGCTGCCCAATTCTGTAACTTTGGTCATTGTAAACCATGCTGATTAGGCAAAAGATGGAAATGCATAGGGAGGGTACAGAATCAGTAAAGACTATCCTAATAGGACTTTTCACACAACAAACTTGATCGTATAAACACAAATTGCTATGTAGTGCCTACGTTCACAAAATAAATGAGGCGCAAATATTATGGCTCGGCATGTTGCGTTAACTGGGATCATCTTGCTAACCAGTAACTATTTTAAAATAGTGACTTAACGTGTGGACACAATCTATATTTAAAGATTCTTGACAGGGCTGTTCTTATGTATGGTTCAGAAAATTAAGCGAAGTCATTATAGGAGAGCTGTGTTAGTCCATGGCAGGCAAAAGGCACATTACATGTGATGAAATGAGCTGTTATCTCGCAATACAATTCATTAGTCTGGAAAGCCGCTACCAGATTCCTTCTGGTGTTGGAGTCGAGTCACTAAGTCATAAGAAGCCACTGAAGCCACGCTTTGAAAGAGCAGGTCGAGCGAAAAGAGCCTCCGAAATCCGCCAGAGCAGAGCGCGGTCGGTGACCTCACTCGCCAAGGCCACCCCTCCCAGGCTGCCCACGAGACCAGGAAGAGCGAAAAGGGGAGTTTGCGGACGGTCCCTGAGAGGTGGCCGGACGAGACCGAAGGAGAGCGCCAAGAGAAAGGTCCGCTTTTGACGCTCCGGAGAACGGATTTTGCAGAGAGCCCCTGAAGGCCCCGATTTCCCCGCCCTCGACGGCTCCTCCCCCTCCGTTTGCCGGTGCTTCGAGCCTCGGGAGCGGCCAAAAAGAGGGTATAAAGGAGGCCGGAGGGGCGCGTCGAGCGGTGCTGCTGGCCGCCGCTTCACTCATGCAGCGCCGTCGCCGGAGAGGGGGATCCGCGCGGAAGCACCGGGAGAGCAAGTGAGGCAAGGAGGAACGACCCCCCGCCGATACACCGCCGCCGCTCCCGAGTCAGCCGTCCCCTCAGTTGACTGCGCCGCCGCCATCCGCCTCCTTCCTCTTTCTCCTTCTCGCCTCAGTCTGCTGGTCTGGAAGCGAGGCGAGGAGGGGGCGGACCATGCGGTGGAAGCGGAGCCCCTGGAGGCTTCCCCGGCGCTCGCTGCTGGCCGCTCTCTTCCTTTTCTCGCTCTCCTCCTCGTTCCTCTACTTCGTCTATGTGGCGCCCGGCATTGGTAAGGGTCGCGCGGCGCCGGAGGGGGAAAAAAGCGGGCAGGCGCGGCGGCTCGGTTGTCTCTGGGCTGGCGAGGAGGGGCGGCGCGCTCGAGAGCAAGACGCGCTTCCCCGCCCGGCCTGCTTGTGTGAAGGAACTGCGGGAGAGGGAGAGAACGTCGGGCAGCCGAAGGCGCCCGGTGTGGGGTGGGGGGGGACTTTTGAGGAGAGGGGAGCGCGATTTTGGCGCGCCTGCGCCCTCCGTGGGTGGGGGGGGGGAAAGAGGAGTCTAACGGTAGCGCAGGAAGGGGGAGGAGGATACTGAGGTGATGAGGGGCACCCCGCCAGATTCAGGCTGCCGCTGTTGCAGCGCGGGGGGAAAGCGGCTGTGTTGCCCACCCTTTCCCTTCCTTTCTCTGCCTCCCGCCCGCTCCAGTTGCCGCAACCAGGGGTGGGGGCTCGGTGCCTGGGATTTCTTGCCTCTCTTTTCCAAAAATTTCGCCAACGGGTGTCGCGGGATCGAAGCGCGCTCTTTTCTTTTCCTTCCTCACAAAACACATTTCCTCTTTCCCTAGTATGTATTGGCGACATGGACTCTTGGAGGCTGCCCTCCCGGCTCGTGTTTCCTTTTTTTTTGCAGCTCACGGGAACTCCCGTTTCTGAGCCTCGGGAAACGAGAGTTCTCTTAGGCTGCAAAAAGGAATATTTATTTTATTTATTTATTTTTATTTTATTTTAATTCCATTTATATCCCGCCCTTCTCCGAAGACTCAGGGCGGCTTACAAGCTTAGCTAGCAATATACTTTGCTAGCTCCTCTCTGAAGCGGTTTTCCTGTCATTTGGGCATATATGTATGTCTGTAGTCCAACCATAATACAGTCGTGATAAAAAAAAATCTTTGAGTAATGTCAGGTTTCTTTTTTTTCTTTTTAGTATATATTCTGGTATGTGGGACATTTTGTCATTTAAGATAACATCTCTCCTTTATATATATATATATAGCTCACGGTGGTGAACATACCTAATACTTTCCCAACAACAACCCTGAGATAGAGTGACTGGCCTAAAATTATCTAGCCAGAACAGTATCAGACATTTCCCTGACATCAGCAGAAGCATTTTTTTTATCTCTTCTCTCCTTAGTACTGTGTTCTTTTTACATTACTATTCTCTGGTTTATTAAATTTTGCCCCTGTTCTTTTATCTTTGACCTTGATTAATTCAGCTCTTTATTCCTTTAAATTCTACATACAAAATGGAAGGGAAGGGGTGGGATACTATTTAGGCATTGAATTGGGAAAGTGAATTTAAAAGTATGTTTGTATTTCACCTCCCCCTTTTTTTTTAACAAAAAAGCATCATGAAAGTATTTGCTGGATATATTTCTAGCCCACATTAGTAGGTAGACAGTATAAAAACACTGGAGGTAGAGAAGCCTTTATATTGACTGCAGATTGTGATCAGAGTTGGGTCAAGTGATGATGGTTAAAGTAATGCTGACTGCTATTTTCTCCCTCCCTTCTCCCTTTGTCTCATACTACAGTATCAAGTGCTAGTATTCTGCCCATAGTCAATTGTTAGTTAGCTTTTGGTTAATAGAGATGTTCTGTTGATCTTCAAGTATTTCTTGCAAATAAGTTCTATTCACATAAGCTAAAATGACTTAGTTTCTTTTATAGATCTTGCTTTTGGGGCTGCTTATACTTTATGTGAAATAGATTTTGAGAAGTTTCTCATTATTGCTCTCTGGTGTTCATGGATATTTTTATGTGGCTTGAAATTACAGAATTCAATCTAAATTGGTCACATTTTACTGTAAATGACAACTTTATTTAATGCCAAAATAATAATTTCCTAGAGATGAGTGGTAAGCAACGCAACAATAATGGCTTGAAAGTATAGTGTTCCTATGCAAGCACTTGCAGATTAAATTTGGTCTTAGATCTAATTAAATACTAGTAGCTGTCTGTCTACATGTCTCTGTACTATAAGATTGCTTTCTTAGTCTGGGTGCCCTGTAGATGTCATAGAGCATAGACTATTCACTCCTTTAGGTCATATTAGGTGAGGTTTGAGTAAGAGAACAGGGAATCAGAAATTTGGTATAAGAACTACCTAAAATGATAAATTGCTTTTACATCAGGAAAAAATTTCTAAATAACAATTTTCCTGATATTATGATGCTTCTTTATAAGATGCAACATTTAAATTTAATTTAGTTTTTATTGGTGTTTTAGAATAGAGCATCAGATCTAACCATTTAAAGTGAAGTCTCTGGTGTAGCAGACTTTTTCAGTGTAATAAAAGACAAGCTGAACATTGATAATATTTGCTTTATTAATTGATTACTTTTTGGTGAACAGTAGTGTTAATTAATCTTAATTGATTATTTTTGGTTAACAGCAGTGTTACACAAAAACAACTATTGCTCAGGACAGTGGTGTATAACCCCCCGTCTATCTTGTATTCTGTTGGACAGAATATCCAATAAAACTGCAGATAGTTTAATTAGTTTGAAAGTTACCGTATATTTTATTTCTTTTCAGCCTGCATTGACTACAAAATAAATAGGCGATATCTGTGTTAACTATGGACAATTTAGAATTATTTATTAAGACTTAAGAGTTTTTCTTTGTGGTGAAAAATAAATTCTAAAATACACTTAAAAACAGAATGAATTAATAATTAATTTGTAAACAAGTGCAGCAATAATTGCCGTAGAACAAGTATACTTCACAAAGAGGTACCTCCTTATATGTGTTGATTCTCATTAATAAGGTTTTTTTTAAGTTTGTTCCTGGAGGAAAGGCATATTCTCCTATTTGAATTACAGTGGCCTCTGAATGTAACTTTGTTATATGAGAGCTGCTCTAGAGATAAAAGAAGTGTCCTTGAAAGCAAAGCTTATTCGTACTGTAATAATACTGTTCTCAAGAGAATTACATAATTACTTAAACTTCCTTTTTGTCCTATGTAGATCTTGCTGCCTATGATTTTAGATGAAAAATTTAATAACATGCCATTGTTAGATCTTGTGTCATTGTTTAGATCGATTGCTGTAATATAACATGTATGTGGTGACTTTTGTACCAATACTTTCAATCTGAATTGATACTCTTTTATTAATTAACTGTTTGGGTCAGATAGCACAGGAGAACAATATATTCTTGCTGTTAGATTGGTGTATAGATTTAGTTAATCCTTTAGTTTATTTTTTAAAATTATTTTCTTAATCTCCTTTTTTTCACTAATTATTATATTCATTATTGCCTATAGGTGAAGGGCCTGCTTATAACTTGCATCGGCTACTACAGGTAGTCCTCAATTTATGACCACAGTTGAGTCTGAAATTTCTATTGCTAAGTAAGACAGTTGTTAAGTGAGATTTGCCTCATTTTACAACTTGTTAAACAAGTCATCACATGGCCAGACTCAATTTTGCAACCATTTTTACAACAGTCGTTAAGCAAATCAGACTTTCCCAATTAACTTTGCTTTTTGGAAGCTGAATGGAATGGTCATGAATCACACTCTTGTGACCAGAAGACACTGCAACTGTTGTAAATGCAAACCAGTTGCCAAGTGTCTGAATTGCGGTCACTGTCCACGGGTTGGTGTAAGGGTTGTAATTTTGAGGAGGAGGCATAACTCACTTTTTCCAAGGGTGTTGTAACTTTGAACCACCATTAAATGAATGGACATGTTTTAAAAAAATTTAGTATCATTATTAACACTTTTGGATCTCCTTTCCTTTGTTAATTTTCTTTTGCACTGAGCATTGATTCTCAATCTTTAGTATAGCATGAATAATTTATAGAGAACACTAGTGTGATATGCTCACTAATCTCTTTATAGAAATAGAAATATATTAAATGTTTTGAAATATTGAAACAATTTCATTCTATTTCTCTTGATTTTTTATTTTATTTTTCATTTTTCTATATGTTAATCTTTGGATATTTTAAACATATTTTATATAATCTGCAGAACCTTTTGTTTATATTTAGTTCATATCAGTGATTCTTGATTTATTCCATGAAATCAAATTTGAATATATTGCTATAGAAAAGACACTTTGAGAATGAACAAGATATCTGTTTTTAAGCACCAACCTACTATTGTTTGTTTAAATCTAGATTTATATAGAACTCTTCCCTCTATGAATGGGATACAAAGACCATCGTCTCTGTTTCCTGGAGATGTATACATGTCAAAAACAATGTAGATTAAATCTCCAGCGAAGCCAGTTTAGGAAACAGCTTTAGTCTGAATTTTTTTCTATTATAATAGGATTCAACCAACAAATGTGTGACATACTATCTTGTGTATGCACAGTGACTTGACCTGACATTGTTGGTAGTGCGGTTTTCTCTTTGGCAGTTCCTTGATTAAGGTATTATTTTCTGCTTGACTTTTTGTTTGGTATTAATCCCTGCCTATCTGACTGCAGGCTGTTGGAGAAGGTATATTATGTCTTTTCGTTCCCTCCTTAGCTTAGAATACAAGGAAACTGAACATCCTAGACCAGGCTAAATTAAAAAAAAACCACTAGGGAATTCCTGGAAACATGGCATTCAGACAAATCAGCCATCAATAAGGTAAAGGTAAAGGTTCCCCCGCACATACGTGCTAGTCGTTTCCGACTAGGGGCCAGTGCTCATCTCCGTTTCAAAGCCGAAGAGCCAGAGTTTGTCCAAGGACGTCTTCCGTGGTCATGTGGCTGGCATGACTAGACGCCAAAGGCGCACGGAACGCTGTTACCTTCCCACCGTAGGGGTCCCTATTTTCCTACTTGCATTTTTACGTAAATAAACCACATTTACAAGCCAGTCAAAAGGTACAGTAAAGTTTAAAAAAAAACAAAAAAACCCACCAGGCTACAAGCTTTCCAGCAGCCTGCACCCATCTAAGCAGCGAATTGGATGCACAATTCTCTATAATAGGGGTGTCCAAACTGAGCAAATTTAAGACTTGTGGACTTCAACTGCCAGAATTCCCCAGCCAGTTATGCTCTGTAACGTAGGTAAGGCTGGAATCCACATCCATCTTCTCACAGGTGATATCTTTAATTGAGACTTTAAAAGGGCATTGAGATCTAAAAGCACATATGAAAATGAGGATGGTTTAGGCATGAATAGACTCATATTAGGAAAAAAGGCAGGCAGTTATAATTGTGACCCAGGGAAGGAGATGTATAACAAAAAGACTGTTGTCTTTTTTTGTTGTTGTTAGCTGCAAAGTTGTGTCCGACCCATCACAACCCTATGGACAACGTTCCTCCAGGCCTTCCTGTCCTCTACCATCTTCTGGAGTCCATTTAAGCTCACGCCTACTGCTTTAGTGACTCCATCCAGCCACCTCATTCTCTGTCGTCCCCTTCTTCTATTGCCCTCAATCTTTCCCAGCATTAGGCTCTTCTCGTATGGGTACAATAACTGACATTGTAGTACATTATGATAGTATCTTCGAATGAGTAGTATCCTGTTTAAAAGAATGCAGATTAAGGTCAGAATCAATATTGTTAGACACATTCCGGTGGTAGAGGTCACAGGATATATATCATGTTCCTACTTCCAGTTTGCCATCGTGGCTGCCGCAGCCGCTGAAAGACAAGCTCTGTCTTCTGCGTTCAGTTTTGCTCTGCTGTGGGACCCTGGAAAGGGTTGAGAGTTGCCCTGTAGGGGCGACAAGCAAGGAGAGGATCCCCGCTTAATCGTGGGAGGGCGGTAGCCCTTCCGCTTGATCCGGAGCAGCCCTCCAAACTGGCGGACGAAAGACTGGCCATAGAAATATGGCTCGATAAAGGAAACTTTGGTTAGCTAAAACTTGAAAATTATAAATATCAAATGTTAAATTTATTTTTTTTTATTTTTTTATTTTTATTTTAATCCCATTTTTATCCCGCCCTTCTCCGAAGACTCAGGGCGGCTTACAATTTAAGCACAAACCAATGTGCTTAGCAATAGCCTTCATTCTATGTATATGCCTGCTTATTAGGGCTTCCCCCCCCCAAAGCGGCATTATTACAAAGTCAGCTTATTGCCCCCAACAATCTGGGTCCTCATTTTACCTACCTCGGAAGGATGGAAGGCTGAGTCAACCTTGAGCCTGGTGGGATGCGAACCTGCACTAATTGCAGGCAGCTGGTGTTACTTAAGGAGGCATTAGCCCACTGCTCCACCAAGGGAATATTGTTTCCTTTCAAAAACATCTTAACTGTCTACAGACTGAGCATCCCTACTTCTCAGCCATCCTACACATGGAGTTATGGAATTTTCTCCCTCTGATTTTCGGGCCATGAAAAAGAAAGGGGAAGATAGGAGATTTCCACACCACGAAAGAATAAAACAAGGAGCTTTTACCATTACTTTGCCTATCCCCTAATACAATTCCCACTGTTGAATAGAGCTACCTATCCAATTTCCTAGCTGTACCCACCAAGGGCTGAAAGTGATGCTTGTTTTTTGAGAACTAGTAGACTGCAGCTATTATTAAGAAACGAATTGATTATTAGAGGGCTCCCTAGTAACCTGGATAAACAGAAATGCCTCAGGAAGGAAACAAGAAGGAAAATAAGGATTGTTGTCATTTAAGAAAGAGGTCTTCATCAGAAAGGCTCTTCTTAACAAAGTCATCTGCCCTGCTGCTGGAGGACTGTGGTCTTACACCTGGAGAAAATGTGTGCTATAATCTCCCCTCCATCAGTAGCAGTGGCTGATGATGTCTGGAAGGCATTAGTGGAGGAGAGAAAGGAGATGATCTTAAGAAGATGAACGAAGGACGTTCTGTGTAGGCATTATATTCCAAATTCTGACCCTGGGTTACAACTGAAATTCATGTTGCAGGTTCCAGACCCAGGGATTCGAGGAAGAACCATGTATATGCATGTCAAATATGTATATCGTGGCCAGTAACTTTCTGTCCATATGTATTGATCCTGGGAGGTTTCAACAGGAATTAGACTTTGTTTTCCAGACATTTATTGATAAATGTAACAATGCCCTATCTATGAGGGTGTTAAATGAATTACTGATCATGAATCCAGATCAGGTTAGACTATAAAGAGAAGCAGCTTGGCCAACTCAGACTCTCATCATTGGAGCAGAGCTGACCCAAGCAAAGGATAATCTACTGTCAGCGCTGAAAGCTTTGTACCCATTAAAACCAGATTGGTGTAAAATTGCTTGTTTCCAAAGATACGATGAGCATGCTGGATACTATTATTTGAGAGTTTTATTAAATATTTCTTATTTAAATGGATATTTTCCCACAACACCAAGTAAAACGTTTCCAAAAAGGTTAGCTGTGAAATTATATGTAAAAAGAAAAGGAGAAAAAGTCTGCAAAGTGCCAATATCTCTTATGTTTATTAAACAAAGATAGTTGTATGAATGACCATACATGCCCTATAATTAAATTATTAATCTAAATTACCTATTGGAACTTAAATATGTAAGTTAGTATATCTAGTTATCTATACTTGTTTTGGTGTCAATATATTTTTAAAGTTATTATCTGCCCATAGTCACTGGGTTGAAATGGTCAGCATATCAATTAAAGAAGATAACAAATGCTCTTTAGAAGGCCAGATCCTGAAGCTGAAACTCAAAATATTTTGTCCACCTAATGAGAAGGAAGGACTCACTGGAGAAAAGCCTAATGCTGGGAAAGATTGAGGGCAATAGAAGAATGGGACGACAGAGAATGAGGTGGCTGGATGGAGTCACTGAAGCAGTAGGCATGAGTTTAAATGGACTCCAGAAGATAGTAGAGGACAGAAAGGCCTGGAGGAACATTGTCCATGGGGTCGTGATGGGTCGGACATGACTTCGCAACTAACAACAACAACAACAAAGTAGCCCTTCAGTTATTTAAAAATCCAAATATGGAACTCATGAAATTGGATGAAAATCTCATTTTATTTAAAAATAATGTCTAGTTATTTTCTGTCTCTAAATGAAGGGATCTTATCTATTAATATTCACATGTGCTTAGCTGCTGAATGGTCCATGATGATTTACAGTCTTAAAAGAGTAAACTTTATTTCAGAACTACACTAACTCAATAGGCTTATTGCTCACAAAGCAAAAACAGTTATGTAATTCTAGTGGATTATTTGCTGTTAAATTAGTTTCAGGACAAAAGAAATGCCTCATGAAATTGAGGAAAATGTCATGTTTAAATATTAAATCCTCAATAGTTTTAACTTTTTTTTATAACGGCAATATTTAACAAAAGGTCAGCAAACAATTATTATTTGGTCTGAAAACGTCCTGTTTGGAAAGCTCTTTTATGTCAAGGATTTAGAGAGAGACTGTGTGTGTGTGAGAGAGAGAGAGAGAGAAAGAGACAGAGAGATATATTTTGTAAAAGGAAAATGGGGAAAAATGCATTGGGGAAAATATAGATCCTTATGAGCAAAAAAATTATTCTGGTAGCATTACTGAAGTTCTGTAATGTTCCTTTGAAATTTTAAATGGAAGAACTTTTATCTTCAAATCCAAATATAAATATTTAGGTGATTTACTTCATTCTTTATTGGCTGTTTTCCTGATTAATTGCCTATAGCTAGACCTTAACTTATAACTATAATTGAGCCGAGAATTGCAATTGTAACTCATGGTTGTAAGTTGATGCACCCATGTGACCAGAAGTAATTTTCTGGCCTTTTTTTTTTTTTGCAACGGTTGTTAAATGAACTTATTCATTTGAATAGGAGCTGGGTTGTTGTTTTTTGCCAGAAACCAGCAAAAAAATCACAAATTATCCTGGGACTATGGAATGTCGTGACCATTCATACAGCTAACCCACCTGACAAGTAGACAGATGAGCTCACCATTTACAATGACTAGGGACGCGGTGGCTCAGTGGGTTAAGACGCTGAGCTTGTCGATCAGAAGGTCGGCAGTTTGGCAGGTCGAATCCCGAGTGCCGCATAACAGAGTGAGCGCCTGTTACTCGTCCCAGCTTCTGCCAACCTAGCAGTTCGAAAGCACGTAAAAATGCAAGTAGAAAAATAGGGACCACTACGGTGGGAAGGTAACAGTGTTTCGTGCGCCTCTGGCGTCTAGTCATGCCGGCCACATGACCACGGAGACGTCCTCGGACAAGCGCTGGCTCTTCGGCTTTGAAACTGAGATGAGCACCGGCCCCTAGAGTTGGAAACGACTAGCACGCATGTGCGGGGGAACCTTTACCTTTAGGGATGTTTTATGGGCTGTAAAGCACAAGTTGTAATGGTTGTAACTTCAAATGATTGTAAGATGACCAGTCATTAACAAGGACTACTAATACTGTATTTCCCATGCTTCAGGCAATTTTAATAATCTAAATTTCTGAGTTGAATGTTTATTTTCCATTCTTTTACTTAGGCTATAAACATTTGGAATGATTCTAAGGCAGTGTGCTAGAACAAATTCTCAAAAGAATGTATTATTTACAGTTAGTGGTTTTTTGCTTTGGATCATGGTGACTGACTCTTTAAGTGGATGGTATTTGGAATGTGTTTTATTTTGGAATTGAAATAAGAATTAAACATCTACATGAACAAAGTTCATTTCTTGCAAGCTCACATTAAATCAGAAATTTAAAATATTACTGGAAGCCATTTCTATTCTATGAAGTTTAAAAGCCTACTGCTTAAAAAGAGGAACAGAATAGAAATGAGTAAGTTTGAGAGGCATACTCCACTGTTTTTAACTGAGCAAAAAAGGGGGAAAGATGTTTGTATCAAGTTGTATAAAGAAGTAAACGTCTTTTATTCAAAAGCTTTATTTAAATAAAAATAAATGTGCATCATAAAGAATATGTATTTCTCTATATGTAGTAAAGGGGATAGCATTTATTTAAATTGATCAAAATTTGTTAGTGATTGTTAACTTTAAAAGCTGAATTAATTGCTATAGAAATAAAGGAATTTTTTTCTGTAATGAAGATTAAGTAATGATTTAAAGTATGTGTGAAGAACAATTAGATCTCACTTTTCCTTCTTTCTACAGCAGGCATGTCAACCTGCCAGCCTGCGGGCCAGATGCGTCATGCCGAAACGACGCCCACCCCATTGCCGGCAATGGGGAAAAGTCACAATACGTCATGTGATGTCACGTGACATCACAAGTTTGACATGCCTGTTCTGCAGCTACTTTGATTTTTAAAAGTCTGTCAAAAAAAATTTATAAGATTGAGCAAGAATAAGCATTTGGGAACATGCTGTAGGTTCAGGCAACCAATAAGCCTGATATAAATGTATAAATAATTACACGAATACAACCATGACAATATATTCAATGCAAGATAAAATTGTCAGAGTTACAGTTATGCCATAGCACGTGACAAGTATCATTTCATGCAAAGCTGCTCTTTGCAAAACAAAATAGAACAGTGCAAATAGACCTGAATGAAACTTTGCTTCTGGGAATTCAGTCTGTAATTTTAACATCGGAGAGACAAAAGCTGAGTTTTAAATAATTTATCGTACCATTATTTAAAATTGAACTATAGCGATTTTTTTTTACCATGGTCTTGGGAATTTTTTACTAGCAAACCTACCTTTATGTGTTGGAAGGTTAACCATACTGTAGATTATGGTGCAGTTCTATGCTAGAATGATTTTGTGCATATTACTGACTTTTTTCCTATATATTTTATATACTGGTTTAAGCTATATGATGCTGCAACGGACAAATGATATCGGCAGCTGGAATTCATCAGTGTGGGCTTCCTATTGTTAAATGGTGTAGCAAGATGCATTGGACATTGAGTATAACCGAAAATCAGCAATAAAACACTTTCAGCCCTGTTGAACTCTTATATCATGTCAGTAACTTTACATAATTAAATATAGTCATTGAAAGTTACTGTAATTTCATATTTCTCAAGATTGATTCCTATGTGATACAATCGTTCTGAAACGATATTTGTATTCAGTTTGAAGGGGTCTGTCATAATCACCGAAATTTTTTCAGGAAACAAAAATTTTGAAAGAAGTTGCCCAATCATATAATGCTATCAAGAGGAAATTCATTCCTGATTTACATAGTGAATTGATACATCTTACATGTCAACATTTTTAAATAAAACATCAAATAAATTATTTTCAAGAAATCAAATGTTTTTTCTTTCTCCAAATAACGGGAAAAAATAAGTAAATATCTCCAGGCTTTTTGGATTTAGTTTACTTTAGCTTATGTATGGCATAACTGGTGCTATTCCTCTATTTCAGGAGTAGGCAACCTTGGCTCTTTTATGACTCGTGGACTTAAATTCCCAGAATTCCTGAGCCAGCATAGTTGCCTACCCCTGCTCTATTTGGTCAGAATGTTGAAAATAAGCTATATTGTGTCCAGTTGTAGGTGATGTACCGTATATACTTGAGTATAAGCCGAATTTTTCAGCCCACTTTTTGGGCTGAAAAATTCCACTTCGGCTTATACTCCAGTCAACAAAAAAACTTACCGAGGACTTGTGTGCGGCCGAGGCTTTGGTGCTTCCGGGATCGCGCGCACCTCTCCCAAGCCACCGCCGTCCGGAGACCTGCCGAAGTTTGGGGAGGTTTGGGGAGGTGCGCGCGCACCTCCCCAAACCTCCCCAAACGTCGGCAGGTCTCCGGACCTCCGCGCCCTGCCTGCCTGCTTCTTTCCGCTGCGGAAAGAAGCAGGCAGGCAGGGCGCGGAGGAACGGAGACCTGCCGACGTTTGGGGAGGTTTGGGCGCCTCCCCAAACCTCCCCAAACGTCGGCAGGTCTCCGTTCCTCCGCGCCCTGCCTGCCTGCTTCTTTCCGCAGCGGAAAGAAGCAGGCAGGGCGCGGAGGAACGGAGACCTGCTGACGTTTGGGGAGGTTTGGGCGCCTCCCCAAACCTCCCCAAACGTCGGCAGGTCTCCGGACCTCCGCGCCCTGCCTGCCTGCTTCTTTCCGCTGCGGAAAGAAGCAGGCAGGCAGGGCGCGGAGGAACGGAGACCTGCCGACGTTTGGGGAGGTTTGGGCGCCTCCCCAAACCTCCCCAAACGTCGGCAGGTCTCCGGACCTCCGCGCCCTGCCTGCCTGCTTCTTTCCGCAGCGGAAAGAAGCAGGCAGGCAGGGCGCGGAGGAACGGAGACCTGCCGACGTTTGGGGAGGTTTGGGGAGGTGCGCGCGCACCTCCCCAAACCTCCCCAAACTTCGGCAGGTCTCCGGACGGCGGCGGCTTGGGAGAGGTGCGCGCGATCCTGGAAGCACCGAAGCCTCGGCCGCGCGCAAGTCCTCGGTAAGCTCCGGGCGGTCACTTGCTTCGCGTCTCCTGAGGGAAGGGGGCGACTGGAGCGGGCGTGTTTCCTCGCCTGCTGGGCGCCGCGATTTGCCTGGGGAACGCGCGGGCCCCGAATGGCAGCGTGGAGCGAGGAAGCGGACAGCCAGGGCTTCCCCGAGAGCCGCGGCCACACAGGGTATTCCTGTGTATTCAGGCTTGCAAAATGGCGGATCGAGCCTCTGCCGGCGGCGGAGGCTTGCAGAATGGCGGATCGGCTTATACTCGAGTCAATAACTTTTTCCAGTTTTTGGGGGTGAAATTGGGGGTCTCGGCTTATACTCGAGTCGGCTTATACTCAAGTATATACGGTACTTTAAAAGATTCAAACAGAAGCATAGTTTCAGAAAAAGTGAACCAAGTAGGTCAAGTAAGTGGAAACTAGGTCTTTGGAAGAAAAGTTTAGTGTTTAATCTTAAAAAAAGATAACAGAGAGGGGATAGGATAGAAGTGTTCATGTATTTGAAAAATAATCCATAGAAGAGAAAGTGAAAACCAGAATCCTTCCAGAATTATTGGAATTAAGTTATAGCAAAGTAGATTCTGCTTTTAGGTCAGAAAAGTTCTTAACAGTTATTTAGAGAGATGATGGACTCCCCTTGAAGGGTTAGTTATCCATCAGAAATATTCTAATTTGGATTCCTATAGCTGAGGTTTAGATCTTAATGGCTCTTTCCAACTTGTGATTCTATGGAACACTGTTTCATCAAATATTAATATTTTCAGTATTATGTATCTACTACAGTAGTGTATAATTTACTACTGTAGATACTGTAGTAGTATCTACTACAGTAGTATCTATAATAGTTTACAGTCATTTTTTCCACAAACCTCTTCTGATGCATTTAATGACCTACCAACAGTCACAGGTTTCTTAGGACACCTCTGTTTTTCCAAGGATGCTCCCACTGCAAACCCCAAACATGCTCTGAGCAGCAGTTCAAACACCATTTATACTCCCCCAGTCCAACCCCATCCAACTCCTGTTCCCATGGGGCTCATCTGAGTATGCTCATTTAATGGCTGTTTCATTAATAAAGGATTGATCTTCCTGAAGTTGCTAGGATGCATGATCTTTTGCACTCAGCCAAGGGCCAGGACAGTAGTAAAAAGAATAACCACCTTAGCTAACTACCTCCTAGATACAATCTAGATTGAATATTCCATTGGTAACTTAAGAACTCCTTATTTGCTTAAGCACCAGATTGGAATGGATATGATTTATTTATGAATGGGCCATTTGGAAAGTTTTTAAGACATGCAACGTGAGGCACCATATATTCTTCCTGATGCTATTTTGTGTATAAATTATAAACCAATGTTACTAGTTGGGGAGGTGGAGTTGAAGGAGTGTTTTATCTTTTTTCAGAGTTTTCTGTAAAGTGTTAAGTACAGTCAATGTTTCGGCGTGTGTTGTTTAATTTTGTTGGGATAGAAAAGAGAGAAATATGGTATATTTCAAGAAATTAAAAGACGCTCCTCGGGAGGAAAGCCATGGCAAATCTAGACAGCACACTAAAAAGCAGAGACATCACCCTGTCAACAAAGGTGCGTATAGTCAAGGCTATGGTCTTCCCAGTTGCAATGTATGGCAGTGAAAGTTGGACCATAAAAAAGGCTGAGCGCCAAAGAATTGAGGCTTTTGAACTCTGGTGCTGGAGAAGACTCCTGCGAGTCCCTTGGACTGCAAGGCGATCAAACCAGTCAGTCCTAGAGGAGATCAACCCTGACTGCTCTTTAGAAGGCCAGATCCTGAAGCTAAAACTCAAATACTTTGGCCACCTAATGAGAAGGAAGGACTCACTGGAGAAGAGCCTAATGCTGGGAAAGATTGAGGGCAATAGAAGAAGGGGACGACAGAGAATGAGGTGGCTGGATGGAGTTACTGAAGCAGTAGGCGTGAGCTTAAATGGACTCCAGAAGATGGTAGAAGGACAGGAAAGCCTGGAGGAACGTTGTCCATAGGGTCGCGATGGGTCGGACACGACTTCGCAACTAACAACATGGTATATGTACATTGTATTCCCATATCTTGGACTCAATGCATTTTGATGGACATCTTCAGAAATATCACGTCCTTGCCAATAGCAGGGATTTTTTTTACACATGGCATGATTGACTAAAGTTGATGACTTATTTACTCCCCACTGCAGAAAGCTCCAAACCATAGGAGGTCAGAGATACTTAGTTCCCATCAACTATAAAATCTCTTGCTGAAAAATCCCTACTTTACCATGTTCTGTAAAAGTTTCAGTTGATGCAGTTGAACTGCCATTGTCCATCATTCAAAAATATGTTTTTATTCTGTTCATTATATTTCAATCCATGAGGTGATGCAAGTCAGTTTGTATGAATTTTCTTGTTTTTGTCAGTTTTAACAGTGCTGATATATTTATATAATGTACTTTTCTTTTACCTATGATCGCTAATAAAGTATCTAGAAATAAAAGGGGATTTTTGTCATGTTTTCTCTATGGTAGACATTAACAGACATACCAGGGTTGTGATAACTTTCATTTTCTCCAGTATGATTTGGATGTTAGTTTGTATTTAGTTTTTTTGACCAAATACATTAATTGTACTTGGAGCAAATGCTGATTTAATTTTCAGCTATTGTCTCTGTTGGTTAGGATAGCAGCCTGAGTCGAGCTAGAAAGAATAAGACTGCATAGGTCATCTTCAAACTCATGAAAACATTCTGGCTGATAATTTGTGACTACTTGTTTGCAAGAGAGATATATTAACTAGTTTATGGCCAGAAAGCTTTGCAGGATGAAGTTCTGCTTGGGAATGCAAGCAACAAATTTAGTATTGGTATGCAGCATTTTTATTCATTAATTTAAATCTTAGATTCAATGGCATAACAATTTTACCTATCTTATCAATAATTCATCAGTGATTCTGTTGTTGCTGTTTGATAAAAACTACTTCATACTTCTCTGTTCATACTTTCCCAGCCAATGTATCTCTAGAGATGTGAACATTTTTACTAGCATACTCCCCAGAGCAATTAAAGGCATTCCCAATGGGACTCTTCTCCAGAAAAGAGAAACCGCAATTCATCAGCTTTAAGAATAACACACTTAGCAGTAGATGAAAATAATAATACTGCTGATTTGTGTAGCAAATTGAAGTTCATCTAGACAAAGATGCAAAATAATGTTTCTCAATTTGTCCTGAATGAAAATTAACGTTACTAAAAGTATAGAAAAATCCCGTCTCACTTGACTATTTTGACATGAATTTTCATATTTCTTGGAAAGATTAAACTTTCAGAGTTTACCTTGGCTATCATGCACAATTTTCCATGTACCTTTGAGAAATATATATTTTATGGAAAAAATGGTTGTTGAAATGCATAAACAATATCCTCTCCCCATTGATTTCATCTGCTCCTTTCATTCTGTGTATAAATCAGAATCCCATTATTTAGTAGTAAAAACAGTTGTGGTTCATGTTACCAGAAATTTAGAAAACTATCAAATACAAAAATTTAAGCAATAAGCAGAAGAAAATGATCAATTAGTATATTGAGACCACCTGTCAAAACCCATTCCTTTTTTATTTCATTTCATTTCATTTCTATTTCATCCCACCTTTCCTGGGTTTTGCCATGCTTCCAAGGGGGAGCAGGGATGTGCCTGCAGGGCTATTGCTTTCACTTCCTCCTTTTGCTACAATGTAATCCTTTATTTTGTTTATTGGGTCTGTCTCCTGCATTATCTCTCTCTCTGAACTCTTATCTTTTAAACTGTCAGTTAAGAACAAAGGAGGGAATAAGGCATGTAACCTCAAATGCCTGGTTTATGTCTACGCTCCCAGAGAAAGGTGTGAAGAAGCCACCGATCCTCTCTGCGTGAGCTGGAGATGGGCCGATGTTATCTCGTTGGTTTCCACAATGGACTTAACACCTGGGGATTGGCTATCCCACATCGCTCGGTCGATCTTTGGGGTGGGGTCCTGCTTGGAGGCACTATAATCTACTGCGTTGCATGGGAAAATCTCAGATCCTGTCTATTAAGCCTGCTATCACCTACTCTTAATAAAAGTTCCTGCTTGGAAGAAACTGTTTCCAAGAGTTCTGCTTTAAGATGTGGGCTTGAAGTGGGTCCTGACACCACCCTTGAAACCCAATTTAAATGATTTTAACAAGCTTTTCACACAATGGTAGAACATGGCCAAAACGCTTACTGTATTAGATATACCTAATTACAAATTGCAGTGCAAATGGCATTTTAGTTCAAGCCAGGTGTGTCTACTTTCAAAATGAATTGTTTCATTCTGGAAGTGATTTCAGCTTGAAGTAGCTTTGTTTTTATTTTGAGGCAGATGTTTTGATTTCTGGGATAGATCTCAGTTGAATATATTTCAATTATATTTCTTGAATTGTTAGAATAATGTTTTGAAATTGTAATCATCTGCCTTGAATTAGAAACCCAAGTGTTTAAAGCTCAAAATGTTTTGCACCTCCCTACAAGGTATGGATTTCTCATTATCTAAAATAAATAGCATTAAGAATAATTTCCTCCAGAAAAAGTAGAGGCATGTTATGTCAGTCTTTGTTCAGAGCTGCTTTTGCATTCTATGCTATATCTTAATATTGTTAATATTGTAAGCTTAAAATGCAAAACCATATTGCTTTGGTTTCTTGACATTTAGGATACTGTTCCTATTCATAGGATGTGCTAATGCGAATCATAGTGGGAGTTAGTCCTTATTGAGTTTTACTACAGGAAGATTGAAAAAACAAAAGCATGCTTAAATTGTCCTTTGTTTCCTATTGGAATTCCAGAAAATATTTTTTTTCAAAGCATGTTTAAAAAATTGTACTGCAGTTTTTTTCTGTTGGCTATATACAAAGTTTGTGCAATATTTTTATGGTATTAGGCTAAAAGCCATGAGGGTAAGGGACATGTTTTGAGCTCTCATTTTCCTTGTAGCATAACAGTTTTCCTCCTTGCATACGCTTGACATACCTTGCTTTCTTCATTTAGTCTATTCCTGATGCTTTAGTTTGTTTATGTTAGAGAACAGAATATTATTTGTACTAGGAAAGAATAAAACTAGTGCATCAGATGGAACCAGTTCTAATTATGATTGTTAAAATTTAATTTAATTTAATTTATTAATATTTGTATACCGCCCTTCTCCCGAAGGACTCAGGGCGGTGTACAGGGCAAGAATAAAACACACAGCTACAAAAATTAAAAAGTAATTAAATACATGCCCAACAATAAATACATTAATAAAACCCCAATAAAGTGATAGTAAAAACCCCACCAATCCCCCCTCAGGCCAGGCCGGCTTGTTCGAACAGGTATGTTTTCAGATCGCGGCGAAAGGAGCGAAGATCGGGCGCCGTCCGGAGCTCAACCGGTAACTGGTTCCATAGCTCCGGAGCGCCCACAGAGAAAGACCTCCCCCTGGGGGCCACCAATCTACATTCTCTGACCGGTGGCACCCTGAGGAGGCCCTCTCTGTGGGAACGCACAGGGCGGAGGGAAGTTGACGCCGGCAGCAGGTGTTCTCTGAGGTACTCCGGACCCCTGCCATGTAGGGCTTTAAACACCATGACTAGTACCTTGAATCTCACCCGGAAGACAACTGGCAACCAATGCAGCTCACGGAGCAGAGGTGTAACATGGGAGTATCGGGAAACTCCCAACACAACTCTCGCGGCTGCATTCTGTGCCAGTTGGAGCTTCCGGGTGGTCCTCAAGGGCAGCCCCATGTAGAGAGCGTTGCAGTAGTCTAGTCGAGAGGTCACGAGCGCGTGAGTGACTGTGCATAGATCATCCCGGCTTAGATAGGGCCGCAACTGGCGCACCAGGCGAACCTGGGCGAAAGCCCCCCTAGTCACAGCTCCTATGTGGTCTTCCAGAGTGAGCCGTGAATCCAGGAGGACTCCCAAGTTGCGAGCCCTATCTACGGGGGGTAATAAAATAAGGACTACCTGTATGTTGATGTATCATTTCAAGGAGTGTTTGAACTTTCTGCATTGTGACAAAAGTATTTGGGGGGTATTTTTGAAATTTTCTGTTGCTAGCATAGCAGGGAACCCAAAAGCAGTCTAAAATGCCAAATACCCACCAAAAAAGAACATTGTGTTCATAAAGTAAATATGAATAAACTTCTTTATGCTATGCATATGGTATCTTGCCTCCATTCCATGAACAGGAAAATGTGACTTGGGTAAAAGTGAAGTGGAAATAGTTTTGATTGTCAAGGTAATAAAATTATATTTCAATCATAGTTGAAGAATAAACCATTAAAAAGGATATGGGCATAATACCTGCAAGAAGAAAAGTCCAAAGCCAGTAACATACAGAATGATAGGAGAAATAATCATTTTTTTAGAAATATTTATTGTATAGTTTTTTCTTCTGTATTTCGTGCTTTTAATGCATCAAACAAAAATGTGAAGTGCTACCTAAATCTGAAATGGCAATTAAATAAAAAAGGATGAAAACTTCCTTAGGCAAAGGCCTGCCTTCTTCTCTATCCAAAGCTTTATTTTTCATTGTTTTCAAGCTCATTGGCTTGCTGCCAAAGTTTACATTACTAGTATATGGTCCTCCCTTCCCCAGCCTCTCTGTGGTTGCTGAATCAGAGATTATAATTCTAACAGCAACCTCTAAAGTTATAGGAAGCAGTAAAACACTCGAGCAGAACAATATTTTAGTGCTGTTGTCTATTATGCATGTTTGCTCAGTAGGAAAGTCCTTGTTTATTCCTATGTAAGTTAGCCCCTCAAAATTCTTATTTTTCCTCTGATAGTTAATTACATGGTGTCTGATTTTAAGCCTATCTGCAGAGTGTACCTTACTTTAGAAATCTTTTGATTATATTTCTGCAATATATCATAACAAAGTTTAATATTTCAAGCTTTTAACAAAGACTTGACGAGGGAATGGTTTTGCTTGGTTATAAAGTATTGGCTACATGATCCCACCTAGGAAGAACATTGTACCAAAAAAAACCCACCACAAGGTCCTTTACCCAAACACTACCACCTGTTTATACTCAATTTGTGGGGGATATTATTTTGAAATGCTTACAGAGGTGAAACTATGAATAGGCATACACAAGTAGGAATTTTTAGATGCCATTAATTGTCAAGGAACAGATTATTTAATAACATAAAAATAGCTTGATTTTAGATTAACATTGGTTTAAATTTATGATGGCCTCACAAAGTGACTTAAGACCCATCCTCAAAAGTCATGACTGTTGCACCACCTCTGCAGCTACAAGATCACAATTGGGCACTTGACAATTTGCCCTCATTTACAACAGTTGCAGTATTTTACAGTCATGTGATCACAATTTGTGACCTTCCCAGCTAACTTCTGGCAAGCAAAATCAATTGAGGAAGCCAAATTCAATTAACAACGATGTGATTTCCTTAATTACAGTGATTCCCTTAACAACTGTGGTAATAGGTCATAAAATCATAGGTCATGTGAGAACTCAGTGACTGAAATTCCAGGGTCAATTGTGGTTCTAAGTCAAAACTACCTGTAATCTGCTGGGCAGGTCAGCCAAGACCTTGGTTGTAGCTTAGAACAGGCAGGTAGTGATCTTTAGCAAGTTTGAGAGTTCTGGGAGCCTGGGGAAAATTTCACCGTTTGGACCCTTCATAAGAACAGTGTTTTTGCCCATTTCGTCTCTAAACTACTTTAGAAAGCTGCTTTCTAGATATTAAGAACCATCCAGAAGACAGGGCAATCTATCTGAGATTCAAAAAGTTTAGAAAATAAAAACTTTAATTTTTGGAAGACAGCAAAAGGGGAACTAGAAAGTTGACTTTAGAAAGTAAACGGGATAGATCAAATCTGGACATTTTACAGCCCTTGGGCAACGTCTACCCCACGAGTGGTCTCAGTCTGGCCCACAATGACAGGGTTGGGGCGCTGGGCAGTGGCCCTCCGTAACAGTCTCAGTTTCTCATGTGGCTGCTTGGAAAAATTAATTGCACACCCGTGGGATGGATGAACGTGAAAGAATATTTTCTGTGGGATGTTTAAAATTTTATAAAATCATATATGAAGATTTTGAAATTAACTGTAAGAAATCCTCCTATGGGAAAGTTTTGCTAATTGGAAAATAAATAGATGATGAGGTTTGAAGGTTTGCTAGAGGGAACCAGAGAGAAGTAAGCATTACAATTAAAGGAGAAGACTCATTAATACAATGGAGTAATATCTGATTATAGAAGAAATTAAGGCTGCTGGGAACAGTGTATGCTATAATTGCTTACAAGATTGTCTATTACTATTACAGAGAATATAGGAGAAAAACAGATTTTATTGAATAAAATAGACGGGCTGATTTGAATGTGGATTTGGATTTTTTTAAAAAAATAAGCTAGATTATAAAAATGATATGGAAAAAGATGTCAGTGGATTTTTAAATGAAAGCTTAGTTTTAATTAAAGGTGGTGTATAAATAATAAATCAGAAGCATAACTTGGGAACCCTTCTTAGATTTGAGGTAGTACAATACAAAGACAGCTTGTTAATACCCTTGGTGGAGCTGGGATGGGAATGTTGCATCCATCCTCATGCTCAGATCAGGGAGCACAAGGATGGATGCAACATCCCCATCCCAGCTCCACCAAGGGTATTAACAAGCTGTCTTTGTATTGTATTACCTCAAATCTAAGAAGGCTTCCCAAGTTAGGCTTCTAATTTACATTTACATGAAACCCCTAGATTAGGCTATCTGTCAGATCTGGTCTCTTTCAGTATGCTAATGATATCCAATTGTACATTTCAATCCCAGGCTAAACAGGTGCACTGTCAATGTGGTAACCCAGTGTCTGTAGGCTGTTTGGGGAAGGACAAATTCAGACTCATTTCTCACAAGTCTGAGTAGTTGTGGCTGCTTGGGCCTGCTGGGTCTTGGATGTTTTCACCTTTGGTTTTGGATGGGGTTGTTCTTATCCATTGAAGACTTTGGTGCAATTAGGGGGGGGGGTTTCCTCCTGGACTTGCAGTTATTGCTCATAGAGGGTGTCACTGCACGTTTTTTGTTTTTTTTTTGTTTGTCAGAAAAGTTCATTTCTAACTGTACATTTCCCCTGCTCTCTGCACCTGTTGTGATAACTTATCTGGTAACCATAGTGAATCTCATATGACCAGTTATGTTATGGTTTCAGTCTGTTTAGTGTGCATGTCTAAAAAAAGTTCTCACAGTTATTTCTTTATTGTCTTTTACTTTGCTGTTACTGTCTGTTACGTTAGGATGTAGTCAGCTAGCTCTCTTTATAATATATATTTAGTTTTTATATTTTTGTAATTAAAAGGTATTTAGTAAGATTATGCGTGTTTTTTATTACCTCCCTTCATGCACATCATGCATTCTCTGAAGCACGGTCCTTCGCCCTCTACTAAGGTGATTTTTACCTTAACAGAGGGGATGGCAGCTACAGCCAAGAGGGCCTTTGCACAAGTCTACTTTGGACTCCAATTGCACCCTTTCTTCAACCAAGTGGTCTCCATGTCCTAGTTGCCTCACAATTGAACTATTGAAATGTGCTCTGTATGGGACTGCCCTTGCACACCACCTGGAAGCTACATTTGTTTCAAAATGCAGTGGCATGCTTCTTGTTATGCCCATATGTCGTCATTGTTTCATAAAGCTGCACTGATTATATTGGATGAATTGCTTCTTGGCACAGGGCTTAATTGTTTGAAGGACTACCATTTTCAGTTATTTCTACCTATCTGCTTCAATCCAGCAGAGTGTGTACACTCTGGATCCTTTCAATTAAATGTTGTCATATTGCAAGACTGAGGAAATATGTCTTCTCTGTTATGGCTCCTGCCCTCTGGAGATGCATGTAGCTGATTTACTTCAAATGTTCTTGAAGTCTTAGCTTTGTTCTCATATCTGGGGTAAGGATTTTAAGGAACCCCTGACAATTATTTGTGTGGGGATGTTGTGAGGAGAGTGTTATTAATGTGGTTTTGTCCAAAAAGTCATGTTCCTTTTCAATTATGTATTCTTTTAAATATTGTAAGCCACCAAGAGTCTTTTTAGGGTTGGGCTGCCTCAAAACCCAATAAATGAATAAATGTAACACCAAAACCACAATTCACTCCAATTTAAAATCAATATTAGGTTTAGTCTTTTATCTGCATTATTAAATGCCCATGGTATTGCTAAGCAAATAATACAATTATTTTAGCATCTTTCTGCTTTTCATGCTGATTTTCATTACTGGTTAGCAAACTGCTTTTGTAATTAAAAGTTTTTGGAGAACCTATGTTTTGTCAGTTCACAAAACATTACATGTACCCTCTATTTCAGGGTATTCAAAATATCAACTTGATAGCATTATCAGCTTATCTTTTTAGAATTTTTTATTACATCAAATATATAATTAAATAATTCAGCCAACATAGAAGCCAAGTATCTGATAATAAGGTGGAAACTGGTGCTATCATTCCATTGATGCAACAACTTTTCATCCACCAGATGGTTGGGAGAATGAAATAGTGAAGGTGATTTTTTTCTTCTCTGACATTCCTCTTCTAATTAGTGTGAGAGTGCTGCTCTGTACTTTTTTCTCAAATATCTATTCAAGCATTACTGAAATAGGTAAGAATGTTGCAGATTTTTCTGATAGTTGCCATTTTAGCATTATTCTAGCCATTTCTAGGAAACTATTTTTTTAGTTTGAAAATCTGAAATAAGTACTGGTTCACATGTATGGTTTTAAACAAAATCCTGAATGAGTTTTTAACATACCAACATTATACCGGCGGAATTAATTCCACCAACTAGAGAGTTAATGGACATAGTTTAAGTGGATTGTGCTGCACATATAATCCAAAAATGAGTTCACTGGTTTGCTTGAAAAAAATCTATATTCTGAAAAATAATTAGATATTCAAAACCAAGGAAGCTTGCTTTGTGCATGTTCATCCTTTACAGAAGTACAGAAGTTAGTGTTTGCCTTTTCCCCATAAGATCTTCCTCCAATTTGCCAAAGTAGTAACTTTTATTTTTTCCTCTCCAATTTTAATCATAATTGTATAAACAAGAATAAGAACTTCACCCAATTTTGTATGCAAGAGATTTTCATTTTTTAAATGGCTTCTAGGTAAAATGGTTTTGAAGCTGAGAAGAGCTTTGTAAGAGAGTGGATGTTTGCCTCTTAAGAATAACCCATTAACTATGCATACAGATTTGAGATGCCTCAAATACCTATTTGAATAGTAGTAATCCAAAATAAGTAGAGACAGTATTTTGCCTATTACCAGATGAGCATCCAGGCAGATAAGGATGGCCAAATCACTTTCTTATTGTTGGGTACTTACCGTCTCTATATTTAGGGTTTTAGAACAGATGGACTCAAATATATATTTGTGTATGGCTGAAAGTTTATATCTGTAAGAAAAGTATGCTGTTACAGGTTCTAATGTTAGAAGGATTTTAACTGACCTAGAATCATTTTAAAATGAAAATTACATATTGGATCTGACAGATTGTTACATAGAAAGTCATGTTGGTACCTATTCAGAGATTTTTTTTTACTGGAAAGAGACAGGCAGTCTTCCAGTCTGAAAGGCCAGGTGCAGATTTGCCACATTTGCTGAAATCTTGCAGATTTTATTTGGTGATACCTTGGCGACAGTAGCTCACAAAAATGTTTCTGAGAATTTATTGTGTTCTGCTGTTCTTAAAAAAAAGAATAACAAAATCAAAGGATTTTTTAAAATTTAAGAGTCTTGCAAGGGGCGGTGGGGTTTGTCTTTGATAATGCTCAGATACTTGGTGTTCTTGATAGTTTTTAGGCCAGTGTGTTGTATTTTTTGTTATTTACAGAACAGCCTTTCAACATGTATCTGAAGTAGATTAAAGCAGAAGAAACCATCATCAAGTGTTCAGACATAATATATGAAATGTGTATTTTCCGATTCAGGTTTTATCTAGGTTTTATTTAGTTAAACAGCCTTAATAGAAATGGCATATCTCTAATTATTACCCTCTGAATATCATGTCTCAGTGTGATAAATTTATTTTATTGAATTGTAACTTTTTAAATAGTTGGCAGTTTAGAAGTGAATGAGAGCTAGATTGAATTAAAATGTTTATATAATTTTGTGCAGAACAATATAGGAAGATAACGATACTGTTTTGCTAGTGGCTTCAGGCTTCTTAATGTCTGGATTTGAAATCTTTTTAAATCCCTTTTTGTGAAGTAAGAAAAGAACATAACCATAAGCATTCAGTTAGGGGGATCCTTTTAATTTTGATACTTCTATGGCTTTTTCAAGTTGTCACATATACATTAGAGCAGAAAGTGTTTAAACCTAGTTTTAATGTTTAGAAATGCCCAACAAACAGTAATAGCTGAAGACTGAGAGCAGAATAAATACATTACAAAGTTTGATGATGATGATGATAATGATGATACCCATTCAATCATGTCTGACTCTTCACGATTCTATGGACCAGGTCTCTCCACATCTTCAGACCTTGCACTACTTCTTTGAGTTTTTCTATGATCTGACTTGTGTCAGCTTAATAGTGTCTGTCCAGCCACCGTGTTCTTTGACGGCCTGGTTTCCTTTTTTTTTAACCACTAACTCTTCCAAACATAATGGCTTTTTCCAGTGAATTTCCCTGCATGACATGGCCAAAGTAAGTCAGACTCACGTTTCGTGATTTTGTCTTCTCGTGACATGTCCGGTGTTATGCGCTCAAGTACTTGCTTGTTAGTCACCTTTGCTGTCCAAGGAACAAAATTATATAATGAATGTTATTGTATAAATTATAGACCTATAAATTGTCTTGTGAACACACGTTCATTTCTCTTGTGAAAAGAAATGAAACATCTTTGTTAAATTGCCACAGAGCCTGTATTGAAGGGCTGCCCTAGGAAAGGGGTGGGGGATCCATCTGGCATTGATTTATGAGGACATCTTTTATGATGGATGGCTTGTTCATAATCCTGTTTTTTTAAGTCAAGAAAACTGGAAGACTCTTTTAAAAAGAGCAGGTAGAAACAATGTCCATGTTTGTAATGTGAGCTAGATTACAGTTTTGAGTTTCTAATTATAATATTTAAAGTAACCTTTTGCTGACCTGCCAAAGCTCAAAACACCACAGGGTTCTCTGTAGCCATGGATCTCTTGCATAGAATTGTCCTTTTGTTTTGCTTAATGTAGTTACTGTTTACATAATGTCAGTGTAAGAATTGCAATATTTAGTTTTTTTTCTGAGTTGGGTTTTCTTTTTTTTTTAGAAAATGTAATTGAATATAAGAGCAGTAGTTCAAATAGCCCAACTTTAGTTCTGTCTGTACAAATAAGGTGATAAATATTAAGGTTTAGAGCTTCCTGATACCAGCATATGTCAGTCTTTATTGCCAAGCATAACAAGCTCCTGACATGCATCAGGTTGTTGAACCAAATAGCTGAGTTCAGTTTCCTGTATTCTTCCTTCTCTGTGCTCTGACTTCTTTTCAGTATTTTGATCTTCTTCAAGTTCTTTCTCTAGCCCTCTGTTAATATTTTTACAATCTTATCCTCTTTTATGCTCAATAATCATTTCCTAGAACTTCAATAATAATTTTCCAGAAAGTGTTCTAACTTCAAAATATGCATCTTTCAAGGTCACAATGCTTCTTTATAATTTAAGTGCGTAATATTTCTAGAAAGATTTAAACAGTGTGCAGTTTGAGTTCAAAAGAGTTTAAAACTTAACATACTTACTGCATGTTCATAATTACCAAGTTAATACTAATGTGTTTGTGCTAATAGCCCACCCTCCCCAAATGTGATTGCTTTTACATTTGCTGTTGCACTTTTTAAATATATCCAAACTGGAAGTTGGTAAAAAGATTGTCTTTGTAAAATTTTGATTAGCTTATTAAAATAAAAGTTATGGTCTCTTTGGATTTCAGAAGTAATAAATGGAAATTTTAAGGTAGAGAATTGAAGCAGCAATATCAGTTGTATTAAGTAGGGAATGAATGAACTTCATATGCAAAAGGGTTACTATTTTTGTTTAAAAATAATTTGTACTCTTACATTCATAAGAACTTACCAGCTGTAATGGTTGGGATGCTTGATCATGATTAGGATAGCTTAAGTTAAAGTCACTTTAATAAATTTAGATTAATTAGTGCACATCAGCTCAAACTATATCACAGGTTTGGATTATAAGATTAAATAAACAGGAGGAGAAAAGATGGGATCTAAATATAACAAAATAATGTGTTTGTTTCTTAATATTCTTTTGTTCTGGGATGATTTGGAATATATAATACAATTTCTACAATTGTATTACTGGAACATATTTACTAGAAATATTTTAAATTTATTTTAAATTATTTAAATTGCATGATAACTTTCTAAAATATTGGTAAAAAAGAAGAGTGGTTTCTGAAATACTTCAGAATTCATTCCCTTTTTCAGAAGGCTATAACTAGTCTTATCTTTGTTTTCTTGCAGTGAACACCTACCTCTTCATGGTGCAAGCCCAAGGTATCATGATACGTGAAAATATGAGAACAATAGGAGCCCAGGTTTATGAACAGGTGGTCCGCAGTGCCTATGCCAAGAGGAACAGCACTGGAAATGACTCTGGTATGTTTGGTGAGAATTGGGGTAAATAAGGACTTGAGGGCCTTTCGGAATATCAAAAGGGAGGTAGGTAATTAAATTTGGAGGAAAGTTTGTTCATTAAGCTAGGTGCCATGGCAGAGAAGGCAAATCTCCTGGGAACTATCAAATGCAGTTCTCCAGCTGGTGGAATCCGCAACATGACCTTGCTGCCAGGACTAATGGAACAGGCTGCTATAACTGGGGAGAGGCAGTCCGTCATATATCCCACTCCCATGTCATGAAGGGATTTAAAAGTTATTTCGACAGCTTGAATTGGATCTGAAGCAAACTGTCAGCCAGTGCAGATTACAGAGCAGAGATGTAACATGCTCTGCTCGAGAATGCACATAATTGCCCGCATGACTGGATTCTGAATTAGCTGAAGCTTCTGGATACTCTTCAAGGGCAATCCAATGCAGAGCGCATTGCAGTAGTCCAATCTGGAAATGACTAGGCATGAGTGACTGTAAACAAGGCATGCCAGTTCAGGAGCATGTGCAATTTGTGCACAAGACAAAGCTGTACAAAGCTCTTCCTAAACGGGAATATCACCTGCTCATCAAGCAGGTATCGTGAGTCAAGGAGCACCCCAGGTTTGTGCCCTGAGTCTGGGGCAATGCAACCCCATTCACCAGCAAAGATGATTTAGTGAAACCAGTGGGCCCCCAAATCCAAAGCACTCAGTCCTGCCAGTGTCAGCTGAAGCCTGTTGTTCCTCGTCCAGACCCTTGCAGCCTCCAGGCATAAGGATAAAACACTCATACCATCATCTTATTCACTAAAGATGGAGATATATATTTGAGCATGTCAGAATGCTGATGATACCTCATCCTATGGCAACAAATGAGTTCGCACAGGGATCTCATGTAGATGATAAGAAGGAAAGGAAAAACACCGATTCCTGAGATTGGTGATTGGTCCACCTCAATCATCACTAAGTGGTGGTAGAATTGGTTGTAAAGGACCAAACAACACAGCACCATACTGCCCTTTTCCAATCCTCTCAGCGGATCCAGAAGGATATCATGGTCAGTGGTATTGAAAACCACTGAGAGGTTCAGTATGGCAAGGATGGATGCACTACCCCCATCCTGTCCATGCCAGAGGTCATGCAAAAGCACAACCAATGTCATTTCTGTCCTGTAGGTTCTGAATTCTGACTGATAAGGATTCCGACACATAGCCAAATGTCTTTGAAAATTGCTTTTTCAGTGCAACTGAAAAAACAAAGTGGAAGACACAATTTCTTCGAAAATTAACATTGGCTTCATTATTCTTCAGCTATTTAATAAGAACAGCAAAACTCCTGGTTTGTTCAGTGTTTTCTCGCTTTTCAACTGGCTTAGATGGTGTGACTGAGGTCCCTGGCGCAAAAAGAAGGAAATTTTCTGTTGCAGTAACCAATGTTACTATCAATGTAGATGTTTTTATTTAGCACAACCAACTTCTGTATCTTGCTCCAGCCTTTAGTTACGTGGGTGGATCATAATCATAATCCGATTATTCGGGCAGCCATATAAAATAATATAATTAAATAGTTGTGGCTTTTAAAAAGAGTGCTTTGTTTTAATTTTTGAATTTTATTTTTAACACCATTCAAACTAAGATTTTACTTCTAACCCACCCAATAGCCAAATTCTCTGGGTGAATTACATAGATGATAACATAAAAAAAGAGAGAGAAAGAAACAGGAAAAGAGTACTATATAGGAAATATATAAAACACATAAAAACTACTGTTCCAGCACGAAGCAAGAACTTTAAAATAAAACTGAAGATTAAAATGTAAAAAATATCTGGTTATACTTGTAATGCTATTATTAAAAAGAGCCTTGGTGGAGCAGTGGGCTAATGCCTTCTTAAGTAATACCAGCTGCTTGCAATTATTGCAGGTTCGCATCCCACCAGGCTCAAGGTTGACTCAGCCTTCCATCCTTCCGAGGTAGGTAAAATGAGGACCCAGATTGTTGGGGGCAATTAAGCTGACTTTGTAATAATGCCGCTTGGGGGGGGCGAAAGCCCTAATAATAAGCAGGCATATACATAGAATGAAGGCTATTGCTAAGCACATTTGATTTGTGCTTAGATTGTAAGCCGCCCTGAGTCTTCGGAGAAGGGCGGGATATAAATGGGATTAAAATAAAAAAATAAATAAAAAAATAATGATTTGACTGGAGAGAATGATGCATTAGAGAAAGTTAAAATATCTTGTTAGAGGTTCATTTGTACTGCAGGGCAGTTCTCTACTCTTGTTTCCTGCTCTAGCTTAATTCTTAAATATAAAATGTTATATGTCAAAATAATTTATGCTTGGTTGTGGAAATGTTATTAGCTGGGATGTTGTGTTGCACTGATGTCTCTGTCCATGATATTTCACCCTAAAATGAGTAAGCATGTTTTTACAGAAACTGGCCTTTGTGTTGACATGTGTTTCTTGAATTATTATTATTCATAATAAAATGCACTGCTTATTTTCTCTGTACCGTCTCACAATAACATCATTTCATTTCCATATAAAGGAAACTACACCCAGGGAAAAAGAAAATCATTTCTAATTGGTTTGGTTTTTTTGCAAGGATTTGACTTCTGTAGTCATCAAAATACATATAACACTGCCTTTGAAATCTTTTTTTCAGATTTCCCAGCCAATCTTACCTTCTTTGAAAATTTCAGTTGTCTCCATTTCTTAAAACATTTTCCTGATATGGGGGGGGGGGAGAGAAACACTGCAAGGTGATATGCAGCAAAACAACTGCCAAATGTATTGCTAGGATACACCATCCAAATTGTATCTCTCATATGTTTTAACTCCCCTTCATTAATTCCCTTTTTCTATCTGAAATTTAAAAAATGAAAAAAAAAGTTACCTAAAGGGTGCAGTCACAGTTTTTATGAAATAAAAGTTTAAGGTATCTGGAAAGATACCTTAATTTATGTGCTTTTGCTGCTTTTACTGCTGATAATACAATAGTAGCAGCAAAATAATTTTATTCTCCATTCTTTGCTCCCTAATAATTTTACAATACTTTAAAGAATTTTGCAGTTCTTAATTATTTTACTTTTATCTTAGAGCAACTTTGAAATTAATTTAAGGCTCCATAGCAGTTAATTCGCAAAAAAGAAAAAAAAACTTGGTTGGAGATTGAATTTAAGGATCTCCTATGTCAGCAGTGTCAAGTTGCCAGCCCACAGCTGGTTGCATCATGCGGAGGCCGCATCCATCCCAGCTCTGGCAGTGCGAAAAAAGTCACAATACATCACGGCATGTCAGGTGATGTGGCGATTTTGATACCCATGTCCTATGTTTACTCTGGACATCTCATTATATTTAGAGGGCTCTGCTGCCTCTGAACTCATTCGCCAGCCTTCTTTGTTTTTACATGTAATTTTCTCATGAAAATCAACATATTGTCACATGAACATTCACAGGCTCATTCATAAGAAAGCCACGATAATTTCATTAGAAGTGAAATAGTAAAATTTAAAAATAAGCATTCTGAGTAATATGTTTTATATCAAGGAAATTCATGAGTTAAAATTCTAGTTGTCTATGCATTATTCAGATCTGTACAAAGTGTAGCTATCATAAAAATTAAGATAAAAAAACAGAAAAAAGGAATTAGTGGTTTGTTATTGATAAGAATATATATGTTCTTATGATAGTAGCATGTAAGTACAATAACCTTGCTAATATACTAATGGAGTGCCTTGTATTGTCTAATTTCAGTTTCATGTTGGCCTCCGTCATGGTGAAATACGAGCATACTGCTGCAATTATTACACATTCTGATAGTTGAACTCTTTAACACTGTGACCTTGGAAAAAATAGAGGACCATCTAAATTTTGGAGAAAACAAATTAGAATCTTTTTATTTTACTTTAGTCTGCATTTCTTTAAGATTTGGTATGTGAGGTTAGAACAAGAAAAATATTCACCTTCAGTACTAGGAAATATACTTGTCACATAAGGCATTTTAAAAACTGTTATGTAAATAACTGCAGCTAGCTGGAACATTTGTTCACGTTTGTCATAAACAACAACTTAGAGCCAGGCTTTCCCTATGGCTTCCCTGCGTCACTGGAATTCTCTTCTTTCTGAAGTGAAGAGCATTTTATGTTTTGGAAGCAAGTGAAGACCATTCTGTTTTGTTTGGTCTTCAGCTGATAGATTGAAGTTGTTGAAAAGATAAACATCCTGTTAGTTTTGACTTGATACCTGGTACTCATTTTGGTTATTATGTTATTATTTTTATGTTTTACTTGCACAGAGTCTTGCAAAATAATTGGTATATGCCATTGTAAAATGAAATAAGCTAATCATAAATAAAAATGTGGTATAACATATAAATTGAAATGGGCCCAAATTAAATATCCAATCAATGGATATTAGAAATGGGAAATGTTGCTGATCCCGGGGAGCAACCTGTACTCTTAAATCAGTGTTAAGTTCTTAACGGTACACTGTAGCTAATGGAAGAGTGAGTAGATTATTTGAGTTTCATTTGTGTTCATGCATTATAGAGTCTTTTAAAGATGCAATTGGAAACGTCAAGAAACAGTTTTGTTATGTTAGATAATTTTGTCTAGTTCAGAATACTGTACAGTGCCTGTCCAGGATGTTAGATGGAGGTTTTTTTCAGCCCTATTTGGAGGCATCATGGATTAAACTTTAAATTCATTGTGCACGTGGTGTATTAATGAACTTAAAGCTTTTTTTCTTAACAATAATCTGGTTTGAAAGAAGAATGGTTTCTTTATCAAAAGAGATAGGTCAGCTAGTATTTTTATAGCCACTATCAGGTACTTCGCTTGAATTAAGTCTCCATAATTCTATCAGCTTCTGCTTTCAATTTTACATAATAAAAATCCAGATGTTGCTTTCATAGCACTGTTGATGTATAAAATATGAGCACAGCATTGCAAATGGCAAATCCTAAAATAAACATTGGAATTTCCCCAAATGAATAAAATAAGCAGAATGATATATTGATGCAATTATCAGTGTCCTTTACTGGCTTTTAAAGATATTTAATGCACTAATTCTGGAATTTCTTTTCTAGGGAGAAAATTTCATTTCCTAATGATGAAATCATGAAAGTTATTGTCTGTGTTGTATAATACTAAAGATATTAAGAAATAAACCTAATGACTTGGCTAGTAATGGAAAGTAATAAAATAATTTTGAGTAGCAGTCTTTATTTTCTCACTCTTCCATCAGATTATCCTTTTGATTTGAATCACAGTGAAAACTTTCTGCAAACAACAACTTTCCTTCCTGAAGATTTTACCTATTTTCCAAATTATACTTGCCCTGAGAGGCTCCCTTCTATGAGTAAGTTTTGTTACAATTTATATAATCACCCTTTTCCCTTTCCAGTTATATGCTTAACATATATAAAGTCATATTCCAACCAGAAATAAATTGTCTGAAACCTTATTTATTTCAGTATTGCTTCATATATTTTAAATTTTTCTGAATTCAATTTGTACAACTGATTTGTTAATTAAATTTGTACAACTTAGAATTAATTATTCATGTAATAAATAGATTGCTGAACTAAGTTTATATTATAAAGGAAATTGCTGCTTACTTCCTTGAATTGCTTTATATTACATCAAAACTTCATCCAATAGTTTCAGAATGTACAGAAGCAACTTCTTGAAATGCTGGATAAGCCATTAAATTGGTGTCAAGTGAAGAAAGATAACTATCTTGTTTATAGAAAGGGGGCAGGGAATATTGCTTAGCAAAACAGAAACAAAAAGGATATTCCATTAAATATTCCTTGAGTGAAGCATCTCTTCATGGCTTTACATGGTCCAGATATTATTTTGTTTATTAAATAAAATCTTATTTCATTCATGTCCAGATTTTTTCAGTTGTAGGATGGGAGAGAAATAGAGACCTTTTACCACGTTATTTATCATGTATAGATTGATTATCCTAAAATGTTAAGTTCCATCTACTGTTTCTAAATGCTGGTATATCCAATGAAACATTATAAATGCATGTACTTGAAAGATTCATGTTTTATCAGTGTTTGCTGAGTTTCTGTGCTCTAAATTTGGGAATAAGCTTTCTTGGTTGATGAGCGTGATTATATCAGTGAAGGATAATGAGGCCCAGTAAAATTATTTGTCACCTATCATAAGTAGCAATTGCCCTCCAGCAAGTTTGGCAAATCCAGATATTTGTTTTATGTGGAGCTTATGTGCTTCCTTTCTTCATGCTCAGCAGTACAGTAAGAGTGTGATATTGTTATATGTTATGCATCTGGAAGTAATAGCTTCCATTTGTTTATTCTTCCAAACAATCTGTAGTTTTAAATAAATTTATTGGCTTACTACTTTGCTCAGAAAATAATGATTAAAATAGTAAAGGAGGAGTTAATTCTGAAAATTACAATTGATTTGCAAAACATGTTCTTATGGCTGTGCTTGCTATTTCTCATTTTCTGCTATTTACGTACACAGAGGGGCTAACTGATGTAAATATGAGTGAAATCAGTATGGATGAGATCCACCAGTTCTTCTCTCAAGACCCTACTATCAAATTAGGAGGTCATTGGAAGCCTAGTGACTGCTTGCCTCGCTGGAAAGTAAGCTGCAGAAAGGGAATGCTGAAAACAATAATGCTATATACCATCTTGAATACTGAGCTGCTTGTGTGCTTAAATTTTTCTTTTGAAATGCTTTTTATAGAAGCTGCTGGCCTTATAATTCAAGGGTTTTTTTTAAAAAAAAATATTGGTAGCAGTTATATTGTAATACAGTGGCTCCCCTGGTTGGGAACCCCTTTTGTAATAGAAGAGAATATCTGTAGAGTAGCTTGGGAATGATATTGATAGCTTAGGTTGCTTGCAAGATCTTAGAAGAGCTAATGATCTTTCTCCTTGTAGGTGGCTATTCTTATTCCATTCCGCAATCGTTTTGAACATTTGCCAGTTCTCTTTAGACATCTTATTCCAATGCTGCAACATCAACGTTTGCAATTTGCATTTTATGTCATTGAGCAAGTAAGTTTGCATGTACTGTTTTTCTTTTCAAGGTTAATTTCTAGATTTGTGTTGACAAGTTTGTTTTGATAACAATTTCTTATCAAGTCAAATATTGAAGTAATTTTTTAATGAGGGCTGCCTGTTTCCCTAGCCAGAAACTTCTACCCATGCAGAGTGCAAATATAAAATATTCTTTCTGTTACTGGAACTGCTGGAGGAGGCCTCAGGAGAGAAATGAAATGATGTATACATTTCATTTTTTAGAAGCAAGGAGACCTTATTGCTTTATAAAACGTCTTCAAGGAAATGTTTCACTTGAACTTATAAAATGAAACTTTTAAGGATCTAATGATGGAGAAATGCTGATCTGTTGTATAATAGCAATAGCACTTAGACTTATATACCCTTCACAGTTCTTTACAGCCCTCTCTAAGCGGTTTACAGAGTCAACATATTGCCCCCAATAATCTGCATCCTCATTTTACCAACCTTGGAAGAGTGAAAGAGCTCATCAGGATCGAACTCTAGACTGTGGGCAGAGTTTGCCTGCAATACTGCATTCTAGCCACCAGGGCTCCAAAAATCCTATAAGAAAGATATACTCATAGGGTTTTGCTCAACAATATATCACTGATGCAATTTCAAGTCATGCAAATCTTCCAAGAGGGTGTGTGTGTTTTGTTTGTTGATTTGTAGTTAAAACCTAAGACTATCTAAATCAAAATTTTGGTACTTCCTAAGACATATAGTGACTCAATATACCCCAATAATTGGTTCAACTTTGTACGAAACTAAAGAGTGGTTAGTAGTTCCGCAAACAGATTTAAATGGCCACACTTCTCCTTGATGAAACTGTTACAGTGTTTGCATGTTTGCTTTTTTTTTCTTTTTTGGTACAATTTTTTATCACACATTTGTGTAAGATCCAACTAAGAAGTGAGATCCTTATGCTTGTATTCTTGTACAAACTAGGTTGGGCTATCACGGGACAATAGTGATATATAAATTTTGCTTTGCATTTATATTTTATGTGTTAATCAAATTCACCCTATATATCTATAGCATGACATCCCTAGGCACACGTTAAACTCCTATCTATCAAGAATTAGCCTGGCAATAGTGTGTGTCTGTTTTGGTATTTGTATTTAGGCTTTAGGGTGGTCCCTAACCCTCATATGTCTATTTATAGAGCTTAATCTGCTCGTATGTCAGAAATGGCAATCGAATGAAACACAAAATTTTCTTAGGCAAAATACGAAAGAAAAATCTTTGTGTCTTTGAAAAAGGAAACTTATATATTCTAAGATATAAAGCAACTAAGTGCACCTATTCATCCACTTCAAGTATTGGAACTCAGATTGTCGTATGAATGAAAGTAAATGTTATTTTTTATATATTGGGCTTGTCTTCTAGGCAGGGAATCAGCCCTTTAATCGTGCTATGCTCTTTAATGTTGGCTTTCGGGAAGCTATGAAGGACTTGGACTGGGACTGTTTGATCTTTCACGATGTGGACCATATACCTGAGAACAATCGTAACTATTATGGGTGTGGACAGATGCCAAGACACTTTGCTGCTAAGTTGGATAAGTACATGTATATGTAAGTAAGTGCAATTTCCTAGTAAGTTTAATGCTAAAAGAGAAAATTAATTAGAAGCAGATACTACTGTAACTAAAACTAATTGAGACATGCTACAACAACGTATTTGCTTTGACCACTAAAAACTATTCATTTCAAACTTGACTGACATTTTTATTTTCATATATCTGTAGCCTTCCATATGCTGAATTTTTTGGTGGAGTGAGTGGCTTGACTGTGGAACAGTTCAAAAAAATCAATGGCTTTGCAAATGCGTTCTGGGGCTGGGGTGGAGAGGATGACGACCTTTGGAACAGGTGCGTTGCATTGCTGGGGGTGGAGAGGATGGTTTGCATGTAAACTCCAATTGACAGGGCTCCATGATTTAGTTTCAGATTCTACAAGACTTGTGAACAAAAAGAATTGCAATATAAAATTAAAAAGGAGTGACTTTTGGAAAATTTGTATCCTTGGTTACGTCTTAGCAATACTCAACTGCCTGAAAGTCTCTCCTATTTTCTCTTTATGCTATTCAGCTCTGTTTTGGCAGCTGCCACTCTTACAAAATAACGTAAGATAATGTCCACCTCCACAGCCATGTCATTATCACTGATGTAAAGTTACTTTTCCTTCCCATCCTTGTTAATTTTAAATCAATTTAGTGTTATTTATTTATTTATCTATTTAGATTTATATACCGCCCTTTCCCGAAGGACTCAGGGCAGTTTACAGGGCATTTAAAAAACAGTCAATACAAACGTTAAAACAAATTAAAAGAGATTAAATAGAACCCTGAGAAAATTAAAACCCAGTTAAAATTAAAATTAAAAATATTCTCAGCCTGGGCCAAAGAGCTCGAAGAGCCAGGTCTTCAGGTCCCGGCGGAATGAACGGAGGTTGGGGGCAGTCCTAAGCTCTGCAGGCAGCTGGTTGTAAGTCGCCTAGATTTGCCTCCAGGCAAGATGGGTGGCATATGTTTAATAAATAATAATAAAAAAATCTATTTCATCTTCCACTTTTATAATTTAAGTTGACCCATGAAATTTATTTCCTGGGTACAGTTAATTTACTCTATTAGATAAGCAGATTTTACAAGTACATAACCATACTCGTTACAATTGTGCCCCATAGCTTCATAGTTATCAGTATATAAACAGCTTATTCCATTTTCTACCTGGAATATAATAATAGGCTACCACACAACTAATTCAAATGAAAATGTGTATAAATAAGCTAATTTAGGAGGTGTGTTGGGATGCTTATGAATAATGTCAATAATGATGTTTGCTCAAATGATTAGTGTTGGCAAATACTAAATTCAAAACAGTTTAATGACTCCATTTCTCCTTCAGGGTTCACTATGCAGGCTATTTGGTTACTCGGCCAGAAGGAGATACAGGGAGATACAAGTCAATTCCCCATCATCACAGAGGGGAAGTTCAGTTCTTAGGAAGGTAAGTAAAATGTTGTTATAAATATTTGTGCATATGCAGATTTCTTCATCAGTTTGAGTGGATGTCATTCTAAAAGCTAAAAGGTATGGTGAAGTTTTTTTTTTAAAATCCCATTTATATCCTGCCCTTCTCCGAAGACTCAGGGTGGCTTACAATCTAAGCACAAATCAAGTTCAACCATCTAAAACCTCCAGTGTATTTCTTAAACGATGTAGACAAACTATTGTATGCATTCACCAATTAGATGGTTGAACCCATTAAACAGTTCATCTTAAAAAAAATCCTGTGGATCTTTACTTTGCAACCCCAAATCTTTTCTTTTTTCTTTTCTTTCTTTATGACTTCTGATCATCTGACTATATTTCTAGTTTAAGATGATTCTAAGATAGAACTAACTTGCTATCTCTGCATAAAAATATATGTATTTGTGGAATAGGTAATAATGGTAGTTCAGATTATCTTATGTAACAAACTAATTCAGGACTCCTTGTTTTTCCACTCAATACATACAGTATTTGTCCCCAGCAGCTTCCTAACGATTGTAAGCCTTGCCAAATGTTGAGATGTTTCTAATGGAAAAGCACAAACATGGATTATTCTCAGACAGATTTCAGCAAAATGTTAAGATCCTTTTTCTATTTTGTTGGCAAACATAATGTCTTTGTAACCTCTGCTTTCAAGGATATGCATGTAGTCTCTGACTTATAATCAGAAGTTTTGTTGCTAAGTGATGCATTTGTTAAGTGAATTCCACCTGATTTTACAACCTTTTTGCAATAGTCATTAAGCAAATCACATGAAAATTAAGCAAATCCAGATTTGGTTATGAAAACCCCCCTGGAATGGTTGCAAGTACACAATAGTTGTCAAATGCCTGGATTTTGATCGTGTAATTATGTGGACACTGCAACTGTTGTATATGTTAGGACCAATCATATGTCTTTCTTTTTAGTGCTCTCATAACTTCAAATGATCTTTAAATGAAAGGTCATAAGACATGGAGTACTTGTAGCCCACATATTTTCCCATCCCAACTACAGTTCTGGCTTCAAGTTATAGTCTTGACCATTGGGAGGATACTATTTACTTCCCACTGAAATAGGCTGCAAGATGATGCCATAGCTTTATCTTCTTTATCTTCATTTACATATGGCTGTATGACAAGTTTGTGCTCATAGAAAATTTTGTGTCAAGATCTCTCATGCAGATCAGTATTGATTTGTAATAACCTTGAAAATAAATTGAAATGACATCCTTGGTACTGAATATTGTATCTTTTAGAGTGGCCTTTGTATGTATCAAGCATATAGAGATATTTATAGGCCTGTTTTAATGTAAAATACAAATTTCATATTGCAGTGTATATTCCAAGTAATAGTATTCTGAAACACAAAATGAGTTTATAGTATACAGTGTTCTGCTTTCCAATCTCTCCTCTCCAGTCAATCATTTCATTTTTGAGATGATATTTCTTCCTGCTTTTTCTCTTAGCTTTCACAATGCTGTTGAAGTTACCACTTAACTGAGAACTAGAGCAACTATAATTTGGAGGTTTTCTCTCTAGCTTCAAGTGTTTGTGGGACATTGATGCTTGTGCAGAAAGGAAAGCAAAAGATAGCTCAATACCCCAAGCTGGTTTAGTTAAAAAAGTTACTATTTTGGGTCAAAGCCTATTTTAGGGTTCATTAAGTCATGAATAACTACTTTAACTAAACCTTAAACATTTAAACAGTTTTTAAAGGAAAATTTCTAGAGTACCATATTTAGGGGAAACTTGCTTTCAAAAGCAACTTTTTAAAATGCTTTCCCCTGTGGATTACAGTTGTTGCTTTCTTGTTTTAGAAGTAATCATTTTTAGTTGTTTAGTTGATTTATTCAAAGCTCCTGTATTCTCACACTGTCTCTTCTCTTCCCCCCCCCCCACATTCCTTGTGCTATTATGAAATGGTTACCTGTTTTAGTTCCAGCAGCTAGGAAGTCCAAAGGAGAAATTTAGACTGTAATTTTCAAGAGATAGAATATTAATTGGTTTGATTGACAAGGAGTTCACTAAAGGGACTTCTATCCCAGCAACATATTTCTCTTTGCTCTTACTGAAGGGGAGATGGAGGGGAAAATTGCACCTTCAGGAATTATGGGATTATGAACATATATGTGATATACATGTCATTACCTGTTTTTGTTCTTCTGGTTACACTTTGCTAGTGGAGAATATATGCTGACAGAGGTTATAGCTCTATGGTGAAAGGGTGACATTTATGCCATATCTAAACAGGGTGCAGCTAGAGATCTCTGGTATGCAATATATTGTTGCTTCAGGATATGGAACAAGAACTATGCACATGCACGTGTGTATGCAATGTGTAATACGTACACATGAACATGCTCCCAATTATATATTTGAGAAGAGAGAGTTCTCAGCTTGAGGATCTCAAACTTCAACAAGCAGTAAATGTATAAAAAGGTCACTGTGACTGTATATAAAAGCATCAAATGTTATAGAATAAAAAGGACTATATCAGCATATCAGGAATTCTTTTGTAACAACTTATGTGTGACTTGGAAGACCATTTAGTGTTGTAGTTTCTGTATTTTAGTGTAAGATTTCTTATACATTCAGGGTCATTTTTCAGCACATTTTTATCTTGCTTTGTTCATTGCTGTCGAATTGGACCACTGATAACTATATCCTCTTACAAAAGCACCTGCTTATATTCCTTTTGCTTCATAATATTTTGAACTGAAATCTCTGTCCTGCCATCTAGTATTGTTGTAACTCATTTGTGTGGACATGCTCTTTGTAGGAAGTGTAAATGATAGAAAAGATGAATACAGAATTATTCAGTACAAGACAGAAGGCTTAATTTTCTATAACAGAACCTCAAAATAGATAGTATCATCCATAAATAGAGAATTAAAAGGGAAGATATCTTCCTTCAGTTCCTTTACTGACTTATGGTCTTAAAAGCATTGATATTTTTAATCACTTAATCATACAAATTACAATCATGTCCTTTATTTCTGCTTTACATTGCTGGATTCATATGTCAAGATAGACTATTTTAAAATAGTTATATGTTAATCAGTGTGATTAATGTATAGTTCAGTGTGTCACATGAACTCAGAAAGCTGTCTTAACTGTGATTCATTCAGTTATATCTTGCAAACATATGGGTCAGTTTTTTCTTGGGAAAATGTATTGCTTGGATTTTACATCACAAAAACCCTCTATTTAATGATCAGTTGTTGCATAAACCATAGTTAGCAGACTCACACAGCATTAAGCCACATTACAGTTTTATGCAATGTATAAACCCAATTGATTGAACTATTAAATGATTGCATGAAAAATAAGAATAAATAAGAACTGTATTAAAGCTCTTAATTAATTATTTGTGCTCCAGTCTTTCTCATGAATGTAAGAAAATGAAAGTGTCAGAAAAAGAGTTTTCATTCTTATGTATATTTATAAAATGTCTGAAATCTTTATAAAGGACGAATTTTATCAAACAGAATGATTTTTTGAATCCATGTTCAGAAGTGAGTCCCGTTCATTGAGCATGCTATCTATCTATCTATTTATTTATTTGTTTGTTTCTTTGTTTGTTTGTTTGTTTGTTGAATTTATATACCGCCCTATTCCCAAAGGACTCGGGGTAGTTCACAGGGCAAGTTAAAAACAATACAAAAGAGAGAATAAAATAAAATAATATAAATACAGCCCACAATTAAGATAACATTAAAAATTAAAATTTTTAGGAGCCTTGGTGGAGCAGTGGGCTAATGCCTCCTTAAGTAACACCAGCTGCCTGCAATTAGTGCAGGTTCGCATCCCACCAGGCTCAAGGTTGACTCAGCCTTCCATCCTTCCGAGGTAGGTAAAATGAGGACCCAGATTGTTGGGGGCAATTAAGCTGACTTTGTAATAATGCCACTTGGGGTGTGTGTGAAAGCCCTAATAAGCAGGCATATACATAGAATGAAGGCTACTGCTAAGCTTGTAAGCCGCCCTGAGTCTTCGGAGAAGGGCGGGATATAAATGGAATTAAAATTAAAAAAATAAAAATAAAAAATAAAATTAATTTTATTTTATTTTATTTTATTAATATAATTTAAAATCCCTCAGTCTAGGCCAGACAATTCAAACAACCAAGTTTTTAAGTCTCGGTGAAACGAGCGAAGGTCGGGGGCAGTCCGAAGCTCCATCGGCAGTTCGTTCCAAAGGGCGGGCGCACTCACAGAGAACGCCCTCCCCCTGGGAATCACCCGCCGGCAATCTAACCGGCGGAACCCTAAGGAGGCCCTCCCTGTGGGTGCGCACAGGACGATGGGAAGCTGATGCTGGCAGCAGGTGCTCCCTAAGGTAATCTGGACCCATGCCATTATATAGTACCAGGGTACTATAATATATCTTTCATTATATAAAATGAAAATGGATTTTTTTACGATTCAAGATGAGACTTATGGAGAAGGAAAATGGATGCAATAGTTTTGCTTCTCATCAGAATTGGTCAGAGCAGATCTTGGGCAACATGTTGAAATTTATACTTTGGTTGACCAATATTAGAAAATTCAAGGAAGTGTAAGAAAAGTACTGGACAATTTGGACTTCCAGTTCCTGCAAGCAGCGAGGCAGTTGAGGGATTCGGGACGCCGAGCCCTCCAGCTAAGTTTCTTCCTGTTTGGGGACCCTAAATGGGCCAGAAGCCAGCCCGGAGAGGTGGCAATGAAGGAAGGAAGTCCCAGGGACCTAGGAAAGACGGCAGTCTCCCCGATTGGTCCAGGAGAAGCCTTCCAGAAACCAACAGGAGAAAGGCTAGCTAACTCCATAGTCTAGCTCCAGCTACAAGCAACAGAAGTCAAAAGCTCTACTTTAAGCTGATTGTAAACAGCGTGTTTGAATTTGGGTAAGAATATTGATTTTCTCTATCCTACCTACTTTCCTGAAGAGGAGAAACTCCCAAGAAGCAAAAAAACAAACCTCCAAGAGTGAGGAAGGGAGAGGTCATCGTGGAAAATCAGATTTATAGAAAGCACTTACCAATAAATAATGAATACTTCACAAGAGGAAATATATGATAAGCTGCAACTAATTCAAAGGACAATGATCTCCAACTACAAAGAAATACAGAATAACTTTGAAAGTATAAGTCAACTTATCTCCAATTTAATTTTATTCCAAAAGAGCCCTCAGGAAAATATAGCAGAGAGGGAACAGACAAAACAGATGACTGAACATAAATCCAAGCATAGAGACTTAAAGATGGAATTCTACAAAACAAAGAAGTATGATTCAATTCAAGTGGAATTTTTTTTAAAGAAATACTAGATTTGGAAAAGACAACTTACATTTCAACACTACAAAGCAAATTTGAGGACAAGAAAAAAGACTGAAAAAAACTTTCTACAGAGATATTAGGGAAAACCCCAGAACTGGAGAGACAAAAAGTGACGAGGAGTGGAGAGAAAAGGAAGAAGAAAGATTCCTAATAAAAAGGAGTGGGCAATTGCCCATAACAAAGATATTGATTTACTTTCTATATCTACAGCAACACTTATGATCATACGTAAAAACCTTTTGATTCAGCAAAGTACATTGATTAAGAAAGATACTGAGCAAAGAAAAAAAGATTAAGATGGAAACTAAGAAAATAGATGATAGGACCTATCAGAGAGAATACTTAAAAAAGAAACATTTGTTTTAATATGGTTAAAGAAATAGAAAAACTTTGGAATATACCACTCTAAGAGGGATGAATTCTCTAAATAATATAATATGCTTCTTTTCTGTAAAAAAAAAAAAGCTGAAACAACTTAAGTAAAGGAAATGTTTTACATCAGACATGTCAAACTCGTGATGTCATGCAACGTATCGGAGCCTTTTCGCCATTGCCGGCAATGGGGTAGGCGTGGCTTTTGGATGACACCCAAAACCCAAAAGTTTGACACCCCCGTTTTAGATACTTAAATGTGACTGAATTTAAGAAAAGTATAAAAAAATGTTTTGAATCAGAGTTAAGGGATTAGATGACTAGACCCAGGGCTTTTTTTGTCATAGAACGCTCAGAACGGAGTTCCGGCACCTTTTTTGGATGGAACCTTGTAGGATAGGCAAGGCGGGTTGTATGACATCTGTGAGTTCTGGCACCTTTTTCTTTTACAAAAAAAGCACTGACTAAACCTATTAAATGGAACGTTTAAAGATTAAATATATTCTTAACTATGGTTAAAAAGAATAAGAAATTGTGCAAACAAATATATTATTAACCTAGGAGGGATATATACCGTATTTTTCGGACCATAAGACGCACCGGACCATAAGACGCACCCAGTTTTTAGAGCAGGAAAACGAAAAAAAATTCTTTCTCCTTCTCTCTCTCTTCCTCTCTTTCTCTCTCTCTCTCTCTTTCTCTCCCTCCCTCTCCCATTGTCCCTTCCTTCCTTCCTTCCTTCCCTCCCTCTTTGTCCTTCCCTTTCTGCATTAGAGCAGTACCCGCGGAGGCAGCCCTGCAGCCCGGCTTTCTCTTGCAGAAAGCAAGCTGAAACGGAGTGAGGGAGATTGCCAGAAATGCGAATCGGCTGATCTCGCGCTCCTGCAAACTCCCTCGCTCGGTTTCAGCTTCCCTTGCTACAAGAGAAAGCAGGCTGAAACGGAGTGAGGGAGATTGCCAGAAATGCGAATCGGCCGATCTCGCGCTTCTGCAAACTCCCTCGCTTGGTTTCAGCTTCCCTTGCTACAAGAGAAAGCAGGCTGAAACGAGGCAGATTGCAGCAGCGTGAGATCAGCCGATTCTCATTCCAGGCAATCTCCCTCACTCCGTTTCAGCCTGCTTTCTCTTGTAGCAAGGGAAGCTGAAACCGAGCGAGGGAAAGTGCAGGAGCGTGAGATCGGCGTTTCTCAGCACGTGCCGATTCGTGCTCCTGGCAATCTCCCTTGCTTTCCACTTGCGGAGGTTGGGGCTGGCCATACGGATCACCTTCGGACCATAAGACGCACCCTCGTTTTCCCCCCCCACTTTTGGGGAAAAAAGTGCGTCTTATAGTCCAAAAAATACGGTATTTTAAGTAGTATGTTATTTCTTATGTTTCTTTGCTTTTGCTTTCTTTTCTTCTTTTTTTTTGTTTTTTTCTTCTCTCTTTTCAGTGTTTTATCTACTTCTTAAGAAATGTAAAAGTATGAGATGGCTTATATGGAAAAAATAGAATTAAATTTGAGAAAATTTTCACTGGTAAGAATATCTAGAATTTGGTGGGAGAAATAAACTAAAATAAGGGTTGTAACAGGATTTATGATAAAGCAACCAAATTGACTGAAAAGAATTATTATACAAATATGATTATTATTTTTAGGAATATTGGAAAAAATATACTCAGTTGTTATTTATCAAACAATGAATTTTATTAACTCAATGTTTGCAAAAAAGGATGTCTTGGGGAAAGAGGAAGTCAATTAAAATTAATATATGAAATATAGATTATAGAAATTAACTGTTAAGGATTGTTTTACAAATGTAACCCAGACAACACACTGTTTACCAACTTTTGAGTGATTTATGTTTTGTTAAAAAAATCAATAAAGTTTATTGACTAAAAAAATAAAGAAAAGAACTGGACAATTTAAAACAGGAAAGCTTCTTTTATTGTTTGTAATGTATAATGCTTTAGTTTTTGTCTGTATTTTGGTGTTGCTTACATATATTTTCTTTGCAATATTTATTTATCAGGATCAGAGCATTTCAGTACAAATCCATTATACTAGTTTAGATATCTAGTTCTGAGGCATGATTGTGTTCATATAATGTTCCTACCCATGGTTAATTTATTCATAGTTTTCTCAGTTAATCCAGTTATCTCTGTTCATACTGTAAGTACATATTTATGTACTGTGTATATAAACAAATGCAAATACAAAATGAAGCTACAAGTGGGATGTAAAGTTTTGGAATCAGGGTGAATCTGTATTCTGGCTACAAAGTCATACCTTTTAAAGTGGACATCAATGGACTTTTGATGCCTGTAGGCTACACTTGGATATTTCTAATAAATTAAGAAACTATTGATATTCAAAATGTGTATCCATATTAATAGTCTTTTATGTTGTATGTTGGAAAATACTGGTTTTAATGTTTTCTTTCTTTTTTTTCCAATAGATATGCACTGCTGAGGAAGTCCAAAGAGAGGCAAGAATTGGATGGCCTCAATAATTTGAACTATTTTCCAAATATTACATATGATTCTTTGTATAAAAACATAACTGTCAATCTATCACCAGAGCTGGCTCTGGTGAGTGAATACTAAGAGAATATGAGAAGAGAATGTCAAGAGATGGTTTTATAGATGTTGCCTGGACAAGAATAATCTTGTATCTAATGAAGGATCACAGTATTTTGAAGAATAATTTTCAAAAATACGCACAGAGATCATCAGACTAGACATATTCACACTGTCAGTGAGTTTGGACTTGACTTGCTTTTTGATTTCTTTTTAAAAAGAACAATGGTGTGATCTGCTGCTTTTGTCCCAGCATTCCATTTCTAAGCAATCTCCAGTAAGAAATAGAGATTGAATGTACTTTCCTGCTGATAAAACCAGTTTGGCTAAAAAAAAAAAAGTCTTGGATTCTTGACTTAGGGTGCTGGAAGCTATCCTGTAAGTTATGACCATTATTGGAGATGAGCTGCAATCTTAACAGTGACGCCATTCTTTTGCATTTGTGTTTGCATTGGTTTTCTAATTGACTTGCTTGAAGGAATATATATATACACACACACACACACAATCACTTCTTAAAGAAGTATAGATGTAGATAAGCTGTATAAATTGCTTTCCTTTATTTTTTTAAAAACACAGTTCAAAACTGAAGCTGAAGGTTTACAACTTAGCATAACTACAAGCACTTCAGTACATCAGGATGACACTCATGCAAGTAATTCTCTTCAGGGCTATTTAAGCAGTTATTAGTGGGATTGAGGCTGTCATTTCATTGGTTATTTTGGAACCAATACCAGTGTTTATTGGAGAAGGAGGAATCTGGCATTGATTTTTATTCATGAAAGTGCGAAGGCCAATTGCATTTTGGGGAATTGCATAGCCTTTCTGGGTTGTTGATTTTTTTTTGTTGTTGACCCACTGCATATTCCAAACAGACAGCAGAACATCAGAGAAAATATCTGTTTCATCTTTGTAAGGGACAAAAAGTCTCCAGAGAGTTAACCAAGTTTCCACTTTGTTTCGTTAAAGTTTGCAAATCATTCAGTCTGTTGGAAAAGTCTATACTGATTTCTGTAACTTTAATTGGGGGGGAATATGAATAATATTTTGATATATTTATTGTGTAAATGAAACTGAACTAATATAGACTAAAACTGTAGGTTGAAGTTCTTGGGTATGATTATTAACCAGAGAAAACATTGCACAAGTACAAGTACTGGGATAAATGTATCCAGACTCCAACTCTTAATTAAAAGAATGAAGGGCATTGATACTAGTTTTTAAAAAAATGTGAATATCAGGCAGAATTGGTTGGTCCATAATCTCTCTCTAGTTTTTGTTTTAACCTACCATAATAGGTTTGTGCCTTTGTTTTGTTTTGTTTTTCTGGTTTAAAGCCAGTCCCATCTGTTTATATAGCATGTACAGACTTTTTTAAACCGGGGTATTTACTCTGGTAAAACAAATTGTTCTTTAATATATATTTATAGACAGAGTTTAATGTGAAAAGTACTTTAATCTCTTTGATTGCATTGTTGCCTTCAGTTGCTTTCACTTGTATAGGTGTTTTTTTTAGATGTTGGGTTTGGTACATATATGACCCCCCCATAGACAACTATTGTGGAGGTGATTAACCAGACCTATTTTCTTGAATCTTGAGAGTTATGAAGGGGTGAGTGTGTGTTTGTGTACGTGAGAGAAAGCGTGCATGTGTGCATCTTATCGGCTGATAATGAAAGTGCAGTTGGTCTGTTCTTGAATTTGCTGATAAGTAGGCTTTAAAATGTTTCATAATAAAACCTTTATGGTTGCTGCAGAGGTAATAACTTAGCTTTTATTCTTTTAATGACACATGAAGCAATAAAGACTACAGTTTGATAATTTTCAGTTGTGAATAATTCATATGTATTTTTTTCTTTTCTTTTTTTAAACTTGGAAGTCTAGTAGAAATTAACATTTTATTTAATGGTGCTTCAGTTGAAAATGTGTTTCAATCTGTCTTAATTCACCTTGACATTTCCAAACAGCTATTTGGCAGTGATGCCCTCACACACACACACACACACACACACACACACACACACACACTTTAAAAATAGATTATGCATCCTTCTACTACACCCTCTAAATTACCTCTGCTAAGAAATGCACTTGTTGAAGATTGGTGTGAAAGAGTCAGTTTCACTTCTTAATAGTTCTGGATTGATCCCCCCCCCCAAAAAAAATATTTTCTTGTCCTTCCTTTAAAAGTGTGGAATATCTTTTAAATGTACACTGTTGCTCTTATCAGATACAGTAAATCAGCTATTGTATGGTAAATGTAATTGTTGGAAACATAACTGTCAAGCTCATGCGTTGTTATGGTGTTTTTAAAAATCATTTAAAATGTGTACATTAATAGCTGAAATTTCAACAGAGTTTTCCTCATTTCCATCAGCACTGTCAGCTAATATTGTATGTTTTATATGAGCCATGTGGATCTTTATTTGCTAGAACCTCTTCTTTTTGTAAAAACTGTTTTGTAATCAATTTAACATCTGAGCAACCACTGTGCATTGCCAAACATCTACTGTCAAAGATAGAATTGAATCATAGGTAATTTCTTTCTTTCTGTTGTTTTGAGCTGCTCTGTTTTCTGTGAAGCTCCAGGGGTATATTTTTGCACTGAAATCTAGTGTTAAAACACAATTTTCAACAAAGCAATTCATTGTATCATTGCATTTATTCACCTGTGTGTTTGTACATTTTTGTATTTGTTAACTTATGAGTGATTTTTTTCAGTAAAAAGAATACATATTCAAGAACCAAGAAATGGTAATGATGTTGCTTTATTAATGAGTTACTAACGTGCAATTCAGTGGCTTGAAGAGCCAAATTTATAGGTATGCCTAAGGCACAATTGGATTATTTTTACAACTTAAAAAAGATAATGTTTTTAGATAGTTAATTATTTGACTCAGTTTCCTTTTCATTACAAAAATCAACACATGAACTTTATTAAACATATTCATATTTTATTTATTTATTTATTTTATTAAATTTATATACCGCCCTATTCCCGGAGGACTCAGGGCAGTGTACAGGGAGGATTAAAACAAACATACAAAAATTAAAATCAGATTAAGAAAATTAATTAAATGAAGTCCCTGAAATTTAAAACTAAAACCCAATAAAAATTAAAACCCCTCAGCCTGGGCCAGACAGCTCAAAGAGCCAGGTTTTCAGGTCCCTGCGAAATGAGCGAAGGTCGGGGGCAGTCCTAAGTTCCATGGGGAGTTGGTTCCATAGGGCTGGCGCGCCCACAGAGAACGCTCTTCCCCTGGGAATAACCCGCCGGCATTCCTTAACCGGCGGTATCCTGAGAAGGATAACTTTCAAATTTCAGCTTTTAAATAAAAAATTGCTTCATTTTTTAAAAATTACACATTGTTCAGACAAGCTTTTAGATAATTTCAGTAGAATGTATGAAATAGAAAAGGCTTTTACTATTTCCTGAAGTTTAATTTATCAATGATTATTGTCCTTGCCTATCTATCTATCTATCTATCTATCTATCTATCTATCTATCTATTTATTTATTTCGATTTATATACCACCCTTTTCCCGAGGGACTCAGGGCAGTTTACAGGGCAAATTAAAACAGTACAATATATACAGTTGTGACAATTTACAGCCTGCAGATAGCCTTGGGTTAGGCTGAAACAGGAAAGAAAATTTAACTAGCAAGGTATTCAAAAGACTTGACAAATACTTAACACATATATCTCCCTTGCTTCCTAGCTAATAAAGAGAGAAGAGCCTGTGGCCTAGGGGTTAAAACAACTGCCTAATATATAATTAGTCCAGGTTCGAATCTCAAATAAAGGGTATGACTGACTGATGAAAACAAAATAAGTTCGAAATGGCCATATCAGCTTCCCTAATTCTTTATTAGCAATTTGAATAATTTACACACACACACACACACACACACACACACACACATATATATGTATACACATACACATATAGATATACACACATATACATATATACACATATATACATATACATATGTGTGTATATGTATATATATACATGTATGTATGTATATATGTGTGTGTGTGTGTGTATACACACACACCTTCACAGTGCTTTACACCTTTACAGTGCTTTACAGACCTCTAAGTGATTTTACAGATTGCAGATCGGCATATTGCTCCCAACAATCTGGGTCCTCATTTTACCGACTTCGGAAGGATGGAATGGTGGGTCAACCTTGAGCTGGTGAAGACTGAACCCCTAGCAGTCAGCAGAATTAGCCTGCAATACTGCATTCTAACCACTGCACCACCACAGCTTACTTGACTTCCTGCATTAAGTTTTTTATTCTTAATGTTTGTACCCCACATTCTGAGTATTTATATAAAGGCATTTGAAATCCTTGTGACTTGGTGTGCTCCTTCCTGTATTTACATCCTTGTTATTGATTGTCGACACATCCTGCATACTTCTTTCAGTTCCAGTCTCAGTACCAATTCAGTTTAAAGTCTCTGGATCAGGTTAGCAAAGCACTTTCTAAATACCTTCTGTCCAATTCTTGTGAGATGCAACCTGTCCCCTGCCAGGAGTCTCGTGTCTTGTTTTCTTATTAAAATCTAAACCATTTCTGTTGGCCTCTTCTGTATAGCCAGATGTTTCCAGGCTTACGCTTATTGAGCCACATCCTAGGATGGATGGGAGGGAGGGAGGAAAGGGAAGGAAGGAAGGAAGGAAATACCATCTGTGTCCCAGCTCTTTCACCTTTCTGCCATTACCCTTAGACCAGAGGATATTTTATCAATGGACTTTCTCTTGCCTGATTGATCACCAGAGAGAATCTAGCACCTGTTTCTTTCAATAGGGGGGGGGGTTCTGATTATTACCACCTGTCGCTTCTTAAAGTAGAGGCACGAATCCTTGAAATTTATTTTTAAACTTTGATTTAATTTGCTCTGGACTGCCTATTCCAAAATGACTCTGGCTTACAATTTAAACATAAAAATAGAGGAAAAATCTGAAGTGTCTAGACAATAATAACCCATGGGTTAAAAAAAAAACAACCACCACCTAACAGAGCTCCATGGCCACCTGCCTCAAGGCCTGGGAGAAAAACTATGTTTTTAACAACTTCTGGAACATCATTTGGATGGATCTTTAGGGGAGATAATGTTCTAGAGTGCAAATACCATAACAAATATGGTAAAATTTCTGAGTTGGGTAGAAAGTGTTAAATTGAAGGAACACGGAGGACACCAACTCTGCCTAATCTTACTGGACAGGCAGAAACCATGGGAGACAGGCAGTCCTTCAAATAACTTGGCCTATACTCATCCACTTGGACATCTTAGTGTTTGAGGTTTGTGGCTTCTCTTCATCCAGGAATTCAGAAAACTAATCAATGGTGAGACTCCATTTTGAAGCCCTTGGGATACTAAAAGATTTTTATGGATTTGGATGTTCTCATGTTGCAGTTTTGCAATCACTTCCTGTATCTAATTTAAGAATTTCCCATCTTCCCTCCTAAGCATAAGTCCCTTCACCTTCTCTTCCAGGACATACATCCTGAACCTGTGCAATACATCCTGTACTGTGTATAGTTCTTGTCATCTTCAGTATAAAAAACATGACACATCCCCTGCAGTTACAAGAAATAACAAAAAAGCACTTTCTCCTTGGCTTCCCCTTCCAAAGACCTATTTGTAGTCATCCCATTTGCTCACTTACTGATTAATAATTTTGGTTGTTGCTTAGCAATGTGATACAATCAGTTTGTTGCTTGATTTCTGGTGATTCCACGGGTAAGCCCATGCAATTTATTGACAACAGTATGGAAAAAAGTTTCCTATATTTTCAGTTTAGCTGTGTAATCCTAGTCTAGTGTTGCCAGGTAGATGCCCATTCAAATATTAATCAAGTCTTACTTGGTTAATTTTGGAGACAGTTGGAAGGAGATTCAAAACATATATAGATCTAAAACTAGCATTAATCATAAAGTTTTGACTAAAGTTTTTTTGTCATGAGAATTAGCCATCTGTTCAAGAAATCTCAGAAACACTTTTATGTCTACAGTCCTCATGTACATGATTATTTTATTTTTAATATTTGAGAAGTAATGGTGGTAGTTAATGCCAGGTTTTCCTGATTCTCATTGTTCACAGGGCGTTTTCTTCTATCTCCTTGAAAAGTGATTTGGGAGCAAATTAGCATTGATTTGAATGTAGAATTATCCTTTGCGCTACCTTTATTGAAGAGGGCTTTTATTAAAATCACTAACACATTGAAGCTTTTTTTAGAATATGGCAAATATTGTCAAACTGAAGAACTTACAATATGTAAAGGAACAGAGGTTGAAATTTCACAATTGCCTAATGCTTACCTCAGTGCTATCATTTTACACTTGACAAGGAAGGAGGAGGAGGAATAATGAATTCAGGGCAGCGTAAAGCAAGCCACAATCTCAAATACTCAACTTACAACCTTTTATTTAGTGACCATTCAAAGTCATAATGGCATTGAAAACTGAGTTATGACCACTTTTAACACGACCGTTGCAGCATCCCCATGGTCTCATGATCAGAATTCAGATGCTTGACAACTGACTCCTGTTTATGACAATTACAGTGTCCCAGCGTTATGCAATTCCCTTTCATGATCTGACAAGCAAAGGCAGCGAGGAAGCCAGATTCACTTAACAGCTGTGTTACTTAACAGTGATTCGTTTAAGAGCTGTGGCAAGAAATGGGGCAAAACTCACTTAACAACTGTTGCTTAGCCACAGAAATTTTGGGCTCAGTTGTAGTCGTAGTTCGAGGACTGCATTAAGTTGGAGATGAGTTGGGCTATTTGCATACACAATTTCTTGATGCTAAACTCTTTTCTGACTCCAGAGACTGGTATGAGAAGAGATTAGCCTGTCTCTGTTTAATACTTTGGGAGCTTAACTAATCAGATTATCTAGCAATATGGGTGTAATTAGAAAGTTTCTATTAGCTTATGGAGCCTCGTGCATGTTTATCATTTCTCTTCTCAGCTGATGATCTTGTGATGTTTTGCATCAGTTATTTTACTTGGGGAGGAAAAAAAAGCTTGTTTTCAAATTTTGCAGAGCTCTTTGTTTTTTTCCATTCATGCCTATTCATGGTAATAATGATCAGCTAATACCTGTGACTTCAGGAAACTGAATAAACCAAAGCAATACACAAATACTGTGTACCATAGTTGTGGTTCACCACAGTGCAAGCCAGAGATTTACAGCATAGATAACAATGTCAAAGTATCAGAGAAAAGAAAGCTTACTCCAAAAAACAAGCAAAACTTGCACAAAGAAGAAAGTAAAATACTTTGATAAGTTTCACAATGCAGACCAACAGCAGTTACAAAAAAATTAGCATATCCAAAACAGGTGCTATCAAGACAAGTGAGATTTCTGGGAGGTGGGTGACTTTTTTTGTATAACTGCTGCAAAAGAAGTAAGACAGCTATCTGTGCCTGAACTAGTTAATTCAACATGCAATTAAAATGAGAAATAAAGTTTTAGGTCAGACATAGGTACCTGTGGCCAATATTAGATAATTACTAGGCAACCTAGAGCACTTTTGAATGCACTGTTATTAACACTGCACACAATGAAAATATTTAGGAAGAAATTACTTCAGAACTCATGCAAGCAGAGCACCCCTCGATTACTTATCCAAAAGATGCTGCTGTTTTAAGCTCCGTGCATTCTGTGTGTCAACTCAGTGCAACTCTTTAAGTAGCAACATTTTTTTTAATCTCGTGGGGAAAAAATATATTGCTTTAATGGCAGAAAGGCATAATGTTCAAACAGTATAAAGTCTTGAAAATAATCTGCTACACAAATAAGTTTCATTTTTCAGGATGTGGTTTGAATGGCTGCCAGGCTCCTTTCTCTTGTTAACCTGTTACTGATTTCCTTTCTGCTTTCTGCATTCCACGGTCTGCAGGAATGGAAAAGATTTTACCACTAGCTTCAGCATAGTTTGGAGGGACTGGGAAGTGTGTAAAAGTGATTTCCATGTGTCATCTGTTATCCTAGCTGTCTAAGAAAATGACTTTAAAATGGTCTTGACCATAAGGAGACTCAGACTTAATCCCTTAGAGAAGTTACTGATTGCCTAAGAAGTGAAGCATATTATTTACTGACATAGTGAATTCTATAAAATGACTAAGTTCCAATATAGTTAAATTTCATTTAACTATAAACTCATAAACTATAAACTGAAATATAAACTCACCTATTATTATTTAGTAAGTATAAAATAAGATGTGATAGCTTGCAAACTAATCAAACCACCCATAAACTAGTTTGATATTGTATGTGAACATTGGTAGTTCATATTTTGAGCTAAGACCTTATAGAGTAAACAGCTGTAAACAGCAAATCATTAGGCTTTGTGAATCACAATGTATGGTTTAGTATGGTTTCGTTAATAAACTATAGTTAAACCATGGATATGTGAAATGAGTGAACTGATAGGTATGAAGACATATTTCCTTATATCTGTCATTAATTTTCCTCTATTCATTTTTTCCAAATAGCAGATGAACAGTAAGCCTGTCTACCTACCATTGATATTATGCTGTTTGAAGAGCTCACAGTCGAATCTCAGTAGAGGACTATCTAACTGCTACATTTCATTTCCTGGTGACTATAGGAATAGTTTGGGATTGAAAAAGTCCACATCTATATCTAGGCAATGTATTGGAGTCCCTAGCTATTGATAGCTTCAACAATGGATAGTTAGGAAGAGGCAAGGTTGGAATTGATTATCGTTGGTCAGAGTCAGCCTGATGTTTATACTGGATCTCTCTTATAGTGAGATAGTGCTTATATTTGATACTACAATATTGGCATCTTTTAAAACTTGTGCTCGGTGTTTCTTTGTAACATGTCAATGCAGGTACCGTTATAGTTTTGTGCTGCTCTAGATTTTCAGTTATTCTTTGTTTCAATTCCTGTTGTTGTTTTTTTCCTAGAGGGCTTTCCTTTTTCTGAGGAGAAAGCAGAGAGATAGTTTGAGAATGGAAATGATTCAATAGCTAGTCCTTTGCTGCTGATTCTCTGTAGTTTGCCTCTACAATCTGAGCTACTTGTGGCAAGGCTTCAATTTGTTTGCCCTGGGTAGATATTTGCAGTTTAATTCTATCTCTGTGGATATTTTTATTTCTATACTATGCTAAAACAATAAATTTATTTATTTATTTATTTTATTTTCATCCCATTTATATCCCGCCCTTCTCCGAAGACTCAGGGCGGCTTACAATTTAAGCACAAACCATTGACATTCATATGCTAGTTTCTGTTATTCTCAATTCTTGATGTTATTCTTTCCTGGACTGGTGCATTGTCTTCATATGTACTAACTTTCCAGCAATTCTTGTTGATTTAATTTGTAATAGCAAATAATTATTTCTTTGTTTCAAGTCTTTATATATTTGCAATGATTAAGCAACTTTTCTTCTAGTAGTCCTACAGTTGCTTGCCCTGGTTGCTCACCCAATAGTCCTAAATTCAGTAATTCACTTGCCACCAGATAGCCGATTCAGAATAGGTTTCTGTATGTTACATGTCCCAGCTTCTTTGACTTCTCTGATGAAACCTATCCAGTACAATTGAATCTGTAGCATAGTTCTCATCTTCCTCAGATGGATAGCATTTTTAATCTAAATTTACATGATCTAATCCAGGCTTGCTTAACTTCAGACATTTTACTCTGCCCTGTTTATGGCCTCTTTTTAACCCTATGGCCCCCCTGCTAAAATCCTGTCTTCTAAGCCCTTTATATATGAGAGCACTGTTCCAAAGTTGTCTGTTCTTCTCAGTTCTTCCCAAGTCATATTGACTTCAGTCCAGATCAGGAAATGTCATGCCTTGTGGATAATGATGTTACTTTTCTTTGAAGTTGGGATAGCATAAAAAAATCACAGGGTTCTTCCTCATATCCAATTCTTCTTATGATTACCACAAGATCTGGAAAATATTCCTGGAAATATAGGCATGACTCAGAGCACAGCCTACTTCTTGAATATTTCATCCTTCTGCTAATGCTTTCTTCCTTTTGATATTTGATTTTTTTAACAAGATATGGCAGGTCCAGTGCAATACCATACTAAGAACGATCCTGTTCCTTATGCACAACCCTCAGTTAACATTTTAGATGGATTGTTGTACAATGAGTTCTCAAACCATGATATTTGGAACAAAATGCCCAGATAGCCTAAACTAAAAATGAAAGAAGAAGAAATATATTGGCAACAAAATCTAAGTGCTTACTATTTTCATTTTCATTGAACTGTTATTCTCCTATAAGCGGCTAAAATGCTGTTTTCCTTATTTATTTTCTGTGCAAAACTATTGTAGCCCTTTAGGCTGCCCAAAGAAAGGAGATCATCAAAAAATTCATCACCATGACAACTATTCTAGTTCTAGAACTACTATATTAATCTGTTTCCTGCCTTTTAGCCATTTGGCCATCTATTAGTAAATCTGTCCTTTTAATCCCAAATGACTAAATTTATGCATGGGAAACATATCTTTCCTTTCTCATAGATTTCATAATATTTTACAACAGCATTTTTATTTTGTTTCTAAGTTGAAATTTACGTTCATTATTTCATGCTAGGTATGACTGTGCTATGCCTAGTTTCATATTGATATTGATATTTTTTTCTCTTTTCTCTCTCTTCTTTAATTTGTAGTCTGATTCATTGATTTTGCATTTCTTGTAGCTAGGTGTTTTGTTTTTTACCTTTTTGTGTATTAACAAAAGTAATGCATTTCAAAATTTAACATAGCCAAATGTCAAATGGATGACCTTATCCAAAGCATTTTGTAAGGCCAGATACATAGGATTGGCTGGATCACCTCTACTTAGGTAACTTCTTGGTCTCTCCTTGACTTTCTGAACATGCCAAGCAGCCTAGGGGAAGGGAAGTGTGGAAGATCTGGCCTGCTATACTTGGACTCCCAAGAGAAGAACTCTGGCAGAGTCACATTCAGGATGGAGGGTCACACCCTTCCCAGTTTCTCCTTGCAGCTCCCAACCAGATGTGATGTGTGTGGGCTGTAAGAAAGGCTGAACATGAGCTGGCAGTGTGCAGGTTACTTGCAGAAATTGGATTAGGTGCCTATTATTTTCTGTTATTTCCAATTCTGTATGTTGTTCTTTCCAGAACTAGAAGGATGGCAAGACAAAAAAAAGGGAAATTGTGATGCTGATTTAAAAACTAGATAGTCACATTGACTCCAAGTCACATCCCATACACAACGTTGGGAGGCCCATCTTCTATCTACTTCCCAAAGTATACAAACGAGGTAAGCTAGTTGTCTCATTGTCTCAAACATCAGAACCATCACAGCTGAAATATCAGACCTTATAGATTCTGTATTCAGACCACTTGTCCCCAGCACTCTAGCTACCTAAGAGACTGCACAGACTCCCTAAGACTGAAATCCATGGGAAGCTATCTCCCCAACACGGCTTTCCATCTATAGTGTCTACAATGTTACACATCAATGAGTGGACCTGACTGATTTCTTTTCCCACAATCTTTGGAAAAACCAGTTGTCAGAATAGAGCATTTTTGTGTGTCAGGGCTTATTCTCACATCTTGCTAACCACCCCAATAACTTTTCTGGGAGATGGCCAACTCTTCATCTTGTCCCTAGCCCTTTCTACAGGCAACTCAAATGTGTCCTCACAGCTCTAGTTTTAAAGTAGTATTTTTAATCTTCTCTCAAGTCAAGTCTCGGCATAGGAAGGTTTTCAGGATGGCACAGTCAGCATTGGATCTTGTTAAACTCCTGTTGACCTGTTGAAGCTGCTATGGACCCCTCAGTTTCCTGTGGTCACTTATCTGTGTCTTTCATGTGCATTTTAGCTTAATTATAATTTCATTAGTGTTCTTAATACTTCTGATAAACAAAATAGAAAAACATGATATGTGTTAGGCATATGGTGATAGCCTACATAGTTGGGTTGAAAATATATAAACCATGATGTTGTGACTTTAAGATGTTAATTGGCCAATGGGTGTGTAAGTGTTCCCATGGCCATAAAAGGGAGCTAGGAACATAGCTTCTCTCTCTCTGAATTCACTGCTCTCTCTACTATTACTGTTTTGCTGTACTGTTGGTTTACTACTGTGATAAACCTGAACAACTGTGTATTGACCTCTGGACCGGTAAGAAGACTTTGTATTTGGAATACTCCTTGGACTGTTGCTATTGTGTATGACCTGGACTATTTTTGACCGTGCATTTTTGTTTTTACACCACCTCAAAAGTAAAATACATTTGTTTCCACAACTCAGTGTACTCTTGTGGTTACTGTGTGACTCTTACTGCTCTCAGTACTCTTCCTTGTCTGCGCAACTCCTTGGTAGCACAAGGAGACCTCTGCACAAACAATTTTCCTAACAATATGAAAATCAAAACTATCCATTAAGGGGGAAAGCCTGCAATAATAAAGATTAAGCATCTATATAGATATTAAAAAACATTCATTTTAATATCATAAGAATCAGCATAATGATATTAAATCTTTCACTGCTTTACCAAAATAAGAGCAGAATTCTGGTAATGATTGGCCTAATATGAGGTTAAGATAGCCCTGGATCCTTGGAATCTAATCAACCCATCTAACTCAAGTAACCCAACCTAATCCAATCAACCCATCTGCTAGTTTGTTCCATAACAAGCTTGTTGTGTAACTTTTTTTTCCCTTTTTCCTTTAAAGCTTTTTTTCTGAAGGTACCCGAAAGAAAGCCATTGTTTCAACCTACTAGGCAGTTGGTAAGACTCGCAGGGGGTGTGGTAGATGTTCTGCTGCAGATTTACTTCTCCTTCCATGGTAGGAGGAGACTTCAAAGATAGTAGTTATGTCATCAGACATGAATAGTTCCTGAAATCTCTGCTCACAAATCATAACATGATTGTATGAATTAGAATGTAAGAATGAAACCACTCCTTTATTCTTAAACTATGCTGCCAAGAAAAGACTTATGCTTCTGATTAAACACGAGAGAGAAACGCACCATCTAAGCAAGATTATGGTTTCATACCAAGTCTTGCATGACAGAACCAATACTTTCTCTTTCTGACAATGCATATAGTACTTTTAGATTCCAGACTGGATGGTCTTATGATCGAGAGAGAGGGTGTTCACATGACTGCACAAGTACAGTACTTCGTTTGTTGCTGGCCTACCACTCCCAACATACCTCAGGACAGGGAATGCTGGCTGAGGCCACTGGAGATATGTTCACATTGTGTTCCCTTGATGGGAATGACCAAAGACGATATTGCACCTTATTGCTCTTTAAAAACTAAATAAAAACAAAACTCTGTTCCAATTGTAGGGCTTTCTAGAGCTTTCTACTGGAATTTGGACTTTTGCCCCAACATCTTCTCTTCAGTAGTAGAGTAAAGCTGGATCCCAATATAGGACTATCAGTTCAAAATATTCATCCATGGTAAAAGAAGGCCAACTTTGGTAACAGGGCTACATAGGGATCTACTTGGATGCAAGCCTTGCCTTAAGCGTATCAACAGATTGGTGCATAGTTACTAATGATCATTTTATTATTTAACATAATGTATTGAGTGTCATTTTCTACTTCAAAATTATATTTAATACAGCACTGTGGTGTCAGAAATAAGTTACAATTTATTATGATTGTCATGATAGCGTACAGTAATAGCGTAAAGAAATTTGAAGTCTGAAATTGCACAGATCCAATTATTGTGTTGGGCCTGCAGTGTTTGAAGGTTGTTGTGTAGTTTTGCTGAAATCAGGCAGGAATATAGAAGCAAACGTTTTTGTATAGATGTCCATCTAAAGCCTTGTCGCACTTTGCCTTTCCTTTATACCAATAAGTTCAAAGATAAAATGTCTTTTTTTGATGGCACCTCTGTTTTCTTGCAAGAGAAAGAAAGGGGAGTCTTAGTGTGTCCGATGCCAAAAGAACTTGCCTACAAAATCTTTGTTCTGTTCAGAAGATATTTGGATATCCTGTCTTGATTCACGTGCCTAGGACAGTTGACCTTAATGAACTAGCAATCAAGCAAATGTCTTTATACTCAAGACCTTTAACTCCAAATCAGGGAAAGAAGAATGGTTTCTATGGACACCAGTAGATACCAGGCCACACTGCATTTTTCATGGTCTCTACTGGCTTTATATTTTTATTTATTTTAATAGGGAGTTGACTTATTGCAAAGTATGCTTTTGTTAAGCTTCCAGCATACTTCTCAAAATGACTCTGTGTCATACATAGATTTTATATTTGTCCTTAGAAAATAAAAGTGGTTAGTGGATATGTAGATACTTGTATAGAAAAATAACAAAAGTGGCATTCAGAACAGGACTTGGAGCAACAGAGAAGAATTTTACCAGTTTGTGTTGTGCAACTATGGCAATCGCTTTGTGAGAAGAGCACACTTGCCATTCTTTGAATATTCCAAATATGACTTTTCCCCAACACTATCAATTCCTCCTGAAGACAGCAGGAGGAACATTTTTATAGGTGTTTTGGATAATTCCAAATCCGTTTTACTATTCTGCCTCTGAATCTAGTTAACTATGTTCCATCAAGTTGTAATTAAAGGCTGGATCTTCATTATTTTATATTCAGAGTTAAGGCTTTAAAGGGAAAAGTTCTATATGTTCTAAGGACTGTTCATTTAAAAAGTCATTTGTAGGGGAGAATTGGTAAATGTGTCATCAAGATTTCTTTAGGGCGGTGTTTTTTCCTGTTTGGCATAATGGCAGGGAATTCTGGGAATTGAAGTCCACCCATTTTAAATTTGCCAAGTTTGAAAAACACTGATTTAAGAGTGTCCTGTTTCTGTGTTCTTTTGCTAATGGTTCTTAAACTGAAGAAGAGAGGAAGTGAGTGAACAATAATGTTCTGGTGTTCTGCACATTCATTCCCCTTAATTCTCCCCCTTGATTCAGTTACAGTATGCAGCCATTGTGTATAACTGTGACTAAGGAACAATTCTTGGGATTTTGTCAACTTTTATTCTATTAAACATTAGTTCTGCAGAAAGGGGGAAATCCAGAGAAATGCTTCCTTAAAATTTCTGCTGGCCTGGAGATCCAAATTCCTTATGTATGATGAACTGTGACTGGGTTATGCACTACACGAGAAGCTTTGGTATTCATAGGACATAAATGTTTCTAAGATGGGAACAGAAACAACTCCACTTCACTCAACATACATCTCCCTTCCCACAAATTGTCACCAGCCAGTAGGAAAATATCCACAAACACTTTTAATATGGTGCATTGGAAGAGTGTTTCACCATCTACTGCTTCATCTGAAAGTCAGGCTCCTTTTAAACATGGGTTTAGTTAGCTCAGTTCCAGAAGAGTGCTAAACTGGTCTTTAAAAGCAGCCAAACAATAGCTGACAGGAGAGTTCAGCATGAAGCCGCTGATTTATTATGCAGCCTTCCCACTGCCACTCTTGGTCACAGGCTTTTCAGGCTAATCTGGGCCTTTGAGATGGGGCTCACAGACCTTGGATGCGTTGCATGACAGCCTGTCTGAAAGAAGTGGCCTGTTTGGCTGTAAAGCAAAAAGACCCCAGGGGATGGTGCTCAGGGAGCAGAGGGAATTGGATATTCCTGAAGTGGCCTAAGATGGCAGAGGGATACTAAGTTGATCCCAACTTGTGAGGTCAGCTGTATGAGACACCAAATGAATAGTTGGTGAAGCATATCAGATTGCACCGATGGTGCAATGGCCATAGCTGTTTGCCTGCTTAAAGAAAAAAAAACTACTTTTAAACCTGGACATTAACAAATAGTTTAAATCTGCCTCTGTTACCTGGGGATGATATGAAGGCATTGTGAAGATGTAACAGGAAATTTATACCAAGGTTACATGCAAGCGGGGAAAGACCCATGTAATATTTGTTAGGCAAGAAATCTTCTTGCCACACCCAGCTGTAAATTTTGCAAGATAATACTGCTCATAATTTCCATGGTGTTATTTTTCTGAGACTTTGAACTCTTTAAAGCAATCAAATGAGATATCTAACCACACCTCAATATTTTAGTACAGTCTCTTGGTATAAAAAAAGATAAGAATTTTCCTTACTGTAAGATTCTAGAGTGTATCTTGCCCTTGTTTTGAAAGATACATTTTATTTTGCTTTCCAATAGAAACAACTCACTTCTCAAAAGCCTCTTATTTAAAATCAGGAACTGCAAGGTTGCAATTCTGTTGGCATTGATTTAAAATTATATTTATTTTATAACACACGTCTTACTTTTGGCAGACAGTTGGCTTCTCAAATAGCTTTTCCTGATATCATCAACTACAAATTGAAGTTGGTTCTTAATTATTTATTCATTTTAGAACTAAATTAAAAAACCAAGAGTGGTTTTAAAGAGTTCTTTGTTTAATAAAACAAGAAATGGTTAAAAACAACTGTAATGTTTATGTGGGGTTTTTTTATATATATAAAATCCCTTCTCACCCTCATGGATAGTCTGTGTCTTCTCATACACAAGGTGCTGGTAATGACCTATAAAGCCCTAAATGGCTTGGGTCCGGATTATCTAAGGGAACACCTGCTGCCGGCATCAACTTCCCATCATCCTGTGCGCTCCCACAGGGAGGGCCTTCTCAGGGTACCGCTGGTTAAGGAATGCCGGCGGGTTATTCCCAGGGGAAGAGCATTCTCTGTGGGTGCGGCAGCCCTATGGAACCAACTTCCCACGGAACCTAGGACTGCCCCCGACCTTCGTTCATTTCGCCGGGACCTGAAAACTTGGCTCTTCAAGCTGTCTGGCCCAGACTGAGGGGTTTTAATTTTTAATTGGGTTTTAGTTTTAAATTTCGGGGACTTGAATTAATTAATTGTTTTAACTGATTTTAATTTTTGTATGTTATGCTTTTAATTTTCCCTGTAAACTGCCTTGAGTCCTACGGGAATAGGGCGGTATATAAATTTAATAAAATAAATAAATAAATAAACTCAAGTCATCTACCAGAGGCCTGGGAGTTTGAGAATTCTGTGCAGGATCTTACCTGTTCTTAGCACTGCGGTCTTCTGGATAGAGAGCTCTGATGTTGTTCCTGGTGTCAACGCTGCTAACATTGGATGTTCTTGCTTTGACAACAGATGGAAATGCAGCCATTTTACTCTTTTGCTTTTAGTTGATGCTGGGAGGGGGAATGTGAATGAGAGTCCAGCTAGTCATAACAGTAATAACTCAGCCATGAGAATCCAAGGTTATCGCACCCAGAGTTGATAAAGATTTTGCGGGCTGGAGACTTGGGGAGAAAGCCCACTCTTCAAGCTAACTGGGGAATATGATTTATGACTGTTAATAGGAGGAGGGAATTGTGCTTTGCTACTTTGTGCCCAGGGGAGGGGAATTCAGTTTTTGGCTTTAACTATGTAGTGCCGATACTTTGTTTCTCAAATAAAAGATTCTTTAAGGTAAACAATGCCTCAAAGTTCTTTTGAAGAGTTTCATCTGTCAGAACCATTACACCTGGTATCTATTAGAGCTGCTCTCTTATAAAGGATGAGATATGGACGACATATCTATACTTCTATTACACCCTGATTATTTAGCCATTAACCATGTATATTGGGGGTACATTTTATATATATGGAAAACATTAAATTGAAGAAATCTAATCTAGAATCCAGGAATTTGAGATTTCTAAGCAGGCTGTCTGCTGGGGAATCACACACTTTTTGCATTGACTGGAAGGCTAGACTAGATGTGATAAACTATATACTTCTATTTCTTACATAGGGGGCTTAGGCTAGTGTAGGTTTCTATGCCCCAAATTAGTATACATTTCTATATCATGTGCTCCAATTGTCTCTATCTAATCAATTAGCCTTGGTGGCACAATGGTTAGAACACAGTATTGCAGACTAATTCAGCTCACCGCCAGGAATTTGATCCTCACCAGTTCAAGGTTGACTTAGCCTTCCATCCTTCCGAGGTCGGTAAAATGAGGACCCAGATTGTTGGGGCAATATGCTGACTCTGTAAATGGCTTAGAGAGGGCTGTAAAGCACTATGAAGCAGTATATAAGTCTAAATGCTATTGCTATCCATCAGGTTTAATTAAAAAAAAATCTAAGAATCTTAGAAGTCTAATGTGGATCAATTATCATTTCATTGTTTGATGGCAATCAGAGCATATCATGAGCAGATAAGGACTTGAGCTATTTATTTATCTGGTTATTATATAAATGCCAATGTTTTGCATCTTCACTGCTACAACAGCAGTCACACAACCTTCCTTTATAGTGTGGAAGACGACACCTGATAAATGTGTGGGGCGGTGTTGGTTATGCATGCAAAAGTATCTCTGACAAACAAACATATCCAACATGCCCCTACAAGGCCAAACTAGAATGAAATGATGTGAAGAAATATATGAAGCCATCTCTCTTTCCTTCTCTCCACTGATTCAGGGGGGGAAAAACTCACCTACCTGACCTTGCATTTGGATGCCATTAAATGACTATCTAGATTCTAGAGGAAGCAGGTTGGGAGAGGCATCTTGCTTTTACAACACAAAGGGGTTGTTCGGGTTCAGGATAACTGCTGTTCATAATCAATATCATTCTGGGCAAAGTGAATTTGCAGGGAAGAAAGAGCAAAGTTCAAAGACACAGAGCTGCACTGAATGTAGAGCAGCAGCCCAGGTATTCAAGATCTCCAGCTGATAGATGTTTTAGGCAGGGTAGGGACAGGATGAGCCACTTGTCCTAGTAAAGAGCAAAACACGACATCAAAACTGACTTAGTATCAGGGCTGTCTAGATCTTCAAAAGAATGAAGATGAAGATCCAAGTGAACCTTCTCTTCAGAGTGACTTCATGAAGTGGTCCATCCATTGCTTCTAATCAGCAGAGTGACCATTATGCTTCACACTGCCTACAACAGCAACTACTGTAATTGTGCAGTTGCAGAAATCATTGTCAGGGAGACCTTGTCTTAATTCTCCATCAAGTGTTTGGGAAGTTGACAGTTGATATTTTTATTTGGACTTGGCTTAGGACTGTTAGCCACTATGAACACAGCTCCTCAAGAAACCTGCCTTGGGACTTCCGGTGGCGACGCGGCGCCGAAGACAGCCGTTTTCGGGCTGTCCGCTCTGCAGCTGTGTTTATCCACCGAAAACAGCGCCGATCAGCTGTTTAGGTGGATTTGAAGCCCCCTCCTCGGGAGAAGAGGAGGGGGTGAGGCCCCAGATAGGGGTTGAGTTCTCCGGGGCCGCCTGAGCTGAAAGTTTGGGCGGCTGAAGGATTGAGCCCCCCCGAAGCCTGGGTTGCTCCGAGCTGCTCAGCGTCTCTGCTCCGGGATTTTTGGAGCAGAGCCAGGCGTTAGCGACCACCCCTGCCAGAAGGAAAGACTTTTGAGTAATAAGGAGCAGGCAGAGCGGTACAAGAGGTCAAGGTGAAGTGGACTTTTATTTTTACTCCCTAGCTCAATGGATTTTATAGCTTTAAAGTGAAAGTACGCAACAAGTGAAAGTGGGGAAAGATGGCGGCTAAATCTTCCTCTAAAGTTCTTCGGAGTGCAGGAACTTCCCCGGTGCAACAGACCTCGTTGCAAGCTTTGCTTCCTCCTGTACCTCCTGTGGCATTGACGCTTAAGGACTTACAAGATGCTTTTGCAAAGCAATCCCAGGTAATGCAATGCTAATAAGCCAGGTAGATGGCTAGCTTACAGACTAAGAAAAAAGCAAAGGGCTTCTAATATAGATAAAATTGAATATAAGGGAAAGGTTGTGTTTCAACAGGATCTTATTAAGGAAGCTTTTGTGGATTTTTATTCTAAATTATATGCTAAGGAGAAGATTAATGAAAAAGACATTGATGTATATTTGGAGAATGCTAGCATCCCGGTTCTTACACAAGTACAAAGGGAGGAGATTAATCAATTGATAACAGAAGAAGAAATTCTTGTAGCAATTAAGGAATTGAAGGTGGATAAAGCGCCAGGCACGGATGGTTTGACTGCGGCTTACTACAAAAATTTACAACTGGAGTTGATAAAGCCGTTAAAGGAACTGTTCCAGACGATTCAGAGAGGGGGAAAGGTGCCTCCGTCTTGGAGAACTGCTTTTATCTCTTTGATTCCGAAGGAAGATCAAGATGCTACTCAAGTAAAAAACTATAGACCGATATCACTTTTAAATACAGATTATAAGATATTTGCCAAGGTGTTAGCTAACAGATCGATGAGGGTTCTGCAACAGGTGATTCATGGGGATCAAACCGGGTTTATTAGTGGTAGGCAAATGAAAAATAATGTGAGGCATATAGTTGATGTGATGGAGTTTTTGGAAAGGAACAACCAGATCTCTGCGGCGCTAATTTTTCTAGATGCTGAAAAAGCTTTTGATCAATTGAATTGGCAATTTTTGATGAAAGTTTTAGATAAAATGAATCTTGGGGATAAATTTTTGCAACCAATTAGGGCATTATATCAAAAACAAACTGCCCGAATAATAGTTAACAATAGTTTGACTGAAGTATGTAATATTGAGAAGGGCACAAGACAAGGGTGTCCGTTATCACCTTTATTATTTGTTTTAACATTGGAGATATTATTGGTAAAAATACGGAATTCGGAAAGAATTAAGGGTATACAAATTAGAGATCAGGATTATAGACTGAGAGCGTTCGCAGATGATCTGGTTGTTACGGTGACCCAGCCAGAAAACTCTGTTGTGGACCTGATGGAGATAATAACACAATATGGGAAGGTTTCTGGATTTAAAGTTAATGCACAAAAAACTAAAATTCTGGCCAAAAATATGACAGCATCGCAAAAGGCCCTTTTAGAAGGATTAACTGGATTTGAGATTGTTAAAAGGGTCAAATATTTGGGGGTGTTTTTGTCACCCTCTAATACAAAGTTATATAAAAATAACTATGAAAAGTTATGGGGGAAAATTCAAAAAGAAATGGAGAGCTGGGAAAAATTGCAATTGTCTTTGTTGGGAAGAATTGCAGCAGTGAAAATGAATGTCCTGCCTAAATTTTTATTTTTATTTCAAATGATACCGGTCCTTAAAAAAGATTCTAATTTGGAAGAATGGCAACGGGGTATCAACAAATTTGTTTGGGCAGGGAAAAGGCCACGAGTAAAACTTAAGATTATGCAGGATACTCGTGAAAGAGGTGGTCTTAAAATGCCTAATCTTAAATTATATTATGAAGCTGCTGCGTTATCAGGAATAAGTGATTGGATTAATTTGACACAAGAGAGATTATTAAATCTTGAGGGCCATGACTTGTTATTTGGCTGGCATGCATATTTGTTGTATGATAAGAAGGTAGATAATGTGTTTAAAGTGCATATTTTAAGACAGGCATTGCTGAGAGTTTGGAAGAAGTATAGACATAAGTTAGGTTACAAGATGCCGTTGAGGGCAATTCCAAAACACGCAATAGAAAACATAAATGTTGGTTTCAAACATGATGTGACTACGTATAAGGAGATTTTAAGCTTGGAAAGAAATGTCTGGTGTTTAAAGCCGTACAACCTTTTGCGAGATGAGAAGATTGTTCAAACTTGGTTTCAATATACTCAGTTACGGGTCAGGTGGAAAGAAGATCAGAAAATTGGTTTTGCAATGACTGACGAAAATTTGATAAAGCAAATTAGAAATCAGGGTCCAGCACATATCAAACGGATATATCTTGCATTGATAGAAATTGACTCAGAAACAGAACTTGTTAAAGATTGTATGATAAAATGGGCCCAGAATATTCAAGAAGTTATTACAATGGACACGTGGGAAAAGATCTGGGTGAGGAACGTAAAATTTACACAAGCTCAAAATTTAAGAGAGAACTTTTATAAAATGTTTTATAGATGGCATTTAGATCCTAAAAAGCTTGCAAGTATGTATCCGAACTATCAGCCAAAATGTTGGAGGTGTGGTGGCGAAGATGCAACATATTTTCACATATGGTGGACCTGCAAAAAGGTTAAGGCTTTTTGGATAAAAATTTGGTGGAATATGCAGAAGATCTTCAAGCAAAGGATAAAGTTTTGTCTGCAATTGTTTTTGTTGGGCATAATTACAGATGCTACTGTTGTGGACACTAAGTTGATGTTGAGTTTAATTACAGCAGCAAGACTCTTAATAGGCCAATATTGGAAGAAGGAGGAACTGCCGACTATAGAAGAATGGACTTTAAAAGTTTCTGACCTGGCGGAAATGGCAAAGATCTCAGCTTATTTGAAAGATCATTCGCAAGAACGTTACATTATGGAGTGGAAAAAATGGATTGACTATATCCAGAACAAATATGGGACTAAAAAGTTTCACTTAGCATTTGAATAAGTCTTCCTTTCTTTTTTCTTTTTTCTTTCTTTTTATATGTAATATTAATATTGCTTGTAGTTATCTTATATGAGCTAGAGAGCGATAGATTTAAGAGTTTATTGTTGTTAGCATATGGATGTTTATGATTGTTTTTTGTTTCTATACCTTGTACTTAGCTCTGGGAAGTCGGGGGGGAGGGGGAAATGGGGAGGGGTAGGGAGGGATAGGCGGGGGTGGGGGGAGGGGGGGATTGTTAAAGACAAAATGTATTCTAAAACTTTTCAATAAAAAAAAAAAGAAACCTGCCTTGGATCCAGCTATTCAAAATAACTTTCATTGTGTCTCCAAACTTCACTTTCTTACGAAGGTTGTTGAGAGCGTGGTGGCATGGCAGCTCCCTTTGGTCCTGGAGGAAACTGAGTATCTGGTTCCGTACCAATCGGGTTTCAGGCCCAGGTACAGCACGGAGACAGCATTGGTCGTGCTGGTGGATGATCTCTGGCGGGCCCGGGATAGGGGTTGTTCCTCTGTCCTGGTCCTATTAGATCTCTCAGCGGCTTTTGATACCATCGACCATGGTATCTTGCTGTGACGTCTTGGGGGGTTAGGAGTGGGAGGCACCGTTTTACGGTGGTTCTCCTCCTACCTCTCGGGCTGTTCGCAGACAGTGTTGGCAGGAGGGCAGAGGTCAACCCCAAGGCCCCTTAGTTGTGGGGTGCCCCAGGGGTCGGTCCTCTCTCCCCTCCTGTTCAACATCTATATGAAGCCACTGGGCAAGATCATCCGTGGTTTCGGGGTAAGGTATTATCAATATGCTGATGATACCCAGCTTTTTATCTCCACCCCGAACCAACCCAGTGATGTCCTCGACGTGAGGTCCCGCTGCCTGGAAGCGGTACGAATCTGGATGGGGAAGAACAGGCTCCAGCTCAACCCGGCCAAGACTGAGTGGCTTTACGTACCGGCATCTCATTTAGTCCAAGAGTTTCCATCTTTGGTTATGGGAGGAGAGGTGTTACCTCCCGTTGATAGGGCGCGCAACTTAGGCGTCCTCCTGGATACACAACTCAGTTTTGAAGAGCATATAGGAGTTGTGGCCAGGGCGGCATTTGCCCAGGTTCACCTGGTACGCCAGTTGCGCCCCTATCTGGACCAAGATGCTCTACGTACGGTCACTCATGCACTCGTTACCTCCCGTATAGATTACTGCAATGGTCTCTATATGGGGCTGCCCTTGAACACCACCCGGAGGCTCCAGCTGGTGCAGAATGCAGCTGTGCGGGTTGTGATGGGAGCATCCCGATACTCCCATATTACACCCCTCCTGCGTGAGCTGCATTGGTTACTGGTTGCCCTCCAGATGAGATTTAAGGTGCTGGTTCTTACCTATAAAGCCCTACATGGCTTAGGCCTGGGATATTTGCAGGACCGTCTGCTGCCAGGAACGACTTCCCATCACCCGGTGCGCTCACACAGGGAGGGCCTCCTCAGGGTGCCGTTGGCTAGACAATGTTGGCTGGCGACCCCCAGGGGGAGGGCCTTCTCTGTGGGGGCACCTGCCCTGTGGAATCAACTTCCCCTTGAGCTCCGGATGGCCCCGGACCTCCGGTCCTTTCGTCGCAGCCTTAAAACATTTCTTTTCCATCAGGCTGACCTGGACTGACAACAGGGATTTTTTAAAATGTTTTTAATATTTTATCATTGGGGCTTTAGTTTAATTTTTTAAAAGAAACATTTGTATTATTGTCTTTTATTGTTGTTAGCCACCCTGAGTCCTTCGGGAGATAGGGCGGCATATAAGTCAAATAAATAAATAAATAAATAAATAAATAAATAAATAAATAAATAAATAAATAAATAAATAAATAAATAAATAAATGAATGAATGAATGAATGAATGAATGAATGAATGAATGAATGAATGAATGAATAAATAATATGGCCTGAAAAGCTGTAGTGTTTTGAGTAAATGAGGTAACTCTGGTTTCTTCAAAAAGCTATAGTTAAACCATGAGTAAATGCAATGTACAAATTCAGCAAATGTGGATAATTATTAAACCAGCCTTCCTCAGATGCTTTAGCTTACATCTCCAGTTATTCTACCCAGCAGGTACAAGGATTAAAGATAATGGATATTGTAAACAAAGATTACACAGAATAATGTTGGAATACAGGAGCTTGGGGTTATTCAATATAAAAAGGCTGCAATTACCAGAGTTCTCTGTTTTATATTGGGGGGGAAATACATGCAAGGGGGATTGAATATGACTCTTGCTCATGCTGGCTGGGGATTCTGAAATTGAGTGTGAATTTGAATGAATGAATGAATGAACCTTTATTGTGAAAGTACAACCATGTATACATTGAGATTGGCTGAGCCTCCCTTCATGCCCCCACCCCCAACTCACAGTGACACAAACCGTCCATCTTATTACACCATGTGAGCTAATTGCACAACACACTGGCCTCGCAAGTCAATCATGCATAAAGTTTATAAAATTATTTCCCGTTCAAAAGCCTAACAGCCCATGATAAAAGTGCTCTTCAGCCTGTTGGTACGGCTGTCTATACTCCTATATCTCCTACCCGATGGTAGGAGAGTAAAGAGATACCGTCCAGGGTGTGAGTCATCCCTGATAATTTTTCTCACTCTTCCAAGGCAGCGAGTGTAAGGGCATGAGAAAATATAAGTTCATTTCCCCAGTTTGCCCAGAGCTTTTTGGATGATCATAAACCATCTCCAACTGGTCTTAAGCTATTATGTGGTTTGGTTACATGAACATATTGTAGTCTACAAGCCATAATGTATAGCTTAGCATACTGTGCCAATTCCACATTTTGTAAATTAATAAATATATCATGGTTAAATAAACCAAATCTTGGGGGATATATGAAACCAATATTTCAGGTTTGTTATAAAGAAATGACTTGTGGGGAAAACAAGACATTCATTTCCCTAAATCAGCAGCTCCCAACCTTTTCTATACCCCTGGAACACTTTTGATATATTCTCGCACCCCTTACAAAAGTTCAAAATAATGGCAATGAATTATGCATATACACTATAATTTTGAAAAGCCAAGTTTTCGCACCCCCTGGAATATCATCTCACACCCCTGGTTGGGAACTCCTGCCCTAAATGATTTCTGTGAGAACTAGAAATATGACTTTGTATGGTGCTGCATGGAAAAAAAAACAATGGAATACAGCTTTGAGAGATTACTTTTGTATTGTTTTGGGTCCTTCCTTCCTTCCTTCCTTCCTTCCTTCCTTCCTTCCTTCCTTCCTTCCTTCCTTCTGAAGTGGTGTGTGTTTGACAGCTCTGCGTCCTCGTGGCTGGAACGCATGCGTGGTGCGATATTAGTTTGACAGCGGAGAGCTGTCAACTGGCTGCGCATGCGCTTCTGCTGGCGGCGGCTTTTGACAGCTGTCAAAAGCTCCCGCGTGTTCCCCTGTCACTGTGTTTACCTCACAATATTACAACTGTTTAACTCTTAACATTCGTAACATATAACACACCTTCTTTCCTTCCTTCCACAATATTTTCTGTTTCAGGGTAATTGATGTAATTGCTCTAGCAAGTAAATAAAGTGATAATATACAAGTGAAGCCATGGCAGGAGAAGCAGAAATGAGACAAGTCTCTACCATCATTAGGAATAAGAACATTTTGTAGAAGTTAGTGTACATTTAGGAAAGCTGATTAAAAAGAACATATGTGGAAATATTTAAATTTAAATAGACCTAAGCTGATATATTGTATCATAACAAATGTGTAGAAACACATCCTCCCTTCTGTATTAGAACCATCTGTGTGTGTGTGGGGGGGAGAACAGAGTAGAACCTATAACTGAATGGTCAGCATAAGCTATCTTATTCAGAAATTAAGCTTTTAACTATAAATTCTAGATACAAGATTAATGCAGGTTGGATACCTGTTACAATGAGTCAGGTGGCTGTTAACGACAAGTGTATATATTGTAAGCAACTGAATAATCACATACACTAATGACTTGGAAGAAGAATAAAGAATCTGAAATGATTTAAATCAGGGCTTTTCAACCAGTGGTATGGGTACCACCTGTGGTACATTGGCACCTCGCAGGTGGTACACGACCATCCTAGAAAAGTGGTAGTGGGGGAGGGGAATGAGCTGAACCGGTGGCAGCACCGCACAAGCCTGAGCAAGAGATAGCTGGAGCTGCAGGACTGTCAGGGCTCAGCAGAAGTGCCAGGATCAGCACCGCTTTCCAGCTGATTGGCACTTCAGAGCTGTCAGGGCTCAGTGGAAGCACCAGGATCAGTGCAAGGCTCCAGCTGGAGCTCAGCACTGATCCCGCACATCTGCTGAGCCCAGAAGAAGCACCAATCAGCTGGAATGTTGCAGCATCTCCAGGGTCTTGTGATTTACATTCAGATGCTTGGCAACCGATTCATATTTATGATGGTCACAGTGTCCCAGGGTCATGTGAAGGGACCAAAACCTGCTGCAACCACCCAGCAGAGGGGGGGAATAAAAACCAAACACCCCACATCCTACCCCCGTTGCCAATCCTCAACAGAAATGCGCACAACAATGAAAACCTCGGACAGGAGGAAGAGTGCCGCCGGGCGGGCAGGCAGGTGTCTTGCTCAGCTGTGGCTTGGGGGGCACTTTTTTCAGTGCCATTGTAACTTTGAAAAGTCACTAAGCAAACTGTTGTAAGTTGAGGACTACCTGTACTTCATCACTTTTTTTCCTTTTTGGGGGGGTGTCATCAAGTTTTTGACACCTTGCTAGGTGACTGGTGGTACTCGGATGTTGCCATATCCTAAAAATGGTACAATGGGTGAAAAGGTTGAAAAGCCCTGATTTAAGTTAATTAAAATCAAAAGTAGGAAAGGCATTAAACATGTTGTTCTTGTTCTGCATTAACCATAGGGACTAGTCCAGGCAGCCTCCAAGAATCCACCCTGACGTTGAAGGCATCAAAGCTTCTGCTGCCTCCTTCTGTCTTCATTTGCACATGTTTATTAATGGCAATGTGAGTCCTGCAAAAATGTCAGCCTTGATGAAAACACAAATACTGTGTTAGAGATTGTGAGGAAAGGAACAGTTTGGTCTAATAGTTAAAATAACTAGAATCCAAGAGACTGTGGGGGTTGATAACAGCAGCAGGAGGCACTTATCTTGCTTGTGGGCTTTTCAGAGCCCTTTGGATGGTCACTTTGGGCTCAAAATGCTGGACCAAAGAGGCCTTTGTCTGATCAAGTAGTCTTCATAGAGTCATAATCTCTTAATCAAGTATTTGAACCCATTGATCTTTGCCTGAAGGATAAAGTGCCACCCCAAATCTTGTCATTTTAATGATTCACAGCATATTAATTTGCCAGCTTTGTCAGCTTCATAGTCCAAAGTCCAAAGTTCTAGACACACTGATAACTTAAACAATAAAGGGAAACCTGTTACAACAGACAAAGGGAGAGGCAAACAAAAATAGTTTGGAATTGTGGATATTTCATCTTCAATAGGAGCTCAAAACAGGCAATAGAATAGAATAGAATAGAATAGAATAGAATAGAATAGAATAGAATAGAATAGAATAGAATAGAATAGAATAGAATAGAATAGAATAGAATAGAATAGAATAGAATAGAATAGAATAGAATAGAGCTGGAAGGGACCTTGGAGGTCTTCTAGTCCAGCCCCCTGCTCAAGCAGGAGAACCTATACCATCTCAGACAGGTGAATGTCCAGTCTCCTCTTTAAAATCTCCAGTGATGGAACGCCCATGATTTCTGGGGGTAAGCTGTTCCACTGGTTGATTGTCCTCCATTCCCATGCCTCCACAAGGCACCTAATACTCAAAGCATCAAGACTATTTTGGTATACAGAAATATTACAAAACCTCTATCTCTGTTCCTGATAGTACAAATAAAACAATAAAAACAAATAAGCAATCGTTTGCTCCCTTTTCAGAAACGCTCTGCTTGGCCTGCTGATTTCAATGGCTAGCTCTTTCGGCTTTTGTCCATGCTGCACGGTGTTAGTAAACTGTACTAAGGCTGTACTGAAACTTGTAAGGATGATTGAGCAATGCAGATACCTGGGAATCACATACTGCATTCAAATACATATTTCCTAATATGCCAGTGGTTTCTTCAGTTTGTGCAACATCTTTTTTAAAAACCAGATTTCGAAAAGTAGTAATTTATTTCCATGTAAGTACAGGCACACCACCTGCTGGTAAGTGTGAGGTATGAAAGATAGCTAGACTTCTCAAAGACAGCATAGACTAACAAGAGAGTAATCCATCTGCAACCTTGACCAACAGGCAGAGATGACCAAAGAGAGAGGAACGTGCTTGTAATACAGCCTACATCTTTTCCTGTATTCCACTCTGTCATAATCTGAGTTATGAGTTGCGTTTTCTTAGCCCAGGACAAATTCTGCTGCAGATCTATATTAATTTTCACCAATGGTGAAAAAATTAAGGTTCTACATTTAGGCAAGAAAAACCAAATGTACCGGTATAGAATAGGGGGTACTGTTATGTATCCAGGTGCAGGCATCTGCATAGCAGCGGCCACTAGGGGGCGTTGGCCTGGACGGTTTTGGCGGGAAACCTAGTTTCGGCAGGAAACCTAGGGCCAACCCCATTGGCTAGCCGCCTACCTGGCCAGGTATATAAGGAGGCCAGGTAGCCCTTGTTCTCCGGTACGAAACCCCCCCCACAATAAAGAGCTGAACACGTACTCCGGCTGGCGTCTCTTCCTTGCGTCAGACCCACACATTACAGTGCCGATGAAGGTGGGATCCTGCTGATAGAAGAGCTGAAGTCACTGGGGGAATGCACCGCGTGCTGAAGGGAAGAGGCATCTTTCTTTCCCCCCCAACGCGACCGCCAGCCACCGCGACCCGGCCACCGTGAGCGACCTGAAACCGGCTCCGGCCACCGCAACCGTGACTTGAACCAAACACTGCAGCAGCCGATGGAAAATCGATGGCACGAACAGGACAATCCCGCGAATTCGACACCCACCACCCGGAGAAATGGGCCCGATATCTGTCGCACGCCAAGCTGTACATGAGATTTAATCAGATCTCGGAGGACGGCTCGAAGGCGGCAGCCCTGCTCTGCATCGGCGGACCTGCACTCCTCGAGGTCGCCGCAAACCTGTTCTCCCCGGACCCCATAGAATCTGTCTCTTACCAAGACCTCGTCGCCAAGCTGAGTGCAAACTTCTGGCCCCGCATGTCTGCACTGGCCTTGAGGTTGCAGTTCGAGAAGAGGGACCAGCGTCCCGACGAGTCCGGGGCCGACTACATCATCGCCCTGCAAGAAGCAGCCGTCGCCTGCAAATTTTCAAACTTGGAGGAGCGGCTACATGACAGGCTGGTTTGCGGCCTACGAGACACGAGGCTGCAGGAGTGCCTGCTCGCGAAAGATGAGGTCTCGCTCCAGGAAGCCCAGGATGCCATCCTGGCCCACGAAGCAGCCTGCGGGGCTGTCCAGGCTGTCCCCGATGTAATTGTGTCTGATAACGGGCCTCAGTTTACCGCTAATGATTTCCAGGCGTTCTTGAAGACAAACTGAATTAGACACGTCACCTCTGTGCCTTTCCACCCATCGACTAACGGGCAAGCTGAACGGATGGTAAGGACGACCAAGGACGCACTCCGGCGCATCATCAGCGGGGACTGGCATCACAGGTTGGCAAAATTTTTGCTCGCACAACACACCACACCGTGCGTTGCCACCAGAAAGAGCCCAGCAGAACTACGATGGGGACGGCGCCTCATCACCAAGCTTGACCGGCTGCACCCTGACCGGGTGGCGGCAAACACTGAGAAGCCACCTACACACAGGGTGCTCAACATGGGGGACCCAGTTTGGGTAAGGAACTATGGGGCAGGTCACACATGGATTCCGGGGACAGTGATTGACAAAACGGGGCCTCTATCCTACATCGTAGGGGTGGAGGGGGATCGACACATCAGGCGACATATTGACCAGCTCAGAGGAAGGGTCCCTGAGTGCACCACACATGCCCAACCTGACAAACACACACCAGAAGAGGCCAGACCAACCGGAAACCACACGGACCCTGAACTAGTGGAAGATGGCCTTCTGCAGCCAGCCCTGCAGCAGCAGCAGGGCATCATCGGTGGCACGAACCCGGCAGCCAGACTTAACCAAGCGCAGGAGCACTGCGAGCCAGATGTGCCGGGCCAGGGAGAAGCCATACCCAGATGGTCCACCAGACCCCACAGGACACCTGCATACCTAGCAGACTATGTGTGCAAGTGATTTCAACTCGTTGTTCGTAATATGTACGCATTGTATATAGTTATGTGTATATAGTTATGTGTGTTATAGTTATAAGGGAAGTTCTTCTCTAAGGGGGGAGGGGTGTTATGTATCCAGGTGCAGGCATCTGCATAGCAGCGGCCACTAGGGGGCATTGGCCTGGACGGTTTTGGCGGGAAACCTAGTTTTGGCGGGAAACCTAGGGCCAACCCCATTGGCTAGCCGCCTACCTGGCCAGGTATATAAGGAGGCCAGGTAGCCCTTGTTCTCCAGTACGAACCCCCCCACACAATAAAGAGCTGAACACGTACTCCGGCTGGCGTCTCTTCCTTGCGTCGGACCCACACATTACAGGTACCTTGCTCAATAGTAGTAACTGTGAGAGGGATCTTGGAGTCCTACTGGACAATCACTTAAATAGGGGGCAACAGTTTGCTGCAGATGCTAAAAAAACCAACACAGTGCTAGGCTGCATTAACAGAAGGATAGAGTCAAGATCACGTGAAGTATTAATACCACTTTACAATGCCTTGGTAAGGCCACACATGGAATACTGCATCCAGTTTTGGTTACCACGATATAAAAAAGATGTTGAGACTCTAGAAAAAGTACAGAGAAGAGCAACAAGGATGATTAGGGGACTGGAGGCTAAAACTTATAAGGAATGGTTGCTGGAATTGCGTATGTCTAGTTTAATGAAGAGAAGGACGAGGGGGGACATGATAGCAGTGTTCCAATATCTCAGGGGCTGCCACAAAGAAGAGGGAGCCAAGCTATTCTCCAAAGCACCTGAAAGCAGGACAAGAAGCAATGGATGGAAACTAATCAAGGAGAGAAGCAACCTAGAACTAAGGAGAAACTTCCTGACAGTTAGAACAATTAATCAGTGGAACAACCTGCCTCCAGAAGCTGTGAATGCTCCAACACTGGAAGTTTTTAAAAAGAGACTGGACAGCCATTTCTCTGAAATGGTATAGGGTTTCCTGCCTGAGCAGGGGGTTGGACTAGATGACCTCCAAGGTCCCTTCCAACATTATGATGATGATGATGATGATGATGATGATGATGATGTCATAGAGCTATATATAATTTGGTGACAATTCATCAGAATTGCTTACAGTTCCACAGGTTCCAAATTCCTTAAGAACAGGACCAAAGACCATGCAATTCACTAGATGATTGCCATTCTTTTTTTGGTTTGCAAAATATAAAAACACAAATTTCCACAGAAGGACTATGCTCAATTGCTTTCTTTTCTTTGCATATGAAATATAAATAAAAGGACTGGTATCAACCTCCTCAATTGCCCTAGAATTAATACATCTGCCCCCCCTATTGGCTGGGGGTGGTATGAGGTTGTACAACCAGCTTCCTGGGAGGAACATGATGAAGAGGCCTTTATATGAGCCACAGAAGGAGCAGATGCAGAGAATTTACTTTTCTCCTCCCCACCAGATAGAACCTCTTGCTACTGGCAGTTATTCCAGTCCAGAGAACAAGAGCTGCCAATTGTTGGTTAAGCAAAAGCAAAGGATGATTGACTTGGCCTGAACCAGATATATAAACAGTTATATAAATGCTGCCTTGAAAAACTGATATCCCTTCTCTCGTCCCTTTTGTAGCTTGTCTTTTTTGATGTGAGCTAGAAGGAAGGGACTATCTCTTATTTGTAATTGAAGTGAAGGGCCACAAGTGTTGTCCAACAAGCAGGATAAAACTATGGGAAGTAAATAGTCAGTTGAATGAGGTAGACACCTCAAGTGATGGATGGTGGGGAGACTAGTCTTACTGGAGGGCAGAGCAATAAGTGCTACATGGTTTGAATGGAGGAACATGCTTTATACCCAATATGAAAATAAATTAGAATTTCCATTCAAGTGTGTTTCTAGAGAGCATCCTTAGTTTTGAAATAATAGAAAATATGTTACCTAGTTTGGTAATGAAACATTCAGAAACTATATTAAAACAAGCTTGGAGAGGAAACCACTGCCAGCATCTTTAGTTGTTGCATTAATAAAAAAAAAAGAGCCGCGGTGGCACAGTGGTTATAATTGCAGGGTAATTCTGCCAACTGCCAGAAGTTCGATTCTCACCAGCTCAAGGTTGACTCAGCCTTCCATCCTTCTGAGGACCCAGATTTTTGGGGGCAATATGCTGACACTGTGAACAGCTTAGAGAGGGCTGTAAAGCACTGTGAAGCGGTATATAAGTCTAAGTGCTTATTGCTATTGCTAGACATATATCAGGTTTGAACAAATATCTTAAGGAGTATTAACAATGACCATTTTATCATTTCATAAACGTCAATGAGTCTCACTCTACTTCATTAGCAAACCTGGATCACAACTCCTGGTATGATCATAAACTTCACTGTCAATAAAACAGCATCTGCCATTAGGGGGAGCCAGTGACTTGAGGTTCAGAAGTATAGTAGCGCCTATCTAAAAATGGGTAAAGAGGCCTTCTGCAGTATGATAATTTCACACAACAAATCATATCCTGAAGTAACTTTATGTCAAATTATAAATTATGTGGAGATCTTGCTTGTCTTGCCATCAAAGAGGAAAGGAAAGGAAAGGAAAGAAGGAAAGGAAAGGAAAGGAAAGGAAAGGAAAGGAAAGGAAAGGAAAGGAAAGGAAAGGAAAGGAAAGGAAAGGAAAGGAAAGGAAAGGAAAGGAAACAGGGGAGTGGAGGGGAGCAGAGGGAAGGAAAGGACCGAAATCTTCTTATCCCAAGCAAGGAAACTCCAAAAATCTTGAGTTTACCCTCCTGGCATTAATTATCATCCCACTCACTTTAGCCTTTCCCTTTTTCAAAATGTTAAGTGTAGAATGCAATGCAGCTGTTGCTTGCTCACAAGATGTACACAGACTCAGCTACTGCTGAAAACAGCTGCTTTGAATTTTCCTTTCCGTAAAAAAATTATTATGCAATGCCTATCTTATCTTTCTGTCCATGCTTTATTGGCAACTCCATGAAGAGAGTAGGAAAATTAAATGTTCCCATATAAGATAATATCTGTAGCTGAGGCTCAAACTATACAGTACTTGGTGTTCTCTAAACTTGCTTGCTTGCTTGCAGATATTTCAAGTGCAAGTGATGATGCCTGTTTGCTGCCTATAGTATATATAGTATACTACATATACTATATACAATATATAGTAGATTACCCTGCTAGTTTTGGTAGGGGTGTAGTTTCCTCTTTGGTAGAAATGGCCATCAATAGATACAAAGACACATCAGCATCAGAGTCATGCAAGCCATGGTATTACCTGTGACACACTATAGAAGTGAAAAATGGACTTTAAAGAAGCAGGATAGGAAAAGTGTTGATGCTTTTGAACTTTGCTGTTGGGGAAGATTTCTGAGAATATTGTGGAGAGCTAAGAAAACAAACAATCATCCAACAAATCAACTCAGAATTCTCACTTGAAGCACAAATCACGAGGATCAAATTATCTGATTTCACACATACTATGTGTGGGAAAAGTAGAAGGCAAGATAAAAAGAGTAACTCTGGATGAACCCAGTTACAATGCACCATTGGGCTATTTGAAAACAGATTAGGGATATATTGTCATGGAGAAAAACTTTCTATGTGGTTGCTAGAAGTAAAACAATGATACAACATCAGAATTCTAGCTAGGGTGTAAGGATTATACCCCAGCCAGAAGGTTTATTGCTACTGAAAACATGGAATATAGAACATAGAACAGGGGTCTTCAAACTCAGCCCTTTTATGACTCATGGACTCCAACTCCCAGTGTGCCTGGCTGAGGAATTCTGGGAATTGAAGTCCATGAGTCATAAAAGGGCTGAGTTTGAAGACCCCTGACATAGAATAATGGAGTTTGAAGGGACATGGAGGATTTCTGGTCTAATTCCCTGCTTGAGTAGGAGACCCAATACCATTTCAGACAAGTGACTGTCCAGTCTCTTCTTAAAAGCCTCCAGCAATAGGGCATCCACAACTTCTGAAGGCAAGCCATTCCACTGGTTAATTGTTCTCACCATTAGGAAATTTCTCCTTAGTTCTAAGTTGTTTCTCTCCTTAATTAGTTTCCACCATTGTTTCTTGCCTTGCCTTCTGGTGCTTTGGAAAATAGGTTGACCCCCTCATCTTTGTGGTCGCCTCTTAAATATTGGAAGACTGCTATCATTTCTCCCCAAGTCCTTTTCACTAGACTAGACATACAATTCCTGCAACTGTTCTTCGTATGTCTTAGCTTCCAGCCTCATAATCATCCTTGTTGCTCTTTTCTCTACTCTTTCCAGTGTCTCAACATCTTTTTGCAGCACATTTCACCAAATTTGCATGTTGAATTTCTCTAGAGTGAAGGCTAAGGTGTCCTTCTTTTTTCTAACACTGTAAACTATTTTTTTCTTTATCCTTTGTCACTGGAAGCTGTGAATGCCATTTTAAAATGTGGACTAAGAGCTAATGCTATGAGCAGATAATTTGTTATGAAACTTTGCTTAACCACATAGAAAACATTAATGTTTGCTTTTCATGAAAATAGTGATTCGTGTAATCTGGTGAATTTCAAATTCAACCCACGCAGCGAAGTGTTCTCCTGCTTCTAGATCCTAGTTTGGCTTCTTCCCTTGCAGAAAGTTTAAAAGAGCTGTCCAGACCATAAACTTTAGTGATATAAAGCTGCCAACAGCCAAACAGTCACGTAAATCTCCCTACTAAAAAGTAGAAGATAATGGAAAACTTTCCACTGTAAAACCTGAAGGCCAAATTGTTTTTCTCCTGGCAGACCTCTTGTCCTGACATGTTTTGATCTCCTTCTTGTAATTGTCCTCCAACTCTCTTTGATGGCAATCAGATCAGCTATCCAGAAGGAACATTGTTTTCCAGCTTACCACAATCAAATTAGTTCAGCATTTTAATTAAATAAATTCTTTGGTGCTCAGTCCACTCATGTGAAACAATGCTGTGCTGATCTTCTAGATTTGTATGGTTTTCAACATTTAGTTTAATGGAAAAGGGATGACTCTCAACTTCTGTTTCTAAAAAAGAAAAAAACTTTTCAGTGAAAGTTTCATGGGTGGGGTTCTTTCACATCTTGCAATGATAAAGTAACTCCAAACCCAAAGGAAATTTCGAAATAAGTTCTAAAGTAACCCTAAAATGGAATGGAAAAATTGTACTTTTGACAGAGGGAAAACTTTCAGGAACTTAGGAGGTAACCTTTAGCTAGTATTATTTGAAATAATTAATGGAGGGAGGGGAGGTCCACGTCAATTTTATTAGGACAAGTAAAAAGGATTTTAAAACCAATGCTTTTCCTGTTGTGGATGGAACTGGAACCCTGAGGTATATATTTTTTGGAAGCCACAAATGGACTGAAATAGGTTTCCAATAATAGCTGTTATTAGTTGATGGATAGATGCATCCGTTTATTTGAATGGTTCATTGTCCCTCTCAAAGATTAGATTAAAATATACATTAGGAAATGTATGTTAGTGTATGAAATCTGTTCATATGGTGTATTTTATTGCACATTTCCCTATTATTCCTAGGAGTGAGTTCATGTACATGCTTCTCAGTTGCACTTACTGAGTTGCATTAAATGAATCATTGATTCTATTATTATTTTTTTCTGTTATTTGTTTACTCCAGTATCTGTCAGTTGATTTTCTTGAGCCAGGAATTAGAAGTCAAACAACACATCAACATTTTCAGGTCACAACTGAACTGTTTGATCTGGGAGGATCCAGTCCAAGTTCATGGTTCACACATGATGGTAAACAATAAGTCATTGAGGGTGCTAATGATAGTCCAGCAAAAGTTAGATTTTGAAGAAGCAGGAAGAATACTGATTATTTGAAATTTGGAGTTGGAGAAAACCTCTGAGAATATTATGGACTGGAGGCTAAAACATACAGTTGCAAGAATTGGGTATGCCTAGTCTAGTGAAAAGAAGGATCAGGGATGACATGATAACTGTTATGTATTGAGCTTGTAGTATTACACCACGTGCGTTGCTGGAGAGCTAATGGCTCTCCAGCAACTCAGACAGGCCGACTCCAGTCCTGCAATTGGTCAGCCCCAGGCGGCAAGCACGGGTTCAAACCTATTGGCTGCCACCTTAGGGCTAGGCTATATATTGTGGCTGGGTGCGACCCAAGCTCAAGTACAGTTCCAGCAAGAATAAAAGAATGAGTTTCTCTGTACTCAGCCTTGTGTCGTCATTCCTGCTCACCAGAGCCCACGACATAACAATAACAGTGTTCCAATATCTAAGGAGCTGCCACAAAGAAGGGGTGGGGGGTGTCAGCCTATTTTCCAAAGCCTGATGGCAGGATAAAAAGTAATAGGTGGAAGCTAATCAAGGAGAGATCCAAGCTATCATTAAGCAGAAATTTTCTGACAGTGAGAACAATCAGTGGAACAGCACTCACGCCATCGCCCTAGTCCTAGGCCTTCAGCTGGGTTTTATAAAACCTTTTTGCTTTAGGCCTCCACCGCCGTGTGGAAAACAAAAAAAAAAGGTTCAATCAATCAATTAATTTCAACTTCTTGTGGGGAAAAAGAAGATCTCACAGAGTTGGAATTGATTGATTAAACTTTTTAGTCCCACCCAATCTGCTGCTACCACTGCAGCCACACCCACCCAATGGGCCACACCCACCCAATGGGCCACGCCCACCCAATGGGCCATGCCCACCCAGCACCCGATGATACATAAGTGGGTTTTGGGTTACAGTTTGGGCACTCGGTCTCTAAAAGGTTCGCCATCACTGGTATAGTGTCTCCTGCTTGAGTAAGGGTTTGGACTAGAAGACCTCTAAGGTTCCTTCCAACTCTGTTATTATGTTAAACAAATTGGTTAAACAACGAGCGCATCATTGGAAAATCTGAAGGACTGACACAGATCTTGGAGAAAAGCTGCCTATGTGATCCCCAAGAGTTGACACTGATTTGATGGCATATAACCAATCAATTCCTATAATTTAGTAAGGATATTAAAATACAATCCTAGAGTATTTTGAAAGGACAAACCTATAATGACTTCTAGTAATCATAGTATTGTTTTCAAGAAGTTTGGAGATCAATCTGTTTTGATCTGCTCACAATTATCCCAAATCATGATGACTTCTGGGCTTGAAGTTTGCTGGACTTAAACTCAGTCAAAACCAGTTAAGTCCTTTGAGCTAAACTATTCTTTAGCTAGGTTTTTATCAAGTTAATACTAGAATCCTGTGTGTTAACCAGCACTTTCCACTCCATGACAGACTATATCAGAGAAGGCTAAGACCAAATAGGAGTATTGCTGCTTCTTTTTTGCCATCTTCACTGAGGAGCTACATTTTATTTAAAATGTATATTAGCAGAAATGCTTATTGTTTTCTCTGTCACATCTCTACAGGTCTAACTACATAAAGAACTATCACAGTTTGTTTAGCCTGTCCTGATTCTCAAGGAACTGGGAATGGTTAAAAAGTATAGCACAGAATCCTTTTGTTTTATAGAATTATTCTGAATTCTTCCCTGCTATGATGGGTGAACATAGCTAGTCCCTTTGAAATAATGGCATACATTTATAGCAGATGTTCCTAAAACCAAATATACAAATCAAAGATGTGATATATTTGTGAATACTATTACGTCTGAGATTCTGAAAACTCTTAATAATTTCCAACCAACCATTTTTTAAAAACCAACCATATAGCTTCTTCACCCTGATGCAATGATGTACCTCTTATTGTATGCCAAGGACAACGTTGCCTTGATCTTACTCTAAGGCAGCTTATTGCACCCTAAAGATGGATTTAGGTACTCCTGCATGGAAATGGTATATTCCTTGTTACACCTGCTCAAAATTTTCATGCAGATAAGAGTGCATGAAGGAGGTGGTTAGCTCCAGTGAGCAAGGCAGATCAGTTATGGGATTGCTCCCTTGTGTCTACAAGAGTCACCAGGTTCTTTGACTATTCTGACCAGAACTCCAGTTTCAGTAGCCATTTTCCTTGCAGTTCCTGATTCATGGACACCCATTCACCCCATTCTTACTCTTGGTATCAGCAGTGGCGTAGCGTGGGTTGTCAGCACCCGGGGCAATTTGCGCCCCCTAACCCGGTGACGTCATGGCACCGCCGAAAAGACGCGCCCCGCAGCGGCGTAGACTTTCCAAGAAGAGTCGCGCGCATGCGGGATGCTTCCGGGTCCCTCTCGAGGGCGGCTGGGCGGGGCTCCGACCTGCAAGAGCCGCTGCATTCAAGCTCGCACGTGAGCCCCGCTAAATAAAGCCACGCATGCGCACGAAGCTAGGCCAGCCGGCCGGCGGGTCCATCTTCGCTCGGCCAAGCCTGCCGGGGTGCCTGCGGGGCGCTTGCGGTTGGCCTGAGCCTGGGCGGAGAGTTGGGCGCTTCTATTTATTTTATTCAGTTTATGTGGCCGCCCATCTCACCTGCCGGACTCGTTTCGCTTTGCAAGAAAGAGCAGCTCGAGAGCGGAGCCAAGATGACTCTGTGCAGCCCTTGGGGCTCCCTGAGCAGCTCAGTGCGAGCGCGCCCCCCCAGATGTTGCGCCCGGTGCGGCCGGCCCCCCCTGCACCCCCCACGCTACGCCACTGGGTATCAGTTCCACTTGTGCTGTATATAAATTTGGTGGTCCATGGAGCTTAATTTATGCATTAAAGTCATTAAAGCATTAAAGCTTTAATGCATATATAAATATTATTAAATGATAGCATTAAAGAGGGCTATCTATTGTAAGAAAGACTAGAATCAGCAATTCCAAGGCCATCTGAAGGATGGATCAACTTATCATTTGTACCTGCATATACAGAAAATTTCAAACTCCTAATTTTCAATGGCACATATCCAGTGCTGCATGCATCTGGACTACCATTGGTTGGTAGTCAAAAGCTTAAAAAAAAGAACCCTCTTAACTCTCTGCTGCCACTTAGTAATTCATAGGCTTTCTGGATGACAAACAAATAACCTGAAAATTCACATGAATTCACCTGGAAGCACCCCACAGCTCAATATATAGCTATATAATAATGATAACTTTATTGTCACTTTGAATGTACACCAATCGGCATACATCAAAATGAAATTTCGTTGCATACAGCTCTCAAAGGGTCACCACCTCCGATATATACTTCTTGTTCGTGGCCCGCTCAAATTTCACATTGTCCATTTTAGTCTCTAGGGAGTGAACGATGGCACACAGGACAGATGGAAATGGGGCTCCATGTGGATTAGCCCTCAAATTCGCTTGTATTCTGACAACCTCGCCTTCTTTCCTTTTTCTGATGCTGACTCTTCCACCTTTTTCTTAAAGAGGCCTTGCTTCTTTTCGCCCCTGGAGCACGCTGCTGCTGCCGCCACCAACTCCTCCAAAAGCCTCTCTCTCTTCCTCTGGGCCTGCCGACAGCCTCATCCAGTTGCACCTGTAAGCCGCCCTGAGTCTTCGGAGAAGGGCGGGATATAAATGGAATTAAAATAAAATAAAATAAAAATAAGCTCCAGGTCCTCTCCTCCTCTGCCTCCTCTGGAAACAGCCCTGATTTGCAATACAATCCATCACTGGGCCAGCAGTCAGATCTTGCTGCTGGTAGAACAAATTCAAACAGTGCCAATGACTTTTAACGGTCTCACCAACAGTTCCAAAACAACTAGAAACTCGCCATGCCAGCAAAGATTGTTGGTCATATGTCGTATGTTACCTTAGTTCCACCATGTTGCTCAAACACATTAAAATCTTCCTGATCATGTGGCCTATAGCCCTTACTATCCCTCCCAAAACTATTTGACTTCAAGAGCCAATGCAGCCACAGCCATTCCAGGCACCGCCATCTTAGATCTACGAATCTAATAATCCTACAAATCCAAAGAAGAACACTTATGCAGTGACTACCTCTGGACAGCACAAATCTGGATGATTAATAGTTGCAATTAAGAGCCAAACTCTTTATTGCCCTATAGGTAAAGCTAAATGTTCCCCCGCACATGCGTGCTAGTCGTTTCCAACTCTAGGGGCTCAAAGACATTTCAAAGCCGAAGAGCCAGCACTTGTCCGAAGACGTCTCCGTGGTCATGTGGCCGACATGACTAGACGCCAAAGGCACACGGAACGCTGTTACCTTCCCACCATAGTGGTCCCTATTTTTCTACTTGCATTTTTACGTGCTTTCGAACTGCTAGGTTGGCAGAAGCTGGGACGAGTAACAGGCGTTCACTCTGTTACGCAGCACTCGGGATTTGACCCACCAAACTGCTGACCTTCTGATCGACAAGCTCAGCGTCCTAACCCACTGAGCCACCGCGTCCCTTAGATAAATCACCAGGTCCTTCAAAAAAGGGGGGATGGGGAAAAGTGCAGGTCTATACAAGCATTATTCTAGTAGACATTTTGTTTAGTGACTAGTGATGACTTTTTTCTTTGTTTGTGATTTTGGAATTTCACCCAGGGGAAACCAATCCTATGAACAACAGCAGAACATAGTCCTATTATGGCTGTGCAGTAAGAGCACTCTGTGGGACCAGCCACATTTAGTTTCTAAAACTTGGCAAATTTAAGATGTATGGACTTCAACTCCATACATCTGACTTGGAAATTCTGAATAACACATTCTGTTCTAATTTAGCTAAAATAGGTTAGGAAAGGTTTTATTTTTTAAAACTCATGGTCTCTTGTAACTCAGTTTTTTTTGTGTTATAGAATGCACCAGAATGGCGTTCCGGCACATTTTTTTTGATAGATTTTCCAAGTTTTAAAAATAACTTTTGAAAATTTGATGTTTGGTCCACGTGGACTTGAATCGCCCTGTCAAGCATAGCAGGTCAGCAGCAAAATCATTAAAATAGTGCATGAAGGCTGCTTGTGTGTCAAATCCGATGCATGCATACTTCATCTGCGCTAGTTGTGATGGCGCTGGTCGGCTTGTGGCACTGCTCGGCTTGTGATTGGTCATGTGGCCATGCACTGAGTGCTTACTGTGGGTGGTGACCATTATGTTCTGTTACACAACTGATGTGTGTGGGTATGTGTACAGTGATTGACTATGTGCAAAAGGTAAATAATTTCTTATTTTAAAAAATCGGTGAATTGAAAATCTTTTTTAAATTTTTAGTGTAAAAGTGTGACCAAAAATTTAAAAATGGAAAAAATTACCAATTACTTCTCAACCACCTGTCCTGCTAATAAAAAGGCCAGAATATTAACAGGCACAATGACAGAACACACAAAAATAACGACCCTGTTGATATTTCTGAATCTGATCTTGAGAAGCAAAGCCAAACTACAAATGAGTGGCTGGACTGCTGGACCTATGATCAAAAAAAATGATTTTTGCTTGAAAAATGAGTTGAAATGAAAATGGAAATGAAATTTTCCAAAGAATGGACCAACAATGAGATAACCTATTCTGACAAAGATGGGAAGCAACAGTTGAGCTCACTTCAAAAAAAATTTTTTGATCACAGAGAATCTGCTGCACATAAAGTAGCATTAAAAATAGTTGCTGAAAGCAAAAAAAAATGACTCTTGAGAATATTTTTAATGTCATTATCTCACGAAAAAATAATAACTGCAAATATTTTTGAACTGCATATAAAGTATCAAAGGAAAATCAATCATTGCATCATTTTGAAACTGAAATTGATCTGCAAGAACTGAACGGGGTTGAAATGGGTTGTATTCTTCATTCTACAAATGCGTGTATTAACATTGTTAATCATACAAGTGAAGAAATGAGGAAAACTGTGGTTAAAGAAATTGTTCAATCCAATAATAAAATTTCATTGATAATTGATGAATCAATCACAATAAGCAAAAAACCTACCCTCATACTATATGTGCAATGCTGTATTGAAGGTTTTGGAATGAATTCACCAATAATAAGCCTTGGTGGAGCAGTGGGCTAATGCCTCCTTAAGTAACACCAGCTGCCTGCAATTAGTGCAGGTTCGCATCCCACCAGGCTCAAGGTTGACTCAGCCTTCCATCCTTCCAAGGTAGGTAAAATGAGGACCCAGATTGTTGGGGGCAATTAAGCTGACTTTGTAATAATGCCGCTTGGGGTGTGTGTGAAAGCCCTAATAAGCAGGCATATACATAGAATGAAGGCTACTGCTAAGCTTGTAAGCCGCCCTGAGTCTTCGGAGAAGGGCGGGATATAAATGGAATTTAAAAAAAAATTGTTTTAGGACTTGGTAGAACTTGAAAAAGTAACAGCAGAAGCAGTATTTGATTCCTTATTCCAATGTCTCCACTCTTAGGGGATGACAGAAGTTTATTTTTAAAAAATTGGTTTCTCTGGTGTGCAACAGCGCTGCTGTGATGTTAGGGTATAAAAGTGGAGTGAAAAAATTGCTGTCAGAACATTTTCCTTCTATTATAGTTTAGCACTGTGCTAATCACAGACTAGAATTATCAATATGTGATGCTGTCAAGGAAACTTCAGGAACAAATAGATTCAAATCATCTATTGATAAACTTTACATCATATACCATGCTTCGGCAAAGAATAGTAGAGAGTTGCATTTATGTGCAGAATTACTGGGGGCTGAGCTGCTGAAAATTGGAAGAATTTTAAGTACCCAAAGGGTTCATCTACTTTGCATACAGTTTTGGCTATCCAAAATTTTGAATCCCTTGTGTATCATTTTGAAGAAGCAATGCATGATCCTACAAGAGCTAAAAATGATAAATGCACATGATGGCTTGAAAAGAAAAATCACATCTACACAATTTTTATTGGACCTAGGATTGATGTGTGACACTCTCCAAGAATTATCAGAATTAGGTTTGGACCTACAGGACCACAACATGGACCTGTACAAGGCAAATAAGAAAATAAAAATACTGGTACAAGTTTTTGAAGAAAGAAGACAGAACTTTGGGCCCTATTATAAATGCGCTGTTGCTGCTGTATGTGATCTTTGCTTCCATGAGGTTTTACTTTACAAAAAAGATTCAAGAAAGGATCCTCCCATTGACCCAAGTACATTTTATACAAAATTGAAAGAGTCAATCAAAAAAAGATTGCTTGATAGCAAAGACAATGAGTTGGTGTATTGATCTCGCATACTTGATCAAAAACATTGGCCTGAAGATGTTTAATACTCAACTGACATTTGGAGAAATAGAAATTAGAGACTTGTCAATCAGACTGCAACTAAATGAAAGAGAAATGATTTGTGGATCCCGTAAACACATTCTTGAAAAGACATATCCAGAAAAACTGTTGTATTTGATACAGACTCTGAATACCATTCCCATTTCTTCAAATGAATGTGAACATGGGTTTTTGCAGATGAATCTAATTGCCACCCCAACAAGAGCTTCGTTAAAGACTAAGACAATTTCAGCACTTTGTTATCAAACTTGTTGGACCACCTCTGAGACTTTTTGATCCTTCAAAGTACATTGATGTGTGGTTACTCAGAGGACAACATTCAGTCATAGATACTAACAGCAAGCAAAGGAGTCAAGATTTGCCGGATGAGAATTGGACAAAACTTTGGAATTTACTATGAACATTTGCGTTAAATACAATAAATTAAATTTATGTTAAGAACCGAATATATAATTTTTAAATAAAAGATTAAAAAGATGTGAGTTCCGGCACCTTTTTTCTTACAAAAAGCACTGTGTAAACTCAATGCTAAAGCAAAGTAGAGTTGGATTGGACCTAACTGTATGCTGGTGGGGAATTCTGGGAGTTGAAGTCCACGCATCTTTAAGTTGCCAAGTTTGAAAAACACTTGATTAAGGATGATGGGAGCCGTCCCCAATTCTGGGGCATGAGGAAAGCATAGCAAAAGTGGTAGATATGTTCTTAGATGGAAATTCCAAAAGCAAAGAATCCTCTACAGCAGGAGTGTCAAACTGCTGGCCCATGGGCTGGACATGTCACCAGGAAACTGTGCCCACCCCATTGCCAGCAATAGAGAAAAAGCTCCGATATGTTGCGCGACATCATGTGATGTTGCGAGTTTGACATGTCTGCTCTACAATATACCGTTTTCTGGTTAGTAATGAAATTCCTGGGTCTAATGTAGTGTAAACATGCTTCAGGCCTCCTAAGTCATTCTGACATTTTCTTGGCAAGTCCAATGTTTTCTTATGTACATTAATATCAACAGCTTCTGTGTATTTTAACAATGTCATATTTCACACTGTTTCTAGCCGATCTTGTATTAAGTTTTTGGAGCTGGAGACTTTGGAAGGATCACTCCTTATATGGATAAAAGGGGCTATTTAGAATAGAATAGAATAGAACAGAACAGAATAGAATAGAACTGGAAGGGACCTTGGAGGTCTTCTAGTCCAGCCCCCTGCTCGAGCAGGAGAACCTATACGATTCCAGACAAGTGACTAGACTCTAGCCTCTTCTTAAAAACCTCCAGTGATGGAGCAGCCACGATATCTGGAGGCAAGCTGTTCCACTGGTTAATTGTCCTCACTGTTAGGAAGTTTCTCCTTAATTCCAGGTTGCTTCTCTCTGTGGTCGGTTTCCAAGTATAACTGTAATTTACTGATTGGCTAAAGTGATGTTTTGTCAACCGTGGCAATTTGAATATGTGCAGATGCTGCTGGCTAGGGAATTCTGGGGTTTGAAGTTCGTAAATGAAGTCCCTGGGCTAAAGGTTGCCTGTTTGCATCTTTGCTAATTGTGATATGTCTTGTCTCAGGAAGATAAACTTACTATTAATTGATAACCAAGAGGAGGAAGGAAAGAAACCATTTTTTTCTCTTGCAAACTAAAGCATAAAAGTCTTCCTAATGAAAATGTACTGTAGAGGTAGTTCTCGTTAAGTAACCACAATTTTGATCAACAACTTGGTCATTACATAAAGTGGTTGCTAAGTGAAATATCATGATTTTACAACCTTACTTCAGCTTTCCTTTCCTTTACAGACCTGTGAAGGTCATAAATATGGGCAAAATTATTTTTTCATCTTATAGTAATTGTGAACAATTGTTATATGAGGCAATTGCTAAAATTATTAGACATTCCTTGATACTTATAAACCACCTGATAATTGGGACAGGAGCCTTATTTTGAACCCATTGCTCTTTCTCATATACTTTGTATTAAACCACGATTTATTGAATTGGCCAGTTTATACTAAACCAGAAATTATGGGTTGCAAACCACAGTGATAGTGTATAATGCAACATATGAAGTTAAAGCCACACAAAGCACATTGTGGTTTAGTGCTAGATGTGAACCGGCTCATTCCTTGGCAGCTATAAAAGAGAAGGAACCTTTTTCAGGTTGAGCAGCACTAAATTCAAATCATGCATTGAAACTATTTCAATGTACTTTTCTGCCTTCTGAAGACGATCTAAAGATTTCTGATACTCTTGCTGAACTCATAATAAATTAAAATTTCGCTCTTTGAATTTGTTTCTACAAATTAAAATGAGCTTGGCAGTGATGAGCTGAGTTTTAGAAGGATTGTCAGTACAGCCAAAAAAGGGGGAGAAAAGTAAGAATGAGAAACAGCTTAATTAGACATGTAGGTTGGAAGTTCAATAATTCTGGGCACTCTTTAGGCTTTGTCTTAGAGAGAGTTTTATTCTAAATATAAACAGACACAGATGGTAAAAGTCACTGCTGTCAGAAAAAAATACATACTATGGAAAATAAAATGCCAATGAAAGATCTGAAGCTTTTCATAAGAGTAACTCTGTGACTTTTGATGGGGCCTTGTAGCAAAAGAGCCATGTTAGTCTACGGTGGCAAAAATCAGGAATCTGGAAGCACTTTTTCAGCTAATATTATTTATTAAAAGGCATACTCTTTCAATGCATCTAATGAAATGAACTGCAGCTCATGAAAGTGTTTGCTTTTTAATCAGATTTGATAGTCAGAAACAATGCTGCTATCCTTCTGATTCTCTTGGGACAGAGAATGTAGGAATAGTAGTAGCTTTGTTTATTCTGCACTCATTACAAAATGTAATATAAAGTTAGAATAAAATAAGAATAGATAAGAGTAAGATATTACTAGGAATCATTATGCCATCATATAAAATAATATTAAATAATACTAACCTCTGCACATTCAAAGTGACAGATCAGACATCTATACAGATTGAAGAAATGAATAAACAATGAATAAATGAAAAATTACTACGTTCCATCCTCTGCTCCAGATATTTCCTTCCTATTCTTGAAAGAGAACTATCTCTTTTCTTGCTTCTCTTTCTCTCTTATTTTTGCCCAGTGAAGAGTCCTGAGGTTGTATCAAACTACTAAGAATATACCATTGCAGGCTCTATGCCACTTTCACTTTAACCATTCTTCCATTGTACAAGCCAGGAGCATTCTAATTCCGGGAAGCTGGCAGGTATCTGTTTCCTTTACAATTTAGTGCAGCGTTGCTCAAGCTCAGCAATTGTAAGATGTGTGGATTTCAACTCCCACAACACCCCTCCACCATGCTCACACCAAGATGAAGCATAGATTTCAAGGATCCCTAGCTCTAGCTCTAACTCTACCATCACCAGACTTTCTGTGGGATGTTATGATTGATGCCAGTTATAAAAACTGTTAATTCAGTTTAGGCATAGGTTTGAAAAAGGTGTTGAGACTCTAGAAAGAGTACAGAAAACAGCACCAAATATGATTAGGGAGGCTAAAACATATGAAGAACAATAACAGGAATTGGGTGTGTCTAGTCTAGTGAAAAGAAGAACTAGGGGCGACATGATAGCAGTGTTCCAATATTTGAGGGGTAGCCACAAAGAAGAAGGATCAACCTAGTCTCCAAAGTCCCTGAAGACACAACAAGAAGCAATGGAGGGAAACTAATAAAGGAGAGAATCAACCTAGAAATGAGGAGAAATTTCCCGACAGTTAAAACAATTAATCAGTGGAATGGCTTGCCTTCAGAAATTGTGGGTGATCCATCACTGGAGGTTTTTAAGATGAGATTGAATTGAGGCAGGCCATAAAGAAAGATACAAAGAATACATAAAAATGCTGCATGTCATAAAAGTGAGGTAGGACATAAAAGTGAGGCATGAAGAAAAATGCGTGTATTAGTTAGAAGAAGAACAAGGAAATGGAGAATGCCAAACCACAATTTCAACTGTAGGGCACACCTCGTAGGCCAGCACAAAGTTCAGTTACAGTAACCACATAGGTCTCACTTGTAGCTAAACCACAAATGGAAGGCCAGAAACTTAGATGCTTAGCAAGACACCTGTGACCTTTGCTACAGACAAGGTTGCACAATATGTTGTTGTTGTTAGTTGCGAAGTCGTGTCCGACCCATCGCGACCCTATGGACAATGTTCCTCCAGGCCTTCCTGTCCTCTACCATCTTCTGGAGTCCATCTAGGCTCACGCCTACTGCTTCAGTGACTCCATCCAGCTACCTCATTCTCTGTCGTCCCCTTCTTCTATTGCCCTCAATCTTTCCCAGCATTAGGCTCTTCTCCAGTGAGTCCTTCCTTCTCATTAGGTGGCCAAAGTATTTGAGTTTCAGCTTCAGGATCTGGCCTTCTAAAGAGCAGTCAGGGTTGATCTCCTCTAGGACTGACCGGTTTGATCGCCTTGCAGTCCAAGGAACTCGCAGGAGTCTTCTCCAGCACCATAGTTCAAAGGCTTCAATTCTTTGGCGCTCAGCCTTTCTTATGGTCCAGCTTTCACTGCCATACATTGCAACTGGGAAGACCATAGCCTTGACTATACGCACTTTTGTTGACAGGGTGATGTCTCTGCTTTTTAGTGTGCTGTCTAGATTTGCCATGGCTTTCCTCCCGAGGAGCAAGCGTCTTTTAATTTCTTGGCTACAGTCCCCATCTGCAGTGATCTTGGAGCCCAGGAAAATAAAATCTGTCACTACCTCCATTTCTTCCCTATAATTTAGCATCACAAAGGGGGGCTAGGGATGAGCTAGAAGAGGGCCTAGAACTCATGTAACCAATCAGAGCTCATAAGTTACATTTCCGTGTTTTGCTACTTGTGGAGACTATATATGTACTTGCTTTTCCATGAAAAGGTGTTCAGACATTGACATTGCTTTTTGTTTTGAACCTTTTGCGCGCAAAATAAAACAAACTTCTTTTGATTCTGAGGTCTGAGTCTATTGATTCTGCAACAGAATAGCTATTTTTCTGAAATGGCTTAGGGTCTCCTGCTTGAGCAGGGGGTTGGACTAGAAGACCTCTGAGGCCCCTTCCAACTCTGTTATTCTTAAGCATACAGTAACGTTAATCCTGACAGTATATTATGATGATTATTTTGGGGGGAAGCAATCCCTGTTATAACAGGAATATAGACAATTGATAATCATTAAAAATTCACTGCAAAGCTAATTCTCAAATAGAAAGGAAAAAAAATTAAACCTCGGTGATAAATTTTACCTAAGATTACTATAAAAAGTGAAAGTTTTTTTCACTAAAATATGTGGCTATCTTGATAAACAGACATCTAGGATCTGCTTCAGTGAAGATGCCTTTTTTCCCGAAGCTGGCATTTATTTTTTATTTATTTATTTATCAAATTTAGAAATCTCCCATCTCCCTCACCAAAGAACTCTGGGCAGTATACAAATAAAATGTTTAAAAAAACATAAAACTAAATATATTTTTTTTAAAAAAAATAGGCAAGGATAGTTAAAATTCAGCATTAAAAGTTGATTTAAAAGTGGGAAGAGGGCTAACCAGCCCCATGGCCGCTATGGGCCCCAAGCAAGATGGCAGGATCAGGTCTTTAGACATTTCTGAAAGGCTGAGAGACTGGGGGCCCACCTTGCCTTGGGTGGGAGGGGAGAATGTTCTCTACAATAGTGGAGAAGGCTCTCTTTCTGGACCCCACATTTCAGAATTCTTTAGCCTGTGGGGTCTGCAATATACCATCCCTGCCTGACCTTGGTGGGACAGACTGATGTAATGGGGCAAAGACAGTTCTATAGGTAATCCAGCCCCATGCCATGATGCCCAACAGCAATTACAGAAATATATCTAATGTTTTGCTGAAATATTTTTTTATCAATATTAGTTCTGCAATAACAGAGAACAATTTTTTCTGCACTAACAATTGAAATGTTAAAGCAATAAAGCAGGGCTTTTCAACCTTGTCACTCATTGTACCACTTTTAGGATATGGCAACATCCAAGTACCACCAGTCGCCTAGCAAGGTGTCAAAAACTTGATGACCAAAAAAAAAAAGGAAAAAAGTGATGTAGTACAGGTAGTCCTCGACTTACAACAGTTTGCTTAGTGACTGATCGAAGTTACAATGGTACTGAAAAAAGTGCCCCCCAGGCCACAGCTGAGCAAGACACCTGCCTGCCCATCTGGTGACACTCTTCCTCCTGTCTGAGGTTTTCATTGTTGTGAGTATTTCTGTTGAGGATTGACAGTGTGGGTGGGGTGGGGGCTGTTTGGTTTTTATTCCCCCTGTCTGGTGGGTGGTTGCAGCAGGTTTTGGTCACTTCACATGACCCTTAAACACTGTGACCGTCATAAATATGAATCATTTGCCAAGCATCTGATGTAAATCAGAAGACCCTGGAGATGCTGCAACATTCCAGCTAATCGGCGCTTCTTCTGGGCTCAGAAGCACCAGGATCAGTGCCGAGCTCCAGCTGGAGACTCTGAGCCCTGACAGCCCCGCAGCTCCAGCCATCTCTCACTCAGGCTTGTGCATTGCTGCCAGCAGTTCAACTCATTGCCCTCCCCCATTACCACTTTTCTAGGATGGTCGCGTACCACCTGCCAGGTGCCAATGTACCACAGGTGGTACCCGTACCACTGGTTGAAAAGCCCTGCAATAAAGGCATATCTATAGCATGTAACAACAATTTGGTAGAGTTGGCTAGCAGATCGAACAGCGAAGGTTGTAAAGAACTATTTGTTTTTCCTTGAAAATGTTTTGCTTCTCATCCAAGATTTGCTTCTTGGATGAAAAGCAAAATGTCTTCAAACAAAGAAAGTCCAGTTGCCTCTTGAAAAAGCACCTTTGGGACAACCCTGACCTGAATGACTGAGTATCTCCATAGACACTCAAGTTGAGAATATGAGTTTTTTCCCTTAACCAATAAACAGCTGTATCTCCTATTCATCAAAGGGCGTTTACCAAAAAAATATCCGCCCCAATGAATTCAGAAGTAAATAAATTCCTAAATGTGAAAGTATTTTGTTGTTGAAATTTCTGTAAGATTATGCTGCCCTTCCCTTTTCAATAAAGTTAATGGACCGTCTCTCAGAATGCTGCTGTTGCATACAATTGTCTGTAAAAAGTTTGATGCAAAGCTGAAGGTATATGCGTAATAAGTACATGTAGATTTCCATAAGATATGACCCATCATTCACTGAATAACTCAAAATCATCTAGGTTTGCGTGACACAGCCATAAAGCATATTTTCCAAACCACAGTGGTTGAATTAAGACAATTCCTTCAGCCAAAACCAAATTATTTTCATCTTAACTAAGCATAATGTGTAACCCTGGCCTGAATATTAGAAAATGTCATAGCAAATAATTAAGACATAATACAGGGAAAAATTCCAGAAATATCTAGAGTAGCCTGAGCATGAAAGTTCATTTAGAGTAAAGGAGAACAAGATTTAAAGGAAGGCATTGGAATAGGGTTTATTACCAGGAATTGCCTTCCAGAATCAAATGGCCGGGTTCACATATAACCTAAATTTTAATTTAATTTGACAGGGTTTCAACTAGTAGTATATTTTTGAACACATTGGGTCACTTAGGCTGACTGAACAAACTACATTTTCCAAATGTGAATGCAGCCTATGGAAGACTAGTAGGTCAGTGTAGGTGCTACTTCCAAAGACCAAAATTTATTCTTCAAGTTGGTTCCATGGACTTCCTAGAGCTATGGAGTAGGAAGGTATTTCAAGTCTAATTCCCTGCTCAGTTCAGACATCCAAATTAACATTTTAGAATTTGCTAGGAAATCCTAATTTCACAAACAAGAAAGAGAGAGAGAGAGAGAGAGAGAGAGAGAGAGAGAGAGAGAGAGAGAGAGAGAGAGAGAGAGAGAGAGAGGGGGGGGGGAGAGAGAGACAGACACAGAGACAGAGACAGACACAGAGACAGAGACAGAGACAGAGACAGAGACAGAGAGAGACTTATAGCAACTGATAAATATTGCTATATAGAATATAGGAATTGTGGTTAACAGGGAGAAAGCAGATCTGCTTAACTCATACTTTACATCAATCTTCATGCAAAAAGAAACCATAGCCCAACATACCCAAAAAACCACTGTAAAAGACAAATTAGAAACAAAAATTAAAATAAGCAAGAAAATGGTAAGAGAACACCTACCCGACCATGACAAATATAAATCACTGGGGCCTGACAGATTACATCCCAGAGTTCTGAAGGAGCTGGCAGATGTTATCTCAGAATCACTGCGCCACATCTTTCAAAAATCCTGCAGCACAGGGAAACTACCTCAGGATTGGAAAAGGGCTGATGTGGTTCCCATCTTCAAGAAAGGGAACAAAAACCCAGGAAACTACAAACCAATCAGTTTAACATCAATACCTGGGAAGATCCTAGGAAAGATAGATCTGCGAACAACTAGAAGCAAACAAACTAGTAGCCAGCATGGATTTGTTAAAAACAGATCATGGCAAACCAATCTTATTTCATTCTTGAACAAAGTGACTAAAGTAATAGACTAGCAAAATAGTGTGGACATAGTATACTTAGACTTCAGGAAGGCATACTCCTTGGTAAGCTAGAAAAAGGTGGTATAGACAACATCACCACCAGATGGATTTGTAGCTGGCTGGCAAACCAAACTCAATGAATAGTCCTCAACGGCACTACATCCACATGGAGAGAAATAAGCAGTGGAGTACCACAAGGTTCCGTCCTAGGCCCAGTACTCTTCAATAGCTTCATCAATTGTTGCATATTGGGTTCTGGAGAGCAGGAAGGATGCCAAGACGATGAGTACAGCATAGCAGCTCTTTATTAGGTGGAGGGACTGTACTGGGGAATAGGGGTTACCTGCGCCCTTTATATACCTGGCCAGGTATACATCCAACCAATCAGGGTAAACCTCTGTTTCCCGCCAAAAGCTGATCCCAGCCACAACAGTTTTGGTTCAGCGCCACCTGGTGGTATCTGTTATGCCAGTGCTCACGGTGTTCCCTTAAGCCCAATACATACTGTAATATCAATGACTTAGGTAATTGAAGGAGAACTCATCAAATTTGCAGATGACACTAAACTGGCAGGAGTAGCCAACACCCCAGGAGACCAACTAAGGATCCAAAAAGATCTTAACAAACTTAAACAATGGGCCCTATCCAACAAAATGAGTTTCATTGTGGAGAAAAACAAAGTTTTACATTTAGGCAGGAAAATTCAAAGGTACAGGTACAAATTGGGCAAGACCTGGCTTAAAAACAGTAACTGTGAAGGAGACCTTGGAGTCCTCATGAATGATCACTTAACCATGAGCCAGCAGTGTGCAACAGGAGCCAAAAAAGCTAATACAAACCTGGGTTGTATAAACAAAGGGATAGAATCAAGATCACGCGAGGTATTAGTACCGCTTTATAAAATCCCAGTAAGACCACACCTGGAATACTGCAGCCAGTTTTGGTCACCATATCACAAAAAAGATGTTGAGAGTTTGGAAAAACTTCAGAGAAGAGCAACTAAGATGATCAAAGGCCTGGAGACTAAAATATACAAAGAACAGCTGCAGGACTTGGGTTTGGCTAGTCTAAAGAAAAGAAGAAATAGGGGAGACATGATAGCAGTATTCCAGTATATGAGGGACTGCCACAAAAAATAGGGGGTCACGTTATTCACCAAAGCACCAGAGGCCAGGACAAGAAACAATGGTTGGAAACTGATCAAAGAGAGAAGCAACCTGGAATTAAGGAGAAATTTCCTAACAGTGAGGACAATTAACCAGTGGAACAGTTTGCCTCCAGAAATCGTGGATGCTCCATCACTGGACATTTTTAAAAAGAGGCTAGATAGTCACTTGTCTGAGATGGTATAGGTTCTCCTGTGGGAACAGGGGGCTGGACTGGAAGACCTCTAAGGTCCCTTCCAGCTCTATTCTATTCTATTCTATTCTATTCTATTCTATTCTATTCTATTCTATTCTATTCTATTCTATTCTATTCATAAAGGTAAAGGTAAAGGTAAAGGTAAAGGTAAAGGTTTCCCCGCACATGCGTACTAATCGTTTCCGACTCTAGGGGCCGGTGTTCATCTCCATTTCAAAGCCGAAGAGCCAGCGTTTGTCTGAGGACGTCTTCCATGGTCATGTGGCCGGCATGACTAGACGCCAAAGGCGCACAGAACGCTGTTACCTTCCCACCGCAGTGGTCCCTATTTTTCTACTTGCATTTTTATGTGCTTTCGAACTGCTAGGTTGGCAGAAGCTGGGACAAGTAACAGGCGCTCACTCTGTTACGCGGCACTCGGGATTTGACCCGCCAAACTGCCGACCTTCTGATCGACAAGCTCAGCATCCTAACCCACTGAGCCACCGCGTCCCTTTCTATTCTATTCATACTGGATACTAAAATATATAGCAGGCATGTCATGTGACGTCACGCGACATATTGGAGCTTTTTCCCCATTGATAGAATAATATTCTATAATAGAATAGAAAGTTCTGTAAAGAGTTATTCATTCATTTCATGTCCCAGTTTTCTTTTAACAATGGCAATTCATGCAAGGTTCCTAGGAGGCCTCTCCTATTGACCAAACCTGGTGAATGGTGCTAGATCCCTGAGATTCATTCAGCTGATCTGAGAAAGCAACACTAAGAAGTACAGTTTAATGGACCTAGTATTTGTCACTCTGTAGAAAATGTATATATCTAAGTATTTACCGTCCAGGCAATAAATTGCTGAATTGGTGTAGAGTGGGTAGGTTAAATCTCCTTACGTTCCCAGCACCACCTGGGTCAAAATTTTCTTTCCTTCAGCATTTAAAAAGAAGTGGCATGTTCCATCTGCTTTATCTGTCCAGCAACTTTATTTAACAGGATGGTGATTTGTATTGTGTACATATTTGAGAGAAATAGGGAATAACATAGGGCTGGAGACAACTTTGGAAAGAGATTGTTCAATACATCTGCATATGCAACCATGTCACAAAGTTTGTGGCCTGCGTGCAGAGAAGCTGGAATCAGTTTCCAAAGTAGCTCCATGAATTTGAATGAGGTAAGACTACGTGGGAGAGAAGGCTGCTTAAACAAAATCACCGATACCTGTGCTGTCTTCTTTCCTTCCATTTATAGGGTGATAGGGCATTTGTGTCTTCATTGGATCTGAGCCTTGGGTCAATCCAGTTTGGTTTAAATCGGCATGGTTTTAAAAAAGAACTAGTGACAGGCTGCTTTAATGACTCAAAAGCAGGTTCTTCGTATGCCTTCCGAAGTATTCCTTTCAAAGAATTTGACTCAGTAAGGCATGTCTTAGAAAATGGTGTACAGATAATCCTTGACTTACGACCACAACTGAGCCCAAAATTTATGTTGCTAAGCAAGACATTTGTCAAGTGAGTTTTGCCCCATTGTGTGACCTTTCTTGCCACAGTTGTTAAGTGAATCATGACCGTAGTTAAGTTAGTTACCCGACTGTGGCTTCCCACTGACTTTACTTGTCAGAAGGACGCAAAGATGATTACATGACCCCAGTGGCTGCAACAGTCATAAGGGTGAAAAATGGTCATAAGTCACTTTTTCTAGGGCTGTTGTAACTTGGAACACTCAGTAAATGAACTGTTGTAAGTCGAGGACTACTTGTCTATGTTTCATCTTTATAGCTTTTTTTTTAAAGTACACCCTGTTCTAAAAAGAAATGTCTTGACATTCAGCTCCTGGCCTTTTATTAAGCAAAAACAATGGACTAATTTGTAACATCCATGAGCCAGGAATAAGAACTGTTTATATCCTTTGACGCAGAGCCCTGCAGCCTGTTTCTTGCAGCCCGACTGCTTTGAACAATTTTTGCATTCAAAACATCAGTTGCTTGTTTCATCTGCCAGCTTTAAGACATTCTGCAGTTACCAATTAAGCCCCCCAGTTTTGTTCTGTTTTTTTTGTCCTGGAGAGGGGGCATTAAACAAATATTCTTTGCTTTCAAACTGAGTGGCTAAGGACACTGGCAAATTGCTAGGATCAGGTCTTTGTTGCACCCTTTGCAATATGGAAAGAATCATTAACGGTGCCATCCTGTATATGTCTTTGATCACAGAGTTATAAAGTTATAGAGTTGCAGAGTTAGACCATCTCATTTAATATTCTGTAAAAGTAATTTTTGGTCCATCTGAAAAAGATTGAGATATGTTGCATACTACAGGTAATCCTCAGCTTATAACAGTCCATTTAATGGCTGTTCAAAGTTACAACGGCACTGAAAAAAGTGACTTATGACTGTTTTTCACACTTACAACCATTGCAGCATCCCCATGATCACATGATCATAATCTAAACACTTGGCAACTGATTCCTATTTATGATGTTTGCAGGGATCACGGGATCACCTTTTGCAACCTTCTGACAAGCAAAGTCAGTAGGGAAGTCAGATTCACTTGGCAACCGTATTACTAACATGACAACTGCAGAGATTTATGAAAGGTCATAAAATGGGGCAAAACATTAACAAATGTTTTACTTAGCAACAGCAATTTTGGGCTGAATTGTGATCATAACTCAAGGACTACCTATACAGACATTACAATTAAGAATACTAAAAATATTTTAAAACAATAAAGACAGTAAAAACAGTATAAACATCCAGATTAAATATACGTGGGAACAAGATACTGATACTGGTTTTCTGTACAATGATAGATGGATATTTGCAAAGAAATTGTCTTTTACTAGGTAGCAGGATGAACTACATATCCTTATTTGCTGTATATAGATAACTGTTTAGTTCATTAAATTACAAATATTGGACCTGCGGATACTGCGCAAATTCCATAAAGAAGACTCATGACTGTTATGTAGTGCCAAGGACATGGTTGGATTTTTTTCAGGATTTTGAAATTCTATGACGTTCACATACTCTATTTCCAGTATTTGTACAGAGTTATGGACAAAAAAAGATAAATATTAAGCAAAATTGATAGGGGTTGTGTAACTTGTGTGGCTCCCAATGAATTACGTATTTAGAGTCAGGAATGATCATATTAAATTGTCATTAATTTAAAATTCAGTTAGCAAAAACAAACAAACAAGAAAAATGACTTCAGTAATTTTTCTCTCATTGAGGTTGGGAAGCAAAAGAAGGGAATTATTAGATACAAAGGAAAACACTGGAGCTAGTTTAGACAAATGCCCTGTTACTCTTCCATCATAAATCAGATATGAATAAGAAATATGAACAAATGTTACAGTAAATGGTAAATTATTAAATTATGACTGTTCAAAAATAAGGTCCAACTTCCTCTCTGATATGAGCAGCCTAGGACAAGATTTACATTATGAAATTATTCACTAGAGTGAAGTATCGGGATCATATTCCCTGATTGCTGAAATATCAGTTTTTCCCTTCCAGTTTCTGGAATAAAATTATTAGTTATGATCATCTAAATCTCTATTCAGTTTAGAATAGGGTCATCAACAGTTTGAGCCAATAGGGCTCATTTGAGATTCAGAACTGTGGATTTAGAATTCATTTCTCTCTCTCTCTAGTTTTCTGAGCAAGTTGGCTACATGTAGCCTTCATTTTCCAGGCTGACTTGCATAAAGCCTATCTCATCCATGATTTGACTGTAGATAAATCCTGGTTGGGCACTGAAGGTGGGGCAGGGGTAGGGTGTGGTAGTTGTCATTCATGGATCTTTGATGGACAAGAGGGGCTTTGCCCTAGAAGACACCAGATGTGAGATCTTTGTGTCGTTGGACCATAGGGATCCATGGGGATTGCTCATTTTGTGACTGTGGCCCCTGAGTTGGTTCACAATTTGGGGGTCCTCCTGAAATCATGTCTCCTCCTTGATGAATGGATGATAGTCATGGTTAGGGAAGCCTTTGCACCAATTTTACTCTTTGCTAGACTGGGAGGCCTTGTTCATGGTTCCTGATGCCCTAATCACCTCAGAGTTGGATTATGGCAATGCACCTTGCAGGGACTGACCTTGAAGACCAGATGAAAGTTACAACTGATCCAGAATGCAGCATCACATGTAGTATCAGGTGACCAAAGGTTGTCCTGTGTTACAACTTTATTGTGCAAGCTGAAATGGCTTCCAGTTTTCTTCTGGGTGCAGTTCCGGGTGCTTTTTATCATCTTTAAAGCCCTACATGGCATGGGACTTGGTTATTTATGGGATTGCCTGTTCCTAAGAATATTTGCCTATCCCACAGGCACACTCCAGGTCTTTTCCCTGAATTCTTGCCATTTTGTTTGATCTTAGAAATATGCATTTTCTGTGACTTCTCTTACCCTCCCATTGACTTGACAGGCCCCTACCCTTCTAGCCTTGTAGAAGGCCATTAGGACATAGCTTTTCCTGGATAAGGTTGTATAGGTAGATAGTATGGAAGTGGAGCTGTACCACTCAGTGAGGTCTTTCCCCCCAGCAATGATTTATTTTTGCTTTCTTCTATTGTTCTCTTCTGGCAAGTTGTAGATTTGCTGGGAAATATTGTATTTGTCAGCTGGACTTAAATTCTTGGAAATAGCATTTTGTTGTATTGTTGTTTGTCACACAGTGGTGTTTGAATTATTGTAAACAGTGCAAAAGTCATTATTAGGCAAAATATGAACTCTCAAATAAAGTCAAGAAGTAATAAGTATGGGTAAAACAACGAACAAAGAAAACTGGTGTGATGCTCAAATTACAGGGCCAGCCATATTTGATGTAATAAACTTTGCAATAGGAAGCAATACTTCCAATGTTAGCTGCTTTTGTAAAAAGCTAAGTAGTATCACACCATGTTAGTACTTGTGTGGAAGACCGTAGAAATACCACACTGTAAATTAGAATGGAAAGTTGAAAGAACATCCTGGAATATAGCAAACCATTTCCATAAAGAAAACGTTTCTTTGTAATCACTTGGAGTTAAAAAATTACAGTTCATTGGACGCCCTTTTGTTTTTCTAGACAGGTTGTCTTGGTAATAGGCCCTGAGGTCAGAAAAGTGATATGAGACAGGTAATCCTTAACTTGCAACTGTTCATTTACAACAGTATGAAGTTATCATGGTCTCAGAAAAAAATGACCTATGAACCTTCCTTGAAGTTACGACAGTTGCACAACTGCCAAGGTCACGTGATCCCAATTTGGATGGTTAGCAACCTGCTTGCATTTACAACAGTTGCAGCATCTTGTAGTCATGTGATCATGACTCCCTCTATGAGGGAAATGGGCACTTTCAAAAGAGAAAGAAATAAAAATCATAATTTGTGAGCTTCCCTAGTGAGCTTCCAACAAGTAAAGTCAAATGGGGAAGCTGGGTTAGCTTAATGACTATGGTGATTCACTTAATGACTGCAGTAAAAATGGTGGTAAAATTAGATCTAGTCACATAATGACTCGTTTAACAACCACTCTTAGCACCTGAAATTCTGTTTCCAACTGTTGCAATTTGAGGACATTATTAAACATTATTATGTAAACATTAATTGGCTCCCTCATTTTCTATGACTCCTCCTTCACTCAGTAAGGTGTCACGTTTTGAACTGGGGTATATGAACTTGTGGGTATAAAGCAAAAAATAGGTGAAAAAGAAAAAACAGAACTGTTCACAGACAAAATTGTGCTCTTCCACTGTTTTTGTTAATTTCATTTAAATTTAGACATTCTGACCCATTTTTTATGACCTTGTAATCCTTCTTATTGGGCTGGAGCTGGGGCCGCTGAATGGAGCTGAGCATTTACTGATCGGATGCCCTTCTTGATGCCTACATGGAGTTTGCAGCAGAATTTTTCTCTTTGTGCTCTGATAAAGAAACATCTGTCATTGCCTAGGATTGAACTCTCAGCCTTCTGAGTGGCAAGTGAGTATCTTCACCTCTAAGCCACCACCCCGCTCTTATACACAAGATGCAATAATTAAAGAAAACCCTGTGATATTAGTAATGTTTTAAAGCTGTTTAAAAAGTCAAAATAAAATAATTTTTGGAATGATCAAAAAATTCTAGTTTGAGGCAACTTGATTCCCCAAATAATCTCTTTGAAAGAAGAGACATCAAATTTTCTTTGTTGGTAATGAACAAATGTGAGTGATTATGGACCCATATAATTTAGTGTAGTAAACTGTTGCCATTTATTCAGAATGTATAAAGATAAAGATTTGCCCTGGCCAGTTATATCCAACTCTAGGGGCTGGTGATCATCTCCATTTCTTAGCTGAAGGATCCAGCTTTATCTGAAGCCATTTCTGCGGTCACGTGGCCAGCATGACTATACGTCAAAGGTGCATGTTACCTTTGGAATGTATATAAGTAGATTTATAGCAAAATCTCTCAGTGTTAAAGATGTTACTGTGATTCTTTGAAATCTGAAGAATTATGTTTGTATTGGATGTGGAGGTTTCTAAAGGAATTATTTTGAGAAATTGGAAAAGTGATATTATTCCAGATATTAAGGATTGGCTTTTGGAAATATGTAATTTATGTTTTGGAAAAGACAATATTTTCAAATAATTAGAAAATGAAGCAATGTTCTTTAGTTTATATTCTATGATATTTTACAACAGCATAGTATTCTTCTTAATTTTTAACCCTTTAACATTTTTTTGTACAACAATGATTTCCATATAGAGTCTGTATGTATGTTTAGTATTGGTACTTTTGTTTCTGTTTTTTTTAGTTAATCATGCGCTTGTTTCTGCCTTTTCTTGGTTCTGTATAATTTTCCTTTTGTGTTAGTTCACAGGTCGGCAACCTGCGGCTCCGGAGCCGCATGCGGCTCTTTGAGCCGTCTCTTGCGGCTCCCAGCCGCCCGGTGCGCGCGCACCTCTTCCAACGGGCAGTGGTGCGCGCGCACCTCTCCAAATGGAGAGTGGCACCGCCCGTTTGGAGAGGTGCACGCACACCTCCCCGAATGGGCGGAGGTGCGCGCGCACCTCCCCAAACCTTTGGAGAGGTGCGTGCGTACCTCCGCGCGAATGGGCAGCGGTGCCGCTCTTTGAGGAAGCTGCCGCGGCCCGTCTGCGAAGCTGCCGCTTTCGGCAGCTTCGCAGACGGGGCGCGGCAGCTTCCTCAAAGAGCGGCGCCCCTGCCCATTCCGAGAGGTGCGCGCGCACCTCTCCAAAGGTTTGGGGAGGTGCGCGCGCACCTCCGCGTGAATGGGCAGCGGTGCCGCTCTTTCATGCAGCCTCCAATAGTTGGGATAAAATTAGAAAAGTTACTCCACTTCCTGGTGAAGTATATTCTCTATTTTGACATATTTTTGTTTTGGCTAAGGGAGTTCTAGTCCATCTCATTTAGAGCACATCAGTCTCAGAAACACCTCAGTTTCTTGTTATGTCCAACCTATTGCCTTATCCACTATAAAAACAATCTGGATGTTACGGTATTTTCAGTAGACTGAACCAGTCAAGAAATACCAGCAAAGAGAATGAAATAGATTATGATTTTAAGTGTATTCTATACATTTGACAAACTCATAGCGGATGATGAAAAAGTCAAAGTGGTAGACAATTTTGTTGATTTTGGCATAAGAATAGATGATAACATGCTAGAGCAATAAAGATTTTACTCCTAGGGAGAAAGGCAATGACAGATTAGAACAAGATGATAAAGCATAAGGATATCCCTTTCTGACAATGATCCAAATAGTTAAAGTGTTGTGTCTGTAGATTAAGTAAATGGGCCATCCTAGAAGCGGGAAACTCTGGGTGCAATTATTGGCTGGTGCAATTTAAGGCGGGAGTTTCTGGGCTGGGGATTGGCCACTGTTTGAATGTAGTAGACTATATAAGGGGGAGTTAAACGGTTAATTGCCAGTTGACTTATGTGTGTGTAATAAACGTTCTTGCATTAAACCTCACGGTGTTGATCGTCAATTCGAACCTAACAATTGGCGACGAAGGTGAGATCTCAGTGGATCCGTGAAGGAATGGCGAAAGACAGCTGTGTGCAAGGCGGGAAAATTTAAACGCAGTCAACCAAATTTCATCGCTGCCGAATAAAATCTAATAATGGCACAAGTCGGCTCGCTGAAAGAGTTCGATCCGCGATTTCCAGAAGACTGGGAAGAATATGTTGGCCAGGTTGAAGGGTTCCTGTTAGTAAACGGCATTACGGACGACCGAAAGAAAGTCGCAGCTCTTTTGACCATCAGCGGTACCCCCGTATATCGGATTGCCGTCGGCCTGTGTCAACCGCTGCCGGTGTCCAGCGTCTCGTATGCAGACTTATTGGCGAAATTGAAGGTTCACTTCACGCCAAAAAGGTCTGAATTATTTTGGAGACGGATTTTCGAAAAAGGAATCAAAGACCTGGCGAATCGATTACACAGTTTGTGGCAGCGGTGAGAGAGGCGGCTTTGAGGTGCAAATATGACAACCTCGAAATTAGGATCCGAGATCGAGTGGTGCTCGGCTTGTGAGACGAAAATTTACAAAATCGAATAATCGCTAAGCCCACGGGAGATCTGCAGGAAGTCCTCGATGAGTTACTGACTTATGAATCAACGGGAACGCGAGACCCCCCCCGAAATAGCATGGGCCCTTCAGCCGAAATCAATCTTGAAAGCCATGTGGACAGCGGGGAGGTGGACCAGCAATGGGAGGCCGACATAGCTGAGATCTCCAGAAGATTCGGTAAAATGGCAGCCAGACCATCGCGCACCGAAGTTCCAGACCAGGCCCGGAGACAACAGCCACAAGCAGCGCAAAGATTACCTAGGGACAGCCAGCCCAGACCGAGAGACTCGGACACCAGATGTGGTAGCTGTGGGGGTAACCACCCCAGATCAACTTGCAGATTCCGCTCAGCTAAATGCAGATCGTGTGGGAAGACCGGCCACATCCAGGCCATTTGCCGCAACCGGGCGCGAGACAACCGAATTCACGAATTGGACGTCTGGGCCGAAGGTAAGGTAACCCCCTGGGTTCGTGGCATAGAGACCCCTAGACCTAGGGCACGACAATCCAACCGCGGGGAGGGGGCGAGAGTCAACCACATAGGACAACAAAAAATCAATCACATACTGAGGCCTAAATTAAAAATTATGGTCCAATTGCAAGGAATACCCTGCAAAATGGAAGTAGATTCAGGGGCCTCAGTATCAATAATTTCTTGCGAAACCCTGAAGCACATTGAACGGAAAAGTGGTCAAAAAATTCCACTTAAACCGACCGAAATCCAGTTAGCCGATTTTCAAAAATCCCCCATAACAATTAAAGGAAAAATCACCATTAGGGTTACTTATAAGGGGTTCAATGGGTCATTGGACCTGTTAGTGACCGAGGGCCAAAGAACTAGTTTAGTAGGCCTTAATTGGTTCCCTGCTTTAGGAATTTGGGTAGGGGGAATAAATACAATTCAAAGTAAGACCCTCAAATCTGTTTGTGATGAATTCGCAGACGTATTTGATGGAACTTTAGGTAAATATAAAGGCCCCCCCATTAATTTTAATTTGGACCCCGCAGTAAAACCTATTAGGTTGAAGGCCCGGAGGGTGCCTTTCGCCCTTAAACAAAAAATCGAGGCCGAGCTTGATAAGCTTGTAGGCCAAGGCGTGTTGGAACCGGTCGAGGGAGGCCTGTGGGAGACACCAATCGTCACACCCCTAAAACCTAATGGGGATGTGAGGATTTGTGCCGATTATAAAGCCACTCTAAATTTAGGAATGAAGAAACACGCTTACCCGGTTCCTACGGTGAAGCAGGTCCTCGCGACGATCCAGGACGGCGCCATCTTTGCCAAGCTTGACTTGGCGCAGGCGTATTTACAGCTTACCGTGTCTAAGGAAGCCGCCGAGGCCCAAATGATTGTTACCCACAAGGGGGCGTTTCGAGTTCACAGGCTTCAATTTGGAATTGCAGCAGCTCCAGGCATCTTTCAGGAGGTGATGGAGAGGACCTTAAAGGGCATACCAGGTGTATGCCCTTACTTTGATGATGTCCTGATTGCTGGAAAAACTGAAGAAATTTTAGCAGACCAGTTGGAACAGGTATTGGGGAAATTTAGATCTGCAGGACTTAAATTAAAAAGGGAAAATGTTTTATTGGGGTTAAATCAACAGAATTTCTAGGGTTTAGAATTGATGAGAAGGGCATTCACCCAACAAGTGAAAAAATTAAAGCAATTAAATTGGCACCTGAACCAAGGAACAAGGCTGAATTACAAGCCTTTTTAGGATTAGTTAATTTTTATCATACATTTTTACCACATAAAGCTGCTATTGCTGAACCTTTGCATAGACTTTTAGACAAGAAAACCCCTTGGCAATGGCAGGAAAAACATAGAATCAGTTTTCAAACTTTAAAGGACATCTTGTCTAGCCATTCCACTGTTACACACTTTATTGAAAATAAGCCAATTTATTTAGCGTGTGATGCTTCACCTTATGGTGTTGGAGCTGTCATCAGCCATATGGATGACAAGGGTCAACAAAAGCCTATTGCATATTATTCCAGGACGCTTACAAAAGCTGAAAGGAATTATGCCCAAATTGATAGGGAAGCATTAGCAATAGTGGCAGGTGTAAAAAATTTCCATGATTACCTTTATGGTAGGAACTTTACCATATACACTGACCATAAGCCTTTACTGGGATTGTTTACAACGGATAAGCAGACACCTCAGATCATGTCTCCTAGGATGCTGAGGTGGTCTATTTTCCTGTCAGCATACTCGTTCTCCCTAAAACATAGACCAGGCAAAGAGATGGGCCATGCAGATGCTTTAAGCAGACTGCCTCTAACGGACACTGAGGGTGATCCTGCACCAGCGGGCCAGATTTTGTCCTTACATGAAATACCTGAGTGCCCGTTAACTGCAAAGGACATTGCAGCGGCCACTAAGAAAGATCTAATACTTAACAGGATCTCAGCTTGGGTTCAAGGAGGATGGCCCAATAAAAATCCGGACCCTAAATTCACACACTATTTTAGGAGAAAAGATGAATTATCCTCTCACTTGGGATGCATTCTGTGGGGCAGCCGAGTAGTGATCCCAGAGACTCATAGTAAGTCAGTATTAGCTGAACTACACGAAGGTCACCCGGGAATAGTACGCATGAAGGCTCTAGCTAGAAGCCATTTGTGGTGGCCTGGGTTAGACTCAGCAATTGAAGAGTGCGTAGCTGGCTGTTATCTATGCCAACGTTCTAGGCCGGAACAGGCTCACACGACAACTCACAAGTGGGAGGTGGCTAGGAATCCATGGTCCCGCATTCATATTGACTTCGCAGGGCCATTTCAGGGCCTAACCTTCCTAGTTGTGGTAGACAGCTTTTCCCGGTGGTTGGAGGTTGTGCCTGTTAAATCAATGTCTTCGGCTACAACAATTCAGGTTTTAAGGGGCCTCTTTGCCACCCATGGGTTACCTGATGTGATTGTCTCTGACAATGGGCCCCAATTCACCTCTGCTGAATTTCAGGATTTCCTCAAGGCCAATTGGATTAGGCACACGACTTCAGCACCCTTTCACCCGTCCACCAATGGCTTGGCTGAATGCAACGTCCGTACAACAAAAGACGCTCTGAAAAGGATCATCCGCGGCAACTGGCAACAGAGATTGGCACAATTCCTTCTGTCACAGCATACTACACCGTGCACAGCCACAGGGAAGAGCCCGGCTGAAATGAGGTGGGGAAGAAGATTAACCACAAAGCTGGACAGACTTCACCCTGATAGACTACCCACAGAAGTTGAGACGGCTATACCAACCCGGTCTCTCAACATTGGGGACTTAGTATGGGCCAGGAACTATGGTCCGGGGGACAAATGGGTACCGGGAGCGGTCATTGATGTCACGGGGCCGTTATCTTACACTATTGAGGGGGAAGGGAATAGAGTAATTAAGAGACATATTGACCAATTAAGGAAAAGGGCCCCAGAAATTGTGCAAGACGATGTGGGCCCATACCCACAGGCTCAGGATGTCACATTCAATCCTGACCACCCTAGCTCAGCAACAATTGGATATGGTGAGGTAGGAGTGGAAACGCAAACCGGGCTACCAAACACAGTGCCACAACTGGGCAATAATGATTGGGAATTGTTTCCGGTGGGTAGCTCAAGTGTATCTCATAGACGCTCAGTCCAACAACAAAACAAAACACAACAACAAAACACTGACATTGTGTCATCAGAGCCAGTGGCCCAAACATCTGGAATCATAACCAGTGGCCAGACAGCAAATGAGACTGTTGCCAACAAGAGTAATAGATACCCTACCAGAGTTCACAAGCCACCATTATATTTGAAAGACTATGTTAATAAATAACTGTAGTGGGGGGAAGGGGTGTTGTGTCTGTAGATTAAGTAAATGGGCCATCCTAGAAGCGGGAAACTCTGGGTGCAATTATTGGCTGGTGCAATTTAAGGCGGGAGTTTCTGGGCTGGGGATTGGCCACTGTTTGAATGTAGTAGACTATATAAGGGGGAGTTAAACGGTTAATTGCCAGTTGACTTATGTGTGTGTAATAAACGTTCTTGCATTAAACCTCACGGTGTTGATCGTCAATTCGAACCTAACATAAAGCAATAGCTTTTCCAGTTATAATATACATTTGGGAAAGCTGGTTATTCAGAAAAAAGAGAAGGAGAAAGAAGGAATTACAAATTTGAGAGCATTGCTAAGGGTACTATGGGTTGTAGGAAAATTGCTTGGTCCTAGATCAGTTAAAAACTAATTAGTCTCTTGAGGCAATAACCAGCAAGCAAAAGCTCACATATTTAACAATAACAATAACAACAACAATAATAGTTGGAAGGGACCTTGGAGGTCATCTAGTCCAACCCTCTGCTCAGGCAGGAAACCGTTTTGGACAAATGGCTGTCCAGTCTCTTCTTAAAAACTTCCAGTATTGGAGCATTCACAACTTCTGGAGGCAGGTTGTTACACTGGTTAATTGTTCTAACTGTCAGGAAGTTTCTCCTTAGTTCTAGGTTGTTTCTGTCCTTGATTAGTTTCCATCCATTGCTTCTTGTCCTGCCTTTGGGCGCTTTGGAGAATAGCTTGACTCCCTCCTCTTTGTGACAGCCCCTGAGATATTGCAACACTGCTATCATGTCCCCACTCGTCCTTCTCTTCATTAAACTAGACTTACCGAATTCCAGCAGCCGTTCCTTATGTGTTTTAGTCTCCAGTCCCCTAATCATCTTTGTTGCTCTTCTCTGTAGACTCTCTTTCTAGAATCTCAACATATTTGCAACATGTGAAACAAGCAGAAGATAAGCTTGAAAAAATGCATTATGTTTGGGAAGACTGAGGAATGTAGAAGAGGGGAAAGTTAAAAAAAATCCATAAACATTGGTAATTTACGTAGGCGGGGAATGGATCTTGGTAGGCATCAAGGGATATGTTCATAACTGTTGGAGATGAGCAGGCTGAGCTGGAAAGCGAGGTTAAATATGTCATCAGTTTGGAATCATTGCATAGCTACAAGAGGCCTAGGTCAAGCCCCCTGTGAATTCCATTGACCCTTATCTAGCACCAATTTAGTGTTGGCCTTTAGTTGACCAGATTCTTGTCTCTGGTAGCAATAATAAATTCTTGTGCTTTGAACTCAGCATGCGTTCCTGGTTCTTTGTACCTGACATTAATCTAGTCAACTAAGTGTCAAAGGTAAATTGAATAAACAAACAAACAAATAAATAAACTTGCTGCATAGTCCTGCTGTTGTGTCAGTAGTTAATTAATGAGAGGTTTCTGTGAAGCGGGAATCACGGTTGCAATTATTGGTTAATGTTTAAACGGCGGGAAATTCCGGGTTGGGGATTGGCTACAGTTCAAACGTTCCGGAGTATATAAGCCGAAGTTTAACCGACAGTTGACAGTTGACATATGTGCATTAATAAACGTTCTTACTGTGAAACCTCACTGTGTCATTCGTCTGTCCGAACTTAACAAGTGGCGACGAAGGTGGGATTGACGGCGGACTAGTGAAGGAGCGGCGATAATCAGCTGCGCGTAAGGCGGTAAAATTTAAAACACAGTCAACCGTTGGCGGCCGCGGCGGAATTTAACAAACCTCCGAATGGCGCAAGTTGGCTCTTTGAAAGAGTTCGATCCAAACTACCCAGAGGATTGGGAAGAATACGTTGGCCAGGTCAAAGGGTTTTTGCTTGTTAACGGCATAACTGATGACCGGAAGAAGGCTGCAGCTCTATTGACTATCAGCGGCACACCCGTTTACCGGGTTGCCGTTGGCCTGTGCCAACCGATGCCGGTATCCAGTGTCTCGTACGCTGACTTATTGGCCAAATTAAAAGTGCACTTTACGCCTAAGAGATCTGAACTGTTTTGGAGGCGTATATTTGAAAAGCGCAATCAGAGACCTGGCGAGTCGATCACGAAGTTCGTTGCAGCGGTCAGAGAGGCAGCTTTGCGCTGCAAACATGATAATCTCGAAATCAGAATTCGAGACAGAGTAGTGCTGGGCTTGCGGGATGAACATTTACAAAATCGGATTATTGCCAAGCCCACCGGCGATCTACAAGAAGTCCTCGATGAATTGCTAACTTACAAATCTACTGGAAGTGGAAGTCGAGACCCCCCCCGCAGTAGCATGGGCGCTTCAGCCGAAATAAATCTGGAAAGCCATGTGGACAGTGGGGAGGTGGATCCACAATGGGAAGCCGACATAGCCGAAGTCGCCAGAAGATTCGGGAAAATGTCGGCAAGACCCTCTCGCAACGAAGCACCAGAACCGGGACGCAGATACCAGACAACAACACCGCAAAGACAACCGAGGGACAACCCGACCAGACCGTGTGACACAGACACCAGATGTGGAAGCTGCGGGGGCAACCACCCCAGAGCAACATGTAGATTCCATTCCGCAAAATGCAGGATGTGCGGAAAAACGGGCCACATCCAGGCCATTTGCCATAGCCGACCTCGCGACAATCGCCTCCATGAAATTGACGTTTGGGCCGAAGGTAAGGTAACCCCCTACTGTCGTGGCATTGAGACCCCCAGACCTGGGGCACGTTACCCCAACCGTGGGAAAGTGGCGCGAGTCAACCACATAGGGAACCCAAAAATTAATCATATTCTGAGGCCTAAATTAAAAATTGTAGTCCATTTGCAAGGAATTCCCTGCAAAATGGAAGTTGATTCTGGAGCCTCAGTCTCAATAATTTCTAGTGAAACCCTTAAACTTATTGAACTTAGAAGTGGCCGTAGAATTCCACTTAATTCGACTAAGATTCAGTTAGCGGATTTCCAAAAAACTCCAATTCACATTAAGGGAAAGGTCACCATTAGGGTTAATTATAAGGGATTTAATGGCTTCTTAGACTTATTAGTCACTGAAGGCCAGAGAACTAGTTTAATTGGCCTTAATTGGTTCCCAGCCCTAGGAATTTGGGTCAGGGGAATAAATACTATTAATAATAAGACCCTCAAGTCTGTCTGCGATGAGTTCGCAGACGTATTTGATGGGTCTTTAGGTAAATACAAAGGGCCCCCTATTAATTTTAATTTAGACCCCGCAGTAAAACCCATTAGGCTTAAGGCCCGACGGGTGCCTTTTGCCCTTAAACAAAAAATCGAGGCCGAGCTCGATAAGCTTGTAGGCCAAGGCGTACTAGAACCGGTCGAGGGAGGCTTGTGGGAGACACCAATCGTCACACCCCTAAAACCTAATGGGGATGTGAGGATTTGTGCTGATTATAAAGCCACCCTGAACCTAGGAATGAAAAAGCATGCTTACCCGGTCCCAACGGTGAAGCAGGTCCTCGCGACGATCCAGGACGGCGCCATCTTTGCCAAGCTTGACTTGGCGCAGGCGTATTTGCAACTCACTGTTTCCAGGGAAGCTGCTGAAGCTCAAACGATTGTTACCCACAAGGGGGCGTTCCGAGTCCACAGATTGCAATTTGGCATTGCAGCAGCTCCAGGCATCTTCCAGGAGGTGATGGAGAGGACATTAAAGGGCATACCAGGTGTATGCCCTTACTTTGATGATGTCCTGATTGCTGGAAAAACTGAAGAAATTTTAGCTGATCGTCTGGAACAGGTACTGGGAAAATTTAGAGAGGCAGGACTTAAATTAAAAAAGGAAAAATGTTTTATTGGAGTTAAATTATTGGGACCCTGAGAGATGGCCGGGTAAGGCCAGGGGCTCTCGATATAAATTTAATAAGAGGCCCCTGGTTAATTTTTTAGTCAAATTTTTAGGGGGTTGGGGAGGGGGGTGGGGGGTAATGGTTGTCTGGCTGTGGGGGGTGGCCATACAACCGTGTTGCAGGCCAGGCCTGGGTCTGACGGCGTTCGGGGGGAGCGGGTTGTGGTTACATCTGGGGCTCGGGAGCGGGTCGTGGGATTACCGATTCCCACGACACTGGGGTATGGCAGCAGGCGTATGGACAGAGGGCCGTATCGTTACCGGGAGGGCCGTCTCCGCTGTTTGCAAGCGGTGAGGCGCTCTGACCCTCTGGTTCTTCCCCGAGGTGCCGGGAGCGAAGATGTGCAGCCTCCTGAGCTCCGGCTGGTGTACCTGAATGCCAGGTCCGTGGTTAATAAGGCTCCCCTTGTGCGGGATCTGGTGGAGGGTGAGCATGCGGACCTGGCTTGCATCACCGAGACCTGGTTGGGTCCAGAGGGTGGGGTCCCTTTGGTTGACATTTGCCCACCAGGTTTCCGAGCGTTACACCGGCCTCGGGCTCAAGGTAGGGGCGGGGGAGTGGCAGTTGTTATTAGGGAGACCTTATGTCCGCGGGAGACCACCGTTCTTCAGATAGTCGGGTGTGAGTCTCTCTTTTTGAGGTTTGGTTCGGGGGCGCAGTTGGGCTTGCTGCTGGTGTACGTTTCGCCTAGTCACACAGCGGCAGCCCTGCCCGTACTACTCGATGTCCTCTCCGGTTTGGTGATTGAGTTCCCCAAACTTCTAGTTTTGGGTGACTTCAATCTGCCATCCCTGGGAGGGTCATCTGAGTTAGCCCGGGAGTTCATGGCTTCCATGACGGCCATGGACCTGACGCAGGTAATTTCTGAACCAACTCATGAGGGAGGCCACACCCTTGACTTGGCTTTTTTATCTGGACGGTGGTTGGATGATCTTGGTGGGGGCTCTCCATTTATTATGCCCCTGTCATGGACCGATCATCACCTCCTGCGGCTGGTCTTCCGTCTTGCCACCCCCCACCGTGGGGATGTGGAACCAACTAGATGGTACCGCCCCAGACGCTTAATGGACCCTCTCGGGTTCCAGGCAGCGCTGGGATCCCCACCTGCCTCCGTCGCTCACAGCTCGGCGGATGCCTTAGTGGAAGCCTGGGAAAGGGCAGCCACTGAGGCACTGGACCGAGTTGTACCCCTGCGGCCCCTGACCCGGTGCAGATTCCATCGAGCTCCATGGTTCTCCGCGGAGCTCCGGGAGATGAAGCGTCGGAAACGGGGCCTAGAGAGCTGCTGGAGGTCCAGCCGATCCGAATCCGACCGGTTGCGGTTAAGAACCTATATTAGGTCTTATCTCGCAGCAATGAGGGCAGCGAGGTGTAATTACTTCTCTGCCCTCATCGCGTCCGCAGATAATCGCCCGGCCGCCCTGTTTAGGGTGACTCGCTCCCTCCTTAATCAGGAGGTGAAGGAGGATCCCTTGCAGGGTCGTGCCGAGGAGTTTGGTCAACATCTGTCGGATAAAATCGCTCGGATTCGGACCGGTTTGGACTCCAGCTGGGCAGAATCTGACGATCAGGACACGGGCGGTCTTGTCAATGTTATCTGGGAAGAGTTTGATTCTGTGACCCCTGATGAAGTGGACAGGATTATGGGGAGGTTGAGCTCCACCACATGTTTATTGGATCCGTGCCCTTCCTGGCTGGTTTATGCAGCCAGGGAGAGGACACGAGGCTGGTTCCAGGCGGTGATATCTGCTTCCTTGAGTGAGGGTAATTTCCCCACCGTCTTGAAGGAGGCGGTGGTGAGACCTCTCCTCAAGAAGCCTGCCTTGGACCCAGCTGTCTTGAACAACTTTCGTCCAGTCTCCAACCTTCGCTTTCTTGCGAAGGTTGTTGAGAGTGTGGTGGCGCATCAGCTCCCTCTGGTCCTGGATGAAGCGGATTATCTGGACCCGTACCAATCGGGTTTCAGGCCCGGGTACAGCACGGAGACGGCATTGGTCGCTCTGGTGAATGATCTCTGGAGGGCTCGGGATAGGGGATATTCCTCTGTCCTGGTCCTATTAGACCTCTCGGCGGCTTTCGATACCATCGACCATGGTATCCTGCTGCGGCGTCTCAGGGGATTGGGAGTGGGAGGCACAGTTCTTCGGTGGTTCTCCTCCTATCTCCTGGGACGTTCGCAGTCGGTGTTGGCAGGGGGGCAGAGATCGGCCCCTAGGTCTCTCGTTTGTGGAGTTCCTCAGGGTTCGGTTCTCTCGCCTCTCCTGTTCAACATCTACATGAAACCGCTGGGTGAGATCATTCGTGGTTTTGGAGTTGGGTATCATCAATATGCTGATGATACCCAACTTTTCATTTCAACCCCAAACCACCCCAGTGATGCCCTCGCTGTGATGTCCCGTTGCCTGGAGGCGGTTCGGGTCTGGATGGGGAGGAACAGACTTCAACTCAACCCTGACAAGACTGAGTGGCTGTACATTCCGGCATCCCGGGACATTCAAAACGTTCCATCACTTTCTATGGGGGGTGAGTTTTTACCCCCCGTAGATAGGGCTCGCAACTTGGGAGTCCTCCTGGATGCACGGCTTACCTTAGAAGATCATGTAGTAGCCGTGACCAGGGGGGCTTTCGCACAGGTTCGCCTGGTGCGGCAGTTGCGGCCCTATCTAGACCGGGATGCTCTGTGTACGGTCACTCATGCGCTCGTGACCTCTCGTCTTGACTATTGCAATGCTCTCTACATGGGGCTTCCCTTGAAGACCACTCGGAGGCTCCAACTGGTACAGAATGCGGCCGCGAGAGTTGTCTTGGGAGTTTCCCGGTACTCCCATGTTACACCTTTGCTCCGCGAGCTGCATTGGTTACCAGTTGTCTTCCGGGTGAGGTTCAAGGTCTTAGTGATGGTTTTTAAGTCCTTACATGGCATGGGTCCGGAATACCTCGGGGACCACCTGCTGCCGGCGTCGACTCCCCTCCGCCCCGTGCGTTCCCACAGAGAGGGCCTCCTCAGGGTGCCTCCAGTCAGAGAATGTCAACTGGTGGCCCCCAGGGGGAGGGCCTTCTCTGTGGGCGCTCTGGCTTTGTGGAATCAGCTGCCGGTTGAGCTCCGGATGGCACCGGATCTCCGCTCCTTCCGGCGCGGGTTAAAGACCCATTTATTTGAACAAGCTGGCCTGGCCTGATGGGGAATTACTTAGGGTTTTAATATTTATATATATATTTTATTGTTTTTATTGTGGGCAATAATTTAATTCTTTTTTAACTTTTGTACTTTTGTAGTTTTAAGATATGCCCTGTTCACCGCCCTGAGTCCTTCGGGAGAAGGGCGGTATAAAAATTTAATTAAATAAATAAATAAATAAATAAATAAATAAATAAATAAATAAATCCACTGAATTCTTAGGGTTTAGAATTGATGAAAAGGGGATACATCCTACAGCTGAAAAAATTAGAGCAATTAAATTAGCACCTGAACCTAAAAACAAGGCTGAGTTACAAGCCTTTTTAGGGCTAGTTAATTTCTATCACACATTCTTGCCTCATAAAGCTGCTATCGCAGAACCATTACATAGATTGCTAGACAGAAAAACCCCTTGGCAGTGGCAAGAAAAACATAGACTTAGCTTCCAAACCTTAAAAGATATTCTATCTAGCCAATCCACGGTTACATATTTTATAGAAAATAAACCAATCTATTTAGCGTGTGATGCTTCACCTTATGGTGTTGGGGCTGTCATCAGCCATATGGATAATCAGGGCCATCAAAAGCCAATTGCATACTATTCCAGGACGCTCACCAAAGCTGAACGGAATTATGCACAAATTGACAGAGAAGCATTAGCTATAGTGGCAGGAGTAAAAAAGTTCCATGATTATCTTTATGGTAGGAACTTTACCATATTCACTGACCACAAACCATTATTGGGACTGTTTACCACAGACAAACAGACACCCCAGATAATGTCTCCTAGGATGCTTAGGTGGTCAATTTTCCTGTCAGCTTACTCATTCTCTTTGAAACACAGACCTGGCAAGGAGATGGGTCATGCAGATGCCCTTAGCAGACTACCTTTATCTAACACAAAGGATGACCCCGCGCCGGTTGGTCAAATTCTGTCGTTACAAGAAATACCTGAATGCCCCTTGACAGCTACAGACATTGCTGATGCCACTAAAAAAGACCGAATCCTCAATAGAATTACAACCTGGGTACAAGGTGGATGGCCAAATAAGAATCCTGACCCTAACTTCACTCCATATTTTAGGAGAAAAGATGAATTATCATCTCATTTGGGTTGCATCTTGTGGGGTAACCGAGTTGTCATTCCTGAACATCACAGGAATACTGTAATAGCAGAATTACATGAGGGTCACCCTGGGATTGTCCGCATGAAGGCATTAGCTAGAAGTCATTTGTGGTGGCCTGGGTTAGACAAGGCAATTGAAGAGTGCGTATCAGGGTGTTATCAGTGTCAGCGCTCTAGGCCTGAACAGGCACACGCACATACACATAAGTGGGAGATGGCCAGGAACCCATGGTCTCGTATACACATTGATTTTGCGGGGCCATTTCAAGGCATAACATTCTTAGTTGTGGTGGACAGTTTCTCCCGGTGGTTGGAGGTTGTGCCTGTTACCACTATGTCATCTGCTAAAACAATTCAGGTTTTGAGGGGCCTCTTTGCCACCCATGGGTTACCTGATGTGATTGTATCTGATAATGGGCCCCAATTCACCTCTACTGAATTTCAGGATTTCCTCAAGGCCAATTGGATTAGGCACGCGACGTCGGCACCCTTTCACCCTTCTACCAATGGCTTGGCTGAACGCAACGTCAGAACCACAAAAGACGCTCTGAAGCGGATCATACGTGGCGATTGGCACCAGAGACTTGCAAAGTTCTTGCTGGCTCAGCACACGACCCCCTGCACGGCTACCGGTAAAAGCCCAGCTGAGATGAGGTGGGGCAGACGGCTAACCACTAAATTGGACAGGTTACACCCTGACAGAATGCCCACATCTGCTGAACCTGACATGCCAAACCGGTCTCTCAACATTGGAGACTTAGTTTGGGCCAGGAACTATGGACATGGGGACAAATGGGTTCCAGGGGTAGTCACTGACATAACGGGGCCGTTATCTTACACCATTGAGGGGGAAGGGAATAGAGTAATCAGAAGACATATTGACCAATTAAGGAAGAGGGTTCCCGAAAGTGTGTTAGACAATGCGGGTCAAAATGAACTCATGTGCGACACTACGTTTAGGCATAACCAGTCTGATACTACAGCTGTTGAGGGGGGAGTGGAAACTCAACCCAGGTTAGCAGAAACAATTCCACAGCACGGTCAAATCGATTGGGAGTTGTTTCCAATGGAAAGACCAGCAGTTCCTGTGCAGCAACAACAGCAACAACAACATCAGCAACAACAACAACAACAACAACAACAACAATTATCTGATAGAGCATTATCAGAGCCAGTGTCCCAAACATCTAGGCCCATAACAATCAGTCAGTCTGCAAACACAAATGTAAGTTGCAAGGCCAATAGATATCCTTCAAGGGTTCACAAGCCACCAAAATATTTGAAAGATTACGTTAACAAATAACATCATCTGGGGGGGAAGGGGTGTTGTGTCAGTAGTTAATTAATGAGAGGTTTCTGTGAAGCGGGAATCACGGTTGCAATTATTGGTTAATGTTTAAACGGCGGGAAATTCCGGGTTGGGGATTGGCTACAGTTCAAACGTTCCGGAGTATATAAGCCAAAGTTTAACCGACAGTTGACAGTTGACATATGTGCATTAATAAACGTTCTTACTGTGAAACCTCACTGTGTCATTCGTCTGTCCGAACTTAACACCTGCCATTCTAAATAATGCCATCATTAAGCTTGTCTGCATCCACCCTTTAACACCCCTGTACAGTCACTGCTGTGGAAGTTTAGAGTTCTTCTCAGTAGCGTGCTTGATGGACCCCACTGCAGGACAACCAGCAAATGAAATAAAGTAAATGAAATAATATGAACTGCCAGCTAAAGGTTAGGCCTCTTAAAATATCATTCAGTCCAGAATCTAAATTATTGTAGTTATTTTTACAAGCACAAGACCATTAAACATCTTAGGTGGCAGGAACTCCTCGCTTTCACCCTTTGTTGTTATGTAGTAATTGTCTAGTTATAGTTTATGTTTATGGACAGCATATTTCCCTAGGGACAATGTAAATGACTTTAAAAATATTTTTTTTAAAGAAATTGCCAGAGAATATACCTCTCTTATGCACTACACCAGTTATATCATCCAATTACTTTATTATATTTAATCTATCATTTCTACTTAGCAATAGAAAAAAAAAGAATTGAACAAGTCCAAATGTTTACATAGTAAGGCGTTTATCCTGTCCTGAGATTCACTTTTTATCAAGATTAGTTCTGCAATAACATTACATTCACCAGATGTTCCATTGCTTACCAACCTTCACTGTTTTTATAAGGTGGTGCTTGGTATGAAACTAATAGCAATAGCGCTTAGACTCATGCCATCCCATAGTGCTTTGCAGCATTCTCTGAACAGTTTACAAATGTCAGCATATTGCCCCTAACAAGGTTCTTATTCTGCCCTGTTTTTGTATCAAACTCAATGTAGTGAACATACCTAATGCTCCTTCTTCTTCCTATTTTCCCCACAACATCCCTGAGATGTGTTGGGCTGAGAGTAACTGGCTCAAAGTCACCTAGCTGATTTTCGTGCTTAAGGCAGGGCTAGAACTCACAGTCTCCTGGTTTCATGTTTTCTTCACTTTATCAGTCTTTATCACTTTATCACTTAAAAATAAAACAGTGGGAAATATTTGATAATCAACTGTGTCATTTCTCCCCTTTTGGGATAAGGAATTAAAAAAGAAAAAAAGGGGGAAATCTTTCTCAACATCTAAACTTTCTGACTTTTTTCTTTTTCTCTTGTGCCTTCTCATCTCTCCTGTTGTCGCTACATCCAAATATGGAGCACAAACCACTTAGCACAATTTTGGATCAGCTGAGCACACCCTAACTCTAGGGTATGTATTACTGCTAAGAGTTTTTCCAGAGTACGCCAAGCAAAATAACATCTGGATTTCTTTTTAAGAGAAAGAAGCAAAAGGTTTTCTCCTACAAACGAATGGGGGAGTGAGGGAAACAGATGTATTTACAGAAAAACAGGGTAAGCTCACGAAAAGCTGCCTAAATTGTACTCAGTAGAATTAGTCACACTAGCTGGAATAGGATGTGGTTATAGTTTAAAAGAATTTTGGAAGGGTGCAATCCTGCATAGAAATCAGGCAAAGCTTCAACCCCAGATGGTAGTTTAGGAAGAAGTGAGTGAGCATACCCACCCAATGCCTTTTTACATACACAATGGTGTGGAATGATGTGGAAGACATGGGGGAGGATGGATTTACTAAATGAGTGTTTCCTTATTCCTAAAGGTTCAGTTAATGAAACATGCAGACAAGAGGGAAAATCCCAAACTGCCAAGGAATACTTTGTGAGGCAAGATCTGAATATACTTTGCTAGCGAGACAAGGAAATTATGAGAAAATGAGCAGATTACTGGTGGGCGTTTTTAAAAAATAAACATTAAAGATAAATGCATGTGGTTGATAAAAGTTGGCAGTGACTTCATGGTATATATTTAATCAAAGGTAAATGATTCCAACCAGAAACACAATGTAGGGGTGCGAGGGTGTGTGGTCCAAATACACCATGTGACATAGTTTCAAACGGGAGGAGTTTTGATCCTAGCAGAAGAAGCAAAGTGGATGTAAAAGGAGAAAATTTGAATGGATGAATCCTGTTTGCATATAAACAGGGAACAGATATGGCAGAAAGACTAGTGCCCAGAGCCAGAGATATGGGAATATGCTATAAACAACAACCAGCTTCTTTCTGTAGGTTTAGAGAACAATGGCAAAAATGTTAGTGGGAAACAGCAAAAAGGTACAAGGCACAAATCCAGGTATATTTCGATTCCATCTGCTCCAGTAAGAAGGTATATGTTTGATGAACATGAAGAATAGGTTGACCAAGCGACTGTGTGGCATCTCTCTTCTATTCTCCATACATCTATGTAGCAAAAAGAGAGTTGTTAATTTATTATATTGATGCCCTAAATGTAGTTGGATTCTTTGGTTAAATTGGATCAAGAAAATTGTTTCCAGCCTTTGTTTCCCTCCTCCTCACCCCTAAACCTATTCTCCAACATTAGGAGTTTCCTGTTTGCATAGAAGAGAAACCGAGTTGAGCTATTTAAGCCATCTGTGTCATCTTCCCTAGGAAGCGTTCATCTGTTAAGTCATGCACCTTCTGTAGGTGCACCAGGGAGTGGCTGATGACGTTTGCCAGGTCAAAAAGTTAACAACACAGAAACTCCACCATTTGGATTTCTTTCCTCTTTTCTAAGCTCAGGCTTATGCATGCATGCACTTGTTTCTTGGCAAATGCAGTTTAGTGGTGAAAACTTTGGGAATATTTTGAATGAAAAAGTGGTCACATGTTTCTTCAGGAATCACTGTCCCAGTTAGTACTTTGGCTCCTGATCAAACTTTAATTCATTCCAGTTTAAAATATTTTTTCTAGTATTTTAAAATATTAAAAAGAAATTAAAAATAGAAATTCCAGTCTAGCTTATTTGGGAGTATACCTCATTCAGGTTAATAGAGTTTGAACCCAGGTAAGTGGATATATCCACTTACTTGGGAGTGAGCTCCAACTGAACACAGTAGTATTCACTTTGCATGGAAATAGGATTGAAATTTCAATAGCTAGGGGTGTTTTTTCAACAAAAATTCTAATGCCATATTCTTTTATTTTAGCATAGTTTCCTGAAAGTGTTTTAATAGTGGTAATGATAATAAAAGTCTCTTTAAAAATCTCAAGTACATTACAGTATAAAAAAACTGTATTATAAATTGGAAAAAACCGAAACGCATTAATTCTTTTGACATCAGTAGAACAAATTAGATTTCTGGATAATAGATATTACCTTATTGCCATTTTTTTCTACTTCTTAGTCTTTCAAAAGTGGCTTGAAATAAATGATAATGGCACTTCTGGCAACTTCTAAACCAGAGGAATTTGAAGGCGGGGGTGGGGTGGGGGGCAGGATATGAATTTGGATGCCAAATAATTACAACTTTGTTTTGACTAACCTATAATGGAAATTCAGCTTTTCAACAATGAATGTCAGCAATGAAGCTATTTATTGTCTCTCGATTCCAAAAATGTTAATTTTAATACATCTCACTATCAAAAACTATTATACACTAAAAGCCTTGTTGAATTACTTTTGATTTAATGCATTCATAAATATTCACATATATTTATATATATATTTAATACTTTGATAAGTGTACTGGTGCATAATTGGCATCCTTTGTAATACAGTCCATATCCTATGTATTTATACTTTTCTGGGAAGGAGTCTGAGGTTTCAGACCTTTAAGACTTTAGATTTTTAAAAGGCTTCTGCTCTAAATACTGAGGAGCTGAAGACACAACTGCCACTAGTCCTGCAGTTAAAAAAAAAGCTACTCACCTCGGCTCCCATACAAAAGTGAAATAAATCAATTTGTCCCACCTAAGTTCCTATTTCATGCTCTGTGTATTTTCCTAATTACATATCTGGAAATCTAAGCCGTTTCAGGATGGGGAACTGAAAAGCCATCAAATTACGTACTTTCCCCCTTAGAATAGCTAAGGGTGACTGAAGTCCCGAACCTGAGAGATAAAATGAATCAAGATGCTCCACTGAAATTGAATGCTCCCAAAATTCTACAACATTTCAAACAAAAGGTAAGTTTTACTGCTGTTTTGAATATGCTTCCATGAGACATAAATTAATTTGGCTCCACTGCCAAAACCAAATGAGAAGGTGGCATCACAGAAGCAAAGAATCAATTTGGAATCAGTGAAACATGCCCAGTAAAAGTTTAAATTCCATCAGTTACCAGTGGGAATAAAACAGGCTATCCTGACCTGCAATCCACAAACATTTTGGAATAATCCACATATCCCCTGATCAAGTAGCACCAGACTGAGGAAGATGTATGACTAACTTCTTCTAGTTCTGACTAATACAAGCCACGCTTTAAGAGAAAGAAATAATCTAAGCCACAATGTTTTTGTTTGCTTTCTGAAAACATCTTCAGATTATGTGAATGATTAAATATCTTAAATTAGCAAATTTGTTACAGATGCAGGAAAACCTAATTTCCCATTTAGCCCCTCCAATTTTCTTTCTTTTCTCTTTTTAGGCTCAGTTTTTTTATTATTATTATTATCTCTCAAAAGGATATGATTTAAAAAAGAGACTTAGGGAAAAGAAAGGTCCAAGAAAAAGAAAAAAACAAAGGTGCAAAAGGAAAGGAAAAGAAAAGAGAGAAAGGAAGAAAAAGAATAACTTTCAATTTTCTCCATTACACAGATATAAAATACATTAACCTCTTACTTGAAAAATAACAATAATACACAGTATTTCTAATATCATAAACAGTTTAAACTAAACGCCAAAATTACATTCGACTCTCCCTTATACATCTTTGACGTCTCTAATTTTGAATAAATTGGTGGAACAGTTGGTGGGGTTTAAGTGGGAAGAAAAGAAAATATTCTTTTTTATAGCAGATAATTGGTTGAGTTGTACAGTTGGGACTCCTTTGGTGTCTATAAAGAGAACTTTACTAGCTCCCTGTTATGCAGCAAAATCATCAGTGCTGGAACGGCTGTACAGTTTTGGGACCTTTGTACCTGTCCTCATGGATCCATAGAAGCAGAGATATAACTCATGTTTCACTCTTTTGTTAGTTCCCTACACCAGGGGTGTCAAACTCAATTTCATTGAGGGCCGCATCAGCATTGCGGTTGCCCTCAGGGGGCCGGGTGGGTATGGCCAGGGTGGGCGTGGCTTACTGGGTGGGCGTGGCTAGAGTGCATATGGCCTACTAGGTGGGCGTGGCCAGCTCTACATCGTTCACATCAAGGGTGCCTATGGGGGCCTGGGCAGGAGTGGGACAGATCTGAGGGTCTCTGGCAGAAGGAGGGTCTCTGGGCCAGGGCCAAGGCAGTGGGGGCCATTCCCTCACTGTTTCCAGGATGGATTCGCGGGCCGCATGAAACCACTTCATGGGCCGGATCCAGCCCCCGGGCCTTGTGTTTGACATGTCTGCCCTACACAGTTAAAGGAATAGTTTATATCACTTAATAAAGGATGACCTTAAGGATGAGTTTTGTTTTAATTCTTGCATGTTTTTTGGATTAATTGTTTTACTATTGTTTACTTACTATTTTGTCTAACAGTTTCATTGTTGTCTACTGCTCTGGATAGACTCTTTGAAGAGGAACAGTGCTAGAAACAATAACAACAATAATACCTAGATAGGAAGCGATCATAAAATTTTTATAATAAAGTTAATTAGGTTGCACAAAGTAAAATTTAATTCCATGGATGGATGCACACATCATGATTTACTTTCCATTCAGAAATTTTCCAAGCAGTTTCCAGTAATTTCTATGATATTATCAATCCACTGTACCTACTGCTTCCTATTTTATTTTCTTCAGTCTTTCCAAGCACAATTTTATTTTTTGGGTACATAGTGTGTTTAAAGTATGTGAGTTTCAGTTTGCTGGTCATCGGACTGCCTAATTTGTATAGGCAATTCAGCAGGTAAAGGAAAAGAAAGTTATGAGTCTTTTGAATATATTATTGATCTGTACATGTTATACATACAGTACTTCTGAGTATAGTTTCATTATCAGTATCATTTTTTTTCTCCTGCGATGGTGTATGACTAAACAAATAAAGTTATTTTCTATATGATTTTTGCTTTCTGTAAATCAAATCTCTCTCTTGATCATTTGTGAGATGGGAAGAACATTGCGTTCTAGATCAGTTCCTTAAATACAGTAACCTATATTTGTTCTTTGTCAAAGAATCTCCAAGTACTTATATGGTAGATTGCTGAGGTTTACATGGTGGAATGCTCAAATCTCCTCTCTCTGAAGGCTTCTGGGTTTTCATATCCTGACCCCGTCTCCTGCTTTGAGTAGTGGTCTGGCAGTTCCTGCTGCAACCAACTACCTTCCAGGTGACACCTTACCTGGTACCCAACCCACAAGCCCAAAGTATGAGAGAGAGGGTAGAAGATAGACATCTGCTATTTTCTTGGTGAATAAAAGGTCAAAATCTTTTGGCCATATAGTGAAGAGGTGCAGATCAATCCTACTTACCCCACTTTGGGAACCAGCTCAATCTCACAAGAAAGAAACAAATCTAATTTTATTTTTTTTAAAAAAAGAAATAAAAACTAGAAAGTATTATGATGCTTTTTTACTAGGTATAATTCCAAAATGTATGAATAAAAATACAGTTTACTAAAATATATATTAACAACTATTAGCACTATTAAACTTAGTGCAACATTGGAAAAGAAATACATTACCAACAATGTAAAACTGGGAACTTCAACTTGGAAAATATGAAGTAATGGCAATTCAACAGCACATACTTACAACCCAGGTTTACCAAATTTAAGCAAGAGTATATCCTATATTATGCAGCAAGGCAGATATAAATATTTAGAGTAGTTTTTAAGAGAAAAAAGAATTGACTAAAGGACTAAGAACAGAAATACAGGAACATTTTGAATGTTTATAAAATTGTATATTATAGGAGTATAACAAAGGGGAAGTTGGAAACTAAATATTTATTTATAATGTTTTAGAAGTCTTTCTTTTTTCTTTGTGTCTTTAAATAACAAAACAGTGGAGATTTGGGCACTCAGATATTTTCTTCTATTGTTAAATAATTCAACTTACTTTGTTTTTTATCATTAATTTCCTTAGCACTTGAGCACTTAGCACTGTATAACCTTGTTAATTCCTTTGTCCACTTACTGATATCGTATTATATTTCTGCATTAATTATTTTTATCACCTTTATTTTTTATTTTTATTTATTCATTCTCTATTCTTTTAAAAAATATTTTTATTTATTCATTCTCTATTCTTTTAAAAATGATTAATATGTTTTAAAAAGACAAAGGGCCTTTTTACTTTAAGCATAACAATGTAATATCAACATAAAATATAGAACTGGCCAGATCGTAGCATGCATCAGCTTACAAATTAATTTTGAAAGAAAAAATCCAAACAAAAACACCATATTCCAGACAGACCACAGGATGATGTGGGCCTATGACAATGGAAAACTGTCTGCCTTAATCTCTTAACCACAAGAGTGGTTTCAGATTATTATCAGATCACAAGAAAATTCTAAAAGAAAAAGATATATCATTCTGAACACAGCCTGAAGGATGATGAAAGGCTGAAATTATACCTAATTCTCCAAATGTTACAGAGTATAAAACATCTCACAGAAGAGAGAAAACCCTAAAGCAAATTCCTGACTATGCAGTTTATCATTTGTGTGTGACTTTCCAGTCAGTCCTGTCTTCTGGTGCCTGCCTTGATTAACCCCTGGAGGTTTTCTGAGCAAGATTTGTGAAGTAGTTTTTCCCTGCCACCTTCTTCCAATGTTTTCCCCCCAATGCATTGTAGCTTCAAATTGTCACTAAATGAGCTGTTCTAAGTCCAGGAGTACCTGTATAACAAACTGGCTCTTATCTCTGTACCTGTATAGAAATATGGAAGTTTCTTTGTTTACTTCCCTACATTTGTCCAGCTACATCTTTGTGAAGGATAAAATAGATTGGTCTGAAGAAAGCAATGCCACACTATTGTGAGGCAAGCCCTGTCACCTTTGTAGGTACATTATGATGTCACATGCACATCCCCAAAGGAAAGATCTTGCAACATAATGCATCCTGAAATGAGCCTGGAGATATCCATATTCAAATTTTAATTGGAGGCTGATGGGAACATGAAAATCTCCACTCTTTTCCAACCTTGGTTCATGAACAATTCTGGAGTTCTGTCCAAGGAGGTAAATCAAAGAGAGATTTTCTCTCTCTAGGAATGGCAGAGTCTGGAGAAACTCCATGCATCACAAAGCCATCTCTCATTAATAGAGGTACTGTTTATCTAAGTCTCCAGGCTGGCAATCAGTGTACATTCTCCCAGATGGCCTTCTGGTTCCCAAGTCTTGGCATAGGTTAGATGTCTTTGCCATCTATTGCATATATTTTGCTGTTGGTTTTCTGGATTTCTGTCTTATTTCTTTTACTGTCTTCTTTACCTTGTTGAGCTTTTTCTTGTTCTCTTTATATTGCAAGTCACCCGGAGTTGGTTTGGAGTGAGGCAACCCTGAACTGGAAGTCAATCAGTCAATAAATTCACAACAGCCTACAAAGAGAAAGGGATGCATCTCCCAGTTTAAAGGCAGAACCTACTGTCACCCATCCTTTCTTTAATTGGTTTGCCAAGAGAGGGAGGAGGATCGCAATGTCACTTTGCTGCATTCCCAGAATAGTAGCAACATTTGACCTTTGAGCACCAATTTCCTTAATGTAAAAATAAGGGATAATCCTTTGTTGACTTAAGTTTATGAACTAAAAGGATATGAGTTACTATACTGTACTGTTGGAAGGAAAAATTTTCATCGGACCAGTCCAAGCCGGGAATAAACAAAATGGAGACTGCTTTAGAAAGAAGGTTGAAGTTTATTGAAGAAGAGAGCCAGACAGAAAGATGGCTCTGGGAAAAACTGACCACATGTAGCTGGGAATGGTGGGTTTTTATACCTTCTTGAGCTTTTGTTTGGAGTTCTTCCCATTTGAGATTTTGTATTTCCTGTGTCATGTACTTTGACTTGAGTCTGAGTGTGCCCTTTTTGGAACTGGTGGGTTAATGCTATTATGTTTCCTGTCCTTAAAATTTGGGTGGGGGTACGTAGATTCTAAGGGTCTTTGTCTTCCTAATTTCTTCAGTTTCTAGCTGGAAGGCTCCAAGGTTTCTGAAAGGATTATTGAATTTGCATTTCTAAAAGCTGGCCTCTGCCTAGGGGCTGGGACTGATTTCTGGGGGCTAGTTTCTGTCTTTAAAAAAAACTCTTCTCCATTATTCCTTTGGGGAAATATATTCTGCCTTTTTAATATTTCCAAAAATATTTTTCTCTGGATTCTTCCCACAGTACTTTCAAGTGAGATTTGTTCCAAATACATTCTTCTAATATTTCCATTAGGAAATGTTACCTATAGACATAATAACTGGATTGTTCCTCTGGGACTTTTTTTTTAATGTCATCTGAACACCCCTGGGGTTGCCTCAATACCTTCTCAGATGTCCAGGAAATCAAAAATATTTGCCTGATATTAAAGGTATCTGCAAAAATAAAACAATCACTCTTCTCATGTTTTGTTAAAAATATATAGTTCTGTTCATGAAAATGTTTATGTTAATATCTAATGGGCTCCGCAATAGAAAATATAAATGTTGGATTTAAACATGATGTGACTACATATAAGGAAATTTTAGGTTTTGAGAGGAATGTATGGCAATTAAAGTCATATAACATTTTAAAAGAAGAGAAGATTGTACAAACCTGGTTTCAGTATGGGCAATTACAGGCTAGATGGAAAGAGGACCAGAAAACTGGTTTTTCAATGATTGATGAAAATTTGGTAAAGCAAATTAGAGATCAAGGTCAAGCACATATAAAAAGGATATATATTGCATTGATAGAAATTGATTCAGAGACGGAACTTGTTAAAGATTGTATGATAAAGTGGGCTCAGAATTTTCAAGAAGTTATTACAATGGATACTTGGGAAAAGATCTGTGTTAGAAATGTAAAATTTACACAGGCTCAAAATTTACGAGAGAATTTTTATAAAATGTTTTATAGGTGGCACTTATATCCTAAAAAATTAGCAAGTATGTATCCGAACTGCCAGCCCAAATGTTGGAGGTGTGGTTGTGAGGATGCAACGTATTTTCATATATGGTGGACTTGTAAAAAGGTTAAAGCTTTTTGGATTAAAATTTGGTGGAACATGCAAAAAATATTTAAGAAAAGGATAAAGTTTTCTTCGCAACTGTTTTTACTGGGTATTATCACAGATACCACCGTTGTGGACACTAAGTTGATGTTGAATTTAATTACGGCAGCGAGGCTTTTAGTAGAGCAATATTGGAAGAAGGAAGAACTGCCGACTATAGAAGAATGGACTTTAAAAGTTTCTAACTTGGTGGAGATGGCAAAGATCTCAGCGTATTTGAAAGACCAATCGCAACAGAGATACATTGTGGAGTGGAGAAGATGGATTGATTACATCCAGAATAAATATGGGACTAAAAAGTTTCACTTAGCATTCGAATAAGTAGCGGATATATATGATGTATAACTAGCTTGTAGTTATTTTACCAAGAGTTAAAGTGCGATAGAATTTAATATTTTATTGTTGTTTGCATATTTTAGATTATGTTTGTTTGTATTTTTATACCCTGTATTTTGCTCTGGGAAGTCGGGGAGGGGGGAGGGGAGGATTGGGGGGGTGGGGAGAGGGGAGGGGGAGGGGGGGTTGTATTCAAAAATGTATTGTAAAACTTTTCAATAAAAAAAAATATCTAATGGGCTTAATATTTATTTTTTCACATGATACAATAAATATTCCATGAATGTGTATTAACTTTTATTATGGTAAATATTGAGAAATATAACCCATACAAACAAAAGTTCTTTGGGGGGGTCCTCTACATCCCTGCCTCCCCCCCAGGTTAATTGACCCATCTCTCTTGACCTTTTGGAAGTCCCTTAAAATCTGGTTGAGCCAACAGGCTTGGGGATCTCAAGGGAACAATAATTTGAATAGGTGGCTCCATGGTTTGTAATATGATGCTGTCTCTTAGCCTCCTAAAATATTATATATATTTTTTGTATTTTTTGAATGTTTCTGAAATTGTTTTGTTGTTTTGTCATGCTATGTGCGATGTGTGGCCATATGAATAAGATCAATCCATCAATTTATGAGCTGCTTTTTCAGGTGAATTGTAATGCATTGAAGCAACCTGCTCCCATTTTGTCCCATCCCCACGCCCTATCCTAATTGTGCTATAACGTAAAGGGAGAGAGCCCGGTTGAGGAAATCTGGACTCCCTGGGATTAGCCCACATCTTCCTCTTTCCCGATAAATCTCTTCTCGAAGCACCGGGAATTAAAACGAGATTGAAATCTTTCAGCAACCCCTTCGGGCTGAGCTGAAGCCAGGTGAGGAAAGACAGGCGCGAGAGCCCGCTTTCCTCCCCTCCACAAAAGCGAGCTCTGCGGTCAGGCTGAGGTGAGGCCAAAACGCGGACCGGGAGCGGAGGCGGAGCGCTTCAAAAAGAGGCTGCGGGCGAGGAGAGCAAAGAAGGGGAGCGCCAGGGGCACGAGGAGACGGAAAGAAGGCGGAGGCGAGAAAAAGGCGAGAGCGGCACAGACGAGGCACAAAGTGCGCCAGGGAAAGGGCGAGAGCGTCTACTACCCGGACCATGGGCGCCTTCCTCCTCAGCGCAAGTTGGCTGGGCTTTCTCCTCCTGCTGCTGCTGCTCTTGCTGCTGGTGGCCTCGTTCAGCGGGAGGACCCGGTGAGTCTCTGGCGGGATCCATACCGCGGGCGTCCAGGGCAGGGTCGGGACGCGGGGAGTATCTTGGACCCGCTGCCGACGAGGAGGAGGAAGCGGCTACCCAAAGCCACCCCATAGGACAGAAATAAGTGTGGGATATCACCAGTGAATGGGGCTTCCATCCCTTACAGGTGAGGTTAGGTGCGATGGTTAGAGACCTACACTTCACGATGCTTGGGAAGTGTTAATGGAAGGCAAGAGCCTTGCGGGAAAGTATGATGAGTGAGTAATTTGAATTATGAGGTGGAGAAACAGGATCAGGTAAAGTATTTCTCCATCATCAGACTGGGAATCCCAGATCATCCAACCTTACTGATGGAAAAGGCAATGCTAGGAAAGAAAGTACAATAGCAGTACTTCTTCTGATGGCTACATGCATGATTAATCAGTGGAGTTCTCAGAACAGCATTGAGATGGCCTCAGTTGATCTCAAAATAGCTAAGCCTGAGTCTGGTTAGCAGTTGGATGGAAAAAATCACTTGGAAATACCAGGGCTTTTGGTCCAGGTAGGAAAGCTCAAAAACATCCTAGATGAAGCAATGGCAAAGTAGCCTTGAAGTAGCCATGCACTTTTTACACATACAATCATGTTTAACTGTAGTTTATAGAATAAATCACAATTGGATAAACACACAAAATGATAAAATTATTATGTCATGAGTTAAAAATGATGGCAACGGGGTTCCTGCAAAATGCTAAAATATAAAAAGGCAATAGCACTGTGGGTCAGCTGGGTTGTGTGAAACCAGCTAATAAATGAGAGGTCTTTTTAATAAGAATATTAGATGATTTTTAAAAAATAATACCAATTTTGATTGCAGTGTTTCCGGAAACAGAATCTAAGCCCATCTGCTTTAAATAGGAACTGAAGGGTGTGTCTGTAGGAGAGAGCTTATGTTTGACAGATTCCTGGGATTTCCCAGGATGTTGGATTTAGATAAGTCTTTGGAATAATCTGTTTATGCAACTTCTTTGTTCACATAGCACGTACCCGTTAGGTAGGTCTCAAATCTCACCTGGTATGTTTGGGTGTGTGTTGAGAAGAGAGTTAGATTATCTGACAACAAAATATTATATTTTACGTTGGAGTCCCCAAGTCTGCCCACAGTATTTTCCTTGGCACCCATCAGATTTTCTGCATTTCTTGACTGGTGGCAGTGGTATTACAGTACTGTTGTTCCAATAGCATAATTTTCCAGTTTGGAAAATCAAGTGCCAACTTGTGATTCTATTTTTATGTCTAAGAATGTCTGTGGTTCTTAAGTGAGCAATAGATTCACATTGTCATATGAAAATGCTGCTCACAACTTCTTTTGAAAAGCCTGGTTTGTACAACCTCAAAAGATTTAATTTAAGCCAGGTAAGCCATGGCTGCTATATTAGTATAGCATGTTAAGCTTGTTTGATATTAACCATGGGCAGGAATTTGTGCTTTAGCAGGTTATGCAAGCTGCATTTATTTGGTGAATTTGGAATACAGTATGTTGTATGGATCCAAAAATGGTTAATTCAAAAGCATCTACAGCTGGTATAGAACGCAGCTCCACTCTTCAATCAGTGCATGCTCTATGAGCTTCTGGTTTTAAACTGTGAAGCGCTTCATGGCATGGGGCGGGGGCGGGGGGTTTAGGGGCCACTCTTCCCCTTTATACTGCATCTACCTGTCCCATTAGGTCCAACAGAAGAGGCATATTCCAGACTCAGGAACTTGAGATGGGCAGCCATATAAATTGAGATGTTAACAATAAATAACATTAAGAAAGTTGTGCAAACATAGCCATTCTGCACAACACAAAGCAGACAAAAGTAGAGTATGTGAGGAGAGCAGCTAAAAAGGAGATGTGCTAGAAGGATGCTATGGAACAAAACTGTTGTGTTTCTACCTGATGTGGAGTGTTTTTGCCTTAGCTAATACACTATGTTTATTTCTGTATGGAATGCATTTTCCATAATAGTTCAAATGTAAATTCGTGTGAATATTGCAATGGTAAATATTTCATCTGTTTTTCTTTCTGAGCATCATCAGCTTGCTTTTGGTGAATGGAGTATTTTGTAATATTTAGCACTTGGGACTTATTGTTCTGTTTCTTGACCAAATAACATCTTTGAAGCCTTTACTAGTTTGCAACCTAGACATTGATTATTGGGGAAAAAATGATCAAACTACCTATCAAAAATGGTTGACATGACATTTGGCTTGTGGTTAGTTCATTGGCAAATTATTTTTCATTAAAACTAACTTGGCATCCCATCATTTGGAAGGCACCCTGTCCCCACATCCCCAACCCCACTCAATGCCATTTCATAAATATTTATTTATTTGTATTTTGCCTTTATTGTTTTTACAAACAATTTAAGTCAGTGAACATATCCAACACACATTTTCCTATTTTCCCCACAACAGCAATTCCGTGAGGCGGATTGGGGTGAGAGAGACTGACTGGCTCAAAGCTACCCAGCTGGCTAAGACAGGACTTGAACTCACAGTCTCCTACTTTTTAGCGTGGTGTCTTAACTACTAGTCCAAACTAGCTCTATTGTTATCGAACTCATCTTGTTGGCTTGTAGCTAGAATTTTTCTCCAATTTTGATCGATTTCACATTTACCCATTATCCAAATGTCACTTCTAGCCTGGGTAAAGTGTACTTCTGAACAATATTTTCTTCCATTTAATATACAGATATAGTTTTCATATGCACGTACTTAATGTATGTATGTATGAAAATGCCTAGTAGAACTGAAGAAATGAAAATTCCTTTCCTTCAACTTATTCCTTGAAAGCATGGATCTTGACCTGTTCAGACACATTTATTTTCTGCAATCTATTCAGAATATAAAATAGAAAAGCAATAAGATATCTATTTATGTTTTTTTAAAGCACATAATAATTTGATTTTATCATAGAACGTTTATACTATTCATATATAAAACTTAGGTTCTAAGAAATATATCTAAGGAATTAGGCAGTGTCCCTTCAGTGGTGAAGAGAGTGCTGATCTTTTCAAAACTAGGTGCATATGTTGTGTATACATATGTGCGTGTGTGCGCACAAAAAAATGAGCAAAATTTCTGGAAGCTGACAGCAACATCTGGAAGACCAGGTGGCATTCCCTATCATAAAAGGTTTATTTCTTAATATTATTAATTTTATTAATATTTTGAAACTATTCCCCTCTACTATATGAGTGGCTGTACACATCCTTTTTAAGCTCTGTTCTGGTTTCTTATGTTATAGGTTGCCATTTGTGAAACTCACCATACAAATTCTGAATTAAAATTAGTGCAGTGTGCAAATCATACCAATGTATATTAGAAGCTGTTTATAATTAAACCATAAAAACAAAATATAGCAAAAAAAATCAGCTTAAACAAAATTGGTAAGAAAGAAAGGTTAAAGTAAAAAAGGGGATTTCTAAAATAGTTAATGACTATAACCATAACAGAACAGTTTTAGCAGCTGCTTAAAAGACTTCTTAGGAAAATTAATTGTATATATAAAGTTAGTTTGTTAAAATAACAGAAAATCTTACATCTTCAAAACTCTCAGGTATTTTTTTTAAAACGGGATAATATGTTTATCCCTCTTGACAGCTATTTATTTTAATAGAAATGTATGCACTGATTCTTTCCAACCCAACAGAATGTTGGAAAGTAATTATGGTATGTTGGAAAGTAATTTTATATAGAGGCTCCAAGTTCTGTCAATCTGCTTGCCTGTATGATAAGTCTCTGGAACCTGAGAAGAATGGGACTTCATTCAACATGTATAAGAGCAGCTTTCAAAAGAAAAATCAAGATAAAAAACAGATGGACTCCTGCTAGGATCTGGTAAGGAAAAGAAATCCAGAAAAAGTCAGCCAATACACACAGAACAGTGCCAATTCCTCCATTCTAAACTGTCCTCCTTCCCAGTTGTTTGATCCAGAGCAAAGAATATTTATCTAGTAGACACCTACAGACAAACAGAAACAAAAGAGCAGAAACTTGCTCGTAACACAAGCACCCACAAAAATGTGACATATTATTTTATTAAAATGGAAAGTTCACACAGATGCTTCTTTATAGCCAAATCCAAAAGTCATGCTCTATATAAGACCTAAAATAAACTTAAAATATTTTGAAAAGCAAACTTTCCATACTTCACTCTAAAATTCTAGAGAACCACACTCTAATCATGATCTCCTGGGTATGTACAACAGAGTTTACAATTTGTACTCCATCGGACTGCAACCATCCCAAACTATAGCCTGGACTCACTATGTAAATACAAGAGGGCACCTCTCCCCCCCATGCATTTCAGCCTTATCTAGTCTTTCTGAGGCAAAAACTGCCAGTATGGGAATATTCTTGTATTAATGACAAAAACAATAAATTAACTAGTTTGAACTCTATACACACCCTGATCTTCAGTTTCATATCTCCGCCTCTGCAGTGGTAAATCATCTGACTACCAAAATGGTCTCCATCAAACTCTGAGTTTTGCACAATTTTGGTAAGCCTTTGTTAGATTAAGAATGGCTGGGTTCAACAAGAATTACTCATAGGTAAAAATGTATAACAGATGAGTTTTATAACTCTTAATCTCTGGTATTGTATTCTTTGGAAAATTTTCTCTTCTACCACTATGTCATTGTTTCAGTTTTCTATTGATTATTTTGACCTAACATATCTAAAATTACTTATTCCATACATGTTACTTTTTAAAAAGCCAACAATTGTATGTGCATATATGAATGGTTTAATGCCGTGATTATATTTTTTAAACTTACATTTTGTATGTTCCAATGTTAGAGCTATCATTTAGAAAGAGAAAACTGGGAAAATGTCCCTTTTAGTTTTTAAAAATTCTATCATATTTCAAATTAAAAGTAAGAAGCTATCTTTACATACTGAGTGACATTAAACACCATCAAAGTCTTTAGAAATGTGGGTGGATTTTATACTGAATAAATTTTCTATTAACTGGAGGGAAAGCTATGTGGTTTTCTATAATTGCATTGTAGTGCAATATTCTTGTTTATTCAAAGTAAGTTCTGTTGCTTAAAGGTTGACTTACTTCAATCTATAAGATTCAAGATTTATGTGCAAATTTTTCTAGGATTAATTAGTTGTAAATTACTTTGGCTACCTACCGGTATATACATTTTTAATTACATAAGAAAGAATGGGTAGGGAAAACATTTACAGAATTTTAGCCCATATTATTCCATGTCTGGAAGGAAGTAACTGTAAAGGAAAACCAAAAGGATACATTAATGCTCCCAATCTTTCTTGAATTGGATATATGCCTTCTTTTACAAATGCCAAGTATTTATTTGAAAAGCTGCCAGATGATACTGATATGCTTAGTGGTACTCTCTGTGCAGATAGAAAGTATATTTCAGTTGGAGTACCATATACATAAGGGACGCAGAGGCTCAGTGGGTTAGGACGCTGAGCTTGTCGATCAGAAGGTCGGCAGTTTGGCGGGTCGAATCCCGAGTACCGCGTAACAGAGTGAGCACCTGTTACTTATCCCAGCTTCTGCCAACCTAGCAGTTTGAAAGCACGTAAAAATGCAAATAGAAAAATGGACCAGAACGGTGGGAAGTTAATAGCATTCCGTGCGCCTTTGGCATTTAGTGCCGGCCACATGGCGGCAGAGACGTCCTCAGACAAACACTGGCTCTTCGGCTTTGAAACGGAGATGAGCACCGGCCCCTAGAATTGGAAATGACTAGCATGCATGTGTGGGGGAACTTTTACCTTTACCTTTTACCATATATATCCTGTAAAAAAATAAACAGAGATTAAGAATGAAGAAGAAACAGCAGCAGCAACCTTAAACTGTCTGCTGGCTCCTGAACAAGGTGACCACAGTCTACGCTGCAGTTGGATGTATTGCGTTTCCATCCTAATATTGGATGGTCCATGTCAGGGGTAGGCAACCTTGGCTCTTTTATGACTCGTGGACTTCAACTCCCAGAAGCTGGCTCAGGAATTCTGGGAGTTGAAGTCCACGAGTCAAAAAAGAGCCAAGGTTGCCTACCCCTGGTCTATGTCTTCCTCAATCTTGGGTCCTCTACAGAGGCCTGGGAGTTTGAAGGTTCTGCATAGGATGTTAGCAGTTCCTAGCAATGCAGTCTTCTGGATAGTTGTTGTTCTTGGGACCTGTTAGAGCGGAGGAGGAAGAGGAGGAGAACGAGGAGGAAAGAAATCTATATAAAATGCAGCATCATATCAGAATGTATGTCTTATATATAAAGTAAGAATGCTGCTTTGAAAGGGTCAGCTCAAGGGTATATGGCATCCCTAGATCACATTAACTATGCACCAACTGCCCGCTAATGTGAGAATTTGCATTTTTAGAACATTTTAATATTTTTATGTTCCTGCAATAAAGGCAGGGCTTTTTTTCTCATAGAACGCTCAGAAAGGAGTTCCGGCACCTTTTTTGGATGGAACCTTGTAGCGTAGGCAAGGCGCATTGTATGACGTGTGAGTTCCGGCACCTTTTTCTTTTACAAAAAAGCACTGAATAAAGGACATTAAATTTAACATTTAATCATTTTTCTTCTAGTCTATTTTTGATGCCCCCTAAGTGCTTTGGTGCCCTAAGCCAGCGTCTACTTAACCTTAACCAAAAGCTGGCCTTGGGGAAGATATACTATATTAATGTCCAGGATGCCATTTCACACATGCCTCTCTTGTCACTAACTGGCTCCCTTCTTTCCCTGACAATACATTTTAAAGTTTATTTTTTAATGAAGTGGGAATACTTGGAAAGAGGGTACGCTGCGGAGCAAAGTGCCAGCCTATAAACGTTACATTTATTTCCAACAATCCTATTAGGTCTACATAGGGTTTCCCAGAGCACAGTTAGGAAATGAAAGCGGTGGATTTCATAAATATATTAAATGAAGGGGATTAAATAGTATAATGGGCTGGCAAAGAACATCCTAATAGATTAAAGAAATTCACCAGTTGGCATGCTACTGAATAGAAGTTACACTGTACCTAGCACTTATTTCTGACTCACCCAGCCTCCCGCATTATGATCAGTTCCGGAGTCAGACGTTTTAACAAGCTGCCCCTTGTTAAAAAATTACAAGCCTCACTAAGGTGCGTACCTAAACAGGATATTGGATCACCACACTGTGTTTTTTAAAAGCAGAATACTGTGCCCCTTTATGGCTTTACAGGTGCCATACTAGTAAGCCAGACTCCGGATTCAACAACACCATGAGGATTATAAGCAGATGCATTAAAACCACTTGCTGATTCCTGTTCTGAGCCTTATAGCACCGCCAGCTTTATGAAGGCAAGATTCACTAGTGAGAGAATAGAAAAAAAATTATGAACAACTCACTCCTACCAGTGCATAATGACCTTCCTCATTTATCAGCCGGAAAGCTCAAATCCAGGAAGCCCCCACTGGCACTTGCACAAGATCTGCTCGATAAGTTTAACATTGATTCCCAATGGGAAGCCAAATGGTTCGCTGGGCATCCTGATATAGGAAGACATATAAATGACTCAGAGCCAGGCTTTGAACTACCATGCCAGCAATGGACAATCCTGAACCTCACAAGCGTCTGCTGGGATAAATGCATAAATGGGACATAGCATCCTCCCTTCAGTGTGACTGTGGGATCCCAGGTCAAAGTGTAGATTACATAGTGACCAGCTGTCGGCTGAGGGTATATACTAGTCCAGTATCTGATTTTTTTTTCATATAAACAATGCTGCACTTCAGTGGTTAGATGGCCTGCCCTAGACATTGGTATTTAAACATAGATCTTAACATTTATGTTTTATTAATTGAAATGAAATGTTCATATATTGTAAGTCCATCTGGGATATGCATACACTAAATAAATGGCAAGTTATTTTCAAGGAAAAATAAAAATTAATTATGTAATTTAGTGATTACATGTTTGTCATTTGGCTGCTTTCATCTTTCATAGATTGTTATAATATTGGAAACAATACCTAAATGTATTTTTAAAAATAATTTTAAAATTATACATCAGTGTATACACAAAATGTTGACAGTGAAATAAATAAATAAATAAAAGTGCTCTAAGCTTCTTTTTCTGAGGAAAGCTGTGTATTTGATGAAGGAAGGATAATTAATGCTCCGCTGAGAGCAAACTACAAAAGTTTAGTTTGTTGGTGTGTTTAGCAAACATTGTACTAGAGTTCTCTGTCTTATAAACTGGAAAGCCCTTCCTTATTTCCATCCTTGTGGAAATAGGAAACACCTTTTGTAATTTATTACCATCTGGGCTGAAATCTAGAGGAAGGCAGAATGGCAGCCCAGCCAAAATAACCTTCTCTATTTTTAGAATCAAACAGCCCATAGTTTATATTAGTTAAGCATCTGATAGCCCATAGTTTATATGAGTTAATTTGTTGATTAGCAACTAATCTCTATGTGACCTTTTGAGCTAAATAAAAACATGTTTCTATTAAGAAATACATTAAATTGAATTTATTCAGCAAATCTCTAGAAACTAAAACCTAGGAAAACATTGAATTGTGATTGCTTCATCCTTTTCATTCTTGGTCAGAAAAACAGCTTGGCAACTTTATAAAAACAGTGGTGCGGTTTCATCCATATCTGTAAATCTATTTTCTTTCTTCTCCATGGATTGTTCTATATTTCAAGGATGATAGTTGTATGTTAACAGATTGCTTGAAAAATACGAGATCTGTATCTGGGGCTGAACTTTTTCTCAGAGGAGGAGCCATGTTGTGTGTGGGTGGGTGTTTCACCATATACTGTAGGAGGAAGTTTCACCTAAAGTAAGGATTTGATGTAGAAAAAGAATAGATTAAAATGCTTTTCATTCAATGTATTAACTATATTTTATTTTAGCATTTTTACTGGATGAAAAGGGATGCGGTGGCTCAGTGGGTTAGGACACTGAGCTTGTTGATCAGATGGTCGGCAGTTTGGTGGGTCGAATCCTGAGTGCCGCGTAACAGAGTGAGCACCTGTTACTCGTCGCAGCTTCTGCCAACCTAGCAGTTCGAAAGCACGTAAAAATGCAAGTAGACAAATAGGGACCACTACGGTGGGAAGGTAACAGCGTTCTGTGCACCTTTGGCATCTAGTCATGCCGGCCACATGACCACAGAGACGTCCTCGGACAAGCGCTGGCTCTTCGGCTTTGAAACGGAGATGAGCACCGGCCCCTAGAGTTGGAAACTACTAGCACGCATGTGCGGGGGAACCTTTACCTTTACCTTTATTGGATGGAAGTGGCTCAGAACTCATGGAGGAAATAATAACATGAGCATAGATTCAGCATTGAGTTCGTTCTGAATTTGGTGGTATACAATATGGTGAAGGTAGGAAGTAGCATAAAATTGGCAAGGGAGGATTTTGTACAGCCTTGAAAATTCTGCTTTGGGATTAGGATATGCCTAGTGTTCCGTGCGCCTTTGGCGTCTAGTCATGCCGTCCTCGGACAAGCACTGGCTGTTCGGCTTTGAAATAGAGATGAGCACCGGCCCCTAGAGTTGGAAACGACTAGCACGCATGTGCGGGGGAACCTTTACCTTTACCTTTTTAGTGTTACAGAAGAATATGAGTAGATTAGTATAAATGAGAGAATCAAATTCGCAATTAAAGAATAGCCTACTGACTTATTCAATAGAAGCTGTTTGTCTTGAGCTTGAAAAGTGACTTCAGACCTGGTTAGTACATAGGTGGGAAACTGCTAGGAAATACATGGTTGTTGGCTATAATTGAAAAACATCGAAGAAGGCGGCACTGGCAAGTCACTTTTGTATTGCTATCAAGAAAACTACAGGCAGTTCTTGACTTACAGTTGTTCATTTAGCAACCATTCAAAGTTACAACAGCACTGAAAAAAATGATTTACAGCTGGTCCTTGCACTTACAGCATCTCCACGGTCATATGATCAAAATTTACAATGGTTACAACATTGTCTTGTCCCAGTCTACAAATGCACACTCAAGCGGGCTTCAACATTTTTATTTCACATCATTAAGCCCTTTTGTCATTCCCCAGGTTCCACTGCAAGTGCAGTCCTTCAGTGATCCATTTCCAGCCAGCCACAGTTCACTTACTTTTAAAACATGAACGAAGGAGCAGAACACGAGCAAGGTAACCCACCCTAACCCAAGTATGCATGGGTTATATGGGCAGAACCAAATTCCAGCAAAGGTGATGAAATCCAGGCACACCGAAGTCAATGGGAAATCCAGGAAGTCAAGGCATGGAAAAATCCCAACAAAGTAATGGAATCAAGGCAGGGAAAATCCAAACGAAGGCAATAAAGTCAAGAGCACACACAAGCAAAGTCCAAGCAAAGGCAATAGAGTCAAGGCATGGAAAATCCAAATGAAAACAATGAAGTCAAAGCACAGAAAATCCAAACACAGGCAATGTGGTCAAGACCACACACACACAAATGATGGAATACGAATGGTTTTCTCTGACAACCACCCAGTTCCATACCCTGAGATAAATAGGAGGGGCGAGGCTGCCTCCTTGCGAGTAGCCTTGCTGACCTCCATTGCACTTCCCTGCACTCAGCTCTGCACGCCCTGGACTCAGGTGAGCGTGGCAACTCCTCTTCTGTGCTGCCCTCTACTGCAGCTGTTCTTCCTCCCTGGTCTGTGCAAGTAGCTGATTGCCAGTTCTGACCATCTGCAGTTGTGCTCCCTCTCCAGATGGCCCAGCCAGCTGCTCCTTCTCAGATTCTCCCAGCGGTTCCTGCACCATTTCGCCTTGTCCCTCTGGTTCCCCCTGGTGCTCACCAGAACCAGTTCTTCCTCAGTGAACGTCCGAGGGAACCATTACAGCCATTTGTGACCTTCTCAGCTGGCTTCTGACAAGCAAAGCCAATTGGGGAAGCCAGATTCACTTAGTAACTGCAGTGATTCCCTTAACTACCACGGCAAAGCATGTTATAAAATCGGGCATGATTCACTTAACAACCACCTTGCTTAAAAAGGGAAATTCAGGTCCTAATTGTGATCCTAAATCGAGGACTTCATATCCGTGAAGTCAGTGTAAGCTGAATTCATCTCAAGGGAAACTCTACTTATCTCCCAGTAATAGGAATAGATTAGGAACAAATAGTTATATTTCATTCCAATAGCCAAACTATATAAAAAGACAGTATAAAGTGACTGTTGGTCCTTATGCTTAATAGCAGATACTCAAAGTGGAAGATGTCAAGTGCTTGCAGTTAAAGTTGCCATTAATTTTGGCCAAATGTCGTGTTGTGCTTTCAGTTCAATCAGTTGAAATATAATCCTCTCCCACACTTAATCTACAATTAAACAGGACCAATGCTATGACTTTATATGCCAATACATAGCTTTTATTTCTTTCATGTTAGACAAAAATGAAGCATCTCAAGTTGTTCTCCATATGTTTTTCCTTATACTAGGAAAAACTACATCTGTTTGACTTCTGCCTATAGTGAAATGTTCACCTGCCCCGTAAGCTAGAATTTCCACAAATCAAAACCTGTGCTAAACCAAATTAAGTCTGGAGAGATTTATTTAGGAAAGGTAATTCCTTCATTTTGATTCCTCAATTCAGGATTGCGGCATTTGTTTGGTACTGAGGACTATGTTAAATATATACAAACTTTTTCTGATTTATAATGTGCTTTCAATTAATTTCAGACATCTGCATCCGATTAAATTAGTGTTCATACTGGCAAGTTGCAACAGTTAAACATGGCACAATTACTCTGGGAAATCCATCTGCTAACCACAAACATGAAACATTTTGACAGGGGTTTTTAAATTGTGATACATTTATCTAAATTATAATTTATCTTAATAAGGCTCTGTCTTCTCAATATGGAGGGTAGTTATCTAAGCCAATAATTCACCCCTTAAACAGTTTTTTTTATTTAATTTTCTCTCTAAACTTCTGCCATATGATTCCAATTACCTCTACCATAATGAGGATGGTTAACTTCACCAAGTTTAGCATTAGAAGCAAATCGCTTTGCAGACTTAGCTATTCTTATTTCCCATCTCTATCATAATTAATTTGCTTTTCCCTGATGATCCTCAGTATATCTTAGAAGCATTTTGGATATTTTCCATGAAAGGTTGCTGATGATAGGAACATAGGAAGCTGCCTTGGACTGGTCTATACTAGGGGTAGGAATTCTGCTGGCTCAGGAATTCTGGGAGTTGAAGTCCATGAATCATAAAAGAGCCAAGGTTGCCTACCCCTGGTCTAGACCAATCTTCCCCAATTTTGGTATAAGCAAATTTGTGGGTTTCAATTTCTACAATTCTCTGTAATGGCTATTCTGAGAGTTGACATCTACATATGTCCAGACTGCCTCGATAAGGGGAAGACTGATGTAAACTAACTGCTTTGTCTAGCCCAATACAAGATTTCAGAAGAAATCTACCTCAGGAAGAAGTCTTTCTCAGCCTTTCTGAGTCTTCTATTAGCTTTCTATAAAGCTGTTAGGATTGAACCTGGAATCTTCAGCAAAGAATGCTGGGTGATGGAAGAATGTCTCTTCCACAAATCATTGTCATGTGCAACTGCAGCAAACAATCTGCTTTCTTTTGTAGAGCCTAACCTCATTTTGATAGGCTTGAGAAGACAATCCTCTGCTATATAATAAAATGAAATTCTCTATTTAATAAAAGCCAGTCCAGCTGAGGTTCAGGATGGATCTTTCAAAGCCTTTCTGATATGGTCTGGTTGGTGCACAAAGGATACTCTGCCTGCTCTGTTCTACATGCTTTTGTTATGTAGGTAGTCCTCAGCTTATAACATAGTTTTGCCCAAAACTTCTGTTGCTAAGTGACACAGTCGTTAAGTGAGTTTTGCCCTTTCTTGCCAGAACTGTAAAGTGAATCACTCCAGTTTAACATGGTTGTTAAATGAATCTAGCTTCCTCATTAACTATGGTTGTCAGAAGTTCGCAAAAGATGATCACATGACTGCGGGACACTGCAGCCGTCGCAAACATGAGCCAGTGGCCAGGCATCTGAATTTTGAACATGTGATCATGGGGATGCTGTAGAGGTGGTGCTAGACTTCCAGAGGAAAAAGGAGGAACCTGCCCCACTTTACATCAGGGAGGACTGTGTGGAGAGAGTTTCCTCCTTTAAATTAAATTTCTGGGAGTTTACCTCTGCGAAGATCTGACCTGGAAAGTTAATACAACCCAGGTGGTCAGAAAGACCCAACAGAGGCTTCACTTTCTCAGGGTCTTGCAGATGAACAGGGTAGAACAACGGCTTATGACCCTCTTTTACCAGTCTACTGTAGAGAGCGTCCTCTCGTATGGTATTGTGGTTTTGTATGCTGGTCTGACAGCCCCGGATAGGAAAGTATTACAGAGGGTGGTGATCACAGCACAAGACATTGTGGGCTGTCCCCTGACACGAGTGGATGACATCGCCAGGGCTCGCTGCCTTGGAAGAGTGAGGAAAATTCTCAGGGATGACTCACACCCTGGACGGTATCTCTTCACTCTCCTACCATCGGGTTGGAGATATAGGAGTATAGCCAGCCGTACCAACAGACTGAAGAACAGCTTTTATCCATGGGCTGTTAGGCTTTTGAATGGGAAATAATTTAATATAATAGAATATAAACTTAATAATATAAACTTTATGCATAATTGACTTGCGAGGCTGGTGCATTGTGCAATTATTTTTATTTTATTTATTTTTTATTTTAATCCTATTTATATCCCGCCCTTCTCTGAAGACTCAGGGTGGCTTACAATCTAAGCACAAATCAAATGTGCTTAGCAATTAGCTCACAGGGTGTAATAAGATGGAGGGTTTGTGTCACTGTAAGTTGGGGGTGGGGGCACGAAGGGAGGCTCAGCCAATCTCAATGTATACATGGTTGTACTTTGACAATAAAGGTTCATTCATTCATTCATTATTGTAAATGGTCATAAGTCACTTTTTTCAGTGATGTTATAACTACGAATGGTCACTAAATGAAAGGTTCTAAGTCAAAGACTACCTATATGCAATTTAGATTAATTTCATATATACAATGACATTATTTACAGTAGTGTTTGCAACATTTATGTGCAACACAGTACTGGTATTCAGCCAGTATCAGGTTTCCTCCTAAGTCTCCCTCCCAAGGACTATCCCCCTCTAGCTCTCCTGCTTCCTCTTCCTTTCTCTGAGTCCCTTTTTAAGAAGAGACTGGACAACCATTTGTCTGAAATGGTATAGGGTTTCCTGCCTGAGCAGAGGGAAGACCTGCAAGGTCCCTTCCAACTCTGTTACTCTGTTTAGTCTCCTTCCCCAGTTTTTGGCCTTGAGATGACTTGACCTCTTCCTGGAACTTCAGCCAAACATCTTCTGCTTGTCCATTGGGAGAAGAACCTTCTCAGAGTCTTCTATGCAATCTTTCTCTGAGACCAGAGCTTATCCACTGACATCTACCCCCTTGGCTGTTTGGTGGAGCCACAGCCTATGGCCAGATGGATCCCTCCTTCCTATTCTTGGCGTTGGGTGGAGCTCTCATCCCTTTGAGTCTTTACTTTCCCTCTTCCAGGGAAGCTAGCCCTGTACTTTTCTTCTCCTCACCAGGATGTCTATGGAGATTCTCCGTCATCCAGGTCATAGTTATTCGAAAGATGCTTTTTCACAAGGCGACTGGACTTTCTTGCTTTTCTTTGAAGATGTTTTGCTTCTCATCCAAGAAGCTTTCAGAGCTGAAGGAGCTTCTTGGATGAGTAGCGAAACGTCTTCAAAGAAAAACAAGAAAGTCCAGTTGCCTCATGAAAAATCATCTTTGGCATTCCTGAGCAGGAATTAACCACTACTGCCATAGTGGCACAGTGGTTAGAATGCAGTATTGCAGGCTAATTCTGCCAGCTGCCAGCAGTTTGATTCTCACCGGTTCAAAGTTGACTTATCCTTCTGAGGTCAGTAAAATAAGGGCCCAGATTGTTGGGGGCAATGTGCTGACTCTGCAAACTGCTAACAGAGCTGTAAAGCACTGTGAAGTGGTATATAAGTCTAAGCGCTATTGCTACTGCTACTGCTACTGCAGACTTAATTCTTCTCTCCAGACTTTCTCTCTAGCTACTCTGTTCCCTCTGTGCACAATTTTTCTCTCTCTTCTCTTCACCTTCTTTCATCTCCTCTCTCTCTCTCCAATTTTAGGTTAGACTAGCAGCATTACAATTGAAGAGGTGGAACCCCCAGGGCTCTAGTGCTGCATACCACTGCATCAGCCTGAATCAATGGGTCTCAACATCTGCCCCAATCAGCCCTGGATTGCAGACAATTGCGCTTCTTTTGTCAGAAGCTCACTTTTCATTGTAGAGTCAGAGTCACGTTGTAGCTTTCAGCTTTTGTATTATTTAACTTCATCTAAGAATGCAAGACAAGATATTTTATGTAACATTGGGGAATGATTAAACAGTAATGTGGTTAATTGTTTATCTATCTTGATATGGTTTCCAGGTGGCACAATGAACCTCCACTTGATAAAGGTCACATTCCTTGGCTTGGGCATGCACTGGCATTTGGTAAAGATGCTGCCAAGTTCCTGTCTGAGATGAAAGAGAAGCATGGTGATATTTTCACGGTGCGTATTTATAGGACTTACATATTCTTCAGGGTGCCAAAGCTCATTTCCTGCAGGGTACAATGTTAACAGGCCTTCATTGAATGCTGCCTTGAAAATCTTGTAAACTGCCTGGAGTCCTTACATAAAGGTAGGGTATAAATCTAATAAATGATTTAAATAAATAAAGGGGCAGAGCTTCATTGGTGGACTTTTACCCAGCACTCGGATGATGTCACTTTTCAGTTGCAAGCCATCTGAGTTTTCCCATTGGTGCTGCCATCTTTTTCCAGTGAAAGTCTAAAAGAAGAAAAAGGTAGCATAGTTGTGTTAGTGCTAGTACTGTTCCCATCTATCTAAATGTGTTAAGATGGTCAAGGGGCATAGCCATTAGCCAGGGAAAGGAATTATTAGCAAATAGGGATAGTAAATGTGTTTAGCACTTGCTCACCCTTGTAAGTTAGGGAGTCAGATGAAGCTGATGAAATGCTGTAAAGATCTCAAATCTACTGTTCTCCCACAATGCTTTGGTAATAGTCAAGCCCTTTATGCTGCCATTTCATTCCAAACAATAATATATCAGCTTTTGGACTGAAGCATCTGCTAGCATTTTATGGGAATCTAATGCTGCTCATTTTGCTACCCAAGGTGAAGAGGCAAGATAAATCAAGGAATTAACTGAAGGGCAGTTTTTATATTTTAAAAATCATCATCTCTAGATGATTACCTGCTAATCCTCACTGAAAGAGGATGTCTATACAAAAGGAAAGTTGTTTTGATTTTAGGTAATTAAACACTCTTATTTAATGGCGGATGAAACCAGGAAGTTTTAAAAAAGAAGAGTTCCTTAAATGACCCATTTATTTATCTATTTGCATAATTTCTAAACTTCCCCTGCAGCAAAAATTTAAAAAAAAATTCAGGGCAGTTTACTCAAAATTGAGAATACAATTCCAATGGAAGAGAACACAGTTTTTCAATCATCTTCCAAAGTAAAAGCACAATATAGCCAGCCTGTTCCCATATGCAGGTGCTTGTGATGATATCAGAACGATGAAGTATAAGATATAATGCCATTGCAAGTCCCAGCCCTTTTATATCATGTTAAAGAGCAGAATTTGGACCGGAGGCCATGCTTTGTTGCTTGCCTTCCTTGCTCTCTTTCTATGGATGACCATTAGCATTCTTGGGAAAAGAAATCTGAGAATCACACATAGAATTAATCTGAGGATACTATCCATAGTTCGGGATTTGAAATTTCCATTCCTATTCTGATTAACAGATGTTCAGAATAAGTATGAAAACCTTACTTTTCAAATGGTAATTATTGGCTATTATTGATTGCAATTAATAATGGAAGGGAATGGAACACTTGAGGCTTTTGTTGAGATTCTTTAGAATATTATATTTAGTGTCAGCTACCAGTGTTCCTCACAATTTGGGAATGTATGTCTTTTAAACAGATAAAGATTCAAATAAAATAGAAGAAAGGATGAAATTGATTTTTAATAAATCGCCATCATTCCCTCTTTAATTCTAATGTATGAAACTTCTATTCATTCCTTAAACCCAGAGCAAAAACAAAATCAATTAAAACTGAGGTGGGTGATACTTCATCCTGCAGGTGTTCCTGAATAACAGCTCTCAGCATTCCTCAGCAGTTGCACAATTCATAGGAAGCAAAGTTAATCCTTGATTTAGAACAATATATGGTGCCAAAAATGTTAGTCAAATGTTTTTACTAGGACACAAAAATTGTGTACTTAGTCATATGCAAACATGTACAAATTGGCTAAATTTGGAATGTGAATTGGTTTCAGTTGATGGAATCTTTATGTCTCTCTCCCCCTCCCTCCTTCCCTCCCTCCCTCTTTCTCCCCCCCCCCTTTCTTTTCTTACTATAGTAATCCCTACTGTCCATGTTGGGGGAAGTGTCCTTCATTATTTTTTTATAAATAACTCAAAAGTGATGAACATTTTACCCCCACCAACAACCCTGTGAGGTGAGCTGAGAGGGAATGACTGATTCAGAGGCACCCAGCCAGCTTTATTGGTACCATTAAGGGACATGAGCTATTCACTCAGCTCCAAAATCTTTTGAATTATGAATCAATCATTTGTTCTGGTCCTTGTTCATATAGTGATTCTAGGGATCTTCTTTATAGGGCAATCTCCTTATTGAGATTTAAAATGTATCCTAGTATAAGCACATGTCCTCTAAGTTGTCTTCTAGGTTCATCTCCTTTTTAACATTATACATTATTTGCTGTAATATGCAAAGTCATAGGCACTACAAAGACCACTTTATCCTCAGGACAGTCAAGGCAGTCTGTTTACATACCTCCAGATATTGTTCTAGCTCCACTCTTCAATTCCTGGAGGTTCACAAGTTCTCCATCCTTGAAGCAGAGTCTGGTTTTCATTGAGCAAAATATTGGATTAGGAATCGATTGAAAAAATTCATGCAAGACTTTGGATAAACTGTAAGTGTTCTGCTTAGTAGGAATCATTAGATTCTTAGGGGCTAGAGTTGAAAGCAGGATATAATGAAATGTCTCTCTCTTTTTCAAAATTCATTGGTATCTTTTAATCGATGTACTAAATTAATTCTTCGTGACTAAATGTAATTGTTTGTTTAAGGTTAAAGTTGCAGGAAAATTTGTAACTGTCTTATTGGATCCGCATTCCTACGAAGTGGTGCTTTGGGAATCATGTGCCAAGCTGGACTTTGGCCAATATGCACGTATTTTAATGAAACGGATGTTTGATGTGACGCTCCCCAACTATGATTCTAACAAGGAAAAGGCCATGCTAAGACCGTAAGTGTAAATTTTATATGGGAAGTACATGTATCAAAGAAGTCATGTTATGTTCTATAGGCTATTCTGAATTCTCATTTCAGGGGATCCAGCACATGAGGTAGCATCTTCTGTTAAATACTGAAAAAAATGTGGGGTCAAGTATTTTATCTATAATGTTTGATGATCTGTTGGAATGCATAGACCAGCTTTGTCCCGCTTTGTTAATAAAACTGATAAGGAATTATATGCAGTAAATGATTCTTCAGTTACATTACATTCTTCCTTCCAATCAAAAGCATTATCAATCTTGAGATAGTAAGTTTAAAAAGAACATCACCTTTAAATGCTGATAATAGGGCTGGGCTGTGCTTCAGATTTTATTCAAGCAAGGTGTTTCAGAACATGCAGGAGTATGAAAACAACACTTATTTTGGTAGAGTCCCTTGTGGTGATTGGGGTGGCATCTTGTGATGTTATCTTGAACTCACGTTGGTCTGTGACCTCCAAGGAAGTGGATAGGTGCTGAGTAGGTTTTCATTTACCACTTAGCTTTTGTATCCCTGCCAATCTTCACTGTTGTGGACAATGGGTGTAGAAGTAACCACTGGTTCCGACTCCTTCATGAGAGGAGTCCCCAGCAGTCTTGAAGGAAGCTTTGGTGTACCTCCATCTGAAGAGACCAACCCTGGATCCAGAGTTGAAGATGAAATGGATCCTCGGAGTCCTTTTCACTCTGTATTTGGTCCTAATTTCCTTGCTCTTTAACATCTAAATGAACCTTTTGGTGAGTTCATTCAATAGCTCCCAGTGAGGTAAAATCAGAAGTTGTTTGATTGTGACAAGGTAGACATTCAGTAAAGAAAGGAACAAATTAATAAATCAGATCCAGAGAGAACAAGCCTGTTTCAAAAGCTCTTTTACAAGTAATCATAAAGGAAGCCAACAGCCTATCTTTCAGTAAGGAATTTTATTAAATAGGGGCCTGCTGACTTTGAACTGCCAATAGAAAAGAGAGGGCTGGGACTAGAAAGGAATCTTGGGCTAAGGTTACCCCATGAGTACATAGCAGAACTGAAATTTGGACCAGGGATTTTCTGATGAGGAAGACGCTACCAATATGGGTTTGTGTATGTGCGTTAAAAAGACATCTTGCCTCTTCTGATAATAATTTGTAAGAGTTTTTTTAGTGTGGGGCCTTTGGTGTTCTCCGAGCTTGCATGTTTTCTTGTAGATTTTTCATTACCAAACTAGGTAACATCATCATTGCTAGTAAGGGGGTGGGTGTTGCTCAAACTTCCTGCCTACTATCAAACCCCTGATGATGTCACCTAGTTTGCTAATGAAATATTTGCAAAAAAAAGCAAGCAAGCTCAGAGAGCACCAAGGACCCCACCATCTAATCTTGAGCTACAAATATTCTTTTCTATCATTTTTTCTTATTGGAAGGATTTCAGAATTGTGGGTCACTAAGGATGTTAGATTGGAAGTCCAAGTGAATTAATGTCAGGGAGCGTGACTTTCCCATGCGTGTTCCTTGTGAAAGCTTGAGAAATTTCCTGCTGCCTGGATATGCCAAAATAACCACTGTAACTGATCCCTTGGGATATTAGTGGAGCAATACAGGGAACAGCTGATACATTTTTGGTTCATTAAGCCAACATAGTATTCCCAAAACATGATGAAGACCCATTTTAGCAATGAATTTTCAGTGGCACTGCCACTCCTCATTTGACAATCTGATCTCCTTCACAGAGCAGCTGTGAGGATGAAATGAAATTCATCCAAGGATTCATCTAGAATGGAATGGCACTGGGAGCAACTTACGTCAAAGTTTCCCCATGATTTTGTTCCCATTGCTGCTGTAGAAGCAACACAAAATGTCATGCAGTGTTTTGCCATTTCTACAGTTCATCCAGAACTAGTATCGGCAATTGGGCAAGTTACACATGCAGATTGGTATAAATGTAACCATGTTGTGCCATTGTGCTCATCAATTATTTTTTTCTCATTTTTGTAGTGAATCCATTTAAAAAAAACAAAGTTCAACAAAATTGCCTTTCCTCAATATATCCATTCTTGTACTTTAATGAACACAAGGTTATCTGTAATTTATCGTTAGGATATTTACCAATCCAAATGTTCATTTTGTTTAGATCAACCGGCCCTATGCTATTCTGGAGTTATGTTAATTTTATACACAACTTTCCCAAAACATACACTTTTCATTTGCAAATTTCTGAACATTCCACACAATATGGAATTGTGCCAAAGACCTACCTTTCTTAACTAACTTTTCCAGGAAAGGATGAGGGTGCCAGCTGACTCCATTTGCTTCTTCCATCCATCCTACACTGAAGTTTGCTTATGAGGATCAGACTGTTTTTTGGCAGATTTCTTTTACCACTGTATCTAGGACTCCTAAGTTCCTCTTCCTGAGCGTTTCCCCTGGCCTGCTTGCATGAATTTGTAACACTCCTGTTTTTGCTAGGCAGCGTATTGTGGTTTGCAGAAAACTACTTCCAGGCTGAATGCAGCCAATGAGCTACTGGCTTGAGATCCCTGATAAAACCCCATTGCATAAATTATTTTAAACTGCAATCCTAAACATACCTGGGATTAAGTCCCGTTGAGTTATAGTGCAATCTTTGTTGCCCCAATGGAGATTGCCCAAAGGAAATCTTTCCACATTTCTGTATAAGGCATAAACGTTATCTTTTTTCCACCAAAGCAAGGGTTTTGTTGAATCAGACTATCAGAAACTCAGAATAACCTCTAGCTAAGTTGCCAAGTTTCTAAGGTTTATTTAAGAAACCTCAGTTTAGGGAACCCATGCAGAAAGCAGAAAGGAGTTTCACAAAGTATTCTTGTGTGTTTTGTTCTACAGCACTCTGAAGGACAGAAATCTTGACAGCCTGACTAAGGCCATGTGCCTTAACTTACAAAGCATTCTGCTTCCTGGCCCTGATTGCGCCAATAGGCAGTGGAAAGAGGAAGGTCTGTTTCAGCTCTCCTACAGCACTATGTTCAGGTGAGTGTAATGTTTCTAAGTCCTTTTTTTAAAAAAAACAACTAATAAATTAGGGGTCCTTGGTACTCTGAGCTTGGGTGTTTTCTTGCAGACGTAACTAGATAACATCAGTGCTCTAATGCAGCAGTGATGCTATTCCTAGTGCAGCACTGGTGATGTTACCTAGTTTGGGTAATAAAACGGCTGCAAGAAAACAACCAAGCTTAGAAAGCGCCAAGGACCCCTCCATTTTAACTCTGAGCTATAAATATTCTCCCTTATAATATTTTTTTTTTATTAAGTTTCATTGTAAGATAAAAATACATAAGAACAAAAGTTAGAAAAACAGAAAAAAGAAAGAAAAGTGCAAAGAGAGAAAAAAGATGATGATTTTTGACTTTCCTTGTGCAGTAGATTACAAAAATAATACAACAATGATCTTTTACATTTCAGAAGATTTCAAGCCATTTCTACAATGACAAAATAATTCTAATCATCAAAACTAAAATCAAAGTTTCAAATGTTTTTCAGATTGGAGCAGAAAGTCCAGAAGTGGTTTTCAAATAGAAACAAAGCTAGATAAATCCTTTTCTTTAATTAAAACAGTGAATTAGTATGTTTTTCCATCCTTGTATATGTTAGATTTTTTGCTGCTGTCAGCACATATAATAACAAAGTTCTGATTTTTCATTAAAATTCCTTATCCATCAAACCTAAAAGGAAAAATTCTGTTTTCATTATTTATATTTGTTTTAAGAATCTTCGGAATTGAAGCAGGAGCTTGATCCCAGTATGCTTTATCATAAGCTCACCAGAGATGATTTTTTTAAAAATACCCTCTTTGCATTTGCATTTCCAATATACGTTTGAAACTCCTTTATACATTTTTTGACAACTTCTTAAGTGTTAAAAACTAACAAGACACATTTGTAAGTCTTAAACAAGTTTCCAAGGAGGTCTGCTTGGGTTCAGTATGAAGGGTTGACAGTGCTTCCAACAAGACCTCCAGTGAGGGATCTAAGGCCAACTTTTCGGCCTTCTTGCTCTTCTTTACTTTTCCTGTTCCTCTGTTCCACTACAGGTAATCCTCAACTTACAACAGTTATTTTACTGACCTCTTGAAGTTACAATGACCATTTCTTACACTTATAACCATTGCAGCATCTCCATGGTCACATGATAAAAATTCAGATGCTTCGCAAACTCTTTCATATTTATGACAATTACAGTGTCCGGGAGGTCATGTGATCCCTTTTGTGACCTTCAGACAAAGTCGATGGGGAAGCCAGATTCACGTAGCAACCGTTTTACTAACTTAACAACTGCAGTGATTCCCTTAACAATTGTGGCGAGAAAGAGCGTAAATGAAGTAAAATTAATAATAATAATAATAATAATAATAATAATAATAATAATAATAATAATAATAATAATAATAATAATAATAATAATAATAATAATAATAATAGTTGGAAGGGACCTGGGAGGTCATCTAGTCCAACCCCCTGCTCAGGCAGGAAACCTTATACCATTTCAGGCAAATGGCTGTCCAGTCTCTTCTTAAAAACATCCAGTGTTGGAGCATTCACCACCTCTGGAGGCAGGTTGTTCCACTGGTTAATTGTTCTAACTGTCAGGAAGTTTCTCCTTAGTTCTAGGTTGCTTCTCTCCTTGACTAGTTTCCATCCATTGCTTCTTGTCCTGCTTTCAGGTGCTTTGGAGAATAGCTTGACTCCCTCTTCTTTGTGGCAGGCCCTGAGATATTGGAACACTGCTATCATGTCACCCCTCACCCTTCTCTTCATTAAACTACACATACCCAATTCCAGCAACCGTTCCCTATATGTTTTAGCCTCCAGCCCTCTAATCATCTTGGTTGCTCTTCTCTGTACCCTTTCTAGAGTCTCGACATCTTTTTTACATCGTGGTGACCAAAACTGGATGCAGTATTCCAGGTGTGGCCTTACCAAATTCACTTGACATCTTGAGTTTAGCAACAGAAATTTGGGGCTCAGTTGCGGTCATAGGTCAAGGGCCACCTGTGCTTGTTCTCCTCTCTGAGTTAAACAGTGGGGTAGTGCCAGGAGGAAAAAGAAATGTGGCACGGCTCCCACTTGCGTTGCTTGCTGCCTCAATGTCTACACACACATGGTCCAAGTATAAAAACAAAGAAACTGACAAAAGCAGAGCAAGGGTAGGGAGTTCCAATGTGCTCATTTGGCTCCCCTGGTATCTGGAATCGGTTCTGCATCTTTTCATTAGACAAAAAAATGGAAACCAAGTTCTCTTTCTTATATTTCTTAATCTTTCAATGATCTCCTCTCGCACAATGGAGCTACCAAGCTGCAGAGTGTTGATAAAAGGGCTTATTGAATTGCTGCACGTGAATGAACTTTATGTAACATGCACAGGGAATGTTGTCATGAAAAAGCAACATTCAAATACCAGCTGAACATTTTAGGCCTCTAGGGGACCAAAGAGCTACCATGAGCACGTTTCAGAATGTAGGATTCAGTTTCCATGCACAATCTTGTCCCAAACTGACTGTAGATTTAATAGTTAACTGCTAAGACCTGTACCCAATTACAGCTTTTAAAATGAGAAAAAATTACTCTTGAGACCTATTTCTCTGTAATTTAAATCTATTGTTCTTGTCTTCTTTTTTGAACAATTCTGCCTGGCATCATTTCAGATACTTGAAAATTACTATCATGTCTTCCTGAAGACAGCTAAATAGATACAACATCATTCAAAATTTCTGGGTTCCTTATCATAATGCTTGTTTTCCTATGGACATGCTTGGCACATTAACATAGGTAGTTTTTGTTGTTTTAATGTTTTATGTTTTAACTGATGCTTTATAGTTTTTAAAATTACCCTGTGGTAAAGTTACCCTGTGGTAAGATGAGTGGCCAATAAATTAGATAGATAGATAGATAGATAGATAGATAGATAGATAGATAGATAGATAGATAGATAGATTTATAGTTTTAAAAATAATTTTATACGTCTTTTAATTTTTCATTGGGTGCCGCCCAGAGTTGGCTGAAGATGGGTGACTATATAAATGTTTAAATTAAATAAAGTAAATGCTCCAGTTTGTCAATGCCCTTCCTAAAATATAGTGCCCAGCAGTAGACACAACATTCTATATGTGATTTGATCACTGCTGAATAGAGAGGTATGATACGTTCTCTTGATCCTGGAGTTATATTTCTGTTAAAACAGAACTAAGATTTCATTTTCCCCCCCTCGTTTTTTTTTGTATCACCACATTGTTGGGTCATAATCAGCTTGTGACACACTAGGATACCCAGAACTCTTTTGCAAGTACTGCTGACAATACTAGAGACCATACTATCGTATACTGTTTCCTATCTAAATGAAAATTTCTGTATTTGTTTTGAAATTCATCTTTCTGCTTTCTCGCTATTATTCTAGCTCATTTGGATCATCCAGAACCCTGACACTTCCCCTAAGGACTTTGCTATCCATATTTCTGGAAATATCTGTAGATATTTGACATTTTGCAAAGTTGATATTTTCTAAGCCTTGATCAAGTCTTTTTTAAATGTGCTGAACGATCCTGGGCCAAGACTGGAGATGTGTTGTGTGCCTCTTGACGTACTGATGTAGAATCATTGACATACATTCTTAGGGTACAATTGTTCAACCATGCTGAGTCTCCTGCTATTTGGAGTCTCTTAGCCACTAAGAACAGCTTTCAAAGAAATAAATGTTGACAAGTAAACTCAGCGCTGCTTCTTTTGCAAGAGGAAGTGCTTTCTTTAATGCAAGGTTCAGAAACAAACCCAGCCCAAGATTTCAGTTTTAACATTTTTCATTAAGTAAGCCAAATAATACTTGGGTAAGGGCTTTAGGACAGAAACCCTACTACGTCTATGGTTAGAAACCCTAACTCTAGTTCAGCAGTCCCCAACCTTTTTGGGAGACCAGGCACAGGTTTTGTGCAAGATAATTTTTCCACGGACCGGGGAGCGGAGGTAAGGAGTGCCCCACCTACATCCTGTGCATGCACAGTTTTGCATGCCTGCCACTCACCTCCAGCTGTGTGGCCCAGTCCTGACAGGCCACAGACCACTACCGGTCCGCGGCCCAGGGATTGGGTACCCCTGCTGTAGCTTCAAGGAACTGTACTCAGATTGAGAGAGAAGAAAGTGGGACTGTCACTTAGTTGATAGGGTGACTCGTTATATCTTCAATAGAGGAGGTTGTTTAGCATTGTGTTGTAATCCCAACACTATGATATTTATATTACGGTATATGATACAATGGTATTTTTAAATAACTGTTTTAATCCCTTCCCTTCCTAACTCTGCAGAGCTGGATTCCTGACATTGTATGGAAATGAAAGCAACAATTACGAAGATGTTAATAGTCAAGATAAAGATCGAACTCATTCAATGGAAGTTTATAATGCATATTATAAATTAGACCGATTTTTGATGAAAGCTGCCCGGTCAACTTTAAGTGCAGGTGGGTGTCATTGGTAAAGAAATATCACTTTTAAAACGCCAATGCTTTGAAACCTAGACTAAAGTGAATTTACTTCTTAGAATTGAAACCAGAACTACATTATGTATTTGTAATGTGTTTGCACTTCTTATATAAATGTAACTATAATTTAATTAAATGCAATCTTTAGTTTTTAGAGTAATATGTGTATAAAAATATTAATAGCTAATTATGAGCTAATAATAATAATAATAATAATGTTGGAAGGGACCTTGGAGGTCATCTAGTCCAACCCCCTGCTCAGGCAGGAAACCCTATACCATTTCAGACAAATGGCTGTCTAATCTCTTCTTAAAGACTTCCAGTGTTGGAGCAGGTTGTTCCACTGATTAATTGTTCTAACTGTTAATTAATTGTTTCTCCTTAGTTCTAGGTTGCTTCTCTCTTTGGTTAGTTTCCATTAATAATTAGATTAATAATTAGAGAAATGAAAACCAGGAGACAGTGAGTTCTAGTCCCACCTTAGGCATGAAAGCCATTTGGTAACCAAGGGCAAATCATTCTCTCTCAACGCAACTCACCTCATAAGGTTGAGTTATTCATAAAAATAATAACAGTAGGATAAAAAAGTCTTTTTAAAAAATAGAACAATAATGTACCAACAGATTGACAGATTATTCATAGTTCACTTCAGAAGATGTATCTGAAACATATGTTATATAGAAACATTTCTAGTGATCTGTATCTGTAGTGAATTTAAGTGATGTGATCATTCTGAGAGCTATTTCAAATGATAAAGGGGATTTTTGGTACAGATTATTGATTTTTCAGTTGGATATATCTGCCTTTGGAGGAACATGGTGTCAATCCATTACCCATCTCCAGAAAGTTCAGTTGGGATACATTGTGAGAAAGGTAGGTAGGTAGAGGGAAAGAGAAAGAGAAAGAGAGAGAGGATAGACAGACAGATAGATAGAGGTCTATGTTTGAATACATGTTTACATTTATATAATACCTAATATTCTAATAGATATAGCTGCTGCTTCGCTATTATAGAGATTTTCCCAGGAACAAAACAAGCAAAAAATCAGTATAAAACTACTGAGTAAATGTGATTCATTAATAATATAAATGCAACCACATAAAGAGGTGATGTAGCAATGTTCTTATTATTGTTGGTGTTGCTTTTCCTTCCTGAAAGACTGGTAAACAACTATTGTTCAAATGCTACTATCAACCTATTAGAAAGAGGGAATTTACAAGAGGAAATTTACAAACAGTAGATGGCACCATTGTGTAAGTTTTTAGATCCACTTCATTACAGGCAGTTCAAATGGATAGGTCCATCCAGCTTTCCTCATTTTGCAGGATGAGATAATAGCATAATTTTATAACGATTCTGTCAGCGTTTTCTGTCCAAACTTACAAAATAAGCAGAACTCTTTTCCTTGCCAGTGTTTAAATTGGCTAAAAGTGTTTCAAAGAAAAGAAAGAAAACCACACCGCTAAGTAGAACCTTATACTTTTCAAATCCTGGCGTACCCTTTCATTCCTCAACCTGAACTTTCTTCTATCATTGCTTTGTGATCAAATAAGTATCTTAAAATGATTGCTGTCATTGACTGCTGCAGAAATTACTCAAATGCCGAACCTAATGTATTATGGCTTGCCATTTCCCCTGTATGGTGATCATTTGAAGGTCCTCTGACCTGCAGAGCTCTGAATCTGAACCCATAGTTGGCTAAGACCTACCTGCAATTTGTTTCACCCTTAAGACTGAAAAATATACCTAATGAGAACTAAAACATGAAACAGAATAACAGGATTGGAAGGACGTCGGGGTGTCTTCTAGTCTAGTTTTCTAGTACATATACCTTCTTCGATAACAGAGTGCATACGTTTTGAAAAGCTGAGACTGACCATCCTGAGGCTGGTATCCCTGAGGCTGCACTCCTATCTCTAATTTCTGAGAAGTTGAAATTACTTCTGAGTAGATATGCCTCAGTGAGAGCCAGATTGATGCAGTGGATGAAGCATCCGGCCTTGAATCTAGAACCATGGTGGTGAACCTATGGCACGCGTGCCACAGGTGGCATGCAGAGCCCTCTCTGTGGGCAGGCACGCCATCGCCACAGTCCTAGGCCTTCGGCTGGGTTTTATAAAACCTTTTCGCTTTAGGCCTCTGCCGCTGTGTGGAAGAAAAAAAAGGTTCAATCAATCAATCAATTTCAACTTCTTGCGGGGAAAAAAAAAGATCTTGCAAAGTTGGAATTGATTGATTGAACTTTTTAGTCCCAACCAGTCTGCCGTTACCACTGCAGCCATGCCCACCAATAGGCCACACCTACCCACTTGCCCACACCCCCGCCACCCAAAGATACATAAGTGGGTTTTGGGATGCAGTTTGGGCACTCGGTCTCTAAAAGGTTCGCCATCACTGATCTAGAAGATGGAAAATTCTAGTCCTGCCTTAGGCAAAACAAAACAAAACACACAAAACCATCAGGAAGCAAGCAATGGCAACTCACTTCCGAAATCTTGCCATGCAAACTGCGAGGACTTGCCATAGACTGTATTATTAAGGGGAGATAAATTATGTACAGCCAAACCATGCGTAAATTGTCTATTGACATTAATCAATTATTGCAGCACCTTCTCAAACACATAAACATCCAGCACAAATAATTATAATTATAAATAGTTATAAAATAAATAAAAATAAGCACACATTTAATAATTGTGCTTCCCACAACAACTTACCTGGGGAGTAGAGCTTGTAGAGAGTGAAGAAATAAACTTGTGTATGCACCAGTTCTGTTAATGAATGTCTGTAAGAGACTGTAGATGCCACCATACCTCCTATCAGTGGTCCCAGGTTGATAAGCAACACTAATCACATGCAGCTTGCTTGCTTGCCCTTCCATCTCTCCCTTTTCTCTCTTTCTTCCTCTGACTTCTTGACCCCTGATCTAATCCATAGAATAGTCTTTCTCAGCCTAATACTTAATAGATGTAATGTAATTAAGGCATAAAGGTAAAGGTAAAGGTTCCCCCGCACATGCGTGCTAGTCGTTTCCGACTCTAGGGGCCGGTGCTCATCTCCGTTTCAAAGCCGAAGAGCCAGCGCTTGTCCAAGGACGTCTCCGTGGTCATGTGGCCGGCATGACTAGACGCCAAAGGCGCACGGAACGCTGTTACCTTCCCACCGTAGTGGTCCCTATTTTTCTACTTGCATTTTTACATGCTTTCGACCTGCTAGGTTGGCAGAAGCTGGGACGAGTAACAGGCGCTCACTCTGTTACGCGGCACTCGGGATTCGATCCGCCAAACTGCCGACCTTCCGATCGACAAGCTCAGCGTCCTAACCCACTGAGCCACCGCGTCCCTATAATTAAGGCATACGAGACCCAAAAATAAGTACTTCCTGAGCGAACCTAGCTAAAAACTCAGACATAATGTTTGGCTTTGAGGATCGAATTCTTGCTCATCCATGAAATTCACCTGGTAGCATGATGGAAAGCAACTTTCATTTCTTTATTATCCCTCTTCAGTAAGAGTGCCAAAGGCCCTTGCCAGAAGGGAGGGAGGGAGGGAGGGAAGGGAGGAAGGAAGGAAGGAAGGAAGGAAGGAAGGAAGGAAGGAAGGAAGGAAGGAAGGAAGGAAGGAAGGAAGGAAGGAATTATAAATTTATTTTCATAAAACATGTAATAAAATTTGAGAGCATATCTACTTTACAGAGTTGTAAACAAGATAAAATAAGATAGGCCTTCTGATTTATTGGAGGAAGGCCTCCAATAGTAACTACCTATCGTCCATATTTATATCTTTGGTGCTTCTCTGTACAGTGGAAAAGTTGAAGTTTTGCAACGTCAGGAAGGATCTCTGGAATTTTTTTTCTATGGAAAGACTGGACAGCAGAGTGAACCAAAGTGTTTGGTTGAACAGCTATAAGGAACACTTGGTAGACCTTGGTGTGAACGAAGATATGCAGACTAGAGCCATGGTGCTGCAACTCTGGAGCACTCAGGTAAAAATGCAATTTTACTTTCTGTATTTCATTCTCTTTATGGTTTCTCAATCTCAAGTTCCATCCTCTTACACAAACTATTTATATGCAAAGGGTAGAGTTGAAAATATATTGAAAATATAAATGTTGTATGTTAATATCAGTCTTGCATTATGGACCACTTGTTTCTTATTGACACTAATGGCACTAATAATCTCTGGAGTTTCTCAATCATCCACTGATGGTTGTCTCAGAGGTGCTTTTTCAAAAGGCAACTGGACTTTTCTTGGTTTTTTTTTCCTTGAAAACTTTTCGTTCCTCATCTAAGAATATTCTTCAAACTGGATGAGAAGTGAAACATTTTCAAGGGGGGAAAACCCCCAAAAAAGTCCCAGTTGCCTTTTGAAAAAAGAACCTTTTGGGCAGGAAATAATGTACTCTTATCTCTGCCAGCTGGAGATCTTTAGTGGGGTTTTGGAAGGGATGAAGGAGTGGGCAAAGGAGAAAATGGGATGAGGTCTCTGTATATCTGAAAAAAAGTGCCTGAGCAAGAAGCTTGATGGTCTTGACAGGCAAAATGGTTCCTCATTTATTGGTGATCATTGATGACAGGTACCCTGATATTATTTTTTTTAAAAAAAATGACCTCCATGTGTATACTACTCCAAATACTATTAATGTTTGTATAGTGTCAATCTTCGATTGGGAGAAGCAATACTATGCCTGCCAGCATCTCCCAATACTGGACTTTGTGTTTACATCTTCCTTTGATGTGTTCAAGATATGGTTGGGAAAGGGATCCCTGTGTGGAAAATCTATCCGTCTGCCTGTAGATTGTTGGAATTGGATTTACATGATTGAAAGTATGACCACTAAAAAAAATAGATTGATTTTTTTTTCTTGACCCTTTTGGAATTACCTTCCTTTGACTGCCACACGGTACATAAGTAAACTCAGAAAATATGTGAGTTTCTATAGCAATAATTGCATTTTTTTTGTTTCCATGTTTAAAACAGTCAGCTCACTCCTATTTTCTATCTTCAGTTTTAGAAAAGTTGAACACAGCAGACTGTAATGAGAGATGCTCCATTCAGGGTTTTTCAAACCCGGCAATTTTAAGATGTGTGGACTTCAAGTCCTAGACTTCTCTAGCTAGCAAACACATCTTAAATTTGCCAAGTTTGAAAAACACTGCGGTAACTTATGTGAAACAGGTTGGGCAAGCTGTTGTTTAACCCATATCTCATCTTGAAAAGAGGCCTGCATGCTGCAGATGGCAAAGCGGAAGCAAAGCAGAGTTAGATCAGATCTAACTCTCTGATCAGCGGGTAGAGTTGAAGGAGAGGCTGCAGTGTAGAGACAGGATGCGTACAGTGAATTGGATGTGCAGGAAATTGGTTTATTTCCCCAGTAGGAGGAAAGATTGAAAATAAAATGGTTGTCATAATGATAATAGTATTATAATGATTATGGAAAGTAGATTAGTGTGGAGTACTGTTACATATAAAACCTCCCAGTTGCAGTTCTTTATGATGCTCGTGCAGTGGTGGGATTCAGCCAGTTTGCACTACTTCGGCAGAACCGGTAGCTAATTTTTTTTTTGTTGCCCAGGCCCAGAATGGACTTCCGGAAGCGGCATCCACACAGAGAACTGGTTGTTCACATATTTGAATCCCATCACAGAAATGGATCAGTACCCTGACGTTTTATGAAAGATCTGTTTCTTTTTCTTTAGCTCATGTTTTTACCCCTTCATGGATTACTGCCTTGTCGTGGCGAAGGGGCTTGCGTAATTCAATGAAGCTATGAGCTATGCCGTGCAGGGCCACCCAAGACGGACAGGTCATAGCAGAGAGTTCTGACAAAACGTGATCCACTGGAGAAGGAAATGGCAACCCACTCCAGTATCTTTGCCATGAAAACCCTATGGACAGTACCAAAAGGCAAAACGATATGACGCTGGAAGATGAGCCCCTCAGGTCGGAAGGCGTCCAATATGCTACTGGGGAAGAGCAGAGGGCTAGTACTAGTAGCGCCAGAAAGAATGAAGCGACTGGGCCAAAGCCGAAAGGACGCTCAGCTGTGGATGTATCTGGTGGTGAAAGGAAAGTCCGATGCTGTAAAGATTTTTTCTCCATAGGAACCTGGAATGTAAGATCCATGAATCAAGGAAAGCTGGACGTGGTCAAACAAGAGATGAAAAGACTGAACATCGATATCTTAGGTATCAGCGAACTAAAATGGACAGGAATGGGTGAATTTAATTCAGATGACCATCAGGTATACTACTGCGGACAAGAATCCCTCAGAAGAAATGGAGTAGCCTTCATAGTCAATAAAAGAGTAGGAAAAGCAATACTGGGATACAATCCTCAAAATGACAGAATGATCTCAGTTCGAATCCAAGGCAAACCATTCAATATTACAGTAGTCCAAGTCTATGCCCCAACCACCAGTGCTGAAGAGGATGAAATTGACCAGTTCTATGAAGCCCTACAGCACCTTATAGAACTAACACCAAAAAATGATGTCCTCATCATCATGGGGGATTGGAATGCTAAAGTAGGAAGCCAAAAGATAAGCGGAATAACAGGCAAGTTTGGCCTTGGAGTACAAAATGAAGCAGGGCACAGGTTGATAGAATTTTGTCAAGAGAATACGATGGTCATAGCAAACACTCTTTTCCAACAACCCAAGAGACGGCTCTACACATGGACATCACCAGACGGTCAACACAGAAATCAGATTGACTATGTGCTCTGCAGCCAAAGATGGAGAACCTCTATACAGACAGTAAAAACAAGACCAGGAGCTGACTGTGGCTCAGACCATGAGCTTCTCATTGCAAAGTTTAGGCTTAAACTGAAGAAAGTAGGGAAAAGCACTAGGCCAGTCAGGTATGAATTAAATCATATCCCTGTTGAATATACAGTAGAGGTGACAAATAGATTTAAGGAATTAGATTTGATAGACAGAGTGTCTGAAGAACTATGGACAGAGGTTCGCAACATTGTACAACAGGTAGCATCCAAAACCATCCCAAAGAAAAAGAAATGCAAGAAAGCAAAATGGCTATCTGAGGAAGCTTTGCAAATAGCTGAGGAAAGGAGGAAAGCGAAAGGCAAGGGAGAAAAAGAAAGATATGCCCAATTGAATGCAGAATTCCAGAGAATAGCTAGAAGAGATAAGAATGCCTTCTTAAATGAACAGTGCAAAGAAATAGAAGAAAACAATAGAATAGGGAGGACCAGAGATCTTTTCAAGAAAATTGGAGAGATGAAGGGAACGTTTAATGCAAAAATGGGCATGATAAAGGACCAAAACGGCAGGGACCTAACAGAGGCAGAAGAGATTAAGAAGAGGTGGCAAAATTACACAGAAGAACTATACAAGAATGAACTTAACGTTCCTGATAATCACAATGAGGTGGTCACTGACCTCGAGCCAGACATCCTAGAATGTGAAGTGAAGTGGGCCTTAGAAAAGCTGAGCAACAACAAAGCTAGTGGAGGTGACAGTATCCCAGCTGAGCTATTCAAAATCTGTTCTGTACCAGCCTGCTACCGGCCTTGCAGAAAAGGCAACCCCTTTACAGACGGCAAAAGGCTGGAATACGTCTGCCAAATTTATTACAAAAACAAACAAAACATGAAACAAGATACCGGAGCTGTGAAACACTATCGGAGCGGTTGCTTTCAGCAAACCAGCCCTCCCCCAAACATTCCCTTTATAAAGAGTTCAGGGCGTGGCCTCTCTTTGCCTCCTTCCGAGAAGTCCCACAGCCTTCCTCTGCTTGCTCCTACTTGACTGCCTCCTGCGTCGGGCGTCCTTGAACAGGGCCAGCTGTGGGTCATCTTCATCCACACTGTCAGGCTCACACAGCTGGGTCTCCACCAGGTAGGAGGGGCCTGGCTGGGGGCTCTGCGGAGCCTCAAAGCCATCATCAGCAAGTTCTTCAACACCCCCCTCCTCCCCCTCATCTGAGTCATCCGACCCAACTGCCGAACCCACAGGCTGACCCTGAATCACAACAAAATCTTAAAAGACGATGCAGTAAAAGTGCTACACTCAATTTGCCAGCAAATTTGGAAAACTCAACAGTGGCCACAGGATTGGAAAAGATCAGTTTACATTCCAATTCCAAAGAAAGGAAGTGCCAAAGAATGTTCAAACTATCGCACCATTGCACTCATTTCTCATGCTAGTAAAGTTATGCTTAAAATCCTACAAGCTAGACTCCAGCAGTATGTGGATCGAGAACTACCAGAAGTACAGGCAGGATTTCGAAGAGGCAGAGGAACCAGAGATCAAATTGCCAACATACGCTGGATCATGGAGAAAGCTAGAGAGTTCCAGAAAAACATCTACTTCTGCTTCATTGATTATGCTAAAGCCTTTGATTGTGTGGATCATAACAAACTGTGGCAAGTTCTTAAAGAGATGTTGTGACTCAGGGCCAGCCTGTGGGTCCGACAGCCGGCTCCGATGTATCGGATGACTCAGATGTGGGGGAGGAGGGAAACGAACCGGCTGATGATGATTTGGAGGCTTTGCAGAGTCCTCAGCCGGGGACCTCTTCTCAGCTGCGTGAGCCCGAGAGTGCGGAGGAAGATGACCCACAGCTGGCCCTGTTCAAGGACGCCCGACGCAGGAGGCAGTCGAGCAGGAACAAACAAAGAAAGGCTGTGAGACTCCTCGGGAGGAGGCACAGGGAGACCACGCCCTGAGCTCTCTATAAAAGGAGTGTTTGGGGAGGGGCTGGTTGCTGAAAGCAACTTTTCCGCTTGAGAAGACAAGCTCTTGTGTTTTTGTTAACTGCGTAATTAAATCTTGGCAGATGCCTTTTAGCCTTGGAAGCTCTCCAGTCTCTTCTTCTTAAATAGGGGTTTGCCTTTACAAGGCCAGAAGAGGGCTGGTTCAGAACAAGAGATGGGCATACCAGACCATCTTATTTGTCTCTTGAGAAAGCTATATGTGGGCCAAGAAGCAACAGTGAGAACTGGACATGGAACCACTGATTGGTTCAAAATTGGGAAAGGAGTCCGGCAAGGCTGTATACTGTCGCCCTGCCTATTTAACTTATATGCAGAGCACATCATGAGAAAGTCAGGGCTAGATGAATCAAAAATTGGAATTAAGATTGCCGGAAGAAATATCAACAACCTAAGATATGCAGATGATACCACTCTAATGGCAGAAAGTGAAGAAGAACTAAAGAGCCTCTTGTTGCGGGTGAAGAAGGAGAGTGCAAAAGTTGGGTTGAAACTAAACATTAAGAAAACGAAGATCATGGCATCCGGCCCTCTCAATTCCTGGCAAATAGATGGGGAAGAAATGGAGGTAGTGACAGATTTTATTTTCCTGGGCTCCAAGATCACTGCAGATGGAGACTGTAGCCAAGAAATTAAAAGACGCTTGCTCCTGGGGAGGAAAGCCATGACAAATCTAGACAGCACACTAAAAAGCAGAGACATCACCCTGTCAACAAAAGTGCGTATAGTCAAGGCTATGGTCTTCCCAGTTGCAATGTATGGCAGTGAAAGTTGGACCATAAGAAAGGCTGAGCGCCAAAGAATTGAGGCCTTTGAGCTATGGTGCTGGAGAAGACTCGTGCGAGTTCCTTGGACTGCAAGGCGATCAAACCAGTCAGTCCTAGAGGAGATCAACCCTGACTGCTCTTTAGAAGGCCAGATCCTGAAGCTAAAACTCAAATACTTTGGCCATCTAATGAGAAGGAAGGACTCACTGGAGAAGAGCCTAATGCTGGGAAAGATTGAGGGCAAGAGTAGAAGGGGACGACAGAGAATGAGGTGGCTGGATGGAGTCACTGAAGCAGTAGGCGTGAGCTTAAATGGACTCCAGAAGATGGTAGAGGACAGGAAGGCCTGGAGGAACATTGTCCATAGGGTCGCGATGGGTCGGACACGACTTCGCAGCTAACAACAACATGTTTTTAAAATGCAGGTCCCCTCCCCTCCCCCACCATTCCCAGCAATACCATCCTGCCATCTTCTCTTGTGTCCATATGGGAGAGTATATGTAGGAACAGAGAGCCAGTTTGGTGTAATGGTTTTTGGCACTAGCCTAGAAACAGGGAGACCATGAATTTTTGTCTGTCTTTAAAAACAAAGCCAACTCGGTGACCTTGGGCTAGTCGCTTTCTTTTAGCCCTAGGAAGGAGGCAATGACAAACCAATTCCAAAATCTTGCCAAGAAAACTGCAGGCACTAGTCCATGCAGTCACCAGGAGTCAACAATAACTCAAAGGCACAAAGGAAAAAAAAATAGGTAGAGAATTTTTAAAAAATTATTTTGCTTCCATTTTTCTAAATTAATTTTAGGGTTATTCAGCTGAAAAGTGAGAGATGGGGATTGCTGGAGGTGCATTGGTAAAAACATAAGTTTATTATGACTAATATTGTTAATACTGAATTTATTTAAGACCCCTAAACCACTTTTTGTAGTGTTGCCCCTGAGTTGTCCTTCAAAGGTCCAGTGACCTAGGCCTGTCTTCTAGAGCAGACATGTCAAACACAAGGCCCGGGGGCCAGATCCGGCCCGCAAAGTGGTTTCATGTGGCCCACAAAGCTATCCTAGAAACAGTGAAGGAACGTCCCCCACTGCCTTGGCCCTGGCCCAGAGACCCTCCTTCTGCCAGAGACCCCCAGATCTGTCCCACTCCTGCCCAGGCCCCCATAGGCACCCTTGATGCGAACGATGTAGAGCTGGCCATGCCCACCCAGTAGGCCATACACACTCTAGCCACGCCCACCCAGTAGGCCCCGCCCACCCTGGCCATACCCACCCGGCCCCTTGAGGGCAACTGCAATGCTGATGCGGCCCTCAATGAAATTGAGTTTGACACTTCTGTTCTAGAGCATATGGCCAAAATACTTTGAGCAAAATGGAGCCAGGAACGTAGTATTTGATTTCAAGACATCCAGGCAATGAAGTCACAGTTATCAGTTATCAAAAATGAGAAAATTGTATTTCTTCCACATTGGAGAGGCACAGATTCTCCAATCTTCATCTAGGGCAGGGGTGTCAAACTGCCAGCCTACGGGCCGGATGCATCATAGCAAAACTGCACCCACCCCATTGCTGGCAATGGCAAAAAAAGTCACGATACGTCATGACACGTCTCGTGATGTTGCAAGTTTGACACCCCTGATCTAGGGAGATCCCTAACTCACTGATTTCTGGCATTCAGGAACACCTTTGTGGAACAAACTAAATCAAGAGATAGAGCACAAACATTGCATGCACAGATCAGCTCTATGCTTTTGTGTTCCACACAGGATGGGGAAAAGCTACTGCAGAGTGTATAGATGTACTAACCTAAAAGTACAAGCAGCAAGATTTAAGGTATTTGTTACGTCCAGACTATTACTAATTGTTTCCCCAAGGGTCCCTTTGTTTCTCAGCATATAATTGGAAGCACTACTCTAAAACATTAGATTTCCTGTCCCTCTCATATAATTATCCAGACTTTTGTTAGCAAATCTGCTCCCAAAAACACTCCATGCTTTGGTTCTTATACACAGAAAAGAGATAAGAATTTTTAGACTGCAGTTTTCAAGGCAGCAAGAGAGACTCCCCCCCCCCCCACACACAACATAAATAAATCCATTTGGTCACCATGTTTAATAATTAAAAGCCTGGATGCGCTTTGATTCTCTCGCCTCCACCCCCAGTTTAATGCCTGCACTTTAATTAAAAGAGCAGTCATCCTTCTAAAAAACCCAAGCAAAAACAAAGTCTTGCATTTCCCCCTTTCAAAATCAGCATGTATTATTTATTCTTTGCACTTCTCTCTATTGGATTTAATGTACTCTTGATGTACTTGCTATCAACAATAGTGCTCTATTGCATTTCGCTTAATCATCTCAATTTTAATAAGCAAGCAGAGAACAATAGGAAGTGCTGGGTCTTCCTGTTTTTCTTAGATTCTGAAATAAGAGCATTATCATGAGATGCAGCGGTGGGAAAGGACTCCAGTCTTTGCTTGTTTATTAAGTTTTTATGCTCCCCACTTTCCCTACAAGGTGGCCCATAACATAAAAACAAATTAAAAAAATAAACAAAAAGCATGTAACAATACCAATAACAAAACGGCTAACCCAAGCAATGAAACAAACATGTAATAATAATAATGTTGGAAGGGACCTTGGAGGCCATCTAGTCCAACCCCCTGCTCAGGCAGGAAACCCTATACACCATTTCAGACAAATGGCTGTCCAGTCTCTTCTTAAAAACTTCCAGTGTTGGAGCATTCACAGCTTCTAGAGGCCGTCATAGAGGGACTCTAACCATCTTCCTGCTGGTCTCATTTTCATCTGAACTGAGAAAAGATCTTATGTACATAAGGATGACCAATATTATAAAAAAGACCTCTAAATAGAACATATATTTAGCCCTCACACAGATCGCCTTTACAATGCCATTGAATGCCTAGGAGACAGAAATAAATGGATAAGTTTGAAAAGTAATACAAATTAAAAACTGGACAATCAAGTACTTTGGTCTCTGCTATTTTACCCTCATTCTTTAGGGGAAAAATGGCAAGATACAGATTTTGAAAATACCAAGAACATGAAAATCAAATGCAGCTCCTTGGAGTAATGACTGTGACAGTAGAGACATCTTCATGAAATCTGCAGGTTTTAATAGCCAGACAGTTTTTTAATGGGAGAGGCATACTTAACTTCTGCCTTTGGCATGGTGACAGACTTTGCAAGAAGTTCCTTTTTATTTTTACTTTTACTTTTGTTCTTAATTGTGGCCACTAGAAGTATCTCAGGACCACATGAAATATGTTAGTATCCAAAATTAACTGTCATATTAATCTTTTAAGTTACCAGGGGAAATATAAGTAGTCTCAGTATTGAAGAACAGTAGGAATACAGTTCCTGGGGGAAATGAACATTAGGAATATTCTGAGTTTTTATATAACCTGAGGATGCATGAGGCTTCCCAGACAACTACTGTTCAGCCCAGTTTATTAATGGTTTGGAGGTGTCACAATGCAAAATTCTCAGAAAAAGCACTTCTATTATTATTACAGTTTCCAGGCCATATATCTGTACATTTTTTTCCTCACTGCTAGGAATATAAATAATTTCAAAACTAACCCAAGGGAAAAAAACGAAGACCACTAGCTCTGTCATTGATTTAACTAGTGAATACTCTGCAGGCATTCCAGGTTATTATATTCAGATTTCCCCAGCATTTCTCCTCCTAGTAAATACCAACCTTTGCAGTCCTCATCCTGGATAGTATAGTGCTGTTCTAATGAGTTTAATTTTCTTGAGAAATAAGCACAGGTCTGTGTTTTTGCTGCAACTTATAGCTAAAATGTCTTTCTGCAAAATCAGAAGTACTAGTGTCCACTACAAATGGCCAAGTAGGGTCAGGGTGTTGAGGATGAGCTGAGTAGAAAAAGACCTCTTTTAACTTTTTGAAAGGTGTCTGGACTAGAATATTTAATCTAAACACTGTAAGACTAGTAAGTTAAAATTTGGGGTTAAAGTGCAGTGATAATTTGGGAAGCCCTTCAATTTTGGTATGTCTCTTAGCTCTCCTTCAAATCATGAGGAGTACTAGGATTCCTGAGAAGGGAGAGGTTACACGGGCACAATCCGATCCGATGTCTCAGTCATCCCCGTATTGGAAGTGGCAACCAAGGTTTCAGATGGTTCACCCTCCCTGTGGTAGGTCATGACAATGGAGAATCCCAAGAAATCATAATATGATCCAACTACAACAAAGGCGGTAGCACACGCTCCTGCCATTTCAGATCACATTGCCACTGCTCTGATAGTCCCGTTGCCTGGAGGCGGTCCGGGTTTGGATGGGGAGAAACAGGCTTCGTCTCAATCTTGCCAAGACTGAGTGGCTGTGCATACCGGCATCTCGGGTTAACCAGGTTGTTCCATCACTAATGATGGGGGGTGAGGTGTTACCCCCCGTCGATAGGGCTCGCAACTTGGGCGTCCTCTTGGATTCACGGCTCAATTTTGAAGACCATATAGGAGCCGTGACCAGGGGGGCTTTTGCCCAGCTTCGTCTGGTGCGCCAGTTGCGGCCCTATCTGGACCGAGATGCCCTACGCACAGTCACCCATGTGCTCGTGACCTCCCAGCTAGACTACTGCAACGCTCTCTACATGGGGCTGCCCTTGAGGACCACGCGGAGGCCTCAACTGGTGCAGAATGCAGCCGCGCGAGTTGTTATGGGAGTTTCCCGATACTCCCATGTAACACCTCTTCTTCGTGAGCTGCATTGGCTTCCGGTTGCCCTCCAGGTGAGATTCAAGGTGCTGGTAATGACCTATAAAGCTCTGAATGGCTTGGGTCCGGATTATCTAAGGGAACACCTGCTGCCGGCATCAACTTCCCATCGTCCTGTGCGCTCCCACAGGGAGGGCCTTCTCAGGGTGCCGACGGTTGAGTGCCGGCGGGTGATCCCCAGGGGGAGGGCATTCTCTGTGGGCGCGCCTGCCCTTTGGAATGATTTACCGGTGGAACTTCGGACCGCCCCCGATCTGCGTACATTTCGCCGGGATCTGAAAACCTGGTTTTTTTATCTATCAGGCCTGGACTGAAGGGGTTTTAGCTTTTAATATAGTTTTAATTGTTGGGCTTATGTAATTTAATCTATTTTAATTTATACTATTTTTTTATATATTATATTTTATGCTGCCCTGTAAACCACCCTGAGTCCTTCGGGAATAGGGCGGTATAAAAATTTAATTAAATAAATAAATAAATAGGAACACCAAATCTAGAATGTGACCATTGTCCTGAGTCAGGCTCTGGATTGCCTGGGATAGGCCCAAGTCTTTTCATGGAAGTCATGAACTTCAAAGCCATACAGACACCATTCTCAGAGAGGGGAGATTAACTTTAGAGCCATAAGCCTGGGGACCTCCACCTGAAAATGGAGTCAAGGCAGGGAAGTTGCTATGCAGCATGGAGGTTGATACAACAGCAACAATCCCAACTGATTCCTAGAACCCAACTTAATGAACTGAGTCTTACAACTGGGGACTTACGGGGCACAGCCCTGAAGTCAGAAGAGATTCCCTGGTAACGATTGTCACAAATCAACCCCTATCCCAGAGTCTTGGTTGATGCTACATCAAAAACCCAGCTGGGCAAATTTCAGTACAGGCAACCCACGCTTCAGGACCCAACCAGGTCTTGGTAATACATGTCTGGTTTGCCATCTCATCCATATTTAAATTATTACAGATTGATCTGGCATTCAGTAGCAGCAACTAAAGACCAGGTTGAGTATATGGTTATATTAGTATATTAGGTACTATGAGATTCCTCAGTTTTCTAAAGCACCCAATTAGTTCCAGGCATAGAATCATTAACCCTGCAGAAGGCTTAGGTTATTTCTCAGCTTTTCCAGGCAGTCCTTCTAAGGCCACCCTGTTCATTTACCAAACTGCAAATGTGGACCTTTCTTATTGAAGGTGAAACAGACCCTTTTGATTTTAACTGAAAGGATATTTAAATTGGATCAGGTTTTGCTGCTTTGTGATAACGTTCTATTTATGTTCTCTGGCATTTAAAAAAACAAAGAAACAGTCTGATTCCTTTGTTGTTTCTTTTCATTTTTAGAGTAATGCTGGTCCAGCAGTTTTTTGGCTTCTCCTGTTTCTTTTAAAACACCCTCCAGCCATGGCAGCAGTTCAAGCTGAAATGGAAAAACTATTTAGAAACAGACGATTAACAACCAGGCCAATTTGTGAGATAATCAATCAAGACGTTTTGGATAGCACACCCATTTTCGGTTAGTAACGTGTCATTCATCTAGCCCTGAGCAATTTAATTCCATAAGTGTCAGTTAAATATTTACCACTGTCATCACTGGATCTGGGAAAGATTCTTACACTATCCTGTCTGTCTCTTTGATTTTCTTTACTTAAAGCACAGCGAATATCAGATTTTCCCTTTAGCTGTCTCCATGTTATATCCAGTCTTTTTATCTTGGTAAACATGTGGATGTAATCACCCTAGACTGAGGAAGACAAGAGTATGTGCCTGGGTTCAGGGTCTTTCAGATTCAGGATTGGCAAAGTTTGAGAGAAAATCCCCCCCAAAATAAAGTAAAATCTCCCTTCCAATATGACTTTGAAATGAGAACTGTCTTGGGTGGGGAAAGCACCTCTGCACAGGATATAATGAAATTATTTATGGATTCCATTATTGTAGATGTACTTTATATTATAGTTGGGGACTAACTTTACATTTGGTTCACAGTCAAGTTAACCAGTCCAATAACTGTCTTTGTTTCCCTTGCTGTATAAACCAGGCACCCCAACAATTTTTTCCGTAGCCAACATTTAACCTTTTTTTTTGTTTTTGTTTTTTAAAAAAGAGTATTCTCTTATCCTGTTTATGGCTGTTCCTGCACCCTTAATAGAGGCTGTTAACCATAAATTAGGTATTAGTCCAGGTGCAGAGAACCCATTCGAGGATTAAATTGAGCTAATCTACAATAAGCCAGAGTTGCAAATGTTGATAAAAGAGAACTATCTTAACTATAATCTGGTCTATTGAGGATTGGGCTGCATGGTAAATTGGGTCTTATGCATGTGACCGTATGGTGTCATAAACCTAATCAGCTGCCAATGTTTTGCAGTGTCAAAACCCAATCAGAGTAAAAAGCTGTATCTCCTGCTCTCAGGTTAAATTTAAATAGTTCAGAGCCTTGGTGGAGCAGTGGGCTAATGCCTCCTTAAGTAACACCAGCTGCCTGCAATTAGTGCAGGTTCGCATCCCACCAGGCTCAAGGTTGACTCAGCCTTCCATCCTTCCGAGGTAGGTAAAATGAGGACCCAGATTGTTGGGGGCAATAAGCTGACTTTGTAATAATGCTGCTTGGGGTGTGTGTGAAAGCCCTAATAAGCAGGCATATACATAGAATGAAGGCTACTGCTAAGCTTGTAAGCCGCCCTGAGTCTTCGGAGAAGGGCGGGATATAAATGGAATTAAAATTAAAAAAAATGTTCCATCTAACTTTCAAGGTCTTTTGCTACCACTGTGCCTCTTTCTCACATTTTATGTCATCCCTAGTCTGAGATTTGCAAAAAGCACTTTCAAAATGTAGTAAGTGAACTTCTGAAAGGGACATAGTGACCTTTCAGTAGAGGACTTTTTAGACATAATTGTAATTTCAAATCGTGACATTTAACTCTCATATTCCTATAATTTCTTTGCCCCAGTCTCTTCTCTTTTAAGAAAATGCTGATGATCTGTATTCAGAACTGCTACTAAAACCAGCAGTAAAGCATTTTAATTCTAACCTTCCTCCTAAAGATCAGCATATGCCTCACAAAAACCCTTTATAAATACAAAAAGAAATCACCAGTAATCCTGTTAAAATCAAAGGCTAAAATAAGTTCCATGTTATTAGCATCTTAATATTAGTCTCAACCATAGGTATATAGAAAAAGTGTTACCTCTCATGCAAACACATATCATCACATCGCATGAGGAAGGTATGATGGTAAAAGAAATTGCAGCATTTTCTTTGCCCTCTGCTGGTTCACTTTGTATAGAAAGTTATTTTTTTTTCTTACGTTCATTCCCTCCCTACTGCAGTATCAGAAATATTACATTGCTTCCAGACCTGTGATCCGATTACACTCTCGGTGTACGTATAAGAAATGTATAAAACAAACAACAACAACCCTGTGAGGTAGGTTGTCTGAGAGAGAATGAGCTCTCCAAAGCCACCCAGCCAGTTTTCATGCCTAAGGCAGGACTAGTTGACAGTAAGAAGCAGCAATCGCAGAATTATATTCTGGCTTGTTTCCTTAGAGCCCCAAAGTTAGGATAAGAGTTCTTATTATACTTCCTTTATTGCCGGTCCTGTTTCTAAAGGATTTGGCAAGATGAGAGTTCGAGTGGCAATTGCGATTGTAAATTGAGCTATCATCTTCCCTGCACACTGATGCCATGACAGCCCACCTTTGCTCTTGTGCTATTTTGGGTGCCATAATTTTCCCTGTGGGTTTTCTGTTTGCACAGACAGTGCTTTGAATGAAACCCTGCGTTTGACAGCAGCTCCCTTTATCAGCCGAGAGGTCCTTCAAGACATGGCTCTGAGGCTGGCAGCTGGCAGAGAGTATCACCTCAGGAAAGGAGATAGGCTTTGCCTCTTTCCACTCATAAGCCCTCAGATGGACCCTGAAATCTACGAGGAGCCAGAGGTAAAACAGGGCTACTCTGAATCCTGCTTTCCATGACAACTTTGTTCCGACGTTTGTTGATGCTGTGTGTCTTAGCTAACTGTACTGAGCGAAGAAGTGTGATTATTTAGTGCACGGCGTTCTTAGACTTGTCAAAACTATAGGCAATGACATAATGGCAAACCACCTGAGGGAACAGCTATATGTAGATGTTGCGTAAGTTAGGTAAGGAAGCTAGAAAGCTGAGATCCCAGGAAGAGATCTGGAAGGCTTATTTTATACCTATCAGTGGGCAGATTTTCTCCCTTCGTTTGCGGTGGAGCCTTAAAGATCCTGAATTGGACAACTCACAGCAGCCAGGTAGACGTGGATGGGTGGCCGCAGCTGGGTGGGTGTGGCTTGGTCAGCACGGCTAAGTGGGTGTGGATGGGTGCACCCACCCAGTCAGGCCCACCTATCCCCACCGTCCCAACCATGCCATACTGGCTGCTGTGAGTCGTCTCAGACCAGGGGTAGGCAACCGTGGCTCTTTTATGACTCGTGGACTTCAACTCCCAGAATTCCTGAGCCAGCATGGTTGCCTACCCCTGTCCTAGACCCTTAAAGATCTATTCTTGGAAGAATTTCTGGAAATGTCACTCCTAAAGATTTCTAACAATACAGCTGCATTTAAACAATTCAGTGCAAACGTAGTCTTCAGGTTATGACCACAATTGGGCAGGAATTTCAGTTGCTGAGCAATGTGGTTGTTAAGTGAATCATCACATGACCCAACCCAATTTTATAACCATTTTAACCATGGTCTTTAAACAAATCATTACGGTAGCTCTCAGTGCATTGCATAGCACTTAAGTACATGATGCAATTGTTAAGCAAACCCAGGTTCCCCGATTGACTTTGCTTGTGGCTGCAGGATGTGGCCACCGCAAGATGCAACTAACATAAATGTGAGCCAATTGCCAAGTGACCAAATTGCAATCATGTGATCAGTGGGGATGATGCAATAGTAACTCCAGGGATGGCTTATAAGTCACTTTTTCCAAGGACATCTTCATGGTCATATGTCAAAGACTAACTGTAAAATTGTCAAAAAAAATTAGTTTCATATTTGGAGTGGGGGAAAAAAAAAAAACCAGCCCACCAATGCTTCAATCTTGGGTTCTCTCTCTGCACTGAACATGTGAACTGATTGCATCAAGAAAGAAATGCAGACCTTCTGTGGGTAACATTAGACTTATGATGGTTCTTTCGTATCAGCTCAAAAATATATATTTTTTTCTCATAAGACTGGCTCTGAAGAGTTTTCCCAGGAACAAAAATAGTTTGGATCCATATTTATGATACAAAAATATAATGATATAATAATAGTAAGAATGTAAAAACCTATCCTGGAGTTCCTGTTTGGCTGTTGCTGTGGCAACCTATTGCACTTCTTTAAAAATATATCAGGATCTTCCCCGCTTCAGTATTCCTGACTTGCTTCTCTTTTACTTCACCTTGCTATTTATTTCTTTGTTAACAGACAGTCACACTGGAACTGCTTCCTTTTATGAACAGTTTCCCAGGAACAATTCTGAGAACACCATATTAATATTATAACCCAAGTCCCAATAAACAGTAAATTCTGTGCTTTTTCACCCTGAGATTGGGAAAAAAGAATATAAATATAAAATCTCTGATTACTATCATACTTGAAGTAAGGTTAAGATCACAATACAAGAATTCCCACACATATTCTACTAGACACCTACACAAAGGTGATCTGTGGGAGGAAAACACTCTTACCTATTTTCCCTTCTTCAGCATAGAGGAGAAAGGTTTGCCTTTTTCTTGAAGGCAAAGTAATATGTAACTATTCATTTAGGGAATTGCTATTCCTTTTACCAGTATAACAAATTATTTTCATAATGTTCAGCAAGGCTTTATGACCAAATTTACTTCGGAGTGGAGCAGTATCCAGAGTGAAGATTATTTTTAAGTAATTGCAATCTTCTGTTTTTGTTAGAATAAAAGTGTAAGGATCCAGTATATTGAAGATTTATTTCCTTCCCTATGTGAATGAAGCTCTCATTCTTTTTACTGGAGTTGTGGAGGATAAAAATAATAACGGCAGTATGAAAAAAACCCAACTAAAATAAAATTTAAAAATCTAAAATAATACCGCATGGACTTTATCTTGTGTAACTGCTTTCATTTCTTTTGCCATGTTTTGCAGCAGTAAATATTTTTGATTGTTTCAAGACCTCATTATAGTTAACGTATAGTCTTTCAGGGGATTGAAGTTAATTAGGGTTAATTGGCACCAATTTTAATGGGTCTGCTTTAACATTAAATTCGGATCCAGCTCCATCATTTGACACATAGCTATTTCCCATTTATTCTAGTTTAAACTTCTGGATGGAATTTTATATAGCTAAATATCCTAAGTAGGATGTTTCTTTTTTTAAAATATTGGTTAGTTCAAATGAAAAGGAGCATTTATCTGAACTTGTTTTTCAGAAGTTCATATATGATCGGTTTCTCAATTCAGATGGCACAGAAAAAAAAGACTTCTATAAAGGAGGAAAAAGGCTCAAGTATTACAATATGCCATGGGGAGCAGGAGTAAATGCCTGCATTGGGAAGTTCTTTGCAGTTAATAGCATCAAACTGTAAGTGAATGCGTAACACTGATAAAATACCCATCTCTAAGCATAGTGTCGATTAAAGGAAGCGAGGGTTGGCTTGTAGCAGAAGCTAAAGCTCTCCAAGGCAAAACAAAGTGAACAGAAACACTCATCTGACTTGGTTTCACGGTCTGAACAGGGGTTGAATCCTTTTTTACAACTCTTGATGAAGACTTCATCTGTTACTCAGATAATACTCCATCTGAGATGATGTCATCTATTAGTCCCAGAATCGCTGTTCATACCCACCCAGTAACTTTTCATGAAATGGGTATGTAAATAAAATTTACATCTTGTGATCCATCAAGACTGAAAGGGGACAAGATGAATTATCAACCGCAAGTTCTGTTTGATAATACATATCGGCTGTTACTTTGCAACACAAAGCAGGCAGCAAATGGAAGTTTGCTTATATACCCAAGACTATATTACTGTTCATTGTTAATTTATAATAGCTTGCATTCAGTTTGGTAGTTGGTCTGTTCTTCAATTTTCCCTTAGCAAAATTTCAAGAATTCATTTACTCATCCATTTAAAGTTTACGCTGATTGCCTACAAATATCTCAGCCGTTGTGCCTACTTTTCTGGGTCTGAAGCATCTGTGAGCCTTAGTTTGTAAAAAAATAAGTTCCTCTGGGCCTTATGCTTGGTAAATTTGTTAGGAATTACATCTGTGAGCTTTAGCGTCTCTTAGAAATAAAGCCACACATTATTCTGAGTAAAGCTGCATAGGATCACAGTTACTTTTAATAGGATAAAGACTCACAGTGCAAATTTGCATGCTGTACAGCCTACTTTTACAATTGTAATTTTTGTTTATCCCCTCTGTTTTGTTCAGACTGGATATTTCTACTTCTTTGATAGTAAAGCACAAAAAATGCACAGTCGACATCATTGGCTAAACTGATTTTGTTTTTGCTTTCTCCTATTTACAGATGTGTTTTCCACCTCTTAAACTGTTTTGATTTGGAACTGATAGATTCTGCTAAGAAGATCCCAAGCTTTGACAAGGAAAGATACGGTTTTGGAATGCTGCAGCCAGAAACGGATGTCAGAATTCGATACAAATTGAAAGCCCAGTAAAGCGATGGCCCATTTCTTCGCTCATTCTGTCTAGTGCATAATCCGCAAACAAGCAATGATTGTTAGTTTCTATTGGAATTGATTTTGGGGTCCTATTACTAAAAGGATGGCAAATGTCTAATCCTAGACCATATTCTGCTTTCCAATTTCCTGAAACTGTTCTCCCCTTGTAAAGGTGGCTTCAGTTTTTCTACCTCATTCTCAGAACATTTCAAGAAGAAATTCATTGTAATATAAGCTATTGAGGGTACTTTTTCGGTTTGACCTCTCTCCAGCACTCTAGCCTCTCAGGCTTACAATGACTTTTCATCTGAAAAAAGGGCCCTTGTGAAAAGCAAGGGGGGGATGGGTAGACTGTAGGAGGAATACTTCACAATGTAGTACAAGATAACAATATTTCCGTTCTCGTTGGGTACAATTATAACGGAATTAATGCAAAAACACCACACTCCTTTTATATGGATTTTAACTGAGATTCTTTTGTGTAGTAAAAAAAAAGGAAAAGCACTTTATTTTTTTATCAGTTTGAATTCAGAAAATTATTTTGGCCCAGTGCTTCTTTGGTCTTTCTCAAGTATGATCCTCCAGATATTCTGGCTGGGAATTCTGAGAGTTGTAATTTAATGCACCTTTAAAGCATCAATTTAGAGAAGCCTGATTTATGTTTAGCTATGAAAATACATTTTATGCTGTTCTGCAAGTTGCTAATATTCAAAGGTTTTTGCAAACTAGTTATTCTGGACATATATGTTGATGCAAGTAGGCAATTTCAAATAGTACATGTGTGCATAAAGCATTTAAGTTGGCCTTTTGTGACACATTAGGAAGCCAACTAAGTTCTGAGTTCATGAACAGTGAATAATAAATATGAATAAAAATGATTTGTTGGATTGAAAAGTAACTGTAAACTATTCAACTTACTGTTCCATCCTTAGATTCTTCAAGAATTTTTTTTTAAAAAAAAACATCCCAAACCCTCTCATAATATAGAAAGAAGCAGATAGTAATTGACTACATCAAGAGCAGTGTATGTGTGTGTTTCATTCATGTTTATGTGTATGAGAAACACACATACATTCTCTGGCTGCAGGGGAATCAATGATGTCAAAATGGCAGACATAATAGCCATGTGCACTCCAGACAAATAAAGAGGGCAGGGGTTCTATCGTGTGGTTGCATCTCCCATTTTGATAAAGTTTATCTCCACAGCAGACACAGCTATATTGCCCTATTATTGTTAATTTGTGGCTATCCAGGATTTCTCACTGTTCGCCATGCTAGCTTGCTACTTAAGAACTGTATTCCAAAAACATCTGCAGGGCTACAGCTTCCCTACCCCAAAGCAATATTGCAAACATAACTACATCATCACAAAGTCACCTACTGAAATCAGTGTATTTTTGAGTTAATATAAATAGTAGACAGAAAGTTCCATTCAAGAGCAAGATGACAAGCTGTTCTGGACAGCAGCATTAAAATGCAGTTATTCAGCACAGGAACTAGCTGAAGCTTATATCAGCTTAAAGAAGTGTTGACCACACTTCGACATATCTTAATGCCAGATCCATAGTCAATAAAGCTCCTCTCATCCGAGATTTGGTTGAGAGTGAACATGCAGATCTGGCCTGCATTACGGAAACCTGGTTAGGACCTGAGGGTGGTGTCCCTTTGGTAGATCTTTGCCCACCAGGTTTCCGGGTGCTACACAGGCCTCGGGCTCAGGGAAGAGGCGGGGGAGTGGCGGTAGCGGTGAGGGAGAACCTGTATCCGTGAGAGGCCACTGTTGTCCAAATAGCCGGGTGTGAGTCTCTCCTCCTTAGATGTGGCCCTAAGGCTCAGTTGGGCTTGCTGCTAGTGTACCTTTCACCTAGTCGCGTAGCAGCAGCCCTGCCCGAGCTTCTTGTCATCCTCTCGGGACTGGTGGTTGAGTTCCCCAAAATTATGATCTTGGGTGACTTCAACTTACCATCCCTGGGGAGATCATCTGAGTTGGCTCGGGAGTTCATGGCTTCCATGACGGCCATGGACCTGACGCAGATAATCCAGGGCCCAACACATGCTCGATTTGATTTTCCTATCTGGACAGTGGTTAGATGATCTGGGTGGGGGCTCTCCAATTGTTACGCCCCTGTCATGGACAGATCATCATCTCCTGCGGCTGACCTTCCGCTTTGCCACTCCCCGTCGTGGGGTTACTGAACCAACGAAATGGTACCGCCCCAGGCGGCTAATGGACCCTGGGCGGTTCCAAACAGCGCTTGGCCCCCCACCTGCCTCCTTTGCTCATAGCTCGGCCAGTGCCATGGTGGAAGCCTGGGAAAAGGCAGCCACAGAAGCACTCGACCGAGTTGTACCCATGCGGCCCCTCACCCGTTGCAGATCCCAGTGGGCTCCATGGTTTTCTACGGAGCTCCGGGAGATGAAACGTCAGAGACGGGGCGTAGAGAGCTGTTGGAGATCCAGCTGATCCGAATCCGACCGATCGCGACTAAGGTCCTTTACGAGGTCTTATCTCGCGGCGCTAAGGAGGGCAAGGTCTAATTACTTTGCTACCCTTATCGCGTCCGCAGATAATCGCCCAACCGCCCTGTTTAGGGTGACCCACTCCCTCCTTAATCTAGAGGTGAAGGAGGATCCCTTGCAGGGTCGTGCTGAGGAATTTAGCCAACATCTGCTGGACAAAATCGCTCGGATCCGGACCAGTCTGGATTCCAACTGGGCAGAGTCTGATGATGAGAACATGGACAGTCTTGTTGATGTTATCTGGGAAGAGTTCGATCCTGTGACTCTGGACGAGGTAGAAAGGATCATGAGGAAGCTAAGCTCCACTACATCCTTATTGGACCCGTGCCCCTCCTGGCTGGTTTATGCGGCTCGGGATGGGACACGAAGCTGGATCCATGCAGTGGTAACTGCTTCATTAAAAGAGGGCAGTTTCCCCACAGCCTTGAAAGAAGCGGTGGTGAGACCCCTCCTCAAAAAGCCTTCCCTGGACCCAGCTGTTTTAAACAACTTTCGCCCGGTCTCCAACCTTCGCTTTCTTGCGAAGGTTGTTGAGAGCGTAGTGGCGCATCAGCTTCCTCTGTTCCTTGAAGATACTGATTATCTAGACCCGTACCAATTGGGTTTCAGGCCCGGACACAGCACGGAAACGGCATTGGTCGCTCTGATGAATGATCTCTGGCGGGCTCGGGACAGGGGTCATTCCTCTGTCCTGGTCCTATTAGACCTCTCTGCGGTTTTTGATAGCATCGACCATGGTATCTTACTGCGGCGTCTCAGGAGATTGGGAGTGGGAGGCACTGTTCTTCAGTGGTTCTCCTCCTACCTTCTGGAACGTTCACAGTGGGTGTCGATGGGTGGCCAGAGATCGACCCCGAGGCCTCTCATTTATGGAGTTCCTCAGGGGTCGGTCCTCTCACCTCTCCTGTTTAACATATATATGAAGCCGCTAGGTGAGATCATCTGTGGTTTTGGAGTGGGTTATCATCAGTATGCTGATGACACCCAGCTTTTCATCTCGACCCCAAACCACATCAGTGATGCCCTCGACGTGATGTCCCGTTGCCTGGAAGCGGTCCGGGAATGGATGGGGAAGAACAGGCTTCAACTCAACCCGGACAAGACTGAATGGCTGTACATACCGGCATGTCAGGATATTCAGATTATTCCATCTCTAAATATCGGGGGCGAGTTATTACCCCCCGTAGATAAGGCTCGCAATCTGGGTGTCCTCTTAGATTCACAGCTCTCCTTAGAAGATCATATAGGAGCTGTGACTAGAGGGGCCTTCGCCCAGGTTCGTCTGGTGCGCCAGCTGTGACCCTATCTGGACCTGGATGCCTTGCGTACAGTCACCCATGCACTTGTGACCTCTCGTCTTGACTACTGCAACGCTCTTTACATGGGGCTGCCCTTGAGAATCACTCGGAAGCTTCAGCTGGTGCAGAGTGCAGCTGCACGAGTGCTTTTGGGGGTCTCCCGATACTCCCATATTACACCTCTGCTCCGTGAGCTGCACTGGCTTCCAGTTGCCTTCCGGGTGAAATTCAAGGTGCTAGTGATGACATACAAAGCCCTACATGGCGTGGGTCCGGATTACCTACGGGAGCACCTACTGCCAGCGTCAACATCCCTCCGTCCTGTGCGCTCCCACAGAGAGGGCCTCAGGGTACCACCGGTCAGAGAATGTCGGCTGGTGACCCCCAGGGGGAGAGCATTCTCGGTGGGTGCGCCAATCCTTTGGAACCGCTTAGCAGCTGAAATCCGGATGGCCCCCGACCTTCGCTCCTTCCGGCGTGATCTAAAAACTTATCTATTACAACAAGCCGGCCTGGCCTGATGGATTTGGGTTTTAAAATTTTCTCACTTTATTGCTTTATTGTATTCTTACTTTATTGCTCTGTACACCGCCCTGAGTCCTCCGGGAGAAGGGCGGTATATAAAACAAATAAATAAATAAAATAAATAAATTTATTCTGCCTTGACAAAGGAGAACTGGGGTGTCTGTCCACACAAGAAGCTGTGGGGGGAATTGGCATGGAGGATGCCTCCTTTGATGCCCGTTATTGACAGCAGAAGATCTTTAAGACATCTACTGTCAGCTGTCCAGCCCATGGTATGATTTCTCTGTGGGACTAGAGACATCCATTTTCTTTCCATCTTGTTCCCTCTTACTTCTGCCACTTCAGAAGTTTTGTTTCCTTTTCATCCAGTGTCAACTGCTATCAGAACAAACCACCACCAATTGCTTTCCTTAAAGTGTGGCAGGGCAGGTTGGGAGAATAAGTGTCAGCGGCTCAGATAGTGGCTTTAGCACCCTTTCAAGTTGTCAAAATGAAATTGTGGAGGTGCTTCACACCAGTAATCTGTTACATGGGGTATTTCAGAACAGAAATCTACTGGACCAACAGTGGTCCAGCTGAATGTTAGTGGGGTTAAAGTATTTATTTTTTATTTTATTTATTTATTTTATTGCATTTATATACCGCCCTTTCCCTGAGGACTCAGGGCGGTTTACAGGGAGTTAAAAATCAAACATACAAAAGTTAAAAACCAAGTTAAAAAATATTAAATCAATCCTGTACTATTAAAAACCCCAATTAAAATAATTTTCTCCTCAGCCTGGGCCCGAGAGCTCAAAGAGCCAGGTCTTCAGGCCCCGGCGGAATGATCGGAGGTCGGGGGCAGTCCTCAGCTCCACCGGCAGCTGGTTCCAGAGGGCAGGCGCTCCCACTGAGAAGGCCCTATCCCTGGGTGTCACCCGCCGGCAATCTCTTACCGGCGGAACCCTGAGCAGACCCTCCCTGTGGGAGCGCACTGGGCGAAGGGCGTTTGAAGCCGGCAGCAGGTGTTCCCTCAAATACCCCGGACCCAGGCCATGTAGGGCTTTATAGGTAATAACCAGCACCTTGAATTTCACCCGGAGGGCAACCGGAAGCCAATGCAGCTCGCGGAGTAGAGGTGTTACATGGGAGTATCGGGAAACCCCCATTACAACTCGCGCGGCCGCATTCTGCACCAGTTGAAGCCTCCGAGTGGTCTTCAAGGGCAGCCCCATGTAGAGAGCGTTACAGTAGTCCAAACAGGAGGTCAAAGCGCATGAGTAACTGTGCGTAGGGCGTCTCGGTCCAGATAGGGACGCAACTGGCGCACCAGGCGAACCTGTGCAAAAGCCCCCCTGGTCACGGCTCCTATGTGATCTTCAAAATTGAGCCGTGAATCCAGGAGGACGCCCAAGTTGTGAGCCCTATCAACGGGGGGTAACACCTCACCCCCCATCGTTAGAGGTGGAATAACTTGGTTAACCCGAGATGCCGATATGCACAGCCACTCAGTCTTGGCGGGATTGAGACAAAGCCTGTTTCTCCCCATCCAGACCTGAACCGCCTCCAGGCACCGGGACATCACGGAGAGGGCATCACTGGGTTGGTTCGGGGTGGAAAGAAAAAGTTGGGTATCATCAGCGTACTGATGATACCCCACCCCAAAACCACGAATGATCTCGCCCAGCGGCTTCATATAGATGTTGAACAGGAGAGGCGAGAACCGACCCCTGAGGAACTCCACAAATGAGAGGCCTCGGGGCGGATCTCTGCCCTCCCGTCAACAACGACTGCGAGCGGCCCCGAAGGTAGGAGGAGAACCACCGTAGAACGGTGCCTCCCACTCCCAACCCCCTGAGACGCCGCAGCAGGATACCATGGTCGATGGTATCGAAAGCCGCTGAGAGATCTAATAGGACCAGGACAGAGGAGCAACCCCTGTCCCTTGCCCTCCAGAGATCATTCACCAGCGCGACCAATGCCGTCTCCGTGCTGTGTCCGGGCCTGAAGCCCGATTGGTATGGGTCCAGATAATCAGTTTCCTCCAGGAACAGAGGGAGCTCATGCGCCACCACACTCTCAACAACCTTCGCCAGAAAGCGAAGGTTGGAGACTGGACGATAGTTGTTTAAAGCAGCCGGGTCCAAAGCAGGCTTCTTGAGAAGGGGTCTCACCACCGCCTCCTTCAAGGCGGCAGGGAAGACACCCTCCTTCAAAGAAGCAGTTATTACTGCATAGAACCAGCCTCGTGTTCCCTCCCGAGCCGCATAAGCTAGCCAGGAGGGGCACGGATCCAACAAACAGGTGGTGGTGCTCAGTCTCCCCATGATCCTGTCCACATCATCAGGGGAAACAGGGTCGAACTCAGTCCAGATAACGTGCTCAAGACCGCCTGATTCCTCCACATCAGACTCTGCCCAGTCAGAGTCCAGGCCGGTCCGGATCCGAGCGATTTTGTCCGCCAGATGATGACTAAACTCCTCGGCTCGTCCCTGCAAGGGATCCTCTCTCACCTCCTGGTTAAGGAGGGAGCGAGTCACCCTAAACAGGGCGGCTGGGCGATTATCTGCGGACGCGATAAGGGCGGCAAAGTAGTTAGACTTCGCCATCCTTATCGCCGCAAGATAAGACCTTATAAAGGTTCTTAACTGCAATCGGTCGGATTCGGATCGGCTGGACCTCCAACCGCTCTCTAGACCTCGTCTCCGACGCTTCATCTCCCGGAGCTCCACAGAGAACCATGGGGCCCAACGGGATCTGCGCCGGGTCAGAGGTCGCATGGGTACAACGCAGTCAAGTGCCCTGGTGGCAGCCGTTTCCCAGGCCTCCACCAGAGCATCGACTGGGCTGTGGGTAAGGGTGATAGGTATAGGCCCAAGCGCCCTCTGGAACCGATCCGGGTCCATTAGGCGCCTGGGGCGGAACCACCTGGTCGGTTCCGCCGCCCAGCGGCGGGGGGTGGCATGACGGAAAACCAGCCTCAGGAGGTGGTGATCTGACCATGACAGAGGGGTGATGGACGGGGAACCCCCTCCCAGATCATCCAACCACTGTCCAGACAGGAACACCAGGTCGAGAGTATGATCCCCCTCATGAGTCGGGCCCTCAACCTGGGTCAGGCCCATGGCTGTCATGGAAGCCATGAACTCCCAAGCTAACTCCGACGACCCTCCCAGTGACGGCAGGTTGAAGTCACCCAGGACTATAAGCCTGGGGAACTCCACCGCCAACCCTGAGAGGGTGTCGAGCAGCTCAGGCAGGGCTGTTGCCACACAGCTGGGCGCCAGGTATGTAAGCAACAAGCCCAACTGAACCCGAGGACCACAAAGTAGGGGTTTGGAGTGTGGAGTGAGCTATCCTCAAGCTCCTGACCTATTGGCTGGACTATTTTTGGACAGGTTTACAAGCCATAGAGAAGACCTGTAGGCTAATTTACCATATTTCCTATCACTTGCCTTAGAGTTGGAAAATGGCAGAACTCTTGCTGATTTCATCCCAGCTCCCAAATATTCCAGACAAAGAAATGTAGAAAAGAAATGCTGGAAACAAGTAACCAGAGCACCCTGAAATATCTCATGAAGACTGCAAAATGGTATTAGAGTAGGCCAAATGGCACTATTTCATTGCAACAACATATGTTGACTTTGATTGATTTACCTAGTTACCAGCTTTCAAAGTAGACCAGATCAGGAAATAATAATAATAATAATAATAATAATAATAATAATAATAATAATAATAATAATAATAATAATAATAATAATAATAATAATAATAATAATAATGGTGGTGGTGGTGTTGGTGGTGTTGGAGGAAGGGACCTTGAAGGTCATCTAGTCCAACCTCCTGCTCAGGCAGGAAACCCTATACCATTTCAGACAAATGGCTGTCCAGTCTCTTCTTAAAAACTTCCAGTGTTGGAGCATTCACCACTTCTGGAGGCAGGTTGTTCCACTGGTTAATTGTTTTGTCAGGAAGTTTCTCCTTAGTTCTAGGTTGCTTCTCTCCTTGACTAGTTTCCATCTGTTGCTTCTTGTCCTGCCTTCAGGTGCTTTGGAGAATAGCTTGACTCCCTCTTCAAAGACATATAGGCCCATATTATTTTTATTGTAAAATATAGTAACAATATATTCTTTCAGTCCCTCAAGCCCATTCTTTATGCCCTCTACAATAGCAGAAAAATTAACAAAGCCTAGCCTTGATGAGGTCCAAAGCCAGGGGCAGCACTCAATGATCTTGCCTGATCTTGAAAAGCTAAGCAGTATACCTAACAGTACTTAGAAGTAAGATTACCAGAAAATCACAGGGTTATAGTTAAAGGATGAAAGGAAGGTGAAAAAATATCCTGGAAAAAGACAAAAGGAAAATATTCTCATTTTGCTGCCAAGAAAAATACATGGGCATGTGCTTTAATCTTTAGCTTTAACTTTAGGATTACAATTTATCTCTACTTATTAGCAAACACACTTCATCTGCATCACTACAATTATGCAGCACTATACGTTTAAGTAAGACTTTCTAACTATAAGACTATAAGAGAAACTGGACTGTATTTCATGCTATACTAGGGTTAGAATATGGCTTACTGAACAACAGAGCAACCTAGTTCACACATGACAGCCACTTTGGTGTCTGTTTGGTTAAAGATGTGGGCTAGAAACGTAGGTTGTAGCCCTGCCTTAGGCACCAAGCCAACAGGGTGACCTTGGGCCAGTCCCTTTCCTTCAGACCTAGGAAGAAGGCAATGGCATTTCCAAAAAATGTTACCAAGAAAACAGCATGAATTTGTCAATAGAGTTGCTAGGTATGTTGTTAGCTGTGAAGTCGTGTCCGACCCATCGTGACCCTATACACAACGTTCCTCCAGGCTTTCCTGTCCTTTACCATCTTCTGGAGTCCATTTAAGCTCACGCCTACTGCTTCAGTGACTCCATCCAGCCACCTCATTCTCTGTCGTCCCCTTCTCTTGCCCTCAACCTTTCCTAGCATTAGGCTCTTCTCCAGTGAGTCCTTCCTTCTCATTAGGTGGCCAAAGTATTTTGAGTTTTAGCTTCAGGATCTGGCCTTCTAAAGAGCAGTCAGGGTTGATCTCTAGGACTGACCGGTTTGATTGCCTTGCAGTCCAAGGGACTCGCAGGAGTCTTCTCCAGCACCATAGTTCAAAGGCCTCAATTCTTTGGCGCTCAGCCTTTTTTATGGTCCAGCTTTCACTGCCATACATTGCAACTGGGAAGACCATAGCCTTGACTATACGCACTTTTGTTGACAGGGTGATGTCTCTGCTTTTTAGTGTGCTGTTTAGATTTGCCATGGCTTTCCTCCCGAGGAGCAAGCATCTTTTAATTTCTTGGCTACAGTCCCCATCTGCAGTGATCTTGGAGCCCAGGAAAATAAAATCTGTCACTACCTCCATTTCTTCCCCATCTATTTCCCAGGAATTGAGAGGGCCGGATGCCATGATCTTGGTTTTCTTAATGTTAAGTTTCAACCCACGTTTTGCACTCTCCTTCTTCACCTGCAACAAAAGGCTCTTTAGTTCTTCTTCACTTTCTGCCATTAGAGTGGTATCATCTGCATATCTTAGGTTGTTGATATTTCTTCCGGCAATCTTAATTCCAACTTTTGATTCATCTAGCCCTGCCTGTCTCATGATGTGCTCTGCATATAAGTTAAATAGGCAGGGTGACAGTATACAGCCTTGCCGGACTCCTTTCCCAATTTTGAACCAATCAGTAGTTCTGTGTCCAGTTCTCACTGTTGCTTCTTGGCCCACATATAGGTTTCTCAAGAGACAAATAAGATGGTCTGGTACTCCCATCTCTTTAAGAACTTGCCACAGTTTGTTATGATCCACACAATCAAAGGCTTTAGCATAGTCAATGAAGCAGAAGTAAATGTTTTTCTGGAACTCTCTAGCTTTCACCATGATCCAGCGTGTGTTGGCAATTTGATCTCTAGTTCCTCTGCCTCTTCGAAATCCTGCCTGTACTTCTGGTAGTTCTCGATCCACATACTGCTGGAGTCTAGCTTGTAGGATTTTAAGCATAACTTTACTAGCATGTGAAATGAGTGCAATGGTGCGATAGTTTGAACATTCTTTGGCACTGCCTTTCTTTGGAATTGGAATGTAAACTGATCTTTTCCAATCCTGTGGCCAATGTTGACTTTTCCAAATTTGCTGGCAAATTGAGTGTAGCACTTTTACTGCATCATCTTTTAAGATTTTGAATAGCTCAGCTGGAATACTGTCACCTCCACTCCACTTTGTTGTTGCTCAGCTTTTCTAAGGCCCACTTCACTTCACATTCTAGGATGTCTGGCTCGAGGTCAGTGACCACCTCATTGTGATTATCAGGGACGTTAAGCTCATTCTTGTATAGTTGTTCTGTGTAATTTTGCCACCTCTTCTTAATTTCTTCTGCCTCTGTTAGGTCCCTGCCATTTTGGTCCTTTATCATGCCCATTTTTGCATGAAACGTTCCCTTCATCTCTCCAATTTTCTTGAAAAGATCTCTGGTCCTCCCTATTCTATTGTTTTCTTCTATTTCTTTGCACTGTTCATTTAAGAAAAGCATTCTTATCTCTTCTAGCTATTCTCTGGAATTCTGCATTCAAGTGGGCATATCTTTCTTTTTCTCCCTTGCCTTTCCCTTCCCTCCTTTCCTCAGCTATTTGCAAAGCTTCTTCAGATAGCCATTTTGCTTTCTTGCATTTCTTTTTCTTTGGGATGGTTTTGGTTGCTACCTGTTGTACAATGTTGCGAACCTGTGTCCATAGTTCTTCAGGCACTCTGTCTATCAGATCTAATTCCTTAAATCTATTTGTCACCTCTAGTGTATATTCAACAGGGATATGATTTAATTCATACCTGAGTGGCCTAGTGCTTTTCCCTACTTTCTTCAGTTTAAGACTAAACTTTGCAATGAGAAGCTCATGGTCTGAGCCACAGTCAGCTCCTGGTCTTGATTTTACTGTCTGTATAGAGCTTCTCCATCTTTGGCTGCAGAGCATATAGTCAATCTGATTTCTTTGTTGACCGTCTGGTGATGTCCATGTGTAGAGCCGTCTCTTGGGTTGTTGGAAAAGAGTGTTTGCTATGACCATCATATTCTCTTGACAAAATTCTATCAGCCTATGCCCTGCTTCATTTTGTACTCCAAGGCCAAACTTGCCTGTTATTCCAATTATCTTTTGGCTTCCTACTTTAGCATTCCAATCCCCCATGATGATAAAGGACATCATTTTTGGTGTTAGTTCTATAAGGTGCTGTAGGGTTTCATAGAACCGGTCAATTTCATCCTCTTCAGCATTGGTGGTTGGGGCATAGACTTGGACTACTGTGATATTGAATAGTTTGCCTTGGATTCGAACTGAGATCATTCTGTCATTTTGAGGATTGTATCCCAGTATTGCTTTTCCTACTCTTTTATTGACTATGAAGGCTACTCCATTTCTTCTGAGGGATTCTTGCCCGCAGTAGTATACCTGATGGTCATCTGAATTAAATTCACCCATTTCTGTCCATTTTAGTTCGCTGATACCTAAGATGTCGATGTTCAGTCTTGTCATCTCTTGTTTGACCACGTCCAGCTTGCCTTGATTCATGGATCTTACATTCCAGGTTCCTATGGAGAAAAAATCTTTACAGCATCAGACTTTCCTTTCACCACGAGACACATCCACAGCTGAGCTTCCTTTTGGCTTTGGCCCAGTCGCTTCATTCTTTCTGGCGCTACTAGTACTAGCCCTCTGCTCTTCCCCAGTAGCATATTGGATGCCTTCTGACCTGAGGGGATCATCTTCCAGTGTCATATCATTTTGCCTTTTGGTACTGTCCATAGGGTTTTCATGGCAAAGATACTGGAGTGGGTTGCCATTTCCTTCTCCAGTGGATCGTGTTTTGTCAGAACTCTCTGCTATGACCTTTCCGTCTTGGGTGGCCCTTCACGGCATAGCTCATAGCTTCATTGAATTATGCAAGCCCCTTCGCCACGACAAGTCAGTAATCCATGAAGGGGATTGCTAGGTATACACATACACAAAAATTCACACCTAACTCCAAATCCCAGACCATGGTTTACAAATCATGGTAGCTAAATTCATCTACCTTGAAACTGTTATGACTTCATGAAAAGTAAGACTCTAGTCCTTGTGTCCAATTAAACTTACTACCCACTTAGTATACATAATAATTTGTATGTAGCCCACACAACCATCAGGTTGAATCCATCCACTCAAAATTTACAGCGGTATTTTTCAAACTTGGCAATTTTATGATATGTTGGCTTCAATTCTAATGCTGGCTGAGGAATTCTGGGAGCTGAAATCCACGTACCTTAAAACTGCCAAGTTTGAAAAACACTGGTTTGTAGGATCTTCAACAGATTATCTAGAGCAGTGGTCCCCAACTTTTATGGCACCACAGTTTCACGGAATAAAACTTTTCACAGACTGGAGGGGGGATGGTTTCATGCACAATCTAGATCCTGCGCATGGACAGAAGAAGCTTCACTCACCTGCCACTTTTGTGGCCCACTTCCCAACAGGCCACGGATCAGTATCAGTCCATGGTCCAGGGATTGGGAACCCCTAATATAGAGTACAGCAGCTTCTTTTTCAGGCACAGTGCTACACATTTAATGCCTAATAACTACCAAGTATATATTTGATTCCAGGAAAAAAGCTACAAAAATGACTTCTATGGGGAAATCAAACCAAACAGCAAAAAACCCCACTTTCCAAGTGTTATTATTATTACATTTTTCCTTAAAGCTAGACTTTCGTTTTACAGCATCAAACAGAAGCAAGCAGTCTTTGGAGACTTCAGTTCACAAAAAAGTATGCTGTAATAAATGTATTAGTTTTTAAAAATTGTAAGATTCTGCATAGTTTTGCTGTTTAATTTCCCTCTGGAAATATTTGTAGATGCTGTTATAAAACAAAAATAAGCAAACACTATTGTAAAAGTATTTGTTTTAAGTAAGAATTTAACACACATATTTAACGGAACAAATAAATAATCTCAGTATTAGAATTAAATAAAAGCTTTAGGGGGAAAACAACAACAGAACACCAATTGAAAAATCAGTGAGGTGTCCTGGTCAAAGTTGAGCTAGATCAGTGTTTTTCAAACTTGACATCTTTAAGATGTATAGACTTTAAAGATGCTATGCTGAGAGTTGAAGTCCATGCATCTTAAAGTTAACCAAATTTGAAAAATGCTGATTTAAAACAACCTGTTAAAGGAAGCCATTCCCATGAAATCTCATAGGATACTCTTATAAAATTGCTCATTATGCTGCTGTTGCTCTTTAGTTTTGTTTAAATTGTTTCTTCAGTTGGATTAACTGGTTTTATTTTCTTATGACCATATATTATTGGATGTTTTGTAGAAAGGACAGATATACATTTCCCAAAATAAATATTGCTTGCGGAATATTTGAAGAGCCTTGGTGGAGCAGTGGGCTGATGCCTCCTTAAGTAACACCAGCTGCCTGCAATTATTGCAGGTTCGCGTCCCACCAGGCTCAAGGTTGACTCAGCCTTCCATCCTTCCGAGGTAGGTAAAATGAGGACCCAGAATGATTTGTGTTTAGATTGTAAGCCTCCCTGCGTCTTCGGAGAAGGGTGGGATATAAATGGGATTAAAAACAAAACAAAACTCATATTTCATTTTTCTATAGTCACATTTCCAACTTTTTATATCTCTTCATTATTTCATCAAATCTCAAGGGTTCGAGGAGAGCTCTTATGGAAATGAAGGGATGTTCTGTAAAGCTCCCCTCCATAAAGAGAATGTGTAATGCCTGAAGGCTTTAGAATCAGATTCATGCCTATACACATTTAATACATATTTATGCTTACCAGCATTCTCAGTCCAATTCAGTTTATTGCTATTATACAAATAGGCATGTTTGTTTTCCAGAAAGCATAAGGTAGAAAACATGGATTTTATATTCACAACTTTTCTATAAGGCAGGTCTGAGAAAAAGTGGTCAAAATCCCACCCCCACAACACATAATCCATTCCGTCTATTGCTCTAACCCAGAGATGTCAAACTTGCAATGTCATGTGACATCGTGCAACATACTGGAGCTTTTTCGCCATTGCCAGCAATGGAGTGGACGTGGTTTCCTGATGACATGTCCGGCCCGTGGGCCGGCAGTTTGAAACCCCTGCTCTAACCATTACACCACATACAGTATACTAAATATTGTTCATGACCCTATAATTAGTAATCTTTCGGAATCTGGTGTTAAATTCAGGGCTTTAGACAAAACCTTATACATCTTAAAGCAGGGTGTTCAGATAATTTTGAAAGCAAGAAGACCATACTGAATAGTTAGGCTTGGCATAATAGATAGGACCTAAGATGGTGAAGGCAGAAGCCCAGTGGTTATCAATCTTTTCTTCACCTTTAAATACCTTTTGTGGCCATGGACCCCCAAGACTTAACTCAAGATTTAAATCAAAACATTTCTTCAAACCTTCATGGACCCCCTGTGACGACATCATGCCCCCACCAGGGGTTTGCGGACCAAAGGGGAAAAGCACATTTGCTTTTTAATTTTAGCAATTACATTTTTAAACGGAGCTACCAGAACAGCCATGATGCAGTCCTGTTTTTACCTGAAATTGAATCCCATTTCAGAAGTTGAATTGAATACTTTACTTGGCCAAGTGTGATTAAGACACACAAGGAATTTGTCTCTGGTACAGAAGTTCTTAGCGTTCATTTCAGAAAGTGCCAATGCAGGACATCCCTTCCTTACCCAGGACAAATATTTTCAAAAACCTCCTCCATCTTTTAAGTTTTCCCCCTCTTTATTTAGCAACCCTGTTACAGTATGAAGTGATTTTCTTTATGTGTTATGTGGCAAGTTTCTTTGGAGTTGGGATTTAGTCCCTGAATTGCACATCCCCGTTGAAAGCCATGCATTCATGTAAATGGGTTGACTACAGTCTGATGATAAGGCTATTTGCATAGACCAGGGGTGTCCAACCTTGGCAACTTTAAGACTTGTGGACTTCAGTTCCCAGAATTCCCACGATTGGCTGGGGAATTCTAGAAGTTGAAGGCCACAAATCTTAAAGTTGCCAAGATTGGACACCCATAGTGCAAACCTTAATGTTTAGGTCCTAGAAGATGACCATTACTAGGATAAAGTAGCTTTTGAACACATTGCGGACATTACTCTGAGAAATCTTTTAAACGATGCTATCATACGTTATTTCCTGAAATCAATATTAATACTTTACAATAACTGTCTCTGCAGGGGAGGAAAATGTTATACTTCAAATAAAAGCACAAGCATAAATAAATGATGTCAATTTTACGAAGTTTGGCCTTGTCTTTTATTGCAAACTTTCTTTTGGATAGGTTTACATTTGGTCATCATGAGAATACCTACCGGTAAATATTTTTTTAAATTATAGGGTGTGTGTGTGGAGGGGTGTTCTTTGTATAAGATTACACATGAGCAACCTAGTACTAAATAGACATTTCCTGATAGTTAGAACAGTTAATCAGTAGAACAACCTGCCTCCAGAAGTTATGAATGCTCACAACACTGGAAGTTTTTAAGAAGAGACTGGATAACCATATTTGTCTGATATGGTATAGGATTTCCTGCCAGACTAGAAGACCTCCAAGGTCCCTTCCAACAATATTCTATTCTATTCTGTTCTGTTCTGTTCATGAATAAATGAGTTCAGTCAGTTAATTCAAATTTCTCAAGCAAACATTCCCATCACAAAATGTTCAGTTTTCCTTAGATTAATCATTATATAAAAACATTAGATTCAGAAGAAGATTACCTAATGTGAAGTCCAACTTTCCTGATAAGCCAGCGGTTCTTAATGAAAGCTAAGGTTGGCGGTCTGACATGGAGCAACATCTATCAGAGATCTTTCAGCATGAATGAGCCGGCAGTGCAACAAATACTTATAGCTGTTCAGGGACTTGTGGTCTGAAGGCTTAATGTATCCAATTACCCCCAAACCCCTTTGCAGCACAGCTCTTCCCACTCTGCACATGTTTCCAGGTTATTCTGGCTGACTTGTCCATAACATAGTATTAGAATCATTAAATATTTATTCAGAATTAGAATTACAGCTTGCATTTATTACCTTTTGCTCCTTTGCATCAGTCTTTGAAAACTACACGGACTTTATTAGCATAGCAAAAAGAAAATGAGGCAGCAAAGGTTATGAAAACTGGAGAGTAAAAATCCAGCTCTACTTAGAGACGTGAGTGCATACCCTCTGTGCTCGGCATCTCACCACAGTGTTGCATTCGCATTCAGAGGATTCATTAAATTTGCTCTTGAAATATAATTTATAGTACAGCGCCCATTAAGACGTTTTTGCATCCTCCAACATAGTATCTTCACTTTCTTGCGCACCTTTTGTGCAAAATATCAATGGTGATTTTTTTAAAAAAAGTTATTAAGGCCTTGTCAGAATATGATTGTCTGATCGACAAAAGGAAACCAGAGCTCTGTGATGGAATATGGTGTTTTTCATGTAGAAGTTCTTAAGTTCAGCAACCCCAGCCCAAAGGCAGAAGTTGAGACGTTCTTCATGCAAAGCAAGTATTTTACAACTAAATCAAGAAAGTTCCCTTAGGTAATGATGTTAGAACAATAAGTAAGGAGGTTTGACTGATTAATGGCTGCCTTGAGGAAGGAGTTTGTCAGCCCATAGTTACGATATACAAATGCAGCAGAATTGTGGATTGCAAGAATGTGGGAATCTCTGGTCTTCTAATGTTGGTGAGCCACAACTCCTAGTATCTTTCACCATCACTTCTGTGGCTTGGGGTGGCTGGGTATTATAATCTGACATCCGAAGAGCCATATGTTCCTTGCTGCTGCTATCTATCACAATGCTCTTAACACTGCTCTCCTTTATCTTTCTCTACAGTATATATACATCAAAGTAATGTCTTTTAAAAAAAGAAGTCCCCCAAAGGAACTATTCTTTAAGAGGAAGGATGCTGTTACATCAACCCTCACTGTGATACTGTACCAGTTTTCTCTTTTCAGGAGATTTTGTAAAAAAACAAAACAAACACAACAACCTTTCATCTCCTTCATTAAAGCCCTTCTAGAACTCTGCAATCTCATTCCCATCACATAGTACAACAATACAATACAACAATCCAGGGGGAGGGCCTTCTCTGTGGGCGCTCCGGCTTTATGGAATCAGCTGCCGGTGGAGCTCCGGATGGCACCGGACCTTCGCTCCTTCCGACGCTGTCTGAAGACCCATCTATTTGAACAAGCTGGCCTGGCCTGATGGGGGATATGTTAGGGTTTTAATGGGGTTTTTTATATTGATATTGTTTTAACTGGGCTACTATTTAATTCTTTTTAATTTTTGTATTTTGTATTTTATATGTGCCCTGTTCACCGCCCTGAGTCCTTTGGGAGAAGGGCGGTATACAAATATAATAAAATGAAAATGAAATGAAAATATGCAATCTGCTTTCCAAAAAGCAGATATATACAGATAATCCTCATTTAACAACCCTAATTAGGAACAGAATACATATGCATCACTATGCAAAGCGCCATGAGGCAAAATACCATGGGACAGCATGCTTAGTGACATTTCTCCTGCTTCTGCCATGCTCACCTCCATTTCAAGTCCCCCCCTTCTCTACTCCCCCCATCTCTACCCTTTTGGCCACCTTGCACCACCACCGCCTGCACTCTGCTTACCCCTGCATCCTCCCTTTCACCCCAGCTGACCTTTGCCATTTTTTTTTCTCCCACTGCTGAGGCATGCATGACTGGCCCTTTAAGAGGCACCTGCTGGCTATGCAAAACTTTCCCAATATTGGCTCCGAGCAGCAGGGAGCAGCAGAGTGCAGGGCCACCAAAGGGCAGAGAAGGGAGAAAGGTGGGTGGGGAGAATTGAAGCTCACGTTGTAGTTGTAAACGTGGGTGGTCTGCCTAGCACCCAAAGTGACTGCTGGATGCTACAATGGCTATAAATCCGAGGACCGATTGAAAATACTTATTTGCTCAGCACCATTGTAACTTTGAATAGTCATTAAGCAAGGACTACCTGTATGGAATTTAAAGGCTACATTGTGGGAAATCCGAGAGAGATACAATGTGCTGACCAGTTTGGAGAAGCTCTCCATATCCTTGTACCTATGGTGACTTCTATTGTCAGGCAAATGGGCATTTAGGAGGGTAGCAGAACTGAGGAAGTCCATTGTTAAAGGAGTTGGAGAGGAGGCCATCCGTTGACAAGAGCAGCATTTCTCAACCTTGAGAACTTAAAGATGCGTGGACTTCAACTGTGGAATTGACTAGCTGGGTGGGGAATTCTGGGAGTAGAAGTCCACGCATCTTACAGTTCTCAAGGTTGAGAAACACTGTGATAGATCAGCATTTCTCAATCTTGGCAGCTTGAAGATGTGTGGACTTCAACTCCCAGTATTCTTCAAGCTGTCAAGGTTGAGAAACGCTATGATAGATGATGGAAGGTTGGGGTTACCCTGTGTTGCAATTTCGTTGTCAAGGCAGAGCACAGGCTGGGCTGGTGAGGAGGCGTCTATTCTTTGGCTTAGATGGGTTTGCAGGGGGCTTTGTCTGGGGCAAGCAGGTCAATTTGGACCTGAAGGGATTAGGCAAAGGGTCTATTTATTTATTTATTTTTATTTATTTTATTAGACTTATATACCGCCCTTCTCCCGTAGGACTATGATTGTATGTAAAAGACAGGGAAGGAAAAAAAGGGTGCAGCTTCCATTTTGTTTGATTACAGTGTTTTATAACACAAGAGGCTATGAAATCTGGCATGGATGGGGTCCACAGGGACTTGGCAAGTGAATGGGCAGCAGGTGGACAATACAGAGCTGTGTCATCACACAGCACAATAAAAATAAACATTCCAACTGTTTACAAATATTGTAAATTACCAGAAGCAAAAAAGGGGGAAATTAACAATTTAGTAGTCTTTTTTTCTTTTTTTTCTTTTTCTCTTTATCTTTTTGTATTTAATTATTGTCAAAATTATCTTCCTTTTTCTTTTTTTCAACATGCACAAACAATATTAAGTAACAATACAGTGGAGACTTTAATACTAAGTAATGAGCTTAAGATCAAAACCTTTATTATATAGCAAATACTTTGATGCAACCTGCAGGTGTTTTTAAATGTTACATTCAATTCTGGATAAAAAAGCTAAATAATTTTATGTTCATTAACACTGAAGTTTTAAATTGTAACTAATACTGATATATATATTTCTTTTTAAATCTCCAATGGTCTGTTATCTAAATGTAATGACATTACTAATACTTAATTTTTATTGTACAGAATACTTTATTTTTAAAAATATAATGCATAATTTAATTGCCCTGTACACCGCCCCGAGTCCCTTGGGAGAGGGGCGGTATATAAATCCAAATAATAATAAATAATAAATAAATAATCTACATTTCACAACACTTTTTAAAATACTATTTAAAACCCCCACAGAACTGGGTCAGCAAGCCTAGTCATAAAATATGGTTTGCCAATCACAATAATTACTAGATTCACACTATACAATAGTAAACAAAAGCTAAACAAAGCATATTACAAATGATGTTAAAAAAATCAAATTTGCTGATGACCCAAAAATGGGTGATAGAACTAATACAGTAAAAAAAATAAAAAATAAAAATAAAAATGCCTTTGATGGATTAGAGAAGTGAGGTGAATATACAATAAGAAGGACAGAAGGAATGGCGTAAATTTAACCTTGAGAAAAGATTACCATGAGGACGGTATATAGAAGCACTTTCAAGTACACAAACATGTCATATAGAAGATGATCAAGATCTGCTGTTTCTTATTCCAAACCATAGTACATGAATAATGGATTTAAATTATGGAAAGCAAGAATTATTAGGAAAAGGGGTGGTCTTGTCTTCACTGGATGTCATCAACCATTTGCCTGGGATATTTTAATATGCATTTTGTACTGAGTGAGGAGTTGGGCTACGTCAAGGGTTCTTTTTTAATCTGTGCCCAGTTAGATTGACCCAGATTTAAGAGAAAAGCAGTGGACCCTGAACTGTGGTTTCATTATATCTCCCTATAAGGGTTGAGGACAGATCTTATTTTGTAAAAGCAAACATATGAAATTGATACGCCAGTGCTTCCTATATTGTGTTGCTATCTGTATACCATTACTGCCCAATTACTATGACAATGCTTATACTGTACTCAATACTATTACTATTCAATTACTGTTAGCTATTACTCTATTACATATATATACTCTATACTACTGCTAGTATGCATCAACAGTTCTTAAGACTGTTTTGTCTTGAGTCCCCTCTCTCTGAGATTTCTTCTTTTTCTGTTAATGGCCAGCATGTAAAGCTCCCACACCATTTTTACGTTGTGCCTTGTTTTGTTGTGATACTGCACTTCTTTCCCTCTGTTTTGGACCATCCAATCAATCCTTCTGAAGGGAAAATGTCTTCTTTCATTTGGCTTCATTTGGTAGTTTGCTGTTTGCTCCAAAACACAAGTCTCCTCCTCCCATCTTCTGCCACACCTGTTTTAAAGTTGCAGCTTTATTGGAAACTCTGCTATGTTGATGCTGGGGAAAAGGCTCAAATCGAAGGAAAAGAAGGCAGCTTGCAATTTTGCTAAGTATCCTGTTCTTCCACAGGCCTCCGTGGCCTCTGCCAATTCTTTTCTCTGCTGCAAAAAATACTACATGTCCATGGAGAGTCAAGCTCAACTCAAGAGTCTCAACCATCAAAGCAACCACTTGAATTGACAGCAAGTTCTCAGGATGTCGGACAGAGGAAGTCTTCCACCACTACACACTGCCCTAGCCCAGGGGTAGGCAACCTCGGCTCTTTTATCACTCATGGACTTCAACTCCCAGAATTCCTGAGTCAGCATAGCTGACTCAGGAATTCTGGGAGTTGAAGTCCATGAGTGATAAAAGAGCCAAGGTTGCCTACCCCTGCCCTAGCCCGTTAGGTGACAAGATAGAAAATAAACCTGTAATTTTCTGTATTGAATGCCAGTGCTCTGTTTATAAACTAGACTACTCCCGCCTCTTCTTCCAGGACATTGAGAATCCAAAGATGGTTTAATCCCCTCTTAAAAAAACAACCTTCCACTCTTTATCCTTCTCCATATTAAACCAGGCGCATTTTGCCGGCCTCCCTCTGTCGCATCCCCCTCCAAAGGAGAGCAAAGCGTTAAACCACTGCCCGTAATGCCGCATCCGAACTCGAGATGGCGCTCTTCTCTTCTCCTCTTCCCCTGTTCCAACTTCCACTTCTCCGTCCGCAAACTCCGGGACAGAATTGCGAGGGGGAGACGGAGGTTCACCGGACTTGTTGATCTCCGTTAAGAAACGAGAACGCGAGAAGGAACGGGGAGGAATTGTCTCGAAGCGCTGCCCGGCCTCTTCATTCTATCTGAGCCGGGAGCCCATTGACACGTTCGGTGGATCTGAAGCTGAAAAACCCGGGAGTTCAAAGATCCATTGGAGGGCCTTATGGGTCTTTTTTTCCCCCTTCCTCCTTCTCAGCGTTTTACCTTTCGGGAACGAGCGGCAGGTTTTAGACTTCGGGGCCGCGTGACGCCCCTCCCAATCTGCTCGGTTGTCCCGGGATTCGGTGCGCGGAGGGGGGGTTTCCACCGCTGCCCCCTCCCCCGTCTGCCGCCACCTTCCACTCCGCCTCCCCGGCTCGCTAGGAGGACACCCGCCGTGCCCTCCTGCTGATCTCGCCTTCTCCGGCTGAAGCAGGATGTAGCTTCTCCCGACCGATGCCCTCCTCTCCGCCGAAAGCCCGCTCCGGCGTTGCTCTGGGGTCGTGGGAAAGGAAGTAAGTGGCGAGGTGAGAGACGGGGGTGGGGGGGCAGAGAAATTGGGGGCAGCGGCGAAGGATCCCGTGATCGCTCGGCGCCGTGGGGAGCCGGGGATTCGCCTTGGCGGGCCGCGGGAAATCTGGGCTGGGAGAGGCTGGTGGTTTTTCTGCTCCTCCGACGGATCGCTGGATCTTGTGGTTGAGGCCATCTGGGAGAAAGCAACAGTGCGAGGAAGGAGAGAAGGCGAGCAGTCATCTCGGGGTTGACGGCGTTTCCAAATATATATGCATATAAATATGGATATATGCACACATGTATATTTTGTTGTTATGACGACTCTCGTGAGTTATTCCCTGGTGGTGGTGCTGAGGAAGGGTTCCCCTTCAGACATCGATAAAAAGATATGCAAATCTTTGTTTCCTTTAGGCTAAAACTCAGTTTAGCTTCTTATCATCCCTACCTAATTGCTAGCCTAATTGCTCCCTCCACCATTGCCAGGTTGTTTGGAAGCATTGAGCTGATAACTGGATGGCCTCACACCCCATTTACCACAAATGCATTTATGAATATATATATACATATATATATATACATATATACATACATACACACACACATACACACACACACACACACACACACACACACACACACACACACCCCTTTCCACCCTGGCTCTTCTTTCAACCCCTGCTGATGTCATCTTTTAGAAACTTAAGCAGAATGCTTTAGCTTTTGTCTTCCTCCCACAATACAGTATTAAAAATTTTACAAATCCCAACTTCTCCCATTTTATACAAGGCATAACAGTCCTTTTAATAGCAAATTATTCAAAAGTCTGTCTCTCCTCTCCGCCCTGATGTTTTGTCATCTAGTGAGCTACCTGTAGGCCAACCTTTAAAATAGGTAACATTCTTTAACTCAAATGGGTTGTGTAAGAATGGTTAAAATACTGGAGGCAGGGATGGTTTTCTGTATGCACATTATGGACCTGGGTATGTGTGTGTGCGCACACGTGTGTGTGTGTGTGGGGGTTGTTTTGACTTCAACCAGTTTGCCATTGCTCCCACTTTCAGAGAGTAAGAATATAATGCTGTGAAAGTACCATGGTTTTCTTTTGTGTTAGATGTTCTTCATGTAGAAGGAAAGCTATGTAAGTTTTAAAAGCAAGGTTGCTAATAGATGTACTACGGTATTGTAAATTGTTAGTGTCAGCCTGGGCTCCTGATGTCTTTGAGTTTATACCTACAGAAAGATGAGAAGCACACATGCAGAGGGTAAAGGGGAAAATTTTCTTTAAATTGTTAAATATAATCTGTTCTCTGTTTAAAACATAATTCATCCCTTTGGCAAAGGAGAACTTATCTGGAAAATGCAGCTAAATGCATAGGTAAAATGAGCAATGCTTTGATATTTTAGAACTAGTGAATACAAAATACATATTGATATTTCAGTCTGAAAATGCATGTATTTTGGTGGATAGATGATCAGGTAGATCATTTGAAATCAGTAGGTAATTGTACTCATAACTGCAAAACATTTATGTCAGCAGTATTGCAAATTCTTTCTCTCTCCCAGGGAAACTATAATATAGCGTATAATGTGTTTTCTTAAGATTGTGTACAAAAAGTACATATTTTGAGTAATGGAATATATATTTTGGTGAGCCTGTGTCTGATTATTTCCTTATATGTTTATATGGCATATATACTTTATGGGTAAAGAGGTTTGATTGTTGGTCTGGATGAAACACTGAGAATCATACTACCTCAGGGTAGTAAACTATCAGATCCTTTAGCTTGTTCCATAGGCCTAGTTTCCTACACATCCTTCCCCCCAAACCCAAAGCTTCTGATGATAATAGAAAACATCCTATCAATATCAACCTTATGCACACATCAAGAAGAAAGTTCTTGCTTGGAACCTCTGCTTATATGTGTGTGTGAAGGAACTGTACAAGGAAAGAAAAAGGCTAACTGGAATTAAAATGACAAATACTAACATAGCTTGAATGATTGGCCAGGGTAACACATTATGCACTTATCTGTTCAAAAAACAAAAAAAATGTGTTAACTTTTAATCTAAAAGGAGGATAGGTAAAAATGAAAAACATGAAATGCCTTGCATTTTGAGAAAGTTGAAATGAATTAAAATGGATGCTGGGCTTATGAGGATGATCCAGCCTTTTCAGAACAACACAACACAGATATTTGTGCTCTGGGAGAAGATGTGTAAAGGATTTGTCTTTAGCACTTTAGGTAGTGGATAACTCTAAGTGTTCCCTACCACTATAATGTATGGAATTGGACAAAGGCTGTACGAAGGCTTTGTTAGCTCAGTGGCTAAACGCCCCTATTAGCATCCTCTCCCTTCCTTCAGTTCACTTTCTTTAGGACTTTTTGTTCAGTTTCAGCACCATGAGACTGAACAGCAGCCTGTGCTCTTAAAGCCCATCTCCTGTCTCTGCTGCTCCTTCCAGCAAACTGACTGAGCTATTTGTATAACTTCCTGATTAATTGGACAACAGGCAGTTTGCAAACAAAGGAAGAAGCTTTCCATTTAATTTGCTGAAGTTACCAGTAATTCTGTGGATTATTTTGTTTACAGGAATGGAGGAGCCAGAAAACAGATAAAGAGAACCTGTCTGGAACTGTAAAGACCCAGGAATCACTTGTCAGCCTGTTTCAATCTTTTAAAGATAAGCAATGCCTGCAGGAATGAATAAACATGGATCTCGATCTACTACCTCTTTGCCCCCGGATCCCATGGAGATTGTCAGGAGCAAAGCTTGTTCCAGAAGGGTCAAGCTTAATGTGGGGGGCTTGGCACATGAGGTTTTATGGCGAACCTTGGACAGGTTACCACGGACAAGATTGGGTAAACTCAGAGATTGCAATACTCATGAATCCCTGATGGATATATGTGATGACTATAACTTGGAGGAGAATGAATATTTCTTTGATAGGCACCCAGGGGCATTTACCTCTATCTTGAACTTTTACCGCACAGGCAAGTTGCACATGATGGAGGAAATGTGCGCCTTGTCCTTCAGCCAAGAACTGGACTATTGGGGAATTGATGAAATTTATCTAGAATCTTGCTGCCAGGCAAGGTATCATCAGAAAAAGGAACAGATGAATGAAGAACTCAAGAGAGAAGCAGAAACCATGCGTGAAAGGGAGGGAGAGGAATTTGATAACACTTGCTGTGCAGAGAAGAGAAAAAGACTCTGGGACCTTTTGGAGAAGCCCAATTCTTCTGTAGCAGCCAAGGTAATATCCAATCTATCCATTCTTGATCTGTGATAGATAGGGCTAGAAAGATGGCAATTCACATTTTCAATTATACCTTCCTGGTGATTGCCCCTGGCTATTTTTGATGTACAAAGAGATAAGAGAAACTCAGTGATGGTTTAGTTTTTGGAAATCCTTATGTTTTTCAACTTGGCAGGGAATTATGATCTGCAATTATTTTTAATAGAGGTTTCTTTGCAACAGTTATAAAAATAGGATTAATGTTGCCTTCTTTTAGAAGGTTCATTCAGAATCCCAGTCTAACCTTGGAATTATGTGGAGATCTCTCATCTATATAGTAACCAGATTTAATCCTACTTAGCTTTTAGAGTCAGTCAGTGTCATCTAAGTACTGCTTTGTTGCAATGAAGTGAAGTTGTTGAAACAAAGGCAAAAATTCCCTCTGAACATGACCAGTTATGTGAAAATATGATATAATCTCTGTTCGATTAGAACTTTGTTGTTATATTTCCTTTCATTACTTATGAGGATTAGGGATTAAAGCAATTTTCATATTCAATTTTCATTTTGGCAATCTATAAACCTTGTTTTGTTTCCAATAGATTCCATTACTATCTTTTTCTAATTCTAAATCATCCCACTCCCTTCTAATATATTTGTGCAGATTGTGATGATTACATTGTAGAGGAAGTCAGAAACTGCTAAAAATTCTAAGCTGCCTCTTAACTATGGCTTGGTGTAGTTTGAAGATGATTCTGAAAAAGTGCTGTAGACAGCTAGATCCTTCTGTATCAGTCTGAAAAAAGATGCCACTATTTTAAGGAGTTCCCTTGGAGTAATTGACTGCATCATTGGCAGCCCTTTGAGTTATAGGTCAGAAAACAGACACCCCATTGATTACAGGAATTTGACTTTATTGTTGTACGCTATAATAACAGAATCTTTGAAAACCTGCCAATTTACCTTTGCTCCCTCTTATACCAAACAGAATCACAACAGCATTGTTTTGAATTTCTCTCTCACATTCTCTCCTTCCTTAGAATTAAGTGGTTATTTATTTTCTCTTAATGGTTCTCCTAATGATTCTTGTATATATCAAGGTTATCACTCAGTGGCATGGTCAAGAATTCAGTTAGGACTGTGCTTGCTTTGAAAGTGATTAAAAGAAGTACTTCAGGGTTTGTACAAGGATTGCATCTCTCTGTTACTAATTAAAGCAACCTTTTTTGGGTTTTCATGAGCCTAAAAAAAATTTCGGAGCTATAAAAGGTCAAATCATTAAAGCAACTTGACTTTTTCATACTTAACATAGAAGCCTGGAGAAAGCCATGACTGTTTCAATGAATACCAAAAAAAGGCCCAAAATACTTCTTCCAAACAGGTTTTCAAGGGTGCATTGTCCTATCCCTTATACAGATTGCATTGAAGCCATGAGACACATTTCTCTTATAGGTATTCTTAGCCATTTATCTCAGTTTCTGAACCTGAATTAAATATTTTTAATTTTTATCTTGAAGTCCCACATGACAGAAAGCTGGTCTAGTTGGTCTTTTGTTTGAGGAGTAAACTGTTGAAGACCTGGGGTTCCATTTGTGGCTTAGCTGCTTCACAGTCTAAGTCAGGGGTAGGCAACCTTGGCTCTTTTATGACTCGTGGACTTCAGTGCCCAGAATTCCTATGCTGGCTCAGGAATTCTGGGAGTTGAAATCCATGAGTCATAAAAGAGCCAAGGTTGCCTACCCCTGGTCTAAGTGAAAGCACAACAAAAAATGGATAGTACAGGGGGCCATGAGAAGAGGACATGACTTCAGTGAGTTTGGCTTTTAGCACAGCTCTTAACTTTTCCTGTAAATTATCCCAGGTTCCACCCTTGACATCTCTATTTTAAAAGGAATTAGGCAACAGTGATTCAGGTTTTATGGCTAAACAACTTGAAAAGCTTAAGTCAAGCATAGAAGACCTTTTAATCTTAGAAGATCAGATGGCCAACAGAGCCTTGGGTTCCACTTACACAATCTTCCAAAAGTTGTCGCCAAATTATGATGATGGGGAAAGCAATTTAGTACACGAGCCTATTACTTGCATTTAACTAATTGCGATTACATTATATGAAATTGAATGGAATTAAGTTCAATGTTATATTTTTCCTAGCTTGGCCTACTCTTTGGACTATGATCCTATTAAATGTCAGTGGCAGCCCTTGGCTTGAGAAGGCTATGTGGTCCTGATTGTAGAATATGAAAATTCCTGCCAACTTTAATACAAGACAATGATGAATAATGGTCCTTTAAATACAGCAGCATTTTTTTTTCTTTTTTCTTTTAACGACCTTGTAATCCCTTGTAATCCCTTGGAGTCACGGCGACTAAGCGTTTACTGGCTGGATGCCTTTCCTGACCCCTATGTGAAGTTCACAGCAGATATTTTCTCTTTGCACCCAAGGGAGAGAATTATCTGCTGCTACCCAACAGCAATTAATTCACTGCATTCCAAATGTCCTTAATAAGGAACATTACCTTTCTCTGATTTTATAGATTTTCATGATGAGTAATAATTTATAAATCATTTATAGCGGAGCTGAGCAAACCTGGAGATGTGTAGCTTTGTTCAAGTCCTCAAAGATCTGTATACATACACAATTATGGCAAGTTAGAACTTCTAATAACAACTTTTTATACCCCATCCTTAGGAACTTAAACCCAATATTCATGCAACCTACATCATTTCTAAAAGGACACCAGTTATATAAATCTTCCTTCTGTTAAGAATACCCAAAAACAATAATTCAGTCCTCTCTCTCTGGTGTCTGAGATAGAAATATTAATTTACACCTCCTTTATATATGTAAATATAGAACATATGTATCAAAGGATTTGCAATTATCTCTATTGGTACCTCTCAGCCTAATGCAATCTGAAAAGCCATATTTTATATTCACTTCTTCTTTCTTCCATGGAGAAGGGGGGTACATGGTGGAAAGTTTAATGCTAAAAAAATCACTATCCTACTTGGCAGCTAATTAAATATTTCATGCTGCTATAGAAGCTACATGTCACCACTAGCAACAGCATGCTTGCAAAGAAACTGGGTACAAATATGGAGACTAATACCGGCAACATGTAATTATTAAAACTGGCAAGTATTAAGATGGTCAAATATCAGGCTCTTGTAGAAAAGCAAGGATTTTGAAATAAACTTCAGGGTAATCCAGGAGATTCTTGAAAGCTTATCAAGTATCATTCTAAGGGTGAATTTCCATAACACATTAGGCTAAGCATTAGGCTTACTTATTTCATGTATTTTGCAGTGTTTGTAACCTGTCCAATTCTGGAGGTCTCTGGTGGTACACCACAAAATAAGGAGAATAGAAATGTGTAATTCTAAACCCCAAAATTAAATGTAGATGAATACCCCCATTCAAAACTATGAGGAGCCACCGCCTCACTGAAATAATACACCCTGACTTGCTTATAGAATATGAACAAGGAGGAGTTGCATGTAGGTCCCTAAACTGGAGTTGCCACAAAGAAGACCCATATTCCACAAACCTGATAGTAGGGTCTTTCAACAGGCTCTTTCTAGATGACCAGACCAATCAACAGTTTTTCTGTTCTGGCTGAGCATCAGGCCACTCCAATCAGACCACTAGCTTAAGCCATAATCTAATTTACTTGATTAGGTATAATATGTCATGTACAGACTGCAAATGTTCAGTTAACCTACCACGTTTAGAATTTAACATGTGATCTTAGCATTGGGGAGAAAATTTATATAGTGGCTAAGAGTTGGAAATAGCTTGATGGCACATAATTAATCAATTAATCAAGGAACTCTGTCTCCGTTTCAATGATAGATGCAAAGAAACTTTTTTTCCTGGCTGGATTCCCACTGTGTGCTTAACTAGGTCAGTGAGAGACCTGGCAGGAGAGAAAAAGGTAGGAAATCTGGCCAAACAATACTAAAACATATACAAAACACAACTGGCAAAATATTTTGTTCCCCCTTAGTCCAAGGCTTGGGAGGACAGACAGGGCTTTATGGCTAGAGGTTTTGTATGCATGTATGTGTTTATTTTTTATTTAACATGTTGTATGAACAGAGGCAATTTGGTGGGTTAATGATTTGGTGTGTTGTGCTAATATATTGCACTACTTAAGTTTAGCATCATGTGCTAATGTGGCTATTGTCTCAAACTGTTAGGCGAGGATTGTTAATACTGAAGGTCAAAGCATTCTGGGGTGTCAAAAGGTTACCCAGGTATATCTATGAAAGGTGAAGTGGAAAACTCTTCCACTCTGAATTTTCCCTGTTTTCCACATAACTGCGTATTCATCACTATCTCTACTCCTTTCAACCATGTGATATAGGGATCCCACTTTCTTGTTGTTCTTTGAAGAAGTTTCGCTTCTCATCCAAGAAGCTTCTTCAGCTCTGACTGGATGGTGGGGAATGGAAGGATTTATATTCATTGCAGACAGCTGGTCATTTGCATTCTTTTAGAGAGTCATTGAGGCCGTTTGGAGAGTTTACCTGTGTCCTGAGGGTCACCTAATTAGTGCAAATGTGTATATAGAGTAGACATGTCAAATACAAGGCCCGGGGGCCGGATCCGGCCCGCGAAGTGGTTTCATGTGGCCCACAAAGCCATCCTGGAAACAGTGAGGGAACAGCCCCCACTGCCTTGGCCCTGGCCCAGAGACCCTCCTTCTGCCAGACCCTCAGATCTGTCCCACTCCTGCCCAGGCTCCCATAGGCACCCTTGATGTGAACAATATAGAGCTGGCTACACCCACCCAGTAGGCCATACACACTCTAGCCACGCCCACCCAGTAGGCCATGCCCACCCAGGCCACACCCACCCAGCCCCATGAGGGCAACCGCAATGCTGATGCGGCCCTCAATGAAATTGAGTTTGACACCCCTGGTTATAGAGCTTTCTTGGTTGCAGGATGTTTTCTGCCCTTTGTCCCTTCACTTTTGAAGACAGGCTCAGGCTGTTGGGGATGAGCCTGGGTCGTCTGCATCTCAGACCAAAGTGCAAATTGTTCCTGTAGTCTGCAATGTTTTCTGGAAATCTGTTCGCAGTCCCGCACCATTCGAAGGGTGTTCATCCCAAAGTGCATAGTTAAATATCTACGGAGATTCTCAGTAATTCAGGTCAGGGTTGTCCCAAAATGCTTTTTCAGGAGGCAACTGGACTTCCTTGTTTTTCTTTGAAAGTTTCAAAGAAAAACAAGAAAGTCAAGTTGCCTCCTGAAAAAACACATTTGAGACAACCATGATCTGGATTACTGAGCATCTCCATAGTCATTAAGAGATAGTGGTGACGAGATCCAGGTGGATTTGCCAATGCCTTGGGAAGAACAGCATGCATCCCAGAGGCAGGATTTGACCTTGTTACTTAAAAGACCTTTTGCCAGACAGATGTTTTGTGTAGAATGAAAGCTGGAAAACTGATGCAAGCCAAAAAATAGTCTGAAAGTTGAACTGGTTTGCTCGGTCCCTACCACTAGCCAATGGAGTCTCCTTGAAATACATTTCAATACATTCATGTGAAAAGCCTGCATCTGAATAATAAGATCTTCTCTGACATAGCATCAAAATGCATTAGAAGCTGCTTACATTGTATTGATTTACTGTTTATGAGGATGATCGTCCTTGCCAAAAATGTCTTTTGTGATTTATAGATTATATCCTAGTTTGTCTTTAGGAACAAACGATCCAGCACAAATGCATTTAGCAACTGAAGACATGCATATCGATATCATCATTCATCTTGCAAAAAGTACATATATTAAACAAAACTACTTACAAAACGTGTATTAGAAGAAAAAAAACATAAATAGTCCCAAATTATTTCTCTCTCTCTCTTCCCTCCCCTTTGTTAGGTCTGTTAATTGAAGTGAATACAGAAGCTTCTAAATTTGAACCTAGAACCAATGCAAGGGAAGAAAGGAGTAGTTAATATTTTACCCAAGCTATGTTCTAAATTTAAATACTCTTGGGGTTGCTATTAGTTCCTGTAGATAAGAGGAGTGTTTGCCAAAAAAAACACCTAGCATTAAAATTAGAAGATATTTAACATGAGGAATGAAAGGATTAAAAAGGAGGAAGAGGTGGAGGGAAAATGAAAGGAAGACGAAGAGATGAAGAGGAGGAAGATGGGGGGGGAAGGAGGAGTTACATACCATGTATGGTTTGTCCTTATCAAAAAGTTCCTCTCCTACAAGGAGGAGGCTCTGCACAGTGGTTATGAGTGAAGCAGCTGCACTTGATTATTATAATTTAGTGACTGCAATCTGCACACATTTCAAGTCCATCCCATCCCATTGCGGGCAACTTACTTCATAAATATCATCCATTGTGTTGAGTAGGTAGTATTGTTTTACAGATAAAAGACTTTCTTTCCTTCTCTTTCCTTGATCTTGCTCTCTCTGACTTGCACATTTTGTAAATTTTCTTTTGGTCTTTTTTATTGTCAGCTGGGAAAGTCAGTTACTGACTGATTTGGGGGAGAAATTCAGGATATTTTTTTTTGGGGGGGGAGGAATTAGCCAAATTTAGCAGGGCATTCAGATTGAATCCACCATAATTGCTTTCCTGACCTTTTGACTCTATACATCTATGCTCTCTTCCAGTTATCAGATAAACAAATCCATATCTAATTGTAGCACGGTACTTTTATGCATTTCTTCTTTCTTCTAGTTTTTTTTTTCTATTTTAAAAATAATTTAAAAGGGTATGACGTATACCTTCAAAATTCCACTGCATGTCCATCATGTATACTTGAGAACAGTCCTGCTCACTGTAAGCACAGGAATCCTTTGAGAGAAGGCATGTTCCAGTGCCTTATTCATTTAAGAAATTAAATTTATCTTGAATGCTTTGGAATTATTACTGCTCAGAGTCTAATCATTCATTCTGAGAAAAGGTGCTGGAATGAATAAAGTCTTCTCTATTACAGACAGTATTGTGGAATACAAATCACTTGATTGCATTCCAATTCAATATCAGATCAATTTAATATGTTCCTTATATATACCGGTAATTGGTTAAGTTTCAGTGTGTAGCTTAGAAATGGGCTTCTTGCCCATCTTGTTACAACTTCTAACATTCCTCACAACTGATCGGTTGGGCAGCTTGGATGTGTGATAGCACAATATATAAAAGGCTTCCTTTGGACTGGAAGGCTACTGGACTGGACACTGGATGGCAATATCACAATAAAGCCAGCATTAGATTATCTCCAGACTGGAAATTGCACATTGCTTAATACTGAATATTGAACCTCCAAATGTTTATGTCTCATTATCCTAGGCTTTCAAAAACTATTTTGATGAGTGACAAAATCTCAGCGAATCCCAACCACCTTACCATACGTATTATATGGAGCTGACTGGGCATGTTCCCAAGGATATCTGGCAAACCTGGATAGTTTTGATTCATAATTGCATCCTGCCATAATGGCCATTGTCGCACAGTTAAAGCTATGAATGTGAAAATTGCTGGGATGGAGAAAGTCAGAACCCAGTGACTCATGTCACAAATACTAGGGTGCACTCAAAGGAGTTTCATCTCTTTCTGAAGAATGAAATTTCATTTCTCCTTCTTAATTGGTCCTCATTGGGAAACTAAATAGTTTAATCCCATCTAGATCAGTTTGACAGAGAGGTTTGCACAGTAATTGAAGTATGAGCACTGGCAGTGTCAATTTGTTTGGCAGTGGTCCTTAATTTTCAAAGCTAATTAACATGCCTTCATGTTTTGTCTTAGGAATTGCTTAATGCTACCAGTCATCAGTTTCTTTAGACTGAAGATGGTGGGTTTACAAAACCTAATATATTTCTTTGAAATAATTTCCACAGAGGAGGAATTTATTGGAATATGAATTGATGCAATGTAAGTTTTCAACTAATATAAAAATGTGAAGAGAGATATATGTTGTAATCCAACAATCCCAAGTTTTATAGCTCAGTGCAGAATTGAACTGCGCATATACAAAGAGAAAATGTGTTTGAAACATTAACCTTATGATAAGCAGCTTTAAAATTAATACTTGTTAAATGCACTCAAAATATCTAACAGAAAGGTGTGCATAATGTAGGAAAATGCATGCAAAATGCATATATTGTAGTCATGCTATTTTTTAAAAAATTACTATTTGGTATAGAAATGGGAATGAACTTGCAGTTCAAACAATGATCAACCAAGCAAAGTTGAACTTGTTAGACATCCCCAATAATGGATTACATAACTGGGGATGCCTAACAAGTTCAACTTTGCTTAGTTGTTGCAGGCTTCTTCCTAATATTGTCCTTTGTGAATTTTGATTTGCATGTTTGTGTGTATAGAAGCAATTATCATCCAAATGATGTCTGATTAAATATTATGCATTCATAGGACACACATAATGATGACTGTTAACTAATTTTATAATGTGAATAATAAGTTGCAGATACCATGGACCATATTTATTTATATTTAGCTTTATTATTTTTATAGGGACACGGTGGCTCAGTGGGTTAGGACACTGAGCTTGTCGATCAGATGGTCGGCAGTTTGGCGGGTCGAATCCCGAGTGCCGCATAACAGAGTGAGCGCCTGTTACTCGTCCCAGTTTCTGCCAACCTAGCAGTTCGAAAGCACATAAAAATGCAAGTAGAAAAATAGAGACCACTACGGTGGGAAGGTAACAGCGTTCCGTGCGCCTTTGGCGTCTAGTCATGCCAGCCACATGACCACGGTGACGTCCTCAGACAAGCTTTGAAACGGAGATGAGCACCGGCCCCTAGAGTTGGAAACGACTAGCACACATGTGCGGGGGAACCTTTACCTTTACCTTTTTACTTATTATTTTTATAAATAACTCAAGTAAAGCTGAATTTTGCAATTGAATGATCGTGATTTTGTCAATGTTGATGGTGTGCAAGTAATGTTCTTTGCATATTTGTGATGGGTAAACAATTTTTTCCCCAATAGTCCTTCAACTGTTGGCCCTGGTTTCTCAGCCAACAGACTTAGGTCCTGTAGCCCCTTTCTCACCAGATGTTCAGGAATTACAACAACTAGTGTGGTCCTTGAAACATGTCCAGTGTGATTGAACCTCTGGCATAGGTCTCATCTTCTTCAGAACACACAAGCCCCACAAACAAAAGTAATAAAGGCGGGATACAAATAAATAAAATTTAGCCTAGAGTAGAACTATGATCCAGTCACCCATTATTTAATCTGTGATGTCAAGCAAAATGTCTGTGTGATTTCCTGGAATTCATTCAATACAGACAAGGAAACAAAGTGACTGAACATATCAGGTGGTTATGTGAAGTACTGTAATATCCAAAAGACAATAGCTGTTTTTACAAAAGCTTAGTAAAAAATATACCAGTTTTATTCTTATAACAAAAGCTGCCCTGGGCCCCTGATCCAAAAGATGAGGGGGGTCACACGCACCCAGTTCTCAGAGCCTGAGTAGATTAGAAATGTGCTCCCTATCAGAATTAACAACGAAATCTCAGTCCCTGCTTTAAAGTTATTGGAGCCGTTATCCATATATTGTATCTCTGGTACATTATAAGACACAAAGCGGGATCTTTCTTTGCTGTACCTGAGACAGATGGAATAAATACTAAATCATTTCTTTTTCATTTGCTAAAGCTTGTTTTATTTTCCAATCTCAGCATGTCTCAGTTGGCTGTATTAAGTAGAGCTGTGCAATTGTTCGGAAATTAGTTGGAAAAATGCTTTGGGGGAGAATAGGAGCATGAATACAGCACCTGTATGCAACTATTTAAAGCAGTTGCATCTTTCCCCAGAGTCACACGGCTACCCTCTACAGTTGCCAGATGGTCCTAGGAAAAGAAGCAGCTGCTTTAAAGAGTTTCAGATAGACTATTACAATCATATAAAAAATTATTTAGAGTGTTAGGGTATAGACCAGGGGTCGGCAACCTTGGCTCTTTTATGACTCGCGGACTTCAACTCCCAGAATTCCCGAGCCAGCATAGCTGGCTCGGGAATTCTGGGAGTTGAAGTCCGCGAGTCATAAAAGAGCCAAGGTTGCCGACCCCTGGTATAGACAGAGAAAAACCAAACAGAGCACAATCATTTTTAACTACAGTACTTCATTGGAACATGTTCTACAATCATATATACACACATCGATTCACATGGCACAATATACATGGCAAAAAGGAAGAAGAGAGACAGAAGGAATAATTTACTTTCTCAAGGGGAAAAAAACATGTTGATTAGTCCTAGCTATTCAGTTGTGATAAATAGATGTTCCCTTTAGTTGGTTTCCATTTACCAGCTTTAAATGGTGCCTTGATGGTGATGGATTAGTCTGTATCCTCCCACTGTGTTATTTTCTTCTTCCTTTGGCTTCTGCTTTCTAGGCAGGTAATAGAAGGAGACAGAGACTAGAATAAAGAACGAAGGATGGAAATGTCATAGTAAAAATAAGTAGACATTTCATATCACAAGTACTTTGTGTTCTTGTATGCTCTGCAATACCCTTTTGGAAGATGGATGGATGGATGGATGGATGGATGGATAGATAGATAGATAGATAGATAGATAGATAGATAGATAGATAGATAGATAGATAGATAGATAGATATTGCTTTAAGATCTTTTTAGCATAAGTAAGACAATAAAAGCTTGCAACGTGCTAACATGAAATAGATTTTTTTGCTTTACCACCAAAATCTGAGCAGCAGCCCTTTGGAAATAGTTTGGGATTTCTTTGCATTAGCATCCACCAAGAAATGACAAAACTTCATTTCTTACCCAACAGCTGCATACTATATTCAATCAGAATCCTATGTAGTGATGTATTTGGGTAATTTTAGATTTGGTGTGTAATGGTCTTACAGGGTGCATTTTCAGTTAAAAGGCCACATGTGTTAATTGCTTAAGCTGTGAAATATACTACTCTCATTCCTCTTCTTCCCACTTTTTTCATCAGTTCACATTTTAGGTTAGAGGAAAAACAAGTTAAAAAAAATCCCTGTTATAATTAAAATTGCATTCTGACTATGTACCGTACATTTTTCACATATAACATCCTTCAATCACAAGTATAAGAATCAAGTGAATTTTGTTTTTGACTGCTAGGATTCTACACATTTCCTTGAGAAACAACATCATTTATTCTCATAAAAATAACTTCTTTTACAAATGCTAGCAACATCTGTGAGCATCTGTTGCCACATATGCACTTAACACACTCAGTCTGAAAAAAGTATTTTTATAATAGGAAGAAACAAAGACTGATGCTCAGTGTACATTTAGGGGGCAGGGCACTTGTCAGGGTCCCAAAAAGAAGCCTCTCCATGGGACTATGATCAATTGGATCAATAATTCTTATTCAATGCAGCAAAATTTAAAAGTTAGAATATAAGTCAAAAGCTGTTTTCAGTATTTTGTGCCTGTTATCCAATTGTACACATGGAGCCAGTGATTTAAACAGAGGAAAACCTATAATAACGTAGGAGGTATTAAAAAGAAAAGAGGAAGGTGGCTCAAATGAATTATTATGTACCTCAAATTTTCAGAGTCTTACAAATGTCTGAATGCTACACCTTATCAGCCAAGCTCTCACTGTCTGCTATTTTCCTATTATCTGCAGTTCTCCTAGAGATGCCTTTGGGCCTCCTTGGGATGTGCATCAACCCTCTGTCCTATCCCCATTGCTCCACAGTCTGCATGTGCTGTCAATTGGATTAAATGTACTTTGCTGAAATTACTATCATATTTTGAAATGGAAAATCCTAGGCAATAGCAAAGTACACAAAACAGACTCAAGAGAAAGGCTAGCAACAAGAAACTTTGCCTAAAAATAGCAGCCTGTTCATTGGAAATACGTTCTGATATGTCTTTGTAGTTGCCTTCAATTTAATGCTTTTTTTTAAAAAAAAATCCTATCTTCTTATCATGGCACAATCTCAATAACATTGTAATTAACTTGGAGGCATGCATGAAAGATGAAATCTGGTTTTCATTATGATCCAGGAAATGCAGTTATTGCTGTTGGAAGGAAGAAGAAAATAGAATTGACAGTGGACCATATGCCAACACTTCCTTCTTTAAAAAAAACAAACAAACCAAAGAAATTACCTGCCAGCAAGATAGTTTCTGTGGGGCGGAGTGATCTTTAAGTCTGGAACATAATCTTGCCTTTTTCTAAAGCCAGCTGGATTAAAGGACACTGCAGGATTTATCCTTGCTTCAGTTTTGTTGTTCATCAATTTCAAGTTGCTTCTATTTATATTTTATTTATTTATGCCTTTGAGTCAATGCTGATTCCTGGTGATTGCCTGAAATCATCCTTGCAGTGTTCTTGGCAAGATTTCAGGAGTGGTTTGCCATTGTTACCTTCTTCCTAGAGCTGACAGGGAATGACTGCTCCAAAGTCAGTCAACTGACTTTGTACCTAAGCTGAGACTAGTGCTCATGGCCTCGCGCTTTCCCACCTGGTGCCTTCACCACCGCACCAAGCTGGCTTTATACTATTTATATTAGACTTGGCTAATCCTGATGCTTCAAGACATTTTCAAGTTTATTGGGTTGAATGGGACACATAGCTCAATAGAACTGTCAAAACAGTGGTCATCCAGTCTGGGATTTCTCTCATAATATTAACTTGTACTTAACAGGTCAAATAAAGGTCTACTTAAGAAGCCATCCAATAAGTCAATCTAGGCAAGATAATTAAGGCAAAGATCTGGTAGGAATGAGGTAAAGTGAATGCTATATTCCAGTTTTAAGTCCAAGAATTGTGAGGCAAGGTTGCAAGGTGGCTGACTTCAGAGATATAAAAACTTCATTTCCATATTGGGCTATTTTGAAGGGAATTTTTTTCCTAAAGATCTTAAGCCTCCAAGCCAGTTCATGCAAATTACCTCTGCTCAGGATGCAAGTCTATTGCAGAGCCAGACCAACATATAAAAAGATTAACAGTATACTTCCAGGTTGTGTGAAAGAACTCTATAGAGGCAACAGTCTACTTCACTGCTTCTATGTGATTCTGAGAGTGAGGTCCCAGGCTATTATTAAATTTGTAGGTTTAGTGGTTTTCTGAGACCTCCAGCGTCTTTGTCCTGTGCTGTCTCTAGGAGTCCTGGCAGGGGCAGAGTTCTCCAGAGAGTCTCAGAGCCTAGAGAGTCCCCAAGGGCAGTTATGTCTCTTCTTCCCTCTTTTTTGCTTACCCCATATTTCTCTCATCCATACAAGGAAAGATAAAGAATGAGGCCTGGGAGGTTACCATATCTGAACTACACAAATAGAACTCCTAATTATTGTTGCTGTCTAGTAGTTCTCTGGGCTTTTGTGCCCCAGTTCTAGTGACTGGAAAAGATCAAATACCAGAGAAAAGTGCAAAGGACAGCACAAAGAAGAAAAAGTAGGCAAAAATGTATGGTCATCAAGAGGAGAGCTGATCTAGAGCAACCTATGCTTGAAGCACCATTACTTACAGTCCCCCCAAAAAGACTCATCTTACCACAGCCTCCTTCCATGTTGTATATTTCCCAAGAGGATTCTTATCTTAGCTGTTAGTGTAGACAACTTCAGGTAAATAGCACCACTGCTTTATAGTGCAGCAGCACAGAAAAATCATGCACCAGTTTGCTTGTACTTCTTTTCCTGTCCTTTCTCCAAGAAGTACTAGTACTATAGACCAATATGGCAAAATATCATACACACTAATACTACAATGGCAAACCACTGCAGTAGAGAATTGGGTCAGACTAAATTGATTCTGGATGAAGGAATTCAGATGCATATATTCTATAATCCAGGAAATTGCAGAGCAAATAGTTCATAATAAAACGACAAAAAGAGCCAAGCTCCATGATTTGAAAGAACTAATGGGAGACTTGTATTGGAGTTCACATCCTGTAATTTATAGCTCTGTGAATTATGGGAGAGCATCACTTGGGGATGCTAGTATAGCTGAAGTATACATGTATTTAAAATTACTGTTGGTATTTCATGGATATATCAGTGGAGCTTTCTTGGCAGCAATACATAAATATTTTGTTACTGCTTTCTACTTGTCAATTTTTAGTTTTCTTGGCAATATTTTTCAGAACTAGTTTGCTGTTCCCCTCTTCCTAGGGCTGAGAGAAGAGAATGAGCAAGCTGACTTTAATCTACACATCTGCTATTCTAACTAAATTCAATTGGATTAAGTATTTAATGGTCAGACATATTTACTATTACAGTTTGTTTATTGCTTCATATTTTATACTACTCTGTTTATGAAGATTCTGAGTGGATTACAGAATAAATTTAATTTTTTAAAAAATTCAATACAGAGTATAACCCCATTTAGGAACAGCATCATCCCCAGATGTCTTTCTGAAGAGCCATGTTTTCACCAGCTGCCACCATTTGATGAGATGTGACTTACTATATTTGATTATTATATGACTAAAGGGTAGCAATTGGCCATACAAACTGTTTCTGTTAACCTGTAACTCTTTTTGTAGAATTAAACCTGAAATAGTGCCTTGTGCATGTGAGAATCAGGCTTTAGATCATGTCTAAAATTAAGGAGGATTTATTGGGCTTATCATCCAATAAATCAGGCTGCCTCTATTTCTGAAAGGAATTTTGGACTGAAGACCAGTTGGTTTGATCTCAATTGTTAAAAAAAGTTGTAGAAGAAATGTTGTAACTACTTCTAATCTTGTCCCAAAGGTGCTTTTTCAAAAGGCAACTGGACTTTACTAGTTCTTTGCCAATTCTTACTGTATTGCTCCATTTGGTTCACAAACATCATAACTATATTTGTATGAATCTTAGGTTGTATAGCCATTCTTAATTCTTTTTTTTCAGTTATGGTCTGATTAATCATTGCAGGTGCTGCAACCTAAGATCCTCATCATGTATCTCTTTTTACTACTTAAATATCTATGTACTTAATGTTCCAAAGACTCCTCTAAGTTCTCTTCTATCCTCTGTCTGTAGTTTATCCAGACACCATAAATATTACTGCCTCTGGAAAATATGACAGGGAAGCAGTGTTGGCCTGAGTTTGGAAAATATTTATTTCCCACATATCCCAGGGGGGGGGGGTTCAGACTGAAAAGCAGCATTGAACGTTCCAGCATTTATTTCACATTGGAAATGAGACAGTGCTGGAATGAATTGCTCAAATGGGCTCAATCCTATAAGTTGCTGAGTTTGGAAACAAGAATCAAATCCAATATATTTATTTGTGTTTGTTTTATTGAGCTGGTTCTGAAATGATTTTTTAAAAACCAAGAACAAATTATGAAGTTATTCCTTCATAATTCTCCTAGACTGCTGGTCATATTCACTCATGCCCCAATGCTAATATTAAGTTCTGTTTTAAAGTACATTTTTCCATCATCTCTGATTTTCCATTACATCAGAGACACTAATGCCCATTTCCAATGCCATCAAGTTCTTACATAAGAGCGTTCCCTGGGCTGTCTTCCAACACTGGTCTTAGCGGCTTCTTTATCAAGAGCCTCTTTCTGGTCCTTCAAGTTCCCATAAACTCCAGATGATAATAAATTGGACATCGGCAGAATAACATCAACAGAACCTCTTGGCTTTTACTTGTTAGAAGTCTGAAATTGGTTTGTTTTTGGTTTGGATTTTATGGGAAGGAATTAACATGTTGAATATGGCGATTGGTATCTTTGTGATTAAGAAGAATGTTCTTTTCATGCACATTATTAAAAGTTTCAGAATAATTAATACTTATTCAGAATAATGAACACTGTGCTCAGGGTTGGGGGAGGGGAGCTGTGCTACTTTTTAGATTTTTGTTATGACCCAACCCATTTTTCCAGAGCACAGTTCTTAGCAGGTTATACGGTAATCAGCGTAGCCTTTATTTCAAGATGACAGAATTTGTGCTTGATCTAGCAAATAAAAATATCCAACTAAAATGGATCAACATTCATTTTCAGTTTAATTAAATGTTTCTGATTTAACAAATCATTGGTAAACCAAGGACATTACACATAAAGTAGCTCACTGTTAGATACAGTTTATGACTATTGTTAACTTTCCCACTGGAATAAAGGGGAATAATTTATTTTGGCTTGATTTCCCTAAGATCACTAGATATGTAAGCCCAGCTAAAGAAAAAGTTAAAATATCTAGATTCTAGAATATTGTGACTTAGAAAAGAAAAGAATACGATGTGGGAAATGAACTCAAATTTGGCACTTCGAAATCAAAACGTTTGTGTTGCATTTGGGCATGATGAATTACAAGTACAGGTAGTCCTTGATTTATGACCAGAATGGGGACCAGAATTTCCATTGAGGACTACCTGTATATGCCTTATCCTCTTCCATCTATTTTATTCTGGACAGTTCTTTATAATTGGGAATTCTCTGTTGCCTGAACTACCAAAGGTATCATGTTGAGGTCAACCAAAGGTTTGTACAATAGTTGCAAGCTTTCAGTTTCCAAGAAGAAGAAGAGGCATGAAAGTTACCTTACTCCCAAGTGAGGGGAATGTACCATATTTAAAGAAAGTCTGTGCCCAATTGTAATCTTAACTGAAACTAGGCTGTAGAAGTGCCAATAGGCTACTATCCAAGCCATCTCACAGATCCTACCTAAGGGGGAAAAAAGAAAGCAAATCATTGTTGGCCTAATAAAGGAATTGTCACAACATGAAATTTTTAAATATAAATTTCGTAACGAACAGGTTTTCTTGCTTTTTCTGTAAAATAATACTGCGTAATGTAGCTGCTGACATTATGTCAGTAATAAATGTGTAGTAAAAATAGGTGAAATCAAGAAACAGCAACAATCAAGAGACCACACTCTTGATCATTTGACAGGAAAATCTTTTTTTGTGGGAGGGGGAGAGATTAAATAAAAATAATATTATGAGATTGGAGCCTGACAATTGAATATTAATATTAGATATGTAAATTCCCATGTGAAATTTTGGAATGAAAAAAGAGAAGCCATTTGAAAATCATTTCCCAGCACATGATTATCTTGTTTCAAATGTTTTTAGCATCCAAGTCTTCAATTATAGTTCAAGGTGACCTTAGCCAACCTCCTTGCCGTGAGGATGTATTTTTGGTAGCTCTGCTGAAGAATTTTTTCAGTCACAGATTTTACTCTTCTGATTTTACTCTTCCTTCCTTTCTATCTGTATTTACAGAAAGCTTCTTTCTTTAAGGTAATTGAAACTTAACAATCCCCACAAAATAGAAATGAAATAAGATTGCTTCAGTTGGCTGGATTGGTAGCCAGAAAACAAGCATGGAACACTGAATTTTCCTAAAGAAACAACACAACTAATAGGACCCAGAGAGAGAAGGAGAGAAAGAAACAACTATAACTAGTCAGTTATAATCAGGCAGCAACTGTTCAGCATAATCTATTGCAGTATATGGCTCTCTTCCCAAGAAGTCCAGCTGCCAATCTTTTTTTCTTACACAATTACAGTGTTTAATTATTTCACACATACGGGTCTTATCTGCATCAAATAAAGCTTTTTGGAGAGCCGGTCCTGGTTGCTCTTAATCAGTTGTAGTTTTATTTCAATAAAACTTTTCCATAGTGTAATGATTCGAAAACTCATTTTTTTTAATTTCATCATTTAAGACTTGCTTTGGATTCCGCCCATATGTGAAGTTATGTTCTTGCAAACTAGTGTAACTTATTCATGTACCATTATTTTTAACTTTTTTAAAAAAAATACACATTCAGTCATCTATGCATTTTTCTTGTTCTTTTATTTAAATAAGAAGATACAGAAACAAAAATGTTATTCCAGGAGAATTTCTAACAAACACTAAAAAAAAAAACCTTTACACTTGGCTAAAAGCATTTATGGGGGAGGTGGGTTACTTTAAAATATTAAGTTAAATAATTGCAAAAGGATCTGGATTTTATTTGCCGTACAGAGTATATGGATTTATAGAAATAGAAATCTACTATAAATTATTTAGAAGCAAGTGCCACTGACTTCAACAGGTTTGCTTCCTAGTAAGGGAATTGATGAAATGGGATAAGCTGACTGTGGCAAGAAAAGTAACTGACTAAATTGATGGATTGATTAAGGAGCTGCATGGCTTCAGTTCAGAGATTCAGTTGAATTACTGACTCCAATTGACTTTCTCATTTGGATTGATGGGTCAATTTTATTTTCAAAATCAGTACAAATTTTCAAGTTGAATCAATCTGATTCTTTGATTGAAACTGTCAAATCAGATCAGCTTTTAAACTGAGCTGATGATCCAAAGTTGAACCTATAATTTAGACCCGTGTTGGCGAGCCTATGGCACGTGTGCCACAGGTGGCACGCAGAGCCCTCGGCCTTCACCTGAGTTTTATAAAACCTTGTCACTTTAGGCCTACAACAGTGTGTGAAAAAATAAAATAAAAAAATGGTGATATCCATTTAGCTCTATGACTTCATGGTGACCTAACCCTAACCCTAAGTGGAATTTTCCTCCAATGGGATTTTCCCATGTATTTTACCAGGAAGCATAGATAGGGCAGCCTAGAAAGGTAAGTGCCCTCCTAACCATGCCCAAGTACTCCAGGTTTTTTGGCGAAGTCCATTTTCCTATACAAGTTCATGGTGATCAAACCCTAACCATAAGTGGAATTTTCCTCCAATGTGTTTTTCCCATGTATTTTACCAGGAAACGTACAGTAGATAGGGCAGCCTAGAAAGCTAAGTGCCCTCCTAACCATACCCAATTACTCCAGGTTTCTTGGCGATGTCCATTTTCCTGTATGAGTTCATGGTGACCTATCCCTAACCCTAAGTGGAATTGTCCTCCAATGGGATTTTCCCATGAATTTTAACAGGAAACATAGATAGGGCAGCCTAGAAAGATAGTTGTCCTCTTAACCATAACCAAGGACTCCGAGTTTCTTGGCGATGTCCATTTTCCTGTATGAGTCCATGGTGACCTAACCCTAACCCTAAGTCGAATTTTCCTCCAATGGGATTTTCCCATGTATTTTACCAGGAAAAGTAGATAGGGCAGCCTAGAAAGATAGTTGCCCTCCTAACCATACCCAAGCACTCTGGGTTTTTTGGCGATTTCCATTTTGTGGTTTGAGTTCATGATGATCTCACCCTAGCCCTAAGTGGAATTTTCCTCCAATGGGATTTTCCCATGTATTTTACCTGGAAACATAGATAGAGCTGCCTAGAACAGTAAGTGCCCTCCTAACCATGCCCAAGTACTCCAGGTTTTTTTGGCGAAGTCCATTTTTTATACAAGTTCATGGTGACCAAACCCTAACCATAAGTGGAATTTTCCTCCAATGTGTTTTTCCCATGTATTTTACCAGGAAACATAGATAGGGCAGCCTAGAAAGGTAAGTGCCCTCCTAACCATACCCAATTACTCCAGGTTTCTTGGCGATGTCAATTTTCCTGTATGAGTTCATGGTGACCTATCCCTAACCCTAAGTGGAATTGTCCTCCAATGGGATTTTCCCATGTATTTTACCAGGAAACATAGATAGAGCAGCCTAGAATGGTAAGTGCCCTCCTAACCATACCCAAGCACTCCGAGTTTGTTGGCGATGTCCATTTTCCTGTATGAGTTCATCGTGACTTAACCCTAACCCTAAGTGTAATTTTCCTCTTTGGGCCACGGCCACTCGGCTCCTGGCAATACATAATTGGGTTTTAGGTCGCAGTTTGGGCACTCAGTCTCTGAAAGTTTTGCTATGATTGATCTAGACCAATGGCAAGTTCCCTTCATTAGCTACAATCAAGCAGAGGCTAGACAGCCACTTGTCTGCAATGATTTAATGTGGATTCTTGCACTGAGCAGGGCATTGTACTCAGTGGCCTAAATTGCCTCTTCCAACATTATAACTCTAGAACAGTCAGTTTTTACACCCCTGAAACTCAGCCATCCATTTAAGTCAAAATTAAGCAATCCATATGATGGCTTAATATGTTGTTATGTGAAACAAAACTGTTGTCAGGCTAAGCCCGAGAACAACACAGAACAATTCAGCTAGTGTTCAATTCTTTTATTTGTTTACACAGAAGAGACAGAATCATTACAGACTAAACCTTAGTACTTTCAGTCTAATGGATATACCCCGGGAGATTCTAGCAATATCCTTACTCTCTTCCTCTTTCTCCTATCCAGTTCCAGACTGTGCTGCCTCTTGGCTCCCTCCCTTTCCGCTACGCACTTCCTCCTTCCTGGAAAACTACTGCTTCACTGTAATTCATCACACCGGTTCCCACTCCGTAGGCACTGTCTTTCACCTGTAGATGGTAACTCTGTGTGTTCCTAGCATTTTGATTCTTTGAGTTGAAATTACATATGCTGGCAGTGTGAAGCCATAGAGCAGTGATGGCGAACCTTTTAGAGACCGAGTGCCCAAACTGCAACCCCAAACCCACTTATTTATCGCTGGGTGCCAGGTGGGCATGGCCTAATGGGTGGGTGTGGCTGTGGTGGTCATGGAAGATTGGGTGGGTGTGGCCAGGGTTGGTGTGGTCACTTCAGTGTCACTCGTGGGGAGGGACACCTGTGGGGGGTAGCTGGTTGAAGTGGGACAGTTGCCACCTCTGAGGCATGGAGCAGGTGCCCACAGGGAGGGCTCTGAGTGCCGTCTCTGGCACCCGTGCCATAGGTTTGCCACCACTGCCAGAGAGTGACATCTGCTTATATAGTAAGTAGCCAAGAGCTCCCTTCTAAATTTTCCTCCTCCTTCCTCATGTTTCTAAGGACTACATGGATGTGTCCAAGTAGTTTAATTGGGAGCAATATGAATGTGACTTTCCACTTCCTTCTTCTGAGAGGTTGTTGTGACTTCCCCAAGATTTTCTGCTTCTTCCATCCAAATCCTAAACAGATCTAACATTTAATCCCTCTTAAGTCTTCTGATATCCATCAAGCTTGGCAAGGAGCTGCTTCCTGCAGCAACTTCTGTGAATAAACTGCAACAAGCAGGAAGTCCTCAGGTTACAATGGCAATTGGGACTGGAATTTCTGTTGCTAAGCAATGCAGTCATAAAACGCAATGTCACTTGACTTCATTGCTTAGCTGCAGCAATTCTGACTGACCCAGTTGCAGTCATTAAGCACTATGCAGTAATTAAACAAGGACCCCATATGATTGCAACTTCTAACTTCTTGCTTGTGGGAAACCAACAGGGAACATCAAAAACTATAATGATGTGATGTGGATGCTTCAATGTTGGAACTCTGGGGATTGGTTGTTGTTGTTGTTTTTTGATGCACTGAGCATTCTTCAGCCCTTCCTGCTTTAATTCTTCTGGGCTTCTCGTTTCATATCTGAGTCTTTTGTTTTCCCATATGTTTCTCATTTGATTTTAGCAATGGAGAAACTGCCAGGAGAGTGCAAAGGGTCAACCTGTGACCATGGGACACTGCAGTCACGTGGGATTTACCTAACAATGGCAGCTGGGACTGCTGGAACCGCCATCATAACTGCCCTGAGTCCTTCGGGAATAGGGCGGTATAGAAATTTAATTAAATAAATAAATCATAAGTTGGTAGAGTCACATGATGTTGCATCTTATGACCACATCATTTAATGACAGATTCCCTATCCCTATTTTCTTTGGCACGGAAATATTTATTTATGTTCTGTCTTTTCTGCTGAGAGTTGAAATTATCCCTTAAATTTATTCTCACAACATCATTTTAAAATAATTTGCACTGTAAGTCTACAGCTCCATCAGCTCAGCCACTAGACCAGTATTTTTCGAACTTGGCAATTTTAACATATTAGCTGAGAATTCTGGGAGTTGAAGTCCTTACATTTTAAAGTTGCCAAATTTGAAGAAAAGATGCTAGACTGTATGGCTAACTTGTATTGTGCTTGCCTAGTCAGGAAAATATGTATTTGAGAGTAATAACAACTTACAAATCTAACCACAAAACTCTATGGGAAGATGCACTTACTTTATTCGTGGTTTTTAAATGGGAATTTGAGACATCATACCTATTCCAGTATCAAAAATGTCAGATAGTCTTGAACACTTATCTGAATCATTGTTGAATAAAGTTTGTTTTTCAATCTTTGATTTGTTTCCTGTTCATATCCCAATGGGCATAATTATACTAGGACTTCTAGTCTGCCAATCATGGCTTCTTTGAGTTCCTGTAAGCTCCTGCTCATGGTATTAGAGATAGCCACCTTACTTTCTATTGTCCTTTTTAATATCTTCTCATTATATCTCTGAAATATCTAAGCTTTAGATATTTGTGGTGGGATTCAAATATGTGAACAACCGGTTCTCTGTGTGGATGCCGCTTCCGGAAGTCCATCTTGGGCCTGGGCAACAAAAAATTAGCTACCGGTTCTACCTAACTGGTGAGAACTGGCTGAATCCCACCACTGCTTCTTTTGCCTTTTGCATTTCAGTTTTTGCTTCATCTTTAATAATTTCACAAATATGAGTTTTCATGCATTCTGGTGATCATATCCAATGCATTAAATATAATGTTTATCTTCACTTTATATTCATATGGAATATTGCTGGAAATATTGTTGGTCTGATGATTTTATTAGTATTTATATTTTAAACTGTAATTTTGCAAGAAAATATCCAGGAATTGTGGGGCAATGTACAGTAGATCCTTTCCCCACCCCCAGCTGAATAGAACTTCATTTGTGCTTACAGATCAGAGTCAGTGTGACTACTGTTCTCCAGCTTGTGAAATCCATGTATAGAGTCATTTTTAGGTTATTGGAAGGAGCTATAAATATTCTGTATTCTTGACAGAGTGAGCGCCTGTTACTCGTCCCAGCTTCTGCCCACCTAGCAGTTCGAAAGCACGTAAAAATGCAAGTAGAAAAATAGGGACCACTACGGTGGGAAGGTAACAGCGTTCCGTGCGCCTTTGGCGTCTAGTCATGCCGGCCACATGACCACGGAGACGTCCTCGGACAAGCGCTGGCTCTTCGGCTTTGAAACGGAGATGAGCACCGGCCCCTAGAGTCGGAAACGACTAGCACGCATGTGCGGGGGAACCTTTACCTTTACCTTTACCTTATTCTTGACAGAACTTTATTAGTTTGTTTCCTGTGTCTTTTGCATACCAGGTCTGCATTTTTTCCATTATTCTAAAACCTATTTTTCCTCAACTTTAGCATTCCAGTTGTCTATAATTAGCATGGAGGTATTTGTTTGTTTTTGTGATAGGTTGACAAAGTATTGCAAGTTTCCATAAAATAATTCAAATTTGGCTTCATTTCCATTGAAGCATAGATTTGGATCTTCCTACTATTGTTTGGCTTATTTTGAGCTTGAACTGAGATATGATTTCTATCATTTTGTGGGGTTTTACCTGAACCCTGGACAGCCTTTTATTAATAATGAAAGCCATTCCATTTTCTTTTCTGATTTTCTTGTTTGCAGTAGAAGATCTGATTCTTTTCTGATGTGAACTGTCCATTTCAGTTATTTGATTTCCTTCCTGAATGTTCAGTGTTGGCACTTCTATTCTGGCATCAAGTTTGCCTTAGTTCACACTTTTGGCATTCCATGTATCAGTAGATGTACATATCTTTGCATCATCAAATTTTGCTTTTGGGCACATCAACAGCTGGATATTCTTTTGGGTTTAATTCAGCCACATCATAAGCACCAGTACCAACACTCCAGGACTCTGGTCTTCTCCGGTAGCTTGTTGGATATTTTCCTGCTTGGGGAGCTCATCTTCCATTATCATATTGACACTCTCTTGATTTTGAATGTTCTTTTGTCGTTATTTTTCTATGGCCCTGTCTTATTAATGTTTACCTAGAAGCTAGCTTTATTATTTTCATTGACATATTGACCTAACTAAATTAGTTTAGTCATTTCTATATTTCAGGAAATGCTGGCATTTCTTGTTTAGCAATTTTTAAACTACAAATTTAGATCACTAAACTACAAGTTCCTGAATTCTTGTACTGATTTACACATTGTACTAAGTCATGGTTTAAGTACAATTTATTAAATAAACATTAATTGGCTGAATTTGCAGAGGATGCTAAGCATACTTTACAAGCTGCCGTTGTGAGGTTCACATAAAATGCTAAGCTGTGAGCAAACAAAATCTCCTTATGGCTCAGGATGTTTTATGAACTAGTCTTTGAGGAAAACCAGGACCATCAGAATGGTATGAAATCATGCCTGTTATACAGAGATGTTTCCAGTGAACTCTTAGCCTCCTGAACAATGGGGTCTTAAAAATGGTCTACTGATGTAATATTTTAATTGCAAAGTGAAATTATATTTCTCAAGGTACATCTGAAGCATGCTTTTTATCTGTAGTAGTATTACATAGATTTATTTTATTTTATTACTTGATTGTTAAATTCCGATCTGAATTAGTTTAAAAGAACTAATTAAGAAGAAATGTGAACTGTTTTTTCTACTATATTTCTGAAAAAGGAGATGGTGGTTTTATCAGGTGTTGAAAAACAGGGTGGATTGATTTTTTAAAAAAAAAATGCTGACCTTGCTACTATTAAAATAGGCAAATGTGGGTTAACTCAGATTTCATTTACCTCCGGAATGAGGGCTATTATTAAAATGGATGAAAAAAACTTGATGCTATAGATCACAGGTGTCAAACTTGCTGCATCACGTGACATGTCACGACGTACTGCAACTTTTTTTGCATTGCCAGAGCTGGGGTGGGCGCAGCCTCTGCATGATGCAGCTAGCCTGCAGGCTGGCAGTTTGACACCCCTGCTATAGATGATTTAGAAATATTCTAATGGCACATTTGGAACCCTTAAAGATTAATATATTTTGGAGAACAATGTATTGTGCAATGGCTAATAGTGAGCTAAGCTGGGAGATATAGTTCATTGGCTTCTGGAAGATCACACGTTGTGCTATCATGCTTAAGAGGCTTCACAAATGAGCATGCTAATGTATGCCTACCAACTCCCTATGTAAATAGATGTGGCTACCAATCTGGTTAACCAAACTACCAAGTTGGTGTGATGGCTTTATGCAGGAATCTGCCTTCATTTGTAAAGCTTACAAAATAGACAAAATAGGAAACATGACCAGATTAATTCATTCTACTTTATTGCAAGACTGTGTTAACAGAATCTTGCAAATCTGAAAACACAATTTTCTGCCCAACTCCTAAGAAATCAGGGACAATCTAAGCCTGTTGATTTGCCTACTATCCAGTTCCACACTATTCTTTCTGTTATCTGACCATTCCCTAGATAGCATCTCTGGACCTAATCTCCCAAAATCACTCCCACATACCATCAAGTTGCCAGAAAACAAAAGACTTTGCCTGTTTGCTGATTGCTTCATTTGTTGGCTTCTTCCAAGCAGAGAAAAGTATAATCCTGCATAAAGAACTCACATTCAGCTTAGCTACCTGTCTTGGTTAGCCAAACAGACTTGGAACAAATTTCATTAGCCAGATGGACTTGATGCCACATAGAATTAAAGTCAGTCCATCCTTACCTCTCACACAATTGAGATAAAGGCCTCGAGAAGTTCTGTGGAAATCATCACTATGGCTACTTTGGTCATAAATAACATGCTGGTTGCCAAGCACCCAAATTTTCATCGCATGACCATGGGGATGCTCTGACAGTTGTAAATTCAAGAACCAGTTGTAAGCTACTTTTTTCAGTGCTGTTGTAACTTTGAATGGTTAGAAAGATGAAGATACAGTGAAAGACGGGATACGCATATGCCTTGTGAGCACCTCATATTTAACACAAGTTGAAGAATTCCACATTCCACTTCTTAGACCTCCACTGAAATCCTTTTCTCCACTAAAGGAAATTTCAAAAGCAAATCTTCTTTTACTTACTGAATGAAAACTAGTAGACAAAAATGTGAATTTTTCAGCAAAGGATGAAAATGGGATACATGCAGATAGATGTGGCAACACAGTATTTTTGTTGCATTTTTTCCCTATACAATATGTATAGGAAATATATATGTTACAGTACATTCAGTTAGTAAGTTTTTTTCTTAAAGCCTTTAAGTCACAGGCTTTGTATAAATAAAGAAATGAATCTATCAATCAATCAATCTCCTCTCCTGGAGCCACCAGTTGTGAGTTGGGCGGTCATAAAATATTATTTAATAAATTAAATAGGTAGATAAATCCAACAAGTAAAGAAAAGCTTTCCCTGATGTATGTTTGCTTGTTTATATAATACTGTCATTGAGCATGATGGTACGTAAGAAAGCAATGGTAGATTCTTGCCTCAAGTAGCCAATTTATTTCAGTTGTACATTAGAACTGGAACTGCAAGAGGAGTCACACTAAAGGATCCATGGGGAAAGTTTGGGGAATGACCTTGTTGACATGAGTAGTGTGCTATTGCAACTGAAAACTGTACATTGCTTTTTCCCAGAGAAATGCATTGGGAGATTTTTCTGGAATTCCTTTCTCTGAAGCTCCTGGACTAACGCCATCCATCTTTCAAATTAGTCTTTCTTTGGCTGGTTTTCCCCCTGCATCAGATTTGGTCGTGTTCTGTTCAGTTTTCAGAGAGTTATAATAAAAATGGGATGTTTATTCATGATGTGTTTATACATTTAAATAATTAATATTGCAAACTGGATTGAAAGTAGATATACTAGAGTTTCAGATAGTGACTGAAATAGAAGAAGTCACTTTTCTTAGATGAGACAATAAGAATTTTACTTCTTGTTTAAGCACTGTGGACATAAGGCTCCGTCTCTCAAAATGACTATTGTGTGAAATAGATTAAAATAGATGATCTGGAAAATGTCAGCTTTCTAAACTCTGATATGACTCCATCTGAGTCTAATCCTTCCTAGCTGACCATAAACAAATGCCTGTCTTTAAATATGCACCAGTGTAAATAATTGTTTAATAGCTGGAGCACATACATTTAAAAAGACTAAGGTTCCCTTTGCTTCATTTCTACCTGTTGTTATCCTAGTGAGAAAGTGAATAATCCTCCACATACCCATTCATCAAAGGCTTACTTTATGAGAAGTAATGGGCTCACATGGCCTCAGTTCAATATCTGGAGTCCATGTAATTTGAAATGATAATTCCCATCATTAATTAGTACACCACGACATAGTTCTTCTGCAAGTAAAGCCATAAAAGTTCTCTAATATAAACAAAGGGGGGCAGCTCCGAATTCTATTTGGACAGATGTATTACTTGATTATGGAGCAGAAGACCTTGTCTGGGCTCTGAGCCATGAAAGATTAATATTCAATGCACACTGTTTTCTCTTTGGATAATATAACTTTCCCTGTTTTTATTTTTCTTGATACTCTCTAGGATAAAAGCCTGCTGCCTGTAGACAAGAACATTTTGCATTAAAGCCCAGAATTATACAGGTAGTCTTCCACTTAGGACCACATTGGACCCAGAATCTTGTTCATTGAGCCAAGCAATTGTTAAGTGAGATGCCACATGACTGCTTTGCTCAATGACTGCAATGCCAGCTCTACCAGTTGTGATCATTAAGTGGACGTAGAGAGGGTTGAACCTCTCTGTGATAGGGCAGGGGAAGGTCCCAGACTTCTCAATCCACCTGGAAGGCCCAGGCCATCTCCCTTCCCCATTGTGGAGAATGATCGCAAGCTGGCTGCTAGCACTTTTACCATCATTCTGAAAAAGCTCAGAATGCTGGTGTTTGATAATACTTTGTTAATATTTTCACCAGATTTGAGGTCTGTTCCTCCCGCACACAGGAGGATTTTGCCTTCCTCACACGAAGAGAAATCCCTCAGCGTCCTGGAGGGAATAGACCTCAAATCCAACATCCCCTCTACTTGTAACCTTCCCTGCCAGTTTGCCTGAAATTTGGTCATGGGGAAAACAGGGTGTGTGTGTGTGCATGCATGCAATGTTTTAAAATGGCCTGCAGTGCTTCATAGGCTACAAATCACTCTTTCTGAAGCCATTGTGACTGCGAACTACCTGTAATCACTTCATTGATCTGACAGTTGCTGACTTTTTCAAGTGTGGCTTCAGTTTTCTCATGCAACATATATAGTTCTAGTGTGATGTTTGCTGCTGTCATTTGAAAGAAGATGATTGCAAAAAAAAAAGTGGATCAAGTTGCCAAAGAAGTAAACATGGATTCATATTGCAAATGAAGCAGCATTCCTAGCTTGGGAAGTATAACTGAGTTATCCAGCTTTACAGTCCTCTTGTAATGGCAGTTACCAAGGTTGCAGGCTGCCTCAAACATAATCCTTGTTTAGTGACTAATTGGGACCAGCATTTTGGTCTTTTTGTGGTCACTAAATGAAACTATCACTATGCTTTTAATCTGACTTCAGCTTTGCTTTGCAAACCTGCAAAAAGTTACTTTTTCATCACTGTCGTAACTGCGAACAGTCACTGTCCAAGGCAGCTGCTAAACAATGACTACCTGTATATTGAATCAGGCCATCTGTTCCTGTAGCTCTGAAAGGTGTATGCCAAAGATCTTTTCCTTATAAAGACCACTTACACGCAAGAGAATTCTAATGGAGGAGAGGATAAATCACTAACGATAATAGAAATCAACTACTACAGAGACAGACTCTATAGTACTGCTGATAGAAACTTGGATTGGAATGCTCCTCTGTGGCATTTCACCCTCCTTTAGCTGGATTCACCAATGAGCTTGGTTATTTGTTGGTTTGGGCTTAGCATATTGTGTGAACCCAGATATTGTAGCTTCTTTAACAAACTATGGATAAATGATTTAATAAGTGTTTGCATCTCTCTCTCTCTCTCTCACACACACACACACACACACACACACACAGAGAGAGAGAGAGAGAGAGAGAGAGAGAGAGAGAGAGAGAGAGAGAGAGAGAGAGAGAGAGAGAGAGAGAGAGCTATTCCCAGAAAAGTACTCTTGAGAAGCAAGGATTGATTTGCAGCTCCTAGGGGTTCATGTTCCTAATTCCTTATCCAGGATCAATATGTTGACTTGCAGTTGCTTTTCGTGCAAATAACATTCCAAACTCTGTCAGCTGCAAAAAGCAAGGCCTGTATGAAAGTTCCTTTTGCAAATATGAAGATTGAATACCACTGAGCTACTGACCATTTTATAAAAGTGGCTGAGGACACTTTTTTATCTTAACAGTCAGAAAGAACTCTCTTAAGGGTCCAGCATTGCCCAGGTTCATAAGCCAGAGGTTGGATCAGGTTAAGCCTTCCAGTTCTCACAAGGGTTCTGGGATTTGGGGTCTAAATCAATAGTTGAATGTATATGATTAAATTGGAAAATTAGGTCAGAAGCTCCATGATGCACGGAGGTGAGATAAGGACAGTTCAAAGAAAGTTGACACTGTGGAAAAGATCAGAGATTGAATAGGAATAGGCCAAAGCCAATTAGCAGTACTGATCAGAGATGCTCTCCTGAGGGATTCTCTGTAGGGTTTTTTTCCTTCATGGTCCTTGGTGCCAAGTGGTCAATATTTGTATTTCCTAGAATGATTCTGATATAATAATAATAATAATAATAATAATAATAATAATAATAATAATAATAATAATAATTATTATTATTATTATTATTATTTTATTTATATACCGCCCTTCTCCCGAAGGACTCAGGGCGGTGAACAGGGCAGATATATAAAAAATACAAAAATACAAAAGTTAAAAGAAAATTAAACATATGCCCAGCTAAAAACAATAAATACAGATATTAAAAATGACATAAAAACCCAACCCATCCCCCTTCAGGCCAGGCCGGCTTGTTCAAATAAGAATGTCTTCAGATCACGACGGAAGGAGCGAAGGTCGGGCACCATCTGGAGCTCAACCGGCAGCCGATTCCATAGCTCCGGGGCGCCCACAGAGAAGGACCTCCCCCTGGGGGCCACCAATCGACATTCTCTGATCGGTGGCACCCTGAGGAGGCCCTCTCTGTGGGAGCGCACAGGGCGGAGGGAAGTTGATGCCGGCAGCAGGTGCTCCCTAAGGTACTCCGGACCCATGCCATGTAGGGCCTTAAACACCATTACCAGTACCTTGAATCTCACCCGGACGACAACTGGTAACCAATGCAGCTCACGGAGCAGAGGTGTAACATGGGAGTATCGGGAGACTCCCAACACAACTCTCGCGGCTGCATTCTGTACCAGTTGGAGCCTCCGAGTGGTCCTCAAGGGCAGCCCCATGTAGAGGGGGCTTAGAAAGGTCATTCTAAGACCTTTCATTTCCAGTTATGGTATGAGCAGTGCTAAATGCAGGAATGGCTGTGCTCCTGTCACCTCAGCTGTCATCAGAGGAACAGTACCACAGAATAAAGTTTACGGAAGGAATTGGTTGCTAAAGGAGCTTCCTAACAGACACTGGTGTGCTGTGGCCTCTCAAGCTCAGACCTTCTGTGATCGTGAATGAATTTCTTCAAGCAATATGGATCCTTTAAATATATGGGATGGGGGTGGGGAATAAGCATCTTTTGTACTGAGAGGTCCTTTGTGTTGTCTGAGCTTGGTTGTTTTCTTGCAGATGTTTCATTACCCATACTAGATAACATTATCAGTGCACTGTGCAATGAATCGGTGCATTGAGCACTGATTATGTTATCTAGTATGGTTAATGAAACGTCTGCAAGTAAACAGCCAAGCTCAGAGAGTACCAAGGAGTCCTCATTTTAACCCTGAGCTACAAATATTCTCCTTTACTGTACTTTTGCACTGCTATATACAGAAACAGATGCTGGTTGATTTGGAGTTGAATGCAGATTTTTTTTTCTTAACTCATGTGCTCTTTAAAATTCCAGTTTTGATCATGTTTGACAAGGAGTGACTTATAGATTAGCTCTCCTTCCTACAGATATAGGAAGATTTTGTAATCTCTGTTTTGAGATGGCACCTTGGCGCTCTCTCTCTGTGTGGGGGGTGGGCAGGGGGAGGGCACAAGTGGAGTATACAGACACGTTTTATTTAATTGTGTCTTAACTGTGAAATAATGGAGCTATTATTTGTCCATTATTTTTCCACCTGCTGTCCCAGGATGGAAAAGGAGAGTGAAAATATTTTAGATTAATATATTGAAATCTGCCATTTAAATATAGTAACATTGTAGGAGCAAAAGAAAAAAAAAGACTGTCAGGGAGGATATGTATTCGTACCTGTGTCTGTATTTTTGAGCCTCTGTATAGTTTTTAAAAAGACATTGGTGCCCAGTCTAATGTTAAATTGCAAGATGCTTGATAAACTTTTCTTGGTATATTTCTGAATGCTAGGGAGACTGTCTGTACTAAAAGAATAAAGGTAGAGGTAAAGGTTTCCCCGCACATGCGTGCTAGTCGTTTCCAACTCTATGGGCCAGTGCTTATCTCCGTTTCAAAGCCAAAGAGCCAGCGCTTGTCCGAGGACGTCTCCGTGGTCATGTGGCCGGCGTGACTAGACGCCAAAGGCGCACGGAACGCTGTTACCTTCCCACCGGAGTGGTCCCTATTTTTCTACTTGCATTTTTACGTGCTTTCGAACTGCTAGGTTGGCAGAAGCTGGGACGAGTAACAGGCGCTCACTCTGTTATGCGGCACTCAGGATTCGACCTGCCAAACCGCTGACCATCTGATCGACAAGCTCAGCATCCTAACCCACTGAGCCACCGCGTCCCTTAGTAAAAGAATAGCTTCAGGTTATTGGGAGTCACATGCATTGTATTAAAATGACCCACTTGATCTAATTTTAGAACTGGCATCTGGGTTATAAATGATGTTTCAAACTTAGGCAGATCCACTGGGCTGTGAGAATGGGCTGGTGGGGAGTGTGTGTGTGTGGGGGGGGGTTAATGTCGGAAATAGGCCTTCATATTTTGTGGCTTACAGAGGAAGCACAGTATTAGCAGTCAGCAGAAAGTGCCAAGGTCACAGATAGCATAACAATGTTTCTAGGCAGATTCTGATTACCAGATACCCTCTTAATGTTGTACATCTGCCCTCTTGTCAGTCTATCCTTTCTGGCAACTTGCACACTCTGGTGCATTATTCATCTATTTCTGTTGGCATGTTTTCCTTTTCCCTCTCAATTTTCAAGAGCATGAAAAGTCAAATGCAAAGAAAAATGCATCAGGAAATTCTGATGATCTATAAAGTTTATCTTCCATTTTCCCAAGCTGGTATTCTTCAGATATATTTGGTTCTATTGAGAATTCCAAACAGCATGACTAAAAGTCCCAAAACATGTACAATAGGCTGAAATTGGCAAGCCTTATACATGGTTTGCCACGTGCTCTAGCAATAATATAACTGTTCAGAACATTAGCATCATGGTTGTGCTAGTGATAACAGCAAAAGCAGAGCTAAGAACTTATGCACATATTTTTTCCATTACCAATGACCAGGTGTCCTCCTAACATACGTATCCACTCAATAATTTACTCCCCTAATAATTATCTGTGAATGGGAGGGGGGAATCCAGCATCTTTCATTTGCTGAGAATAGAAAACAGCTGCTGGAAATAAATGAATGGCTGAGAGGCTGGATTGCTGGGGATCCCTTTGAAGAGGAGTCTCATCCCTGCTGCTTGTGAATTTAACCCCTTAAAAGCTTCTTTCTTTTCTTCCCTCCCCCCCTTTCTCCCTATTTTCCCTCCCTTCATTTTTCCACATCTTTAACCAATTCCCCCCCCAGTTATCCTTTCTTTTATCCCTTGTCACTTCCTTTTCCTTCCCACTCCCCCTTCTTTTCCTTTTCCTGTTTGCATGTGGAGGGTTTTTCTGCACTGAGAGTGATTTGTGTACAAGATAGAGGATGCTTTGTAAATGCAGCAGGTGATCAGTTTTGTAAATTGAGTACTTTGTTTTATAGGCAGCTAGTCAGTGGGTTAGGACGCTGAGCTTGTCGATCAGATGGTCGGCAGTTTGGTGGGTCGAATCCCGAGTGCCGCGTAGCAGAGTGAGCGCCTGTTACTCGTCCTAGCTTCTGCCAACCTAGCAGTTCGAAAGCACGTAAAAATGCAAGTAGAAAAATAGGGACCACTACGGTGGGAAGGTAACAGCGTTCCGTGCGCCTTTGGCGTCTAGTCATGCCGGCCACATGACCACGGAGACGTCCTCGGACAAGCGCTGGCTCTTCGGCTTTGAAATGGAGATGAGCACCGGCCCCTAGAGTTGGAAACGACTAGCACGCATGTGCGGGGGAACCTTTACCTTTACCTTTTAGTCTGAATAAGCAGTTATTAATTCAGTATTTAGCTTTTGTCCTGTTGCTGCCCTTTTTTTCCTAGCATAGCTTCTGGTAAGCATATACGCAATTGCCTATACCAGGGGTAGGCAACCTCGGCTCTTTTATGACTCATGGAGTTCAACTCCCAGAATTCCTGAGTCAGCTATGTTGAAGTTGAAGTCCATGAGTCATAAAAGAGCCGAGGTTGCCTACCCCTGGCCTATACAGAGTAACAATAACAAAATAACAAAGTTGGAAGGGACCTTGGGGTTTTAAAATATTGTTAATTAGTTTTATACCACCACAATTGTACAATTCTCACAGTGCCCAATATACATTTATTGATGGGAGGAAATCTCCAGTTTTGTATTTAGCTGGCATCCTTCTGTTGATAAGATGGGCACTGCCATAAGATTTTGTCTGTATTTATAGGGGTTTCATCTGTTCTTCCTTTTAGGGGAGGGATCATCTTAAGTGGCATATCAGAGATAGTCCTTTATTTAGAGGATCTTCAGTTTGAACAACTGCCAGTCCAAGTATGGTTTATTCACAAGGGACCAGAAGAAAGATGATCTGATGGGAAGGATTTGAATATTGCCACTCTAAGCAAAAAGAGCACCATTATCCAGTTTTCTTATGTAGTAACCAAATTGCATTTGCAGTAGAAGAGAATTGCATACCAATTTTCAGCACAGTATTGTAATTAAGGGGAATTGGCACCAGCAGACTAGAAGACAATCAGAGAGTGATCCAGCAATGGTAATCAACTAATGTTAATATCCTTTACTACCAGATCACATTGCAGCTGCCTCAAGACAAAAACCAGATCAAATGGGCAACCCCTGGCATGTGTTGGAATAGGTCCATGGTTTACATGGAGGTCATGAATTCCTGCACAACCTAGACTCTATGCCAGGAGAGGGCACATTGAAGTCCCCAAGCACCAAAGTCTCGGGGACTCCTTTGTCAATTCAGCATCAGAATCCAGCAATGGCAGTACACCAGCAACAATCCCAATTGTACCCTGGACTTAACTTCAAAAAGAAGTGCCTTAGGTCCAGTTATCTGCAGAGAAGTGCCTTTAAGAGCCTTTGAGGACTTATGGACGACCCCTCCCATATCTCCCTCTCTTCTCTGACATTTTGGCTGATGAAAAATAAAAAAATGAGATTGTCACAATTCTGAGGTACTCCTGAAAGGTACTTCTTCTTGTAGACCCATCCAGATTCAGAGAAAATGAGACCATGAACGAGGGCAGCTCTGTTATTCAGCAACCTGGCATTCAGCAACAACAGCCAGAGAATAAGGTCACCAAGGGTCTACCAATCAGACATCAAAAGTGGAAGTTGGAGGCCAAAGAACAGGATTGCTTCTACTAGCTCCCATGTCCCTGAGTTAAATTGCCCTGGATTCCTGCTGTATTGCAGAGACTGGAGAACTCTGGGCCTGAGTGAACTGGGGATTACAAACCTGCTACCCCAAAGGATGCACCCCTTGTGAGCTGAAAGCTCATTTTTCCAACTGAAAAACTCTGGAACTCAGCCCCCCCCTGCTATTTTCCAGCCATCCTGTGTGAATCTAAGCCAACACGCAACTTAGGATTTTGTCGGCTGCCTTTTCTGCAGCGACATCTCCCGCATGTAGGGGAAACTCTGGCAAATCGTGAATTGCTAAAATGCATGCAGCTGGAGCTGGATCGGGCTCCACGTGTGGCAAGGGCAATCTGCTAAGGCCATCTATGTGGCCTATTTCTTTACCGGGTTTGTGAACCAGCCTGTAGTCGTAGGCCGAAAGGAAAATGGACCACCTCAACATTCGTGATGACAGAATTTGCGGTGTCTGCTTGTCCGTTGTGAACAAGCCTAGCAAGGGCTTGTGGTCAGTAAAGACCATGAACCGCCTCCCATATAAATAGTCATGTAACTTCTTAACCCCGGCCATGATGGCCAAGGCCTCTTTGTCGATTTGTGCGTAGTTGCACTCCACTGAGGACAAGGTCCTCGAGTAATAGGCAATGGGTGACTGTCTCCCATCCTCCAACAAGTGACTCAGCACAGCTCTAACCCCATATGGGGACGCATTACATGCGATGCAAACTGGCAGCTTTTCGTTAAAGTGCATGAGCACCAAGTTCAAGGACAACAACGCCTTGACTGCCTGAAAACTCCTTTCGTGGAGCTTGGTCCACTGACATGGGGAGTTTTTGTCTAAGAGCCGTTGTAGTGGCTCTGCCACTGCGGCCTTGTTGGGGAGGAATGAACGATAAAAATTCAGAAGGCCCAAGAAGGCTTGAAGCTCTCCCTTGGACCTAGGGCATGGTGTCAGCTGAATCGCTTTCAGCTTTGACTCTGCAGGATGGATACCCTTGGCATTGATTCTAAACCCAAGGAATTTTGTGGATGGAACCCCAATCTTACATTTGTCTTTCCTTAATCTAAATCCTGTGGCGCGGAACCACTGAAGGACGGCTCTAAGCCACTCAGCCAGAACTTCTGTGGACTCTCCGGCGATGAGTACATCATCGATGTAGGGGCAGACCCCCGGAATGCCCTTGAGTGTGTGCTCCATGATCTCCTGAAAAATCCCTGGGGCTACACTTACCCCAAATTGAAGGCGCTTTACCTTGAAGGCCCCCCTGTGTGTGACAATCATTTGTGTAGCTGCCGTGGCCTTGTCCACTGGCAGCTGTTGGTAGGCCTGCACTAAATCTAATTTAGCGAACACACAGCCTCCTTGCAACGACGCCAGAATATGGCTGACAACTGGGATGGGGTATGTGTGCTGCTGTAGTGCCTGGTTAATGGTACACTTGTAGTCAGCACATATTCGTACCTCTCCGTTGGCCTTGAGTGGCGTTACAGTGGGGGTCTCCCACTCCTCACTGTCTACAGGCTGCAACCCCCCCCTGACTAACAAGCTTGTCCAGCTATGCATCAATTTTATGCTTTAACACAAACAGCACACGGTGGGGCTTAACCCGAATTGACGTGACCTGGTGATTAAGTTTAAAAGTTATCGGAGGGCCCTTGTACTCTCCCAAACCTGGGCCAAAAACATCTGGGAATTCCTTGCAGACAGAAGACAAATCTGTTGTTTGAGTCTGGTGAATGCCGGTGACCTGGATGCCCAATCGAGCCCTATGAGGCTCGGTCGTTGGCCATCTACCACAATAACATCTAGCGGGCCTGAAAACCCCTTGAACTTCACCGCAAGTGTGGCCTTGCCCTTGACCGCCACTCTGGAATTCTGGAAGTTGGTAAGTAGTATATTAGATGGTCAGAGCTTGACCCATATGTTACTACAGCTGCAAACATGCCAAAAAGTTCCCATGGAGATGATGGACACAGCGGAGCCTGTGTCCAGTTCCATTTTACATGGAACGCCTTGAAGTTTGACCTGCAGTTGCAACTTCTGTTTAAGAGGTCTGTGGGCACCAGTGCAAAAAATGCTCCGGCAGCTGTAGCAGAACCCTACTTGGTGTTGCCTCAGGGCCCCGGTACCTCTCCTGAAAGTCTCGTCTGACTGGCGGTCCCTCTGGTGACCTCGACAGGTGGTGGTGATGTGGCCTGGTTTTCCACATGCACGGCACATGGCTGTCCTGAAACAGCCGAGTGGATGGCGGCCTCCGCAGCCCAAGCATCTCGGGAACAGAACTGCCTTGTCAGCCAGCCTCATTCCTCTTTCGTGGTGCCGCTGAATTTTGTCGACTTCGTGGTCGGAGTCGGTGTCTTCCCCTCTGGTGTCCTCATGTTGGACAGCTTCTGTAGATGGCATTTGGAGGGCCGCAATGCTTTTACCACCCCTCCGGTGGCTTCGTCCGCCATGACTTCCTTTAAGGCCTCCTGGAGTGAGAGAGTCTCCTTCGCAAAGAGTTTTTGTTGGAGCTCTCTGTTCCTGAGTCCACAGACTAAGAGGTTTCTTAGTTGCTCCTCTAGGTTGGAGAAATTGCAGAGTCGCGAAGCTTGACAAAGCGCTGCGATGAATTCTGTCGCCGACTCGCCGGGTTGTTGTTTGCATTGTTCGAAGGTGTGCCTCCACAATATCACTGAAAGCTTTGGTTCAAAATGGTCATGCAGCTTCTTTAGGTCTGCATACGTGACAGTTTCCAATGGCCCCGGGGTGACCAAGTTCTCTGCAATATCGAAGGTGGCTGGGCCGCACACGCAGAGGAGGGTCGCGGCCTTCAGCCCATCTTCGCTGACTTGATTTGTGCGCAGGTAGTTTTCTACGTGTGAAATGTAGGATGACCATCTCTCCAGGTGTGTCACATCGAATTCTTTGAGCTTTCTGACCTTCGCTATGGTGAGAAGACTTTGCAGCTCGTGTCTCGCGTTGCCTCATGCTGCTGGCTTCTGCATAGTCCCTGGGACTGATCCTCAGGGCGGGGTGGTCTCCAGCATGGCTTGCTAGGCAGACCGAGGTGGGGGGAACGCTGTTCCCTACCAGGCTCTGTGCTGGTCTCATCCCCTAGTGACTTCAGGCTCTTACGATGAATCAGCAGATCCCATCCTCGTCGCCAGTGTTGTTTAGCCAGTTCTTGGAGGCATTAAGCAAGATGGAAGATTCAAAACAGCAACATGCTTTATTAAAGGTCAGAACAGAACAGAAGCAACAAGGGAGCTGCTGCGCAGATATTTATACGGTTGGCCAATAGGCGGCGACCAATAGGTTTGAAGCATAGGTTTCCTGCCCAAAGATCTATTTAGCCGGCTGGAGACAACCAGTCTGGACCAACTGTTACAACAATACATGAAAGTTACATAAAAAAATACAAATTCTGTAGTTTTACTGTTTTATGGTATTTTATTTATAGTGAACACAAAATGCAAATTTTTTTGAAGCAGCCTTTTTTTCCTTTTGCCAAACAAGACTGGCTTATAGTTCCAGAATTGAGAATAGTGACAGGATAAGAAGAAGAAAAAAGCTCAGATGCGAATCCGTCACAGAAGCAGACTGACATCATCTTTTGGCTTAAACATTCCTGAAATAGTTATGAACACTGGCAGTCCAAGCATTATTTATATGCTCTAAGCTGGGTAATAAATACCTTTAAAATATAGAGTGGATAAACTGATTTGCTCTAAACATGGCTCGGTTGTATAATGTTATGCACATATGGACTTCTGAAATGGTAATCCCAAATGATTTAGCGTCCCAGGACTTGCTGTGACAGCAACGACATATTTAGGACAGGCTTGAGCTATATTAATCTCTGCATTATACAGAGGTAAAAAACATGATGCTGTCCTGTTACTCTGATGCTGTCACAAGAAGGAGAGCTTTGAAACTTTTCATTACAGGCCCCAAGTGTTGATAACTGCCAGCAACAACCTATTGTAATGACATAGGTCAATGTTTCTCAACCTTGGCAACCTTGGCAAATTTCAGATGAGTAGACCTCAGCTCCCAGGAGTTCTGGGAGTTGAAATCCAGACATCTGAAACCTGCCAAGGTTGAGAAACATTGACCTATGGCATTACAATCTCCATTATTTTATGGAGGAAAACTACTTTAACATAAGCCAAGTTTTGGAATCAAAGTTGTAAGCATTTCCATCCTCTTAGTCTCCAGAGTTTCCCCAACTGGTTCTGGACACCCAGCTATGCAGGCTTGGAGGTCTGGGATGTAGTTCAGAGCAACTGTAGACTATACCAAATGTGTCCATTAATTTTAAAACTCTCATGCAGCCAAAATATATCACTGACTTATAAATTTTGCAGAAGTAAAAGAAATATTTACAAAATATCCTAAAAGGAATAAATGAAATGCACAGTGAATTTTGGAGGGAAGATGGAGGAGAGCATTTTTAAAAAATAGGGAATGGAATGGAAAAGTAGCATACTTGTGGAGATTTTACAAGTAAAAATGTTTTAAATTAATTTCCCCCAAAATAGCTTTGGCTACCCACAATTTGTACTGTCTAAGCAGACTTCTGGTTTTAAAAGGTTCAGAACTGCTTTCATTATCTTGATGTTATTCTGCCCTCCACTTTATTATAATAGCTTAAATCTCAAGTTACTAGTGGCTTATTTTTTATTACTGTATTTACTAGTACCCTAACAGTAAGTTTACACATCCACAAACAAAGGAGAATTTTATCACCCCCACTTCTACCACCTTCTGATTTTCTGCTTCCTAATCATGTCTTACTTGCACTTTCTGTCAAATATATAACAGCAGTTTTTTGGGTTTCTCTGCTGTTAGCCTTGTTTAAAGTACATTTGTTATTTGAAAGGCGGGTACATAAATTACAGCACAAATGATGTCAGGGAGAAGAAAACTCTTTAGTCTGAGACTCCTTGATGGATTATGGTGATTGGAAAGTATGAGTCATGGTAAGACGACTTCTTCATTTAGACTTGGCTAATACTGTACAGCTCCATGTAAAGGGTTCTGGAGGGAAGGATTGTACTTTAAGCTGTTCTCTGTCATTTTACCTTTTTTAACTGCAGCATTTTCACACTTGAAATGTTTGACAATGTTTCAATGAGATTAAATGGTGACCTGCCCTCTGCCTTTTTCTTAAAAAAATAATAATAATTTTCCAGGTATTATTCATTTGCTTACAGGTACATTGGTAGTTTAATGCTATTTGACTGTGTGAGATAGGAAGTAGAGAATTATGGGAAAAGAGGCTTGCTCCTTAAACAGGTCAGCCATATGCCTCCAAGTCTGACACTTTCTTCACTCAGGATGGGAAGGTTGAATCTGTGTACTGGTCTGGCGCTTATGCTGGGTAATGATCCCAGAATTAGTTTTTCCCTGAAAGCACAGCCCTGTCAATCTGTGGTGATACAATAGTTAGAATGCAGTATGGCAGGCTAAATCTGCCAACTTCCAGCTGTTTGCTTCTTACCAGCTGTGCTGCCCTACTCCCCATACACACATGTATGGTAAGAGATCTACAGGTGTTTATTCAACCCCCTCCCCCCCACAGGTCCTTGAAAAGCTCCCCTCTTGCTCAGGTCCGGATTCCAAGCTCAGTACAGCAATAGTCACTGGGTAACTGAGTCCAATGGGCATCCACAAAATCCAGGAAAGCAGTCCAGGGGTAAAACAGGCCAAGCTACAAGGCAGGAGCACATAAGGCACAGAACTAGGCAAATTGCTTCAGCAACACTCACATCCTCAGGGTGGGGTTAAATAGGCAATGCTAGGGTAGACCTTCATGAGAGGCAAAGGTTGTTTCCTCATGAATAATCTAACTGATGGGCTTTGTGCCTGTCTTCTCTCTGCTCTGCTCTATATGTCCTTAGATCAGGAAGAAGTGTGGACTCTACCTCCTCCTCATTTTTAATGGGTGGCAATTGTTCCCAGTCCTTGCCTGGAGTCTCCTGGCCAACTTGCTGCGGTTGCAGCTCTCCTCCCTCAGCCTCAGCCTGTCGCTCCTCCAATCAACCCAGCTCAGGCTGCTCCATCAGGCTAGCATTCTATGAGCCCCAATCCTGACCAATACTCAGCTCCACACTTTCCGCTGCAGACTCAAACTCACCCTCCTCCTCTGAACTCACATATGGAGAGGGGTCCAGGGACAGATCCATGACACCGGCTGAAGGTTGACTCAGCTTTCCATCCTTCTGTGGTTGGTAAAATGAGGAGCCAGATTGTTGGGGACAATGTGCTGACTCCGCAAAACCACTTAGAGAGGGCTGTAAAGCACTGTGAAGTGGTATAAAAGTCTAAGTGCTATTGCTATTGCAAAACGTCTACCAGGTTTTGGTGTAGGTAGTAGATTTGGAACATTTTTTCAAAGCATTATTTTCCTCTGTATAGAATTCAGGTTGCAAGTTAATTATTAGGACACATAGCCAACAGGAAGTTGAAAAATGGCAGTTGTGGTATCAAAATTTAAGCCTTGACCTTCTTGTATGTATGTCATAGTCGTATGATTTTTGTTCCTTTCAGACAACAAGCTGTAAAAAAATTAATAAAATTCATTTTATAGGCCAGATTCACATATTATACTACATCTTAATACGGGTTATTTTGCTTTAGTTAGCAGATCATGGGAAGCCAGCCCTGGGTTATAAGTTTGCATGGTATAAAACTAGACTTACTGTGTCTTATTCAACAGGCAATACCTTATACAAACCATAATTTAGCAGAATTTCCAATTGCTTGAGTTTGAAATCCATGTGAATAACAGTAATTAACATTTATTTATGTTTCTAATTTAAGTTTCTAGGGCCAACCAACTCAGGGTGCTGTATACCAGGAGTCTTCAAACTTGGCCCTTTTATGACTTGTGGACTTCAACTCCCAGAATTCCTCAGCCAGCATGCCTGAGGAAGTTGAAGTTCACAAGTCATAAAAGGGCCAAGTTTGAAGACCCCCTGCTGTATACAGTCTCAAAACCCTTAAAAATGTGGACTCCAAAGAGCTTTGGTTATTTATTTGAGTTATGTTTATTGATATCTATTGTACTACACTGCAGATTAAAACTGAAAAATCTTAAAAATTTTATTTGACTTTGAAGACCCCTAAAGGGGACATCTGGGAGTCCCCAAACCTGGGTAGCAGGTCAGGAGTGAGGACAGAATAAAATTCTCTACAGCTGAAAAAATTGTGCATCTCTGGGAATTGTAACTCTGGGATCTGTGTCTTGGAAGCTGCTGCGGGTGGAAACCAGAGTAGAACCTTCAGAAGCAGCTGTCAGCTCTGACTTACCACCCCCGTTGGCTGTGAAGCTGCTCACCCCAGGAGATCCAGCTAGCAAGTTCCTGGGCTGATGCTCCATGGTTAGTCTGGCACTCCACCAGCCCTGCGGAGGAGTTTCTCTGATGGAATGCCTTTGCTTCTGACTGAAGTGCAGCATTTATTAGCCTTCACACAGAAAACAAAATGACAGATTTTTAACATCCGGCTTACCTACATACATAGTGTCCTGGTTTAAAGTAACACAAAGCTGGGATAAGGTTTGTGAGCATCCAGCCAGTTGTAATTATCAATAAACAATGATTACACAAGCCATAGCTTTGTGTGATATGCAAAACTAGTCATCAAAGCTGGATGGAGGCCTTATAAAGATTTTTCCAAATTTTTTCCAAATATTTACCGAGCCACATTTTACAAAGCCAGGTGACTCTAAGCAAATTTATGCTTATTTTATTTATTTCACTTTATTTATGAACTGCACCCAAGTACTGTACAGACTGCAAGTCAATAAGTCAAGATATAATACAATAAAAATAATAGATTGTGTGGCATGTTCAAAATATAAGATAAATGGAAGATATGTTTATCATACAAGGGAGCATAGCTGACTCAGGAATTCTGGGAGTTGAAGTCCATAAGTCATAAAAGAGGCGAGGCTGCCTACCCCTGCACTAGACAATACTGTGAGAGTTAGGTTTTCAGCAGAGTGATGGCATGAGGGGACAAACTGTGTCTAGCTGTTTTTATTTTTTATTTTTATTTATTTTAATTCCATTTATATCCCGCCCTTCTCCAAAGACTCAGGGCGGCTTACAAGCTTAGCAGTTTTGACATGCAGTGCCCTATAGCAGCACCCCCAAGGAGTTGAGACAGTTTATGTCCAGGATATGAGGGGCCTGTACATATTTTCTCAACCCTTTTTTTGACCCGCATAATATACAGATCTTCAATGGGAGGCAGGCTAGTTGGAGTTGGTTCTTTCTGCAATCCTAACTATTTGGTGGAGTCTGTACCTGTCCTGTTTGGTTACTGTACCAACTCAAACAATTACAGAAGTACAAATGACAGATTCAGTAATTCCTCTGGAAAACTGTGTCAACAGCTCCTAGGGGAATCTGAACTTCCTAAGTTGACACAAGAAGAACATTCTTTTTTAATGATGGTTCTAATGTTGGGTATCCATTTTAAAACTTGGGAGATTATAGAACCCCAAAACTTGAATGACTCAGCTCCAGGTTGTTCCGGATGCACTACAGGACCAATTGTTCAGCCTCCCCATCCTTAAGAGCCTCAGTGGCCTGAGATGACTAACCCTTCCTTTTGTACAGGGAGGTTTAACAGTAGAGAGAAAGAACAATATGTTCTTACGTGGCAATGCATATTCAGTTCAAGGAAGCACAAATAAAGCCATGAAAAATTTCAAGATTAGGCATGGATCATGTAGCACTCCCCTCCGTCTTTCTTAATAACTGTAAAATTATATGTTAGCAGAGATATTGACCATTATTTAGCCAAATGCTTGATAAGAAGCCTGCTGGTACAGTGGTTAAAGTGTAGTATTGCAGGCAAACTGCCCAGAGCCAGGAATTCAATCCTGTCTTTCCAAGGTTGATAAAATGAAGATCCAGATTGTTGAGCGCAATATGCAAATAATGCTTCTACATTGTAAACTGCCCAGAGAGTGCTCTAAAGTGCTGTGGGGAGGGGTATATTGCTAATAAAGGATAATAACAATAATAACAATAACAATAACAATAACAACAACAACAATAACAATAACAATAACAATAACAATAACAATAACAATAACAATAATAATAATAATAATAATAATAATAATAATAATAATAATAATAATAATAATAATAATAATAAGTTGGAAGGGACCTTGGAGGTCATCTACTCCAACCCCCTGCTCAGGCAGGAAACCCTATACTGTTTCAAGACAAATGGCTGTCCAGTCTGTTCTTTAAAAATTCCAGTGTTGGAGTACCCACAACTTCTGGAGACAGGTTGTTCCACTGATTAATTGTTCTCACTGTCAGGAAAATTCTCCTTAGTTCTAGGTTGCTTCTCTCTTTGGTTAGTTTCCATCCATTGCTTTCTTGTCCTGCCTTCAGGTGCTTTGGAGAATAGCTTGCCTCCCTCTTCTTTGTGGCAGCCCCTGAGATATTGGAACTCTGCTATCATGTCACCCCTCACCCTTCTCTTCGTTAAACTACACATACCCAATTCCAGCAACCATTCCTTATATGTTTTAGCCTCCAGACCTCTAATCATCTTTGTTGCTTTTATTTGTACCCTTTCTAGAACAATTTGAAGATGGTTAATCTTTCTCAAACCCAACGGGAAACATGGTGAGTCTTTAGTAAAGTCCACAATCAGGGCCATTTTATTCCATGATCATGATGACGATGGTATCAATTCAGAGGTAACTGATTCTTGGTGATTCCATGGGCCAAGTCTCTCCACATCTTCCAATCTTGCACTACTTCTTTGAGTAGTTCTACACCCTGGCTGGTGTCCGTTTGACATTATGGCAGTAAGTCACCCTCTGTATGTGCGAATGAAGCTTTACACGCTTGCCGGATGCTTTGGCAACCCAGTTCCCAACAGGCCATGGCCCAGTAGCAGTTCTTGGCCCAAGGGTTGGGGATCCATCCTATAATTGATTATGCTCATAGCAGCTTGTCGGTTGCTGTTATCATTCAGCTGCTTTTTCATTCTTCTTGGATTAGCCAGATAGGTAATACTCTCCAGTGGGCCATTATATGGTGAATCAAATAACAACGACCTTCTGCAGCCAGTTGGATTTGCATGTTTGCTGGCATCAGTAAGGATAGGGGAAGATATTTGAAAATCAAGTCATGTGAAAATAGCAATAGAGAGCATTTTTATAAAAGCCTGTGTTCATTTGTTTTTTTCAAGGAAAATATACTATTTTCTGTATCAACACTATTTAAATCAATGTTTGGATCCAAGCTTCTGAGCACCAGGAATCTGTCATGATGGCTGGGCTACAGGATAGGCTATAAGACATGTTATTAAATACAAGCAAGTTCTGTAGCTCTTACATGACCTAAATAACTTAGTTCCAACCAGCAATTTGTGGTATAGTTGGATTTAGGAGAGAAGCAATACCAAACTCATTATTGATTGCTTTGCTAAGGGAACAAGCATTTAACAACAGACTGCCTTTTTGTATAGAATATGTACAAATATCAAAGTCATTATGAAAGTAATGATAGGAGAAAAAAGAAATACAGTGCCAGAATTTTGTGTGTGAGAGAGAGAGGGGGGGAGAGGGGCAGAGAAAGAAAGGGGCAGAGAGAGAAGCATCTGTAATTTTAATAAAAACAAAATAAATCTTGCCATAGATGGAAATAATGAGAACAAATAAACCATATATCTCCTATTCAAGTGTCTGCTGTATAGGTATTCATTCTTAATGGGCAGCACTGTATTTCTTAATGTTTTCACTTTTATGCTTATTTTCTTTAAAAAAGATTTTTATTTTTTATATTTATTTTATTTTATTTTTCACAGTTCCTTTAATATACCACAAACTAACCAATGAAATATAAACATTTTTTCAGGTATTTAACATTTGTTGTATCAGTAATGCTGTAGGTATTATATATCGCCATACATAAATACATACACGTAAGTTTGGGTGCTGCTCGTCCATTTCCCCTTTCACTGTATCCACCCTCCTTCTCTCTCTTCCCTCTTCTCTACTTTCTTTCTCCCTTTCTCCTTTCTTTCCTACTTCCCTCTTCTTCCTCTCCTCTCTTTCCTACACCACTCCCCTCCCATTTCTCCCCACTTCTCCTCTTTCCCTCCAACCTTCCTACTTCCTTCCCCCTCCTCTACTCTCTTCCCTCCCATTCCTCCTCTTTAAAAAAAATTAATACCCTTCAGATAGTGTATTCAGATTCAGAACTTCAAATGGAGAAACGTCTTCTGTAATTTGGGAGACATTTCAGAAGTTTTCCCCAGCTACAAGAGTCTGTACAATCCAGACTGAATGTTTTAGAAAATATTCCACTTCAATTTGGACTAGATTACAGACTCCTTTCTTTTTGAATTGAACTAAGGAAGGGGCAACATTTTGGAAACTGAAGCTTCTTGAGAGCACGGGGAAGCCAAAAATGGCTATAATTTTCAGGCTTGTTGATGTCTTAGGGGAGCATCATGACAGACTCAGACTAATAGTTGCAAGAGGACTGTATAAGAGGACTCTGAGGAAATTATTTGGAGGTCACTATCAATGAAAATTGACCCTTGACTGGAAATTAGAAGAAATATTGTTTGCTGGAAAGGACCAGGTTGAAAAAAAAACTGGCTTACAGAACAATCCATTTGTTAGTCTGTTAAAATACTTGAAGATATATTCATTTGTTTTGCTGCAACAGGCTAACAAGGCTATAACTGTGCAACAAAAAAGTAAAAGTAATATCTCTAGGGGAAATTCCATGTTATCTACAGATATTTCAGTTGAAAATGCTGTTGATCTGAGGTAAGGACATTTTTTTCAAATGAAAAAAGCCCTTTAAGAAGCATATTATGACAGTCCGATGGGGGTTTCCCCTCTCCTATGGTTGGACATTACTAGGTTTTTCACAGTTCTGTTTGTAAAGATATTTCTCTTGATTGTAGACTGTCAAAGCTAAATAGAAACTTATTATGAGGATTAAAAGTCCACAATGTTTTCAGTGTCAAAAGTATCTGTGAGATGACATTACAAGATGGACAAGTGCAAAGCAGTATTGAATGAAATTTAAGCGGGAGGTATTACAAGGTGAATGCAGATAGAGATCAAATCTCAAGGAATAAAACAAACAGCACTAATGGAAAATAAGGAGAAGTATATCTTTAAAATAAAACCAGCAACCTAAAACAAAATTTTGGAGGGTAGAGTGGGTAGATGAAAAATCCCCACTGAGATGAGTTTAACTTTTAGTCATCAAGATGGAAGTTTTCTACTTTCCAGGAAAGCCTGTAGCCCTGATATCTCCTGTTGGTCTTTCACTGATCTTGCTTTGCATTTTTGAGATCACTGAGGTTTGACTAGGAGCTATAACCCGCAGTGAGACAATTTATGCATCTATAAAAAAATAGTAAAGACAATAATCCTACTCATGTTTTATTTTATTGAAATAAAACATGAGTAGGATTATTGTCTTTACTATTTTTTACTATTTTTTACTATTATACTTGCCATTGTTATGGAACTGTTAAACAGAGGAAGAGAAAAGATTTAAAGAAGCAACTAAGCAACAAGATTGTTCCATTGTGTGTATTAATTAATTCACTTGCATGTAATAACACATACTATGAGGAAAGGATGGATCTCCCCAATCATCAGGCACAATGAAGAAAGGAAAATGTAAATACATTTAACAATCTTCATTATGTAAGGGTAGCTGTTCTGTGTTTTATTTTTTTCTCTAAGCATTGCTTTTGTGTTCAGAGTAGATGTGAAATGGTCAGTAGTATAAACTCCAATAAAAACATTTTAATTTTTTCTGTATTGGAACTTTCTGGTTGGAATGCTTGATTCACATGTTGATTATTAAGAAGAGATTGAACAAGCACTTGTCTGAAATGGTATAGAGTTCCTGCATGAGCAGGGGATTGGACTAGAAGACCTCTAAGATCCCTTCCAACTCTGTTATTCTGTTATTATTATAAGCTACAGAAGGCCACAAATTATAAGGTTCCCACCCCATTTCTTCTCCAAAAACACAAGAGATGCAGGGACTGTAGAATACTGAGGATGCTTGGGGATTAGAGGAACAGAGTTGGAAAAGCTTATTTATTTATTTATTTATTTATTTATTTATTTATTTATTTATTTTATTTTAATTCCATTTATATCCCGCCCTTCTCCGAAGACTCAGGGCGGCTTACAAGCTTAGCAGTAGCCTTCATTCTATGTATATGCCTGCTTATTAGGGCTTTCACACACACCCCAAGCGGCATTATTACAAAGTCAGCTTAATTGCCCCCAACAATCTGGGTCCTCATTTTACCTACCTCGGAAGGATGGAAGGCTGAGTCAACCTTGAGCCTGGTGGGACTCGAACCTGCACTAATTGCAGGCAGCTGGTGTTACTTAAGGAGGCATTAGCCCACTGCTCCACCAAGGCTCTTATGCAGGGAAAGTGCATGATGGTTACTTGACTCCCAGTCAAACCCACTCTGGCACAATATATATTTTGTAGTTGTCGTTTTCTCAAAATCATATCATTGTGGTTAGCTCTATCATGAGATCTGGGAGACCAGTAGATTGAGGGTAGGCTCCTATTTCCCAGAGCTTCACTAGCATTGCTGCTGAGCTGTTACAACTCTGCTCATTTCATGCACTGCTACCGTGTAAATGATAATTGGTAGCTTTGCCCCCGTCCCTCCCCAATAACTTTTCCCCAGTCTTGTTTCTCTCTGCAATGAATCAATGAACAGGCCTTGCTTGCAAACCTTCAAACGTTGCTGAAGACTAGTTTACTGAATAGCCCGGCTGCTAAGGGACCATCTAAGACAGGACTCATCTCAGACACAAATCAAATCAAATATCTTCATTATGGTCCTAGATCAGCCTTTACAATATAAAGAATACAGTATAAATAGTTTAGTATAAATGGTTTAATGCAACAATTTGTTATTTGAAAGGGGGAAAAATAAAACAACAATAAAACAACATATCTAATTATAAGTTTTTGTATAATTGTATAATTTGGTGAAGATATTTGGCCACCTGATATGTGAGTCTAGGATTATCATCCCTTAAAAATAATAAACATAAAATTTATCTGTGTGGCCCTCATATTTAGAAATGATTGGTTCAATCAGAGCACGTCTTGGGGCATCATAGAAAGCACAACACGTGAGAGCAACATATAAGTGTTTGCACAGAGCTAAAGTCTCTGAAAATAAGGAGACCCACTAGATCTTCCCACCAGTAGAGCCAATGAGGGGGCTTCAAAGCAGGCTTTGGAAAAGGCCCATGTATATTTGCTTGGAGTTATATAGATATCCCAGAGTAAAGAGCTTGTGACCATCTAACATTTGGTGATAGAATTCAGGGGCATTGGTGGTATCATTTTGACCATCAGTGTTCCTGATTCTCTCTCTTACTATTGATTTGACCTTCTCTAAGGTTAATTGACCTAAATATTCAAGAGACTACAAAGTTCTGCTACATTGATACAGTGCCATTGAGATTGACAATTGTCTAACAATAGCAGGGGTAAGCACAAGGACTGCACACACTTTTGAGATGAGCTAGAAAAACTGACCCTGGGCAAGCAGTAGAGGTAGTTCTTGACTTATGACCACTTTCTTAAACAATTGTTCAAAATTAACAGTGGCTTTGGAAAAAGTGATTTATGACAAGTACTTGCATTTACACATTGTACACACACACACACACACACACACACACACACACACACTCAAAGTCATGGGAAACAAAGAAGGGAGGAAGGGAGAGAGGGTGAGTTAAAGGGACAGCTTTTTTACCCCCACCCGACTTCCACACCTCCCCCCAGCACTTTTCCTTTATAGCTTGCTCCAGTATCAATTTGGACCTGTGCTTGCCCTGTTCAAAACCAGGACTGTGGCAATAGCAATAGTGAGGCTGGAATATTTTGTGATAAATAAGAGCTACAATTGTTGCTATGGCAATCAAGCCAGCTTGGCAAAAATTCAAAGGCTAATGGAATATCTCTAACAAACCTGGGAATTACATATGGCAAAACTCACCTCCTTGTAGTCTTTTGCTTGCATGTGTATTCCTTAAAGGCTTTCCAGAAAAATAATGACTTATTTTAAAACAAAATAAATGTTTGCTTTCTTTATTTTGTTATGTAGAGATGGGTGTGTGTGTGTGTGTGTGTTTGTGTGAATTCTTCATTTACCCTGGAAATTCTAAGAAAAAATGATCCCTCTGCCTGGACATGTCCTTCAGATTAATTGCTTTTTGGAGGTATCTGATGCTCATCATTAATTCAAACACTCAGTCAGAATCCCTGTTGTAACTAAAAGGCCAGGATCTGACTTGCTGCAAATACAATGACACAGCATTCCAAAATGTCATATATAATAACTACAGCAGACTGGTAGTTCAGAATTGTATAGAAAAGAAAATGCATATGTGTAGAGGCGTGCGTGTTCACAAGTGTTTGTAGAAGGAAGAGAATGGCCTTTCAGAAGATGAGGTCGGCTATTGGAAAAGGCACTTAAATAGACATGTTATTCTGTTTTTCCTCTTCTTCTTTGCCATCGTTTGGCCTTTCTGCTTGCCTTAACTTTGGCTATGGTTATAAGATGCGCCAGTAGCATTTGAACCAGTATAATCTAGTCTTCTGTGTGACTTACATTGCACAAAACATGTTTCTGAGCAAACTGTCTTATATTCTAGTTGACTTTCAAAATGTTTGGGTCATGTATCTTAGTATTTGGTATCAGTGTTTTAATAATAGCATTCCTCCTCTTCCAGCATTGTTCGGAAAACACATTTGCAACTATAATTAATACTTTCTAGGTGCTTTACTCTAGGTCTTACCAATAAAACAATGAAGGACTAAGGACGACATGATAGCAGTGTTCCAATATGTAAAGGGCTGCAACAAAGAAGAGGGTGTCAACCTGTTCTCCCAAGCACTTGAAGGCAGGACAAGAAGCAATGGATAGAAACTAATCAAGGAGAGAAGCAACTTAAAAATAAGGAGAATTTTCCTGACTGTGAGAACAATTAATCAGTGGAACAACCTTCCTTCAGATGTTGTGGGTGCTCCAACGCTGGACAGCCATTTGTCTGAAATGTCATAGGGCCGTGGTGGCGAACCTATGGCATGCGTGCCACAGGTGGCATGCAGAGCCCTCTCTGTGGGCACACGCGCCGTTGCCGGAGTCCTAGGTCTGCAGCGGGGTTTTATAAAACCTTTTCGCTTTAGGCCTCCACAGCCATGTGCAAAAAAAAAAAGTTTCAATCAATCAATCAACTTCTCGCAGGAAAAAAAAGATCTCGCAAAGTTGAAATTGATTGATTGAACTTTTTTGTCCCACCCAGTCTGCCGTTACCACTGCAGCCACGCCCACCCAATGGGCCACGCCCACCTGGCATCCGATGATACATAAGTGGGTTTGGGGCTGCAGTTTGGGCACTCAGTCTCTAAAAGGTTCACCATCACTGAAATAGGATTTCCTGCCTGAGTAGCGGGTTGGACTACAAGACCACCAAGGTTCCTTCTTTTTCAGGTGTGTTAGAATTCCCACCAGTAGCTCCAACAGTTCTGGAGAACAGGCTGCAAGGATGGAGCAGATACTTGTCCTGTGCCCTTTGCTATATAGCAATGGAGCAGACCATAATTGTGACAGCATAGTCTAACTTTGATTATTAGGAAATCTTAAGGACTGATGTCAGTGTTCCATCAAACGGGTAGCCCAAAACAATGAAGTAACTTTTGAGATTATATTTTAATTTATTGGTTCAGCTTCCTCGTATGGAAAATATTGCTCTGTTTGATCGTTTCAAATCCTGCCCTGAAGCATGACTGATATACTGTGAGAAATTATCAGATTATAAATCAAACTGCTTCAAAATATTGGCTCTTACTGCGAGGGGCATTATTACTTAATGTTTTTCTTCAGACCGCAAAATATCTTATTGTGGTACTGCTTTCAGCTTTTTGCATAGTCTTAAGGAAGAGGCAGAAACTCCCCTATTTCTGTCATTCCTGAAAGATGACAATCGTTTTTCAGACACCAGGGACGAGCGGAACAGAAAGTAAATATAGATGATAGGCGAAGTACAGAGTTCCTCAGCTGTCTCATCTAACCAGAGGCTAGCCCTTCAGATGCTGTTAATAGTTCAAGAATAAAAAGGAAAAATAAAAAATTCACTGCCGTGCCTCTTAAAAGTCAGGCACTGAGCTCATTATTGTTTGATGGAGAACAGGATACAGGCAAGCTGCAGGCAGGAGCCATTATGGAGAAGGCTTGTCTGCAGAACATGCAGGGAAGCTTCTTGGAGTTTTCATCTGGTTGCTCATCCAAGAATTGCTTCTGGCCGCCAAAAGGGCCAAATGATATCCAGTCTCCAGAAAATATTCTCAATAGGAAGACAAAAGCCGCTTGTTTTCAATGTGTCACTTTAATAGCAATCCATTTCTGCAGCTTTTTTACCTCCATTAAATAGAGATGTCATAAGCATTTACAGGTAGCCTTGATTTACAACCACAATTGGGATCGGCAACTCTGTTGTTAAACAAAGCAGCCGCTAAGTGAAACTACAACTGTTTTTATATGATCTCACTTCAGCTGGGAAGTGGGTTGAATTGTTGCTAGGAGTTCCACTCTATCCTGGTCACATGGCCCCAAGCAGAGCATGCGCACCATGCGTTGCGCTTCTCAGTGCATGCATACATATATTCTACAGGTAGTCCTCAACTTATAACAGTTCATTTAGTGACTGAAGTTATAACGCCACTGAAAAATTGACATATGACCATTGTTTTACACTTACAACTATTGCAACATCCCTATGGTCTTGTAATCAAAACTTAGATGCTTGGCAACTGACTCATATTTATGACGGTTGCAGCGTCACATGGCCATGTGATCCCCTTTTGTGACCTTCTGACACACAAAGTCAGTGGGGAAGCCAGATTCACTCAACAACCATGTTACTAATTTAAGAATTGCAGTGATTCACTTAACAACTGTGGCAAGAAAAGTCATAAAACGGGGCAAAACTCACTTAACAAATGTCTTACTTAGGGACGTAAATTTGAGGCTGAGTTTTGGTCGTACATCGAGGACCACCTTTATTAGGGAAGGGCAAAAAAACTCACACAGATGAAACACATTACTTTGCTACACAGAAGAAAATATGGAGCATTTGTGGCCACTGGTTATGCTGTTGATAGTTGTTGAGTTTTTATATATATACCGGTATATTTATACCTTAGCTACATATTGTGTAATATGGAGTGGTTTTTTATATTCTTTTCTGTTCTGGTATTGTTTTAAATTGCTGTAAGACACCCAGAGTCTTGTATCTGAGACGGATGGCTATCTAAGTTGAATAAATAAGTACATTAACACTAAAGGTAGAAATAATTTTGAAAGTCATGCTCTGCATCTTTTCCCTATCTTAAACAAAGTCTGAATGTATTTTATTTTATTTTTAAATCAAAAAGAGCCCCCCCTAAAAGAGGCAGATCCTCTCCTCTTATAAATGTTTGGACAAAATTACACGATTCTTAGCAGCAGTATAAGACAGTGACTTTAGGGTCTGGCAGTTTGAAAGGAAATTGGAACAGGCTGAGCTGCAGATGTCTGGGCAGGAGTTCGGTCTTAGCGCTTATCAGAGCAAACATGCAACCCCCTTGTGCAATCATGTGTTGACTCAATCTCATCGATTTAAAGGTCAGTGCGAATGTTGTACTCAATCCTTTCACTTCTCCGTTCCAATTAAATCTGTTAAAAGTGCTTTTTGCTAGTTTGATGAAAAATCATTTGGAGAAAAGGTTTGTAGTCAACTTCAAATGGCTTGATACAGTATTCTCCTGCAGATGTTTGACAGTTGTAAGAATAGAAGCATTTTAGTTTTTCTAGGTTGGCTTTTTTTAATGAAGAATTTGCATGTCAAAATTCTTATAATCAAAGAACTTGATTATAAGAATTCCTTCTCTTTTCTCCAAACCCTTGCAAACATTTTCTAACAAAGCAGCTTATGCCTTTCATTACCACTACATTGCTGATAGAAATACCAGTTTTATAGACATAACATTTCAGGTCTTCAGACGTTCATTGTTCCGACCTACTTGGACTGCATATGAAACCCAGTTAATAATACCTGTCAGCTTAAATAAACTGTTGGGGTTTCAAAGCATAGTAGAGGGGAAAGTATTACGAAGAATTTGGCATTTGTTTTAGAAAAACAAACAAACAGAAGACAAGCATGTTGTTGTCATTCAACATTCCCAAATACCTTCCTAGACTTTTAGTCATATTTCATAAAAAACATTTCTACCTCTTCCCTCCTGCCATTTCTTCCTATTTTTGGAAAATGTGTGGATGTCTTCAGCCTTTTTTAATCTGGCATTCTCTAGAACAGGGCTTTTCAACCTTTTCACCCATTGTACCACTGTGATATTCCCCTCTTTTCTAGGATGGTCGCATGCCACCTGCCAGGTGCCAATGTACCACAGGTGTTACCCATACCACTGGTTGAAAAGCCTTGCTCTAGAAATCTTAGATGATGACTCCCACCACCTCCCACCTCTATAACCAAACCTATCAACCAATTTCATGCATCTGACAAAATGAGTTTTGGCTTCCAAAAGCTCATGCCATAGTTAATTAGCCTTTTCCCATGCCATAATTATATTTGCAAATTGACAAGGTGCATATCATCATAGCATCCTGATGCTATGCAAGCTGTAAAAGTCCTGCTGAGCTCAACAGGAACAGGCATAAGATTGCAGTTGTAATGACTTAACCTTTTAGACCAGCCATATGAACTGACAGCAATTTCCATTCTGTCCACTGTCCACTGATGCAAGAAAGTTAATGCATAGCGTAACTACTGTGTTGACTTTTGATGAAAATCGAACCCAAATCTAGTTCTGATTGAGAGATATTGTTTGATAAGAGCAACCTATCAGACTGGAATTGGAAAGCCTTCTTTTAAAATTTCACTTAGCCAGGGGCCACACCGGTGACTTTGGGGAAGTTACAAACTCTCATAGAGATTTACAATACAAGACAATGTAGAGACTGCATGGGTGGTTTTTAATGAAAAGCAGGACATAAGTCTTGTCATGGCCAGGTAGTCCTCAGCGTACAACCACAATTGAGTGCCAAATTTATGTTGTTAAGTGAGAACTTTGTTAAGTGTGTTTTGCTGCATTTTACTTTTCTCGCCACATTTGTTAAGTGAATCTCTGCATTTCTTAAATTAATAACACAGTTGTTAAGTGAATATGGATTCCCCATTGAGTTTGCATGTCAGAAAGTTGCAAAAGGGGATCACATGACTCCGGGATGCAGCAACCATCATAAATATGATTCAGTTGTCAAGCATCTGAATGAAAATCATGTGACCATGAGGATGCTGCAACGTTCATAAGTGTGAAAAATAGCCACTTTTTTCTGTGCCGTTTTAACTTTGAATGGTCACTAAATGAACTGTTGTAAATCAAGGACTACCTGTACTTCCATATTACCACCTAGCGGTCAGCTGGAGGTTTGCAGTTCAGCCTTAGTAGAGCTGCTAGCTTCATTTTCATTTTGGTTCATAGCTTAGCAAATTGTTAGAATCTAGTCATGAGTGGGGAAAAGAGACATGACATCATTGCCCAGAGGATGCATATTATAAATTGTATCATTTGAATGATGGCATCATGACACTTGCCATTTCAGTGAAATTGAACTTTCGGTGATGCCTATGAAACCAGCCAACTGCATAGAGTTCAATAAAATGTGGAAAAATAAAATTTTTCCAAGCATCAAATTTTGGCTAATGCTGATTACTGAGTCTGGTGGGCTACAAATTAGGCAGTTCTGGGCTACAGAGTATGCTGAGTTTTTATTGTGGAATCCTTGGTGCTCTCTGAGCTTGGTTGTTTGCTTGCAGATGTTTTATTCCCCAAGTAAATACTATCATCAGTATGAGTGATAGATAGTGGGGTTTAGCCCCTCATATACAATATCTTGCCCTGTCAGTTTTGGTTGGGGTGTGGGTTTTTTTCTTGCTACTTCTTTGATTAGGATATTGTTTTCTGCTTGTTTGCCTGCTCTTGAATCCCTGCTAACCTGGGTATTGGCAGCTGGAGAGTAAATACTACTACTACTACTACTACTACTACTACTACTACTACTACTACTAATAATAATAATAATAATAATAATAATAATAATAATAATAAAAAAGTTGGAAGGGACCTTGGAGCACTGATGATGTTAGGTAATGAAATGTCTGCAAGCAAGCCCAGAGAACACCAAAGAGTCAACCTTTACAAATATTCTCTTCTCTTGATCTTCTACTGTTTTAGATATGGATTACTTCAGTACAGTTTTGCAAATGAAGGAGACCCAATTGAGAGGGATGGTGTTGCAGCTACCAATTCAACAAATCTCACTGTAGTCATAGAATCTGAAACATGAAATCTGGATTTCCTGTGCTACATCACAGGACTTCCCAAACATGGTGCCCTCCAAATAGGTTAAACCAGTGATGGTGATCCTTTTAGAGACCGAGTGCCGAAACTGCAGCCCAAAACCCACTTATGTGTCATTGGATGCCAGGTGGGCATGACCCATTGGGTGGCCGTGGCCCATTGGGTGGGCATGGCTGCGGTGGTAACGGCAAACTGGATGGGACTAAAAAGTTCAATCAATCAATTCCAACTTTACAAGATCTTTTTTTTTCCTGCGAGAAGTTGATTGATTGATTGATTGAAACTTTTTTTTTCACACGGCTGCGGAGGCCTAAAGCAAAAAGGTTTTATAAAACCCCGCTGCAGACCTAGGACTCGGGCAACAGCGCGTGTGCCCACAGAGAGGGCTCTGTGTACCACCTGTAGCACACATGCCATAGGTTCGCCACCACAGGGTTAGACTGTACCAATAAAGCTTAGACTGTAATCCTCACAATCTCTGTCTAATGCTGTCTGGAATTGATGTGAGTTTTAGTTCTAAGACATTTGTAGAGTAACAGATTGAGAAAAGCTGTCCCATTGCATTTCCACATTCAAATCTGTCAGCATATCTCACATTGCTGTCAGATAAAATCTGTATCCTATTCATTTGCCAAATCTGAATGGTAACCAAGTTGTCTAAACTGGCTAAGCTATCATACATGTAGCCCAGGCTGTTTGCAAATATCACCCTTACATACCTTTCCCATTTTTTACAGGAATTAAAACAGCTAAGTATCAAGGGCAGAGCTTTTTCTTCTGTATTTCTGAGTTCAGTGATCTCTTACAAAAAGGAAAATCTGTGATTGACAGTCCCGGGGACCCTGCAACAATCTAAAATAGTCAAAGTTGGGTAATTAGCACTTATAGAATCTCAGATGAATAGCATATAATTTGATATGATTAAAATCAAATTAGCCAAGCACAACAAGAGAATAGAGAGGCACGTATGCAGGATGCATACAGAATTTATGAATTGCTTCAACTGAAAAATTCCTCATTCATTCTCAGGTTTTTGCCTGTTTGATATATTTCTTGCAAATATTTTATAGAATATTGATTTTTTTAAAAAGGTGCAAGTCATATTGATGATAAATTAGAAATAAAGGTAAAGGTAAAGGTTCCCCCGCACATGCGTGCTAGTCGTTTCCGACTCTAGGGGCCAGTGCTCATCTCCATTTCAAAGCCGAAGAGTCAGCGCTTGTCTGAGGACGTCTCCGTGGTCATGTGGCCAGCATGACTAGACGCCAAAGGCGCACGGAATGCTGTTACCTTCCCACCATAGTGGTCCCTATTTTTCTACTTGCATTTTTACGTGCTTTCCAACTGCTAGGTTGGCAGAAGCTGGGACGAGTAACAGGCGCTCACTCTGCTATGCGGCACTCGGGATTCAACCCGCCAAACTGCCGACCTTCTGATCGACAAGCTCAGTGTCCTAACCCACTGAGCAACCGTGTCCCTTAAATTAGAAATAGTAATAGACAAATATGCCAAAGCAAAATTTCAGGATTAGGGGAAATTCAAGGCCATTTACACATTGGACTACAAGTTGAAATGTCCATTTCTGATATTTGATTGTCTATAATATATACAATATTCTCATCTCTGTACACTTTTGTATGTGAATCACGAGATTTTAGCCAATGCATCCTGTGCACATTTCTAAAATTATGTGAACAAAGCATAATTTCCATTCAGATGGTGCACACATAGTCTAAAAAGCATCATTTGAGAACAAAAATGGGTAGCATTGATTGCCCAGGGGATGAGAAAAATGTTGGGGACCAAAGAGGACAGAAACACTGGTGGCAGGGCACAAAAACTATCTGTGGCTTATAGATTCCTGCATCTACTAACCTTTGGAAAAGCATTTGATTATATAAGTATAATTGACCAGGTTATTTGTTTATAGAATAACAGAGTTGGAAGGGACCTTGGAGATCTTCTAGTTCAACCCCCTGCTCAGGCAAGAAACCCTATACCAGAGGTCCCCAACCCCTACTCATGCCAGCAGGCAGAGATGGTGCATTATGATATGATAGGCCAATGTATAATAAAATCTCCAACCATTTCATATAATATAGTGTGCTCCAAATGCCACAAAGTCAGATTCAAAAGAAATTCTCAAGCACACTGAGAATAAAGTAGAGAAAATGAAGCCTCTTTTACAGAAGAGGAAAGGTTTTGAGATATTGCAAGGTAGATTTCAACAAGACATTATATAAGTACAGATAAGAGCAACAGAGATGATTAGGGGACTGGATGCTAAAACATATAAAGGAACGGTTGCTGAAATTGGGTATGTCTAGTTTAATGAAGAGAAGGACGAGGGATGACATGATAGCAATGTTCCAATATCTCAGGGGTTGCCACAAAGAAGAGGGAGTCAAGCTGTTCTCCAAAGCACCTGAAGGCAGGACAAGAAAGCAACGGATGGAAACTAACCAAGGAGAGAAGCAACCTAGAACTAAGGAGAATTTTCCTGACAGTGAGAACAATTAATCAGTGGAACAACCTGTCTCCAAAGGTTGTGGGTGCTCCAACACTGGAATTTTTTAAGAACAGACTGGACAGCCATTTGTCTGAAATGGTATGGGGTTTCCTGCCTGAGCAGGGGGTTGGACTAGAACACAGGTCTGCAACCCGCGGCTCCGGAGCCGCATGCGGCTCTTTCAGGCATCTCCTGCGGCTCCCAGTCCTCTGCCATGTGCAGTCCAAAAAAAAAGTGGGACTAAAAAAGTTCAACCAATCAATTCAAATATGCAGGGTAGGTGCATATCTCGCCTTGGCTCCACTCTTCAGTCAAACCCTGTTCTGCGCATGTGCGCATGTACGCGCATGTGCACACATTTTTTGCGGCTCCCAGTTTTTCCTTTTGTAAGGAAACTGGTTCCGAGTGGCTCTTTCACTGTTTCAGGTTGCTGACCCCTGGACTAGAACCTCAAAGGTCCCTTCCAATTTTATCATCATCATCATCATTGTCGTTGTCATCATCATCATTGTTATTGTTATTGTTACTATGGTGCCCTGACAAAGCGATCCTTTGGAGCAGGGGTCCCCAACCCCAGTCCGTGGACCAGCATCGGGACTTGAGCATGCCAGCAACCGGGCCTCACAAACAAGCAAAGCCCCATCTGGTAGCGTGTGAAACCATCACCCCTTCCAGTCCACGGAAAAACCTTTCTCTATGGAACCAGTCCCCAGTCTCAAAAGGTTGGGAGCTGTTGCTTTGGGGCATCCGTATTTACTCTCTTATTCCTAAGCTTTTCAGTTTCAATATTGCAGCCACACACACTCACATACACATAAACACTAAAAGAATTCGAGATTGGCTGAGATGAGTAAGGATGAAGTCATGTTTTTACATAGCTTTAAAATTTTCTTCCACAGTATTTTAAGAAATAACTACTCCTCTCTCCACACACATACACACAAAAAGGAGGGCATTTGCAAGGTTTCCATGGCAGCTGATTCCTGGTCTCAGAGTAGGGAGCTATGATTGGAGATAATTAAAGGAAGAAAAGAAAAAACTCAAAATATATCTTTTAAAAGCATCCTTCAGATTCCAGATATCACCCATCCCGTCCATCCCAATTCTAGACTCTGCTTTGAGTTTTTGCTCTCCTTATCTTCAGCAGCATTTTTGCTTATATATTGGCACTCCTATTGGTGACTGCAGTTTAAAACTGGGGTTGACAGCTTTTGGGGCCAGACATTCTGCTTTATCCTTGTGAAAAAAGATTTTTTTTAAAAATATCAGAATTTTTTAAAACCTGAACTGGTATGCATATAAAATCAGTTAAAATTCATTTGTAACATCTTAGAAAGACATTTCACCTCTTTAGGTATAATGGCAAATCTCCCTGTCAAATAGTAACAGAAAATCGCTGAATTTCAGCAGCAATTGAGAAAGAGGTCCATGGAGTCCATCAGACATTAGGAAATGTATGCAGTCCGTACACCATGCTTATTATTTATTTATTTATTTGTTTGTTTGTTTGTTTGTTAGAAATGCTTCTCTCTCCTCTCTTCCATTATAACTCTTAAGTAACTTACAGCAAAATGTACTTTACAGTATTTCAAAAATTATCAAAATTAGTGAATATATAAATTAATAAGAACACAACGTAGTCCTAATATTATCACAACATGGTAATATATTATAATACTAGAGCAGCCAGATTCATCCCAAGTGAGGTATATCTTCCATTCCTGTCTCTGTCTCCAAATATGCATTTAAAGAGCCAAGTTTCAGTAGCTTCCTAAATAAGCCCTGCCTGTTAAGAAATTCTGCCTGGCTGGGTCAAGGAGAAGAGCCTTTTCTGCTGTAGCCTTGCCCTCTGGAACGTTCTGCAAATGGAGATGAGAAGGCTAGCATTTAAAGTCATGGGGAGAACTTTAAGATCAGTGATGAAACATCTGCTTTGTGTGCAAAAGGATGACATAAAATATTGGGAAATCTAAAATAAGTGGAAAAACTATGAAATAGGAATATTGCACTAGAGAGATTGAGAATTAGTATCTTCCTTCCTTCCTTCCTTCCTTCCTTCCTTCCTTCCTTCCTTCCTTCCTTCCTTCCTTCCTTCCTTCCTTCCTTCCTTCCTTCCTTCCCTCCCTCCCTCCCTCCCTCCCTCCCTCCCTCCCCTGTAGTTTATTTTTTCTAGCTTCTTAGAGATATAAACCATTAGCTAACTCTGAAAAATAACAGAAAGTCCCATCACTCATTCTCAGTGTGTCTGAATTGTGGTACGGTGGTCAGATGGGAACTCTGGGTCCTTTGCGTAAGGCTTCGATCCTAGATAATCTCTACTTTTTTTTAAGGGAAAAAAAAGATCAGGTACTGATGCTGGTGAAAGAGCTTTTTCTAAGACACTGGAGGTCACCAACACCAGAGTTGTTATCAATGTGGAAAATAGGTAGATACTTAGACCAGATATTAAGCTGCTTCGTGGTACTCCCATATTTATGAATGAATATGTTAAACTAAATGAAAAGTTGGTCTTCTAAGAATAGGAAAAAGAGAGAGATTATCCCATTCTTTGACAATTCTGTTGGCTTTTCCATTCCAAACACCCTAGGGCAGGGGTAGGCAACCTCGGCTCTTTTATGACTCATGGACTTCAACTCCCAGAATTCCTGAGTCAGCTGACTCAGGAATTCTGGGAGTTGAAGTCCATGAGTCATAAAAGAGCCGAGGTTGCCTACCCCTGCCCTAGGCAGATCTCTACTGGGGAAAAATGGTTATCCTGGAAAGATAATCCAGAAAAAATATTATCTACTGGCAATCGCTAGCCATTAAATGTTTTTGGCAGCAGTTCCCAGACTCCAGTTTTCCAGGGAAAACTGTAAGCAGATCCTGAGCTAACAAGGGGCTCATATTCAGGAAGAACTGAAGCCCATCACCTACCTATATTAAAGAATTTAGTATATGAATAAGTATTAGTATTATATCATGTATTACTAATTAGGTTATTTAGTTATTTAGTTATGTTAAGAGGAGTTAAAGTGCGATAGAATTTATAGTGTCTTTTTTTAGTTCGTTAGCATATTTTAGCTTAAGTTGGTTAAAGTTTATACCCTGTATTCAGCTCTGGGAAGTCAGGGGGGGAGGGAGGGGAAGTGGGAGGGAGGGGGAGGGAGGGAGTTTACGTTTTTAAAAATGTATTTTAAAACTTTTCAATAAAAAAAAAAGAATTGCAATTCTTTGTCCTCAACATCTTCATCTCAGTGAGCACAAGCAAACTTCCCTTTATAAAGAGGAGCTTTGTAAATCTGTATAGAGCTTCCCTACAAGGGACTTCCAGTCACTTTGTAGGTTATGAGCATTTCTCTCTCTCTCTTGTAAGTACTTGTAATATGCAGACATTACAGTTGGCATGTCACGCTGGTGATTGGGTCAGAAGGCTGAATGTCACTAGTGCTTTGCTTTTGTAGTAACCAGACAGCAAGCCCTTAATAGTATGTAACTAAAGTGTACCTTAAGGGGATGCATTGAAAAACAGAGCGTTCACCCGGTAGTTAGCTGAGTAAAAGACATTGTCTCTTTCTCCATTTTCCTCCGTTTCCCTTCCTTTCAGACTTCATATCAAGACAATTTCAGTTATTCACAGTGATTCTATATCATTGTTTATTAAGCAGGCAGCCTGCATTTTCTGCATGCAATTTGGTATGCATGATTTGAGATAATTTGTCAGTCTAGCTGATGTCTAGCAGTCATCAGGAATTAAAACTAAAAGGGAAAGCATCCAGCATGAGGCAGCAACAATGAATTACTAAAGGTCACTGGAGCATCTTTGTTCATTCATGATTCATTAAAGTAGCCCATATGGAATTCTTTTTATTTTTAATACTGCAGCTAACTGGATAGTCTTCTATATTTGTCTTTTGCTTCATAAAAACATGAAAACCCATAGCACACTGAGCCACAAAGCAGCCAATCACTTTTTAAGTTATTGGGTGGTGCAAACTCAGCCTACATGTTTAATTTATGATTCAGCATGTTGGCCTGAATGTAAAAAAATCAGTTATTGAATGGACTATGGATTGGTGAATCATGGATAAGCATCTTGTGTGAACATGATCCTCAGTTGTTGATTTAGCTGAAGCAAGTAATAATCTTCAGATCCAAATAAGCAAAAGCAAAGCTGTAGTTATCCAAAGTTTGTTTCCTTATTAAACTGTAGAAGAAGAACAAATATGCATCCTTGTTGCAATTATTTGTTAATGATGTATCTTTATGCAAGCTGTTGAACAACTCAGCAAAACATAGATATTTTGGATCATTCCTGGAACGCTGTTTGCTTAATATATGCACATATATACATACTCAGATTTTAATGCTTTTGAATATTTTAATCCATTCATCCATGGACACAATGTATATCAAACAAATAACAAAAACTAAAATGCATAAGTCAGATTGAGTTAGGTGTTTTATAAATCTGTAAAATGAAAGGTGATATGTTGTTAGCCCTGCTCTCAAATTGCATTTGAACAAGAAGACATATTACTAGCAAAATTGGAGTGAGTAACTACTTTTTAAAAAGAGGCAGCAGTGGTGATTTGAGGTAAGGTTGGAGCTGGAAGTTAGGAAATGCTTTTATTCCAAAATTCTATTAAATTTCTTTTGTTATTTCATTTGTCCAAATGCATCAATGTATGATGTTGAAGGGACGCGGTGGCTCAGTGTGTTAGGATGCTGAGCTTGTCGATCAGAAGGTCGGCAGTTTGGTGGGTCGAATCCCGAGTGCAGCGTAGCAGCGTGAGCGCCTGTTACTTGTCCCAGCTTCTGCCAACCTAGCAGTTCGAAAGCAGGTAAAAATGCAAGTAGAAAAATAGGGACCACTATGGTGGGAAGGTAACAGCATTCTGTGCATCTTTGGTGTCTAGTCATGCCAGCCACATGACCACAGAGATGTCCTCGGACAAGCGCTGACTCTTCGGCTTTGAAATGGCCCCTAGAGTTGGAAACGACTAGCACACATGTGTGGGGAACCTTTACCTTTACCTTATATGATATTGACAAAGAACAGGCCCCATGTTGGTAGGAATAGTAGTCAACTCAAAAAGATAATTAATGAGGGAATAACAGGATAAACAAAAGAGCATTTACATGCCTTCAAAACCATTTGATTCTTGGCAACTGCCCTGGCATCTCCCTGCAGTTTCTGGGCAACATTTTCAGAAGTGGTTTGCCATTGCCTTCTTCCTAGGGCTGAGAGAGAGTGACTGTCTACCTTTATGCCTAAGGCAGAACTGGAAGTCGCAATCTTACAGGTTTTTAACCCGGTGCCTTTAACCAGTACACCAAAATGGTGCTCTCAATTATGTATACCCAAACTAAATAGGATATGAAAGGATTAAAAAGAGTTTGTGAGACACTTCCTCACCCTTAGTTGTACCTCACCCAAACAAGTGTTAGGGGTAAAGAAAAGAATGAGACTTCAAGAGAGGTAGGTAATCAAAGGAACAGGGGGTAAGGCTATACAAAATGAAGATTAATCCTCAGAAAAAAAGTTAATTTGGAAGGAAATTGGCCATGTTTTGAGCATATAGAAAATAAAAACCAAATGCCAACATCAATTTCTCTGGAGTCATTCATTCCACCTGGAGATCTGAGTTATATCAGAGGGTCCTAGAAAATTTCACCCCGCAACTTGGGTGAACTTAATGTCTATAGAGATTCTCAGTTATCCAGGCTATGGTTGTCCCAAAGGTGCTTTTTCAAAAGGCAACTGGACTTTGTTTTTCCTTGAAGATGTTTCACTTCTCATCCAAGAAACTTCTTCAGTTCTGAAAAAGGAGAACAGAAGAAGCTTCTTGGATGAGAAGTGAAATGTCTTCAAGGAAAAACAAAGTCCAGTTGCCTTTTGAAAAAGCACCTTTGGGATTGGGTGGACTTATTATTATTTTTTCTATAGCCAGCGGCTTATCCTTGGGAGAGAAAGAACAAAAACCTTCAGCCAAACTTTCCCAAATTATTTAATCTCATGGGGACAGAAGTAGTGTTTGGTCTAGAATTTAACCAATTGACCTTCATAAGCTTTCTTACTAAAGGCATAAAGGATTCACTTCTACCTCAGTTGTATGTGCATTCTAATTTAAGGAGGATTTTTAGAAACTGCATTAGTACTAGGCAACGTGTTCTAGGGGTTAGAAATTTCTTTACTCGATATTTATATTCTGGCTTTCCTCCAAGAACTCAGTGTGAGGTACATAGTGAACCTCCACAGCAACAACCCTGAGATTCAGCTAAGAGAAAGAATGGCTAAAAATCACTTCATGAACTTCTAGGGCAGAGAGTAAACTTCAGCCTGGGTCTCCGTGTCACAGTCCCACAGTACTGGAATATAATGGCTTTCTTATCCAAAACATTTTACTTTTAAATAGTTATTTTCTGCTATGCCCAACAAGTTATCAGAGCAAAAGTAGCTCATCATAATCTGCAGATATGTAAAGCCAAGTAAAAACCAAAATGTATACATTGCTACTAAAACGTGTGATTTCTCAGTATCTCAATCTATAATTAATGTCCCAAGGGAGCATATGCATATTGCCAAATATAGGATAAATATGGAAAGTTCCCACTTAGGGTGCATTTTAAAGTCTTGACTTCAGTCAGTTAGATTTCATGTTTTATTTAAATGAATTTCTTTGTTTGGGTTTGGAGAAGATTGCTTCTACAGTCCCAAACACTGCTTCAGCCCAACTTAGATTTCACTCATTATTTAGACATACAGTACTGTATATCTTAGTTTGGGCTTGTGGAGAACAACTGTCAGAGTGCCAAATAATGTCTTGTTCAGGTTAGTTCTACCCCTTGAAGATAAAATGCACCCTGAGTATATTGTGCTTAGCGCAATGCATTGCAGGAACTACAATCTTATTTATAATCCTTATACAAGGACAGATATGTAGTGTATAACTTCTGCATCAGTTTTGTGAAATCACAAACTGTCACTTTTAGCCATAGGCCAATTTAATTTCTAGAGATGTCTATGTAAAGAGCAACTGAAGTAAAGTTGCTAGATGTCAAATACTGATGTTTGAATATCAAGGATTCAGGAAACATCTAGAAAATATTCAATATCAGAGTTTGTATTTTCAAAAACATCAGGAGGCAGGGGAGACAGACTGTCCTTTAAAACTTGTCTCTAGTGGCATGGTTTTAAAGTGTTCTGTGTGATTGGTGGTATGGCTGACAGACCATCTGGGTTCATAAATATCTCTCTGAAGCCTCTCCATGAACAATGTGTCAAGCATCATTGACTACCTCCTTCACTATGTCTGATTTTCATACCCAGTGGGACAAAGAGGCAAAATCAATGAATTAAGTTTAGGATGAAGTAAGGCATGGATTTGAATCCTTCCCCCTCCCCCACCCCTTCAACACTCTGACCCTATTCTGTTTGCTTGATTGGCTCACACAATCATTTGCATGAGAAAGCACATTTGAAATAAAACCTGTAGTCTGCAGAGATCCTAAGACAGTAATATTTATAAATTACTTCCTGTCACTGTCTCTTCCAGTCATCACGTCTCTAGGCTGTTTCAGGAACTGTTGTAGTCCAGGTTTTCTTGTGTCTCTGTGTGTTGGATATGGAGAAATATTTTAATGGACACTAGTAGCCTTGATAAAACCATTTTCTTTTGTAACATCTTTCTTGCTATGCAGCCTTAGTCATTTCTCTGCTGGATTAAAAGTCTCCACTCCATAACAATTAGCTGCTACTATGAGGTGGGCATTTAATATTTAATATTATTATCCTGTGAACATCTTCTTGAATTATTGTCAGTCCTTCAAGGTAGACTACACTAAGAAACAATGCTATATAGATCTTTAATCTTGCGGTGAATTAGTAAGGAGCTTCTGTGAGAGGTTTTCTCAAGTTGGCCCAATCTTAGACCATTTTTATCTCCTTTTGCTTTGGTAACAGTTCTTTCTCCTTTCCCAGAAGGCCATCTTCTGTGCCTTCTAGAAGTGCAGTATGGCTTATTGAACTCAATGGGACTTATTACAGCTGCTGAATGTACTGTAGTTTTGAAATTAATATTTTATTAATTTCCAGGCTCTGTGAGATAGTTCATAGTTTCTTGAAACATGCCAAATACCATTTACCAGTAAATGTATAGCATATCAGTTCTTTTGCTGCATGAGCTTCCAGTTTAACAGCAAAACAAAAGCAAAGGAGAGATTTGTAGCAGTTTAAAGATTATCAGAGTTTAGGACACAATTCTGTACATATATACAATATCTGAGAGTAAATTCACTGAACTCAATTTTTTCAGAAGACAGTATTGCTCTGATATAATTATGCCAGCATAATAAAAAAAATACATTATGTCGGTGTTTCTCAACCTTGGCTGCTTGAAGATGCATGGAGATTTCAGACAGATGGAAAAATTTGCACATACAGACCCAGAGCAATCTCCTTATCTAATACTGAAATATTCTGCTTTATCCAAATCAAAACATAAGAAGAATTTTGTATGGTGGCAGCTTTGGCACAGCCAGTAGAGAGAGAAATAAAATATTTCTAAGCTCTACGTAGACATCTCACTCTTCTCTATTTACCTCATAAATAAATGTTTTTTTCTCCTGGATAGAGCAGAGATTCCTTAGCAATTTGCTCCCTCTTTTTACCTCAGAATATCCCTCAGTTGAATAGGGAAGACTCATCTGTGATTCAGAAAAACACTTTAGGCCTATCTTTAGAACAGAATTGTGCACGACTTGCATTAGCAATATCCATGCATGCAGGAGATGTAAATTGTGAGGAGCCATATTTTCCAGTTGTATCTATGGACGAGAGAGAAACATAGCATAGGTCCTTTACCTGCAAAAGAGCCCCTTTTTGCTGTGCTCTTGTGTGTTTGCAGGTTATCAGTCTATCTCACACTCTTCTTTTTTCCTCCTGCTCTAGAGTTGGCGGGTGTTCTGGTTGAGTTACAGTATGTTCCTCTGGCAAGAGTCAGAGCTGTGTCCTTTTGACCAATTTCTAAAAAGGAATTATTTATGTCTCCTGCATATTTGTGGGATCAACTGCCAAAAATGGCAAGCAGCAATGGGGCGTGCTGATAGCACTAGCAATGGAGAGAAAGAGTCATGGCTTGTGACCAGCAAACAAACAACACACAAGCTAACCATATCTCCCAATTCTCTTGTTTTAAAAAAATGGGAGGGGGAAATCCCATCCACTCTGTGATTTGAAGAAAAAAAGACAATGAAAAGGCCACAAGAAACTTGATAGCGGGAAGCTTCTTCCTGGATTTTTCCCCCCACTGCCTCAAAATAATGTTTAAAAGATTTCTGACCTTTTGTTGTCACAGAAATAAGACTTTCCCAACTATTATGTAACAGGCATAATATCTCAACAAGTACTATATCAATTTAATTTCCAAGAGATTATTAACAAGAATTAGAAAACAAAGATTCATTCTCTGCAATAATGCCTAAAGGTAAAGAGAGGGAAAATATATATGACTGCTGATTAAAGTTTATACTTGTCTTCCACAGTCTGAGCATCCTGATATGTAGCCTTCAGTTCCTTAAATTCCCCTGCAAGCATGGCCATTGCCAAGAATTTTAGAAGCTGAAATCCACATTTTAATGCAAGTTAATGGAATTGTCAGGGCTGATGGATGTCATGCTTCACACTACACAGTGAACAAGTCAAGTATTTTGAATTTGCACCAATCTTCTTCTGCATCAGGAATACAGTGGAGAATGGAGAAAAATTTTCTCAAATCACAGAGGCGTGGTAAAATCCTCCTTGGCAAGATGATACAGAGAACCTTTTAGACAATCTAACCGAAGAAAATGCAATTTGTATAAATTTATAGCCAGCAACATTTTTGTTGGCAGTAGCTTGCAGAAGGCTTTGAAAGTGAATGTCTCAGATAATGGAGAATTAGCTTTGAATTGCTTTGTGAGATGCTGAGCTACAGTCTTACATTTACAACAGCTTCCTATATAATTGAGATATTAAAGGAAAAAAACCACAAAAACTTCCCTTCTCCTATATACAGGGTAACCCTAATTTCTAGCAGGATTATTTATTTATTTATACAGGGTAACCCTGATTTCTAGCAGGATTATTTATGTTAAAGGCACTCAACTCATTGTATCTTTAAGTCCCAACTGTCCTTCTCTCAAATAATATATTTATAAATATTCAATTTTGGAGCATAAAATGATAATGCTGTTGATAATAATGTTTAGACCTTTAATTGCAAAGTAAGCACAGAGAGTTAACTCAAGCTGCAAATTAACTGAAGTTTCCCACTATAAGAAACCCAAACCAAAAATATACTCACACAATGGGAGAGCTCATTAGTGCAATATTTTATTTTATTTTACTCCTCAACTCAAAGTATCCAGACTCTTTCCAGTCACAGACTGCAAAAATGCTCAGTAGAGTATGCCTATTGCTCTCTGTAGGATTGCTTGCCCTGTCTTCCTTTATTATTATTTAATTTTTAATTTTTAAAATTGTTCTTCGCTCCAGATGTCATAAATGTTTATTTTTTATATGTTAATTGAATGTTATGTGAAGAAGTCATAGGGCCTTTGGTTTATGAAGATGTGATGGACAATGGTCCATTTTTTTCCTATCTCTTGCATTCCCATAGACCAAAGAGAGAGCAGGCTACTTGGGTTTCTAAATATAGGAGTAAAAGTCATTATGACCTAACTCATAGATTTATGAGGAAGGCTGTTTAAAATAAGTACATAAACTATTTTAAAGACTTACAGTGTAGTAGAAACTATTCATAAAAGTACAGGAATATTAGATCAGTGCTGCATGCAAAAAATCAAAATATTAATAAATATTTATTAATCCAAACAATAACTTGATGGTTGCCGGTTTCCATACTGTCTTGGGTAACACATCAGCAGAAGACTATAGGTATAAGAGCCTTGGTGGAGCAGTGGGCTGATGCCTCCTTAAGTAACACCAGCTGCCTGCAATTAGTGCAGGTTCGCATCCCACCCGGCTCAAGGTTGACTCAGCCTTCCATCCTTCCGAGGTAGGTAAAATGAGGACCCAGATTGTTGGGGGCAATTAAGCTGACTTTGTAATAATGCTGCTTGGGGTGTGTGTGAAAGCCCTAACAAGCAGGCATATACATAGAATGAAGGCTACTGCTAAGCTTGTAAGCCGCCCTGAGTCTTCGGAGAAGGGCGGGATATAAATGTAATAAGAAGAATAAGAAGAATAAGAATAGTATAAGTACTATAGTCTTATGATAATTCAAAGGGAATGACACATATAGTCACCAGAGGGTACAAGTCAGGGAGAATAGTTTATGCTGTTCTAAGTACAGGTAAAAAAAATGTAGTTGTTGGATTAGCCAAAGGTCAGGTAAAAAACTAATATAGGACTTGTAAGGTCTAATTTTTTATAACCCAGAGAAAAGAACTGCTTTGCCTAGTCTTATTTAAACCAACATAGCAGCCTGAAATTTTGCCCCAGTTGGCCTTGCCTTCATCAAAAGACCCCATTTTTCTGAAGATTTTTTTTTTAAAATCACTATTCCACAGACAAGCCTTTCTGAATCTAGCACCCTGCAGATTTCTTAAAGCTGCAACTCCCAGAATTCATAGTCATAATGGTGCAGGAATTCTGGGAGCTCGATTCCCACAAATAAGGAACAAGCTGCCATAAGCAAACAATGGGAAACAGATATCAGTGTATTGTAATGGTAATGAAAGAAAGAATCTTGAATGAAGCCATTTTCTTTAAATAGGAGAACAGAACTACTATTAACCTCTCCATCTTTGAGATTTTGATCTGTAAAGTGCTTTGGGCCTGAAAGTATTGAAATTCATGTGTTATTGAATTGTTATTTGTTAGAGGAATTGATCTTTTTTGCCAACTAAGGTTTCACATCTGATGGTTTTGGTGTCTTAACAGAAATCTGCTTTTCAGCAAGAGGAAAATAAATCAATCTATTCTAAGAAAGTAAAGGACTTTGGCCTGTTATGTGTGATTACTAAGGCTTTCCATCCATTTCTGGTCTCTGTGGGGAAACCTTTTAGCTCTTTCTATTCAACAGTGAAAAAAACATACCTTTTCAATTCAAGAGGCCAAATATGTTAGCTGTCAATTTCATTATTTTTTCTCTCTTTGTTCTAAGACAGGGATGGACAACCTTTTAATGACAAAAGGCCATATTTAATTTTTCGATAGAGCAGAGCTGCAGTAGGTAGAGTGACAATGCAAAGTACAGAGGTCTGTGCCACACACAAGAGCTAGATTAGCATTTTCTAATTTTTCTTGGTTCCTTAGAAATGAGGTTTCTTTTTTTGGTTTTTTTTATTACTGCGCTTATTTGAAAGTTTCTGCTATAATATTCATGCATTTTCTTAATCAAAATGGCAAGAAATCATGCAATCATGTATAAGAAATCCACTAGAAATCCACCTTCGTTCGTTTCGTCGGGACCTTAAAACCTGGTTCTTTGATCTATCTGGCCTGGACTGAGAGGTTTTAAGTTTTTTAACTTTGTTTTAATTTGTTGGGCTATTAATTAATTTAATTCATTTTAATTCTATTTCTATTTCAGCTTTTATATTGTCTTTTAAATTTTGCCCTGTAAACCGCCCTAAGTCCTTCGGGAATAGGGCGGTATATAAAACTAATTAAATAAATAAATAAATAAATAATAAAAAGTACTTGAAGATGGTATGCATGTCTGCAAGCATGAGTTGTTCTCAGTTCAAAAAGATGAGGAAAATATTTTATACAATAATTTTTGAAATTATTGAAAATCTGGCTGCTTTCCAAGGACTTGGGGACAGAGTTGAGGTAGAGCCTCTTTACGTGCTTGTACTCTTTTCTTTTGCATCGTTTTTCTTTGGTTTGTTCTGAACATTGCTCTTCTCATTTGTTGTATTCCTATACAGAAACAGATATTCTATAGTACTGTATATAGTACATAATACATACTATATAGTGCATAGTATACATTATATAGTATGTAAGGTAAAGAAAGGTTCCCCCGCACATGCGTGCTAGTCGTTTCCGACTCTAGGGGCCGGTGCTTATCTCTGTTTCAAAGCCGAAAAGCCAGCGCTTGTCCGAGGACGTCTCCGTGGTCATGTGGCCGGCATGTCTAGACGCCAAAGGCGCACGGAACACTGTTACCTTCCCACCATAGTGGTCCCTATTTTTCTACTTGCATTTTTACCTGCTTTCCAACTGCTAGGTTGGCAGAAGCTAGAATGAGTAACAAGCGCTCACTCTGTTACGCGGCACTCGGGATTCAACCCGGCAAACTGCCGACCTTCTGATCGACAAGCTCAGCATCCTAACCCACTGAGCCACCGCATCCCTTATATAGTATATACTATATGTTGTAATACAGATCAAATTGCCAACATACGCTGGATCATGGAGAAAGCTAGAGAGTTCCAGAAAAAAATCTACTTTTGCTTCATTGACTATGCTAAAGCCTTTGATTGTGTGGATCATAACAAACTGTGGCAAGTTCTTAAAGAGATGGGAGTACCAGGCCATCTTATTTGTCTCTTGAGAAACCTATATGTGAGCCAAGAAGCAACAGTGAGAACTGCACACGGAACCACTGATTGGTTCAAAATTGGAAAAGGAGTCCGGCAAGGCTGTATACTGTCGCCCTGCCTATTTAACTTATATGCAGAGCACATCATGAGAAAGGCAGGGCTAGATGAATCAAAAGTTGGAATTAAGATTGCCGGGAGAAATATCAGCCAGCTAAGATATGCAGATGATACCACTCTAATGGCAGAAAGTGAAGAAGAACTAAAGAGCCTCTTGTTGCAGGTGAAGAAGGAGAGTGCAAAACTTGGGTTGAAACTTAACATTAAGAAAACCAAGATCATGGCATCCGGCCCTCTCAATTCCTGGCAAATAGATGGGGAAGAAATGGAGGCAATGACAGATTTTATTTTCCTGGGCTCCAAGATCACTGCAGATGGGGACTGTAGCCAAGAAATTAAAAGACGCTTGCTCCTGGGGAGGAAAGCCATGGCAAATCTAGACAGCACACTAAAAAGCAGAGACATCACCCTGTCAACAAAAGTGCATATAGTCGAGGCTATGGTCTTCCCAGTTGCAATGTATGGCAGTGAAAGTTGGACCATAAAAAAGGCTGAGCGCCAAAGAATTGAGGCCTTTGAACTATGGTGCTGGAGAAGACTCCTGCGAGTCCCTTGGACTGCAAGGCGATCAAACCGGTCAGTCCTAGAGGAGATCAACCCTGACTGCTATTTAGAAGGCCAGATCCTGAAGCTAAAACTCAAATACTTTGGCCACCTAATGAGAAGGAAGGACTCACTGGAGAAGAGCTTAATGCTGGGAAAGATTGAGGGCAAGAGAAGAAGGGGACGACAGAGAATGAGGTGGCTGGATGGAGTCACTGAAGCAGTAGGCGTGAGCTTAAATGGACTCCAGAAAATGGTAGAGGACAGGAAGGCGTGGAGGACCGTTGTCCATAGGGTCGCGATGGGTCGGACACGACTTCGCAGCTAACAACAACAACATATGTTGTAAACTGCCCAAACAATTCTGGGCAGTTTGCAATGCATGCGCTTGTGCGCACGCACACACACACACACACACACACAATATACAAGTTATATATATTCCTAATAACTTTAAAAATATGGATCCCAGGCATTTTTGTGCTAATGGTATAATATCCTCGAACTCTGGGATAAATATAAAACAGCTGTTTATTGTTACAAATAATAAAAGCAATAAAAACAACCATTCATAAAAACCTAAATATCTACTGTCTTAGCTTTCGCTGGTCTGCTGCCAGTATCATCAGAGTAAGCATTGGGGGGTGGAGAGTTTGCTTATAAGCCTAATTGACTCCGTGCTCTACTCATCCAGCATGTGATGGGCCCGTCTGTTCTGGTCAACCGTAGTTGCTCTGGTTGTCCCGCATCTCTTTGTCCACATTTTGACCTTACCACCCTTTCTCCTCCCATCGTTCCTCTCCCTGCCTGTTTTGTTTTGCCCATCCCGGTCAATCCTACATTAATAATAATAATAATAATAATAATAATAATAATAATAATAATAATAATAATAATAATAATAATAAGAAGAAGAAGAAGAAGAAGAAGAAGAAGAAGAAGAAGAAGAAGAAGAAGAAGAAGAAGAAGAAGAAGTAGTTGGAAGGGACCTTGGAGGTCATCTAGTCCAACCCCCTGCTCAGTCAGGAAACCCTATACCATTTCAGACAAGTGGCTGGCCAGTCTCTTCTTAAAAACTTCCAGTGTTGGAGCATTCACCACCTCTGGAGGCAGGTTTTTCCACTGGTTAGTTGTTCTAACTGTCAGGAAGTTTCTCCTTAGTTCTAGGTTGCTTCTCTCCTTGACTAGTTTCCATCCGTTGCTTCTTGTCCTGCTTTCAGGTGCTTTGGAGAATAGCTTGACTCCCTCTTCTTTGTGGCAGCCCCTGAGATATTGGAACACTGCTATCATGTCACCCCTCACCCTTCTCTTCATTAAACTACACATACCCAATGCCAGCAACCATTCCCTATATGTTTTAGCCTCCAGTCCCCCAATCATCTTTGTTGCTCTTCTCTGTACTCTTTCTAGAGTCTCGACATCTTTTTTACATCGTGGTGACCAAAACTGGATGCAGTATTCCAGGTGTGGCCTTACCAAGGCATTGTAAAGTGGCATTAGTACTTCACGCAATCTTGATTCTATCCCTCTGTTAATGCAGTCTAGCACTGTGTTGGCTTTTTTGGCAGCTGCAGCACACTGCTGGCTCATATTTAAATGATTGTCCACTAGGACTCCGAGATCTCTCTCACAGTTGCTACTATCGAGCAAGGTACCATCTATACTATACCTGTGCATTTGATTTTTCCTGCCTAAATGTAGAACCTTACTTTTTTATTATTGAAAAGTTTTATAAAAATTACAATATTATCCCCTCCCCAACCCACCCTTAAGCCCCCCTCCCTCTCCCCCACTTCCCAAAGCTGATTACACGGTTACAGATATATAATAATCATAATCTAACTAACATTAACCAACTATATAAATAACCAAATACATAATGCGCTTTAACTCCACTATAACATAAATACAAGCAAACTAAAAGTATCCAAATTATACTAATACAATAATAATACCATATAATTAAAGCTAATAATAAAAAAAGAAAAGAAAAATTTACATTATAATAAACTATAACAATCTAAAATTTACTCATAAGCTAAATGGAACTTTTTAGTCCCATATTTATTCTGAATATAATCTATCCATCTTCTCCAAACCGAAATGTATCTTTCTTGTGAATGATCCTTCAAATAAGCAGAAATCTTAGCCATTTCTGCTAAATTTGACACTTTAAGCATCCATTCTTCTATAGTAGGCAAGCAATCCTTCTTCCAATATTGCCCTACCAATAACCTTGCAGCTGTTATCAAGTTCAACATCAAATTACTTTTTTCACAATTGAATTTCATTTTGTTAGATAGTGCCCAGTGTTCAAGTCTGTCCAGATCCTCCTGTATCTTAAGCCTATCTTCTGGAGTATTGGCTATTCCTGCCAGCTTGGTGTCGTCTGCAAATTTGATGAGTTCCCCATCTATCCCCTCATCCAAATCATTGATGAAGATGTTGAAGAGCACTGGGCCCAGAACAGAGCTCTGGGGCACCCCACTACACACTTCCTTCCATGTAGATGCAGTTCCATTGAGGACCACACGCTGAGTACGGCCTGTCAGCCAGCTACGAATCCATCTGGTGGTGATGCTATCTAACCCACATTTTTCTATCTAGTAGGTTGTGATCTACTTTATCAAATGCCTTACTGAAGTCCAAGTAAATTATATCTATAGCATTCCTCTGGTCCACTAGTTTTGTCACTTGGTCAAAGAATGCAATAAGATTTGTCTGGCATGATCTGTTTTTGACAAACCCATGTTGGCTTTTAGTGATAACTTTGTTCGCATCAAGGTGTTCACTGATTTGTTGTTTGATTATCTTTTCCAGAATCTTCCCAGGTTTTGAGGTCAGGCTGATAGGTCTGTGGTTTCCTGGATCTATTTTTTTCCCTTTTTTGAAGATGGGAACTACATCAGCTCTCTTCCAGTCCTCTGGTAGTTCCCCAGTGCTCCAGGATCTTTGAAAAATATAGTTCAGTGGTTCTGAGATCACGTCTGCCAGTTCCTTGAGAACCTTGGGGTGTAATCTATCTGGTCCTGGTGATTTGAACTCGTCTAGGCTGGACAGGTGCTCACTTATCATTTTCTTGCCTACCTTCCTTTGCTGTGTCTCATCCCCTAGCCTGCATATCGATCCTGGGGGCACAGCGAAGGAAGTCACTGTTATCAGAAAGAAGGAAGCTAAGCAAAATATTCTCATGTTAGGTAGTTGTACATCAAATTCTATTGATAATCCAACTTTTGAGTAGAATGCAAACAGGCAAAATCTCAACATACCACTTTATTCCTACACAGCTAACAAAAAATACCATCAGCTTAATTTAAAGGTATCCTTAGAATGGTCATGAACGCTTTTCAGACCACACAGCATTTTGAGGCTACCTGGCCTGTGATCAGTTGCTTCTTTTCTCATATGAAAAGTCAAAGCCATATGGCTCCTGAGTTGTCATTCTCTGCTTAAATAATATCAAATTACCAGTGAATAAAATGCACACATCCTCCCTAGACTAATTAATAACTATATGCAGATTGCAATGACTCATTTCAACCCACAGGATCTAAAATGTGTCCAGCTTTTTTGTTACATTGCTTTGGTTCAATCCACCTCCACATTCCAAGAACATATTTACATTTGCTATTTTCAGCTTCACAAGGTAGTAAGACACATATCCGCTAAAACTTGTCATTTAAATTATTTTAAACCTTTAAAAAAGCTTCAGTATTAAGCTTAAATTTAGTTCTTGAAATGGCAATTCCTAATGGAAAGTGCTATTTGCTGTATTCTAAGAAATAGACTCAACCTAGAGTTTGGAATGAATAATTTCCAGAGTTGTATTACAAAAACAAAAGAAAAAATAAAGAACATTGATAGCTCAGGGTTGAAATGAGGGGTCCTGGTGCTCTCTGAGCTTGGTTATTTTTTGCAGATGTTTCATTACCCAAACTAGGTAACATCATCACTGCTAATTACAGGGACTAACACTGATAATGTTACCTAGTTTGGGTAATGAAATGTTCGCAAGAAAACAACAGGCTCAGAGAACATCAGGGACCCCTCAAAATACAAAACCCATGAGCACCTATCCATCCTCTCCCCTGCCCAAAAAAGGAAACTATGTAATTTGTGTCTAATACAGTACTACATACTCAATACACCAACCTTACCTTGCCATCTTCCATTGTGTGGCAATTCCAGCTACCAAAGCAAAGTATAAGTTACAGGGCTTTTTTTTCATAGAACGCCCGGCACCTTTTTTGGATGGAACCTTGTAGGGTAGGCAAGGCCGGTTGTATGACATGTGTGAGTTCCAGCACCTTTTTCTGTTACAAAAAAAGCACTGATAAGTTATATGTAACATTTACTTCCCTAGTCTACCACAATCTTGATTCTTCTCTCCAGTGAATTTACTACTTTTGCTTAGATTATAATGCACAGTTTTAGTGTCTAGTTTAATTCCAAGCATCAAGAAAGTTATTCCATATGGCTGGACTAATTTCTTCACAGAGACAGTTTGGCATCATGTGTAACAGACTAGTCTAATAATCTATTTCCCTCTAGATGTGTTGGAACACAGCTTCTCCTGTGATCAGTGGCTGTGCTGGTTAGAAGATGGGCAGCTAAATGAATAAATAAATGAATAAATTTGATCCTCCCATCTGTACAAGAGAGAGTAGGATTATTATTGCAAAATGTTGTTTCTCTGCTACAGCCAAATATTACAGGACTGAAATATTACCCTACCATAGGAGAGCAGCCCTCCTTGACATCTACCAGGGTTTCCTGGCCCCACTGTCTTCCTCTGGGCTTTACCTCTCCAAAATAATGAATAGGAACAATAGATGATGAGAATGAAGCAGTCATCTCCTGAGGCCTGGTCTTGTTAAAATGGTGATTGAACTCAGGAAATAAAAAGGGATTGGCCTTTTCAGAAAAAGGATTCAGTGAAACTAGCTTTCTCTTGAAAGTTAAACTAGCCCTAGCTTGTAATAATAACATCTGTACAGTTTGTGATTATAGCTATTTCTTGGAGATAAATTAGTGGCTTTTAGAATGAGCAAATTTGGCAGAAGTCTGTTTAAATGCCTTGTAGAATATTCTCAGAATCAGTGGGTGTGGTCTGTGGGATGAAGTGGTAAATCAGACATTTTCCTACACTGAACATTTTTTCCATGCAAATGTATGACTGTGTTAAGTCTGACACACTTGTTTTATTTTATTATTTGCTTGTAGCAAAGCAAAGCACCAAGTCAAGCTTGAACATTTTTGAGATATTTTTTTCCTTCCAGCTATGGAACAGTCAAATGTTTATCTATATAAAACCACTTGATTGTGCTGATAATACAAAGTGACCTCACAGTGTATCTAATAACAAGTTCACCCTAATGTGGGAAAACATAAACAGTGTTTTCTTAACCTGCTGCTGTCCAAAACCTTTGAGATAAATATTTCTGGATGTCTTAAATCCCAGTGTTTCTGAAGGGCACCAGGTTGGAAAACACTCAATTAAATCTTGCTCTGAAGTGGTATTTGCCTTTTTTCCTGTCTATACTATTAGCTTATGTCTGGGAGTGGTTCACTTGAGGCTTAGGAGGATTTCATAAAGCACTTAACACTGTCACTTATAAGCACAAGATGACACTAAAAGAGATAAGATTCTGTTAGCATAGAAAGTCTGGATTTGGATCCAAGAAATTTACTTGGCTGCTAGTCAAATCCCTTCTCCCACTCTTTGAATGATGATGATAATGATAATAATGCTGTTATAATAGTAATAAATAGTGACTATCTACAGAGAATTGTTAACCATTTATCCACTATATTTATTGGATCATGCCATAGCAAATCGTGCCATAGCAAATCTATCAGCCTTGTGAGAAAATACAGAAACATCCCTAGGACATTAATTTTGTGCAGAGATTGTTCTGTTTTGCATGCAAGCAGTTCTAAGTTTAATTTAAATGCACAGTGCAATGAGACCAGGAAATGGGCTTTAGTTAAACTGCAGTAATGAAGCAGGGAGTCAATGTGAACTACAATTTTGAGTGGATACATTCATGAATATCCTGTAACTTGTTCTTAAAACAATTATAAACCTAATAAAATCATTTTTACTCAATAACTATTTAATTCAAATTGCCCTAGAACTGCTTGATCTAGTTTAATGTCATGCTAAATATTTTTAAGGGACGCGGTGGGTTAGGATGCTGAGCTTGTTGATCAGAAGGTCAGCAGTTAGGCAGGTCGAATCCCGAGTGCCGCGTAACAGACTGAGCACCTGTTACTCATCCCAGCTTCTGCCAACCTAGCAGTTCGAAAGCACGTAAAAATGTGAGTAGAAAACTAGGGACCACTACAGTGGGAAAGTAACAGTGTTCCGTGCGTGCGCCTTTGGCGTCTAGTCATACCGGCCACATGACCACGGAGACATCCTCGGACAGGCACTGGCTCTTCGGCTTTGAAACAGAGATGAGCACCAGCCCCTAGAGTCAGAAACGACTAGCTCGCATGTGCGGGGGAACCTTTACCTTTACCATAAGCTGGTGATTGACTGGCTTAATGCTTGCTTCTATACAGTGGGAAAATTGCGCTCGTGACCTCCCATTTAGACTACTGCAACGCTCTCTACATGGGGCTGCCCTTGAGGACCACCCAGAGGCTTCAGCTGGTGCAGAATGCGGCTGTGCAAGTCGTTATGGGGGTCTCCCGATACTCCCATGTAACACCTCTACTCCGCGAGCTGCATTGGCTTCCGGTTGCCCTCCGGGTGAGATTCAAGGTGCTGGTGATGACCTATAAAGCCCTAAATGGCGAGGGTCTGGGATATTTGAGGGAACACCTGCTGCCAGCATCAAGCTCCCTTCGTCCAGTGCGCTCCCACAGGGAGGGTCTTCTCAGGGTGCCGCCGGTTAAAGATTGCCGGCAGGTAACACCCAGGGGTAGGGCCTTCTCAGTGGGTGCGCCTGCCCTTTGGAACCAGCTGCCCGTGGAGCTTAGGACTGCCCCCGACCTCTGTTCATTCCACCAGGACCTGAAGACCTGGCTCTTCGAGCTCTCTGGCCCAGGCTGAGAATTTTTTAATTTTTAATTTTAACTGGGTTTTTTTTGTCTCAGGGTTTCATTTAATCTTTTTTAATTTGTTTTAACTTTTGTATTGATTTTCTTTTAAATACCCTGTAAACCGCCCTGAGTCCTTCAGGAAAGGGCGGTATATAAATCTAAATAAATAAAATTTGTGCAGATTTCATCTCCTGTCCCCTTGTGAACTGCTGAAAGTTTTCAGCTGATGAATATACATTTTGAAAATAGATGTCTTCATTTTGAGTATATTCAAGTAAATAAGAAGATTATATCATTCTGATATCTTATTCAGTGTTTTAATGTTATGAAATGTTAGATGTATGGCTAAAGATACATATGTTTAGAATGTTGAATATAGCTTCCTTTAAATTTATCAATTTTATTTATTTTATTATTTATTATTTATTTTATTTATGTATTAGATACCACCCATCTCATTGTCTAGTTTTAATCTATCCAATGAGGAGTCTCACTGGATTTCAGCTATCCAGCTATTTCAGCTATTTCTAAACTGTTCAACAAGAAACTACTGTTCCTATCATCTAGAGGTGCTTTAATAGAGAGAGCTTCTTCTGCATTCACAATCACCTTTTCTATTTAGCTGCATGTCATAGCAGATCCTGCAAGTATGATTCAATTTGCTGGCTATCTTAATAGTAGAAGACATATTATAGATAAACTCTACCTCTGACAGTAATAATGGAGAGTTAAATAATATAACACCTGCTTTTTGCATTGGCTCTCACATTCACAGGTCTTCAGGCAGATAGTCCCTGACTTATGACCAGTCACTTAAAGACCATTCAAAGTTAAAATGGACCTCCCCAGAGCTACTTACAATCTGGATTAGAAATTTTGATGGTTAGCTCCCCCCTCCATAAATACACGATCACATTTGGGATGTTTCGGCAACCAATCTGCATTGACAACCATTTCTAGTGTCCCACAGTCACATGACCACAATTTATGACACATTTTGCTGCCACTTCCTTCCACTTTCTGGCAAAAAATGCCCATTGCAAACAATGATTCATTTAACCCCGTAAAAGGTCATAAAATTGGGCATGGTTACACGGTGACCTGCATAACATTTGGCACAACTTACCACCGTAATTCTGGGCTCAGTTAATGGTTGTAAGCCAAAGACACATTTGGATGTCATGAATCAGAACTCTTGAATCAGAATTCTTGATTATATTGATCAAAAAAACATACTATTTAGAATTCTGGTTTATTATGACCAAATAAGCATGTCAGTAAGGCTGCCCAATCATTTGTACCTGGTTTCTTAGATTTATAGGAAGTTTCCTTTTTTGGTTTACTTAGCATTCCATCTGAGTTGGAATCTCTGTTTAATATCTCTCATAGCAAACCAGAGTCATGAGATAACAAATTCTGTCTCATGTTTATCAAGAGAGAAACCAACAGAAGATTGTACCCCCTGATTTTAAAGCAGTGATGGCGAACCTATGACACGGTGTCAAAGGTGACACACTACAATTTTTGGGTAATATGCCAGCATTCACAAACACCTGACAACTGTTCTCAATAGCAGACCCCACTTCTCTGATTTTTGGAGGCTGTAGAGACCAACGTTTGCAGCCTTCAAAAATAATGCAAGAGTGGGATGTGGTGTCACATGGCTTTTGGAGGCAGAAGAGCATTCTCCGAAGGCGCTTCAAGAACAAAAGCATCATAAAATATGGAGCTGCCTTAACTAGGCTGCAGGGGCCTGTCAAGAGAAAAAGAGAACACTGCCTGAAGTTAAGTGGCACATGGCAGATCCTTGATATCACAGACATGATTACACTGTATTTTTTAATATAAATAATTATTTCCATTTTGTTAGGCAAGGGTGGGGTGGGGACATGCCAGTTAAGTCAAGTTAGAGATTTTGACACAATGAGTTAAAAAAAAGTTGCCATCACCATTTTAAAAAGTTCTGGCTTATCACAGTTAATTATGATAACATGTTTTACATTTTATGGAGCTTTATCTTCTTGATTTTATCTTTTTCTTGGAGTCCTTCTCTTCATTCCTGTTGCTATGCACAGCCTCTCCATCTACATAACTTTCTGGAGAACATGAAGAATAAAGAGATTAACATTCATTTTCCCTGTATCCCTTCCTACTAACTTTAAGAAAGTAAAAGAACAGGCAGAAGCAATAGGGTCAGAAAATTCAAGGGACTGGCTCTGAGTACCAGCTGAGGGTCCAAACGCCTAGTGCTGATTTTAGTATTAATTATTGTTTTAACAATCCTCTGTGTATTATATTTTCCATAGTGCAAATAGGGCAGCCGAGGCTAAAAAAAAAGAGGCTTGCTAGCAGCTACATTGGAGATTGATGCTATTCTGCTTTTGCTACAACAGAGCATTAGTGGCATAGAATGAATGCATTTCCTGGGTACCATTCTATTTAGTACAAGTAATTGGTCCTGTTGGTATCCACTAATTGGTAGATTTGAAGAGCATGACAATGTAAAAACTACCCACAGATTTTTCGGATTGCAGACAGAATTAAATACAGAAGAGACAGTTGCAGCCAATAATTTTAACCCGCAGTATTTTGGGTTGTCTTAATAAAATAAAATTAATTCTCTGGAATGTAATTTCTGCTTTACTTCTGCCAAATGCTTGAACCCTGGCACTGCTACAGAAACAAATACAGTATTTCTAACCCCACCCCCACCCCACTTTTTTTTTAATAACTCAGCCTTAATATATGTTTCTTGTATCTAGTTTTTGTGGCAGAAGCAATACTAAAAGCCTTAAGGCTTTAAAACAGTGCACAGCATGGAACAACTGCCACTAAGAAGTTATGTTAGGTGTGTTCTCAGATGGCTCCACTGTGATTAATATTTGCTCACTGTGTGTGGTTTGTATATTTTAAATGTTTTAATAATACATTTCTTTTTAATAAAGTTTTAATATTTTTATAATGATTGTTTTTGTATCTGTGATTTTATTTGCTTGTGCTACTGCTTGCTACTGCTATTGCTACTACATTTGTGTCGGAAGCACCTACCAAGGCCCTTACGGATTGCTGTCCAGAATTGCTTTTAGTGAGATGGCCAGCTCTGTAAATATGATAAATAAATAAATAAATGCAGCACTTTGCATATAATATATAATATGCTGAAAACTAAATTTTGCTAGAATACATGAATTGGAGAAGGTGAGATTAATTTAATTTTTTATGACTTGCACAGTGAACATTGCCCAAGCAAGTGATTTTTATGGCTGAGTTCACAATGTACAATCCTAAAGCTGGGTTAACAAAGCACAATAATTGCATTCATGTAGGGTGCTATGCTGAAAGAAAGAAATTATATTATAATTTAAAGAGTTATGGTGAGCAACACTATATTTTGAACTTAAAGGAAGATGTAAGGCTAAGGCCAATGCAGAAAACTCAGTGGTTTTGTTGGGAATGTTATGATTGATTAGTTTACTATACACATGTTTTAGAATGCTGAGTACAATTTGACAATACAGTAATTGACATTATATAATGACTTAGCTATACATTTTCTACCCACTCCTCTGAGTAAACTGCCTCAAGAGAAACATAAAATTATGCAAGATGTGGAAAGAATGTTAAAACAAGTTTCCATCATAATTTTACTTATCAGCCAAATAAATAAATTAAGTGTAAACTACATGTAATAAAAAACATGATAATAACTAACTTTAAAAAGGGGTCAGACAAATTTGTGGAAGACATTCGACTGAATAGTATGTAGATGGTATCATTTCTTCTATTTCTAACAGAGTCTGAGTGTCTTAGCTTATGCATCTATACATGGTTGAAAGAACTTCTGCAGTCTTGCAGAAGTAAACATTGAGAAAAGGGATTGAAGGGAGATTCTAAAAACAACCTAAAAAATTTCACAAAATGTTATATGATTAATGTGTTAGGGGAAATAGAAATGCAGAGTAACAGCTGGAGCTCATTACTGAGTGACCAAGTAAGGAGAACTAATAAGAGTTTGGACAAAAGTTCAATAGAGAGATGTAGAGAGCAGAAGGGGAGACAAGTGATAAGAAAAGCTATGTGGTCTGAGGGATTGTATGCTTAGCTATATGTTCTGGGCAAGCAGAGACTGGTATAGAGATTGTGAAAAAAAATCTAAGGAAGCCAGTTTTAGAGAGTGGCTTTACAGAGCCAATGAACAGGAGTTGCGCAGTGGGGTTCTGTGGAGGAATTTTAGGAGAAATTCTCATTAAGTAGAAAATACTTATACCTGGCTGGTTATCTGTATCTGCGTCAGTAACAAGAAGAAACTAAAAAAACTTTTCTGTTTAAGAAACAAAGGTAGTCATGCTTTAGTTCATGTGCAACATACAAATTTAATTAGACAAAACAAAGATGACAGAGGAAGCAATTCTCTGTAACTAGGGAATAAATTTACTAGAACTGTTTATAGCAATGTTCATGTTCAACATTCATTATGTAAAAAAGTATTTTCTTCTATTGATCCTTAATTTTATTGTATTTAGTTTCAAAGGATGATCTCAAGTACTAATATTATGAGAGACGTGGAAAAATTTATTCAGTCAGTCAATCAATTTATATAGCCAGCCAGAGGGTGATGCGCTCCGACCCTCTGGTTTCGTCCCGTGGTTCTGGGAACGAGGATGAGCAGCCACCTGATCTCAGGCTCGTGTATTTTAATGCCAGGTCCGTAGTCAATAAGGCTCCTCTCATCCGTGATTTGGTTGAGGAGGAGCGTGCGGACCTGGCTTGCATTACGGAGACCTGGTTGGGCCCAGAGGGAGGTGTCCCTCTGGTTGATATTTGCCCACCAGGTTTCCGGGTGCTTCACCAGCCTCGGGCTCAGGGTAGGGGCGGGGGTGTGGCGGTAGTTGTGAGGGAGACCTTATGTCCGCGGGAGGCCACCGTTGTCCAAATAGCTGGGTGTGAGTCTCTCCTCCTGAGATGTGGCCCTAGGGCTCAGTTGGGCTTGCTGCTGGTGTACCTTTTGCCTAGTCGCATAGCAACAGCCCTGCCTGAGCTTCTCGACATCCTCTCAGGGTTGGTGATTGAGTTCCCCAGATTTATGATTTTGGGTGACTTCAATCTGCCATCCCTGGGGGGATCATCTGAATTAGCTCGGGAGTTCATGGCTTCCATGATGGCCATGGACCTGATGAAGTAATTCAGGGCCCGACTCATGGGGGGGTCACATGCTCGATTTGATTTTTCTATCTGGTCGGTGGTTACATGATCTGGGTGGGGGTTCCCCAATTGTTACGCCCCTGTCATGGACCGATCATCATCTCCTGCGGCTGGTCTTCCGTTTTGCCACTCCCCATCGTGGGGTCGTTGAACCAACAAGATGGTTCCACCCTAGGCGCTTAATGGACCCTGTGCGGTTCCAGGCGGCGCTTGGGTCCCCACCTGCTGCCTTTGCTCACAGCTCGGCCGATGCCTTAGTGGAAGCCTGGGAAAAGGCAGCCATGGAGGCACTCGACCAAGTTGTACCCATGCGGCCCCTGACCTGGTGCAGATCCCAGTGGGCTCCGTGGTTCTCCGTGGAGCTTCGGGAGATGAAGCGTCGGAGACGGGGCCTAGAGAGCTGTTGGAGGTCCAGCCGGTCTGAATCCGACCGATTGCGACTAAGGTCCTCTATGAGGTCTTATCTCGCGGCGATGAGGACGGCAAGGTCTAACTACTTTGCTACCCTCATCGCATCCGCAGATAATCGCCCAGCTGCCCTGTTTAGGGTGACCCACTCCCTCCTTAATCAGGAGGTGAGGGAGGAGCCCTTGCAAGTTTCGTGCCGAGGAGTTTAGCCAACATCTGTCGGACAAAATCGCTCGGATCCGGACCGGTTTGGACTCCGACTGGGCAGAGTCTGACAGTGAGGACATGGGTGGTCTTGGTGATATCATCTGGGAGAAGTTCAATCTTGTGACTCTGGAAGAGGTGGACAGGATTATGGGGAGGCTGAGCTCCACCACATGTTTATTGTACCTGTGCCCTTCCTGGCTGGTGTATGCAGCCCGGGAGAGGACACGCAGCTGGTTCCAGGCAGTTATATCGGCTTCTTTGAGTGAGGGTAGCTTCCCTGCCGTCTTGAAAAAGGCGGTGGTGAGGCCTCTCCTCAAGAAGCCTGCCTTGGACCCAGCTGTACTGAACAACTTTCGTCCGGTCTCCAACCTTCGCTTTCTTGCGAAGGTTGTTGAGAGCGTGGTGGCGCATCAGCTTCCTTTGTTCCTGGAGGAAGCTGATTATCTGGACCCGTACCAATCGGGCTTCAGGCCCGGGCACAGCACGGAGACGGCATTGGTCGCGCTGGTGAATGATGTCTGGCGGGCTCGGGACAGGGGTTGTTCCTCTGTCCTAGTCCTATTAGACCTCTCAGCGGCTTTTGATACCATCAACCATGGTATCTTACTGCGGCGTCTCAGGGGGTTGGGAGTGGGAGGCACCGTTTTATGGTGGTTCTCCTCCTATCTCCTGGGACGTTCGCAGTCGGTGTTGGCAGGGGGGCAGAGGTCGACCGCGAGGCCTCTCGCTTGTGGAGTCCCTCAGGGGTCGGTCCTCTCGCCTCTCCTTTTCAACATCTACATGAAACCGCTGGGTGAGATCATTCGTGGTTTTGGAGTTGGGTATCATCAATATGCTGATGATACCCAGCTTTTCATTTCGACCCCAAACCACCCCAGTGATGCCCTCGACATGATGTCCCGCTGCCTGGAGGCGGTTCGGGTCTAGATGGGGAGGAACAGGCTTCGGCTCAACCCCGACAAGACTGAGTGGCTGTACATGCCGGCATCTCGGGAAATTCAGATTATTCCATCTCTAATCATGGGGGGGTGAGATATTACCCCCCGTTGATAGGGCTCGCATCTTGGGTGTCCTCCTAGATTCACAGCTCTCCTTGGAAGATCATATAGGAGCTGTGACTAGGTTCGTCTGGTGCGCCAGTTGCGGCCCTATCTGGACCGGGATGCCTTGCATACAGTCACTCATGCGCTCGTGACCTCTCGTTTGGACTACTGCAATGCTCTCTACATGGGGCTGCCCTTGAGGACTACTCAGAGGCTTCAGCTGGTGCAGAATGCAGCCGCGCGAGTGGTGGTGGGGGTTTCCCGATACTCCCATGTAACACCTCTACTCCGCGAGCTGCATTGGCTTCCGGTTGCCCTCCGGGTGAGATTCAAGGTGCTGGTAATGACCTATAAAGCCCTAAATGGCATGGGTCCGGATTACTTACAGGAGCACCTGCTGCCGGCATCAACTTCCCTTTGTCCAGTGCGCTCCCACAGAGAGGGCCTCCTTAGGGTGCCGTCGGTCAAAGAGTGTCGACTGGTGACCCCCAGGGGGAGGGCGTTCTCTGTGGGTGCACCAGACCTTTGGAACCGTTTACCGGTTGAGCTCCGGATGGCTCCCGACCTTCGCTCTTTCCGCCATGACCTAAAAACATACTTATTTGAACAAGCCGGCCTGGTCTTATGGGTTTGGGGTATTTTAATATTAATTATTTTAATATTAATTGCATTAATTTTTATTGTAATTGGGCTACATTATTTAATTCTTTCTTAACTTTAGTATACTGTATTTTTATTGTATTTGCCCTGTACACCGCCCTGAGTCCTTCGGGAGAAGGGCGGTATAGAAATTAAATTATTATTAATTATTATTTTCTTACCATGATGATTCTAGGTAGCTAACGACATTTAAAATCAAAATAGAAGCAATATAAAGCATAAATACCAATAAACAAGGTAAAATTACATTCTTTCCATGATATGTATACCTTGCATTTTTAAAAAATATATCTTTCATGTATCTTCTTAGGTCCACAATCAAAAACTATATTAACCTCCATTGAAACCTGGAATTTCAGTAGTGGAGACTTTAAAATGCATTTAATATCCACAAGGATAACATTCATGAAAAACCTCAAATTCTTCCACTGATTAAGGGCCAGCTGTTCATCATAATTAGTTTTGCAAATGTTTAGCTTAAATTGGCCACCTAAATTCACTTTCAGTTCAAATGACTAACAATTAAAAACTCATTAAATTTGCACAGCACATTCAGAATGCATTCCAAATTCTCATCAACTGAAAAAGAGCAGTAGGGAAAGCTGCATGTACAATCATCTCATTCTCATTCTCTAGCACAAAAGATTTGAGAAAATGAAGAAGACTTTTCAGACATATTCTCAGTGGCCAATTTCTGCTAAGTATCTTTGCGGGGGGGGCGGAGGGGGAATGGCCTAACAACTTTGTGCTTTCCTAGACTTATTCTCTACCTCGTTGCTATTGCTATTGCATCCATATCTGTAATTATATGCAACGTGTGCACACACACAAAAGTATAAAGTCTTCCAGGCTTCTTTTATATAATATAATCTTCTGCTTGAAACCATGATAAGTTTAAATATCAAGAGTCTTAAGAAGTAGGTACAGTTGATGAAGTAGCCATCAGTAGCATTTGGATTGCCCATTGAGATGATCTTGTCCACTAGTCAATTCAGTCACAGCTTTTCCAGCTGAATTGAGATGTTTTCTACATTTACTTAAATTTGAATCATTTCAACATGGAAATCTGTGCTCTTAGATTAGAAAACTGAAATTTATGCAGATTTGTTTCCCTCTTTGTTCTTTTTGGGGAATGTTTTTGGGATGAGAGGAGAGGGAAAGCAGAATGGTTACCATAAGAACAGTTCTGGTCTATCAGCCCAAAGATTAATCTCATCCAAGCCATTGCACACCAGCCATGATTGGCATCTGAAAAGCTTAGGGCAAGTATGAAGGCAGCAGTTTTTCCTTGTTTGTTTGCATATGTGCCCATATTGGAGAAATGACAGAGTATGTTTTGCACTTTCATCATAACATCATAACCCCATAACATGGAGTTGTTTTGTTGTTAGTGATAAATCCTTTCCCTACTTTCATAAATTCTTTGCCATTCCAAATGATAGGTCCTAGAAATGCCATCACTAGCCTTCATGCACTGTCTTCTGCTGAGATGATGCTGGCTTAACATTTCTAAAAGTTTTGTGTGTGATGCATTTCCAGAAATAGGTTGTTGTTGTTAGCTGCGAAGTCGTGTCCGACCCATCGCGACCCTATGGACAACATTCCTCCAGGCCTTCCTGTCCTCCACCATCATCTGGAGTCCATTTAAGCTCACGCCTACCGCTTCAGTGACTCCATCCAGCCACCTCATTCTCTGTCGTCCCCTTCTTCTATTGCCCTCGATCTTTCTCAGCATTAGGCTGGGAAATAGGTTAGGAGGTGGTTAAAATGCAAATAAAACTTTAGATTTTTTCCTTCTTTTTCTATAAAACCAGATGATGCTAAGTCTCTATAGAATAAAGCATGGTGGCATGGTGTGTTTCTCTGCCGTCTTTGTTGATTTTTACATAATGGAAGAGAGAGGATCATAAAATTATTTCTTTTATGCATATAGAGTACATGAAATTTAAGTATGATGGTCCTCAGCTATCATCAGTCTCTCGATAATTTTTAAAATAAACCCTAATAAAAGGGTAGTTGGCATACACAATAAGCACCTTAAGATTCCCCAGTTGCTATGGAATTCAAAGCAATTTTTATATTAAAGTTATGTTTAGTAATTGAGGATATGGGATTGTACACTAATCCTGCCCCACTAGTCTTGTGGCCAAAGCTGGAATGGGAGATAACTTCATATTTTTGTCCATATGAATAGAAGCCCTGATTAGTTAGTTACATGCTCTATGTTAATGTCTGGGCAACATTAATATATGTGGACTTCAGTTGCCAGAATTCTTAGTAGTGGTGACAAGATTTGAATCCAGTTTTCCTACTGCCACATTTTTTTTGTGGGAGGGAAAAGTCTGAACAGTTTTATTTGTCTGGAAATTGAGGTGTAATTCAATTTGTAGTGAAAAAGTACATTAGGTGAAAATGTAGATGTGGGTCCACTGTATGATGGACTAGTAGATTGTGATTGTTTCCCTATTTGTCTTGTGGGGAAAACATATTGATCATCTTACTTTCTAAAGTATTGCACAGCCTATTTGCACCAGGATATGATGTCCACATAGGACTGATGTAGTTTTGACTGCCTCAGTCTGATTATGTGATTCACTTGGAATCTCACTTTTATTGTAATACTAACAAATCTAATGAACTGTGAAGATTCCACTGTGAATTGAAAGGGCCATTATGATCATCTTCATCATCATCGAGACTTTGGATTATAAGAGAAGTACAAAATATTTTATGCAAGAACTGTGTAGAAACTAGCTTTTTTTATCTCTTCCACCATTGAAAGTAATTGCTTTATTAGTAGAGATGGAAGCACTTCTTTAAAAGATTGAAAGAGAAGTATACAATTAAATCTAAACACATTTATTTATATGTATGTATGTATGTATATATGTATGTATGTATGTATGTACAATAATTCCTTCCTTAAAAATTCATGTCTATATCCATTCATCTTTCATATGATGTTAATAGGGGGGAAAGGTGATGGATTCCTTTCACTAGCAATGTTGTCTGTTTTATGTTATGTAGATATTTGATCAAATAACTGCCCTGTATGTTATAGTATTGTACTATTGGATGGAGAATTCTAGGATTCCACATATCTTAAGGTTCTCAAGGCTGAAAATCCCTAAAGTTGCCTGGACTCTGAAACTGAAAGAGAGCAGGATGGCTAGTACTAAGATGGAAAACTCAACATTTGAGGACTATAAATTAGACTGGGAAAATGAAAAATGTCACAGAAAAAAAAACCTGTAAAAATCTCCACCTGCACTCGTGCTCCCAAAATAACGTGGTTAAGTCTATGTGGTCCACCAGCATTGAGCTTAATTCAAATCTGTTTCATTACAATTTTGCTTCAAGGTAGTGGTATATTAATGAAATTCTTTAATGGGACAGGGAAAAGAAATCAAAAGCTCTATCCCAAAATAAGCGGGGTGGGACTGATTAAACACTCCCCCCTCCCAGTACACATAAATCTTCATAGGGGACTTCATTTTTCAGGCTGGAGTGCAAATCTAACAATATTTCAGAGCAATCCTAATCAATGGGCATATAATTTCCCTGAACTGCAGATGTGGTCTTGCTTTTACAGAGGGATTGATTGAGGGATGGAGGGAGGGAGGGAGGGAGGGATGTCTAATCTTATAAAGAAATATATGGCTGACAGCGCTTGCACACAGTGAGTATTGTTTACTAGCTGTTCCATAACATTTCTGGCGTGCCCCCAGGGGGAGAGCGTTCTCTGTGGGCACGCCAGACCTATGGAACCGCTTGCCGGTCGAGCTCCGGATGGCCCCCAACCTTTGCTCCTTCCGGCGCGATCTCAAAACCTTCTTTTTTGAACAAGCTGGCCTGGTCTGATGGGATGGGGTTGGGTTTTTTATAAATTAGTTTTAACTTTTAATATGTATTAATTATTACGGGCATAGTTGTTTAATTACTTTTTAATTTTTGTATCCTGTTTTTTATTATGTATTGCCCTGTTCACCGCCCTGAGTCCTTCGGGAGAAGGGTGGTATACAAATTAAATTATTAAATTAAATTATTACATTATTAATTAAATTTCTCCTCATTGTAAAAGCTGAAAGAAAATTAGCAAATCATTTTGTCTGACAATTTCTTCAGAAGTTGGGATAGAACATGTTTTAGCTTTCTGTCAACTTCTATAAATAGAAAACCTATCAAAGAGTTGGTTCCAATAAAAGTTTTGATATTTCTCTTATAAACTGGTAGCAGAAGCTGAATGGTGGCAGAAACTGAGAACAAGGATATTTGTCCCATAATAATTTTTAAATAATTAAAGGGCATATTGGAATAGACAAAACTTGCATCAGAGGCCACTCACAGTTGAATTCTTGAATGATTTATAGAGCAAACCATAAAAGCTGTATATATTTAGGTGCCAAGTTTATTGCATTTGATTTATGCCTGTTTTTTGGCATGGTGTACTGCACATCAAAATCAACTGTGAAATTATGTTAAACCCAAATGTTGTCAGTTAAACCTGAATTCTGTGGGTTCCTATAGCAACTTTGTCAAACCTGGCACCTCCTTCTGCTACACCCTTCAGAATGTACTGTTCAAGGACTGTCTACTCTTGGGAGGTACAATCACAATATATCTGGAGAGTATCAAGTTGAAGAAATATGGTAAAGACCTGAAAAAAAATTAGATGAAGGCATTTTACAAAGTTGGAGGAAGACAAGACAAAAAACAATGGATGGAACAGAACTGAAACAGAGGCTTCTGTGCAGCTACTTATATGGTTGGCCACTAGATGGCAGCCAATAGGTTTAAAGCAACCCATTCCCACCCCAAATCATCCAATGATCTTCTTGGAGACAAGGAGTCTGGCTTAGTCAGTGACCATTACACAGACACACCAATTGAGCAACCTTAAGCAGCATTCAAACAGACATGTGAAACAGTTCAAGTAAAATCCCAATACATTACATTGAGGGTGCTCCATCACTGGAGGCTTTTAAGAAGAGACTGGATAGCCACTTGTCTGGAATGATATAGGGCCGTGGTGGCGAACCTATGGCACACGTGCCAGAGGTGGCACGCAGAGTCCTTTCTGTGGGCATGCACGCTGTCACCCCAGTCCTAGGCCTTCAGCTGGGTTTTATAAAACCTTTTCACTTTAGGCCTCCGCCACCGTGTGCAAAAAAAAGATTCAATCAATCAATTTTAACTTCTCATGGGGAAAAAAAGATCTCGCAAAGTTGGAATTGATTGATTGAAGTTTTTAGTCCCAACCAGTCTGCCATTACCACCGCACCCATGCCCACCCAATGGGCCACGCCCACCCAATGGGCCACACCCACCCAATGGGCCACACCCACCCAATGGGCCACGCCCACCCGGCACCCGATGATACATAAGTGGGTTTTGGGTTGTAGTTTGGGCACTCGATCTCTAAAATGTTTGCCATCACTGATATAGGATCTCCCGCTTGTGCAGGGGGTTGAACTAGAAGACCTCCACGGTCCCTTCCGCCTCTGTTATTCTGTTAAGTTCTTTATCCTTACTTACTGCATATTTGCCTTGATAAGTTATTTATGTTGAAACAGGCAAATACCAGGACCCCTCTTGCATAGTCATGTTAGTCATTTCATTTGATCTCAAAAGGCACCTATTTGAGACCCTGAGTGGCTTAATAGGCCCTTCTTTTTATAATATTGTTTCTTTGCATAGTCTTATGGCTCACTATTTCTTTACACTCTTCCCCCAGCCTTTTTCACATAGATGGAAAGGAATGGGGAATCTTCCAGCATTTTAAAAGCAATTTATGTGCATTGAAGCATGAAAGTTAGAGCAGATTTTTTTTTAAACTTGGTTATTTCATAAGGAAAGAAGCAAAAATGATCATGCGAAGAACTGGAATAAAGAATCAATATTAGATGCTGCTTGTTGGCTCTGGCCAGCCGTGGGTGGTTTCACAGCTGCAAAGAACTAATTTGCTTCCTTGGCTGAGCTCTCCTTAATGTACAGAAAGCATAATATAATCTCTGCTTTTGCATCTACCTTAAAGAGTGAAGTTTTTTCTTCATAATCAGTGATGCCTTACTTGGGAAGGGAGCAGGACAGGAAAGGCAATAATTGTGGCCAAAAGTACTTTCACCAATGCAACTGAGAATTCAAAATCCTTCTCTTACAGTTTGCAAACTTCACTAAAAATCAAGCTATGCAGCTAATCCTGCGTTGAGTTGAGCTAAACTATCATTACCAAGGATTAGACAAATGAGGGTAATTTACTTTAAGTACAACTTTAATAAAGGCACTAGTCCTTACTGACCTCTGCCACACAAGTGCCATTAACATGACAATGGAGGCAATGGAAGACCATTTTCCATATCTTCAAAAAAAAATCATTTGTAATTTGTGTTTTCTGTTGGCTTTTCAATCTCTCAATTATTAGTCATTCCTAAGGTTAATCATACTGTATGGTATGGGGCCAAGGATGATTACTATTCATCCTTCATGTTTTTCAGCAATAAAAATAGTGGCTGAAAAACATTGCAGATTTGCAATTGTGGTGGGTGTGGGCTAGTGTGCACCCACTTTTTTCCATCTCACCTGCAGGCCATTTTGTTTTATCTGCACAAAGCATGCCAGTTGTCATGGCAACTGTTTAAATCTGCATTTATATAATGTTTGGCATCTTTCTTCCCCCCCCCCCAAAAAGAATCCAGATAATATCTTCCATTTATCTGCATTATCCCATTGCTGCTTCCACTTGTGACTACATGAAAAAAAATTCAGGAGAAAAAGTGGGGAAAGCAGCAGAATTTCTCCATCTGCAAATATGCTTCTTATTCTTCCACGCCTCCCTTTTTTCTAATCTTTAATTTCTAATTTAATTGAGCCGTTGGATAGCCCAAGCTATTAGAAAACAGGATAAAACTATCGCACTATTTATTTATTTATTTATTTTTGGGACTTATATGCCGCCCTATCTCCCGAAGGACTCAGGGCGGCTAACAACAATAAAAAACAACAATACAAAAATTAAAAAAGAATTAAATAACAGCCTCAAAATAAATTAACTACACAGTTAAAAATTAAAACATATTTAAAAACCCATCATCAATCCAGGTCAGCCTGATGGAAGAAAAAAGTTTTGAGGTCGCGGCGAAAGGACCGGAGGTCCGGGGCCATCCAAAGCTCAAGGGGGAGTTGGTTCCAAAGGGCACTAGATAAACCCATTTTTTCCTTCCAGGAAATAACCATTAATAGGGAAAAATTAATAGATAAAGAGCATTTGTTTTGCTTGTCTGTTTGTTATATTTCTTAATGTTTTTAGAAAACACTATTTTCTAAGTCACCTTATAAATAGGTTTAAATAGGTAACAATTTTCAAATAATATATAGGAAAGACAACCCAATATAAAACAGATAAATGTCAGTCACAAAAAAAATAAAACAAATTCATACAGTAGAAAAGGATGTTAGTATCAGATAATTATTGATATGTTGTTTAAAAGATTGAAGAAAGTAAAGTATTGATAAAAGATTTGCCTGTTTCATAAAGAATTGAGAGTAGGCAAATTCCTTTTAACAGGCACTTGGACAATCTTAACTGATTTTGAAAAAAGCAGAATAGAGACAGATCTCATTGGTCTTTAGTTAAGAAACCACTATGAAATCCCAGGAATGTGGGATTAGGTTGAGAAAAGTAGAGGGGGTAAAGGAGAACGAGGAAGAGGAAGGGAAAACCATCATAGTGGTGATCCACTTCCATTTTGTTGCCAATAAATCATCATAAATATGCCCATGTAGTAATCACAGATTGAGTTTAAAGGAAATACATGTTGTATATACATGTTGTTTTTAAAAAACAAGACAGTTTTATCCAGGTTCTACATTTCTTCTGGAATTGAATGGAAAAAGAAAAAAAATTATGTATAGACTGTGTTAATCAGTTTAAATTTGAAATTACTGCAAATCAGGGAGAAGCAATCAGAGAACCAAATCTGAATGCAGGAAGGTAGGAAGCAAGGTGCCATGTAAGCTCCCCTTCTTAACAGATATACGCTCAATTCTTGTATTATTGTCATCATTGGGCAATTGTCTTAAGAATGAGTCTTCTTGGTTTGTTTGGTTCTCTGAATTGGTTTCATGGATGTGCAGTAGAATAACAAAAATATAAGGCTTTTATCTCTTGTTTATTATAGCTGAAATTCTGCACTTCAATATAAAGCATTAGAGGTGCCTTTCATGCAAAGATTCAAAGCTTCTTAGGTCAAGATACATTATGATATGTTGTCTGTGGAAATTCTCAGTCATCCAGGTCTAGTTATCCCAAAGGTGCTTTTTGGAATTCATTCCCTACCATCCAGTCAGTGTTGAAGCCGAGGAAGCTTCTTGGATGGGAAGTGAAATGTTTTCAAAGAAAAACAAGAAAGTCCAGTTGCCTTGTGAAAAAGCATCTTTGGAATAACTATGATATGTTGTCTTCTCGATTTAGTAATGCCTACACCCACACTTCCCCCCCCCCCTAGCATTAAGGCTTTAAGTATGAAAGTATGCCCTCCTCTAGATGTGGACCACTGATTGATGCCACTCTTTTAATATATCTCCCTTACTTCAAAAACCCTGCAGTTAATTGTGCTGCTTTTTCAAGAGCCTTTGTTGTTATCATCAAGGGATATATAAGACTGTCACACGTTCCATTCTGATAAGTGCTGATGATGGGTTTGAACTTTAATTTCACCAGTTTCCCTACTGATGTGCAAATGTATGAAATTAGCCATGTTGTTTGAAATTAAAAATACCAACTTGTCTAGTGTTTACATGCATTCTATGCTAAATTAGTATCTGATTAAATTGTTTTCTGTACTTTCATGGTGAAACCCTGGAGTGCTACTCTTTGCCCTGTAAGCTTTCCTTTCTGGCCTCAAGAGCAGAGTCAGGCAACCTTCTTGCAGCATTTGCTATCCCACTATAATAGGATGTTCCCTTGTTTTTGGACTGAAAATGCAAGAGGGGGAAGATGCATTTTTTAGACTTGCAAGATTAATGTCAGCCCTGTGAGGTACTCCAGGCAAGAAGCACATTCAAAAGTACTAGCTCTAAATTTATTATAAGGTTACATTAACATAATCTTGGAAATCTGAAAGTATACCTCCCCCCTCCCCTTTATAAGTCCAATAAATTAGGAAGGGTCCCTTATGAGATTTGCCATACCCCCACTGCTTCTGCCAGCTATGCTGCCTCTTATCTGAACGTGGTCCCATCTGCAGCTCTTCCTCCTGTTTCCCAAGGTCATTCCCACATACCATTACACCTACTGAGATTTTATCTGGCGATATCGTGCCATTATTATATGGAACAGGCAAGGCCAATTCTAGACCTGTTTAAGAGGACAAAATGACTTCTTATGTCTCCTTTTAAAACTCACACTCTCAATATAAAACTGTTTAGAAAAATGTAAAAATATAGGCCGTACCCACTCCAGGGAGGATCAGCTTCATGGATTGTTAGTTACCCATCTGTGCCTTACTCTCAGATAATAAATGCCTCTGCATTCCACTGACCAAGGCTCTGGGCTCTGCCTCTGAATTCTGTGAACTGCTTAGCTGTTTGATGAGTCATGTTTGGCTTAACTCTTCTTTCCCTTTCTGCTCTTGTCAGAGCTTTTACATTTTCAGGAGTTGCCTTTAATAACATGGAGGACTTTATCAAGCAAATTGTTCCCTGTAGCACCTGGTATTGACCTTTTTTTCACTGAAATTCCTTTAGGATGAAAATACATTTTTATTATATAGCCTTACTGAATAATTCTAACATATTCATTAGCATATTGTTAGCAAATGCATTTCTTCTGGCTTGGAAAATATATTCTAGTTTTCTTGGCAAAAACAATGGTGTTCTTTATATGGTTTGTGTAATTTATCCATCACCTCCCTCCAAACAAGTTTTAAGTTGCATGCAAATACTAAAATACAGATTACAAAGTAATAATGATAATAATTATAATATAAAATTCATAATTAACCCCAGAGGGTTTCATATTATAGAGGCCTTCCAGACTAGCCAATATTTTTAGCTTCTGAAAGCAATGAGAGTGGAAGCCATCTTCATGTTAAGGAGCAAGAAGAAGGAGAATCCACACAAAGATAACACACTATAACGTTCTTTTTCACCATACCTCCCAACAGGAGAGGACTTTCAAGCATTCTCCAGTCTCAGCCAGGGGGACAGGCCTACTTGGGAAAGGCAGTCTGTGATCCATATTGGGCTTTAAAATAGAGGCCAGTATCCTGAATTGTACTTGAAAACAACCAGGTGGTTTACTCCTAAGGATAAAGCAAAATTATTGTTGTTGTATCCAAAATGGATCCTAGCCTGGTGCCAAAGCCAATAAAGACCACCAGACACAAGGAAGCTTCATTTATTGGAGTGCTCCAGCAAAAGGGTCTCAGCAGCTAATGGAGCCAAGACCTTGAACAATGCACAAGCACAAATTTTATACAGTTATGATTAAGGCAGTTAACGCCCTAAGAATCACAGATGTATTCCTTGATTCATGTTTCTTTTTATTGGATTCTTCTACTTTACCCTCCTTCATATATCGCATTTTATGTTAATAAGCTTTCTTATCAAAAGATACGTCTTTTACTATTAGAATAAACTAGAGGTTACCAAAATTTATATATCTATGTGCCTTAGCTAGCATCCTTCTAGTATGTTCTTCTAACTTGTAACTTTCTTGTTGCTAGGCAGTAGTGTCCCACCATTTGTTACACTCATCACAGCTGCAACTTTTTGTGTCAGCAATTCCTTTAACAAACTTTCCTAATTCCAACCTGAGTCCTTCATTATCAATAATAGTGAATCCCCACCTAGAAATATTTATAGTATGATGGTTGTAAAAGTTGGAAATTCCATAGCAGTCATTGATATTTTCCAAGTTTAACTGTCTGCTAAATTTTCCTCTCTGTGCAAAATTGCAGAATGATCCACAGTAGGAGGTAGCAGGACTCTACTATCATGAGCCAAAGCAAATAAATGATAAAATGAAAATGCAAACAAAAGTAGCAAAGCATTGCTCCAACAAAAGTTGGTAGAGCCATTTTTCAATGGGTAAACTAAAAGTTTAATAATTAATGGAATCTGGTGGCATCGAAACATTTATGCCCATGTCTTCCACACCCTTCAAATTTTACCATTTTTCCAAAAAGTATGGAGAGTTTTCTAAACATGGACTTTCAATTGAGAAAAGAGTAAGGTGATCTGGAGCTACTTTTTTGCAAGTCCTACTCAAGTGGATCCCATTCTCTATGGTTGAGTTCACACATTCCAAACTTGGATTTGTTTTTTATGGAAACTGCTGAGCTCTGTCATTTTTATTTTTTACAATATCATATAATAATGCTCACTCAAGGACCTTGTGGAATTAAAACAAAACATCATATGTATGGTATTTGGGGATAGCTGAATGTTGTAAAATAATCCTATTAAGCCTTAGGATGGGATTCAGCACAGCTGTGTGGTGATGACTCTCAAGACTTGATATTCAGAAATTTAGCAATATCCTTTTTGAAATTCATGCATTTTCCAAGAAACATTATATCCACAGCCTTAATGCTGGTAACAGAAGCAAGCTATACATAAGAAATTTTTACATGTCAAAGAATACAAACTTCTGCTTACTCACAGCCCACATCAAAACCAGAACAATATGGGTTATGTATATGAAATAATCAGGACAGTAAATATTTAGAACAGAAAATCATGGTGAATGTAAAACAAGAAAATGCCATGAGGATAAACATTCTTCAGATGAAAAACCTTCCCTTTGCCAGACAACCTTACAGCTATATATACTTTTCCAGGAACTTCTAGCTAATAGCAAAAACCTTATTATTATTCCAAGTAAAGTTACTACATTATTATGAGTAAATCAGAATAAATACATGGCCATATAAATGAATGCATTTTATATATATTAAAGAAGAATTGAAATTTTTTTTATAGCCCTGAGTTATAACAATGCCTTTAGAGTGATGGTTTTATTTCTGCAGTTAGAATTTTCATTAGCAGGACCTAGTGGTTCTTGACATTCTACTGTAGATGTGATTGCAGTTTCCTGTATGTCTACTTTTAGAAGACTTTGCAAAAAATGAAAGATCCTTAGTATTTTGATTACATGAAGCTTAATCCTATCCTTGAGCAGGTTGGGTTGATAGCCAAAGGGCATATCAGCATTTCAATAGTTTAATTTTAGGAGAAGACCACAAGGCTATTGCATCCCTTTTCAGAAATGATATCACAAGCATGAAAATGAAGCTCAACAGGACATACTTTGAACACAAAACAAACCAGTTCACTCTCTACAATTTTTCAGTTGGCTGAGACACATTTGTAGCAGAACTCAAGAAAACCATTCTCAGCTCTACATAGACAATGTTATGCAAAAAATAATTCTGCATTTTTTTAGTTTGACTAAAGAGAATTTGCTTTTCAAACATGTTTCAGAGAATAAAATTTTCAAGGATAGAGTGGAGGGCTTGTACATTGATTGACACTGACTGTTCCCATGACCCAAATAGCCTATTAATTTCCTCTTCCAGTGAGGAATAAAAACAAGAATAGTCATAGAGAAAATGGGTCTAGAGAGTTACCCCTGTGGTCTATAGTTCCCAAAACACAGATGGTTAGGAAGAATGAGTTTAATCCTATGGATCTCTTTAAAGCATAGTCTGTTCACTCACTGGCAGATGGATTATCTGCCCTGTTCAATGTCCCATCACCAGAATGGAGAGACAGCCATTTTCTGAAGGGCATAAACAGATGGACAATAGTACCCTGTTCCCCTTCAAAACTATTTCTCAGCTCATTTCTACACAGCAAGTCCTTGACAGTTCATTTAGTGACTGTTCAAAGTTACAGCATCACTGAAAAAAGTGACTTAAAACCATTTTTCACACTTACAACTGTTGCAGCATCTTCATGGTTTTGTGATCAAAATTCAGACAGTTGGCAACTGACTCACATTTATGATGGTTGCAATGTCCCAGGACAACCCTTTTGCGACCTTCTGACAAAGTCAATAGGGAAACGTGATTCACTTAACAACCAAGTTACTAATTTAACAACTACTGTGATTCACTTAACAACTGTGGGGGGGGGGGGAAATGGGGCAAAACTCACTTAACAAATGTCTCATTTAGCAAGATAAATTTTTAGCAAGATAAATTTTGAGCTCAATTCTGCTCGTAAGTTGAGGACTACCTGTACCCCATGTTGGATGTACATTTTTCCTTGCATGTTCCCTGAATGCTCATTTTATCTCAATGCTCTTTGGGATAAAATACTTCAGTTTGTTTCAGACTAGCAATTCATTCACCAGCTTGCAGAAGAAGGATGGCCCCTACAATGGAGCCAATCCATATTATTGCAGCCTAATAGGATTTATACTAGTGTTTTTCAAACTTGCAACTTTAAGATGTGTGGACTTGCTGGGTGGGGAATTCTGGGGGTTGAAGTCTACTAATCTTGAAAGTTGTCAAGTTTGAAAATGCTGTTCTATACTATAGGAAAAATTTCTCTTACAAATTTCCCTAGGAGTGTATTCCAACTGGAGATTGGTGCACATTGCCAATGTGATTACTACACAGAGGCAGCAGAAGCAGACCTAAAGAGGACACCAAGTACTACCCAAAGGTGCTTTTTCGAAAGACAACTGGACTTTGTTTCTCCTTGAAAATGTTTTGCTTCTCATCCAAGAAGCTTCTTCAGTTCTTATAAAACTATAGAACTGATGAAACTTCTTGGATAAGAAGCAAAATGTGTTCAAGAAAAAAAAAGTCCAGTTGGCTTTTGAAAAAGCACCCATGGGACAACCATGACATGACAACCATCACTCTGTGTTTGTGTGTGTGTGTGAGAGAGAGAGAGACAGAGACAGAGATTCACCAGCAGAGTCAAGCTAGGCATTTTCTCAATTTTTGATGTGCTGAACCAAAACGTTTCACCATCACTGGTCTAGACAGTCACTTTATGAGATTATCTAATGCTGGCTTTGGTTCCCAGAGCCTGTTCTCATTTCCTAGTATCTTCTGCAATCCTATCAATGTTTCTTGGCTTTTTAAATGTTTTATGGCTGAGTCTGACAGTGTTATTATTTTGCCAAGTTCCTGGGAAAGTAATTAGGAAGATGGTGCTTTACCTACTTAGCCATCACCACAGTTCCCTTTTCAATATCTCCCTTTAATAACAGGATGAAAAAAACAAAATGCCTGTGATCTTTGAGAAGGTTAGACAGAGAAGGATAAGATAGAGAAGGTTGTAGTTCAAAACCCAGCATTTTTTGAAATATAAAATTTTCTTTTCTTGGCTAGATAGTTTTTCTTTCTCCTCTTCCTCCCCTTCCCCGCCCCGCCCCCCAAAAAAGATCCAGGATTTTTGCAGTCACTTACAATAAAAGGTATAATCTGAGCTCCTAGATATCTCATCCACTACTTTGGATACTGGAAAGCTGGGAGTAAAATCTTGCTATTATGGTAGTATAATAAACCCCTGGACTTTTTTTTTACTTTTTCAAGAGCCCAGGGATAGAACTGTTTAAAGAAGAGAAAATGTGTAATTAAAATAAAATGTTTCTGCCATTTTTGAACTAGCAACCTTTGCTATGCAAATATTATAACTAGTACAGTATTTTAGCAGTGCTAAGAAAAGAATTTATGGAGCCTATTACAATGTAATGTGGCAAAAAGGGAAGGTTTTTTAAACTACTTGTAATGCCTGGATGAATCTCTGTGTTGATATTTTAACCTTATATATAAATTTAAATCAGACTTGTATGTGTATATACTGTATGTACACACTTACTCACACATGGATACATACATAAAAACACATCTCTCTTCCTCTCCCTCCTTCCAAATTTTGTGTGTGTGTGTGTGTGTATCTGTGTGTGTGTGTGTGTGTGTGTGTGTGTGTGTGTGTGTAAATATCTAGGAAGAATGCACTATAGGGTTAGGGAGAATTGTCCAAAGAGAGCTCATAGCAACATACAATCTTGAATATATTGCAAGATGCTGTCGGTCATTTCTGAGCCCAGACAGGAATTTCTTAATTCAATTTAAAGTCAGGCTGGCATGAACATAGGATGGGAGCAGTTTGTATGATAAATGTAGATTTAACTTGAGTCAGTGACTTGATTTTTAATGTGTCATCATGTACAAATCCCCACTTTATTGATCCAGTGCTGTAGGAATAGAGCAAGGTAGATGCAAAGTAATCAAGGGATATGAGAGATAAATGGTTCTTGTTTTTCATCATACTGTCATCTCTCCACTGAACTGCAGCCTCTCTGGTTCTCTGTGCTTCATTTAAATCTCAAAACAATACCGTTGTGAACCTCATTCCATTAGGATATTTTCAGATTGGCAAGTCTGAGCAGCCAGAGATGGTGCATTATGATATGATAGGCCAATGTATAATAAAATCTCCAACCATTTCATATAATACAGTGTGCTCCAAATGCCACAAAGTCAGATTCAAAAGAAATTCTCAAGCACCCTGAGAATAAAGTAGAGAAAATGAAGCCTCTTTTACAGAAGAGGAAAAAATTTGAAATATTGCAAGGTAGATTTCATCAAGACATTACTGTATATAAGTACAGATAAAAGCAACAAAGATGATCAGGAGACGAGGCTAAAACATATAAGGAACGGTTGCTGGAATCAGGTATGTCTAGTTTAATGAAGAGAAGGATGAGGGGTGACATGATAGCAGTGTTCCAATATCTCAGGGGCTACCCCAAAGAAGAGGGAGCCAAGCTATTCTCCAAAGCACCTGAAAGCAGGACAAGAAGCAAAGGATGGAAGCTAATCAAGGAGAGAAGCAACCTAGAACTAAGGAGAAACTTCCTGACAATTAGAACAATTAACCAGTGGAACAACCTGCCTCCAGAAGCGGTGAATGTTCCAACACTAGAAGAATAGTTTTATAAAACTGATATAAATTGTTTTATGTGTGATTGAAATTAATTTGTAATACTTTTATGGGCAATATTGGAGTAGGTAATAGAATATAAGAATATAAGAATGATGTGATTATATAAAAAAAATTTTAAGTTTGGAAGTAATCTATGGTATTTTAATTTGTATAATATATCAGGATAATATGAAAGCTTAGTTGGGAAGAAGAACAGCGTTAGACAATTGATATAAATTGTTTTATTTGTGATTGGTTTTATTGGGTAGATTGAAAAGTATTATATTGTTTTTGAATAATTATTGATATGATATATATATATGTTTGGAGTTTATCTATATGAGTTAAAGTTCGATAGTCTATATAGTTCAGGATTGTTTGCGTAAGCTAGATTATGATTGTTTGTATTTTTATACCCTGTATTCTGCTCTGGGAAGTGGGGGGGAGGGGAAAGGGAGGGTGGGGTTGGGGAGGGTTGGGGAGGGTGGGAGGGAAGGGGGCTGGGGGGGTTTCTTTTTCTTTTCTTTTTTTTTGTTTTTGTTGTTTGTTAAAGATAAAATGTATTCTAAAACTTTTTAATAAAAAAAAGAAGCAAAGGATGGAAACTAATCAAGGAGAAAAGCAACTTAGAACTAACGAGAAACTTCCTGACAGTTAGACCAATTAACCAATGGAACGACTTGAAGTTGTGGATCCTTCAATGTAAGTTTTTAATGTAAGAGATTGAACAACCATTTCTCTGAAATGGTATAAGGTTTCCTGCCTGAGAAGGGGTTGGACTAGAAAACCTCCAAGGTCCCTTCCAACTCTGTTATTCTGTTAATAATACTGAGCTAGAGAAACCAGTGGACTACTATATAAGGACATTTTCCAAATTCATATATATGTGAGGCAATTAGATAACTCAAATGGAATGTGTATATTCTTATGTCATCCTTGACATTCTTGTATTTAAAGATACTTCACTCTGATATTGAATAAGAATAATTTACTTTCTGGAAAACAATTATGGTGCTCAAGTTTACAAATCCAAAAAGAATATATGTTAACAGTAAAATGATATGATTGGATTATGAGGTCACTTTAGAGGATTTATGTCTGAAGATACATTTTTAGTAACATATTAACTTTTTATGGTGACTATGGTGACAGGTCTGGATTTTAATTTTAAATGCATTTTTGTCATTTTTCTCTTATAGAAGGTTAATAATAAAATTATAAACTGTTTAAAATGCATATAGACTAGTAAATTTTAAAATAAATAAAAGAATCATATCCAAAGAAGAATGTCTGGTTGCCATCTTACAGTTAGGAACTTTCAGTGACCATCAAACAATATATATAATCCTGGGATACATTCATCCTCAAAAATCTAATTCCTACTGCCACTTGACTTGATAAGACAATTTTCTGATGTAGTATTTTTTTCTCAATCATAGGACTCACTGAGTACTTAGAAGCACATAACTCATTCCAGAATATGCTGTCTTTTCAGCCACTGGAAAGATGATATTGTACTGATATTATGAAGTATTAATGATCCTCTTCTAAAGCAAGAGCTTATGGAATAGTGGACGTTTCTTAGAGAAAGTATAGAGAGATTCTGAGTTGTTAAAATAATTATATTTTATTTAATTAATGTGATTGTGTGCTGCAGGATTACTGGTAAGATTTCTCTAGGTTAGTCCTGTATTAAATGTTTTCTAGGAACAGATTTCAGTTAGATATAAGCCAATGAGGCCTAATTAGGACTGGACATTGTTCCAGGCAGCTGTGAATACAAAACCTGTCTGGAGATCATTAAAGCATATGCATCTGCTTTCAGGATCATGTAGCTGGAGTGGAAGCTTCTCCATCGCCTGGGAATTGGTGTGACTGCTTTAATAAGTTGTATAGAATTGCTACATTTATGCTCCCACCAATATCAAAGGACCTGAACCCTTGTTCAGTCTCAACAGTATTAAAAAAAATGTTTAACTATGGATTTAGTGTTGTGAATGAAAGTAATCTCAGTTGTTTACAACTGAGGTGCACTCACAAGTAAAATAAAATAAAATAAAACTGAAGCCATATGATTAATTTGCCACATTATTAGGTCCATGGAGGACTTCGTCATGTTGGAACAAATGCTACTTATTAGTTTCATAATTAAGGCCATTCGTCTCTGAGTTTCAAAGCCTTCTAAATGTGCAGTTTAAGACTGAAAGGCTGCTGCTTTAATGCAGAAATGTTTCATATGGTAATTTCACACTCTAGGAAGATTTTAATCCATATATTATTCAGCATTAGCCTTGTACATACTGGTTCAAAACAATAAAAGCATGATTGTGCCAAACATCAATAAAATATGAGTTACAGACTCGGGAAAGAAGGAACCTACTGTACTGATTTATGGAGTTTTTCAATACCTGTGTTGCATAAAGAGCACTCTTGCTTTTGACATCTCAACAAGAACCTAAAATCCATGCAAAAGATTACCAAGACAATCTTACACTGCAAAAGTGTCTTCCATTGGCCTGAACAAAAACAAGAGGAGGGATTTTAAAGTTCCCAGAGAAGCTACTGTGGAAGAAGAGTATTTACTGGAAAAGAATGGAAACAAATGAGAGTCCATACCCATGTTGGATATGAGTATGTGCAGTGCAGTCCAACACCACCAGGTGCATTTGTAGCTGGCTGACAAAACGATACTCAACCAGTAGTCCTCAATGGCACTACATCCACATGGAGAGAAGTAAGCAGTGGGATACCACAAGACTCTGTCTTAGGCCCAGTACTCTTTAATATCTTCATCAATGACTTAGATGAGGGAATAGAAGGGGAACTCATCAAATTTGCAGATGGCACTATACTGGCAGGAATAGCCAACAACCCAGAAGACAAGTTCAGGATCTAAAAAGATCTTGACAAACTTGAAGAATGGGCCCTATCCAACAAAATGAACTTTAATGTGGAGAAAAGCAAAGTTTTACATTTAGGCAGGAAAAATCAAAGGTATAACTACAGATTAATTGAGCCTGGCTAAAAAACAGTAACTGTGAGAGGGATCTTGAAGTCCTAGTGGATGATCATTTGAATATGAGCCAGCAGTGTGCACCAGCAGCCAAAAAAGTTAATACAATCCTGGATTGTATAAACAGAAGCATAGAATGAAGATCATGTGAAGTATTAGTATTGTTTTATAAAACCCTAGTAAGACCACACCTGGAATACTGCAGCCAATTTTAGTTACCATATCACAAAAAAGATGAAAAAAATCAGAGAAGAGCAACTAAGATGATCAAAGGCCTGGAGACTAAAACATATGAAGAATGGCTGCAGGAATTGGGTTTGGCTAGTCTAAAGAAAAGAAGAAATAGGGGTGACATGATAGCAGTATTCCAGTATCTGAGAGGCTGCCACAAAGAAGAGGGCGTCAAATTATTCTCCAAAGCACCAGAAGGCCAAGAAACAATGGTTGGAAACTGATCAAAGAGAGAAGCAACCTGGAATTAAGGAGAAACTTCCTAACAGTGAGGACAATTAACCAGTGGAACAGCTTGTCTCCAGGAATTGTGGATGCTCCATCGCTGGAGAGTTTAAGAAGAAACGAGACAGTCATTTGTCTGAAATGGTATCAGTTCTCCTGCTTCAGCAGGGGGCTGGACTAGAAGACCTCCATGGTCTCTTCCAACTCTATTCTATTCTATATTACATACTGAGTTAAAAAAAGTCTGCCCTTAAGGACAGGGATTCTCCTTTGAGAGGCTATAGAGAAGGAAAAGATAGCAACTGTAGCATTTCAAGTTGAATCAAAATGCTGAAATCTCTCTTCCACTTTTCTCCTAAAAGCAGTGGGAAATCTATATTCAACCATTGTGTCTGGCTGCTCAAATCTCACTTGATTAAATATTCCCCTAGATGCTTGGGTATTTCTCTGTTTACATGTTTTGCAATTTGGAAGGTGTTTTTATAGTGGCTCACCAGTTTCAATGTGCTGCCCTTATTGAGTTTATCTCTCTCTCTCTCAACTTCCATATTCAAAATTCTATGCACAGTAATCTTTTTAGCTTCTTTCCCAGAGATAGTTGGACAAGAAATGGGGGGTCTAGAGTTCTTGATATAGTTTGTGAGTTGTGCAATCCAAGTGGTCCATAACTGAGATTTTTCTCAATTCTTCTGTCAGACAGAATTTCGGAGGTCTGACAGTTTCCATAGTACTGATTTTGCACCAGTTCTATGCCCTATTGTTTTGCTATAGCAATGTTAAATGTTTTAAACCTCAAATGTCAGCTCCATATAAAAGTGAAGTGGTAATGTTGGCTTTGTATACCATAATAATTGGAGCTAAGGAAATTTGATAACAGTGATTTATTTTAATTTTAGCAAAGAATTTATATGTTGCTTCACTCTGAGTGAGCTCCTTTGATGGTGAGGGAGCCAAGATTCAGCAGTATGTAGATCGAGAACTACCAGAAGTACAGGCAGGATTTCGAAGAGGCAGAGGAACTAGAGATCAAATTGCCAACATACGCTGGATTATGGAGAAAGCTAGGGAGTTCCAGAAAAACATCTACTTCTGCTTCATTGACTATGCTAAAGTCTTTGATTGTATGGGTCATAACAAACTGTGGCAAGTTCTTAAAGAGATGGGCATACCAGACCATCTTATTTGTCTCTTGAGAAACCTATATGTGGTCCAAGAAGCAACAGTGAGAACTGGACACGGAACCACTGATTGGTTCAAAATTGGGAAAGGAGTCCGGCAAGGCTGTATACTGTCGCCTTGCCTATTTAACTTATATGCAGAGCACATCATGAGAAAGGCAGGGCTAGATGAATCAAAAGTTGGAATTAAGATTGCCGGGAGAAATATCAGCAACCTAAGATATGCAGATGATACCACTCTAATGGCAGAAAGTGAAGAACTAAAGAACCTCTTGTTGCAGGTGAAAAAGGAGAGTGCAAAACTTGGGTTGAAACTTAACTTTAAGAAAACCAAGATCATGGCATCCGGCCCTCTCAATTCCTGGCAAATAGATGGGGAAGAAATGGAGGTAGTGACAGATTTTATTTTCCTGGGCTCCAAGATCACTGCAGATGGGGACTGTAGCCAAGAAATTAAAAGACGCTTGCACCTCGGGAGGAAAGCCATGACAAATCTAGACAGCACACTAAAAAGCAGAGACATCACCCTGTCAACAAAAGTGCGTATAGTCAAGGCTATGGTCTTCCCAGTTGCAATGTATGGCAGTGAAAGCTGGACCATAAAAAAGGCTGAGCGCCAAAGAATTGAGGCCTTTGAACTGTGGTGCTGGAGAAGACTCCTGCGAGTCCCTTGGACTGCAAGGCGATCAAACCGGTCAGTCCTAGAAGAGATCAACCCTGTCTGCTCTTTAGAAGGCCAGATCCTGAAGCTAAAACTCAAATACTTTGGCCACCTAATGAGAAGGAAGGACTCACTGGAGAAGAGCCTAATGCTGGAAAAGATTGACGGCAATAGAAGAAGGGGAGGACAGAGAATGAGGTGGCCGGATGGAGTCACTGAAGCAGTAGGTGTGAGCTTAAATGGACTCCAGAAGATGGTAGAGGACAGGAAGGCCTGGAGGAACATTGTCCATAGGGTCACAATGGGTCGGACACGACTTCGCAGCTAACAACAACAACAATGGTGTACTTAATCCGTCTTGCCTATTAATAATTTATTTGGAGAAGGGCATATTGTCAGGTTACATCCTTGGGGAAATCTCATAAACAACTACAGGAAAGAGCCCTTGTGTTATTTTGAAAATTATTTTGCATATTTCTTTTCAAAGCTTTTTGTATACTTTCTACAAGCTGATGACAAAAATGTAGGTCACTTTGAAGGTCTTGATTTCCAGCAAGGAACTGCTTCATTTAATATATGATGGGTATAATTTTAGAGCAGACTGACAGAATTTCAAAAGTAATTCATATTATAAAGCACCGGGAAAGACAATTTTACTTTAACTGATAGAATCTCAATTCAAAATATCATATTAAACACAGTGAGATTGCTGTTTGGAAGGCTTCCATCTTGCCTTTTTCGTTTCTCATATTAGCTATTTGGATTAATATAATTTGAGTACCTATTACTGTGGTCAAAATGGAGTGGTGAAATATGTATATTTATTTCATCTTTCTCATCTGTTTGTCCTCAAGACTATGCATGATGATGCTGTTCTATTTTATCTGCACTATAACAGAATTAGCATAAGACCATTCAATTACTTACCAGTCGGCTTCCATGGCTGAACAAAGAGATGAATTCAATATTTCTGATCCACGGTGACCATATTATGTTGCTATTATGCTAAACATTTATTTGGCATTTAAATAAAACCATTCCCATTAGGTGTGATGGGCAGAAGTGCCATTTAATTCCTTTCAATGGATAACCAGAACCATTTCTGGTTAGGGTGGAGAAATTGTAATGTTTCTGTCAGTTACAGAAATTTGCTACAGGAGAAGGTCTTATCTTTGAGTGAATAATTACCTTTTAAGTGGTTTTCAGCTTTCAGTTAAATTCCTCAAACTGTAATTTCTTCTATGGGAATTTTTTTTTCAAATGGGTATTAACAACACCTTCAGTCATCTTGCAGCAGTAAAATACTGTAAACAAAAAAGAAAAGAAAACAAAACTAAAATGCTAGGAAAATAGTGAAGGAAGGGTGTTTTGTTTTTGTTTTAACAGACAAAAATATTCATGGGAACTTGAAAGACAGATTTCAACACAGTGTCTCTATATTGTACAGTACTTTCAAAACCCCTTATCCCAAATTGATTACTGTATGCCATAATATGCCATTGTGAAAATCTCAAGTGCAAATATCAGGTAATGCCTGGCCTAGCAAAACAGCGACTTCATTAAGCTGATGCAGATACAGTATTCCGTATAAAAATTGAACAATCCCATAGTTCAGAAATAAAGCCTCCCTACTCCTCTAACAAGTGTTGGAACAGGTGTCTGACAGCTTTAGTTAGAAGACTCTCAGGTAGCAAAACTAGAATACACCCTCTAGATGTAAGGAAGATGGAAAATCATATGCTCTTTGAAATAAAATAATATATCCTACCTATGAAGTGTTTTGCTCTCTACCAAATGAGGTGTAGTTCCTCACCTGTTCCTCCCAAAAGACCCATTAGGAAGGTCAAACACATCACTCATTGTTTACCTAAAAGCTCATGTGGCTTTTAGTGCTTTCACATACATCCGTTGTCATAGCAACAAGGTTGCTTCCCTCTTCCTTAATGTACCTGTGTACTTTTCCTTCCCCCCCCCCTAAAATGTCTACACTTGCTAAGTGAAACTTGAAAATCAGACAATGCAATCAGCGTTCCTCTCAAATTCTTTCAGCGGGGGACTAAAAACCTCCATTTCACCTAGCTCTAAGAACACTATAAAGAAGCATAAAGAATTTTGGATATAAATGTATTTTGTTTAAGAGGGATGGGCCCCTCAAGTAACTTTTTTTATGATATGAGAAATATAAAGATGTTGGAATGGTTTATATAAGGGAAATGCTTTAGATACTTAAGTGTAATTAATCTTGAGTAAATCTGAATTGATAAAAATGTTCTGAATAGATTCAAAAGATTAGATGATTGGATTTATTAGATGGGATATTTAAAGATTAAACATTTGTTTGAATATGGTTAAAAAGAATAGAAAAATTCTGGATATAAATGTATCTTAGCTTAAGAAGGACGTGTTTCTCAAGTAGTATACTATTTCCTCCCCTTTTTTCTTCTCTTTTTTTTTAAGATATGAGAAATGTAAAATTGTTGGAATGGCTTGTATGAGGAAAAAGACTTAAATATTTAAGTGTAATTAACACTGAGAAAATCTTAACTAGTAAGAATGTTTTGAACATTACAGGGAAAACAAATTAAATAAGAACTTTGAAAACAGGATCTATGATAAGGTAATTAAAATGATTAATTAGAAAAGAAGCTTTAAATCGATGTGGTTGTTAAATAATAGAAAAATGTTTATATTTAATTGTTATCTATCAAAATACTAAGAAATGTACTAATTTAAGCTTAGTAAAAGAAAATATTATTGGAAGAATGGAAAATCAAAGAAAGCTACTATGTGGATTATGGAATTATAGAAATTAGCTGTTATTGATTGTTTTTAAATATAAACTCAGACAACATGCTGTTTACCAAATATTAAGGTGACTATGTTAAAAAATCAATAAAATATATATAAAAAAGAAGCACTATTATATTTTCTATTCAAGCAAAGTGCCGTTTTAAAACCAACCAAAGACTTAGGCATTTTTCTAATTTCTTAGTTCTTCTGGAGAAAAATGACCTCAACATTACAGTAAAAAGATTGAATAGCAATGTGATTTAATCACATCTAAAATGTTAATAACTCTTCCAAGGCCTACCTTTTGATGCTGGGCATTGATGTAATCCAAGAAATAAAGTAATTTACTCAACACCTTACTTTTTCTTGATTAGGGATAACCTTCCTAACTGTCTTGCTTTTTTAAAAAAAAAGTCCTTAACACCATTGCCATGTATTTTGAGAGCCAGGAAATTCTACAGAATAGTCTGGCTGCCAGCAGTTGCTAGTTTGTTTAATTCACACTGTTACACTATCCAGGGTGTATCACGTGGAAGCAAAGTTGCTTCACACCTAGACATTAGTATTTGAACATAGATCTTTTTAACATTTATATTTTATTGTGTTCTACTACTCTAGATGAAATGTTAATATATATTGCTAGTCCCTATATAATATGCCATATGCTAACTAAATAAATAAACCCTTAACATCTAAATCAGAGGTCCCCAACCTTTTGGGCACCAGGGACCAGTTCCGTGGAGAGTTTTTTCCGTGGACCAGAGGGTACGTGGTTTTATGTGCTGCCTGCATCCTGTGGCTGAGGCTTTGCTCGATTGTGCGGACCAGTTGCTGGCATGCTACAGCCTGGGACTGGTCCACGGATTGGGGGTTGGGAACCCCTGATCTAAATGAATGGCATCAGGGTTTTTTTTCAGTTTTTTGCCACTTTTTTAAGAAATCAAATTTGCATAATATGGATCAATCTTGACAAGTTACTTGGCAGTAATAGTGTAGAAGATTGTCCCCAGTTTGTCTAATAATGTTCTGATTGATCCTCCCTAACACAACACTGAAAAGATACTCTTAGAATTCCAAATGTGCTCTCAAAATTCTAAAAAAAATCCCTACCTTTTTGATTAACCACTATTGGCTCTTTTGATGAGCATTCTAGTCTTGTGCGAAACTACATCAAAGCATAATATCCATCATCCCACTCTACCACTTCCAAATCCATATAGAAAAGCTGATCAATTTGATCACTGAACCTTATTTCAACATTGATGAGTGAGAGAAAACAAGTTCCATTATACATGAAGGCAGCATAGTTGAGGATTCAGAATAGGTCTCATGGCACCTACTAGTCATTCAGGACAAAGTATTGATGCACCCAGACAGAAGTCATAAGGAAACTGAAAACAAATATCTGGGTTGGTAATCCTACTTTGCTAATGAGAGGATCAGGTCTTATAGTTCCCTATTATAAGGCAGCAATTGTATTTTGAAATTTATTTTTCTTCCAGTAGATTACCTAAAGAAAAATGTTGTCTTAACCATTTGGAGATTCATATTCTCCCATCCTGCAACTATTTCAGAATTTGTTAAAATTAAGGCCCTGCCCCCCAGCCCTAGGGTTACGGTAGATGCTGAGTGTTTTGGATATTTTTTGTTGTTGGCTTGGAGCAAGTTTGGTTCATTTGACTCTTCCGAATGCACATGTTTTTTATTGTTTGGTCTTTTTTGCAGGTATCATAAGCTACCCAGAGTCTTTTGAAACCAGGCAATGACTAAATCTACTAATAAAATTAAAAACAAACAAATCTTCTCTTGTTCAGATGTCTGGAGGGGAAAAAAATAATAATGGTGTGGCTTGTACCCATGATGCTAAGGGAAACTGGAAATTGCACTCCAAAATCTTTTAAAGTTAAATCTGATCTAGAATGACATTTGATTATACTTTTTTAACATTAACAATAACGACCTTCTGTTTAGTCATTTGACTGTATCAAGAAACCACAGTAAGAAAAAGTAAGAACATATTCACATTATGTTGGCTCAGCACTACACTAGGTTCATTATACCTGGTGCAGTTTCAGCCAATGATCGCACTAAGAGAGGAAACTGAGGTTCAACCCTTTATTTTTTTGTAGAATTAAAGAGAGGTACATTGGAACCCAAGTCCAAGTCAAATATGTCTGATGATATTCAACAAGCTGTTTTTATACCATAAATGCACATGCAGGAAGTCTTCTACTTACAACCATTTGTTTGCTGACCCTTCAAAATTACAATGGCACTGAAAAAAGTGACTTATGACCATTTTCCCCGCTTATGACCATTGCAGGATCCCCATGGTCACACGATCAAAATTCAGACAGCTCATATTTATGATGGTTACAGTGTCCCAGGGTCATGTGATCACTTTTTGCAACCTTGTGACAAGTAAAGTCAATGGGGAAACTAGAGTCACTTAACAACCGTGTTACTAATTTAATAACTACAGTGATTCACTGAAGCACTGTGGCAAGAAAGGTTGTAAAATGGGACAAAACTCGTGTAAACAACTGTCTTGCTTAGCAACAGAAATTTGGACTACCTATATGGACATCAGAACTTCCTAATACATCATCACTTGTTCCTGAGTTACATGTTCCTTTAAGGCTAACATCCTATAATAAGCATGGGAGGCACCTAATTAGCTAACCTCTTCACCTCTGGGTGTGTTTTTAATGTGCTAATGATGAACTTTCTACCTCTGGATCTTTGTCCGGATATTTTTGACTATAGCTTAAGCAACATGCCACAGTTATCTTTCCTTATTCCAGTCATGGGCCCACTTGCAAAATTGTTCAACACAGTTACAAAGTCACAATCAGTCAACTTGACTAACACTTCCTATAACTGAAGGATTTGTAGTCAGTCTTCTTAGCTTCTTCTGGTAAATGTTAAAATAGGTGTAGCTAACTGCTGATTCTAAAAATGGCTATATTAAGACAAAGTATAGAGGAAGTGATTAAGATGGACTAGGTCTTGCTGAAGTTAATTAATGGCTCACTTGAAAAAGCCCTTAATAGTTTGTTAATACATTAATAGCCCAGGCCTCGTGCCCTTATATTATCATCACTTCTGCGCTCAAACCTGCAATCTGTTCTAGGGGATCCCCAACCTTTCTAGGTTGGCGGGTCAGTGGGTGAGGGAGGGGCAGGTGCCTTACACGCACATGCACACATGTGTGTGTGCACAAACAGGCCTCGAGCATGCACACCATGCAAACAGGGCTGCGAACATTTGTGCAAGGCTGTCAGCAATGCCAGCACCTGTGTGAGGTTTGTGGCACCGCCACTGCCAGGCTCATGGCGATTCTACGACGGGCGTGATGCTTGCGCCGCTGTGTGAGGCTCACACCACTGCATGAGGCTCGCACCACTGCATGAGGCTTGCACTGTGGCCCACGCAATGCCACCCTCATGTGAGACTCATGCTGTGGCCCGCCTGCCACTTGCGGCACTTCTGCTGCCTGCACAAAGTCCATGGCAATGCCACCATGTGCATGTGGTGCACTGCTGCCCATTTGCCGCTCATGGCGCTGCCACCCCCATGCAAGGTTTGTGGCAACGTTGCCACCCATGTGATATTAGCAGTGCTACCACTGCCCGTGCAACACTCGCAGCAATGGTGTCATATGGGGGGGGGTGAGCATGCACACACACATGCGTGCATTGCCCAGCTACTCATGCAACCCAATGGCCAAGTGGCCATGGTCTGGTAGTGGGCCACGGCCCATAGGTTGGGGACCTCTGTTCAGTGATGGGATTCAAATATGTGAACAACAGGTTCTTTGTGTGGATGGAAGTCCATTCTGGGCCTGAGCAACAAAAAACTAGCTACCAGTTCTGCCGAAGTGGTGCGAATCCCACCACTGCCTCTGTTCTAGGTGATCCATCCTCTTCTAAATTATCTTTGATTTAAAAAACACAGTCTTTCTAGTAATGAACAAAAACTGTGACTATTTATTCTCAGTGTCCCGGTATATCTTAATTTTTAAGAAAGACATAGGTAATCAGCTCTTACTACAGATTATAATTTCCAATCAAATAAGACATGTGCAATGTTTTTCACAGATAGAATAGCAAATACACACAATCTTTCTGTGAAACTTCCCATGCCTTACCAAAGAATCAAGTTGTTCAGTAGAGGAAGCTCTTCTAAGGGGTTGGCATGCAAATTGTTAAATATTTCTGTACATGGAACCATCATTTATGTTTTACCAGCCATTTCAAGGCCTTTGTATCCTTAAAAGATGCTAGACCTCTTTGAAATTGTTGAAGCTGTTCATTGTCCTCAGGTATGTTTGAACTGAGAATTAAGTCCAATTGTAAAAAAAATGTGTTTGTAATTTGAACATATCTCCAAGGTTCCTTCTAACTCTTATTCTGTTAAATATTAGACATATATATGTAAAACCTCTGACTGCTGTACAGTTTTAGATTTTTGATGCACATTTGAAATTTGACTCTGATGCTGTTAATCAAGTGCCAACTAGGAATTAGCAGGAACAAATGAAATGAATTTAGTAAAATTACAAATAAATTGAACTAGGCAAAACTCATTTATTATACAGTAGTGTTATTCAGAATCTAGAAACATATTATTTGTGGCAACATCCAAGATGTTGTTACCAGAGCAATGGAATTATATTTAGTTAGTTGGAATACAAACATTACTCCAGAAAAGTGGTAGAACACACAGGTAAATTCTTAATAAAGCAATAGATTTTGTAAAATGAATTAAAATGATAAAATACAGAATCTTCTAATGAATATTTCTCTTATAGAAAAGTCAAGTCACTAATTCAAGGAGCCCTCTGGATCCAATCTTCAAAACTCTAAAGTAGCAGCAGCCATTTCAAAGCTTGGTAGGGCTACTTTGAAGCCATTCTTAACTCTTCTGGGACTGCATGTGAATATCTAAAAAAACACCTATGATGGGATAGCTGACAAAAACCTTATTCTTACACACATGTCTTTCGCTCTGCCAAGCTTTGGGGACAAATGGGATCCTGGAATGGTGCAAACTGCCAATGTAATCATTTTCATAAATATTCTGAAGCTTATAGGCTTATAGCCACATAGGATTTAAAAACAGCATTGGCTATAGACTAATATTTTGGAACCATGTTCACCTGCCTATAAAAAAAAGTGCAAAATGTAATTGACAGTGGTCAGCAGCCACTGTAATGATGACTCTGATATATGAGTATTTTATCAATTAAGCCCACCATGGCAGTCATTCTATGATTATATCCAAATATTTTTTTATTTTTGTATTTTAATTCCATTTATATCCCGCCCTTCTCCGAAGACTCAGGGCGGCTTACAAACTTAGCAGTAGCCTTCATTCTATGTATATGCCTGCTTATTAGGGCTTTCACACACACCCCCAAGCGGCATTATTACAAAGTCAGCTTAATTGCCCCCAACAATCTGGGTCCTCATTTTACCTACCTCGGAAGGATGGAAGGCTAAGTCAACCTTGAGCCTGGTGGGATGCGAACCTGCACTAATTGCAGGCAGCTGGTGTTACTTAAGGAGGCATTAGCCCACTGTTCCACCAAGGCTCTTATCTTATCTTTCCAGGTGTCCACACCAAATAAAAGTTATTACTATAGCTATTTATTAAGAAGTAAAAATGCTTAAATCTCACTTATCTAACTTCCTAAAAAGACATAGTGCTGCAAATTAGCTTTAATAAAATAACCGCAGTACTTTTATTTATGAAGTTAATAGGTCTTGGTCTTATTTACAGTACAAAATTATCTCTCCTAGCATTCCATAGAAAGTCTTGCATAACATAGTTTGCTGATTTATACATTCTCTTCTTTCTGGAGACTTTTCCTCCATTCATAAAACTATGCCTTCATGGTGCAAAATGGGTATAGAAAAGATAGCTGAGGTTTTTTTGGTTTTTTTACATTCCCATTTTGAACTATTTGCTATTAAGACCCATGCAAAACTGAGATCTTGTTGAACTAACCAAAGATAATATTTCCATTGGTCAGATCATTTGTATGGCACCCTACACTTTAGGTTTTTTAAAAATGAAACATGCAGGGAAGGGCAATGTGGATGAATATAGAAGTCGTTAATAAAATCTTTTAGGGAGAGGGAAAAGGAACTGAATATGTATAGCTTTTAGAAAAGATAACCAAAGAAATATATGAATGAACTTTTCAAGTATCTTAAGGGGGAATCACACAGACGCTCATGCCATATGCAGAGTGAACAACATAGATAATATTTATGTTACATGAAAATCAATTCTTAGTTGAAAAATATCCTAATAGTAAGCCTAGTTCAACAACTGAACTAGTCACCTATGCAGAGAGCTGATTCTCCTTAATCCCTACTCAAGGGAAGCAATCATCAACCAGGAATGCTTTAATTTAAATCCTTACATTTTACTGAATAGGTGGTTCCACTTGTGCTGGTGGCCAGAACTATCCCGATGATAGCCTGGCGACCGTACACCTACATATATATGTCCTTAAAGCATGCTCATAACACATACCATTACATGTGAAATAGACCACAAGATAAAAATCAGATGCCGGTAGCCAAATAAGTTGATGAAAATATATTAGTGAAGAATATAGTCACACCACTTTATATAAGATCACTAAATTTCTAAATTTAAAAAGCTTTTGGAGTAAAGAATAATACTATAACACATTTCTCAAACTTAGCAACTTTAATATGTCTGGACTTCAACTCCCAGAATTCCCCAATTTGGCTGGCTGGGGAATTATGGGAGTTGAAGTCCAGTCATCTTAAAATTGCTATTGTTGAGAAATGCTGCTACCACAGATTCAGTCTTTCAAAGATCCTAATCATATTTCAGTTCATTGTATAATATATATTTTATTATGCATAAAGCAAGGGCTAAGCGTCCAATCCACTGAGCTCCCACTTACAAATGGAATTTCACTTAACCCAAACTACCTGTGGTTTTTGTGGAGAAAAAGTTTACAGGAGAGACTTCCCTGTCTCCTTGAATACCTGAAAGTGGGACATAAATCTGATGAATCAGTTGACATAAATTATGCCATTAGGTGAAAGCTGCAGCAAAAAGACAGCTGACCGTGATGAAAGCAGAAAAATAGAGTTGGAAGGGACCTTGGAGTCTTCTAATCCATCCCCCTTCTCAAGCAGGAAATCCTATATCATTTTAGACAAATGGTTGCCAAACCTTCATCTTAAAAACCTCCAGAGTTGGAGCACCCACAACTTCCAGAGGCAAGTCATTCCACTATTTGTTCTGTCAGGAAATTTCTCCTTAGTTTTAGATTTCTTCTCTCCTTGATTAGTTTCCATCCGTTGCTTCTTGAGCAGAGTCATGACATCACAACCCAAGCATTGTGTTCTGAACCAGCCCTCTTCTCGCACCCCTAATCAAAAGAAGAGTCTGGAAAGCGTCCAAGGCTAAAAGGCTTCTGCCAAGATTTAATTACGCAGTTAACAAAAACACAAGAGCTTGTCTTCTCAAGCGGAAAAAGTTGCTTTCAGCAACCAGCCCCTCCCCAAACACTTCTTTTATAGAGAGCTCAGGGCGTGGTCTCCCTGTGCCTCCTCCCGAGGAGTCCCATAGTCTTTCTTTGTTTGTCCCTGCTCGTCTGCCTCCTGCGTCGGGCGTCCTTGAACAGGGCCAGCTGTGGGTCATCATCTTCCGCACTCTCGGGCTCACACAGCTGAGAAGAGGTCCCCGGCTGAGGGCTCTGCAAAGCCTCCAAATCATCATCATCAGCCGGTTCGTTTCCCTCCTCCCCCACATCTGAGTCCTCCGATACATCGGAGCCGGCTGTCGGACCCACAGGCTGGCCCTGAGTCACAACACATTGCCTCTTTTGAACACACATTGTACGGGTGCACAGCTGTACAAAAGGAGCAGAACCTCTTCTTCATGAATAGGGTGAGATTTACACTATCTACCACTGCGATTTTGGAAGAATCAAGCATTGATAAAATCAAGGATAATTATTGGCCTAATTTTCTAACACTTTTTTTTTTATTGAAGAGTTTTAAAATACAGTTTTCCTTTAAAAAACCCCCCTTCCCCCTCCCTCCTCCCCCCACCACCCCCCTCTCCCCCCTCCCTCCTTCCCCCCTACCTCCCCCCCTCCCCCCCTCCCCCCCGACTTCCCAGAGCTAAATACAAGGTATATATAAAAAAAGCAATCATAAACAACCATATACTAACAACTATAAATTCTAAAATCCATCCCTCTCTAGCTTATATAGGATAAAACAAACCTTAGCATTATTAAATATATATAAAAAACTAAAATAGAAAAAGAAAAAAGAAAACGAAAGAAGACTTATTCGAATGCTACATAAAACTTCTTAACCCTATACTTGTTCTGGATAAACTCAATCCATTTTCTCCATTCCATAATATAACGTTCTTGCGAATGATCTTTCAAATAGGCCGAAATCTTCGCCATCTCTGCCAGGTCGGAAACCTTTAAAGTCCACTCTTCTATGGTCGGCAGTTCCTCTTTCTTCCAGTATTGGCCTATCAAAAGTCTTGCCGCCGTAATTAAGTTCAACATCAGCTTGGTGTCCACAACTGTAGCGTCTACAATTATTCCCAACAGAAAAAGTTGCGGACAAAACTTTATCCTCTGTTTAAGAATCTTCTGCATATTCCACCAGACTTTTATCCAAAAAGCCTTAACCTTCTTACATGTCCACCATATGTGAAAGTATGTTGCATCTTCCTCACCACACCTCCAACATTTAGGCTGATAATTCGGATACATACTTGCAAGCTTTTTAGGATCTAGATGCCATCTATAAAACATTTTGTAAAAATTCTCTCTTAGATTTTGAGCTTGAGTAAATTTTACATTCCTCACCCAAATCTTTTCCCACGTGTCCATTGAGATAACTTCCTGGATGTTTTGGGCCCATTTTATCATACAATCCTTAACAAGCTCTGTTTCTGAGTCAATCTCTATCAATGCAAGATATATCCGTTTAATATGTGCTGATCCCTGGTTTCTAATCTGCTTTATCAAGTTTTCATCAGTCATTGTAAATCCATTTTTCTGATCTTCTTTCCACCTGGCCTGTAGTTGAATATATTGAAACCAAGTTTGAACAACCTTCTCTTCTCGCAAGAGGCTGTATGATTTCAAACACCAGACATTCCTTTCGAAACTTAAAATTTCCTTGTACGTAGTCACGTCATGTTTGAAACCAGCATGTATATTTTCTATTGCGTGTTTTGGAATTGCCCATCTAACACTTTTATATAAGCCAGCATAATTTCAGTAAATAGAGAAGCTGCTTGAAAGTTGTGAGTTGTTGTTGGTTGTGCATTTATTTTATTTTTTAAAAAATCAAATGGTAAAATAAATTTGGAAGAGCCATTTCAGTCATAGGCTCCGTAGCTGTATGGTCTATGATTTACAGAATCTAAAGAGAATTCAGAGTATTATATGGCCTTAAAGTGAAACTTTCAGGTTTCAGTCTGCACTTAATTGAGGTATTTTATGTCCATTTTTTGCTAATTTAATAGACAGGATTGTTCATTTGCATTTAAATTTTTAATGCCACTTTCATACAAATTGTAAATAAGCTGGGCAAGTAATGTCATACAAAAAGCATATTATCAATCTTTCTGAAAATAAACTCTCAGCTTCTTCACTGCCATCTTCCTTCAGTGCTCGCTAATCATAAGAGGAAAAAGAAGAGAAGAATTGGTGAAATTGCTAGCTGGTAAATGACTTTCCCTTAAATGATAATTAGCTGGATTTAACGATGTATTAAATTTCATCAGCTAGAACCTTCTGATTTTGTTTTTGGGGGAAACAGCATTGTAATCCAAGCTCACCGTGTGTACATGCACTAGTGATACACAGACAATTGGGATGAGTTGGATCACAGTACCATAATATCAATCTTAGATGATGATGATGATGATGATGATGATGATGATGATGATGATGATGATACCACTACCATTTCAGACAAATGGCTGTCCAGTCTCTTCTTAAAAATTTCCAGTGTTGGAGCATTCACCACTTCTGAAGGCAGGTTGTTCCACTGGTTAATTGGTCTAACTGTCAGGTAGTTTCTCCTTAGTTCTAGGTTGCTTCTCTCTTTGGTTAGTTTCCATTTGTTGCTTCTTGTCCTGCCTTCAGGTGCTTTGGAGAATAGCTTGACTTCCTCTTCTTTGTGGCAGCCCCGAGATATTGTAACACTGGTATCATGTCCCCCTTCATCCTTCTCTTCATTAAACTAGAGATACCCAATTCCAGCAACCGTTCCTTATATGTTTTTGCCTCCAGTCCCCTAATCATCTTTGTTTCTCTTTTCTGTACTCTTTCTAGAGTCTCAACATCTTTTTTACATTGTGGTGGCCAAAAGTGGATGCAGTATTCCAAGTGTGGCCTTACCAAGGCATTGAGTATGTCCAGTCGGCCAGCTACAAATCCATCTGGTGGTGATGCTGTCTAATCCACATTTTTCTATCTTATTAAGTAGTAGGTTGTGATCTATTGAGGTCAGGCTGATAGGTCTGTGGTTTCCTGGATCTATTTTTTCCCCTTTTTTGAAGATGGGAACTACATCAGCTCTTTTCCAGTCCTCTGGTAGTTCCCCAGTGCTCCAGGATCTTTGAAAAATATAGTTCAGTGGTTCTAAGATCACATATGCCAGTTCCTTGAGAACCTTGGGGTGTAATCCATCTGGTCCGGATGTAATCCATCTGGTCCTGATGATTTGAACTTGTCTAGGCTGGACAGGTACTCACTTACCATTTTCTTGCCTATCTTAACTTGTGTTTCTAATCTGTTTTTATGGTACGTTTTTGATAGGTTGGACTGTTTTTTCCCTTCGTGTAAAGACAGATGCAAAAAACGAGTTAAATAGTTCTGCTTTCTCCCTGTTGCTTGTCACCTTCTTGCCACTTTCCCCCACTAATGAACCAATCATTTCCTTATTTTTTTTCTTGTTTTTTACATGTTGAAAGAAGCTTTTTTTCCTTATTTTTGACTTTGGTTGCAAGCCTTAGTTCATTTTGAGCCTTAGCTTTCCTCACTTCATCTTTGCAGGGACGGGCTATTTGCTGATATTCTGCCTTAGTTATGTGCCCCTCTTCCCAATTTTTATAATTTTATACTTTTGACCTCCCTTTCACTGGACCTCACATGAGAATATAAAAAACTTGCAGGATTTCATATATATGCATACAAAAAGCTTCTAAGATTTGGCAACCTCCCAAGGAGGTCTGCCATGCTTTAAATGTTACTTTTATGTTTGTATTTATATAATGTCAGAGAGCTGCAGCTCTGCAAAAAAAAATGCCTTAGCATCATCCAGCAGCATTCGGCTCCATTCCTGAGAATGACTGATAAATTCTTACATCATATCTACGGTAAGCCAAAACCTCCATTTTTTTCTGCTTCTCCTGTCAGAGTAGGAAAAAAAGTCCAGACTGCATCTAACTAGGATCAGGCTTTGCAGAAACAGGAAAAGCCACAGATTTGACAGGATTGTGTTGCAGGTTTTCCCAGTAGCCAGTTTATCCAAGCAAAGCAGCGGGGTGGGGGGGTGTCTTTTCTGGCTTCCTGTTTTCAGTAGAATGTTTACAGCACAGAGAGTATACTGGCAATAACTCCAGAACTTTGCTCTTAATAGTAAATGTCATTTTTAGTATTAATGGCATGAAGTACATACGTCATTCTATAGTCAGCTGTTCCATAAGGATAAATTTCTCCAGTATATTCTCCTTGAAAGAACATATAGTCCTTCCATTGACAAATAAAACAAACAGAAATCTAAACAAGTGACTTACAAATGTCTTTAAAAATATTTCTCCCTAGGGTATAATAATTAATTTAATTTAATTTAATTTAATAACATTTATATACCGCCCTTCTCCCTGAGGACTCAGGGCGGTTCACAGGGCAGAATAAAATAGCGAATACAAACATTAAAATAAGATTAAACAAATTGCCCTAGTTAAAAACAATATAAATACAACACTAAAAACCCCCAGAAAAGTTAAAAAACGAAAAATAAAATAACCCCAACACTCCCCCTCAGGCTAGGCCGGCTTGTACAAACAGAAATGTCTTGAGATCGCGACGAAAGGAGCGAAGATCGGGCGCCATCCGGAGCTCAACCGGTAGCTGATTCCACAGCTCCGGAGCGCCCACAGAGAAGGATCTCCCCCTGGGGGCCACCAATCGGCATTCTCTGATCGGTGGCACCCTGAGGAGGCCCTCTCTGTGGGAACGCACAGGGCGCAGGGAGCTTGATGCCGGCAGCAGATGTTCCCTGAGGTACTCCGGCCCCATGCCATGGAGTGCTTTAAATACCGTTACCAGTACCTTGAATCTCACCCGGAAGACAACTGGCAACCAATGCAGCTCACGGAGCAGAGGCGTAACGTGGGAGTATCGGGAGGCTCCCAACACCACTCTCGCGGCTGCATTCTGTACCAGTTGGAGCTTCCGAGTAGTCCTCAAGGGCAGCCCCATGTAGAGAGCGTTGCAGTAGTCCAGACGAGAGGACACGAGCGCATGAGTGACCGTGCATAAATCGTCCCGGCTAAGATAGGGCCGCAACTGACGCACCAGGCGAACCTGTGCGAAGGCCCCCCTAGTCACGGCTCCTATATGGTCTTCCAAAGTGAGCCGTGAATCTAGGAGGACCCCCAAGTTGCGAGCCCTATCTACGGGGGGTAATAGTTCACCCCCCATAACTAGAGGTGGAATGTCCGAATAAACCCGGGACGAAGGTATGCAAAGCCACTCAGTCTTGTCGGGGTTGAGTTGGAGTCTGTTCCTCCCCATCCAGACCCGAACCGCCTCCAGGCAACGGGACATCACGTTGAGGGCATCACTGGGGTGGTTTGGGGTCGAAAAGAAAAGTTGGGTATCATCAGCGTACTGATGATACCCAACTCCAAAGCCACGAATGATCTCACCCAGCGGCTTCATGTAGATGTTGAACAGGAGAGGCGAGAGGACCGACCCCTGAGGAACTCCACAAATGAGAGACCTCGCGGTCGACCTCTGCCCCCCTGCCAACACCGACTGCGAACGTCCCAAGAGATAGGAGGAGAACCACTGTAAAACTGTGCCTCCCACTCCCAATCCCCTGAGACGCCGCAGCAAGATACCATGGTCGATGGTATCGAAAGCCGCCGAGAGGTCTAATAGGACTAGGACAGAGGAATGCCCCCTGTCCCGAGCCCTCCAGAGATCATTCACCAGCGCGACCAATGCCGTCTCCGTGCTGTACCCGGGCCTGAAACCCGATTGGTACGGGTCTAGATAATCCGCTTCATCCAGGACCAAAGGGAGCTGATGCGCCACCACACTCTCAACAACCTTCGCAAGAAAGCGAAGGTTGGAGACAGGACGAAAGTTGTTCAATACAGCCGGGTCCAGGACAGGCTTCTTGAGGAGAGGCCTCACCACCGCCTCCTTCAAGACGGCGGGGAAGATACCCTCACTCAAAGAGGCCGATATAACTGCCTGGAACCAGCTGCGTGTCCTCTCCCGGGCTGCATAAACCAGCCAGGAAGGGCACGGGTCCAGTAAACATGTGGTGGCGCTCAGCCTCCCCATGATCCTGTCCACTTCCTCCGGAGTTACAGAATCAAACTCCTCCCAGATGGTATCGACAAGACCACCCGTGTCCTGATCGTCAGACTCTGCCCAGTCAGAGTCCAAACCGGTCCGAATCCGAGCGATTTTGTCCGACAGATGTTGGTTAAACTCCTCGGCACGTCCCTGCAAGGGATCCTCCCTCACCTCCTGATTTAGGAGGGAGCGAGTCACCCTAAACAGGGCGGCCGGGCGATTATCTGCGGACGCAATAAGGGTGGCGAAGTGGTTAGACCTCGCCTCCCTAATTGCAGCGAGATAAGACCTAATATAGGCTCTTAGTCGCAATCGGTCGGGTTCAGATCGGGTGGACCTCCAACCGCTCTCTAGGCCCCGTCTCCGACGCTTCATCTCCCGGAGCTCCGCAGAAAACCATGGAGCCCGACGGGATCTGCACCGGGTCAGGGGCCGCAAGGGTACAACTCGGTCAAGGGCCTCAGTGGCCGTCCTTTCCCAGGCCTCCACTAGGGTCTCGGCCGAGCTGTGAGTGAGGGAGGCAGGTGGGGACCCCAGCGCCGCCTGGAACCTTTGGGGATCCATTAAGCGTCTGGGGCGGTACCATTTGAGTGGTTCCAAACACCCACGGCGGGGGGTGGCAAAACGGAAGACCAGCCGCAGGAGATGATGATCGGTCCATGACAGGGGCATAATAATTGGAGAGCCCCCACCAAGATCATCTAACCACCGTCCAGACAAGAAAACAAGGTCAAGGGTGTGGCCTCCTTCATGAGTCGGTCCCGTAATTACTTGCGTCAGGTCCATGGCCGCCATGGAAGCCATGAACTCCCGAGCTAACTCAGATGATCCTCCCAGCGATGGTAGGTTGAAGTCCCCCAAAACTATAAGTTTCGGGAACTCAACCACCAGCCCCGAGAGGACATCAAGCAGCTCAGGCAGGGCTGCTGCTGCGTGACTAGGCGAAAGGTACACCAGCAGCAAGCCCAACTGCGCACCAGGGCCGCATCTCAAAAAGAGAGACTCACACCCGACTGTCTGGGGAACGGTGGCCTCCCGCGGACACAAGGTCTCCCTCACAACAACAGCCACTCCCCCACCCCTACCCTGAGCCCGAGGCCGGTGCAGCACCCGGAAACCTGGTGGGCAAAGATCAACCAGAGGAACACCGCCCTCTGGGCCCAACCAGGTCTCCGAGATGCAAGCCAGGTCAGCCTGCTCACCCTCGACCAAGTCTCGAACGAGAGGAGCCTTATTAACGACCGACCTGGCATTCAAATACACCAGCCGGAGCTCAGGAGGCTGCACATCCTCACTCCTGGGACCTCGGGGCGGAACCAGAGGGTCGGAGTGCCTCACCGCTTGTAAGCAGCGGAGAGGCCTTCCCTGAGACCGATACGGCCCTCTGTTCCTACACCTGCTGCCATTCCCTATCGTCGTGGGAATAGGCAATCCCACGACTGGCCCTGGAGCCCCAGAAGCAGCCAACCCCCGCTCCTCCCCATCGCGATCAGCCTCAGCACTAGCCTGAACAACGGTAGATGGACTGCCCCCCTCGTCCAAACAACCAAGAAAAGAACCCTCCCTCCTCCCTAACCCCCAAAAAAATTTTGACAAAAAACAAATCAAAGACCTCCTGTTGGGTCTACGTCGGAGGTCCGTAACCGTGCCCGGCCATCTCTCAGGATCCCAATAAATGGGACCTTCCTCGAGATTATACTCGGCCGGAAAGGCGGGCCGCCTCCAGGAGGGGGGAGCACCCCTGAGGGCGAGCAAGTCTGTAGAGGAGTACCTCAAACAAGGCATAAAGCAGTCCAGATATAGGCAGTCCATAATCAATTGATTTAAGGAGGAACCAAACAGAGAGCAAGTAGATGTCCCGAGCCTCCACCCAGCCACTGCCACTCAGCTGGGTGTCCCCCAAGATAGGCCAACCACCGCCCTCTCACGACAGTTGGAAAGCCTATACCAGGGGGGAATAGTCCGAAATATCCATCCTGGGTACAGCATGTCCCCTAGAGCTCTCACCTCTAGGGGCAGCAGATGTAAGTTCAGGCCACCCTCTCACTGTGGCCAGTACCCAGGGAACTCTGAATCCTTTGGGGCCGATATGTGAATGGCAATAGAGAACAGTCCAAGGCAGGGATAAAATAATATAGTACATCATCAAAGTCTGAACTACTAGGTGGCCAAATCCTCCGCTGCTCTGTCCTTCGAAAAAGTTTATCATGGCCAATTCTGCAGTCATTGGGGTCTTCCAAGTTATCTAATTCTTTTAGGTCCACAAATCCAATGGCACCAACCAGAGTCACAACTGGTGTCACGGGAAACATAAATCTTTCAAGGGACCACTGGGCTCCACTGGGATCCACCGGCATTAACCGGCTAGCCCAGGAACCCTCGGGGCCACCAACAGCAGTAGGAGTACCAGGCCATCCAGAAGGAACAAAGCAAGCAGAGGAAACAATAAGTTGATTACAGCGTCGCCGCTGAGCCGCCAGGGCGACCGCCACCACCGGAGCATTGCTGCAGACGCCACCGCCATTGCTGCCGCCGCCAGGACGCTGATGGAGCCGAGAGTAAACATTCGATGGAAAGGGAGGCCTAAAGCGGCCCCGGCACAACGCCGCCGCCGCCGCCATCCCCGTCGCCATCCAAGCGAGCCAGGAACGCCGCCGCCGCCACAGCCGAGGGAGACCAGGCCGACCACAGAAGCGGCCCGAACGGCCCGAAACGCCTCCACCGAAGCCGCCAGAAGCGAGGGACCATCCGAAGGCCGGCTCCGCAACCGCCGAGGACACCCAGCAAATGGCCGATGGAAAGGCGGGCCCAGAACGGCCCCGGAGAACGCCGCCGCCGCCGACGCCGTCCCCGTCGTCCCCGGAACGAACCAGCAACGCCGCCGCCGCCACAGCCGAGGGAGAGCCGCGAAAGACCAATCCGGCCACAGAAGCGGCCCGGAACGGCCCGAAACGCCTCCGCCAAGGCCACCAAGGCCGCCAGCAGCCAGGGACCTCCCGTGAACGCCGGGTCCGCCATCGCCGAGGACGCCGCCGCCGAAGCCGCCGGCCGCCGCAACCACCAGGCCCGCGAAAACGGCCCGAAAAACGCCCGAGGGAGCAGGTAGGCGCCCCCAACATCCAGTTGAAAAAAGGGTAGGGCTGGCAGCTAACGGAGTCCAAAACCTTCATCCTTCAGCTGCCTAAACTATTGCGCTCACTATCCCCCCAACCCAGAGGGTGTAAACACCCCTGGGGGGCTCCTAGGACACCTATTTTTCTAAGACTTGCAGAGCTCACTCGAACAGATCCGCCCGCACGTCCGCCATCTTTGGCAGATGTTCTTTTGTCAATTAAAATGAATGTGTGCCAATTCTTCACCTAAGTAAGCCAGAATATCAAGAATACCAAGACTCCAAATGCTATATCAATATCATTTCACTCCCACCACATTACTAAAGTCCTTATTTCTTATCCTAATTTTCTTTTCTGTAAAAATATAAATTTACCTCAACATAGAACCAGTCAAGGTGCTGGTGATGACCTATAAAGCCCTAAATGGCCTGGGTCCGGGATATTTGAGGGAACACCTCCTGCCAGCATCAAACTCCCTTCGTCCAGTGCGCTCGCACAGGGAGGGTCTTCTCAGGGTGCCGCCGGTAAAAGATTGCCGGCGGATAACACCCAGGGGGAGGGCCTTCTCTGTGGGTGCGCCTGCCCTCTGGAACCAGCTGCCCGTGGAGCTTAGGACCGCCCCTGACCATCGTTCATTCCGCCGGGACCTGAAGACCTGGCTCTTTGAGCTCTCCAGCCCAGGCTGAGAATTTTTAACTGAGGTTTTTAGTTAAGGGATAATTTAATCTTTTTTAAATTGTTTTTTAACTTTTGTATTTCGTACTGTTTGATTTTAAATACCCTGTAAACTGCCCTGAGTCCTTCGGGAAAGGGCGGTATATAAATTTAATAAAATTAAATTAAAATTAAAATTTAACAACCACTTAGTCATGACTGATTTCAAAATAGCTACTTATGAACCATCCACAAAGCTACAACATAGGAACATGGCATTTTTATGCATTAAGAATAATATTGAGAGGATCCTTAGTGCTCTCTGAGCTTGGTTCTCGTACAGACATTTCATTACTCAAACTAGGTAACATCATCAGTGCTAGTAAAGAGTGGGTGGGGGTTTCTTCTCAATTTATATTCTAGTGGTTTGCCTTGTCAGTGTTGATGGGAGTGTTCTTGCTAGTTTTTTTGATTGGGCTGTTTACTGTTAGCTTGTTTGGCAGTTCCTTGATTGGGGTATTGCTTACTTGATTGTTGGTCTGATGTTAATCTTGGTGTTAATCTCTGCTCATCTGCATATTGATTGCCATTGGGGAGGTCTTTTGGTCTTTTTGTTCCCTTCCGGCTGTTGCCTGTCTCTTGAATGGTATGTAGATATTGTTTATGTCAATGTACCTATTGATGGCCGATATGTTCCAAACTTCCAGGAATTCTCTAGAGGTTTTGGACTTGACTTTGTCTTGGATGGTCAGTTTCACAGTTAACTATAGTGAAGTCTGTCCATGTGTTGTGAAATTAAAGAATTTTCATCATGTCTTCTGACTGTTAGTTGGCGTTCATGTATGCATTCTGCTAGTTTTCTGCCTGTTTGTCCTACAAAGTGGCTATTTTAGTCTTTATATGGTATGTTGTAGATGATTCCTGGGGATTTTTTTCCCTTCTGGGGCTGCTTACTTAGGATATTTGGGGGAGCTTCAGTTGGTTTGTGTGCTACCTTGATACCATGTGGTTGTAATAGTCTGTTGATGGTTTCTGAAATGCTTTTGATGCATGGTAGTGTTATTCTTTTTACAGCTTGTTTTGGTTGTGCTTTATTGGGTGGAGTGGTCAGCCACTTTTTGATGAAATTGCGTGGATATCCATTTTGTTGGAACATGTTGTATAGATGATCTCTTTCCTTTTTCTGATGTTCTGGATTGCTGAAGCATGTTTGTGCTTGTCTAAACAGTGTTCTTACACAGCTTCTCTTGTGGGAGGTTGGGTTATTATTTTGGTAGTGGAGCAGTTGGTTGGTGTGGGTGGGTTTTTAATAGACTTGTCCATGTTGATTCAAGGCATCCCTCCCCCCAAAAGCATTCTCTACCATTGCCCTTGCCCTTTGGAACATCATACCCCAGAGGAGAAGAAATCCCCACTCTTCTGGCCTCCAGAAAACTTGTGAAGACCTGGCCCTGCCAATTGGCATGGGTGTTGAAGAATGCTTTGTGACCATGGGGGGCAGGAGACTTGATGTCTTGAGGATGTTTTCTCCAGCTTTTTGATTCTTTAACCATTTAATCTTAATGTCATAATCTTTTTAATTCTGTTTTAATTTTGTTCCTATCTTTTTTTATTATGAGATTTTTGTTGCATTGTAAACCACCCAAAGTCACTTAGGTGAGATGGGCGGGATAGAAATGTGAGGAATGAATGAATGAATGAATGAATGAATGAATGAATGAATGAATGAACGAACAAATGAATATGTTTCTTCACTCTCCATATCATGTATGGTAAAAAATTTGGGATGCCTATCATCCAGCATTATAATAACATGAAGTTAGGGTTTAATATTGATAGAGATCCTGTTTATTTTTTGTTCCATGTTAACGTTTGGAATAGAGTTAACATTTTAAAGAAGATGCATGAAGTACTTGAGCATAATGCCATATACAAAATTCATGTATAATTCATATAATAGTTAGCATTCAAATTTTTATCTAATTATAAGCACCTGCTGTGTGGAGAGAAGAGACGCATGTGGTTTCCAGCTATATTTGTCAAGATTTTAAAAATATGGTCCATGTTAAGCATGCCCAGACAAAATAAGCAAATAGATGATGAAGTTCACTAAGGATTCCATTGGGAGCAAATGCGGGTGTTCTGTTCCCACTGGCTCACATTAGCATGAATTCTAAAATCAAAGGAAGTCTGGCTGGCATTCAATTTTTTTTCAATTTAAAGTCTACAGAGAAAATGTTTGAAAAGAAAATACATTACTGAAGCTGCATTAAAAACAGCAGTATCTATATTTTTGAAAAATTAATATACTAGTAACAACAAACAACAACCTTTATTGTCACTTTTTACTGTGGGCACAATGGCACACATTAAAAATGAAATGTAGTTGCTTGCTCTCAGTGTACACATACATAACACACATATGGTTGTGCTTTATTACATATAAGTAGCATATAAATATTAATCACTGTCCATCTTGAATACATAATGGAAGGAAGAAGCTTTAGAGTTCGCAAGGTTAACACTGTATGGAACAAAACTGTGACTGAATCTGGATGTTCTGCTTTGGATACCACGGAGCCCCCTCCCAGAAGGTAACAAGGAAAACAGGTTGTGAAGAGGATGGTTAGTGTCCCAGACAATCTTGTGGACTCTGCTCAAGTAACACTTATATGCTATGTCCTGGATGGAAGGGAGGGAACTGCCAATGATCTTTTCAGCCATCCTCACCATTCTCTGCACCACCTTCCTGTCTGAAGCAGTGATGCTTCCAAACCAGACTGTGATGCTGTGTGACAAGATACTCTCAATCGTCCCCCTGTAGAAAGTGGCAAGGATAGGAGAAGGAAGGTCTGCTTTTCTCATGCAATGCAGAAAATGCAGGTGCTGCTGTGCCTGCTTCACCAGTGTCTTGCTGTTGAGCGACCAAGCCAACCTACTTAATTGCATACCCATGAATTTGATGCTGGTAACCCTCTCCACAGGTGAATCATTAATGCACAGAGGAGTGTGGCTGTGCCTGCCTTTTCTGAAATCAACAATGATCTGTTTGGTTTTTCCAATGTTTAAAACTAGGCTGTTTTTCTTATACCAGTTCACCAAACCCTAAACCTCCTTGCAGTAAGTACCCTCATTGTCACATTGTATATCATCCTGGCACTGTGATTCTTTGAACATCATAAGATTTACAGATGTGCAAGGAAAAGCTAGCATGCATGGGCATTTGCAATGGAACAAGAAGGAGCAAATGACAAAATGTGCACACTAGCATCAACATGAGCATTGCAATTTCATGCACAAACATATAAGCAGGAATTGTGTGGTGACAACATGGTGCTCATTTCATTGCTTTAGTGAAATATTAGCTTGCTGCAGCCACTTTTGCTAGCAGTCTTAAATGAAGAGTTGTTTCTTAAGAATTTGGTTGTATATTTGTCTATTTGAGATTCAGCTTCAATTGATGACATACAGTCTGATATGAATGAAAGCAGAATTCATGTTTCCTTCAGTAATGGCCAATCCTCCAGACCCCAGGCAGCAAAACATCCTACAAACCTGTGACAAACATGACCATTGGCATGAGATCCTAATTGTATAGTGTTGTTTTTTGTTTTTGCCAAACCTAATGACAGTCATGTAGCCTGAAAGTTACAATTGTAACTAATCTGTCTATGGAAAATTCTTCCAGAAGCTGGAGAACAATCCAGGTACTTTTGACAAACATGCGATTACCATGATCTGTCTAATGAACAATGGCTTCTGCTTCTTTACTCTCTTCCATGAATTCCCTTTTTGCCTAGTATTTTTATGATAGAATCAAGAACACTGACTTCAGCCAAGACAAGAGAGGCCTGCAGAAGCCTGGAGGATGTTCCAGGTTACTTTGTGGCAATTTTCCTTGATAATTTTAGATGGAATTCTTGGAGTGATTTTGACAAGACAGTCACTCTTTAGAAGAATTATGATTGCTTTTCTCTTCAAGATTACGCATTTGACTGTGGATTGATAGAGCCCCCAAACTTTAAAAATGCTTTTCTCACCATTTTTTAATGAATAGGCACTAATATATTTTTTAATAAATATCCTCAGAAATTTCTTTAGATTAGAGTAGGAACTTCATCATGATGAGCACAGCCAAAGTTTATTAGATTAATATAGGGCACAGTTGGCTCAAATCACTCCTGCTTGCTTAATGGAATAGCTACAAAACTAGTTCTAGTTATGCTTATAATTGAATAGATTGAAAGAGAGACTCATTAATGTTTATGCTGGTATTTTGTTTGTTTGTAGTTATATTTATGAAATAAATGAAACAAGCCCATTTTCACAGGACTTGTTTCATTTATTTCAACAAATATTTATCCTACACACAAAATAAATAAAATCCTGTAAGTGTATCTTAACATACATCCTAGAAGATATTTCTTTTGAGTAGATCTGGTTTATAAACCCCAGGGGTAAATTGGACTTTTAATTATAATTTATGTTGGATTCAGGACCATAGCTAGTGAAGCTAGGATTGGCTGCCCCTCCTTAAATTTCCCTCCCCCACCTCTAAATATTTTTTGGTTAAATGGTATGGTTGGGGCAGCCCTGTCCCTAATTATTTGGCTACTGCTGCCCCCACCCCCCATGTTTTGGAAAGCTATGGGACTGATTGAACGTGCAGGCAATATATACCTTGTGGGACCTAGTGTCTAATAGGCTTTAAAGAAGATTAAAGAAGTCATGTTGGGTGACTGCAGTTCAATGTTTTGCTGCCCTGAAAAAAAAGAGATTCATTCATTCATTCTTATATGCTATTGAAGGAGATATATTTTTTATCAAAACAATAATGTTCTTGCAGCAGATTCCAAAACACAGCATTCTGAATTCCTGGCTATCAAGAAAGCTTTTTTCCTGATCTTTCTACAAGCAGGTGATGCCGCCAAACTCGGCAACTACTGAATTATTAGTTGGTAAATAAAAATGACAGTGAGTTCAGGCTAAAAGCTATTTAAGGACAACTCAGAGAAATGCAGTAGCAGCAGATAATATAATATATTAATATAATTAATTCCAATTTCAGTTCTTCTGCCTTTTGAACCCTGCCACCTAGCCAGAGAAAGAATGTCTATCTAGGCACAATTGATTTCATAAACGTAGCATTAAGGGAATGCCTTGTTTTCTCTTGGCCAATTTTTTACATCCATTTAATAAAGGCAGTCGCATGCAGTTCATCATCTTTGTGCATAGAGGAAGACACTACCCAGCTGTTTTCTGTACTTTGCCTGATGGCCAAAAATAACTTGAGTGGCTGCCAGGATCACAGTCTCACTAAGAAAATCCTGCTGTTGTCTGTTTAGTCATCTGATTTGTCGATATTTTCTTCCAGCAATATTATTTTGACTGTAGAGTGACTTAAAATTTATAAATGAGAAAGGGGAACAGCTTAATAAGAGATTAGATATATTGGATGGATGGATGTGGCTGAGTAATTTCCAAAGTTCACAATAATCTTTAGTTTTGAATAATCATCATATGACACATTTTCCCTCTCCCGCAGTGTGGAGACCAATGATGGGAACATTTAATACCAATAAAATACAGTAATTGTATTTCATATATAAATCAACTATGGAATGTGCTGCCATCAGATGTGATGGACACCAATTTAGAAATGAGAAATTCATTAAGGATTAGCTGTCAGTGGCTGCTACTCTTGATGGTTATCTGTGACCTCCAGAATCATAGCCAAGTTCTTTAAATATCAGATGCTAAGGTGCAGGGATGTCATTCCTGTGGTCCGTGGGTTATGAGCTTCATGAGTTAATCTGGTTTAATAAGAATGCTGATATCAGCTAGCTGATATATTCAATCCTTAGGCTCATCTTATGTTTGAACCCAAAGTTTGAGCCAACATCAGGTGCGTCCAATCTTTTGGATTGCCTGGGACACACTGAGTGAATTCTCTTGGGCTGCATATAAATATATAATCTAGTTAGTGGATAAAAATAACAGACTTCCTTTATTTTTTAACGTTTTTATTATAATGATATTACCTTGCAGGATCACGTTACTACCTGTCCAGGATGACATGTCACTTCCTGTAGGTTGTGGACGTACCTGGGCAACATTATCAGCCTGGCCAATGGGTCCAAAGAGTTAGATTAAATTTGAAAAGATAGCAGATACAACATCTCAATACAAGTTCAGCGAAAGTATATAGGCAGCCAGTGTGGTATAGTGGTGAAGATACTAGATTGGAATGAGGTGATCCAGATTCTAATCTGCCCTCCACCATGAAAACTGACCCAGAGCCATCTTTCCATCACAGAAATGCATATAAATGAACAAAGACTGAGTCAGCTTCTCTGGTGAAATATTCTTGTACTAATTTAGTTAAGAAGGCATCTATTTAATTGCATGGGGGGGGTTCTGTAAAAGAATCATTGAGGCTATGGCTGGATTTTTCACATCACACTGAACAATAATATTTTCTCTTGTGTTTTTGGTCACAGTAGAATATGTAAACAAGGCCACGAATAAAGCACAGTTTCTTTTAGGCCAATAATTGTATTTTGAAAAGTAACATAATGTGAAAATGAAGCATTTTGGCTTCCCTGATTTACTTCTGGTTTGTTCTTGTGCCATCCTTTGCAATTCTGGGAGTGGACATCTACCCATCTTAAAGTTGACAAGTTTTAAAAAAACCTGCTCTGACCAAATGGAAGATTATATCTATTCCATCAAGTCTGCATCAGACCTTGCATGACAAAGTGCAACCACTACTTAAGGACCAAACAGGATATATTGTGGTAAAATATGAATGGCAAATACAGAAGGATAACTTTTGGCTCACTTTCTTTTGTATTTGTTTGTTTGTTTGACTGACTTCTATCCTGCCTTTCCTCTAGAAGCTCATAGCCATTTATCTAGAGCATTTCTTTCATTATAATCCCATAAAAACAACACTATCAGAAGGGTTGGCTCAGACAGAATGACCAAGCCAAAGATGCTCAGGGAAGTATTCATGGCTGTAGATGGACTTCAACCATGATCTGCCTAGTCCTCTCTTATTAGATTAGGAGGTATGGGAGATATAGGAAGATTCATTGTGTCATTAGTGTCCAATTCTTCCTAGAAATTGTCTCATTTCCTCAAGCTTCTATTTGCCCTGTAGACTTATAGGTAATTCTATATTACTCCATGGTGCCATGGTGGCAGAGTGGTTGGAATGCAGTATTGCAGGTTAACTCTGCCCATGGCCTGGTGTTCAATCCTGACTGGCTCAAGGTTGACTCAGCCTTCCATCCTTCCAAGGTCAGTAATATGAGGATCCAGATCGTTGGGGGCAATGTGCTGACACTGTAAATGGCTTAGATAGGGCTGTAAAGCACTATGAATAATAATAATAATAATAATAATAATAATAATAATAATAATAATAATAATAATAATAATAATAATAATAATAATAATAATAATAATAATAAGTTGGAAGGGACCTTGGAGGTCATCTAGTCCAGTGTTTCCCAACCTTAGCCATTTTAAGATGAGTGGACTTCAACTCCCAGAATACCCCAGCCAGTAATGCTGGCTGGGGTATTCTGGGAGTTGAAGTCCACTCATCTTAAAATGGCTAAGGTTGGGAAACACTGATCTAGTCCAACCCCCTGCTCAGGCAGGAAACCCTATAACATTTCAGACAAATGGCTGGCCAGTCTCTTCTTAAAAACTTCCAGTGTTGGAGCATTCACCACCTCTGGAGGCAGGTTGTTCCACTGGTTAGTTGTTCTAACTGTCAGGAAGTTTCTCCTTAGTTCTAGGTTGCTTCTCTCCTTGACTAGTTTCCATCTGTTGCTTCTTGTCCTGCTTTCAGGTGCTTTGGAGAATAGCTTGACTCCCTCTTCTTTGTGGCAGCCCCTGAGATATTGGAACACTGCTATCATGTCACCCCTCACCCTTCTCTTCATTAAACTACACATACCCAATGCCAGCAACCGTTCCCTATATGTTTTAGCCTCCAGTCCCCCAATCATCTTTGTTGCTCTTCTCTGTACTCTTTCTAGAGTCTCGACATCTTTTTTACATCGTGGTGACCAAAATTGGATGCAGTATTGCAGGTGTGGCCTTACCAAGGCATTGTAAAGTGGTATTAGTACTTCACGTGATCTTGATTCTATCCCTCTGTTAATGCAGCCTAGCACTCTGTTGGCTTTTTTGGCAGCTGCAGTACACTGCTGCCTCATATTTAAGTGATTGTCCACTAGGACTCTGAGATCTCTCTCACAGTTACTACTATTGAGCAAGGTACCACCTATACTATACCTGTGCATTTGATTTTTCCTGCCTAAATGTAGAACCTTACTTTTTTCACAATTGAAATGCATTTTGTTAGATAGTGCCCAGTGTTCGAGTCTGTCCAGATCCTCCTGTATCTTAAGCCTATCTTCTGGAGTATTGGCTATTCCGGCCAGCTTGGTGTCGTCTGCAAATTTGATGAGTTCCCCATCTATCCCCTCATCCAAATCATTGATGAAGATGTTGAAGAGCACTGGGCCCAGAACAGAGCCCTGGGGCACCCCACTACACACTTCCTTCCATGTAGATACAGTTCCATTGAGGACCACACGCTGAGTACGGCCTGTCAGCCAGCTACAAATCCATCTGGTGGTGATGCTATCTAACCCACATTTTTCTATCTTATCAAGTAGTAGGTTGTGATCTACTTTATCAAATGCCTTACTGAAGTCCAAGTAAATTATATCTACAGCATTCCTCTGGTCCACTAGTTTTGTCACTTGGTCAAAGAATGCAATAAGATTTGTCTGGCATGATCTGTTTTTGTCAAACCCATGTTGACTTTTAGTGATAACTTTGTTCGCATCAAGGTGTTCGCTGATTTGTTGTTTGATTATCTTTTCCAGAATCTTCCCAGGTATTGAGGTCAGGCTGATAGGTCTGTGGTTTCCTGGATCTATTTTTTCCCCGTTTTTGAATATGGGAACTACATCAGCTCTCTTCCAGTCCTCTGGTAGTTCCCCAGTGCTCCAGGATCTTTGAAAAATATAGTTCAGTGGTTCTGAGATCACGTCTGCCAGTTCCTTGAGAACCTTGGGGTGTAATCCATCTGGTCCTGGTGATTTGAACTCATCTAGGCTGGACAGGTGCTCACTTACCATTTTCTTGCCTATCTTAACTTGCATTTCTATTCTGTTTTTTATGGCACTGGTTTTGATAGGTTGGACTGTTTTTTCCCTTTGTAAAGACAGATGCAAAAAATGAGTTAAATAGTTCTGCTTTCTCCCTGTTGCTTGTCACCTTCTTGCCACTTTCCCCCACTAATGGACCAATCTTTCTTTTTGTTTCTTATATGTTGAAAGAAGCTTTTTTTGTTATTTTTGACTTTGGTCGCAAGCCTTAGTTCATTTTGAGCCTTAGCTTCCCTCACTTCATCTTTGCAGGCACGGGCTGTTTGCTGATATTCTGCCTTAGTTATGTGCCCCTCTTTCCACTTCTTATACCTGTCCTTTTTATCTTTCAGTTTATGAGAGAGTTCTTTATGCAGCCATGCTGGTTTCTTTTGAGAGCTGTTATTTTTCTTCTTTGATGGTATTGTGCTAGACTGGGCCTTTATTATCTCACTTTTCAAAATTTCCCAAGCTTCTTGAGTTGTTTTAGGCTATTTTCCCAACACGACAAACTGAAAAAGTAACATACATGAAAGATTTTAATTTTATTCTTTTTTTTTTCTAGGCATCTATGTATCATGTTCCATTTAAATCTTCTCTTTGCAACTACACTGTACTTTAAAGCAAAAATTTTAATCAGTTTTCTAAACTTTATATTTAAATGATCATTTCCATAGATATACTGTATATCCCTTTGTGAAGATATTCAAATTATCCATGCTAGGATTATGGATATACTACCAAATAAACCTTTCAGCCAATTGTTAGTTTGTTGTCTGATATACATTTTAGAAACCAAGACTGAGTCATGAAGAGATATCAATCCTTTCTATATTCTTATTGACTACATTTTAATCAGTACTCCCTTTATACTAATCAGTACTTATTCAAGCCTGAAAGAAAATTAAAAATAGTCCTATTAATCAACTTGCAGTCTTTGTCAATCATAATTCTAGTCCATGTAATGTATTCTTGACTACACTGAATTCGGTTTCTCTATTCTTCTTAACTCTCAGGATAATTCTTCAACAACAGAAATAACATTTTGACAGGATAGAGTTGAAACAGTCTATTTGCTTCTGAGTGATTTCTGTTTTACATTTCATTATCAATAATATTGTCCTAACTATTGTTCTGTGATAGCTCCTAGGAGAAAAAAAAAAGATGTGACATAATTTATGGATAACTGTCATAGTGAACATGAGGTTTTTAGTTGATGAACAACTATTGGGGGGGGGGGGATTGGAAATAAATAATTTGTTTGATGCTTGTGTCCTACATTGATAGGAGACCCTATGCCCTATTACTTGCTTATAGAAGGAGATTATTTGTGATTTGTGTCATTTTGTAATATCTGTTTTCCTACAATGATTCATATTGACTAAGTGGGCAGGACTTTGGCATTAATATAGGCAGTGTTAATCCCAGCTAGGCAGCAGTCAGCAAAGATAAAATCCATCCAGAAACTGCTTAGCAACCTACTTAATCACAGCTATAGCCAGATAAGGTAAGAGGGAAAATGGAAGTTTCCCAACAACAGTGACAAAGCATGCTGCTGCTACTCTCCTTCCTTCTCTGAGTTTGCCCATTCATTTATCCTCCTGTAAAAAAATAACAGGTGTCCCTAAGCTAGAGTTGTGCCAGTTTTTATGGTCAAAGCCAGCACTTGGCATGCTGCCTAACTCCAGGAGCAAAATACTTCTTAGTAGCTTGCAACACTTGGAACTAAAAGCCATTGTTATATTGACTATCAGCTACGGATACAGGCTGTTACCCAGAGAAAAGCTGTCCACAGTTGCATGGTTCTGAACTCCAGTCTCAGATTTAAGGCACTGCAGTCAGGAAAGGAATATATAAAAAAAAATTCTTACAACATAGGATATATCTGGGCCTGATAGCATTCAGCAGTTGCATGAACATTGACAGACAAGAGAAAATCTGAGGGCTGCAAGTTGAATTGGTCAGGGAAAAATGAACATCATCATTAAGCAGGACCTCAAAATTCACAAAGCTGGTTGACATTTATATGATTTGTATGTTTCAGTTGCACCTCCTTGCAATTAAGTTTTTGCTGCAAACCAGAGGTAGGGTTCAAGTCACAGAAATAAACTAGTGTGTATTCCTTATTAGGGTAGCCATCCTATACCAAACTATTATCAGATGAATAATGACCAAGGTTGATGAACACTCAAAATATATGCCAGAGTGTATGTAAATGGTTGGAATGGAGGATAAGGATTTACTTAATCTCCTTATTCACATCATACAAATTCAGATGGGTGGGTGAACTGAAAATCAAGTTTCTTTATTCGTCAAGAGCAAACTGAAAACTGAAAAAGTGGTGAGTTTATTCCATTATTATTTTTCATGCCAGATAGACCATTTTGCTTACTCCATTGGAGTGAAATTCACAAGGATAGAAGTGGTTTTATAGGAAGCTGTTGTTGCTGGTGGTCATTATTAAGAACAACACTCATTTTCAATCAACTTACCTTTTCTGACAGTTACAGTGGTATAAATAAAGCGAATACTTTTATTGCAGATTCTAGCACAAAAGCTTATGATTCAGTTATGTACAGCTAATAATATCTGGCTTGCTGGCTGGTCAAGGCAAGAGCAAAATATATTTTGCATTCTTCTATTTATTATATCAACCAGCAATGATTGTGGAAGAATTCTATACATGTGGCTGTTAGTAAGTGTGGCTCTGTAGATGTAGCCATAACATCTATAAGTATAGGATAAATACATACATACTTCCATTTGCCTGCATATAATCTAACATGCAACCCACCTAACCATGTCAGTAAAAGACCTAGTAACTACATGAACACATTTAAACTTGGTTTGTTTTAATCATGGTTTATTTTTATGCCTTAAAATACTGTGTGAACCATTTTCTCATTTGTTTGAGTTGACTACATTTTTCATTTCCCACCTTTCTCTGATGCTGAGATCTCTGCCTTCTTCCTTCATTCTTTACTGAACTACCCTCAGATCGATCTGATCCCTCCTGATAATTCAACTTCCATAACTCCTATTCAAATCCAGTTTAACTTGCCCAGAAAGCGTGCAGCTCATTCAGCATCCCCCTCCCATTTTCTTGGACCCCAGATTATTTATTTCTTTATTAGATTTAGAATGTCACCCAATTCCAAAATTACTCTGGTAACTTACATAGGGATAAAGAAAGGGACTGTGAAAAAGAGGACATTTTAAAAATCAATACCAATACCTAAAAACACTATACCCAAAAAAAACCATGTATAATCCCTGGCAGAACCCTTGTAGGGTAGGAGCTGTGCAAACATCTAGGTGGATGCTGTTGTAGAAGGCAGGTGCTGTGACAGAGAAGGTACACTTCCAACATTCAACAAGGTGAAACTGTTAATGGAGAGACTCAGAGCACCCCCGCTTGGCCCAGAAGATGGGCCGAGGCAGGTAGTCTGTCAGATAACCAGGCCCTATGCCATGAGAGGTTTTATAGGTAACAACCAGCATCTTGAATTGCCCCTACAATGGGAATTAGTGTAGCTCACTAGATGACATGTGAGCATATCAAGGTATATATATATTACTGCCTGCATTGCTGCATGTTGGACCAGCAGTAGCTTCTGAGTGATTTTCAAAGGCATAGACCATGTTGCAAAAGTCCAGTTGTGAAGTGACCAGATCATGACAGTCTGAAGGTTCTCCCATTCCAGGAAAGGGTAGAACTGGTGCATAAGATGAACCTCTGCAAAAACCATTGTGGCTACATGTACTATAACGTGCTCTTTGAGTAGTAGCTTTGTGTCCAGAAGAGCCACCAGTTTGCACATGAATCTTGAATTATAAAATTCTACCCCACCCAAGACCAAAGATGAAAAATTCTCAGAACCACGAGGCCTCAGCCACTCGATCTTGGCAGGATTGAGAATCTGAATCTGTTTCTTCCACTGGGACCCAAAAAGACTGGGTCAAAATATTGACATGCTAAGTCAGGGGTAGGCAACCTTGGCTCTTTTATGACTCATGGACTTCAACTCCCAGAATAGCTGACTCAGGAATTCTGGGAGTTGAAGTCCATGAGTCATAAAAGAGCCAAGGTTGCCTACCTCTGTCCTAAGTGGTCCATGATCAAGATGTATATTTGGGTATTCTTTGAATTTTGATTATACCAGACACCCAAATATTTGGCTTTGTCATAAATCCTTGTCGCTATCTTCATACATTTTGCAGTGCTGGGAAATGGCAGAGCTTTCCATTCATTGATACATTGTTGTGATATATGCTACACTACCAAATCAACAGTCTAATTGGACCATCATTTGATAGATACCCCAGGTCATAATTCTAATAATCTCTTAGGAGATACAGCTTTTTTTCCAATCATACCAGACACATTAACTAGGAGAAGATTAACAGAGTCTTAATGTAATTTAAAATTGCTGACCTCTCCCCAGAATAGATCCCAATACAGCCCAATTTTGAAATGTGGCCCTTGGTATACCTCTTGAAGTAACCCCTTCAGCAGACATAAGTTTTACTCCCATTGTAGCTCTTTGGCCACAGTGGCCTGGAATTGTGAGGTTAAAGTTCAGTACATCTGGTAATTACAGAGTTGGAAAAGGTTGTCACCTGGTTTTTTTAGGTGTTTCATAACATGCTGTTATTTCCAAACATGGATGGACAAAAATATTCATTGTCTTCATAATAATACTGCATACCACTTGGAAACATCCTGGAGACTGTATAGAACTGGCCAGTCAAGAAGAACTTTGATTAGTATCTCTGACAATTGCAGTGTTCATCCTTTGGAAATTTAAATAATGCATAACAATACCCATAGCTATTCCCAGATGATCTCCTAGGAATTTATATGGCATATGTTTTTTCTCATAAAAAATGTCACAAGAAATGTGTGTCTGCTTTTCCAAAAACACATAGTTAAAATTAAAAGCCTGGACATATGGATCTGCCGGTAGCTTTTGGCAAAGTAGAAATAAAAGCAATCAGTAATATAAGTCCAGGAGGCTGCCAGCATATGAATGAAGGTACTCAATAAAAGTTTAATACTATGCCCCAATCAACAAATAGAAAAAATGTTTATGCCACCTGCAGTTCCAACCTGCTCAATCCTCTCTTTGGGAATCCAAAAATGTAGATTAGGCTGCAGGACTTGAAAGACAGAGAATAACTTTCAAAAATTAGACTTATCCTACTGTGAAGGATAAGCATCTCTCTCTTTCTCTCTGTACTCTGTACAGAGGCTCAAACAGCAGGGTTTCCAAAGGTTGCAGAGAGACTTGTATCGGTGGCAGAAAGGTGTAGTGGAAGAGAATCTTCCTTCCCTTAATGTAGGATCTAAGTCTCAATCTTTTATTCTTCCAGTGAATTTTCCAGTTAGTTTCCATTGGGAACATCTCTAGTTGGGTCAAAGACCATATCAGAGTTTGTATGGGAAGTTTGAGGTTGGTTTGAAATTTCAAGGGACACAGTAGATGCCTTAAGCCTCTCCAAGGCTTAAAGCATTTGTTTGGCTGCTTAAAACAACTCAGTTGTCCAAATGCAAACGTGGTTACCCTTTGAAATCATTAATTCTCAGGAAGTAGGTGCATGGGACATAAAAATTATTAACAGACTGCAGATAGTTCTAGGCTATATTCTTTACATGCCTTTAATAGGGAAGCAATGGATACTTACACTATGGTTGTTAGAGGTCTTTCCATTTGCAAAAAGCATAATTGAATTCACACAGATGCTTTTTAAGACAGAAAATATCCATAGAATTAACACTTGCAAAAACTCTATTTTAGATGTTTCTTTCATTTCTTCCTGGATTTTTCAAAAATGCCAACACTCTTCCCTCCCTCCATCTCTCTCTCTCTCTCTCTCTCTCTCTCTCTCTCTCTCTCTCTCTCTCTCTCTCTCTCTCTCTCTCTCTCTCTCTCTCTCTCTCTTTACACACCCACACATGCATTAATGAGTCATATCACACCACACAGAGGCCCAATAACTTTCATGGATAGATAGAGGTAGAAAAAGAAAGGAATTAAAAGTCCATCTTTCTTCTTGTGTTTTTCTGATTCCTCTTCCTTTAAAATCTTCCTCTCTTCATTTTTGCTACACATTCTCTGTTCTGATTAGCATGACAGCTAAAAGTAATGATGCTCAAATTCCACATTACCCTGCTCTGGCTTGTGAATTTTAGTTATTTGATTGTAAGTATGTGGTAGCTGGATCTAGCTTAGGGCTAATACATGAGATTAGTGCTGAGGGATGGGAGAAATACTTGGTTCACATTTTAATGCAAACTTAACTAAATCTCAACACTTTCTATCCACACAATTATCTTTCATAGTTTATACATCTCTAAATATTGTAATATAATTTTTCAGATTGGATTTTTTTAAAGAAACACATGAAAATGTTTGTATCACAGAGAAATTGCCTGTCTTAATGAAAAGTATAATTAATAATGCATTCTGTTAGGAAAAAAAATTGCAGAATATAAGCATGAGGCACAGTGTCTGCAAAAATGTGTATCTATTGGCAATATCTTAAAATATTTTATAGACTTTCATGTATTTCAGATTTCTTAATTAAACTAGAAAGCAAACAAACAAAAACAGGATTTGGGTAAAAAAATGGGAAATTGAGAGAAGCCAAAAATGGAAAATTAATACTTTCCTAGTTTCTGTTTTATGTTCCCTTGCTTTCTGAAGATGGAGTTGCAAACAGGTACGGTCAAGGGTTTAGTTAAGTTGCCACTGTCCTTTGCAAAGTTCATTTCATTGCTACACAAAGGGCATTTTTAGGATAAGACTAATAAGATTACTATTTCTATATACAGATGGGTAAGCCCGGAAGTCCTCTTAGTGGGCCTTAATACAATAGGAAAATAAGGTTGTTTTATTTAATATATACAATAATGCATGCTATTAAACTCTAGGAAGTGTTCACCCCTATTTTAATGCTACTTAGAAATGCTCCTTATTTGGAATATGAAATTCCTAAACATTAGGAATATATAGCATATTGTCATACAGTATTTATAGAATCCTAAGTAAGACGTTTCAGACTTTGTTTCCTAGTAAACCTAGTAAACCATTAACTCAGAATAATAGAACTGTTGAATTCAGATGGGCCATTTAGGCCACAGTCCAAAGCTCTGCTCAGTACAAGAATCCAAATTAAATCATTCCAAATCTCTGCCTGAGCAAGTCTGCTGAAGGGTAGGTAACTATCTCTTGGGTAAATGCTTTTACTGTCAAACACAGCACCTCTGTGCCCCGAACTGAACAGGCTGAATCCCACATACGTCACAGGTAGCTACCAGTCAGAACTGGATTAAGCATGATCTGACCATGCCAACCATCTCAGGTCTGCTCAGAAACAAACACAAGATTTAAAATGTGACTGCCTACACGTGTTGGGCCCAACCTTCTTTTAAATAGTTATCCCTGAACGAGGTTAAATGAAACGGCTCATGGAGCTAAGGCTAGGAGTTTTTTTCTAACAATCCATTGAAGTCATTGGGAGGGGGGGAAAAAGCCTGAATCATTGGGAAAAAATCAAACCATTGGGGGAAAAAGCTTTCTGCAACTTCAATCCATTATTTTCAACTTCCTACTGTTGATAAACAAAATCTGTTGATAAACAGATTTTGACTTTCTTTGAGCCATACCTTCATGTCTTTAAGAATACTATAATATTCTATTTTATATATAGTTTTTAGTATTATTGTATGGGCAATGCTACATTGCCAAAACAGTTATCATTAGTTTGCTAATACTGTATGACAGGGGTCCCCAACCCCGGGGCTGTGGCCAACTAGCAGGCCTTAAGCCCTTCAGAACCAGGCCACAAAAGGCAGCTTGGACAAATGGAGCTACATGTGCACACTTGCCCACCCCTCACATGGAACCAGCCCTTCTTCTCCTCCCACCCACCCCCAGCAGGTCTGCAAAGCCAGGTTGTGGAACTCTGCTCAAAAAGGAATTTTGCACCATTAGTAATCAGACTTTTTTTTAATCCCATTTATATCCCGCCCTTCTCTGAAGACTCAGGGTGGCTTACAATCTAAAGCACAAATCAATGTGCTTAGCAATAGCCTTCATTCTATGTATATGCCTGCTTGCTTTTCCCACACTGATATTTTTGGATTAACAGAGTGGAACTATACCATCTTTTGAATGTTCATTTGCATAAGAAGTTATTTGTTTTCTTTTCCTACAGTTTTATCCCTAACTCTCCTAATCTGGTTTATTAATACCTTTCATTGCCAGCCAAGTAAATCAACGCTAAAAAGAGAAGTAGAGCTGTGTGCTAAACCAAAATGGTTTAATTTATAAGAAAATTAAATAAAGGTTTTCTTCCATTTCAAAAAATTGCACCAAAATTCACATCACAATTCACCAAAAGATGTGGCATATTTCCCCAAAAGTATGGATTTATGGATGAACTTTTCCCAATAAAAGTGACCTCTGAAATCATATTGCCTAGCCCTAGTATAATGGTTTTTTCCTTGTATATCTTTCCTAAACATACATTTTTGCATCCAATTTATGACACATATTCATTTGTAAAATACATTTTGATGGTGATGATGATTTTGTGATACCTGACTCCAACCAACTCTGGAATTGCCAGATGTACAGCAAAAAAAAATTTAAAAATAAATGTACGGCAAAAATATAAAAATCAGAACCACACGGATTTCAGCCAACGTGTGATTTTGAGTCTCTTTGGAATCAGTCAATGTAGCATTTTGATGGAATTACTTGGTCTCATCCATACTATAATGTGAGTGACTTTTGTACTCATCAACCTTGCTCCAAAAAGACAGGGTTGAGCAAAGCAATCCCAGTATGAGGAAGCTATGAACCATTCACTTTACAGATTTTCTTGTCAGCCAGATACAACAAGCATCTTCCATTAGCTCATGAGGGCTCCAATTATATCACAGTCCTCTTTATTAACCCCAGTGAGGAAGCATGGGAACCAGTTGTGTGCCATCCAAAGTATTATATCTTTCACAATGTTACCAGTAATCAAGTCATCAAGGAGCTACAATAGCTGGAAGAGTAACTCGAGTGCTGTTTGTGTGATTGCTCTAAAAGCTTGTTCCAAGAGGTTCACTTTTGCCCATATACAGCTTAGAGCTGCAATCTTGTACACACTTAGATTCAATCAAGCTTCCAAGCTTGCAAATACTGTGCCATACTATTTGCCTCTTATTGATACTATTTTTAAACCAATGACTCAGCCTTCCCCCATCTGCAACCTTACAGGTGCCCTGGCTGCATGTCTCCACCTGCCTAATCATAATGAAGGGTCATCAAACTGAAGAAGCTTGAAATGGAATCTACTGAAAACACTAGAGGTTTCTGCTTTTTTTCCTCTTTTTCATCTTGAGGTCAAGTATTACAGCAACATAGGACTCCAAATAAATCCATTTGAAACAGGAGGACGGTCAGGTGGAGAATAGTCTTTCATATTGGAGGATTTGGAGGACCCAAGAGAAAAATTATGGGCCCATGGGAAGACAGTGTGCCTGGGGTTATAATCTATTAAGTATACACACAAACATAACCTTTTCAGTTTTACTTAATTGTTCCCTCTCCGCCCCTGGAATCTGAAAAATATTTATTTTGCAAGTTAGGCTTTCTTTTTAATCAGGTTATCTTTTCTTGGCTCTTGAGATTAAATCAGGCATATACAAGGAATAAATCCTAGAATTCATATTTATATTATCGTTATCCCAGATCTCAGGTTAATTAAAAGCAATAAAGTGAAAACCAGCTGAGCACTGTTTCCTGATTCTTTTTTCTCTCCAAAGTTTAATTCTAGGTAATTTAGAGACATACTTCATTGTAATCAATTTAATATACTATACAATGTAATATAATTACACACTGTGATATAATGAAGTCAATAAAAATAACATTAAGCATCTACAGATAAACCAGAAAACTGCTGTTAAACAAGCTGCTCCTCTCTCAGGGAACCCTAAGAAATGTACGGGTGAAATAGTGCCAAAAAAGCCAACACAGTGCTAGGCTGCATTAACAGAGGGATAGAATCAAGATCACATGAAGTGTTAATACCACTTTACAATGCCTTGGTAGGCCACACTTGGAATACTGCATCCAGTTTTGGTCAACACGATGTAAAAAAGATGTTGAGACTCTAGAAGAAGTGCAGAGAAGAGCAACAAAGATGATTAGAGGTCTGGAGGCTAAAACATATAAGGAACGGTTGCTGGAATTGGGTATGTGTAGTTTAATGAAGAGAAGGGTGAGGGGTGACATGATAGCAGTGTTCCAATATCTCAGGGGCTGCCACAAAGAAGAGGGAGTCAAGCTATTCTCCAAAGCACCTGAGGGCAGGACAAGAAGCAATGGATGGAAGCTAATCAAGGAGAGAAGCAACCTAGAACTAAGGAGAAACTTCCTGACAATTAGAACAATTAACCAGTGGAACAACCTGCCTCCAGAAGCGGTGAATGCTCAAACACTGGGAGCTTTTAAGAAAAGACTGGACAGCCATTTGTCCGAAATGGTATAGGGTTTCCTGCCTGAGGAGGGGGTTGGGCTAGATGACCTTCAAGGTCCCTTCCAACTTTTATTATTATTATTATTATTATTATTATTATTATTATTATTATTATTATTATTATTATTATTATTATTATTATTATTATTATTATTCCACCAATCTTGTTTCCTACCCTAAAATGTTTCAATCGCAACTCCTGTGAACATTCTGGGAATTGGGAAGTTGCAGTCCCAAGGGATCTGGAGGGCTGAGAAAGGGTGCTATAAATAAATGTACAACCTGGAATTCCCGGAGGAAGCCATGATAGTTAATACCACCATAATACCTGCACCAGTTTGTAATGAGATAAGGTAAAGGAGTCTCTACTGATTTTACTCCACTAGTTATTGCTGACTATACGGGGGCAGTGCTCATCTCCAATGCTGTCCAAAGACATTTCTGTAGTCATGTGACTAGCATGACATTACGGAGCACTGTTACTTTCCCACTGAAATGGTACCTATTGTTCTACTCGCATTTGCACACTTTTGAACTACTAATTTGGCGGCAGAATTTGTAATGAGACACACAGACTTTTTTGAAATAGTATTCATTTTCATTTCTTTGGGCTTAGCACAAGCTACTAGGAATTGAAAGGTATTCAAAATGGAAGAAGACAAAGCAGCTAGAATACAATAAGTATCTCTGCACAAGTCATGGAAGGTTCCCAATTTTTGTGAAAGGCTGAGGGATATCAAAATTGGGTTCTGCCTATCTCCAAATGCCCAAAATAAATCTAAACAAACAGGCAAATTTCAAAAGGATTCCAAGTGTGCATGATCTAATGCTGACCTTAAAATTCAGACTTTTGAGCACCCTACAGTACTATTACTGTATCGCCCCCTGGCAATGCTGTAATTAAGACGCACCAGTTTTCAGTATTTCCTTTTTGCACACTATGATTTTCAAGGGTATATAATTTAACCAAAAATGCTGGTTCTGGCAGTATGTGCCCCCATCTTTAGATTTCTTCTTTAGATTTAGATGATTTGAAACTCTTACTATAAGCAGAAAAAGAGCAGCACAATAATTAAGATCACCCTTTTGAAAAACAAGCTACTTGTAAAATTCACATGGGTTCAAATTGAATAGTCCATTTACCAGTCTTTAGGGACAACGTTTACTCATCTTTCTGCCTCGCATTTGATGCATGAGTGAAAGAACAACACACAAATCTTTATCACCTCTAATGGTATTATTTTCAGGGCATGCTTTAAGAAAGCAAGTTATTAAAACAAGGTTATCAAACTACGAGAAACCAAGTGATGCCGATGTATGTGGGAAGCAGCTCCTAGTCTAATTCCCATATCAAGCTGTTACTTGATACACAGCTAAACAAAGAGCATGCAACTTTGGATATATACCACACAGTTCTTAGTAAGACTTGATAGTTCATAATTCACTAATTTAACCCAGTATGCTTTTAATTTATTAATTAACCCACTATGATTGCTGCACGTTGACTTCCTACGTTACACTAAGAAAAATTGGGGCTGGCTTTTCTGGATTTCATAGCTAGTCGATCAGACCTGGATGGAGACCACTGGAAGTCTTACAATTCTAGACTAGACTGCGAAGTTGAGCAAATATTTCAGAAGACAACAGTAGTAAACCAAATAGTGCAACCAGGGGTGCAACCAAATAGTGTTAACCTAGATCATACCATGACTCCAGTTTGACTAATTATTATTATTTATTTATTCAATTTATTCAATTTCTATAATATTGCTAGGAGTGATAAAACTCCTGTAATAACAGTTACTAACAAAATGTACTGCACTCAGCTGCAGCCTTTTCCAATAGGACAGCATGTCCCAGAATATAGAGGACTACATATTAGCTGGTGAGAAGCACTTTAAGCTATATAAAGCTGATGCTACAGTATATGTCCAGCATTGGTTACCAACAAGTTTTCTGATTCCAATTCAGAATATTGATAATGCTATATAAAGCCTTATATGGCTTGGTCTGGCTTATCTATGGATTGTGTTCTTCATATAGAACTGGCCTGAGCAATCCAGGAAGCAATGCTGAGGATCACCTCTCTTAAAGAAGCTGAGAGGGTAGGAGCCCAGAGACAGCTTCTGCATAGCTGCCCCACCCTTGTGGAAGCATCTCCTTCCAGAGATCAAGTGATCCCCAATGTTATTTATGTTTAGAAAAACCATGAGGACTCTATTCTTTCAATAAGGGACATGGAGCTGGAGCAATTCGCAGTGCAGGAGCCATTATTCTTTTAATGCTCTTTAGTACGTTATGTTTTAATGATTATGTCCCATGTATTGTTTTAGATGTTTTTAAAAATATAAATCAAGTGAATCGATGAATGTGGCAAATGAAAAGCTATGATGGCCAATGTTTCTTACAACTATAGCCCAACACATCTGGAGGATACTGAATTAGAATTACAGAGTTTCCTCTATATCTTCATTGTCACAAATACCATAGCAGCTAATATGCCTGGAATACTAATTATTTTTAAACTGCCAGCACTGGATCATAGTGACTGCTAGAATTCAGCTAATGTTGGTTTCCCCTGAACCAGGTTTTTCTGCACTGAACAACCTCATAATTATTAAAAAGGACAACCCAGGCAAATTGGCTCATTTTCCCCATATTATAGATGCCTAGTTTACCATCAAAAATGTTTTGTACATGGATGGCATGGAAACTTAAAAATAGCTTAAGGCACACATTGTGTATGTGAATGTGATTCTCTCATGCACTTGTAGATATAAATATGAAATGGGCTATATCACTGGCACTACTCATTTGCTAATGTATGTCTACAAAAATGCCTATCCCAAAGCAACTGATAATGGCTGTTTACAGATATTTTATGCTGAATGTTTGCATAGCAAGTGGAACATCACATTATGAACTTCATAGAATGAAGCACATTGAACATACATACATTGTACTTACAGTGTGAAGGGAAACACATATTTCATGAATGTTCATAAGCAAGAGATGGTATGGGAAGATCATGAACATGAGTTTTGCAATAGCTGTAAAATAAATATGCGTTCTTAGCAACCAACACCATTTCATTTGCATGCCAATTAGCTGATTTGCTTTTCTAGACCCATTTTCTGCTAATAAACATGCATGGCCTTCAACTATTGTTTTTCATTTTAGTATATTTGCATTGTATTTTCAGAAGAAAAATTACCCTGTTGACAACAGTAATTGCTTGGAGGAAACAGAGATCTGATGTGAATCTCTGCTTCTCGTTATCTTATTGGTGCTTTGCTTGTTTTCTATGATCTCATCTTAGTAGAATTGATTAGTCTAATCCAGGGGTCCCTAACCTGTGGGTCGCAGCCCACTACAGGGCCGTGGCTGCTTGGCCACTGGGCCATGAGAAGGCATGGCCAGTGCACATCCACACCCTAACCCTACCCCGAGTGTCCCACCAGCACTAGTGCCGTCCCAAGCATCCCGCCGGCGCTAGCACTGCCCCGTCCCTGAGCGTCCCACCAGAACTAGCGCTGCCCCACTAGGAGTTGGGAGTTGGAGAAGATTGATGAAGGATTTCAGTGGAAATTATTTTCTTCTGCTCCAACCTTTCATAATTTGAACAGTTTTGCAAAACAAAAAAGTCCTTTTATCAGCAGCTACTGCTGTTGCCAGTGAATGATCATTACGCTTATTTGTTTTTTCTCTGTTTAAGAAATTAAAACATTAATATTCCAAAAACTTGTGTCTATAGAATTCTTGTATTCCTTTGTTTTATAGAAAACTGGAAATTTTGCTTTTACAATGGCAACTTGTAAATTGTCTCCAACAGAGGAGATTCATCTCTTCCTCCAAATAAAGTTCTTTCTTTATTCAATTTGTAATATCTGGGTGTTTTTTTAAATGAGGAAAGGAAGCAAACATTTTTAGGAGAATCTTGAGGAATAAAGTCCAGATCACTGGAAGTACTGTAATTACCGTGTTTCCCTCCAAATAAGACCCAACTGGAAAATAAGCCCTAGCATGATTTTTCAGGATGCTCGTAATATAAGCCCCACCCGCAAAATAAGTTCCGGTTAAGATCGTCAACCAGACAGATGCATTTTATCGTATTTCCCTGAACATAAGCCCTAACTAGAAAATAGAGCCTAATGTGTCTTTTGGAGCAAAAATTAATATAAGGCAAGTCTTATTTTCGGGGAAACACTGTATCCTACTTTAATCTACCTTCACCAGATCTCACTGGGAGTACTGCAAACAGTTCTGCACACCTTAAAAAATGACATTGATAAAATGGAGCAAGTCCAGTGAAGACCTATCAAGATGGTAAAAGGACTGGAAAACAGGTTCTACAAGGAATGGTTAAAAGACTTAAGCCAGGGAAACATAAGTTACTCTTGGTTTCAATATACCCAATTGAAAGCTAGGTGGAAGTCAGATCAGAAGGTTGGCATCACAACTACAGATCAAAATTTAGTAAAGCAAATTAGAGATTCAAATTGTGCACATATAAAGAGGATATATAATGCTTTAATTGAATTGGATTCGGAAACGGAACTGGTTAAAGACTGCATGATAAAATGGGCACAAAATATTCAGGAACCAATTTCGTTGGACACCTGGGAGATAATTTGGGTCAGAAATGTTAAATTTACCCAGGCTCAAAATCTAAGAGAAAATTTTTATAAAATGTTTTATAGATGGCATCTGGATCCCAAGAAGTTGTCCAACATGTATCCTAATTTACAATCTAAATGTTGGAGGTATGGTAGTTTAGAAGCTACCTATTTTCACATGTGGTGGACTTGTAGAAATATAAAAGCTTTTTGGATTAAAATTTGGTGGAACATTCAAAAGATTTTTAAGAGAAAGATAAAGTTTTCCCCGCAATTGTTTTTATTGGGCATTGTTGTAGATTGTGATGTTAAAGAAACTAACTTGATGTTGAACATGATAACGGCAGCACGGTTACTGGTGGGACAATATTGGAAGAAGGATAGTTTGCCCACTGTAGAAGAATGGGTGTTTAAAGTTTCGAATCTTGCAGAAATGTCTAAGATTTCTGCTTATCTGAAGGATCATTCACAGGAAAGATATATTTCAGTTTGGAGGAGATGGATAAATTATATTCAAAACAAATATGGGACTAAAAAGTACCATTTAGCTTATGAGTAGATTTTAGTGGGATATTGTTATTGGTACGTTGTTGGTAGTTATGTTAAAAGAGAGTTAAAGCGCATTATGAATTTGGTTAATTGTATATTATGCATAATTTTTATTTAGAATATGATTATTGTAACTATAATCCTGTATTTAGCTCTGGGAAGTGGGTGGGTTTGGGGTGGGAGGGATTTGGGGATATATTGTAAAATTTTGTTTTTGTAAAACTCTTTAATAAAAAAAAAAGACTTAAGCCAGGGGTCTTGAAACTTGGCCCTTTTATGATTTGTGGACTTCAACTCCCAGAATTCCTCAGCCAGCTAGCATTCTGGGAGTTGAAGTCCACAAGTCATAAAAGGGCCAAGTTTGAAGACCCTTGACCTAAATCTTAGAAGAGAAGGTTGAGACAGACACAATAGCTGTCTTCAGATATCTGAAGGGCAGTCACATTGTTGAGAGTTCAGATTTATCCTCACATGCTCACCAAGTAAAACTAGAAGTACAATGCGATGAAGAATATAGCACAGATTAGACCTTAGGAAGAACATCTTGACAATAAAAACTATTACAGGTTACAGGTTATTTACAGGTTACTGCATGAAGTCATTTCTTTCCCTTCACTAGAGGTTTTCAAACAGAATGGATAATCATCTATTACTGGGGATAGTGTGAATCCTTCAGTGATTTGATGCTTCTTAGGTATCTTCCCACTCTATGGTTCTGTGAAGTATGATTGATTGATTGATTGATTGATTGATTGATTGATTGATTGATTGATTGATTGATCGATTGATTGGATTTGTGAAACTGCTCCTCTCAAAATTTGTAAGTTTACAAAATTTAAAATTGGATAATGTCTTCATTATCCAGAATGGGCAAAAGGTCTGATGTCTCCAAATTCATCATCTGGCAGGATGTCAGCACAATAAAAACAGGGAAGAAGCAGCATGAAAGTCAAAACACAGTGTGCCTGTTACTAGACTGGAAAGCTACCAATATCCTAACGGCAACATTTGATTTAATGTTTAGACTTTCTAGAATCTTTCCAGTGGCAGTTAGCCTTGGTTATAATCCTGTTGATATCTGAAAGGGGGTTGCATTTAACAATAATGGAAGGAGAGAGAGTGTGTGCATATTCTGCCCTTTTGTGAGTGAATGGCAAGGATAATGATGTTGACTGCAGTGCAGTAAAGCATAGGTTTTGTTGCCACTCAGTCACAAAGAGACCCCTGCTGGCATGTTGTTGTGCTTGTTAAGAAGGTTTTGCAATTTGGCATAGGAGAGATATGAAAACTGACAGTTTTGAAGATTCCCTTGTTGTCAAGCTTACTTCTGGCTACAAGAGAGTTTGTTTACCATTGTTGTTTCTCTGCTTATTCATTCATCTTGCCTCTTTCACTGATAATTGCCATACAACATCAAAATGCAATGAAGCAAAATATTATGTTGTAGTAGGGGATTATTTGGGAATGGAGCAAGAGTTGAAAAACTTTGTGTTCCCTCTTACATAGCTGTCTGGAAAAAAGAAAGACCAGCTTAGTTTTTATTATCTCACAAAGTCAGAGCACTTTTTAAATCAGATGCATACAGTCATTTCAGAATTATTTCCTGCTTGTGATTTTGGAACCAGTGAAATTAATATGTAATGAACAAGCATTAAATGTGGTACAGGTTAGATGAGTTTGGGAGGTTGTCATAACAACAGTAGAACAGCAATAGGCACAATTTTATTTATCGCTTTAAGTTGTACCACCGCTTGATCCTGTGATAAGTCAGTTTCTGTAAATTAACATTTTTAGAGAGAATAATAATTTAATTAATTAATAATCTCACTTTGAAATTAGGATTCAGGAAGGTCAGAAATGTATCCAGGGTCCTATTGTATCTGTGGAAAAAATCATTTAGTTGTATTCAGCCCTCTATATGCAGGGAAACAAAAGAGGAAAAGGCAGGGCAGCAGACTACATTGTATTTTTTATGCTTGTTTGTGATGTTGTCACCCAACTACAAATTGGCAAAGCTTTGTTGTGACAGCACTTCATCATGTTTGCATCATCATGGTTAGACGTAATTGCCTATGATAGTAATTGTACAATATGTAGCATTCCTTGGTAATGGTAAGGACAATACCAGTCTTTGGTTAGTATTTCACAAGTGCAGTTAAAGCTGCTTTACCCTTTTCTGTGCAAGCTAAGATCATACACACGTAACGCTGGAGAAAAAAAAGAGAACGAGAATTTGTAAGATCTGAACTACATTCTGAATTTCTTAGTGAATAAATAATGGTAGCAGGAATCCTGTTTGATTACAGTCTTCTCATATGAGACTATATTTTTGGTATTTTTAGTTGTTTTATCATATACTGATTGTCACTGACTGCACTCCTTTGTAGGATTTTAAAAAGTGAAGATTCCACACTACTTTAATAATTAGGATATTTCATAATTTAGATATTACTTCCAAACTTGGATGCAACTTTTCATGAAGTAGAAATCCTTTCTCCCTCCCTCCCTCCCTCCCTCTCCCCCCCCCCCCGCCCTATGTGTGTGTGTTTGTGTTTGCACCTTTAAGTCAGTCTTGATTCCTGACAATTGCCAGGATAAATCTTTGGAGTCTTCTTGCAAGGTTTTTCAGAAGTATTTTGCCATTGTCTCCTTCCAAGGATTGAGAGAGAGACACTGGGTGGTTCTGATGCCTAAGAGAGGCATCACTCTCTTATCGCCCATTCTCTCAATTCCTGCCTGATAGAATTGATACCCCAGATTGGTTTACTGATTAAAATTGAATTAATGTACTTGTTGTTGTTGTTAGTTGCGAAGTCGTGTCCGACCCATCGCGACCCTATGGACAATGTTCCTCCAGGCTTTCCTGTCCTCTACCATCTTCTGGAGTCCATTTAAGCTCACGCCTACTGCTTCAGTGACTCCATCCAGCCACCTCATTCTCTGTCGTCCCCTTCTTCTATTGCCCTCAATCTTTCCCAGCATTAGGCTCTTCTCCAGTGAGTCCTTCCTCCTCATTAGGTGGCCAAAGTATTTGAGTTTTAGCTTCAGGATCTGGCCTTCTAAAGAGCAGTCAGGGTTGATCTCCTCTAGGACTGACCGGTTTGATCGCCTTGCAGTCCAAGGGACTCGCAGGAGTCTTCTCCAGCACCAGAGTTCAAAGGCCTCAATTCTTTTGCGCTCAGCCTTTCTTATGGTCCAACTTTCACTGCCATACATTGCAACTGGGAAGACCATAGCCTTGACTATACGCACTTTTGTTGACAGGGTGATGTCTCTGCTTTTTAGTGTGCTGTCTAGATTTGCCATGGCTTTCCTCCCGAGGAGCAAGCGTCTTTTAATTTCTTGACTACAGTCCCCATCTGCAGTGATCTTGGAGCCCAGGAAAATAAAATCTGTCACTACCTCCATTTCTTCCCCATCTATTTGCCAGGAATTGAGAGGGCCGGATGCCATGATCTTGGTTTTCTTAATGTTTAGTTTCAACCCAACTTTTGCACTCTCCTTCTTCACTCGCAACAAGAGACTCTTCAGTTCCTCTTCACTTTCTGCCATTAGAGTTGTATCATCTGCATATCTTAGGTTGTTGATATTTCTTCCAGCAATCTTAATTCCAACTTTTGATTCATCTAGCCCTGCCTTTCTCATGATGTGCTCTGCATATAAGTTAAATAGGCAAGGCGACAGTATACAGCCTTGCCGGACTCCTTTCCCAATTTTGAACCAATCAGTGGTTCCGTGTCCAGTTCTCACTGTTGCTTCTTGGCCCGCATATAGGTTTCTCAAGAGACAAATAAGATGTTCTGGTACTCCCATCTCTTTAAGAACTTGCCACAGTTTGTTATGATCCACACAATCAAAGGCTTTAGCATAGTCAATGAAGCAGAAGTAGATGTTTTTCTGGAACTCTCTAGCTTTCTCCATGATCCAGCGTATGTTGGCTATTTGATCTCTAGTTCCTCTGCCTCTTTGAAATCCTGCCTGTACTTCTGGTAGTTCTCTATCCACATACTGCTGGAGTCTAGCTTGTAGGATTTTAAGCATAACTTTACTAGCATGAGAAATGAGTGCAATGGTGCAATAGTTTGAACATTCTTTGGCACTGCCTTTCTTTGGAATTGGAATGTAAACTGATCTTTTCCAATCCTGTGGCCACTGTTGAGTTTTCCAAATTTGCTGGCAAATTGAGTGTAGCACTTTTACTGCATCGTCTTTTAAGATTTTGAATAGCTCAGCTGGAATACTGTCACCTCCACTAGCTTTGTTGTTGCTCAGCTTTTCTAAGGCCCACTTCACTTCACATTCTAGGATGTCTGGCTCGAGGTCAGTGACCTCATTGTGATTATCAGGGACATTAAGCTCATTCTTGTATAGTTCTTCTGTGTAATTTTGCCATCTCTTCTTAATCTCTTCTGCCTCTGTTAGGTCCCTGCCATTTTGGTCCTTTATCATGCCCATTTTTGCATTGAACGTTCCCTTCATCTCCCCAATTTTCTTGAAAAGATCTCTGGTCCTCCCTATTCTATTGTTTTCTTCTATTTCTTTGCACTGTTCATTTAAGAAGGCATTCTTATCTCTTCCAGCTATTCTCTGGAATTCTGCATTCAATTGGGCGTATCTTTCTTTTTCTCTCTTGCCTTTTGCTTCCCTCCTTTCCTCAGCTATTTGCAAAGCTTCCTCAGACAGCCATTTTGCTTTCTTGCATTTCTTTTTCTTTGGGATGGTTTTGGTTGCTACCTCTTGTACAATGTTGCGAACCTCTGTCCATAGTTCTTCAGGCATCCTGTCTATCAGATCTAATTCCTTAAATCTATTTGTCACCTCTACTGTATATTCAATGGGGATATGATTTAATTCATACCTGATTGGCCTGGTGCTTTTCCCTACTTTCTTCAGTTTAAGCCTAAACTTTGCAACGAGAAGCTCATGGTCTGAGCCACAGTCAGCTCCTGGTCTTGTTTTTACTGACTGTATAGAGCTTCTCCATCTTTGGCTGCAGAGCATATAGTCAATCTGATTTCTGTGTTGACCGTCTGGTGATGTCCATGTGTAGAGCCGTCTCTTGGGTTGTTGGAAAAGAGTGTTTGCTATGACCATCGTATTCTCTTGACAAAATTCTATCAGCCTGTGCCCTGCTTCATTTTGTACTCCAAGGCCAAACTTGCCTGTTATTCCGGTTATCTTTTGGCTTCCTACTTTAGCATTCCAATCCCCCATGATGATAAGGACATCATTTTTTGGTGTTAGTTCTATAAGGTGCTGTAGGGCTTCATAGAACCGGTCAATTTCATCCTCTTCAGCACCGGTGGTTGGAGCATAGACTTGGACTACTGTGATATTGAATGGTTTGCCTTGGATTCGAACTGAGATCATTCTGTCATTTTGAGGATTGTATCCCAGTATTGCTTTTCCTACTCTTTTATTGACTATGAAGGCTACTCCATTTCTTCTGAGGGATTCTTGCCCGCAGTAGTATACCTGATGGTCACCTGAATTAAATTCACCCATTCCTGTCCATTTTAGTTCGCTGATACCTAAGATGTCGATGTTCAGTCTTGTCATCTCTTGTTTGACCACGTCCAGCTTGCCTTGATTCATGGATCTTACATTCCAGGTTCCTATGGAGAAAAAATCTTTACAGCATCGGACTTTCCTTTCACCACCAGACATATCCACAGCTGAGCGTCCTTTCGGCTTTGGCCCAGTCGCTTCATTCTTTCTGGCGCTACTAGTACTAGCCCTCTGCTCTTCCCCAGTAGCATATTGGACGCCTTCCGACCTGAGGGGCTCATCTTCCAGCGTCATATCGTTTTGCCTTTTGGTACTGTCCATAGGGTTTTCATGGCAAAGATACTGGAGTGGGTTGCCATTTCCTTCTCCAGTGGATCACGTTTTGTCAGAACTCTCTGCTATGACCTGTCCGTCTTGGGTGGCCCTGCACGGCATAGCTCATAGCTTCATTGAATTACGCAAGCCCCTTCGCCACGACAAGGCAGTAATCCATGAAGGGGAAATTAATGTACAGTATGTACATAAAGAAAAGGTAGAATTATGATTATGAAAACAGTCCTAATCAAAAATTTGGACACGGTGAAATTTAATAGACTAAGTTAGTTCTTGCAGCAAAGAAAGAACTAAGGTAATGCATATGATATTTAATTTTATATAATTAATAATAATAATAATATTATCTGGATATCATCAATACCAAGAATGCTTGAAGAGCTATAAGGTGGGTCCCAGTACTTTAGCATAGTCCATCAGTGGTGATGCTTTCCTTTGGCCTTTGCATATATTTTCTCCAAGGGCATTGTTTTAACCAACCTCAAGGAGCTGCCAATTTATATTTCCCATGATGTCCTAGAGCAGGGGTAGGCAACCTTGGCTCTTTTATGACTCATGGACTTCAACTCCCAGAATTCTTGAGTCAGCATGGATCAGCTTGGAAACCTCTCCCTTTTCCCTCAGCATGGCTGGCTCAAGAATTCTGGGAGTTGAAGTCCATGAGTCATAAAAGAGCCAAGATTGCCTACTCCTGTCCTAGAGCAATACTATAAAGGGATACAGGGGTGATTGCCACAGATTACAATACTTATACCACTGCTGATAAACCAATCCTATCATGCAATGATATTAGAGAGCCCCCACGAAAGACCACATAGTCATCCACTTCTAAATGTTTTGACAGATGCTATTTGTATTCTGTTTATTTAGCGAGAGAGAGACAGACAGACAGATATAGATTAGATAATGGATAGATAGATGATAGATAGATAGATAGATAGATAGATAGATAGATAGATAGATAGATAGATAGATAGATAGATAGATAGATAGTAGAAAGACAGACAGACAGATGGTTTAAATCAGGAGCTCAAGATAGCATATACAGTATTTGAAGGTTCCTGCCTTGTACACATGCTACCTAGCACATTTTAGTCTCTTCAAATCAGTCTCTACCTTCTTTCTTCTCCTTGCTGAGTGATTGAAAATATACTCTTCAAAATATGACAAACCTAATGAGTTAACTAAATTAAGTAGCTCTCACAACTGATCTCAAGGAAAGAACATTAAATACTGTATGTACTTAATTCTCTTATTAAAATACATATCACTTGGCCGTTTAACTTTTGCTAAATATACCCCAAACATTGAGGCTAATTCAGAAGAAACACCATAGTCTGCAGTATCTGGTCCTGAAATCAATGTTATGTTGCTACAAAAACAAGCTTATTGCACATTTTAACCCTCAAAATGTATAAAAACCTAGTTCTAAATAAATACATCTGTAAAGTTATTCTCTGACTTAAATGTCCTGGAACCACTTAAGATGATATAGTAGACGTATTTTATCTAAAGCATACATCTTAGTTCAACATCCTTTTGAGTTCTGGGCTTAGAATTGTGCAGTGTTCTTGGGAAAAGTATGTATAAACAGGGAAGGGTATTGGAAAATGCAACAAAGGTAGTAAGGATTTGGAACACAAGACTTCTGAAAATCAGTGATGAATGTACTGTGGACAAGATAACAGTTTCAAAAGCTATAAACATCAGAGTTTTACTCAACTGCTGTCTGAAAGTAGGATCAGAAGTTGAACTAATGGGTTGAAGATAGTTCTGAAGTATTTTCCATGTTGAAAAAAAGAAGTAATAGTGAGGTCAGTGTTGCATTTTACAAAGGACAATTTTCTCTTTAAAAGTGTTCCCTATTTGAACGGCTGTCAGATGAATCTTCTATTTTAAGGCATCTTCCATTTGGAAGTTTGGCTTAAAAATAGTAACAATTTTTAAAATAATTTTTATTGAAAGTTTTACAAAGAACATAAAAGCTAGCACAAAGAGTAAAAGCAATAAAGAAACAGGCAAACGGACAGAAAGAAAAAATAAAGAGGAATAGAATGAAGAAGCTTCTGATTTCATTTGAAGCAAATATTAGTATACTTGCAAAATTATCTCTTACTGTATAATTACAAAAGAAAGCTCCCTCTTTTTTATTCATTTTTTTCTAATCATTAAACCACAAATCTTAAGTACATTTTTATGTTTTATACAAAAAATCTATATAGGTTTTCCAATCAGCCATAAATGTAGCTATTCCTTTTTTTACCCTCTAGTCAAAGAAATTAATTTAGCCCTCTCAAGTTCCATCCTCTTCACCAGCCATTCCTTCAACTGTGAAGCATTGAAACTTTTCACTTTTCAGCATATAATAGTGTTAATGCAGTTATCATATATAAGAAAAACATTTGATGATTTTTTTTCTAGTGGTCTGTTTATTAGTCCCAAAATAAAAGTCTCTGGTTTCAATTGTATTTTCACGTTTAAAAACGTATGAATTAGTGTGTGGATTTCTATCCATTTTTAAGCTTTTTTACATGTCCACCAAGCATGACAAAACGTCCCTTCATATTGTTCGCATTTCCAGCAAAGATCTGAAATGCCTTCTAGACAATTTCTCTGGTGACAAATACCAACAATATTTGGACTGGAAGACCTCCAAGGTCCCTTCCAGCCTTATGATTCTATGACACATCATTTTATAAAAATACTTAGAGTAGAACATAATGTAAATTTCAATCATTTCAACCATATATTTTCCTATTGGGATATTATAGCCAAATCTTTTAGCCCATTTTGTCATACATTCTTTCATTTTCAGCAACAACATTTTAGCAGTAACTTGTTCATCATTAGTATATAATTCTATTTCAAACTTGGTCTTATTTTATTTAAAATGGTAAAATAGTTTATTCATTTTAAACCTTTTTATTAATTGCATATAAGCGAACTATTGACAAATGTATCCTTCTTTTATTAAATCTTCTCTTGATTTCATTTTACATTACAATCCCTTTGAGAAAATTCTAATACATGATCTCTTGGCATCTGGCTGATTGAACCAAACTGAAAATCACCAAACACTACATTTTGTACTTAACATTTTGTAATGAAAGAGATGGGGAAATACCTTATGTACAGTACCAAAGCAGTCCCTTAGAAGTGCTACCTTTTGGTGTTATGATTACAAAAGCAACAGAACCTCTTGCTATGAATCACTTTGCCACATGCAGCCTTGCTATGAGCAATTGAATCTTCTTCACAACATACCATCTCTGAGAAGTTCCTGAGGCCTGGAACTTAGACAGGAAGTGAGAGTAAGTAAAAACAGATCCCAACAGAGCAACAAATAATACCTCTTCATTTGTGTTTTAAATCATCACCCCTGCTGTGGCACTATACTGTCCTTACGTTTGCAGGGAATCTTCATAGGTGGGAATATGCATATTTTGAAGGAGTTCAATTGAATCATTGGTTGACACAATAACCAATAGTCTGGTTTGATTCTGTGATCACAGTATTTCAGAAGGGAACAGAAGTGCAATGAAGCTTTCATGTCATCGTGTGGGGGCTGTTTAAGAGGAAAGATGTCTCAAGGAAATAGGAAAACTTAAATTATGGAGCAGGGATGAGAGAAAGTGCTTGTATTGTATGAGCAGGGAGTAAAATTGGTATTGCCATGCGTTTGGCCACTGCTGCTGTAAACTCTCAATTGAAGAAAAGCTTCTATCCATACAAAGACACATAATTATTTAAAACCTAGGCATTTGGGGACAAGGGGAGCAAATGATATGGTTGTTTGATTATGTTAATGTCTTAATTTATATTTACATCACCCAGCAGGACACGAGTACATAGTTCCAGCAATGTATGATGCTTTATGTGACATTATTGTCTCTTGTTATGGACACAACTAATTCCAGGTCAACTTATTTCAGTATACTTGACAGAATATCCTATTGGTAATTTTCCCCATTGGCAGTAAACATATAATAGATGTAATGGCTAAAGTGTTGCACCAACACTGAAAAGACCCAGATTTTGTCACCTTCACTCACAGAAGATCACTTGGGTCACTCACTTTCTCTCAGCCCAACCTACTAGCATGATTGTTATAGGAGCCTTGGTGGAGCAGTGGGCTAATGCCTCCTTAAGTAACACCAGCTGCCTGCAATTAGTGCAGGTTCGCGTCCCACCAGGCTCAAGGTTGACTCAGCCTTCCATCCTTCTGAGGTAGGTAAAATGAGGACCCAGATTGTTGGGGGCAATAAGCTGACTTTGTAATAATGCCGCTTGGGGGGGCCCAAAAGCCCTAATAAGAGGCATATACATAGAATGAAGGCTACTGCTGAGCTTGTAAGCCGCCCTGAGTCTTCGGAGAAGGGCGGGATATAAATGGGAGTAAAATAAAATGAAAAAATAAAATAAAATAGGAAGAAATTGGAGAAGGAGCACTATGTATGCCATCTTGAGTTTATCAGTAAAAAAGTTGGAATCAATTTGATGCTCTGTTGTAGTACCCATAGGAAGAACGATTGATAGGGATATTCATTTTCCTGTGCTTAATAATAATGCTGACCTGGCTTAATAGCAGTTTGTGAAATATGATGAAAAGATGCTTGTAATGGAAAAATTTAGAAGAAATATGTGTTTGATTCATACAATCAATAGCCTTTACTTAGAAATATGTTTAGTACCCCTGATCTCTTTAACACTGATTGTCCCATAGTCCCAAAATTAAATGTGAGACATCTTGATTTACAAGGCTTAAGTAATTAAATATAGAGAGTTTTCCTGAAACCAGCTGTTACTTTGTGTTCCCAGAATCTGCTTGTCTACATATTATACTCCAAGACAGAAGTGCTGATAAGAGCCAATTTTATTTTATTTTTTGCAATGGACTAGAAAATTATCTTGAGGTTAAACTACAGAATCCATGCTGCATTTGGGCAGATGAAGCATAAGAAAATGTGGTCAACAACAGCATAATAGGAAAAGTTCCTAAACGTTGTTTCACATATGTAATAAGAGTTATTTTGACAATACAGTGTTACTTTAATAATATCAACAGTGCTACTGAATCAGTGTAAAGGCAAAAACCTGAAATGCTTTAAATCATCCTCTTTAATATTATCATGGATTTAGTGCCTTCAGTGTTTGATCATTTAAGAGGCTTCTGTTGATACTTAACTATATTTAGACTACAGAAGACAGGCTGAATTTAAAATGATTTGCCTCCAAGAAGAGAAAGTAGACAGGGGGAAAAAAGATAAACACAAATCCTATGCAATGACCAAGCATCCCATCTTGTCAACCTAGACTTTGAAACTGCATCTGAAACCAGACCTCCTGCTAATAAATATATATGTGAAATACATGTATACATCCAAGTGTATAGATGCTAGCAGATGCACTCCACATTGAAACTCACAAGCACAGACACATACACACATTCCCAACCTCATTATCTAACAGAAGCTGCAAATTGTAAATCCTGTTTCAGAGTTTTAAAAAGAGTGAACATTGGCTGGACAAGTAATAGGGAAGAGACTCACTCTTCCCAAGGAAATTTCTGCAGCCATTTTCACTTCCTGATTATTAGTTTTCCTGCCATATCTTATAATTAGAACTTATAAAAAACTCCTCCCAATTTAGAGATGGGAAAAGCCTAAGGATAAAAGACAATATTATTTACAATATGATAGTATTCATAATGCCTACTTATTCTGGACAAGGGAAAGGATGGTCTTGGTAGCCACACCCAAATTATGAAATAAGTTGTCCTATTTCACTCTTTCAAGAAAAATTGTTCCATCCAGCTTTTATCTGATCAAGCAGATGATATATGATGTGCTGGGCTTTGATTGTGTCTTGTATATTATTTTGTATTGCTGTTTTATTAGGTGGCTGATATTTTACATTACACAGTACAGTTTTATTATGTGTTGCTAGTATTTTTGAAGGATGTAAGCCATTTGAGTGGAATATAAACCCCTGGAGAGAAACATATGCAGTGACTGTACAATAAGACTTTGGTATCATGCATACCATTCACCTTTGAAGCAGACTTGGCTTGTCGTAAGAAAAAGTACATTTTAGACTTTAATGTTGTGAAAATATGCTGCAATGCCTTTTAAAGTAAATTTAAAGTAAACTGCTTAGTCAACAGGCAGTTAACCTTTTTTCATCTCAAAAACTAGGCAAGATGAGGCATGATTGATACTTAGATGGAAGATAATTTGGGAATCAAGAACTATGAAGCTGAAAGAGAAAAATCAGTACAGCCCTATTTCAGTTTTATTTGTTTATTTATTTAGAAATTCATGTGGCTGTCCTTAAATACGTAATGGATGGCTAATAACCAATATCCAAGAAAAAACAATATATAAACCAAAAGAATACTATTACTATGTAATTTCTTTGTGGTACTGACTCCTTTCTTCTTCTTTCTTTCTTTCTTTCTTTCTTTCTTTCTTTCTTTCTTTCTTTCTTTCTTTCTTTCTTTCTTTCTTTTTTTGCAGATTTTGGCCATTATTTCCATCATGTTCATTGTGCTCTCTACAATTGCCTTGTCTCTAAACACTCTGCCTGAGCTTCAGGACACAGATGAGTATGGAAATCCTACAGATAACCCTCAGCTAGCCCACGTAGAGGCAGTGTGCATCGCATGGTTTACAATGGAATATCTCTTGCGTTTCCTCTCCTCTCCTAAGAAATGGAAATTTTTCAAAGGACCACTGAATGCCATTGACTTGTTAGCAATCTTGCCCTATTATGTCACCATCTTCCTCACAGAATCCAACAAAAGTGTACTTCAGTTCCAAAACGTCCGGAGGGTAGTCCAGATATTTCGTATCATGCGGATACTCCGTATTCTAAAGCTGGCCAGGCATTCAACTGGTTTGCAATCTCTGGGATTTACATTGAGGAGAAGTTACAATGAACTTGGATTACTTATTTTGTTTTTGGCGATGGGCATTATGATCTTTTCAAGCTTAGTATTTTTTGCAGAAAAAGATGAGGATGACACAAAATTCAAGAGCATACCAGCGTCGTTCTGGTGGGCAACAATAACTATGACAACTGTTGGTTATGGAGACATCTACCCTAAGACTCTTTTAGGTAAGATTGTTGGTGGGTTATGCTGTATTGCTGGAGTCTTAGTGATTGCCCTTCCAATCCCAATCATTGTAAATAACTTTTCAGAGTTCTACAAAGAACAGAAGAGGCAGGAAAAAGCCGTTAAGCGTAGGGAAGCCCTTGAAAGAGCCAAAAGGAATGGAAGCATTGTGTCCATGAATATGAAGGATGCTTTTGCACGTAGTGTAGAATTGATGGACGTAGTTGTTGAAAAGAAAGGAGAAAATGCAGGCAAAAAAGATAAAGTTCAGGACAATCATTTATCTCCAAGCAAATGGAAATGGGCCAAAAGATCAATCTCTGAAACTAGCTCCAATAAATCTTTGGAGACAAAGGAACAAGAATCCCCTGAAAAAGCTAGGTCTTCCTCCAGTCCTCAGCACCTGAATGCTCAGCAACTCGAAGACATGTACAACAAAATGACAAAAGCTCAGTCACAGCCAAATCTCAATGTAAAGGAGACAGCTCAACCCAGCAAGCAAAAAGAAGAACTAGAAATGGAGGCCATTCCTGGCCCAATGGTCCCTTTGTTGACTACTCGGGCAGATGGAATAATTGACATGAGAAGCATGTCAAGCATTGACAGTTATATAAGCTGCATGACTGAATTTCCTGAAGCTGGGAGATATTCTCATAGCCCACTGACTACACTAACCAGCAAAGGTGGAAAACTTCCACTTCAGGACCCATATAGATTGGACGGAAGTGGGTCCAAATTCATGGAAATAAAACCAAATCTGGAAACTGGCCATTGCTCTACCTTTTTCATAGATAGCCCCAAAAGTTCAATAAAACTCATTAATCCTCTAAAACTGAGATCTCTAAAGGTTAATTTTATGGAAGAGGATGCTGTAGGGCCAGCAGCTTCAAATGTCCTAAGAATATACCCAGATACCATCAAGAACAGGGGAGCTACATGTGCTGCCACAGATAGCTCTGGATATTCTGATCGATCTCTAATGAGTCCAGAAACTTCTGTTTATACGACTGCAAGTGCTAGAACCCCTACGAAGTCACCTGAGAAACAGACACCGATTGTTCTTAACTTCCATGATGCTGGCATTCATAAATTTATTGATGCTGACACAGATGATGAAGGTCAGTTGCTCTATGACTCAAGTCCTCCAAAAGCCCCTTCAGGACATACTACCCCCAAATACAACACTTCTCAGAGAGGCTATATAAGGCAACGAGATAATGTTTGTAAAACCGAGAAGGACCGCTTAGCAACTGCTGTTTTGTCCTCTACACCCAAGTTTTTAGGGCAAAATTGCCTTTATTCCATGGAAAATATCACTGGAAGAACCCATGCTAACCAGGAAACTATCAAATTAGATAATCATATTTCACCTGAGGTTCACATATTACCAGGAGGTGGTGGAGGAGGAGGACATAGTAACAAACATGATAAAAATATCTGATCAGTGCTGCAGAATGTTGGTTAACAACTGACAGGAATGCCTTTACACTCGACACACAAAGAAAAGATTCTGCATGGCATGAACCTTTGACTGAACAAGCCACCTGTTTTGTAAAAATCAGAAGGATGTCTTGAAATGGGATTAAGAATAATACCTCCTCCGAATCTACTCCAAATTCTTAAGCCAACCACACTACAGTCATTAAGTAAAATGGAGTTTGTGCACATCTTAATCATAAATTGATCTCCTTTCAACTTTCTTTACAGAAGTCAGCGTGACCAATTCTTCCATTCATTCAATCCTTTAACATACAGTAGACCTCTTTTATGGCAATACCAGTATCTGAATTGCATTGTCATCTTAAAGTGATCTAGGCATCTGTAGTCAAATACTGGAACAAATAGTAGATGTGATCAGAAACGCAACACGTTATGCTTAAAGGTAACTATTCCAAACATCCCCATCCATGTCTTTTTCTCTGATGAATACAAGGTCTGAAGACGAACAGGGCTAGGGTAGGCTTATTAAATCACAAATGCAGTGAATTGAGAAATAAACTTTTAAACATTTCTCTCTCTATTTCTAGATGCATTAAAATCTATTTTTTTATTTTAAAAAAAATCAGCAGGGTGAGTTGCACCACTTGTACTAAATCCAAAATATCCCTTCAAAGTTATATGTAAAAAAAAAACTGACTCTGCTAAAAGTCATACAAAATCTGAGATCAGGGATGTAGTTTTTAACTTGGGATTAGGAAGATAGTTTTCAAACTTAAATATGGTAAGATGTTTAAAAAGAGATTTTCATACTTTTTTATGAATGGATGTTTTTATGTATTCTTGAAAATAAATAAATCAGGTGGATCTAATCTTTTGTGTGTTGGAGAAGGGTATCCTTGGAAGGTATCACCCAAACCTCAACAGTTGGGAAACTAAGGAACAGCAGCAAAACAACAAAAAAAGCCAGAAATGGCAGCCTGAACCAAGAATCCATATTAGCTTTGAGAACAATTCCAGCACAAAAGAAATTAAGTAATATTGGAAAGATATTCCATTTCTTCTCCCTGAATTATTTGCACATCAGAGAGGGGAGGGGAAGTGAGTTACACCCAACCTGTTCACTAAGCAACAAGTTTATTTCTACCACATTTTGCACTTAAATAATGTAGAATGCAAAAATATGCAAGTTATAAATACATAAATATGCAAAAAAAAGTTATTTCCAAGGAATGATCTCTTGCCATCTGGAGTGATATACATCAAGATAGGCACTTCTGGGATTTAACAGTAGGAAGGAGGGTAAAAACATCAAGAGAATAAAGGCCATGATCTTAATACATTTCCATTTTATTTTGAAACAGGCCATTTCTGACAAAAACACACAACAGCTACACCAGCTTGGATTCATAATTCCTACTATTTCCTTTCATTTTGCTGGTATTACAAAGCACTTTATGTTGATGTCATGACAAGGGTGGAATCAAGAAGAATAGAGAATGTATTTTTAAACACTAGCACTTTAAAAACAAACTCCTTAATTTGTGCCTCGTCACATCTGTGATTTGTTACCCACCTGGTAACAAGCTGCACGATAACTGTGATGATAACACATAATGTTCGTCCTTTGTTACTGTAATATAGTGTAACATTAACATTAACATGCACACCTATAAAACCTTTGAAAGCTTGACTTCTTTTTGTAGAATAGTGCATTCATATGCAGGGGACAAGGTGATGTGGACTTTAGCCAGTCTAAGGATTAGGCACCTTAATTCATGGCCCTTCAGCATTGACCAAGGAGCATGTATGAAAGGGTAACTCAAAGTCAATGTGACCTGAAGCTCAGATCAGCCTAATTCAAAAAGGTATTGGAGGAAGTAAAGCATCTTTTGCTTTTTCTATTTCATTCCCTGAAAAAAGGCTTACAAAGATGCATTCAATGGGAGTGCCTGTGTCAACAGATAGCAAAACTTTTTAACATAAGCCATTTATTTAAAAAAAGAAAAGGTAGGTAAGAAGGCAGGCCCTGGGAAAATATATTTTGTACCAGATTTTCACAGTTTGGGGATGAGGAGAGTGCACTGCACTTATCTATTATGAGTAATTACATTACAAATAACAGGACTTGGCAAACTGAAATGGATCTCTGTAAATAATGCACTGCATCCATAAAAACGCCCATCACTTGTCAAATCAGTATTTTTTTCTGGTGTCAAATAGCTGTTGGTCTTGAATGTAATTCTTGTCAATTCAAGCTGTACTGTCCTTCCACTTCTAATGCACGCACCATGCACAGACAAAAGCAATAAGCACATGTTTATCTTAAAAACTGTTAAAGGTTATAACAATCCTTTGCACATGATTCTACATAAGTGTGGATATTTTTCACATTTGCTCAGTTATCCAGTTACTTAGGAAGCCCTTCCAATATTACTGTATGTATTCATTCAAATTGCCAATAAACTGAACAATTTCAGCCAGTAAAAATGTTCAAACAAGTAAACCAAAGGGACATATGCTTACAAAAAAAAATGCCAAGAAAACAGCATTCCAGAAAGTTACAGATAGTTGTCAGCTATCTGTAGGGTGAATTCAAGATACTTTAAATAATGTAAAAATCTGTGGGAGCCTGAATTGTCATTAACAATTTGGTGTATTAACAATGCACCAAATAAATTTTGCACACAATATTGCAGAGATGATCTTTAATGCAACTGCTAAGTCTCAGTAACTCATTGGGTTTACTGGTTGACAAATGTGTTTCAGACTCAACACTAGAAGTTATGATTGTAAGGGCAAAAAAAATTACTTTGGCAACAGTAACATGAAACTGAGGGATGCTTTAAACTTTATTAATATTCAGATTAATAATTTGCCAAATTGTGTGGCTTGATGCAGAAAATGAGTCTAGATTAGTGCATGCTGGCTGGAGAATTCTGGGAGTTGAAGTCCACAGGTCTGAAAGTTGCTGGGGTTGAGAGATGTTAATCTAGATATAAGATACCTCAAATGTAGCCTGCTGATCTGTTAAGATACATTTCCACTGGCCACTATCTGAGAATTGTGGGCCTTACAATCCCTGAAATGCATCAGGTTGGGGAAGGCTGACAAATTCTGAAATAAAACAGGCAGACACCAAGCATAAAGCCTCTGCTTTAAAGAGGAAATAGGCAGTCAATAGATTAAAATAAACTTGGATATATTCATACATATATGATTTCATGTAAGTTATATTATTAGATAACCTTCCCCAACCATTTACCTCCAACAGTTGAAGTTGCAACATCCAAGATTCTCAGCCAGCATGGGTGGCAGATTATACAAAATTGCTCTATGGAAGCATGATAATTTGGAGCTTTTTGGTCTCTTTTATTAAATATCAAAAATTTTAATATTCCTCTTCATGTTTGTTCCTTAGTTATCTCTTGTTTTGTATCTTGGGATTCCAAGCTTGTCTTTTCTTTGCATTTATGCTTAGGTTCTACACCAACTAGAATAAAAAAAAAGCAAGCTGATTGTGTATACCCCAAATCCCCTCATTAGTTTATGTTACAGGTTCGTCATGTCCATCATCAGCACAAATGGTAAATAAAAAATAAATAAATTTGAAAAAAGCAGGGAAAATATTTTTATTTCAAAGAATAAATCAATAGAAAGTTCTGTGTGATATATTTTAAAACAGATTATTTGTGTAAAAACCTTTCAAATAAATTACATTTTTCATATCAAGCGCATGTAAAAATAACCATTTAGAGAAATGAACTAGCAATCTCAGTTCAAAAGTATACATTTGAAGCATGGAGGACAATCAGTAACGGTATTTAAAACACAAACCTAAAAAAAATCAACTGGTGCAACTCTCCTTGTACCCAAAAAAATCTCTTTTTTGCCTTGCATTGGCAAACAAGAAACAAATCTTTCATATATTTAGCCATGTATTGAGTCACTTTTGACAGATGTTTCAAAAGTATCACAAAATGTGTATCTTTGAGTGTGAATTGACAAAGTCCAATGGATTTCTGATAGGGGTTAATTAAAATCAGACATACAACATGCTCCCCAAACTGCATTTCCTTTGTGTTTGTGAAAGGGTAATCTATTCTTGTTTTGTTTCCATTGATGAAGTGTGTATGTCCAAGGCAAGCCCCACTGACATGACTGGGAATGGCACAAATCACAATGATGCTCTTGCACATACCCACCATTCATTTCAGTGCAGCTTGCGCTGGAAACTCTGAATTATACTCCTGTGTCTAACTGAGAGTTAAATTGTATATATAGAACATGAGCAGACATGTAAACACTGGGAAATGTATTCTACATTGAAATGCATTTGAAATCAAAAGTGGAATTGCAAAGTCTGTATTCATGAATTGAACCGAAATCTGTATTCATGATGGGGAAAAATCCAGGACTTTGAAAAACCATAGCACAACTTTACATAGCCTTTTAAATGATAGCTCATAGTCAACTCTAGTGCTAATCCTGCTCAGGTTGATTTCCATTGGCAGGAGGACAGAAGCTGTAAAAAAAAAACAAATATTCATTGTGATAGAGCTCTTACTAAGATTTTCAAACTTAGAGCTAAAAAAAAATAGAAAAAAGAAGTCTCCTATAGCATATTACTTGCAAAAGTGTAGGTTCTCAAACTAGTGTTGTTAGGCTGAGACCTTTTAATTAGAATTGGGGTGATCCCGAATTCAAATAACCAAGTTTGCAATCTTCTAATCATTCAGTAATATGAGGTCAATAACTCTTTCCCAAACTAATTTGCCTAACAGGATTGTTGTCAGAATAACATGAAGGAGAATAATGTATACCAGCTTGAAAAAGGTGGATCATAAGTCTAAGATTCCAATTTAACTCCCCCAATGTTATGCTAATTGATTTGTTATAAAATTATATGTAGATGGCCATTCAAATGAAATGATTGGAAATGCTCTAGGATTCAATGGGATCTTGGCCAACAGTTCTCTGGTGAACCTTCTCAGTGGTTCCTGGTGGATTCACCTCAGCAAGCAAAGTATGACTGAACATAGCTGCCATTTACAGTTTTCATTCTGCCTTGATAAAGTGTCATTCTTGGGAATTCCTAGAAACTAAGTGGCAGCACTTTCTAAGCTACATTTGTAATTTCCCACAATGCCTCAGAGTGGTAACATTGTGGGAAAACTAAAATGGCAGCTAAATTCAGCCTCTTTGACTATTTGAGGCGGGGATTAAAACCAAGACCATAACAGGCATTACTGATAGAATGTATTTGGACGCTTGAGTTCCAGGAACTGCTGGATGTTAATGATAGCCCTGGAAATGATGCAACCAACAAGACATATGCCTTTGGAACTTTGCATCTCTTAGCTAAGAAGATGAAGAGATGGGTAAGAAAAAAGAAAATCCAGTTTAATAACTGGGAAGAGTGGTGCAAAAATGGAATATTTTTTCTTGGAAGTGAATCGTTGGCATGTCAGGAGGTTTCTAGGCTTTCCATAATCCAATAGATTTGAATAACAGGGAGAGGGGAACATTAAATAATTGCTTGCAGTTTGTTCAACTATATATTTAATTGTGCATCCTGTATCAAATAAAGCAGAAAATGATTTATTGTTTCTCCAACAGTATGGCCTCATGCCTCTCGCCAGCCTTTACTTGCTTTTTACAGAGCTGAAATCAACCTCTTAGTTCTATGGACTGAAGGAATGACTGCAGAGTTCACATATACTGGCAGGCGATGTTCTCTTCCTGCTTTTGCTTTTCTATGAGAAAAAGCAACTGTAATTGTGAGTGTGATAGATTTCTCAGTGCCTTTTCTAAGCACATTTCAGGAAAACAAAGAGTAACATAGCCAGTTGGGTGAATATCCACATCCCCAAAAAATGAAGAATCAGTTGCTGCAGAAGGAGCAAAAGATGAGCCCATGGGATTTGGCAGTAGGCCCAAAGCAAATGCATTTTTCCTGCACCTAACACACTGCATGTAATCCAGTGTGACGTGTTTCCTTAGCTGCTATTACTAAAAATGGAAGCACTCTCTTCCCTATCCAGCTAACAAGTTACAATTTTTCTAAGCAAAACCCTATTCTGTTTTGTTTTGGGGGTTTTTTAATATAATGCATTGATACAATTTGTACCTATTGTTAGGTATTTATGTCTTGACAGAACAATAATTGGTACTAACTTAAGATTCATAGCAGGGTATTTCAGGCTTATGTATACCCTAAAGTCACGTTTTCTCGACTTGATACGCTTGATGTGATATTTGGTCAGTTGGATTATTTTCCAAAGCACCTAAACCATATCATTAATAGAGGTCCCAAATAAAGCAACAACCACAATGTTCATTGTGGGACACAGCTACTGTATATGCACTGTATATGGCAGAGGATGAATTCACAAATTTGTTCTTAACCCACTGGGCTCACTGTATTTTGGCTTTTTTTCCCATTGCTAAGGCATGCTTCACAACAGAATAACAGCTTTGGAAGGGACCTTGGAGGTCTTCTAGTCCAACCCCCTGCAGAAACAGGAGATTCTATATCATTCAAGACAAGGGGCTGGAATGGTGTAGGGTATGCCTTTCCAGAATGGTATGAAATGGAGTAGAATGGAATGGTATACCAGACACCATTCCAGACAAGTGGCTTAATTTAGGATATTGCATTTCCTTCCACAGCTGCTGACTTCAAGGGCTCCTACGATGCATTCAGACAGAAAAGGAGATGAAATGTAGCTATTGGGCCTTTCTAGAGCAAACTGATGGGGAGAGGTTGCAGCTTTGGAACGGCTCCTCTTATGGCAAGTCCAGCGGGGTCTCAGTCAGTTGATACGTGTATATAACATCTAGATGTTCCAAATTTTATTTTTATATATAATGAAAATTACTTAGTGGGTTTGCCTATAAAAAGTCCTTCAAAAGGTTTTTTTAAAAATATCTTATTAAATAGTTATTAATCATCCATTTTAAAGGAAATATGATTGTCAGAATCCATACTTAGAGATAAATCTGAAAACAGGTGGGCTTACATTGGCTCTAAAATGATTGGCTACAGATGACCAGCTCCATCCACCCACCCTTGAAGCCCTCTGGTTATTCTTCAGCCACAAAAAGGCCAGGTTTTAGTGGCCTTTTTGAGGGGCTAAAAAGTGGGGAAATGAAGATTGTAAGGCTTAAAAACACCCAAGGCCCTGCAAAAAATGGGCTCAAATCATGCCACCTGAATTTGGCAGCAAAATGGCTAAATTTCAGTGATGCTATTTTTCAACTGAAAACAGAAAAAGAAGAATGGAAAAGGAGCCCAAGTCCTCTGGGAAATGACATGCTTGCATTCCCACAGTCCAAAGTTCAGTCCCAACCCACTAAGCAGTTTCAATTGGGCTGATAGTTTGGGGCCTCCAGACTGAAAAATATTGCTTATCTCTGTTGCAGGTAAAAGTTACACAATTTTCAGATATTCCAAAGTACTAAATTTTTCTGTTCAGATAAAAAGAAAAGTATACACGGACACACACAAAACCTGTATTTTTAGTAAATTTATAATTGGTTAGGTAAAGGTAAAGGTTTCCCTTTGCATTCGTGTCCAACTCTAGGAGACAATGCTCATCTCCATTTCTTAGCCAATGGAGCCAACATTATCCGAAGACATTTCTGTGGTCATGTGGCCAGCATGACCATATGCTGAGGCGCATGGAGTGCTGTTACCTTCCCACTGAAATGGTACCTATTTTTCTACTAGCATTTGCATGCTTTCAAACTGCTGGTGTCAGGAGCTGAGGCAAGGATAGGCACTCACCCCATCATTCAGCACTCAAGTCTCAAACCCTGACAATCAGCTTTCCAGCTGACAAGCTCAGTGTCTTTAACCACTGAGCCATCAAGCCACCCCCTAATTGGATAATTAAACTTTAAAAAGTCTTTTTTTTTAACAGAACATTGTCCCCAATATTAAAACATTATCCTCATTCCCCTGCTGCTATAGGAATTTTAGTCCAACAGATCTGGACATCCCCTGTATTGAAATCTTTATTGTCAAATATTTCCATAACTGAACATTTGACCAACTCCAATGTGTGTGTGTCCATGTGTGTCTGTTCCAAAAGAATGTTGCAATCTCCGTCATTAAATTCTGTCTGTAAAAGACCATAGACCCTTCTTTTACCATTTTTAATAGTCTCCATGTTTGTCATGTATTATCATTCCAAAAGAAATGATATTTTTTCATCCCCATTTCCCTTCCCTCCTATCCCTACTACCTGGTGGACAGATGAACAAGTGAAAAAGATCCATACACTGTTGAAAGCATAACACAGTCATATAATGTCTTAACTTCATTCTTTGAAGTTGTAATTACTGAAGTTGTAATAGGGCAAAAACAGAATGAGTACATGGGTAATATGAATCCCATACTTCATGGTAGAAACAGATAATTACCAAGAGTCCAGACAGTTTGGGAATTCTGCTCCTTGACTTTAATGAAGCTCATACTGCAGTAGGTTAGAAAGAGTTCTACATGCATCTCCAGAAACCCTGCATTTATCTGAGTCCAAAAAGTATTATGAAACTCAAATAATGCTTTCGTCTCATCCAGGCAGGCCTTTTTTAAAAGGCAAAGGGGAAGAGTTAAGAAACAGATTTTAAAAATTGATGGTTGGCCACAGTGTAGCACAGTGAAAGGAATGCACACATATAAATGACTTTATCAGTTAGTTTTTGTTTTCTAATCCCTCAAGTGTCCAAAGTTTTGACAGATTCTCAGGTGTCTAAAATGAAAAGTCCCATCTATTCTTAACATTCACAGAACTCCTCAGCATGGGATTTTCTGATATGGACATCCAATTCTAGAAGACAAAGCTGCAGTCATGAACTATTAGTAACCATATAGACTCAAGGAGTAGTTGGAACAGGTGGTCTCAGATAGTTAGCAAGAAAAGAATTTTTAAAAAGGAAAAGGAGAAAGAAACATCAAAATATAATGAAGTTTTAGTAATATTGGCTGTGAGAGGGCCTAAAACAACCATGTGTTCTTCCTCACAGATATAACTTGCAATTTGCTATAAATAGTAAAATTCTAAGGTTGTATGTGAGCTATTGCCCCACTCGGGAATTGGAACGATTGGAATTCATTCATTGGGTTGGTTGGTGGATTGCTCTAGTGTAAAGACTTCTCAAGGAAAAGTGATTTATGTTCCCCTAAAAGAAGCAGGTATGTGTTCTCAACTGTATAACTGCCATTAACATCCAGGGTGACTTTTAATGTTAATTGTAGAAACTGCAGAAGCATAGAGAAAGAGATTAACTTCTGAAGATGGTATTAGAGTTGTGCCAAACATTTAAAAAGGGTCCTTTGCAAAGTATGTTGCTATGAGAAAGTCACCCTTCTTTGAAGCATTAAAGCAGCCCTGTCATTCACAAAAGTTGTTGCAGCTGTTTCAAAGACTTTCTCTAATTGTCTGTGGATATATGAGCATACATACCTGTTTTACTTCACTGGTGCTTCCATTAGAAATGCCTATGTACACATACACATATGGATAACATGAATAATCAAAGTCTTCAAATTATCCATGCTGAACTTTCTAGAAAGAGCATCTGCTTACAAGGAGTGGTTTGCCCTACCAACAAAATATCCAAAGCATTCAAAAATATTCTTTTGAATGCTTTGTATTACTCTAAAGGATATTTTATTTTTGAGGAATCCTCCCAAAACTGGAAAATTTTCTTCCTAAAGAAAATAGCACTTAATAGTCTTAAATATCTCAGGGGAAGAAATAATTATTTACTTTCTATTTCTACTCTGATCCCATTAATTATTTCCCAGATTTTTATTTGTTGTTTTTTTTTAAAAAAATTGCACAGTAAATGCAAAACTGCAGATAACATTATATCAACTTTACAACTTATGAATTATTAGACGGAGACTGTGGGGAAACAAAGAGAACACCAATAATTCTAAGAGCTTGTCAAGAGCAGCAAATGTAACTGAATGGAACTCTATATAACATGCATGAGTCTAATATAAATTAAGGCAGTGCTCCTTAATATAATCCCTCTAGATATTTTGAAATTCTGCAATGGATCAATAGAATACAGAAACTGGACAATCCTCTGTGCACTAAAGTGAGACATAGATGGGCACAGTCTAAAATTATATTTTGTTTTGACCTTTCCATATTTTTTAAGTTCCTTTTGGAAATTGGATTTTTGAACACACCAGATTGCATTAGAAATGCAGACTTAACCATCCATAGAATAATAAAAAGACAGTTTTAAATAGTTTTCAACTAGCTTTAATTAAAATTTTGAAGTCTTGTACTGCTAGCATAAAAACAAAGATAAATGATGTAATCATTCTTTACTGCTATGGGAAACTTAATTTTGTACATGTAAAATTTAAGATAAAATCATCACAAATGATCATGCTGCATTGCACCGGCATCTAAGAGAAGGCATAAAACTTGTCATGGTATTTGGGAAACTCCTTGAAAAGTGGATGGAATTATAATAAGAATTAATACTTTTTAACCTTGTCACATATGCTTTACTTGTTTCTTTGTGTAAGTCCATTACAACTGTCTTGAGAACTTGTTTCCAACATCTATACCAGTATTTCTCAACTTTAGCAATATTAAGATATGCAGACTTCAACTCCCAGAATTCTCCAGCAAGCAACTCCAATTTTGGGAGCTGAAGACCACACACCTTAAAGTTGCCTAGGTTCAGAAACACTGACCTATACAGTAAAACATAGGACTTACAAAATATTATCCCACTTACCTGATATACTTCCATTTATCTGCTTCTGGGAGGAGAATAGGAACAAAGATGATAAATGCAGAATAATAACAAAAGAAGAGTAGAACTGGGTGCATTACAAGCTGAATAGTCCTATTACTTCCTAGTTGTTGGTATTTAAGACATACTGTTTAGAATTCAGGGGAAGTTGTACAACCATCATTGTAGGAAGATGGCCATGTTAGATTGTGTGGCAAAAAATCAAGAAGACCCTTTTAATAAGATGTGTTAGTTGGAAAAGTTGCTATCAGCATTAGTAGCTGTTGAAAGTCTGATTTTCCATGAACATGTCTGTCCCCTTTTAAAATCACTTAAATTGACTGCCTTTGCCACAACAGGCTGCCACTACTACCACATAATTTTAAATACACTTTGTGTTCCAAATCTCGCCTATATATATTTTGGTGGATGTCCCCAACAGACACTTCTCTTTCCATGTCATCTATGCAGTGCTTTTATAGTTAGGTAGTCCTTGACTTAACACAAAAATTTGGACCAGAACTTCCATTGCTAAGCAAGGCAGTTATTGAGTTCCACCCAGTTGTGCTATCTTTTTTGCAACAACACCGCTGTTGTTAAGTGCATCACATGGTCATTAAATGAATCCAGCTTTCCCCATTAACTCTGCTATCAGGTCACAAAGGGTGATCACATGATCCCTGGACACTGCAGCTATCATAAATACATGCCAGTTGCCAAGCATAAAAATTTTCATTATGTGACCCTGGGAATGCTTCAACAGTTGTAAGTGTGAGGATTGGTCATAAGTCTTTTTTCAGTGCCCTTATAACTTCGAATAGTTATTAAACAAGAGGTTGTAAGTCAAAGATTACCTATACCTCTATCATACATATCCCCATCCTCTCCTTCATTCCACATTAAACAGTCCATTGGCTGTGGTTTCTCTTTGCAAAGGAGACATTCCAGCTTCCTAATTATTTTGATTATTATTATTTTTTGCAGCTTCTCTAGCTCTGTAATATGCAAGGGAAATCTTATCATAAATTTGTATAAGGGCATGAGTTTGTTATTACTAACATTTCCATTTTCGCTTCACTTCCTAATGATTCCAAGCATGGGATTTGTTTTTGTTTTTTTAATAGCAGCCTAGGCTGACATTCTTACTGAGCTTTGTACTGTGACTCGAAAATCCTTTAGCTATACATTTATTGCCTGCTCAGTTGCTATTAATTTATAGCTGAATTTATAGAAGGTTTGTGCCAAAATAAAGAAAGAAAAGAGCCCCAAGCTGATATATATATTATTTTTTTTATTTTATTATTTATTTTTTTATTTATTTTTATTTTATTATTTTATTGGATTTATATACCGCCCTTTCCCAAAGGACTCAGGGCGGTTTACAGGGTATTTAAAACAAGGAATACAAAAGTTAAAAGCAATAAAAAAAATTACATCAATCCCTGAAAAAATAAAAACCCCAATTAAAATTAAAATTCTCAGCCTGGGCCAGAGAGCACGAAGAGCCAGGTCTTCAGGTCCCGGCGGAATGAACGGAGGTCGGGGGCAGTCCTAAGCTCCATGGGCAGCTGGTTCCAGAGGGCAGGCGCACCCACTGAGAAGGCCCTCCCCCTGGGTGTTATCCGCCAGCAATCTTTTACCGGCGGCACCCTGAGAAGACCCTCCCTGTGGGACCACACTGGACGAAGGGAACTTGATGCTGGCAGCAGGTGTTCCCTCAGATATCCCGGACCCAAGCCATATATATAAACAAGTAGGAAACATTTTATTAACCCAATTAACTGTTGAGTTTGGATTTGCAAAACCTAGATACTTTAATCAGAATTATCAGTTGGTTATTAATTATTAGCTAAGTGATTAGCCCAGCCTCATGTCATATTTGAAGTTTCACAATCACAACTATCCACTTGGTCTTCTCCCACCCAGCCACATTTTTATTCATTTAAAAATTTTGAGGTTGGTAAAGAAATAGATAAGATCAGTCTGGCCTGACTGATGTTACATGGATTATTATTTTTTTTGACCTGGAATCCTTGGGCAGATATGTGCAAGCCTCTGATAAAAAAAAGAGTATGATTGGCAAAGCAACAGGAATCTAAGATGGCACCTTTGGAACCTCTGCATCTTTGCACAAATTCACTGCAACACAGTCACAAGTTGGCTCAAGCATAAGACAGTTTCACAGACAGGCAGTTTGTATCATTTGCACAAGTACAAAGAAGTTGGTTTAGTATTATTACAAGTAGTTCTGTGATGGCGTAGTGTTCTTACTTTCAGGATTACAGGACCTTCTGCTAAGCCTCATCAACCTTCCTCTCCTATTGAAGCAGAACCAGAAAAGCTAACAGTTGAATGGCTTATACTGTTTTGCAAGTTTCATCTTCTTTTATAGGAATCCAATGTGATTTCTGCCTGCAGTAAATTGATAGTATATTTAAAAACAATTGTCCAATGAACAATTTATAAATAAGTGCCCCAAAAGTAGTTATAAATTGTAAGGGGAAAGCAGAAACAGAAATACACACTGGGACATTTCAGCAAATTGCGGAAAGCAAGGAAAGAAATTCTAGGCTGGAATTGTACAAACCAGTCTGCTAAATTGTATACAGATTCTTTATAGTTGTAGCCCATCCTCTCAAATGGCAATGCATCAAAAGAGTTTAAAATCTTTGAGCATTAACAACTCCCATGTGCTTTGGGAGGAAATAGGATATCATTAGCCATATACTAGTGCACTTAGAGTATTACTTTTTAAATATTTATTTTTGGTAACTTTAATTTAAACTTTACTTGATGAAGTTTATTGACCTCTCCTGTTGTTTCTGTAAAAAAAAGAAACTTTTAAAAATTGTCTTTATATGCATGTAGTGTTATGAAACTGTGATCCTTGTGTGACATTCAAAAATTGTATTGTCTTGTAAAATAATGTCTAAAATGTCTACAGATTTTAAAGCAATGGACCCTCCCTTCAGATGTCAGAAATAAAAATATGATTATTAAAATGAACAAGGGGTTCATGTTATATTTATTTTCTATGCATATTTATTTCAACATACCTTTCATTATTCCAAAGGTAATTTGCCCTGGCCTAGTGGCTCAAAACAACAGCTACAAAAAGAGTGCTTTTGAATGCCAAATATTAAAAACCATAAACAAGTATATAAATATGAATGTAGGGTATCATTTAAAAACTAAACAATGTCGCCTAGTTTTTCCCTACTCTTTCTCAAAGGAACTCACAATTTTATTTCCATCACATCATTAGATAAGCACACTGATAGTTTGGGTAGAAAAATATTATGCAAGAAATGTAATCTTCTTAAGCAGTTCACTGAGCAGTTTTCTCAATGTACAGTAGGAAGAATAGCAATAGCAATAGACTTATATACCACTTCACAATACTTTACAGCCCTCTCTAAGCAGTTTAGAGAGTCAGCACATTGCCCCCAACAATCTGGGTCCTTGTTTTACCCACCTCAGAAGGATGGACAGGTGAATCAACCTTGAGTTGGTCAGACTCAAACTGCTGAACTGCTGGCAGAATTAGCCTACAGTACCGCATTCTAACCACTGCTTCACCACAGCTCTTGAATATAACCCCTTAAAGGTTCAAAGTACAACTAGAGGTTTGTCTGTGCCCTGTATCCTATGGGATTCGCCAGAGGCACATGATTGGCAACTGGGATGAATAAGATACTAACATACAGTTCAACAATGGCTATGAGTTTATATGAGGGATGCCTGGGGTCTATCCGTTCAACAGTGCTAGAACACTCTTCTGGTTATATTAAACTCAATAGCAACAATGCATTTGAGAGATTTTATAATGCTATATAATATCATTTACCATTTATCATTACTAACATATAATTTCAATTTCTCAATGGATGTTAATAGAGTGAAGTAAACAGTACAGGTAGTCCTCAACTTACGATCACAATTGAGCCCAAAATTTCTGTTGTTAAGTGAGACATTTGTTACATGAGTTTCGTCTGATTTACGACCTTTCTTGCCACAACTGTTAAGAGAATCACTGCAGTTGATAAATTACGGTAGTAATACAGTTGTTAAGTGAATCTGGCTTCCACATTGACTTTGCTTGTCAGAAGGTTGCAAAAGGGGATCACATGACCTGGAACACAGTAATGGTCATAAATATGAACCAGTTGCCAAGCACTTGAATTTTGATCACATGATCATGGGGATGCTGCAAAGGTCATAACTTTATGAAAAACGGTCATAAGTCACTTTTTTCAGTGCCATTGTAACTTTGAATGGTCGCTAAATTAGCTGTTGTAATTCGACGACTACCTGTATGTGAGATTATAATAGGCATAACTCCTTAGTCCAGTTGACAGATCAGAGGTGAACAGCTAATGGAATTCCAGAAGCTGCTGGGCTTCAGTTGCTAGCAGAAGGATACAAGATCAGTGTTCCAGTTTTAGGACTTGGAATTCTTCAACATCTGGATTGGCATAAGTAAACTATATGAGTAACACATCTTTCTTCATTTTGTTTCTCTAGAATGTTCAGTCTTCCTTGTCAAATAGCTTTCTTTTCCCCGCAGACAAAAGAATGGCATATCCACATAAAACACACGTCAAACTCAATCGCGTCATGTGCCATATTATGATGTATCGTGATGCTTTTTGCCTTTGCGGAGCCGGGTTGGGCGTGGCGTATGTGTGATGCATCCAGCCTGTGGACACCAGTTTGACACCTCTGACATAAAAGAACAATGTTCATAATATTTACAAAGCAGCCATTACACTTCTAAATTAAAATTGCATGCTTGTATAGCCAACCTAGCAGTTCGAAAGCACGTAAAAATGCAAGTAGAAAAATAGGGACCACTACGGTGGGAAGGTAACAGCGTTCCGTGCGCCTTTGGCGTCTAGTCATGCCGGCCACATGACCACGGAGACGTCCTCGGACAAGCGCTGGCTCTTTGGCTTTGAAACGGAGATGAGCACCGGCCCCTAGAGTCGGAAACGACTAGCACGCATGTGCGGGGGAACCTTTACCTTTTATAGCTTTTATGAGCTTTCATTCAGCTTATCCAAAATGAAAGGAGCTTTATTCACCTTGTATTATTTCTAATCTGAATAATGTAAAATCATGTACCTCTGAAACTGCTTAAAAATATTTCAGTATATGAGGTAAGCACAAAATATTAACATGTTTTCATCAAGTGGCAAACTAATTCTGACAATATTTTAAGATGCACAAAACAATTGAATTTGCAAAACATTTTACAGCATTTGGTATAAACATACAAAAGTTAAAAGGGAAAGTTCTACTAACCTGATAAATACATGTATGCCATACTTGTTAAGGAACTGAAGCTTATCTCATGTGTTCACCAACCTGCTTCCTAAGGCAATATGACTGATCATGGTTCTCATCCTGAAAACATTCCACTCATTGCTTCAGAATGACTTGCATGCTTCAGAAATCAGACTTGGCTTGCAAGGTATTATTGTGGCAACCTTAAACCCCTTTTAATGTTTATTGGATTTATATCCTTTTTTTTCAAAATCTCATGGAGATTCCTCCAGTTTTTCCACAAAAGATTCCTGTTGACTTGAGAAGAAGTGATTGGCCTAAAAACATAGTTCTATGTCCCTTTTGGACTATCATGATGTTTTAAAGAAAAAGCATTATTGCATTATAAGAATTGTAACTCTATAATACATTTTTACGGGGCAAAATCTGGTCATTACTATTAATTGTTCTGTTAAAATGGCAGCAACTATAAAAATGTGCTGCCTTTTATTTAAATTTCTATATATATTTTTTATAATTTATTTTCCAAAGCACCAGAGGGCAGGACAAGAAGCAATGGATGAAAACTAATCAAGGAGAGAAGCAACCTGGAATTAAGGAGAAAGTTCCTAACAGTGAGGACAATTAACCAGCGGAACAGCTTGCATTCAGAAGTTGTGGGTTATGTGCTGGCCAGAATCCACGGAAGCAAAGAAAAAACATTAATCTGCTAAAACAGAGGTAGAAAACCTGTGATTTTACAGATGTTGTTGGATTATAATTCACTTACCTTATATCAGCCATGCTGGTTGAAACTGCTGGGTTTACAGCTTTCCTTGTGTGCTACAATAACTAGTCTGCCATGGTTTAATAAAGAGTGTGTTTCAGTTGCATTTTCCTGCTTCTGCTATCATTTCTTAGTAATTAGTAAGCTTCTACTGCTGTCTTTTGAGAAAAGAATAGTCAGCTTCCTAGCCTTTTCCTGAAGTTGTTTTCTCACTTTAATGATGCTTCTCTGATTTCATGCAGCAGCCAGGATGCAAATTTCAGCTTTATAATGCACTGAAAAGTCAATTATAATTTAATTGTAGAGAAGTAATTTTAGTCTTTCTTAGACAGGCATCTCCCTGGAAAACCAAGCTACTTACAGGGAAAGATTCCTGATAATAAGGATGTCCATGGATCCACATAGTTCAATCCTGTCTGCAGTGATAGAAATATTTTTAGTTCCCAAATTCCCAAACTAAGCCTTAAGGCTAATAAGCTTAGAGTAGGGCAGATGGCTCTAAATCCTAAAATTAGACACTGATATTTAAACAACTGTCCATTTCCATGCAGTGAGTTGGCTGTATTTCTTAAAACCCCATGCACATATTTTGTATTCACTGATCCATGGTGGTGCAGGGGTTAGAATGCACTATTGCAAGCTAACTCTGCTCACAGCCAGGAGTTCAATCCTGATTGTCCCAAGGTTGATTTGGCCTTCTATCCTTCCAAGGTTGGTAACACGAGGACCCAGATTGTTGGGGAAAATAAGCTGACATTGAAAACCACTCAGTGCTGTAAAGCACTATGGAGCAGTATATAACAATAAGTGCTATTGCTATTGCTATTTGCTGTATAGAAACAATTGAAAATTCCAGCATGTGGCCTCCTTTAACTTCTCAAGTGCTATTATTACATATTCGAACTCTAGACACTGCGTTGGTTTATGCACATCTTCACATCACTGGCATTCACTCTGCCTCTTAAATCTTAAAGGGATTATTCCAAAACAGAATGATAATCCGAGCTGAAATAGTCTTTCTCACTGTGGGAACAGGGTTGTCATGGGCAGCTGCATATATTTATTTATTTATTATTTTAATCCCATTATGTGCAGCTGAAGTCAGAATGTACTTGGACAAGTCAGCAATGCATGGCTTCATATTTCCCATAATTTAGTGGTGGTGCAGTGGTTAGAATGCAGTATTGCAGGCTAACTCTGCTCACACTGCAAGGAGTTTGATTCCTTTAATCCGATTGGCTCAAGGTTGACTCAGCTTTCCATCTTTCCAAGATTGGCAAAACAAGGACCAGATTGTTTGGGGTAATATGTTGACTCTGTAAACCACTTAGAGGGGGCTGTAAAGCACTGTGAAATGCTATGGCTATAATTTATACACTAAAAACTCTTCTGAGCAGCTTTTTCCTCTTGATTAATTCTAATTAGTCTTCTAGGACATAAGAGAAGATTTTTCTTCTCAGAAAAATAGGGAAATTGGATTTCTTGGGAATCAATTAGATTCATTTTTCCCTATGAGCACAAACTATTTCTGAGAAAAGAATTCATCTGATTTTCTCAAAGAGCATCGGGAAATTTATATGTTTTACTCAAAAGAAAAATTTGGGGCAAGGGGGTGTCTAGTGGATAAGGCAGGGCTTTTCAATTTTTTCACCCATTGTACCACATTTAGGATAGGGCAACATCTGAGTACCACCAGTTGCCTAGCAAGGTGTCAAAAACTTGATGACCAAAAAAAAAAGTGATGAAGTACAGGTAGTCCTCAACTTACAACAGTTCGCTTAGTGACTATTCAAAGTTACAATGGCACTGAAAAAAGTGCCCCGCAAGCCACAGCCGAGCAAGACACCTGCCTGCCTGCCCGGCGGCGCTCTTACTCCTGGCCGAGGTTTTCATTGTTATGAGCATTTCTGTCGAGGATTGGCAGTGGGGGTGGGGGGAGGTATGTTTGGTTTTTATTCCCCACGTCTGCTGGGTGGTTGCAGCAGGTTTTGGTCACTTCACATGACCCTGGGACACTGTGACCATCATAAATATAAATCTTTTGCCAAGCATCTGAATGTAAATCACAAGACCCTTGAGATGCTACAACATTCCAGCTGATCGGTGCTTCTTCTGGGCTCAGCAGACGTGCTGGGTGCCTGGTGCTGAACCTGGTGCTTCCACTGAGCCCTGACAGCCCTGCAGCTCCAGCCATCTCTCGCTCAGGCTTGTGCAGTGCTGCCACCAGTTCAGCTCATTCCCCTCCCCTGCTACCACTTTTCTAGGATGGTCATGTACCACCTGCCAGGTGCCAATGTACCACAGGTGGTACCTGTACCACTGGTTGAAAAGCCCTGGGATAAGGCACCAGGCTAGAAACAAGGAGAGTGTGAATTCTAGTCCCACTTAGACATGAAAGCCGGCTGGGTGACTTTGGGGCAGTCACTGTCTCTCAGTCCAATCCACCTCACCGAGTTGTTGTTTTGGAGAAAATAGGAGGGGGAAGGAGTATTAAATACTGTATGTTTGCCACCTTGAGCTGTTTATTAAAAAATAATAAAAGCAGAATAAAAAAAATCTAAAAAATAGGAATAGCTCCCAAGGTACAAACTACCTATCTTCTATTTTTAACTTTTGCCGATAGCAAAAAATTGCCCTAAATTATATTGTAGAAGTCTTTAAATTCTCCCAAGGTTTGTTGGGTCCTGTCAGTGGTTTGGGAAGTTTTTTTTTGTTTTTGTTTTTGTGGTGGTGGTAGGGGAGAATGGCTTTTGTACATGTGATATGTTGTCCAGATGTTTCATACACTCCGTCATTTTTCTGTTTTCCAACTATAAGCTACCCAGATTTGTTATGGAATCAAGTACCCTCCAAATCTAATAAACATCAAATAAATCTTTGAGCTAGGATAACCTAAGAAAGACATCAGAAATTCCAACTGCACTCTTTAATCAGTAAGCTACCTAGATTAAGCAATTTAAAAGTATGCAATTAAATAGGGTGCTCCTATTATTCATATATTTATTTTAGACATATGCTGATGCAGACTTAGCAGAGAAATAAATTGCTTCCATTTATTCACTTAATCAACTCAGATATTTTAATGAGATAACAGTACTACCATATATAAATTATTAGCCTTTCTCTTCGGAAAGGTGAGGAAGAGCTTTTCCGATTCTAATAGGACAACCTCAAGTCACCAGCGGAATGTTAAACACCAATGAATATTTGTATCTTGCCTCAATGGCCCTGGTAGAACACTGCTCAAGATTCCTGAAAGAATTACAGTCTCAAAGTGATGTTGCTTTGGCAGCTAGACCTAACTGCCCATTATCTCTTGGCAAGCTGAGCTGAAGGAAGAAAAAGTAAAGGGGAAGACTCAGGACTGGCATAACTGGGATGTAGAATCAGCTGATGGTCCAGATCATGGTCTTACTTTTAGAAGCAAATGCCTAGCAGAACTGAAATATTCTGTCAATTTCTTCAGCTGTTGATGGTATGAACAAAGCAAATAACAAATGCAACTACTATAGAAAGATAATTTCAGGTGTTCCTGGAATGTTCCCAGGGATAGGGATAGCAAAAAAAATAAAATAAAGGTGGCTGTGGCCATGGGCCAGATGTAGATGTTAGCTGACAAAACAAGGCAGTTGTTAGGATAGATTTCTATTTCAAACCTTCTAAAGATGACAGTTAAGAATAACTGTTAAGACAAAAACTAATCTAATTAAAAGTAAAAATGGACAGTATTTTATAAAAACTAATTTCCATTATTGGAGCTTCCATTAGAGGCCTCTTTACTGGCATGATCCACATTGCCAAACACTGCTATAAATTAGAGGCATTAAGATATTACTTGTTATGCTCTGGAAAGAGGAATCTTAAAATGCCGTTTTCTCTTTTGAAGCCTGAAAGTGACTTGTTTAAGATGTGGCTTGCTGGAACTCTTTGGCAATGCATCAAGATAAGCATTATCTTCTCTAGATGGCATGCCATTATCCAAACCTCAAAATGGGTGATGGGGGAATAAACTGAAGTCTAATGGAATCTAAACACAGCAAAGACTCCTGTTTGAATAATGACAAGAATCCTAACAGACCACGAATTCTAGAATGAATATTTTAATAGATAGAATGTGTCTTGTTTCTGGTTTCGATTATATACTTACACACAGTTGTTATGGAAATTAGTAGTTTACTCAAGGTCAAGTAGATAAGCAGCAGGCAAGGAATGCAAACCAAAACAGAATCTCCGAAAGAAGTTCACCTGAATGATTTTGCTTTCAACAGGAGCACAAGAATAGTCAAAAATCAGTCCAGAGTTCTAAGATCCTAGTCAGGGTTGTCAGCTAGTGCAGAAGTCAGAATTTCACAAGCAGGATCTACAGAAATATCATGCAAGAGCCCAATATCAGAAAATTGATTCCAATGATAGATCAAAGGGCAGGACTGCCTCTTAAATTAGGCTGCAGCCAGCTGATGTTAATCAAGGGATTTACTTCCTTGCTTGGCAAGGAGTCTCATAGAACATTTTTCCTCTGGTCTTTGCTCTACACAACCCAGTGTAGGGCCTGGAAGGCCTTACATCATCATCATCATATGACTGCTCCAGCTGTTCAGGTGGTATCTGTGTTTGATCAGCCTCAGGTGATTCTTTGCTTTGTATCTCCCAAGGCTCAATTCAACAGGTTCTACTGGAGCAGCTTATTCAAATTCAAACTCAGACTCAGTGTCTGAGTTCTGGGCCATGACAGAATATTCGAGAATGCACAAGAAGAGTTAAAAATGAGCTTTAAAGCATGAGACTACTACACTGCAAATTTATCAAGTCAAAAAGATCAAACTCAATTCTCTATTATCCCAGAAAGCAGTAATAATAACTTACTTGTATCACCGAAACCTGGTTGGGCCCAGAGGGTGGGGTCCCTTTGGTTGATCTTTGCCCACCAGGTTTCCGAGCGTTACACCAGCCTCGGGCTCAAGGTAGGGGCGGGGGAGTGGCGGTAGTTATCAGGGAGACCTTATGTCCGCGGGAGACCACCGTCCCTCAGATAGTCGGGTGTGAGTCTCTCTTTTTGAGGTTTGGTTCGGGGGCGCAGTTGGGCTTGCTGCTGGTGTACGTTTCGCCTAGTCACACAGCGGCAGCCCTGCCTGAGCTACTCGATGTCCTCTCCGGTTTGGTGATTGAGTTCCCCAAACTTTTAGTTTTGGGTGACTTCAATCTACCATCCCTGGGAGGGTCATCTGAGTTAGCTCGGGAGTTCATGGCTTCCATGACAGCCATGGACCTGACGCAGGTAATTTCTGAACCAACTCATGAGGGAGGCCACACCCTGGACCTAGTTTTTTTATCTGGACGATGGTTGGATGATCTTGGTGGGGGCTCTCCATTTATTATGCCCCTGTCATGGACCGATCATCACCTCCTGCGGCTGGTCTTCCGTTTTACCACCCCCCGCCGTGGGGATACGGAACCAATCAGATGGTACCGCCCCAGGCGCTTAATGGACCCTGACGGGTTCCAGGCAGCGCTGGGATCCCCACCTGCCTCCGTCGCTCACAACTCGGCGGATGCCTTAGTGGAAGCCTGGGAAAGGGCAGCCACTGAGGCACTGGACCGAGTTGTACCCTTGCAGCCCCTGACCCGGTGCAGATCCCAGCGAGCTCCATGGTTTTCCGCGGAGCTCCGGGAGATGAAGCGTCGGAAACGGGGCCTAGAGAGCTGCTGGAGGTCCAGCCGATCCGAATCCGACCGGTTGCGGTTAAGAACCTATATTAGGTCTTATCTCGCAGCGATGAGGGCGGCGAGGTGTAATTACTTCTCCACCCTCATCGCGTCCGCAGATAATCGCCCGGCCGCCCTGTTTAGGGTGACTCGCTCACTTCTTAATCAGGAGGTGAGGGGGGATCCCTTGCAGGGTCGTGCCGAGGAGTTTGGTCAGCATCTGTCGGATAAAATCGCTCGGATTCGGACCGGTTTGGACTCCAGCTGGGCAGAGTCTGACGATCAGGAGACGGGCGGTCTTGTCAATGTTATCTGGGAGGAGTTTGATTCTGTGACCCCTGATGAAGTGGACAGGATTATGGGGAGGCTGAGCTCCACCACATGTTTATTGGACCCGTGCCCTTCCTGGCTGCTTTATGCAGCTAGGGAGAGGACACGAGGCTGGTTCCAGGCGGTGATATCTGCTTCTTTGAGTGAGGGTAATTTCCCCACCGTCTTGAAGGAGGCGGTGGTGAGACCCCTCCTCAAGAAGCCAGCCTTGGACCCAGCTGTGTTGAACAACTTTCGTCCAGTCTCCAACCTTCGCTTTCTTGCGAAGGTTGTTGAGAGTGTGGTGGCGCATCAGCTCCCTCTGGTCCTGGATGAAGCGGATTATCTGGATCCGTACCAATCGGGTTTCAGGCCCGGGTACAGCACGGAGACGGCATTGGTCGCTCTGGTGAATGATCTCTGGAGGGCCCGGGATAGGGGATGTTCCTCTGTCCTAGTCCTATTAGACCTCTCAGCGGCTTTCGATACCATCGACCATGGTATCCTGCTGCGGCGTCTCAGGGGATTGGGAGTGGGAGGCACGGTTCTTCGGTGGTTCTCCTCCTGTCTCCTGGGACGTTCGCAGTCGGTGTTGGCAGGGGGGCAGAGATTGGCCCCTAGGTCTCTCGTTTGTGGAGTTCCTCAGGGGTCGGTTCTCTCGCCTCTCCTGTTCAACATCTACATGAAACCGCTGGGTGAGATCATTCGTGGTTTTGGAGTTGGGTATCATCAATATGCTGATGATACCCAACTTTTTATTTCGACCCCAAACCACCCCAGTGATGCCCTCGCTGTGATGTCCCATTGCCTGGAGGCGGTTCGGGTCTGGATGGGGAGGAACAGACTTCAACTCAACCCTGACAAGACTGAGTGGCTGTACATTCCGGCATCCCGGGACATTCAAAATGTTCCATCTCTTTTTATGGGGGGTGAGTCTTTACCCCCCGTGGATAGGGCGCGCAACTTGGGAGTCCTCCTAGATTCGCGGCTTACCTTAGAAGATCATATAGTAGCCGTGACTAGGGGGGCTTTCGCTCAGGTTCGCCTGGTGCGTCAGTTGCGGCCCTATCTAGACCGGGAGGCCTTGTGTACGGTCACTCATGCGCTCGTGACCTCTCGTCTTGACTACTGCAATGCTCTCTACATGGGGCTTCCCTTGAAGACCACTCGGAGGCTCCAAGTGGTACAGAATGCGGCCACGAGAGTTGTCTTGGGAGTTTCCCGGTACTCCCATGTTACACCTTTGCTCCGCGAGCTGCATTGGTTACCAGTTGTCTTCCGGGTGAGGTTCAAGGTCTTAGTGATGGTTTTTAAGTCCTTACATGGCATGGGTCCGGAATACCTCGGGGACCACCTGCTGCCGGCGTCAACTCCCCTCCGCCCTGTGCGTTCCCACAGAGAGGGCCTCCTCAGGGTGCCTCCGGTCAGAGAATGCCGGCTGGTGGCCCCCAGGGGGAGGGCCTTCTCTGTGGGCGCCCCGGCTCTGTGGAATCAACTGCCGGTTGAGCTCCGGATGGCACCGGATCTCCGCTCCTTCCGGCGCGGGTTAAAGACCCACCTATTTGAACAAGCTGGCCTGGCCTGATGGGGAGTTAATTTAGGGTTTTAAATATTTGTATATTTTATTGTTTTATCTCGGGCATTAATTTAATTCTATTTTAACTTTTGTATTTTTGTATTTTTATTATATGCCCTGTTCACCACCCTGAGTCCTTCGGGAGAAGGGCGGTATAAAAATTTAATAAAACTAAACTAAACTAAACTAACATTATAGGAAATCAGAGTTTGGTTGATCATAGAAAACACTTCTTAAACTTATTATTGAAAAGTTAATGAGCTCTTTCACACTAAAACAATGACTATGTGGCTGCTTTAATTCAACATAGCAAGATATTATCACTTTGCTGACCTCTGTCCTCAATCACAAACAATCTTAATGTTAAGAAGGGGGAAATAATCAATAAAGCATCAGGAAAGATTTTGTACTATGCAAACAGTTAACTCAATTTTTTTAAAATCTCTTCCTCTCATTAAAAGAAAAAAATCAAAATAAGCCTTAATGATAACACTATGCTTGACAGAGGGTGTAATATTATTAGTTCCCACCTTAAGAATTAAGGTCAAGTCTTCTCATTTCCTGAATGTAACCTTGGGTATAATGTACTTCTTCACACCATAAGCCAGTGTCGTTGGTGTCCTCTAATTAGGTTCTCCTCCCACAGTTCCCTTCCTCTGCCATCTGTCCTCTATTACATGACACATCTTACGTTAGTAAGCAATAACATGGCTACCAGCAGGCAGGGATGTATTCAGAATTACAGCAGTCCAAAATGACTGACCTGCCATTAAGATGTATGTTGTTGTTGCTGCTGCTACTTTTTCCAGCTTTTCATCTGAAAAATCTATATGGATAAATTAAATGTGCGGATCTGGCATGCATCACGGAAACTTGGTTGGGCTCGGAGTGAGGGGTTCCTCTGACCGATTTATGCCCCCCAGGTTTCCATGTGCTACACCAGCCACGGGCTCAGGGTAGGGGTGGAGGGGTTGCGGTGGTTATCTGGGAGACTTTATGTCCACGGGAGACCACCATTGTTCAGATGGCCGGGAGTGAGTCCCTCCTCCTGAGATGTGGCCCTCGGGCTCAGATGGGCTTGTTGCTCACATACCTGGCACCCAGCTGTGTGGCAACAGCCCTGCCTGAGCTACTCGACACCCTCTCAGGGTTGGCGGTGGAGTTCCCCATGCTTATAGTTCTGGGAGACTTCAACCTGCCTTCCCTGGGAGGGTCATCTGAGTTAGCTCGGGAGTTCATGGCTTCCATGATAACCATGGACCTGACCCAAGTAATTCAGGGCCCGACTCATGTGGGGGGTCACACTCTCGACCTGGTGTTCCTGTCTGGACAATGGTTGGATGATTTGGGAGGGGGTTCACCAACTATTGTTCCCCTGTCATGGTCCGAACATTACCTCTTGTGGCTGGTCTTCTGTTATGCCACCCCCCGCCGCTGGGCTGCAGAACCAACCAGGTGGTTCTGCCCCAGGCACCTAATGGACCCAGAACAGTTCCAGATGGCGCTTGGGTCTATACCCATCGCCCTCACTCACAGCCCAGTCGATGCCTTGGTGGATGCCTGGGAAAGGGTGGCCGCCGAGGCACTCGACTGTGTTGTACCCTTGCGACCCCTGACCCGGCTTACAATTTAAAGCACAAATCAATGTGCTTAGCAATAGCCTTCATTCTATGTATATGCCTGCTTATTAGAGCTTTCACACACCCCCACAAGCAGCATTATTACAAAGTCAGCTTATTGCTCCCAACAATCTGAGTCCTCATTTTACCTACCTCGGAAGGATGGAAGGCTGACTCAACCTTGAGCCTGGTGGGATGAGAACCTGCACTAATTGCAGGCAGCTGGTGTTACTTAAGGCTCTGCGCAGGGAAACCTTTAGAGTGAATTAGGAAAAGTGAATTAGGAAAAATCCCTTCATGGATTACTACCCCTTCATGGATTACTGCCTTGTCGTGGCGAAGGGGCTTGCGTAATTCAATGAAGCTATGAGCTATGCCGTGCAGGGCCACCCAAGACGGACAGGTCATAGCAGAGAGTTCTGACAAAATGTGATCCACTGGAGGAGGAAATGGCAACCCACTCCAGTATCTTTGCCATGAAAACCCTATGGACAGTACCAAAAGGCAAAATGATATGACACTGGAAGATGAGCCCCTCAAGTCGGAAGGCGTCCAATATGCTACTGGGGAAGAGCAGAGGGCTAGTACTAGTAGCGCCAGAAAGAATGAAGCGACTGGGCCAAAGCCGAAAGGACGCTCAGCTGTGGATGTGTCTGGTGGTGAAAGGAAAGTCCGATGCTGTAAAGATTTTTTCTCCATAGGAACCTGGAATGTAAGATCCATGAATCAAGGAAAACTGGACGTGGTCAAACAAGAGATGACAAGACTGAACATTGACATCTTAGGTATCAGCGAACTAAAATGGACAGGAATGGGTGAATTTAATTCAGATGACCATCAGGTATACTACTGTGGGCAAGAATCCTTCAGAAGAAATGGAGTAGCCTTCATAGTCAATAAAAGAGTAGGAAAAGCAATACTGGGATACAATCCTCAAAATGACAGAATGATCTCAGTTCGAATCCAAGGCAAACCATTCAATATCACAGTAGTCCAAGTCTATGCCCCAACCACCAGTGCTGAAGAGGATGAAATTGACCAGTTCTATGAAGCACTACAGCACCTTATAGAACTAACACCAAAAAATGATGTTCTTATCATCATGGGGGATTGGAATGCTAAAGTAGGAAGCCAAAAGATAACTGGAATAACAGGCAAGTATGGCCTTGGAGTGCAAAATGAAGCAGGGCACAGGCTGATAGAATTCTGTCAAGAGAATACGATGGTCATAGCAAACACTCTTTTCCAACAACCCAAGAGACGGCTCTACACATGGACATCACCAGATGGTCAACACAGAAATCAGATTGACTATATGCTCTGCAGCCAAAGATGGAGAAGCTCTATACAGTCAGTAAAAACAAGACCAGGAGCTGACTGTGGCTCAGACCATGAGCTTCTCCTTGCAAAGTTTAGGCTTAAACTGAAGAAAGTAGGGAAAAGCACTAGGCCACTCAGGTATGAATTAAATCATATCCCTGTTGAATATACAGTAGAGGTGACAAATAGATTTAAGGAATTAGATCTGATAGACAGAGTGCCTGAAGAACTATGGACAGAGGTTCGCGACATTGTACAAGAGGTAGCAACCAAAACCATCCCAAAGAAAAAGAAATGCAAGAAAGCAAAATGGCTGTCTGAGGAAGCTTTGCAAATAGCTGAGGAAAGGAGGGAAGCGAAAGGCAAGGGAGAAAAAGAAAGATACACCCAATTGAATGCAGAATTCCAGAGAATAGCTAGAAGAGATAAGAATGCCTTCTTAAATGAACAGTGCAAAGAAATAGAAGAAAACAATAGAATAGGGAGGACCAGAGATCTTTTCAAGAAAATTGGAGAAATGAAGGGAACGTTTAATGCAAAAATGGGCATGATAAAGGACCAAAATGGCAGGGACCTAACAGAGGCAGAAGAGATTAAGAAGAGGTGGCAAAATTACACAGAAGAACTGTACAAGAATGAGCTTAACGTCCCTGATAATCACAATGAGGTGGTCACTGACCTCGAGCCAGACATCCTAGAATGTGAAGTGAAGTGGGCCTTAGAAAAGCTGAGCAACAACAAAGCTAGTGGAAGTGACAGTATTCCAGCTGAGCTATTCAAAATCTTAAAAGACAATGCAGTAAAAGTGCTACACTCAATTTGCCAGCAAATTTGGAAAACTCAACAATGGCCACAGGATTGGAAAAGATCAGTTTACATTCCAATTCCAAAGAAAGGCAGTGCCAAAGAATGTTCAAACTATCGCACCATTGCACTCATTTCTCATGCTAGTAAAGTCATGCTTAAAATCCTACAAGCTAGACTTCAGCAGTATGTGGATCGAGAACTACCAGAAGTGCAGGCAGGATTTCGAAGAGGCAGAGGAACTAGAGATCAAATTGCCAACATACGCTGGATCATGGAGAAAGCTAGGGAGTTCCAGAAAAACATCTACTTCTGCTTCATTGACTATGCTAAAGCCTTTGATTGTGTGGATCATAACAAACTGTGGCAAGTTCTTAAAGAGATGGGAGTACCAGACCATCTTATTTGTCTCTTGAGAAACCTATATGCGGGCCAAGAAGCAACAGTGAGAACTGGACACGGAACCACTGATTGGTTCAAAATTGGGAAAGGAGTCCGGCAAGGCTGTATACTGTCGCCCTGCCTATTTAACTTATATGCAGAGCACATCATGAGAAAGGCAGGGCTAGATGAATCAAAAGCTGGAATTAAGATTGCCGGAAGAAATATCAACAACCTAAGATACGCAGATGATACCACTCTAATGGCAGAAAATGAAGAAGAACTAAAGAGCCTCTTGTTGCAGGTGAAGAAGGAGAGTGCAAAACTTGGGTTGAAACTTAACATTAAGAAAACCAAGATCATGGCATCTGGCCCTCTCAATTCCTGGGAAATAGATGGGGAAGAAATGGAGGTAGTGACAGATTTTATTTTCCTGGGCTCCAAGATCACTGCAGATGGGGACTGTAGCCAAGAAATTAAAAGACGCTTGCTCCTGGGGAGGAAAGCCATGGCAAATCTAGACAGCACACTAAAAAGCAGAGACATCACCCTGTCAACAAAAGTGCGTATAGTCAAGGCTATGGTCTTCCCAGTTGCAATGTATGGCAGTGAAAGTTGGACCATAAGAAAGGCTGAGCGCCAAAGAATTGAGGCCTTTGAACTGTGGTGCTGGAGAAGACTCCTGCGAGTCCCTTGGACCGCAAGGCGATCAAACCGGTCAGTCCTAGAGGAGATCAATCCTGACTGCTCTTTAGAAGGCCAGATCCTGAAGCTAAAACTCAAGTACTTTGGCCACCTAATGAGAAGGAAGGACTCACTGGAGAAGAGCCTAATGCTGGGAAAGATCGAGGGCAATAGAAGAAGGGGACGACAGAGAATGAGGTGGCTGGATGGAGTCACTGAAGCAGTAGGCGTGAGCTTAAATGGACTCCAGAAGATGGTAGAGGACAGGAAGGCCTGGAGGAATGTTGTCCATAGGGTCGCGATGGGTCGGACACGACTTCGCAGCTAACAACAACAACAAGGAAAAGTGAAAAGGTGAATTAGGAAAATAGGAAACGGTTGCTGGAATTGGGTATGTGTAGTTTAACGAAGAGAAGGGTGAGGGGTGACATGATAGCAGTGATCCAATATCTCATGGGCTGCCACAAAGAAGAGGGAGCCAAGCTATTCTCCAAAGCACCTGAAAGCAGGACAAGAAGCAATGGATGGGAACTAGTCAAGGAGAGAAGCAACCTAGAACTAAGGAGAAACTTCCTGACAGTTAGAACAATTAACCAGTGGAACAACCTGCCTCCAGAGGTGGTGAATGCTCCAACACTGGAAGTTTTTAAGAAGAGACTGGCCAGCCATTTGTCTGAAATGGTATAGGGTTTCCTGCCTTAGCAGGGGGTTGGACTAGATGACCTCCAAGGTCCCTTCCAACATCATTATTATTATTATTATTATTATTATTATTATTATTATTATTATTATTATTATTATTATTATTATTATTATTATTATTATTATTAAGTTTAATCCACTTGCACTGTTTTATGTTTACATGTTTGATGACAAACAGCCTTATGTTTATAAGTGACAGTGTTCCTACTAAGTACCTGCATGTCATAAGCATTTGAATTAAAATTACCATATTAAAATCAAAGCTGATGTTTTTTAATTTTTATTTGGTGTGCGTTGGAAGAGGGGTAGTCTTATACGGCGAGTATAGCCCAAACCCTATAATTTAACAGGAAATGTAGGGGGTCGTCTTATACACCCAGTCATCTTATACGCCGGAAAATACGGTACCTTTAATAGTTAAAGGCATCAGTCTAGAAACTAGAAGACTGTGAGTTCTAATCCTGCCTTTGGCATGAAGCCAGCTTGATGACTTTGGACCAATCACTCTCTCTCAGCCTTAGGAAAAAGGAACTGGTAAGCCACTTCTGAAAAAGTTACCAAAAAATACCATTGTCCATTCAGTTGACATAAGTCACAAAAAGGCACACATGCTACCTTATCAGATTGAGCAGTCTCTGAAAAAACCCTCACCCAACTTAGTTCCTACCTACTCAACCCTTGGAAGAGATAGTGAACTCTAAAAATCAGAAGGCAGGTAGCATTTCTCTAACAAAATTTAAAACATTCATGATAGGTTAGAATAGCAAAATAAAATTTACAGAAGCAAATGCAAAGTTTTTCACTCGGAAGAAAGAAACCAAGTGTACAGGATGGAGATAGTTGGCTTTGACTTAGCACTTACGAAAGGGATCTCGAGATGATAGTTGATCACAAACTGACTATCAGCCAGGAGAATAGAATAGAAATGTAACTGCAGGAACGTGATTAATATTCAAGCCAGCCTTGAATTCTCCCTTCTGTTTACATTTTTCCTATTAGACCAAGGATTATTTTCTCAATTTTATGTCTCATAATTTTATAATCCACAATAGCCTGAATGAGCCTACTTTTCATATTTTTTTTTAATCACAATATGTCTCTTTTCTTATTCAGCCAATGCCTCTGCTGATCTTTCAGTTATGGCTTCTTTTATCTCTTAAGTCTTAAAAGGAGTGGAAACTAAGAGTGATGATATTGTTCTGAACCAGCCTGCTACCGGCCTTGCAATAAGGCAAACCCCTGTTCAAACAGTAGAGACTGGAGAGCGTCTAAGGCTGGAAAGCGTCTGCCAAGATTTATTACTCAAATAACAGAACAAGAAACAAAAACACTGGAACTTGAATCCTCAAACGGAAGGGTTGCTTTCAGCAACCAGCCCTTCCCCAAACACTCCTTTTATTTAGAGTTCAGGGCGTGGCCTCCCTGTGCCTCCTCCCGAGGAGTCCCACAGCCTTTCTCTGTCTGGTCCTGCTCGACTGCCTCCTGCGTCGGGCGTCCTTGAACAGGGCCAGCTGTGGGTCATCATCCTCCGCACTATCGGGCTCACGCAGCTGAGAAGAGGGCCCCGGCTGGGGGGCTCTGCGAAGCCTCCAAGCCATCATCAGCCGGTTCGTCTTCCACATACTCCTCCTCCCCCTCATCTGAGTCATCCGAGACATCTGAGCCGGCTGCCGGACCCACAGGCTGGCCCTGAGTCACAACACTATCCCGCACCGCAGGGCCCTTCCCCCGGGGCTGCCGATCCGGATGCGGTCGGGATGGGAATTGTTCGTGAAAAGCAGTCACCAACGCAGGGGCATGAACGGCGGTCGCGTCTTCCCATGTGAAGTCCTCCGGCCCGTACCCTTTCCACTCGATCAGGTACTGGAAGCGACCTTTCAGCCAACGGGAATCCCTGATGCTGGCGACCTCGTACTCAGGGGTGCTGCCTCCATCATGAGGTCCTGATGGGGGAGGTTCCGCTTGGCGAAGTGGACAAGCCGGTTGTTCGGGGACCAACAAGGACCGATGGAAGACGGGGTGCACGCGCAGGGAACGTGGCAGAGTTAAACGATAGGCGACCGGATTGATGACAGCCTCGACTGGGAACGGTCCAAGGTAACGGTGGTCCAGCTTCCTCGCCGGCCGTGTGGATGGTAGGTTCCTGGTGGACAGCCAGACCCGATCCCCCACCGATAGTGGAGGCGTATCCCTTCTCGACCGATCGGCGAACCTCTTGTAGTCGGCCTTGGCCTTCTCCAGCTGCCGTCGCACCAACCGATGGATCGCCTGTAACTCCGCCATGAAGTCGTTCGCTGCCGGCTCCGGTGAGTCCACGGGAGAAAGGGGGAAAAACCGGGGGTGATAACCCACATTGGCCAAGAACGGTGTCATCTGCGTGGAGGTGTGCTGCGAGTTGTTAAAGGCAAACTCGGCTATGGCCAAATAGTCCACCCAATTGTCCTGCTGCAGGTTAACGTAGCAGCGCAGATACTGCTCTAAGATACCGATGACCTTCTCGGTACCCCCGTCAGTTTGAGGATGATGCGCGGACGAGAGGCAAACCTTAATGTCCAACGCACGCATCAACTCCTGCCAGAAGCGGGCTGTAAACTGGGCCCCCCTATCGGAAACGACTCTATCGGGAAGGCCGTGCAGCCGAAACACCTGTTGGATGAACATGCGACTAGTGGCGCGAGCTGACGGTAAGCCGCGACAGGGGATGAAGTGCGCCATCTTGGTCAACATGTCCACCACCACAAACACTGTCGTGAAGCCGGAGGATGGGGGTAGATCCGTCAAAAAGTCCATGGACACAGCCCCCCAGGGTCTCTTGGGTGTTGGCAAAGGCTGCAGTAAACCAGGTGGGGCCCCTGTCGCTGACTTGGCCTGCCTGCATGGGATGCAGGAGGTGACATAAGACTGGACGTCGTGTCGGACTCGGGGCCACCAGAAGGTACGGGAGACCAGGTTCAGAGTCTTGAACAGGCCAAAATGCCCCGCAGCCGGGTTATCATGACACTGGCTGAGGACGAGTCCCCTGAGTGGCCCTCCCGGAACATAGAGCCGGTCACGATAATACAGAAGTCCATCCGTGACCGACCAAGGCGAATCTGGCCCCACCTCTTCCTTCCGCTGAGCCACCCACGCCTCCTGCTGCTGCGCCTCCCGGATCCGAGCCCGTATATCAACCGGCTCCCGCACCGCAGCAAAAGACCCGACGGGGATCACTGTCCTGGGCAGAAGCTTGTCTTCCACTCGGGTGTATTCGGGCTTCCTGGACAGAGCATCCGCTCTCTGATTGTGCCCGCTTGGTATGTACCGCACCCGGAAGTCAAACCTCGCAAAGAAAAGGGACCACCGGATCTGGCGTTGGTTCAAATTCCGAGCGGTCTGCAGGCTTTCCAGATTCTTGTGGTCCGTCCGGACCTCGATTTGATGCCGCGCCCCCTCCAGATGATGCCTCCAAGCCTCGAACGCCGCCTTGATGGCCAGCAGCTCCTTCTCCCAGATGGTATAGTTGCGCTCCGAGGGGTTCAATTTCCGAGAGTGATACGCGCAAGGGAAAAGGGTACCGCTGGGCATCGTTGCCTGGAGTAACACGGCCCCAATGGCAATGTCGGAGGCGTCCGCCTCCACGACAAACGGCCGTTGCGGGTCGGGATGCTTCAAGATGGGCTCCTTCATGAAGGCGTCCTTCAAAGCCTGGAATGCCTGTTGTTCGGGGGCGTTCCACTGGAACCGAGTCTTCTTCTGCAGGAGCCGGGTGAGGGGGGCTGTCAAGGCAGCAAAGCCAGGGATGAATGTTCGATAGTAGTTGGCAAATCCAAGAAGTCGCTGAACATCCTTCACGCGACACGGGGGTTGCCAACTCTGCAACGACTCAACTTTACTCGGCTCCATGGCGATGCCCTCAGGAGAAATGCGGTGACCCAGGAAATCGATGGTCACCTGGTAGAACTGGCACTTCTCCAACTTGGCAAACAGCCGATGTTTCCGGAGGCGCTGCAGGACCTGACGGAGATGCTGATGATGCGCTTCACGCGACGGGGAGTAAATCAGGATGTCGTCCAGATAAATCACGACAAACTGGTCCAACAGATCCCGAAAGATGTCGTTCATAAAATGCTGAAACACAGCGGGGGCGTTGGTCAGGCCAAACGGCATCACCGTGTACTCGAAATGTCCATAGCGAGTACCAAACGCCGTCTTCCACACATCACCCGGCCGAACCCTGACGAGGTTGTAAGCTCCACGCAGGTCCAGTTTCGTGAAGATCTTAGCCTCCCGGAGTCGGTCCAAGAGCTCGGGGATGAGGGGCAGCGGGTAACGGTTACGCACCGTGATGGCGTTGAGTTTCCGGTAGTCACAGCAAAGCCGTAACTCGCCCGACTTCTTTTTGACGAAGAGCACGGGCGCAGACACTGGCGAGGACGAGGGCCGGATGAAACCACGAGCCAAATTCTTTGTCAGGAAGTCCCGCAATGCAGCCAACTCGGGCTCCGACATGGAGTACAAACGCCCCACTGGGAGAGGCGCATCAGGGACTAGATCAATGGAGCAGTCATAGGGCCTGTGCGGGGGTAATTGATCCGCCTCTGACTCGCTGAACACATCAGCAAAGTCGGACAGTTCGGGAGGCAAGGAAACTCCTGGGGAACCCTCCACCTGGCCGGCACAGATATGGCGGGTGTGGTCCACGCACTGCAAACTTGGGAAGGTGACCAAGTTCTGAGACCAATAGATCTGTGGATCGTGCGCCCGGAGCCACGCCAGTCCCAAGACCACGGGGAAGTGCAGATCCAAAGTGATGTAGAACTGGATGGCCTCCACATGGGAACTGATGGCCATACACACTGGTTGCGTGGCGGCCGTAATAGGCCCGGACAGGAGCACTCGACCATCGATAGTCTCCACTAGCATGGGCGGATCCACCGGACACTGGGGAACAGCCCATTTGGCCACAAAGGCCGAGTCCATAAAGTTTGTGGTAGCCCCAGAGTCAATTAAGGCATGGACCGGAATCCCCTCTGGCTTGCCAGGAAGGATCAGACGTGCCTCCAAAATCAAATGCCGTGGAGGTTCACAGGCACCGTCGGAACGGCGTCGCTCGGTGTGGTCGTTGTGGGTCGCCCGATCTATCACACCGTCTAGATCGGGCTCGGGCCGTTTCCCGACAGCAAAGTAGGGGACTTTCTCGGGGCAGACTTGGTCACTGATGCCCGCTGACGCTTCTTTGGGCAAGAAGCAGCCAAATGTCCAGGGTCCCCACAGTAAAAACACAACCCCCCCGATCGTCGTCTGTCCATTTCCGTCACCGATAGACGGGACCTGGCGGCACCCAGCTCCATTGGCTCCTCCCTCTGGACTGGGGGCTCACGCACAACAGGGGCGGCAGGGGTCTGTGGGGTGGCACGGCGACTCTTTCGCTGCTGCAGCCGGGCATCGATCCGCAGACAAAGATGGATCAGCCCATTCAGGTCTGAGGGAATGTCCACGCGGGCCAGCTCATCCAACATCTCCTCCGACAAGCCATCCTGGAAGGCATCCACGAGCGCAGCCTCATTCCAGGCGGAATCCTGGCTAAGCAGCCGGAAATCGCTGATATAGGCCTGTAGGGGGCGCTGACCCTGCCTCAGAGCTTTCAGGCGTCGGGTGGCAGTCTGCGCCTTAATTGGGTCCTCGTACATGAGGCGCATATGGTCACAAAACCCCCCAAAGTTATCCAACAAAGGGCTAGGTTGTGCCAGCAGAGGCGTGCCCCAACGAGCTGCATCCCCCGACAGAAGGCTTAACACGAATCCCACCTTATCCCGGTCAGTGGGGAAATCAGCTGCTCTCACGCTGATAAAAAGCTGGCATTGTCCCAGGAAGGCAGGAAACAGTTCTGGATTGCCAGCAAATTTATCCGGCATAGCTATCTGACATTTCCTCCTGGGTGGGGGTGCAGCATGTACCTGAGCTTGCAGTTGAGCCACCTGAGCTGCCAGCAAAGTGAGTTGCTGGGTGAGCTGAGCATTCTCGGCACGAAGCTGCTCCATCGTAGTAGTAAGGGGTGGGAGGCTGAAAGCAAACTGTTCTGAACCAGCCTGCTACCGGCCTTGCAATAAGGCAAACCCCTGTTCAAACAGTAGAGACTGGAGAGCGTCTAAGGCTGGAAAGCGTCTGCCAAGATTTATTACTCAAATAACAGAACAAGAAACAAAAACACTGGAACTTGAATCCTCAAACGGAAGGGTTGCTTTCAGCAACCAGCCCTTCCCCAAACACTCCTTTTATTTAGAGTTCAGGGCGTGGCCTCCCTGTGCCTCCTCCCAAGGAGTCCCACAGCCTTTCTCTGTTTGGTCCTGCTCGACTGCCTCCTGCGTCGGGCGTCCTTGAACAGGGCCAGGTGTGGGTCATCATCCTCCGCACTATCGGGCTCACGCAGCTGAGAAGAGGGCCCCGGCTGGGGGCTCTGCGAAGCCTCCAAGCCATCATCAGCCGGTTCGTCTTCCACACACTCCTCCTCCCCCTCATCTGAGTCATCCGAGACATCTGAGCCGGCTGCCGGACCCACAGGCTGGCCCTGAGTCACAACAGATATTCTGGGTGACAGAATAAAAATCTGTTATATATTCAACACACACACACAACCCCCTCACAACTATAAGGAATCCCCGGCAGCCGTTGACAGCCGTCAAAAGGCTGCCGCGGCATTCCCCCCACACACACACGCGGCAAGCGGCCGATTCTGACAGCTGTCAAACTGCCGCGCATGCACAGTACACTGACAGCTGTCAAACCGGCCGACTCTGACAGCTGTCAAACTGCCGCGCATGCGCAGTACACTGACAGCTGTCAAACTCCCGAGAACCACGCATGCGCAGTTCAGCCGGAGCTGTCAAAACTGCCAGCTGGCCCCGGCAACAAGCCGCTGACAGCCGCGCCTACCTTTAGCCGATCTCCTTCTTATTGGGCGTCCTTGTTAGGCGGGAGAACCCCGCCTGTTTATTGGTTCTTGAGATTGTTGTTGTTGTCCCTGTTCACTATAAATACGGGGGATTCCCGGCGGTGTTTCGCCCGGGACCTCTGCCCAATAAACGTTTTGTTTGGACCGTGCCTACTGTCTCCTGTCGTCTCTCAAGACAGTCCACCTGGCGATGAAGGTGGGATCCGGGTCTGCTTGTTAGCTGAAGTCACTAGCTGAAGCCACAAGTGAAGGAGGGAAGCCGTCCCACCAGCTGACACCGCTGAAGTCGCTTGCTGGTCGGGAGAGCCCTCCGCGCACACCACCCTAAGCAGACCCGCGGACCTGACAGTATGGCCAATCTTGGGCACGTCCGAGAATTCGATGTCTCCCAGCCCGAAGGCTGGGAATCACATCTTGGGCAAGTGGAGGGGTACCTCCTCGTCAATAACATTGTCGAGGATCGCCCCAAAGCCGCGGCGCTCCTCTGCCTCAGCGGCCCGGCAGTCTACGATGTCGCCGTCGGGCTCTGCGACCCTGCTCCGGTGGCTTCTGTGCCATACGCCGAGCTAGTCGACCGCCTCAATCGTCACTTCGCGCCGAGACGGTCCGAGTTGTACTGGCGCCTGAACTTCGCCCGCCAGTACCAATGACCAGGCGAGTCGGCCAAATCGTTCATAGCGACGGTCCGACAAGCGGCCCGACGCTGCCGTTTCCCGGACCTCGAGGACCGCATAAGGGACCAGGTCATCGTCGGTCTGAGGAACCTGAAGCTTCAGAAAAAACTCGTCACTAAGCCGACGATGGACCTGGCCGAATTAACAATTGAAATTATGGCATACGAAGATAGCCATCGGGAAGACGCGCTGCCAGCGGGAAACCCCTTCACAGGGTCAGTCCACCACGACTGCCCTAGGAATGCCGACCCAGGAACGGCCGAGCAGAAGACCGAGGTGGACGCCATCCGCCCGAGACCCGCCAACCCCCAGGCTCGCCGCGAGGGTGACAAAAGACCAGATCGTCCGGCCGGAGGCTCAAGGGAGACCACCAACCGCTCCAAGTGCGCCAGCTGCAGTGGCAACCATGCCAGGGCATCATGCAAATTTCGCAATGCCAAGTGCCATGGCTGCGGCAAAACCGGCCACATTCGCTCTGCCTGCCGCAGCACCAGCCGCGAGACCCTTCACGACCTGGAGGCGGCCCCGGAAGGTAATATTCCCTCCCCCAAATTGCCAGGGAAGTCCCTATGGTCATCTGTCATGACCACTAGCACGGACCAGGGGTCCTTAATCACCAGCTTTATCCGCCCCAAAATTAAAATTCAGGTCCGGATTCAGGGAATCCCCTGCGAGATGGAGGTGGACTCTGGGTCCTCAGTCTCCATTCTTTCCTGGGACACTCTACAAGAAATCACGCGTCAGTGCAGACGCCGGTTCCCTATCACCCCCTCAAAAATTCTTCTAGCCGATTTCCAGGGCGCCCCTATCAAATTGAAAGGGGAAACTAGGCTCTCTATTAACTATCAGAAATTCCAGGGAGAACTAACAGCCCAGATCGCAACTGGTAAACGAGCCAGTCTCATTGGCCTTGACTGGTTCGAACCCCTGGGGATAAAAATTATGGGCGTAAACCACTCTCAGCCTCACCAATTACAAGCCGTCTGCCAACAATACGCAGACGTTTTTGACGGGTCGCTGGGGAAATTCAATGGCCCCCCCATCGACCTAAAACTAAACCCAAAGGTCCTGCCCATCAGGATTAAGACAAGAAGAGTCCCTTTCGCTCTCAAATCTAAGATAGAAGCAGAGCTCGACAGGCTAATTGGACTGGGAGTCATAGAACCCACGGAAGGGGGCACTTGGGAAACCCCCATAGTCACCCCTGTCAAGCCTAACGGGGAGGTCCGCCTCTGCGCGGACTATAAAGCCACCCTGAATCGTGCTTTGAACCCCCACGCCTACCCAGTCCCAGCTGTCAGGGACGTGCTTTCCTCTATCCAGGCAGGCACTATATTTGCCAAATTAGACTTAGCCCATGCATTCTTGCAGCTGCCAGTCTCAGAGCAAACGGCCAATGCCCAGACCATAGTCACCCACCGCGGAGTGTTCAGGGTGAACCGCCTGCAGTTCGGGATTGCAGTAGCACCTGGAATATTCCAGGAAACCATGGAGCGAACCCTTAAAGGAATCCCGGGGGTCTGCCCTTACTTCGATGATGTGCTCATTGCAGGGGAATCCGAGGAAATATTAGCTGACAGGCTGCGAGAGGTGCTTCAAAGATTCCGCACCGCCGGCCTCAAATTAAAGAAAGAGAAGTGCTCCATAGGAGTCCCTTCTACTGAATTTCTGGGGTACAAAATTGACGCTAACGGAATCCATCCCACGGATTCTAAGGTCAGAGCCATCAGGGCAGCACCACCCCCCAAAAATAAGGCAGAACTACAAGCCTTTTTGGGTCTCATAAACTTTTATCATGCCTTCCTCCCCCACAAAGCTTCCATAGCAGAGCCGCTCCATAGGCTATTAGACAAAGGAGCCCAGTGGCTCTGGACCCAAACCCACGACAACAGTTTTAACAAATTAAAACAACTCCTTTCAAGCAAATCAACTGTCACCCACTACAAAGAAAAAATGCCCCTCTGTGTCGCTTGCGACGCCTCTCCCTATGGCATAGGCGCCGTCCTCAGCCACCTCCACAGCGATGGAACTCAATCCCCCATCGCATACTACTCCAGGACCTTGTCCAAAGCCGAGCGCAATTACGCGCAAATTGACAAGGAGGCCCTAGCATTAGTGGCGAGCGTGAAGAAATTTCACGATTACTTATACGGTCGGCACTTCACAATTTTTACTGACCACAAACCCCTGCTAGGGCTCTTCACCTGGGACAAATTGACCCCGCAAATTTTATCCCCCAGAATGCTTCGCTGGACCACATTCCTGCAGCATACTCCTTTAAAATTGAACACAAACCAGGCAAGGAAATGGGTCACGCAGACGGCCTTAGCAGACTGCCCCTGCCTAACTTCGACCCAGACCCCGCACCCGCCGGGCAAATCCTGGCTATCCAGGAACTGCCTGACCGCCCCGTATCTGCAAAAGAAATAGCTACAGCCACCAGCAAGAACAAACTCCTGGCCAGGGTTCTAACCTGGGTCTTAACCGGGTGGCAATCCACCTCCCCGGGTCCAGAATTCCAGCCTTACTTCCTAAGGCGCCATGAACTGTCAGCCCACCTCGGCTGCATCCTCTGGGGCAGCCGTGTCATCATACCCACCCCGCACAGACAACAAGCTCTAACCTCCCTCCACGACGGCCACCCCGGGGTGGTCAAGATGAAATCCCTCACCCGCAGTTACTTATGGTGGCCGGGGCTCGATGCAGACATCGAAAACTTTGTAGCTACCTGCAACATGTGCCAGCAGACCAGGCCACCCCTCCCACACGCCCCTGTCCATAAGTGGGAGGTGACTAAGAACCCCTGGTCCAGAATTCATATTGATTACGCCGGCCCCTTCCAAGGACAAAATTTTCTTATAATAGTGGACAGTTTTTCCAAATGGCTCGAGGTCATCCTGGTAGCCAGCACAACCTCAGCAGCCACAATCAGGGGATTGAGGAGGGTATTTGCCACCCATGGGTTGCCTGATGTCATCGTATCTGACAACGGCCCCCAATTTACCTCTCATGACTTCCAGATTTTCACCAGGGCCAACTTGATTAGGCACGCCACCTCCGCGCCCTTTCACCCCTCCACGAACGGTCTCGCAGAGGCCATGGTGAAGGCGACTAAAGAAGCCCTAAAGAAAATCATCTCTGGCGACTGGCACTGCAGACTGGCGAAATACCTCCTGGCCCAACACTCCACACCTTGCACCACCACCGGCAAGTCTCCGGCTGAGCTCCGTTGGGGGTGCCGCCTGGTCACCAAACTGGACCGTTTGCACCCCGACAGGGCAGCCGCCGAACCAATCCACGCGCCTCCTGTCAAAGTCTTCCCTCCCGGCCAACCCATCTGGGCAAAGAACTTCGGGGCCGGCGACAAGTGGCTACAAGGCGTGATCTCCAACCAGACTGGCCCAGTCTCCTACCTCATCGACTTAGGAGACGGAAGGCTCATTCGGAGACACGCCGACCAACTGAGATCGCGGGTGCCACAGGATGGCAGTTCCCGAGCTCAACCGGGCACGCTGATTCCCCCAGCGGCACCACCAACGCCACCTAGCCCAGCACCACATGTTCCAGACATCACCGACAACCCCCAACCTCCAAACCCCGAAACTTTCCCCGCCAAGGAAAGGGAAGACCAGCCCAGCACAAACCAGCCCAGCCCAACCCTTCGCCGCTCCACCAGACTGCGGAAAGCCCCCTCGTACTTGGCGGACTATGAGTGGGCCGGCAGCAGAAACAGCGGAGCGACCCCAGCTGAACTTCCAGGGGCAAGGGGGGAAGGGGTGTTATATATTCAACACACACACACAACCCCCTCACAACTATAAGGAATCCCCGGCAGCCGTTGACAGCCGTCAAAAGGCTGCCGCGGCATTCCCCCCACACACACACGCGGCAAGCGGCCGATTCTGACAGCTGTCAAACTGCCGCGCATGCGCAGTACACTGACAGCTGTCAAACCGGCTGACTCTGACAGCTGTCAAACTGCCGCGCATGCGCAGTACACTGACAGCTGTCAAACTCCCGAGAACCACGCATGCGCAGTTCAGCCGGAGCTGTCAAAACTGCCAGCTGGCCCCGGCAACAAGCCGCTGACAGCCGCGCCTACCTTTAGCCGATCTCCTTCTTATTGGGCGTCCTTGTTAGGCGGGAGAACCCCGCCTGTTTATTGGTTCTTGAGATTGTTGTTGTTGTCCCTGTTCACTATAAATACGGGGGATTCCCGGCGGTGTTTCGCCCGGGACCTCTGCCCAATAAACGTTTTGTTTGGACCGTGCCTACTGTCTCCTGTCGTCTCTCAAGACAGTCCAAAATCTCCCTTTTTAGTGCCTTAATTCGGGGTAGAGTCAGGGCGACTGGATGGAGCTGAGCATTCACTGGCCAGATGCCCTTCCAGATGCCATGCAGAGTTTGCAGCAGATATTTTTTCTTTGCACCCTAGGAGAGAAACATCTGCTACTACCTAGGATTGAACTCTCAACCTTCCTAGAGGGAGGTGAACATTTTCACCACTAGGCCACCACACCACTCTCATGGATGACAGAATAAAGGCTCTTTTTCATCCAGGACCACCTACAAGGGAATTGAAAACACTCAGGGTGGCAACTGTACCTGTAGGAAGCACGTTTAAAAAGGTATATATAACCACAGTCACCATCTTGACAATTTCCACTGTTTCCAGATGCTTTAAAAAAGGACTTCAAAAACTGGAAATCAGCATTCAAGCTTTGGGAACTTTGTGCAATATTTTCTTAACAAATTAGCAGAAGTGGAGGAGCCAGGCTTTGCCGTACTAGAACATTTTCTCATGAAAATCTTCCAAATCTACAAGCAGTGAGAAAATACACCTGTTTCACAACTGAAGTGTGAAAACCTGGAAATATCAGAACCTGCAGTTCAGATATTATAGGCTGTGGGATACCAGAATGGAAATAGCATTTATTTCATCTACTTATTAATTTATTTGTTCACTTATTCATAGCAATAGCAATAGGACTTAAGGTTATATACCGCTTCACAGTGCTTTACAGCCCTCTCTAAATGATTCACAGAGCCAGCACATTGCCCCCAACAATCTGGAGCCTCATTTTACCCACCTCAGAAGGATGGAAGGCTGAGTCTACCTTGAGTTGGTGAGATTTGAACTGCTGGACTGCTGGCGATTGGCAGAATCAGCCTGCAATACTGCATTATAACCACTGTGCCACCACGGCTCTTATTCATGCAATTGTTATGCTTCTCAGTTCCAAGAAATGTCTCTAGGGTATCTTATGATAATATAAAAGGAAAGGAAAGGAAATTAAAAAAATAATAATAACCAAAACTCAAAAGCAATAATCACCAAAAAGGAGGGAGAGAATAAAATTGAAACTGAAACGGAACTTCCTGTGAATTAATTGGATTTTTTTCCCTTGTGTGCACATGCTTTTTCTGTGAAAAGAGTTTACCAGAATTGCTGAAAGTGGATTGGGGAATCCATTAAGATTTGCTCCAAAAAGTGGGGGGGGGGGGAGAAAGTGTGTGTTTGTGTAATAGTCAAAGCTAGAACCCAGGAGACTGCGAATTCAAGTTCTTCTCCCTTAGGCATGAAAGCCAGGCCAATCACTCTCTATCAATCTAACTCACCTCACAAGGTTGCTGTTTTGAAGAAAATAGGAGGAAGGAATACTAGGTATGTTTGTTGCCCCAAGTTATTTATAAAAATATTAAAGATGGGATATGAGTATATCAATAAATAATATTTAAAATATAGTTTTTAGTGGAAAATATTTTATGTAAAGATAGTAACCATCTAAATCATTTTACTGTTTATAGGTAATTTGATATAATCATCACTCAAGTACATTGGGAAGGAATCTAAAACTTAATATTGTTTTTTTAATATTTATATTAATATTTAATTGCAATAAATTGTTTCTTCTTTAAGAAACCTATGGCCTTGAACAAATACTTTTGTAGTACCTCATTTCAAAAACAGTGATATAATTCAGTTCCTGTTAATTTAAAAAAGCTACCTACTCTTAATAGAATCTTCATCATTCAACAAAGATATCACCAGGACAGCTTAAAAGATACATTCAAATTAATAGGAAATAACTTCACAGAAGCATGGTCAAAAATAATCATAGCATTTATATGACTTGTCTTAACTTTAGATACCAAGGGATGAGACAGTAGAAAGTAACTTAAATGAAACTTAAATGAAAACAATTTCTGTATCATAAGTGGAAAGGAAAGTGTAATCATTCTGGAAAGGATTAATGGAATGTCAACTATCTATTAAATTGAATTTGCACATATATATAATTCTACAAAATATACTTTTGAGAAAGTGATGAACGGCTCAACTTTAGTTCTTTTCAATTATGATATGATCCATTGACTTGTTATATAAAGAATTTGCAAGCAGTAGTATTAGTTTTTGTCATTCTACAGCATACTATATCAGAGAGAGGGGGGGTGGAAATGGGATGGGATGATAGGATGGTATAACATGTAGGCAGTCTTCAAGATATGTCCACAGTTGGACCTGGAATTTTGGTCACTAAACCATGCTATCCTTAAAAAAGTCATCACAATTTTATGACCATTTTAACCGTGATTTTTAAGCAAAGCACTCAGGTGTTAAGCAAATGCAGCCTGCCCAATTGATTTTGCTTGTCAGAAACTGGCTGGGAAGGTCACAAATCACACTCATGTGATTGCAAGACACATAACTATGATAAAGTCTCTTTGAGGTCTTCTAATCCAACCCCCTGCACAAGGAGGAGACCTTATAACATTCCAGGTAGGTGGCTGTCCATATTCTTTTTAAAAGGGTCCAAAACTTCTGAAGGCAAGCTCTTCCACTGGTTAATTGTTCTCACGGTTAGGAAATTTCTTCTTAGTTCCAGATTGCTTATCCTCCTGATTCGTTTCCATCCATTGTTTCTTGTCCTGCCCTCTGGTGCTTTGGAAAATAGGTGACACACCCCCCCCCTTCTTATGAGTGTTTTTCACACAAGCATGGCAGCATCCCCATGGTGACTTTATCAAAATTCAGATACTTGGCAACTGACTAACATTTATGATGGTTGCATAGTCCCGTGGTCATGTGATCACCTTTTGTGACCTTCTGATAAGCAAAGTCAATGGGTCAGCCAGATTCACTTAACAACAGTGTTACTAAGTTAAAAACTGCAGTGATTCACTTAAAAACTGTGGCAAGAAAAGTCATAAAATGGGGCAAAATTCCCTTAACAACTGTCTCGCTTAGCAACAAAAATTTGGGTCTCAATTGTGGTTCGTAAATTGAGGATTACCTGTATTTATGACATCTTGCCAAAAACCAGCATTTAATTCTGGGTTTGCCAAAAATGCCTTCTAACGAACAATGGCTTTGCTTAACAACCACAATGTTAGCTGCTATGGCATTCACTTAACAACTGTCACAAAAAAGGTCATAAAATTGGTTCAGTCATGTGCAGGCTACATTAGAGTGAAAAGTCAAGGACTACCTGCAATTGCATATTTTTTTAATGGAAGGAAATCCACTTAGTTTTCACTCACATGTAACACTAGAAGTGATTCCCACAGAGTTTGGCACATCACATTTGTTCTTCTGGGCTTGGAAACCATGCATGTTGCAGAACCGCAAATCTTTCAATTTAATTTTACAACATAAAGCAACTCAATTGAGTTTCTCTGTGTTATGTACTGTATTGTAAATATGCTAAGCCACTTGACCCCACCTATTGTGGAGAAGCTAAGCGGGTATTTCCTGCCAAGCTGAGGCTAGCACTCAGGGAACCCTGACGGTTAGTCCCAGCCGTTTTGGTGGGAACATTCGGATTTGGGCGGGAGATTCCAGGCAGGTAATTGGGTGAACAACTGAGGGCTTAAGTGTATAAGTACCGGCCATTACCTGTCGTTCTCTCAGTTCTGTTCCTGTTGCAGTAAAGCTATGCTATCACCCTGTGTTGCTCCTTGCCTATCGAAGCAACCCACTACATAAAACTCTGAGTACTTGATAAGTCTGCTCAACGTAACTGTAGCTCCAGCAAATAGAATGCCTGCCAAGGAAAGCACCTGGAACAAAAGGTTAACAATGCTTGACAGAATGATATGCATCCTCTGGACTAAAAGATAGACTCAGAAATGCAATAGAGAGAAAATAAACTCATTCATAGGTATTGGAAACCACTAGCTGAATAATTCTTTCTGGGCATAAGAGCCTAAGCAGCTGATACACCCCCAAGCCAAAGCAATCTTTTTCAAATAGTCCTCCAAACAATTATCTCTGTAGTTGAATCCTAGTATGAATCAATGCTAGCTAAAGAGTGCTAAAATGTTTAATGGAACATTTCTCTGCTGTTTATTTGATGGAACAGCTTTTCCCCAATTATATCTACCTATACCATTCAATCTGGCTAGAAATGTATATTATGGGTTCCCTGTAGTAAGGAATGATGATACCCAGGAGAAAAACCCTCTCTGCTATGATATCCTTTGAAAAATTATTTCCCCAGAACTTAGATTATGAGCTAATCTTCTGGTTTTAGATAGACCCTAAAGACACTGCTCTGCCACCATGATTTAGAGTCCAGTTGTAGTGGTGAGCCACTCCAATGCTTACACTAAATTGAACGTACTGGTTGTATTTACCTGCTGACTGTGTTAATTGACTGTAAAGGCAAGGAGGGAGAGATGAACTTTCAGGCTTGCTAAATTCTGTTCATGTAATCTTACAAAAAAGTTAGTACTTCAGGGTATGCTTGTCTAGACTATCTCACAAGGCTGCCATCAATCTTGCCAGTATGAAAGATACATCTCTACAGGAAGGGAGGGAGGGAGGGAGGGAGGGAGGGAGGAAGGCTTCCTTCTAAGCCATTTGCCATGATCCCATTGCTTCTTGATAAGCTGCCTCTTATCTAGTCGGCTGCTCTTTCTCCTGACTCTTATGGTCATTCCCTCATACCATTTCAGTTTCCTTCAACAATAGAGTAAACATCCCATAAAATACATTCCAGCAATCTGAGAGAGTATCAGCATGTGGATCATAGAAGCCAGGATGGACAAAGATGATAGGCCAGATTAATTAATTAATTAATATTTACCTTCTTATGAAGCCAGCTTGTTTGATATTATAGTGGATAACTCGATGCCTGATTACCAGCAAATATCTGATGATAGCTGTTTCTATTTTAAGATCATTTAGAAGTGTTCATATTGATATAAAAATATCAAATGTATGAACTGAGATTGTAGCCAAAGCAGCAATAGTATGGCCAATCCAACTCTCTGAGTAGTGAGCAAGTGCCACATTCTGGTGTGGCTTAGTAAAGTAGGCTGTTTTTATTACTACCAACAAGTAGCCAGAAATGTATATTATGTTTTTTATAATTTGGACCCCTTTAAGATCTCAGAAACCTAGCTGGAAGTGAAAGCAATAATAATGGGAAAGGCATTAAAATTATTTCCAAGTAAATCTAATCATTCTTCATTAATCTGAATACAGGTAGTCCTCAACTTGCAAGCACACTTGAGACCGAAATTTATGTTGCTAAGAGAGAAATCATGCATTTAAGTGACTTTTGCCCCATTTTAGGACTTTACTTGACACATTTGTTAAGTGAATCCCTGCAGTTGTTAACTTAGTAACAGGGTTGTTAAGTGAATCTGGTTTCCTCGTTGACTTTGCTTGTCAGAAGATCGCAAAGGGCAATTACATGATCCCACTGCAACCGTCATAAATGTGAGTCAGCTGTCAAGCATCTGAATGTAAGTCACATGACCATGAGGATGCTGTAACAGTCATTAAGTGTGAAAAATGGTCATAAGTCACTTTTTGGTGCTGTTGTAACTTTAAATGGACACTAAGTGAACTGTTGTAAGTCAAGGAATACCTATACTTCTCCCCAACCATAGAAGTGGATGTGTGGAAGTGCTGAACTCCACCTTGAACTGAGTGGAGCAGCTGAGTTGCTTGTTTGTTTGCTTTTCTACAGGACAGAAGATATGAGGCAGCAGGCAGGCATGGATTTTCCATCAACCTACAATTACTTAACAAGACAGTAATCCATATCCTGAGAGCTAGTAGTGGTTAAGCCACCTGGCCGGAAACCAGGAGACCGTGAGTTCTTTTTCTGCCTTAGATTCAGCCAGCAGGGTGAACTTCGACCAGTCCCTCTCTTTCAGCTTTAGGAAGAAGGCAATGACAAATGACTTCTGAAATCTTGCCAAGAAAACTTCACAGACTTGTCCAGGCAGTTGCCAGGAGTCAACACTGATTTGAAGGAACCAATATATACACACACAGAGACAAACGCACAGAGAGAGAAATATCCTAAGTATTCTCCAATCCTACTTTTCAAACCATATTGGCATACATAAAAGCAGTATACATATGGTTGTGTCTTTAATGTTTACCTAGTTTTATAACAGACTTTTTTATATATTTATTATGACTCCCAAAATATTGAAAACCTCAATCCAAGAAGCATTGAACTGTCACCATTGATGCTCTGTGGGATTTAAACAGAATGCCAAATTGTTCTTTCTACCAATCTATCCAATGTTTTAAATTAAAAAGCCGGATATTAAATCAGATTGCTCAGTCACTGAAAAAACTCAGAATCTGCCTTAATGGGTAACTCTTAGAAATGCAATACCAAGTTAGATGTGAGTCATTTTTGACTGATTAAAGATGATCGTTCCAGAATTTTGCTGTCTTAATTGTGTTGTTTTGACATACTGGTTTTAAAGCTGTCACTTAATTTAAGAATGCTTGCTGATACAGGAAGCAAGGACAAGTTGCAAAAAGAAAAACCCCAATCATTTGAAATGGCACTTTAATGAGATAAATATGACACCAAATTAGTCCTGCATCTGAATGTGTTTCCAGATTTTGGGATGAGATCACACATAGTAGTCACTTGGTAATTTCCATCAAGTGAGGACTTTCTATGGGGAACAGTCACTGGAGATCCAAACCCATAAATCAATATTGTTGTCATTATTATTGTTGCTATTATTATTACCAAATGGCCTCTTTTCCATATTTGCAGACAACTATACTGTTCTTCCCTTAACCATTATATATTCCCAAAAATTATTTGAGGCAGACCATGGCTGTAAAGAAATTTGATCCTAGCTCTTTCACTCTTAATTGTACTTCACCACACTGGTGTTTTGGTTTTTTTACCTCAAACTCATCATTTTTATACAATTGTTATTAAAAAAATTTAAGAGAAATAAATACAAATTTTGAAAAAAGGTAAAGAAAATAAAGTTAGAAAGAAATGTATAGCAGAAATATAAAGAAGCAGTTTTCATTTTTTTCACAGCCATTACATTTATATTTTACCCTAAGTTTGCAACATAATTTTTTTGTTTCCATAATCTACCTTTTCAAATCATCACAACCATAAATCACAAGTTAATTGTTTTTTCTTTTTTTCAGCAAAAAGACCATAAGGGGTTTCCAGTTGCTAAGAAATGTGATTACCTGTCTCTAATCAGGCAAGTCAATTTTGCCACTTCTGCTCATTCTGTCATCTCCCCCAGCCCTTGTGGGTATTTCAGAGTCATACTCGATCATTTTTGAGCGAAGTAGCTCAACTGTGTGTAATCAGATAATATATTCTGCCTGTGTAAATCAGGATGGATTTCCCTGAATACCTACTGTATAATTTCAACCATGATTTCAACATCATTCAACAGTGGTGACCGGAATCATATTGTTCTCTCATAAAAATAGTATTGATATTTTATTTTGCATCCTTCAATTAAGAATGCATAGGCATAAAGTAATTCGTCCTTGGATCAAAAGTCTTTAATGCTGAGAAGAAGCAAATCTATGATTTGTCTAATATGAGAAATCATTCAGAGAAGGAATGGGAATGGATTCCACTGAGATTTATAGAAAAGGTAAACAACTGTTGCTTTGTCTGAATCACGGCATATGTGGATGGAAATTTGATATCCCATTTGCCAGTTTGTTTTGCTTGATAGTAAAGTAATAACTCCACTGAACATTGAGATACAGTGGTACTTCAGTACTCATCTGGGATTCATTCCAGGAGGCACGATGAATACTAAAAACATTGATTTCCAAGCAAACTATGTGAATTACCATATGACCCTTTATTTTAGCCAGAAGGAGTCACGAGGTAGCTGATGACAGCAAGTTCTACCTTACGTGTTGAGTACTGGGAGAAAGATGAGTACCAGGATAAGATTTTCGCTTCAAAACATGTCAATTACCAAATTCAATGAATTTCGAAGCAGTTGAGTACTGAGGTACCACTGTATAAAGTTCTTGATTTCTCGAGATAAAGTGAATGAGGCATACATGTTCATGATGCAATATAATATTCTAAATTCAAACTCTAACGTGAACCACAAACTTTGGTTTCAAAGGAATGAGAAGAAAATGCACTGATGTGAAATAGTTCTCTTTATATAGGAATTAAGCTTGAAAGGATTGGCTAAAGAAGCTTTTACTTAATTCAGAGCGTCAGGTAATTCCCTTTGCACTGAATGAGAGATTAGCATCTTTTTGTGTTTCAGCATTCTTGATGTCAAGGAAAGTAGTTTTACAGGAAGGGAGATTTTACTATTTTCTTCCCATGGATTGTGTTTGTTGCTGTCAAAGTCAAGTCTATTGGAGCTCAGCTTCTTGCAAGTAGTTTTACAATCTGCAATAAATTGTGTTAGGCTATCTAATCTGAGCTATAAAAATATGGTTTAATAATTGTCAGAGAGAGATAGCCAAGTCTCCAGATTTTTTCAGTCCAGATTTCATTGCTCTAAAATGCATAGAGCAATCTTCCTGAGTTTCCAATCCTCTCCTATCCTCATCACTCTGAAGTTAAGGACTAACACCTCACTATCTCTTTCCAAACAGGCCAGAGAATATACAAAATGGAATGTCAAGGCATTGTCTACATTGTACCTGAGGGCAAAACAAGAAGTAACCTTGCTCTTCTTGTAGGGTCAACCTGTCTTCTAGGGTCAACCTATTCTCCAAACCACCTGAAGGAAGGACAAGAAGCAATAGATAGAAAATAATCAAGGAGAGAACCAACCAGAAATAAAGAGAAATTTCCTCCCAGTTAGAACAATTAATAAGTGGAAAGGCTTGCCTTCAGAAGCTAGGGTGCTTCATCACTGGAGGTTTTTAAGAAGACATTGGACAGCCATTTTTCTAGAATGGTATAGCGTTTCCTACTTGAACAGGGAGTTGGACTAGATTAGAAGAACTGCAAGGTCCCTTCCAACTCTATTATTTTGTATTCTACATTTGAAGATGAACCAATCACTGAGCAATTCTTCCATTCTGACATCAAATCACCTAATCTCTATGTATAAAAACATAAAATTTGCTACAGAATGGGCCTTGTGGTTTTTTTTTTTAAAACAGCCTTTACTGCTTCACAGGGGAAACAGCAAATATTGCCTTTTTTCATCACTTAAATGGTATCTACACCAGTTGTTTTCCCTTTAACTCATTTTCCGTTGCAGTGCAAAATTGTAGTTCCCATGGCACTTTGGATACATTATTATACTGAGCCATTTCTTTTGGAAGAAAGTCTAATTAACTGTGCCTGCTTGTGCCCAGCCTGCCAAATGCCTTGTTTTATCATTTCTGAACAACAACTGATGTATGGTATTAGTAGAACTGTGCAACAGTAATGGATGCATGCAAAGGTCAAGGAAAGGAGCACATCTGATGTTTCCTTATTATCACAGCAATTATAGCACTGATATCTACATGCCTGGAATCTTGTCTTAAATTAATTGTCTTAACTAACCTTCACTCCCTCAGCATTGCTCCCTTTAATTTTAGCCAAATCTTCTGAATTCAGTCACTGGCTGTATTCACTTAACACTCTTAACGTGGCCAGATTAAACTCAGAAAATGGATTAATTCAGTCATCAAGTTAAATGCATTGGGTTTAGACATCACACTAATCATATGGTTCCTTTGTAGATAATTTGGTGAACTGCAAACTATGTAAACGTTGCTATGGTTTATGATATCAATATGTGAAATTTTTCATGTTGGCTTTTCACTGCATTACAGTAAAAACAATCCATGGCTTAGTAGAATGGATAAACCCAGATATCAGCTAGAAGAGGGATAAACCAAGAACCTGCAAGCCATTTGATTGTATGGAACTGGTAAATTATTTTATTAAATGTAAATAAACTTGTCCCACAGTCACATGATCACCTTTCGTGACCTTCTGAAAACAAAGTCAATGGGGAAGCCAGATTCACTTTAGATTCATGTTATTAACTTCACAAGTGTAATGATTCACTTTGGCAAGAAATGTCATAAAATGGGGCAAAACTGACTTAACAACTGCCTCGCTTAGCAACAGAAATTTTGGGCTTAGTTGTGGCTGTAAATCAAAGACTACCTGTATACAAAAAAAGACCCTTCCAAAACAACAATAATAATCCAAAATACCCTTCCCCATTTCAATAGCTATAGTGGATAATTATGTTTGAATCCTTCCCTCCTTCCTGTGCAATAGGAATGACCAACATTCTGCGCCATATTTAGTGACATTAATTGGAGTAATTGGAAACCCAGATCATAGGTTGCATGTGGCTAAAGTGAGGGGGTGAGCTTTCCTTTAGTGTTGAAGTTTGGAAAGTTTTCATAAAGAGAGGTCCCTTTCTCTATTCCCCCATAATGCTGGTCTTGTATCCAACTTCTATGTTTTCTGCCGAATAGGAGACAAATATGCACTTTGTATTATTTGCACCGAATCCTAGGGATTTTATTCAACAAAATTACTTTCTACTTTAGATCCAATTATAACAATATTTATGAATGAAATATAGTTATCTTAGTAAAATCAAGTCTAACCATCAGCATGGTGGAGACTATTAGAACGTGGCAAATGTTTAAGTATGCAACGGTTGCCTACCTGGGCAAGATCATTTTCTTCCTTATCTCACAATCATGTGAAAGGGGCTTTGAGTAAGTAATTTTATCCAGAAGTGATTTTACCAGTTTATCTGGGGCATCCCATTATCCCTGCATCCCCAGATAACAGGTTTTTTAAGGGAATATTTATCATTTTGGATTCCTCAGAAGTTATAGAATTATAACTTTCATAATCACCAATGGTCAATGAATTATGGAAGCATTTGGGATGTAAGTTTTTTACTCCTTTCCCATTGTAAAAGGGATTTGAAGCCTGACCGAATGTGCATTTATTCAGAGGTAATTTCAGCATTATTATTTTATGTATTTATTAGGTTCACATATCACTCTAGTCATAACTGACTCAGAAGAGCTTATAGATCACAAGCAGAAGGATTAAAATATAAAGATGTCTCATGTAACAATACCTGTCTCTAAGAATTAACCCACACATTCACCCACTAGGAGAAAACAAAGCTAGCAATTATTCACATCTCAAAGGCCCACTGGAAAACCCAGGTTTTAACTATAGGATGTCTAGGAGGATCCCCAGGTTGTGGACAAATTCTGCATGAGATGTAATCCCATACAGAGCCAAAAATGGAATACGGCCTTCTCATTCAAAGTCACTCCATCTCATTGTGATTGAGTGAGTCTGCCCAGATCTTGTGTCATTAGAATAAATATATATTACTGGGTATCATTAGCATATTGATCATCCTCTATGCCAGTAGATGATCACTTCCAATGATTTGATGTAGATATTAAATAGGAGGAATAAACTGTAAATACTAGTGGAATACAGGAACTCATGTTTCAACAATGTTAGCAAAACATCCTAATAACAATTTGACAATAGAGCCAAATTAGCAATTATGGACTCTCTTCCTTGGATCTCTTCAAATAGTGATTAGGCAATTATTTGTAAGGAATGCTTTAATTTGAATGTTTAGACAAAATGTCCTAATGTTTTCTTGTAAATCTATAACTCTATCATTCTTCATAGACAAGACTATACCATATTATAGGCACTTGCTATAGCTATTTGGTTATTCCCATAGGTGTGGGTGTCCCCTAAGTGCAATTTTTCTGCATTTGAGAAAAGAATATTAAATGCACTGTTTATACATTTTCCAGAGCTCAGCTAACAGAAAATATCTTTGAGACAATGGCTTGGGATTCCCAACTGAATTTATTATAGATAGAAAGAAGCAAAATATTAGACCCCAGCTGTGTTTCCAGACACCCCTTTAATATATTTATATTTATATTTATATATTTATTAAACTTATATATCGCCCTTCTCCCGTAGGACCCAGGGCGGTTCACAAGGCAATTAAAATAACATTACAATACAAAAATTAATAGCAATTAAAATAGATTAAATTTTCCTTGATTAAAATCTAAAACCCCTATATCTCTGATTAAAAATCCATCAGATACCAAAGTTTCCTGCCCCACCTACTTTTTTTTCTTGAATAAAACATTTAAATAGAAAACCAGAATGAATTACTTATAAAGTAATAATGGCAGAGTTAAAATCTAATAATTAATAATAATAGATCTGGCAATGGCTAAGAGTAGAAAAGTTGAAGAAAGAAACAGAAGGGTAAATTCTTGCTATAAACCAAGTCTTAAAAGCAAATCCATATAAAACCATAATTGAGAAGACACCAGAGAAAGCAATTGCTGCCTCTGCAAAGAAGTTGAAGAAATAGTGGACTAGTTAGCTACTGCAAGATCATCATGCAAACTGACTACAAACAGTGTCATGACAAAGTAGCAACAATTTGCACTGGAATATCTGCAAGAAATACCACTTTCCTGCAAGCAAGTGATGAGACTATAAATAGACAAAGCAATCAAAAATGAAGAAGCTTAGGTTCTCTGGGACTTTAGAATTCAAACAGACAAGCACCTGCCACACAACATCCCAGATTTAACAATTAGAGTAGCAATAACAATAGCACTTAGACTTATATACTACTTCACAGTGCTTTACAGCCCTCTCTAGGTGGTTTACAGAGGTTGCATATTGCCCCCAATAATCTGGTCCTCATTTTACCGACCTCAGAAGGTTGGCAGGCTGAGTCAACCTTGAGCCGGTGAGAATTGAACTGCTGAACTGCTGGCAGACAGGAGTCAGCAGAAGTAGCCTGCAGTACTGCATTCTAACCACCAGGCTCATGGAATACCTGGAGACAGCAGAACAGGAGAGAAAGAACTGAAGAAAACCACAAAATACAAAAACCTGCAAATAAAAGTACTACTCCTTGGGTGCAGTCCCAAAACATCTGGAGCACTACGTGAACACAATTGGCACTGGCATTGACATAGTCACAATCAGTAAATTGCAAAAGGCAATTCTATTTGAAACAGCTTACATTCTGTACCCCTTCATGGATTACTGCCTTGTCGTGGCGAAGGGGCTTGCATAATTCAATGAAGCTATGAGCTATGCCGTGCAGGGCCACCCAAGACGTAAAGGTCATAGCAGAGAGTTCTGACAAAACGTGATCCACTGGAGAAGGAAATGGCAAACCACTCCAGTATCTTTGCCATGAAAACCCTATGGACAGTACCAAAAGGCAAAATGATATGACACTGGAAGATGAGCCCCTCAAGTCGGAAGTTGTCCAATATGCTACTGGGGAAGAGCAGAGGGCTAGTACTAGTAGCGCCAGAAAGAATGAAGCGACTGGGCCAAAGCCGAAAGGACGCTCAGCTGTGGATGCATCTGGTGGTGAAAGGAAAGTCCGATGCTGTAAAGATTTTTTCTCCATAGGAACCTGGAATGTAAAATCCATGAATCAAGGAAAGCTGGACGTGGTCAAACAAGAGATGACAAGACTGAACATCGACATCTTAGGTATCAGCGAACTAAAATGTACAGGAATGGGTGAATTTAATTCAGATGACCATCAGGTATACTACTGCAGGCAAGAATCCCTCAGAAGAAATGGAGTAGCCTTCATAGTCAATAAAAGAATAGGAAAAGCAATACTGGGATACAATCCCCAAAATGACAGAATGATCTCAGTTCGAATCCAAGGCAAACCATTCAATATCACAGTAGTCCAGGTCTATGCCCCAACCACCGGTGCTGAAGAGGATGAAATTGACCGGTTCTAAGAAGCCCTACAGCACCTTATAGAACTAATACCAAAAATGATGTCCTTTTCTTCATGGGGGATTGGAATGCTAAAGTAGGAAGCCAAAAGATAACCAGAATAACAGGCAAGTTTGGCCTTGGAGTATAAAATGAAGCAGGGCACAGGCTGATAGAATTTTGTCAAGAGAATACGATGGTCGTAGCAAACACTCTTTTCCAACAACCCAAGAGACAGCTGTACACATGGACATCACCAGACGGTCAACACAGAAATCAGATTGACTATGTGCTCTGCAGCCAAAGATGGAGAAGCTCTATACAGTCAATAAAAACAAGACCAGGAGCTGACTGTGGCTCAGACCATGAGCTTCTCATTGCAAAGTTTAGGCTTAAACTGAAGAAAGTAGGGAAAAGCACTAGGCCACTCAGATATGAATTAAATCATATCCCTGTTGAATATACAGTAGAGGTGACAAATAGATTTAAGGAATTAGATCTGATAGACAGAGTGCCTGAAGAACTATGGACAGAGGTTCGCAACATTGTACAAGAGGTAGCAACTAAAACCATCCCAAAGAAAAAGAAATGCAAGAAAGCAAAATGGCTGTCTGAGGGAGCTTTGCAAATAGCTGGGGAAAGGAGGGAAGCAAAAGGCAAGGGAGAAAAAGAAACATATGCCCAATTGAATGCAGAATTCCAGAGAATAGCTAGAAGAGATAAGAATGCCTTCTTAAATGAATAGTGCAAAGAAATAGAAGAAAACAATAGAATAGGGAGGACCAGAGATCTTTTCAAGAAAATTGGAGAGATGAAGGGAACGTTTCATGCAAAAATGGGCATGATAAAGGACCAAAATGGCAGGGACCTAACAGAGACAGAAGAGATTAAAAAGAGGTGGCAAAATTACACAGACGAACTATACAAGAATGAGCTTAACATCCCTGATAATCATGATGAGGTGGTCACTGACCTCGAGCCAAACATCCTAGAATGTGAAGTGAAGTGGGCCTTAGAAAAGCTGAGCAACAACAAAGCTAGTGGAGGTGACAGTATTCCAGCTGAGCTATTCAAAATCTTAAAAGATGATGCAGTAAAAGTGCTACACTCAATTTGCCAGCAAATTTGGAAAACTCAACAGTGGCCAGAGGAATGGAAAAGATGAGTTTACATTCCAATTCCAAAGAAAGGCAGTGCCAAAGAATGTTCAAACTATCGCACCATTGCACTCATTTCACATGCTAGTAAAGTCATGCTTAAAATCCTACAAGCTAGACTCCAGCAGTATGTGGATCGAGAACTACCAGAAGTACAGGCAGGATTTCAAAGAGGCAGAGGAACTAGAGATCAAATTGCCAACATATGCTGGATCATGGAGAAAGCTAGGGAGTTCTAGAAAAACATCTACTTCTGCTTCATTGACTATGCTAAAGCTTTTGATTGTGTGGCTCACAACAAACTGTGGCAAGTTCTTAAAGAGATGGGAGTACCAGATCATCTTATTTGTCTCTTGAGAAACCTATATGTGGGCCAAGAAGCAACAGTGAGAACTGGACACGGAACCACTGATTGGTTCAAAATTGGGAAAGGAGTCCGGCAAGGCTGTATACTGTCGCCCTGCCTATTTAACTTATATGCAGAGCACATCATGAGAAAGGCAGGGCTAGATGAATCAAAAGTTGGAATTAAGATTGCCGGAAGAAATATCAACAACCTAAGATATGCAGATGATACCACTCTAATGTCAGAAAGTGAAGAAGAACTAAAGAGCCTCTTGTTGCGGGTGAAGAAGGACAGTGCAAAAGTTGGCTTGAAACTTAACATTAAGAAAACCAAGATCATGGCATCCAGCCCTCTCAATTCCTGGCAAATAGATGGGGGGAAAATGGAGGTACTGACAGATTTTATTTTCCTGGGCTCCAAGATCACCGCAGATGGGGACTGTAGCCAAGAAATTAAAAGACGCTTGCTCCTGGGGAGGAAAGCAATGGCAGATCTAGACAGCACACTAAAAAGCAGAGACATCACCCTGTCAACAAAAGTGTGTATAGTCAAGGCTATGGTCTTCCCAGTTGCAATGTATGGCAGTGAAAGTTGGACCATAAGAAAGGCTGAGTGCCAAAGAATTGAGGCCTTTGAACTATGGTGCTGGAGAAGACTCCTGTGAGTCCCTTGGACTGCAAGGCGATCAAACCGGTCAGTCCTAGAGGAGATCAATCCTGACTGCTCTTTAGAAGGCCAGATCCTAAAGTTGAAACTCAAATACTCTGGCCACCTAATGAGAAGGAAGGACTCACTGGAGAAGAGCCTAATCCTGGGAAAGATTGAGGGCAAGAGAAGAATGGGATGACAGAGAATGAAGTGGCTGGATGGAGTCACTGAAGCAGTAGGCGTGAGCTTAAATGGACTCCAGAAGATGGTAGAGGACAAGAAGGCCTGGAGGAACATTGTCCATGGGATTGCGATGAGTCAGACACGACTTCGCAGCTAACAACAACAACAACATTCTGTGACGATACCTCTAATATCATCAAACAACATCTCCCTATCCCAGGGGCTTGGGAAGGACTCAATAGGTGGATTAAATAAATATCTGGCTGACTGTGTGAGCAATCATTATCATCATCATCATACAGCCAACAACAACCTTTGATGCAAATTAAAAATTGGAACTTACTGAATGTATAGGAAACAAAGTGTGAATATCAAAAAAACTGTAATTAAAAACATGAAAAAATGCTGGCAAGGAAAAGCTTTAAATGGTCACTTTCTACAAAAAATCAAAGGGAAAGGAGATAAAGATAAAACCTGTAATGGCTAACAACTGAAGCATAAAAAAAAGCTGAAGGCTTGATTTTGTCTGTGCAAGACCAAGTTTTTCAAATTAATGTCTTCAAGACCAGAGCTGAAAAATCATCCAGTGATTCAAAATGAACATAATGGAAAGAAGCAGAAGAAACAATAGCTCATATACTCAGCTTGCGAAAGAAGTACAATCACTCGCCCAGATTATAAATAGCAATATAGCACAGTCACCAAAATGATTCATTGAAACATCTGTAAAAATTATCATGTGACAGTAATGAAAAAATGGTGGGAGTATATAATTGAAAAAATAATCAAAAATAAGCAGGTTCAAATATTGTGGGATTTCAGAATCCAGATTGATAAAATCTTGGCTCATAATACACAGCAGCCATTTTGGAACAGGCACGTCTCTCATGACAACTGGTGTTCTCTCATAGTAACTTTTAGTGTATCAGCATATATCCTTTAAACTCCAAATATGTGCCCCAAACGACTGTGTGCCCCTGGTTGAAAGTGGGGGCAAACTAATTGCAGCCACCTATTGTTATTCTTTCAGACACTGGACTCTGGTTTAAAAATGGCTCCTATTGTTGAGAAAGTCACTCTTCCCGAAAAATAGTTACCTAACTTTGGTGCAAAGTATGCTAGTTTCTTCAATAAACTTCTTTCTTTGATGCTTTTTTCCTGCCTACACATTTCTTATATTATGAAGGGGAATTCAAATCCTTTCAGGTAAATATTATCTCCTGCCAAACTACTCTGTTCTCTACTGCACTGTATTTTTCTACCAACTTCAAAGGGTTTAAAACAGAGTGAGGGAATTGATGCAAGATATTCAGGCTTTGTACTTCTGCATTAACAACAGATGCAGATTCCCTGAAGAACATCCCGAGGTGGGGTATCTCCAAGAAAAAATGCTTGGTGTTTTCTTTTGTTTTTACTGTAGATAGTCCACAAGTTACAACCATAATTGAGCTTGCCCATCATGGTCGTAATTTGTGGTAGTGGTAAATTGGGTCACCCATGTGTCTGACCCGATTTTATGAGGTTTCTTTGCACCAGTTGTTAAGCAAATGTCATGGTCATTAAGCAAACCAATGGTTTGCTATGGGTCAGTTTTCAGCGAAAGCATAGCAAAACACAGTCATGTGACCCTGGGAGGCTGCACACGGCTGTGAATGTGGCCCAGTTGCTAAGCACCCAAAGTGCCGTCATGCAAGGGGCGTGGCCTTCAGAACTTCAGTCATAATTACCCTAGGGGAGTCCATTATAACTTATTTATTTTCTTTTAAGGAATGTTGACCTTAGCAATTAATCAATTATTAAGCGAATGGTGATAAGTCAAAGACTATCTGTACTCCATTTTCTGTGAAGCTCCATCTTTCTACTAATATACAAATGTCATGTATTCCAACTAATCAAAATCAGATATAAGAACTAACAGCTTGAATTGATTAATTGCTAAGGTCAACATTTATCAAAAGAAAATAGAGACTCAATGGTCAGCACAAAATGAAAAAGCAGCTTCTACAACAAGTACCCTAAAACTAGATGTTTCAAAATATGTAAACCAGTGCACCCTTTTTTGTACATTGCCTACAACAGGGGTGGGCAACTATATCAACTTTGTGTTCTGGGGACTTCAACTTTCACTGGCTGGCTCAGGAATTATGGGAGTTGAAGTCCATCAGTCGCAAAGTTGCCATGGTTGCCCACCCCTGCTCCAGAACATGCTTTATGTTGAGATTTTGATTGAAGCATTTAAATGACAGACCAACCAAAGCAAAGCAAAAGAGAAATCAGCTAGACAGGATAAAAGAGGGAAGGTTCATAAATGTATCTTTTTTATCATGGCATAATGAGGTATGTAGGAGAAGTTGGTCAGTGCAAGAATAACCTACTTATCCACTCTTGGAGTAAATTGAAACACTAGCCTTACTTAATTTGTAGTGTTACAAAGCACTGGACCTCAGTCCCATCTGGCATGGGTATAATCATGCTGGCAAGATATAATAGAAATTATATCTCATACATCTGGAGGATGTTATATTACAAGAATCTGGTCTAATCTATCATTTGTTTGCAAAAGTAATTTTGTCTCTTATTCCTAATAAGAGCATTAGAAACTCTCTTATATAAGTGATCCTATTTGTCTCTCTACTTCCATGTTTTCTATTCTGATTGGTGTCAGCTCTCCAGGGTCATAATCTATTGCCATCACTTCCTAAATAATCCACCAGGAGACACCAGGATTTAACTTTTTATGTGCCAAGATTCTACGTTCACCTGTGACCAAATTCAGAAAATTCTGTATTTTTAAGATGACATCAAAACCCTTGACTTCTATATCAGATAAGGCTACAGCTTCTGGAGAACTGCGAAATAAGTTAGGCCAAGAAATAATAACAATAGTAATTGTAATTGTAATAGTATAATAATAATAATAATAATAATAATAATAATAATAATAATAATAATAATAATAATAATAATAATAATAATAATAACAACAACAACAACAACAACAACAACAATGTTATGTATATAGGAGATGTTCACAGAGATAGCCACTGACACCACCAGGTGGCAGGGTGCCCTGTCAGGATTGGCAGGGCAGTCTTTGGCGGGAAATCCGGACAATGGGATTGGTTCCAAGTATACCTGGCTAGGTATATAAGAGGGGCAGTTGCCCCTTTGTTTGCCAAGTCTGTGCTACATCAATAAAGAATGTTATGCTGAACCCTTTTGTCCTGCGTCGTCCATCTTGGCCATGCGGTCCAAAGCCCACGATCTAACAGTGGCGACGAGGATGGGATGCTGTTTCAATCAGAGCTGAAGTCACTCTGAAGCGGGAAAGGCAGGAAAAAAAATTTCTGAGACCTTCCTAACGAAGCAGCATTATAGGACCAGTGCAACATGGCTAAATTTGGAGCGACCAGTGAATTTAATTTCAACATCGACGAGCCAGAGCGATGGGGAGCGCATCTGGGATGAGTCTAAGGGTTCCTGATGATCAACAAGATCACAGAAGATAAAATGAAAGCAGCGGCGCTTTTGTGCTTAAGTGGTCAGGACATGTATGATGTGGCCATTGGTCTGTGCTCTCCTACGCCTGTTGAAAACGTCTCGTATGCTGATTTAAAAAAGAAGTTAGAGGAGCATTTCATGCCAGTGAGAGCTCCAATGCAGCCAGCATCCAGGTGAGCCGACCTCGCAATTCATCTTGGCGCTGAGATAGGCTGCTCGCCAGTGTAAATTTCCTGATCTTGAAGACAGGATCAGGGATCGAGTGGTGTTTGGACTGAGAGACCAGCAATGCCGACAAAGGATCCTCGCAAAACCACCGATGAATCTGCGGGAGGTTTTAGACGAGGTGATGGCTTACGAGGCAGCCAATGACTCTGGGCAAACACACACACCGCAATAGCAGTAGCTCAGGAGCGATCATACATCACAAGTGTGCTTTGAGTGGTGGAAGCAGTGACCTGGACGAATAGGCAGAGGTAGATGCGATACAGCACAGACCTGGAAAGCACCCACCACGGTGGGACAACGACGGGGGCCAGTGGAGACAATCATCAGCCAACAAGAGCACAGCATGCAGCTGTGGATGCAAGGAACCAAGGGGAGCCAACTCATCCAACCAGAAATGTGCCAGCTGTGGGGGAAACCATCTGCGAGCGACCTGCCCATTCAGATCCATAAAGTGTCATTCCTGCGGCAAGACGGGCCACATTGCAGCCATCTGCCAGAATCGGAGCAGAGACAGCCTGAATAAATTACAAGCTATGACATCGGAGCTTGAAGGTACTGTTCTCCCTCGGCACAAACCCCGGCACAATCCCTCAGTCCCTGAAAAGAGCAGATGGACCGTGTCTCACACAGAAGTCCATCAGCTGCTAAAGCCAAAAATAACAACACAGGTCCATCTGCAAAGGGTACCTTGCATGATGGAGCTGGACTCTGGCTCTGCAGTCTCAATAATCTCCTATGAGACATTTAAAAGAATTTGTGATCGGAGTAAGCAGAGGATTCCTTTAAAGCCCACCAGTTTACAGCTGTCAGATTTTCAGCACACCCCTATTAAAATCAGGGGAAAGGCCACCGTGTCTGTGGGGTTTAAGGATTTTCTGGGTCCTTTAGATATTTTGGTAACCGATGGGCGGAGAACTAGTTTAGCAGGGCTGGATTGGTTTGATGCCCTGGGCATTTGGTTGGGGGAGTGAATAGCATCCAGCACAAACATCTTGAATCCGTTTGTAATGAATTTGCAGACGTATTTGATGACAGGCTGGGGAAGTACACGGGCCCTCCCATTAAATTTAAACTAAACCCAAACGTTTCACCGGTTCGGATTAAGCCCCAAGGAGTCCCATTCGCGTTCAAACATAAGATTGAGAGCAAACTGGACAAACTGGTAGAACAGGGAGTGTTAGAACCGGTGGACGGGGGAGACTGGGAAACTCCAATTGTGACTCCCTTAAAGGCAAATGAAGAAATTAGAATATGTGCTGATTATAAGGCTACGGTAAACCGAGCCTTAAATATGCACACTTACCCGGTTCCGTCGGTCCGGCAAGTCCTCGCCACTGTCCAAGGTGGTGCGCTCTTTGCAAAACTTGATTTGGCGCAAGCGTATCAGCAGCTGTCAGTTAATAAGGAAGCAGCTGATGCTCAAACAATAGTGACACATAGAGGAGCTTTCCGAGTTAACCGGTTACAGTTTAGTATCTCAGCAGCTCCTGGGATTTTCCAGGAAGTGATGGAGAGGACTCTGAAGGGCATTCCAGGTGTGTGTCCCTATTTTGACGATGTCCTCATCACTGGGGGATCTGAGGAGATCTTGGCTGACAGGCTGCAAGCTGTTTTAAGCAGATTTTGCTCTGCTGGGCTTAAACTTAAAAAAAGTAAGTGCAGCATTGGTGTGGCATCCACTGAGTTCTTAGGGTTCAGGATTGATGCCAAGGGTATTCACCCCACTGACTCTAAGGTGAAAGCAATTAAGTTGGCTCCAACCCCAACAAATAAGGCTGAATTGCAATTCTGTGGTTACTTAACTTCTATCACACGTTTTTAATTTAATTTAATTTAATTTAATATTTGCATTTGTATACCGCCCTTTCCCTGAGGACTCAGGGCGGTTTACAGGGAATTAAAAATCAAAACATACAAAAGTTAAAACCAATTAAAAAGCATTAAATTCACCCTGTACATTAAAACCCCAGTTAAAATTTTCTCCTCAGCCTGGGCCCGAGAGCTCAAAGAGCCAGGTCTTCAGGCCCCGGCGGAATGATCGGAGGTCGGGAGCAGTCCTCAACTCTACCGGCAGCTGGTTCCAGAGGGCAGGCGCTCCCACTGAGAAGGCCCTATCCCTGGGTGTCACCCGCCGGCAATCTCTCACCGGCGGAACCCTGAGCAGACCCTCCCTGTGAGAGCGCACTGGGCGAAGGGCGTTTGATGCCGGCAGCAGGTGTTCCCTCAAATAACCCGGACCCAGGCCATGTAGGGCTTTATAGGTGATAACCAGCACCTTGAATTTCACCCGGAGGGCAACCGGAAGCCAATGCAGCTCGCGGAGTAGAGGTGTTACATGGGAGTATCGGGAAACCCCCATTACAACTCGCGCGGCCGCATTCTGCACCAGTTGAAGCCTCCGAGTGGTCTTCAAGGGCAGCCCCATGTAGAGAGCGTTACAGTAGTCCAAACGGGAGGTCACAAGCGCATGAGTGACTGTGCGTAGGGCGTCTCGGTCCAGATAGGGACGCAACTGGCGCACCAGGCGAACCTGTGCAAAAGCCCCCCTGGTCACGGCTCCTATGTGATCTTCAAAATTTTACCCCACATAGCAGCAATTGCAGAACCTTTACACAGGCTGTTAGATAAGAAAATTCCAGATCTGGACCAAGGTCCCCTGAGATAGTGGGAGGCACGGTTTTTCAGTGGTTCTCCTCCTATCTCCTGGGACGTTCACAGTCGGTGTTGGCAGGGGGGCAGAGGTCGACCTCGAGGCCTCTCGCTTGTGGAGTCCCTCAGGGGTCGGTCCTCTCGCCTCTCCTGTTCAACATCTACATGAAACCGCTGGGTGAGATCATTCGTGGTTTTGGAGTTGGGTATCATCAGTATGCTGATGATACCCAGCTTTTTATTTCGACCCCAAACCACCCCAGTGATGACCTCAACGTGATGTCCCGCTGCCTTGAGGTGGTTCAGGTCTGGATGGGGAGGAACAGGCTTCGACTCAACCCTGACAAGACTGAGTGGCTGTGCGTACTGGCATCTCGGGATATTCAGGATATCCCATCTCTTTCTATGGGGGGTGAGTTATTACCCCCTGTAGATAGGGCTCGCAACTTGGGAGTCCTCCTACATTCACAGTTTTCTTTAGAAGACTATATAGTAGCTGTGACTAGGGGGGCCTTCGCCCAGGTTCGCCTGGTGCGCCAGTTGCGGCCCTATTTAGACGGGGATGCCTTACGTACAGTCACTCACACGCTCGTGACCTCTCGTTTGGACTACTGCAATGCTCTCTATATGGGGCTGCCCTTGAAAGACCACTCGTAGGCTCCAACTCGTACAGAATGCAGCCGCGAGAGTTGTGCTGGGAGTTTCCCGATACTCCCATGTTACACCTCTGCTCCGCGAGCTGCATTGGCTTCCAGTTGTCTTCTGGGTGAGATTCAAGGTGCTGGTAATGACCTACAAAGCCCTACATGGCATGGGTCCAGAATACCTTAGGGAGCACCTGCGGCCAGCATCAACTTCCCTCCGCCCAGTACGCTCCCACAGAGAGGGCCTCCTCAGGGTGCCACCGATCAAAGAATGCCGACTGGTGGCCCCCAGGGGGAGGGCGTTCTCTGTGGGCACGCCGGATTTATGGAACCATCTTCCGGTTGAGCTCCGGATGGCGCCTGACCTCCGCTCCTTCCGGCGCGATCTAAAGACTTACCTCTTCGAACAAGCTGGCCTGGCCTGATGGGATGGGGTTGGGTTTTATTACTTTTTAATGTGTTTTAACCTATTGTAAGAGTTGTGGGCATTTTGTTTAATCTCTTTTAATTTTTGTATTTTGTCTTTTAACATGTACTGCCCTGTTCACCACCCTGAGTCCTCCGGGAGAAGGGCGGTATACAAATAAAATTAATAATAATAATAATAATAATAATAATAATAATAATAATAATAATAATAATAATAATAATAATAATAATAATAATAATAATATTGGAACACTGCTATTGTGTCCCCCCTTGTCCTTCTCTTCATTAAACTAGACATACCCAATTCCAGCAGCTGTTCCTTATATGTTTTAGCCTCCACTCTCCTGATCATCTTTGTTGCTCTTCTCTGTACTCTTTCTAGAGTCTCAACATCTTTTTTACATCATGGTGACCAAAACTGGATGCAGTATTCCAGGTATGGCCTTACCAAGACATTGTAAAGTGGTATTAACAGTTCACGTGATCTTGATTCTATCCCTCTGTTAATGCAGCCTAGCACTGTGTTGGCTTTTTGGGCAGTTGCAGCACACTGCTGGGTCATATTTAAAAGAGCCTTGGTGGAGCAGTGGGCTAATGCCTTCAGTAACACCAGCTGCCTGCAATTAGTGCAGGTTCGCATCCCACCAGGCTCAAGGTTGACTCAGCCTTCCATCCTTCCGAGGTAGGTAAAATGAGGACCCAGATTGTTGGGGGCAATTAAGCTGACTTTGTAATAATGCCGCTTGGGGTGTGTGTGAAAGCCCTAATAAGCAGGCATATACATAGGATGAAGGCTACTGCTAAGCTTGAGTCTTCGGAGAAGGGCGGGATATAAATTGAATTAAAATTTAAAAAAAATTAAGTGATTGTCCATTAGGACTCCAAGATCCCTCTCACGGTTGCTACTATTGAGCAAAGTACCACCGTACTATACCTGTGCATTTGGTTTTTCTTGCCTAAACGTAGAATCTTACTTTTAGTAGGTAATCAGTCTTCAAAAAGTTTTAGTACAGACATGTCAAACACAAGGCCCGGGGGCCAGATCCGGCCCACGAAGTGGTTTCATGTGGCCCGCAAACCCACCCTGGAAACAGTGAAGGAACGGCCCCCGCTACCTTGGCCCTGGCCGGCCGGGAGCCAATGTACAATTTCATGGTGGCCATCTATGCTGAAACGCATTCAGTCTTAGCTCCACAAGGTCATCTGGAAACAGCAAGGGACCAGGCCCTGCCGCATCAGCCCCGCTCACTGGGCACGCGCTGGGGAGGTACCACCCTTTGTGAGGAATGAAGAAATGCACCATTGCCTGGAAGTGGCCAGCACATGACCCTGCCTACTTCGGGCAGCCTACGGGCAGGGCAGCATTGCGCTTCTCTTCAGATTCATGCCACCCGGTTCAGCCTCTGAGCACTGTGAGGAGACCACCCCCCTGCCTGCCAAAACGGGCAGGCTGGAGACTGGGCAGCATTGCGCAGTTAATGTCAACTCTCACATTGCTCCCCCAAAGCCTACCAAGCCAGATATGTGAAGTAGGTGAGGGCCATGTGCTGGCCACTTCCAGGCGATGGTACATTTCTTCATTCCTCACAAAGGGTGACACCTCCCCAGCTGCATTTCTTGCCTGTTTTTCTCCCTCTCTCATCTCAAATATTTTCCCACCACTCTGTTCTAAGGAAGGAAGGAAGGAAGGAAGGAAGGAAGGAAGGAAGGAAGGAAGGAAGGAAGGAAGGAAGGAAGGAAGGAAGGAAGGAAGGAAGGAAGGAAGGAAGGAGAGTCCTGCCCTGCTGCCCTTTCACCATCCCCTTGCCCCCCCTCCTGGTCTATCCTGGGGGTCTCCCATCCTATTGGTAAGGATACAAAGCCAGGTCTCCTCACATGGAGAGGGAGTGGGCCTCCCTCTTGACTTTGTCCTCATACCCATCATGAGCAACCTGGCTAAGGAGAGCAAGCACAGCAGCAGCAGCCTTGAGGAGGTAAGTGCAGCTGGGCACCCCCTTGGGGAAGTGGGGCTGGACTTAGTGCCACAGGTGCTTGAGGGCTGGGCTGGACATTTGACCTCCGTGCCACCCCTGCATGGCCTGAGAGGAACAGTGAGGCTCCTCCAGTGGACCATACCTTGGCACTTGCCCCTGTCCCATCTCCTTCTTCCAGAGACCCTCAGATATGCCCCACTCCTGCCCAGGCCCCCATAAGTACCCTTGATGCGAATGATGTAGAACTGGCCATGCCCACCCAGTAGGCCACATGCACTCCAGCCACACCCACCCTGTAGGCTGCGCCCACCCTGGCCACACACACGCCAAGGGCAACCGCAGTGCTGATGTAGCCTTCAATGAAATTGAGTTTGACACCCCTGTTTTAGCAGAACCGCAGGGTACAACCTGTTGTTGGCTTCTAATTCTGAAATATAATTTAAAAAAATTATGGTAATTAAAGTTTTTTTAATCCCATTTATATCCTGCCCTTCTCTGAAGACTCAGGGTGGCTTACAATCTAAGAAGCACAAATCAATAGTGCTTAGCAATAGCCTTCGTTCTATGTATATGCCTGCTTATTAGGGCTTTCGGGGGCCCCCAAGCAGCATTTTTTACAAAGTCAGCTTATTGCCCCCAACAATCTGGGTCCTCATTTTACCTACCTGGGAAGGATGGAAGGCTAAGTCAACCTTGAGCCTGGTGGGATGCGAACCTGCACTAATTGCAGGCAGCTGGTGTTACTTAAGGAGGCATTAGCCCACTGCTCCACCAAAGTTAGTTTCTGTTCCATAAAAAAATGTTTTGCTGTTCCAGAAAATAAGTAAAAATCTGAAAGGCCATCACTGCACATAATGTTTTGAATTATAACCATCCATATTTCCTGTTCTACGTTTCTCATTCTGTAGATTCAAACAGCAGTGACATCCTGTTAACAGATTCTGAAATCTGAGTCAAATCACATTGCCTCCTGCTTCAAATTTTGTGCTACACTGCACTTCCTAATAAGTTTCAAATTCCCAGCAGAACTTGCAAGTATATTATTGGTCTCATTTGTGTTTTATTTTAAACATTGCAATTTTTCCACCCAAACAAAAATCCTTTTATTGGTAATATATCTGTTTTCACATTGTCATTTCTTGCTTCCAGGAAACCTGTATTTTTCATTGTGGTTGTGAATATCAAAATGTAACCTGACAGATAATCTGAATGAATCTGTTGCCCTTGCTTCTCTTAACCATCTGTCTCTCTATTATGTGACAGAAACTCAAGCCAAGTGGCTGACATGTGCTAAGAACAAAATTAAATTGTCTTACCAACACTGAATTGACCCTGATTCTGTGCCATCTGATGTAGCTTACTTATGAGATTTTTTTCAATAAGAGGATAAAAAAAAAGCAGAGAACATCATCTGAAAAAAATGAAATGTCTGAAAGGCCTTTTTTTGGTATCTCTATGGAAAATGAAAAAAGGCTATTTTTCCCAATGAAAATTAGATAGACCATAATTAATTTAGGTAGTATTAGGAAATTCGGTTTCTCTTGTTTTTTACATATTTTGGGAAATCTGGCAAGATGGTTTTCTTTATCATTTTTGCAGATCGAACTAAGCTCAAATATGTATCCTGGTATGTATTTTTTCATGTATCTTTACAAATTTTACCTAGTATATAATACTTTCAGGAAAGATCACATCTTTAAAAAACCAAGTTGTCTCAGACCCACCATAATACTAATTACTCTTTCTTTTTTTAGCTTTTTAAAGGTGAATTAATAGTGTCTGTTTTTGTTTTTGTTTTGTAGTTCCTCTAATTCCATAAAAAAAGGTTAGCTATAGTTCCGGCATTTCTAGAAAAGGCGAAGGAAAAGAGATGCTTCTGGATCATGGAAAAACATTTTTCAAATTTTTTATTTTTTTTTTATTTTTATTCCATTTATATCCTGCCCTTCTCCGAAGACTCAGGGCGGCTTACAAGCTTAGCAGTAGCCTTCATTCTATGTATATGCCTGCTTATTAGGGCTTTCACACACACACACCCAAGCGGCATTATTACAAAGTCAGCTTAATTGCCCCCAACAATCTGGGTCCTCATTTTACCTACCTCGGAAGGATGGAAGGCTGAGTCAACCTTGAGCCTTGTGGGATGCGAACCTGCACTAATTGCAGGCAGCTGGTGTTACTTAAGGAGGCATCAGCCCACTGCTCCACCAAGGATCAGGGCTGCTAGAAATAGACTACCTACAATCTGGATGAAGAAATAACATTTCAATACTACATGATCTGGAGACCTTCCAAATATCAGATGTAGCTGTGTCCACACTATATTACAATAAATTTAGTGCTCTACTGTATGTTGGTAAAACAAATTCAGTGGGGCTGCATTCCTAAACATACTAACCTGGGAATAAGCATTACTGTATTATTTCTGTGTCACTTCATTCCCACTAAATATTCATAATATTTATGCATTGTTGGATGTTGTTTTCACACCCTGCACACACTTATCTAACTGCATATCAAATATCCACGCCAAGTATTCAAAATTATATTACATTTCAGGATTCTTTTACCTTCCCCATCTATTTCATTACTTTGATGCATTTAGTTAATCATGGATTGCTGTGTGAGGCTCGGTAGCTTAGTTCACACCTAATGATAATATATAAATCCTAGTTACAAAGCAAAATGCTTGAGAGCTTTTGGACTCTTGCTGGAGCCCATCCTCCAGGACAAGTCCAAAAGCTCGGAAGACAAAACCTCTGATCGACCCAGATTGGATCCTGCAACAATATCCTGGAACATATACTGTATATTTGCTTTCATTCATCAGAATGCTTGAGTTTATGCATCTTCCTTTGTGAATCACATTAAGATGTAGCTTGATAGGTAACTCAAAATACTGTGCTTCTGAAACAGTTTGTTGTTTTTCTGTCTCACACACAAACACACACATACACACACACACACACACACACAGAGAGAGAGAGAGAGAGAGAGAGAGAGAGAGAGAGAGAGAGAGAGAGAGAGAGAGAGAGAGAGAGAGAGAGAGAGAGAGAGAGATTCAAACACACATTTATTCAATAGGAAGGTCACCTTCTCAAGCTGATCCCTTTTGTCTTCCAAGCCAGTCTATGACAATTAATTTCCATACAAGAACACTTTTCTGTCTTTCACAAGTCATTATCAAGTAATTTGTATGAAAAGGGTAAAGCCAGGCCAACTTCTATAACAATATGACTACCTTAATTTCAGAGAGAGAAAATATAAGTTTTAGGATACCTACTATGATTATATAAAACATGCAATGGTAGGGTGGGTGGATTGCAGTATGTATATAGGTAGCTTTCCTAACTGACCTGTGCAGCAGATGCAAAGCCAACATTCAGTTGTGTAATGTCAACTGTCTAGCTGGCAGATCCAGAAAAAGAAACTCCTGGTTTTAACAACAGTATAAACTTTACTGAATAAACCATATCGGCACAGACAAAGCGAAACCAGCTCTGGGTTTCCCGCAAAAGCTAGCATAGTTAATTTCCCCCTTTCCCTATGGGCTACCCACAGTCCATTACATCCACCAATCGCTTCTGATCATTTTGTTATGGGAACCAGCGAGTCACACTAGTCCATCTGCTCGATGTGTCCTTGGGTTGGAGCACTGTCTGATGGGGACTGATGATGCTCAGATGCAATTCCCCCGAGCCTTGCATTCCATCCCACCTCTTCTCTTTTCTTTGCCTAGCTGAGAATGAAGTGGAATATAGGTGACAGTGCAAATCAGTCTTGACATGTAATCTGAGGCATCAGCACAAACGAGAGGGAGGAAGAAAGAGAAAGAGAGAGATGCTTATCCTTTAATTTATGATATTTTCACAAAAACAACTTAGTGCAAGAATTTGAAAGTATGGCAGAGAGATGGCTCTCCTGCCTCTGCTTGAACTGTCTCCCTCACTAAATGGTTGATCTGCTCATACTATTGAGCAGCCCTTTTGCTTTTTCTCCAATTTCATTCTGTTCATTCTAAGATCTGATCAGCCTTCCCACTGCATTCTACAGGATCCCACCAGCATTTTCTTAACTACCATTCTCCCTAACACTCCACTTGTTTGGCAACTTCTATTCTGAACCCCATTTTCATTATTTATTTTCATTTAATTTCTATTTTTCCCCTGGCAAAAATGACCTCCATGTAATGAACGAAGATCAAGAATCCTAAACAAAGTCAAAACAAGTGTTGCTCTGTGAGCGAAATGGACAGTTTCTAAATGTGATCTATGAATTAAGGTATGTAAAGGTAAAGTTTTCAAGTTCGTCTTGGCCAGGGGTAGGCAACCTTGGCTCTTTTATGAATCGTGGACTTCAATTCCCAGAATTCTTGAGCCAGCCATGCTGGCTCAGGAATTCTGCGAGTTGAAGTCCACGAGTCATAAAAGAGCCAAGGTTGCCTACCCCTGGTCTTGGCTATGATGATGCCAAAATGTTAAAATTTGCATCATCATGTCATAACACAAGTTCTACATTCTGTACTGGGATTATACCATCACAAACAAGAAGAGAAGAGGTGAATACCTGCTTTTTCACTTTCTTCCCTTTCCTCCTCCTTTTTGCAGATATGTATGATCATGCAGTTTTCTTGACAATAGTATAGATGGTGTTTGCAAGCACCTTCTCACAGGATATTTTTTTTCAATTTTACAGTCAAACTCTTGAGATTTCCTGACAATCTCCCATCCAAGTATACTAATGAAATCTAATTTTGCTTGGCTTTTCACAGTCAGCCAAGGTTGTCTAAGCATGCTCGTACAATGAAACAAAAAATGAAAACCATTTCATATCAGGCTAGCAAAAATAAAACCCAGATCACTGCTCAAGCCGCCCAAACCATAGGAATTTAAACCATCATCTCCAGTACTGGGTCTCCTTTGGAATGAGAATCCTAAAGGAAAGCCCTGGCTAGTTCAACCATTTCTTAAGGTCCTAATGTTCAACTCTTATAGGTCCTAAATGATAGGGAAGAGTTTATACATGCAACCACCAGGAACACTGCAAGCTGATATCTCCTCCCCAAGACCCTAATCAAATAGGCACAGTAAATAATGGCATATTCTGGAATAAGGGGAGGGAAGGGATTTGAGCAATAAGATGTAAATATTTAATTTTTATCAGCCTATTATAACATAGGATGCTAATCAATGAAAGGCAGAAGAGGATTTCATTACCTTTTGTGGGAAAACTCAGAAAAATCAGAAGTTGGAGTTAACAGGGAGATTAGATTTTCCACTAGGAAAAGTGAAGAAAGCAATGTAGATGCTGTAACTATTATAAATAAACAAATGTTGTTTAATTGACTCTCAAGTACTTGTATATAAAACAAGCAGCCATTGACCAAACTTCTCTTATATTATAAAAATAAACTGACTGATTGCAAAGAGCTAAATAGTTTGCAAAAAACATTTTGGATATAATGCTATAGGGTACAATTTGGATGAAGATAAAAAGCAGAGAGTCACAACAACCCGTAATCAGTTAGGAGTCTAATTGTGTGGATGGGAGTACAAACAATGTCTGTGACTGGTATGCATGATTGCACAGAAATCCCTTCTATGTTTGAGAAATTTCTGTGCACAAATGATGCGAGCACTATGTATAGTTTAGAAAATAGCAAGAGTGCAAATAATTGATGAAAATTGTAAGAGAATATGTACAATACGGGCATAAGAAAAGCAGAGTCCTTGCAAATAAAACAAACATAATGCTTCTTAGTGTCTATGTCGTGTGCATATCTATCTCCCTTTCACTATCTTCAGGTAGCATTTTGTCTCACCTGGCTGACCTTCTTTGGTCTCAGGATTAAGACTTGAACAGGAAGAGCATAGGGAATACCATTACTTAAGGTTTAGGCTGGAAAGTGAAAAGCCTTGTCAACAAAGCTACATAGTTGTACCCCCTGGGGATCAATTTTGACTTTAGGTCATCTTATGTTTGCCCTATACAGCATGAAAAAAAAATACCATGCAGGCTTTTATTTATATAAAAAGCATGAAAAAGGTTTTGGAAGAATTGTTTCTTATGTTTATCAAGTAAACTTAACCTGATACTTGCAATAGTGGTGAATATCTGTAGCTTGGGAGAAGGATGAGGGTAAAGGTTAGTTCTCTGAGCTTGTGGGTTGGTATCTGGATGTTTCATTACCAGTCTAGGTAACATCTTCAGCAGAGTCTAGGGTATGTCAGTGTCAGTGTTCTTCTGTTTATAAGGGCTTCAGGTATAGGTGTGTCAAGTGAGGGTCTTGGGGCAGGTCTTGTGATGGGTTGTGAGTCATCAGTGAGAGGCTTCTGATGGGTCTTGTGATGGGTAGGTTACATTAGGTCAGGTTTATTGGGAGGTGAACTCCTGGTGCTGGGCCTTGCATGGGTTGGTTGATGGTCAGTGCTGTCTCTGGTTGGCTATGTGGTTGATTTGGATTCTGAGGGGTTCATAGGCTGGTTGTAGGTCAATGTGTCAAAGCTTTCCAATCAGATAGATTAGCTCCATCTCAGATTTAAATATATGACTTGCAGACTCAAGGGGGGGAATGAAAAATTGGCGCAATTGAAATAAGAATGTCTATAAACATGGATAAATCTTGAGTCCATTAGCTCTGGCATTCTGCCACACACTCCTTCCAGTAATTCATGATGCACAATTATTAGTATGAAAGGCTGCAAGGTAAAAAAAATAAAGTAAATAAGCACTAAGCACATAATAATAATAATAATAATAATAATAATAATAATAATAATAATAATAATAATAATAATAATAATAATAATAATAATAATAATAATAATAATAATAATAATAATAATAATAAAGTTGGAAGGGACCTTGGAGGTCATCTAGTCCAACCCCATGCTCAGGCAGGAAACCTTATACCATTTCAGGCAAATGGCAAAGAAATCAAATTTCTTGACTCTGAAAAGCAGAAATGTTGATCTTAGTATAGAGGATACTTCAGGGTGGCAAAAGGACTCCCCTAGTCAGAGTGTGCTTATGTTGCTAATATATATATATATATTATATGTCATATATATACGTTCTGTTATTTGAGGCAAGAAATAAGATAGAATCCTGTTCCATATAAGAAAAGTTGATTAAAGAACTAAGTGAATCTTATTTCAGTCCTGGTAATAGGTAGCATTTTTCATCATACTAAAGGAGAAGACCAGTTTAGGAGAGCAGAAGAGTCTATATGTATGCCTATATGTACAGTATATGTATCTATATATCCATATGTATATGTGTGCCTCTCCAAAAATAGAGAAATGAAAATCACTGGTTCAAGACAAACAATGAGTTTTCACCATTGGCAACATTCTGTAAATTACAACTTAAGGCAAATGACTCATTCTGCCCATTGATAGGCCAATCTTGTTCAAAAGAGCAAAACACTTCAAAATAATGTACAAAAGCTATGAAAATCTTCCATTTGGTCACCACAGCTTTGTATTTATTCCAAGGACTCATTGACCAGCTTTGTAGGCCTTCACGTTCCAGACAAAGAAATCCTGCTCTCATCTCCAGTCAATTTAGCAAATGAGAAAAGCTCAGAGAATAAACTTGCTTTATGGCAACTTCTACAGCAAACATGACATTTACTGAGTAACAGAATCTTTGCTTATTAAAGTGGGAAGGAGGGAGGAACCTTGTCCGTTCTCAATAACCTTTCCTCACATTAAGTCATAATCTGCTTGAAATATCACAGCCATCTCCACAGCAACATCTTGCGTTGCCATGAGTAGCCGAACATAGTCATAGTAATGTGGAAAACTATGCCCAATGATTACCATTTCTGAAATACTTCTGAACATAGGCTAAATGGGTTGGGTAACCAACAAGTCATGCAAACAGCTGTCAGAGGGCCATTTACAAGATGAGAAGCTTTTAATGGGCATTTTGGCAAATATTCAGTTCTGGCAGGAAAAGATTCTATGAGACTTGCCATTATATGAGCACCGTGATGTATAAGCTATAGCAGTGAACAGACTTAATGAATATTAAAGGTTATTGGCCACATTGCTATAGAATTGACAATGTTTGGTTAATGATCACCTGCAAAATTTCATACACTCACAAGTACCATGCAAAGGCACTGATGGGACAGGGAAAGGCTTATCTTTAACTTTAGCAATCCCAAATCCATGCCAAAATATTATTTTTTTCTCCTTTTAAGAAAAAGAGAATGGGAAAAAGAAAAAGAAGAAAGGGCATTCAAAAAGAGGGGAAAGAAAAGGAAGAATAAAGTACAAAATAAACATGAAACTTTCAATTTACTCCCTAAAGACAGGGGTAGGAAGAGACACAGGAGCAGTCTTCTGATACATGAAGGAATGTTATAAGAGAAGAGGAAGTAGAATTATTCTCCTAGCACCTGAAGATAGGACAATAACCAATGGTTGGAAGCTGAACAGTGAGAGATCCAAATGTTAAATAAGGAGGAATAAGGAGAGCTATTAAGCAATGGAGCAGCCAACCTCCTGAAGTTGTGGGTGTTTCATCACTGAGGTCTTCAAGAAAAGTCTGGATAGCCATTGGTCCAGAATAGTATGAGGAGTCTCACACTGGCCAGGGAATTGGATTAGAAGACCTCCAGGCCTATCACTCTACAAACATGATAAGGTAAAGGTAAAAGTTCCCCCGCACATGCGTGCTAGTCGTTTCCGACTCTAGGGGCCGGTGCTCATCTCCATTTCAAAGCCAAAGAGCCAGTGCTTGTCCGAGGATCTCTCCATGGTCATATGGCCAGCATGACTAGACGCCAAAGGTGCACGGAACGCTGTTACCTTCCCACCGTAGTGGTCCCTATTTTTCTACTTGCATTTTTATGTGCTTTCGAACTGCTAGGTTGGCAGAAGCTGGGATGAGCAATAGGCGCTCACTCTATTACGTGGCACTTGGGATTTGACAAACATGATAGAACAAGGTTAAAATGTTCAGTATTTCATATTTAGTTTAAGCAACTGAATATGCTACAAGTTTTTTTTAAAAAAAATACCAATCATTATTAAAATGCAAGTAATGCAATCTAAATGATAACATTAGATTAAAAATTACAACAATTTTTGTTCAAGCAATAAAACCTTTTTAGAATTGACAATGAAAATATTGAAGTGGTAGATCAATTCTGCCTTTTAAGATCAATTACATTCTCAGCAGTAAGGAAAGTATTCAGAGCCATGAAGGTGTTGGAAAAGATATTTGACTAAGTTCGAATGATCATAATTCAGACACATAATGCAAAAGACCCAACTCTCTGGGAAAGGATATAATGCTGGGAAGGGTGGAAGGAAAGAGAAGAAGGGGATTACTAGCATCAAAATGGGTGTTTACGGTGATGATAGGTGCACCGTTGGAAGGCAAGGGACTGATCATCATGGAGAAGATCTATGTGATTGCTAAGAATATACACTGACTTGATGACACATAATCAATCAATAGAATCAATAAAACCATTATGTTAAGGAAAGCCCAAATTTCAGATATAATACACGCTTGAATATAGAGTTGTACTCCAAAAAATTGTTTTCATGTTGCATTAAATTCTTTGCCAAATTTATTTTTGAAATAAAAAGTTGCTTTAGCTGATTGCTAAGTAGTGATTACTTTCCAATAAGAAGTATAGAGTATTCTTGTAACACTTACTGAAAGCAAAGCTTATCCAATATACTTTAAGATTTAATAATATTTTATATAAAAATAGCAGGATGTAAGGAAAATTCAACTTTTAAAATTGGTTTCATTCTATTAGAAATAATTCTTCAAAATTACTGAGCTTTATCACATTGCCACTAAACATGGGAAAGATATTCAAGGTGACATTTTTAAAGCAGCCATGGCCCACCCTTTTAAGGGTATTGGATAGGAAGCAAAGAAAAGCAAGTCGTGGTGGGCCAGTGATCTCTTGGAATCAATAGCAACAATCTCATAGGGTGAGATTCTTGGCAGAGGCCTAATGATGCCAAATAGTGGTTGATTGGATGGAGTTTAGTGACTTGATGGTCTTTAATTAATTCTGGGGTTTTTCAATTCTGCCACCACATTTAAAATTGAATGTAAAGACAATGATGGCAGGTTCCTGCCGAAGCATGTAATTACGACTGTCTTTGGGCTATGTCATCCAGCTACCAGCTCCTCAAACTAAAACTGAGTGTTCTGTAAAAGACCTGACAATAATGTACATGCCTAACCTCACAAGAAAAGGGTTCATACAACCTACTAAACTAGGCTGAAATGAGTAGTCTGTGGTTCAGAATGTCGAGGAACCCAACTATTGTCTTCGCATGTTGCCTAAATCAAAACAATTTCTTATATAATATATATGGTATAATCTGGAGCACAATCCCCCTAGAGATTATTATATTCCCCCATCCCACCTGCCTTCAGATGACCACTAAAAATGTGGTGCTTTCACCAAGTGCTGGATGAGGGTGTGTGGCAGGCCCTTTTAGGCTGGGAGGGATGGGGGAAAGTATTTATCTGACACCTTAGAGCAGGGGTATCAAACTCGTAACATCAGTGACGTGTCACGACGTATCGCAACTTTTTTTGCCATTGCTGGCAATGGAGTGAGCAGTTTTGCTCTTTGTAAATTGGCAAGAGTACCTGGAGTTGGGAGGCCTAAAAGTGGGATGGATGGATGGGAGAGAGAAGAGATTTGTTTGGATACCTTGGCTTTAGGTTAATAATAATAATAATAATAATAATAATAATAATAATAATAATAATAATAATAATAATAATAATAATAATAATAATAATAATGATAATAATGATAATGATAATGATAATGATAATAATAATAATAATAATAGTAAAGAAGAAGAAGAAGAAGAAGAAGAAGAAGAAGAAGAAGAAGAAGAAGAAGAAGAAGAAGAAGAAGAAGAAGAAGAAGAAGAAGAAGAAGAAGAAGAAGATGGAAGGGATCTTGGAGGTCATCTAGTCCAACCCCCTGCTCAGGCAGGAAACCCTATACCATTTCAGGCAAATGGCTGTCCAGTCTCTTCTTAAAAACCTCCAGTGTTGGAGCATTCTCCACCTCTGGAGGCAGGTTGTTCCACTGGTTAATTGTTCTAACTGTCAGGAAGTTTCTCCTTAGTTCTAGGTTGCTTCTCTCCTTGACTAGTTTCCATCCATTTAAATGTCTTCAGGATGCTTGGACAAGAGACAATCTTGCTAAACTGTAGTCTGGCAAGAATTGGAGTGCCTTCTCTTTGCATTATCAGTAACAGCTGGGTAGGAGTGGGTTTTTTCCCTCCTGCTTGTCAAAATCTGATTAATGTGTTCTGAGTTGTGCTGTGTTTATCACAGATTGCTTGCATTGAAAGAGCATCTCAGTATCAATTAGATAAACCAAATTATTTAGACATCATGGTGCCTCTAGCAAATATCAAGCTAGAGCCCCCTGCTAGAAAACAAGTCTATCACATCTGATAAAATATTTGGACCATCAGCTCCATCTCTTCTTCCATTATAACCAATAGCAAAAGAGGCACACGGTTGCCATGGGAAAACTCACATTCCTTAGGGGGGGGGGAAAGCTATATAAGTAAAGCCAGCAGTCTTCTTTGTGCATAATGCAATTCTGATCTGCATTAAAAAAGAATAACTACTGCAGTTTGGAGATGGGAAGACTTGGGGGGAAAAAGAGACAGGAACTATTTTTATCCTTCTATATCTACTGTCACAGCTCCAAGTCCTTTTTTTCAGAGTATATATTTCCAGAAATATGAAAACTAGGGTGAGGGGTGGTGGTAGAAATAGATTGGGAAAAATAATAATTTTCTTTCTTTCAAATGTATCTCTCTATGTCTTCCTCCCTATCCCTGCCATTCTGATTTCAGGCACAGCTACAACATACAGTACTGGGAAAGCTGGCAAGGATTTATTAGTTGGATTGGATGTTGCTTCTTGACATTTATAGATAAAAAAAATTGTCCTTCATGAGAGCCTTTCCATCTCTTATTTTAATATTAACTTTCCATTTAAGATTTCCAGACTTTAAAAAGATAAAAGAAAACAGGATTTACCTTATATGGGCTTAGTATTAAAAGAAGAGAGCTGCCCTCTTGTGGACTACATTAGTAGATTTCACTGCAGTACCCATTTTTGAGCTGCACATTTTCGGTAGTTCCATTATTCTGTAGCACATTCAGTCTGCAATGCCTTCTGGAGTGTACGCCCATCTCTATGGAGCTTATATCTGTGTATTTTGCAAAGCAAATGACTTCTTTCCCAAGAAACGAATTCGAGAGTCAATTTGATAATGCCAAAGATTGCCCCACCTTGACATGCATGCACACCTCTTGCTTGAGCATTTTATTTTAAACCTTTATATCCTGCTTGTTCTCTGCAGAGTTCTAGGAAGCTCACTCCCATCAATCAAATTTTAATAAATTGCTGGAAAGGCTTAGTAGAGCCAAACCAGCCTCCTATAAGCATGGGTGGGGCCACAGATAGGCAGCAGCTTTGAAGGGATGACATAGTCCTGTTTAGTTGTATCTCTGTTATGCATTGTGGCATCTCTTTTTCACCCCAATAAAACCAGGATTACATCATCTGCAATATAGACTCCATGCACGTTAAAGAGATATAAACAGATACAATTCCTATCACATGAGAGGTCTGCCTACTCCAGAGATAATCACATGAGAAAAGCATTGAAATCACACCAAGCAGACCAGCAGAGCAAGCAGACCAGGAACTGCCCCCTAGACAGGAAGTTGTCTGCATAGAAAGGACTGTAAAACATTCACCTTTCAAATAATTAACTTTGCAGTACATGATCTTTACAAGGTTTATAGACTGTAAAGAGACCTAGAATTGTCCTTGTTCTTAAGGATCAGCAGCACTTTTAAGACAAGCCACTCTACACACACTTTTCTTGTCAGGAGCTTAACTTCAAGAATTGTTTATTTAGGGACAACTAGGATAGAGGTGAATCTTTTCCCCTGCAGCGTCAATGTTATGCATTAAATTTCTTCACAGCTGTGTAGCTTGAAGTCCTAGTTGTATACATTTTTTTGTTTCAAGCACAAAACAATAATTTCACAGGTAGGGTAATACTTAGCAAGAATATTGCAATTGCCTGGTTCTGGGCTATGCTCTGCTGGTCTCTTGCCTAATATGTCCACACAGAAGATAAATTATAACATTAGCATTGTATTTATGTTTGCTAGAACTTATATTGGAATCTCATATTGCCAGTTTGCTTCATTGTACATTAACCATTTTCACACACATATAAATAAACAGAAGAGTCTCACATAAAAGCACTCCATATCCATAAAAATATGTTCCATCGCAACAAACAGCTCTTTCAATTTCCTGACTATCCAATAGCAGATGGTTAAAGTTCTAGTAGAAGAGAATATTTATAACTCAGGGTTGAACTGTGGGGTTATTGGTGCTCTCTGAGCTTGGTTGTTTTCTTGCTGATGTTTCATTACCCCAAATAGGTAACTTCTTCAGATGCTGGATATTATTCAGATCCCACAGTAATGTTATCAAACTACTCCACTTTAATGCCCTTTAGGTCAGTTGGACATCTCCCAGTAGACTACCCATATAAATACAGCTTGATTCTAATCGTTTAATAAATTGCCTCCTCATAGCTATGTGTATATATGCACATAACACAATTCCAATTTCTGATTTCAACATTGCAAAGAGAAAATGTTCCCAATATTCCCTGGTTCAGATCTCTTCAATAGAACTAAGTTCCTGACCTGTAGCCTAAAGATGGTAAGACATGTCCCCTTTATTCAGAGTAAATTCAACCTGACCTTAATGACACTTTGGGAGAAGGTCCACTGAATAGCCAAACACTGGCTGATAGTATGTTATACCTATTGGCTATGATGCATTATACCTAATGGCTAATAAACATGCCAATCTGGCTTCTTTGAAAAAAGAAGAAGCAGGTGTTCACCTTGCCACTCTGTCTATTCAATTATTTTGTATAGCACTAACTTAATGTGGAGTACAAACATTGGGCAAGCATTGCTTTGGAATGGAATGGGAATTTCTAGAATTGAGCATCCCCAGCTGATATTTAGATCTCACGATAGACTTGAGATTTTTATTAGGTATTATCCAAGTGGCTATTTCACAATCTCATTGGCACAAATGACAGAAGTGGACCTGAACAGGTTGTAAAGCACCTCCCAACGTTTGCTATCTTTGATACCTTGCTTTTATCTATTGGATGTCAATCAATATTTTTATTGGATGACACATGTGGACTCATCTCAAATAATGTCTGAGTACCACTTACAATAGGGCTACGTTGGATCTAGTGTTTTTATACTGCCCATCTGGTCAAACTGGAAATTGTGGCTACTTAAAATCTCTGGAATGGAGAACAGAAAGACTGACTTCTGAGAATGATGGCCCTTCTTTGCAATCTCTGGGGCATTTTCCCCTCAGAGCCTTAACAAACCTTAGGTTCTGATTGTAATCAAGGGAGGATGGATTGGAATGTGAAGTTTATTGTGCATTTTTCCAGTAACCACGTACTTATTCCAACTTACAATCATTAAATTTGAATAGAATCTAAAATGAAGGGAACAATCTTGCTAATGTTGCTATGGTTACCTATCAGCTTCTACACCCAAAGGACACAAAAGCTTTGGAGATTCGTTTCACCTCTTGTCCTTGTCCACCCTGGCTTCTCAAATCTGCCAATGCTTTGAAAATATGGCTCCTCTTAGAAGACATATGCAAGAACCAGTCAGTTACCATAATTCCAACCAGATTCAACCAGATAAATAAAATTGGTATACATTTATATTCAATTGTTTTAGTAATCACTGTTTAGATTCTAATTTTCCATTGGGGAGTAAATTACTGAAACATATGGTGGTTTCCACTTTTAAGCAGTATTGAAGATTCTGATCATTTAGATCTATTTGTATCTGGTTTCTATTTGGCAGATGGAATCAGCTTTAATCACTCTGAAAAATTATTAATGCTGTAGAATAAATCATGCCACTCTGCTACGTTTCCTACACTTCTCAGGCACTTTCAATATAATCAGGCACAATGTCCCTCTGGTTGAATTCTGGTTGAATTTGGAAGGCACAGTATTAGAGTATAGCACTAGCACTTAGCAATAGCATTTAGACTTATATACCACTTCATAATGCTTTACAGCACTCTCTAAGTGGTTTACAAAGTCAGCATATTGCCCCCCAACAATGTGGGTCCTTCATTTTATTGATCTCGGAAAGGTGGAAGATTGAGTCAATCTTAAGCCGGTCAGGATCGAACTCCTGACGGTGGGCAGAGTCAGACTGCCATACTGCATTATAAGTACGGTGCCGCAGATTATATATAGGAAACCATTTTAACTGGAGAAAAGTGGCAAGAAACCTCAATCAAACAAGAACCCTGTAATGTTATCATCATTTAATTCTGGGAGCCTTGGCCAGTTTATGTTTTGACTGAGTAAACCTACTCAAATATTACTAACATAGGCAGTTGTCTATATAAAGCACTTCACTCACACACACAAATCAAGTTTCAAGTTTCTTAAGCTGTCCAGTCTGATATTGTCATAATTTTAAACAGGAATCATCAACTTCTTTCAGGGAGGTTGCTCTGTCCCGGAGCCCTTGGAGAGATACTGCAGCCATGGGTGATGACACCGAGGAACTCATTGCATCCCTTAAGCCCCTCTTTGTAAGCCAAAAAGATCTCAACATATGGTCCAATTTATCTGCAGCCTAATTGCCGCATCCCTGCCCTAGAGCAGAGCTCCCCAACCTTTCCAGCCTGGAAGGAAAGGGAGGAGCAGTGCAATGTACGCAAGCATGGCACAGGCAAACGGGCACATGCAGAGCAGCAGCAATAGCACACGTGTATGCGCAAGCAGGCCATGTGTGCCCAGTGGCACACTACTGCCTGCGCGCATGCACAACTTGCCCACTGGCACTGGCACAAATGGGCCGCTGGCACCCACATGCATGTGCAAACAGGCCACTGCATGATGCTGGTGGCAGTGCTAATGCACCCGCACATGTGAAAACAGGGCTGCTAGCACCTGCACGGAGGCCCTACCATGAGTGGGGAACTCTCCAGCTATTCCTGCAGCCCGGTGGCCAAGAGGCCATGGCCCAGAATGGGGCCATAAACCATAGGTTGGGGGCCCCTGCCCTAGAGCATCCCTGCATGTCAATGAGTGAAAAGTCAAGCTAGTCCAGAGACATTTGAGATCTACCTTGATCAGAAAAATCAAAAGGTATCTTATTTTCTAATTCATCAAAATCAAAGGAAGACACAGGGAGGCGTAGAAATACAATAAACAAAGATCCATTAAACAAGAATATCCATGATAGGGCTTCCAGTGGAAGAAACTTTGAAGAGGAAGTGCATCTGCAGATTAGTCATTCTTGTATGCAATTTTCCTAATATAAATTGCCTCCCTAAAGCAGCCATTAACCTTGTAGGAGCCCCATCAAACATTACTGTCCAAGAACCAATATTTCTTTGGCCTTTTGTTTTAGGCAGAAACTTAACGAAAGAGAACCAGTATGGTAAGGAATGAAAAACCAACCAGGATTAACTTCCAGTTTCACAAATGAAGCAGATGACTTACAATATACAGGATTAACTCAGATAGTCAGTTCAGTTGAATACATGCAGAACAATTATGACATTCTATATAAAGGTACAAACCCTGAAATTATGCCTGGTGCAAATTGTATGAAAAAATGGATACTGGAACTACAGTACAAATTTATTTTGCTACTGCAATTTAAATATAAAAGAGGACTGTCTATGAAACCAAATGTTACATGCCTGCAAATTATATCCAACAGTTTACAACTTCCATGTTTCAGCAGGCATTAAAAGTTCCAAGCATAACTTGGCAGCAGCCATAAAATCTAAAAACTTGCTTTTGAAATATAAGGCAAGGAGATTCTTGCAAAGCTGAGTTCTGTGATCAGTATCATATCAGTGCTTTATGTCTGCACATATGGAAACCGTCCTGTACTAATTATGAGAAATGTTACCAAAATTCCCTAAGTTCAGGCTTTGATTTAAGATTTAGGAAACTAAAAAAGGATGGACACAGAGCAGAAAGATTGGATCACTTTTGCTCCTTTTTGACTGTCTCCAGCTTCACTGCAGCTGTCTTAGGCAGATAAGCTTTGTCGAAATGCAAGAAGCGATAAACTCAGAAAGAGAACTTGGAGAGCAATATGTGAACACTACCTCATCTTGAAATATTTTAATTTTCAGAGGCAACTGCTTCATGCATTTTCAGGTTGATCCAAATTGAGCACTGACAAGGTTATCCATCTGTATTCAACCGAATCTGCCTTCAGATCAAAGCCTTACAATCCTGGGCCTCCTTTGCAGTGCTTCCTCTTTAAACTCTGCTATTCAATATACTTTGGAATATAAAATATAGGGATGAGAGGTAGGGCTTCAGACATTGGCAGAAGGTTGAAAAGTCCATGCAGCAGGTTGCATCTTATTCCCTGAATTTCTGTAAATGAGGACTACAGTAGCGCGGAAAACAATGTTGGTGGCATTATATGGAAGTCAGATGAACAAGAAGCTGTGAACCGAAGGACAGGTGCAAGTATCCCGCTGGCGAACCCTCTTCCAAGTTCCTCTACATCTTGGATTCCCCACAGCTTGCCAGTACAGTAGCTGGTTCCTGTAAAGCAAAACAAGGCATGCCATGAAGTGGTATTTCCATATCTCCAAGCATAGAAAGATAAAGGGGGCATGAATACCAGGGAGCAACTGCCAACAAGAGCAGAAAGTAGTAGGCTTGATATGACTTGATATAAAGCAACTTTATTGTTTTATATGCAACAGTGTACATCAATGTTTCGCAACCTTGGCAACTTTAAGATGGGTAGACTTCAACTGTGCTGGCTGGGGAATTCTGGGAGTTGAAGTCCACCCATCTTAAAGTTGCCAAGGTTGAGAAACATTTGTGTACATGACTGCCCTTTCTTGAGTTAAGGATTCTGAATCAGATCCTTTATATTCCTAGCAACACAGAAACGTTTGAGACCCAATGGCAGAAATATGCGATGAAGAAATGTTGGATGCAAAACTAATTTTTCTTTGACCCTACTTTAACAAGGTAGTATGTGCAGGATGGCTTTCAATCTGTTGCAAATCTGAATAGAGATGATGGCAGGTTATTCTTAGACAAGCATTTCCTTCCTTCCTTCTTTCCCCAGCTACATGCACTGTTGCAAACCTGCATTCCATAACTGCCATATCTTCCTGCAAATCCTAAGGAACAGCTAATCCTTGCAAGCACAAGGCACTGGCTTTTCTAACAGTTTCCAACACATGCTTTTTGTAAATGTCAGTAGTGCTTAATCAGGCCTGAGCCTTCCAGTAGTTTTTCATTAAAAAAAACACTCTAAATTTTACTTCATCTTTTTTAAAGGCTGCCTTTTTAAGTACCAGTTGAACACCCAAAGATGGATAGTGTACAAATTGATTGCAGCTTTTAGAATCTATTTATTAAGCACATATGTACTGAATAAATTGATAAGGTACAAAATGGACTTAGAGTCAATTTGTCCAAGACACTAAAAATGTGAAGCATCTATGTGGTGCTACTACACTGAAAGGGTATTTATTTCTGCAAACCATGGATTTCTCCAAAATGTTTTTTGGCTCCAGTCCTATTCCCATTCATCACCTAAGTTTGCTATTAAAAAGGAAGAGGAAGTCTCACAGCCATTCTATCCTTTCACAGAATTCTTTGAATAGATGAATGATCTTCAGAATGATCTTCTCCTCTTGCCCTCCATTCTAAAGATTTTTCTCAACTGTTCTATCTTTTCAAGTGATCATGGCAGACAGATCTCCATGTCACCATATCCCCCAGTAGTTTTGATCAATGTCTCAAAGTCTATTTCAGGAAGAAACAAGGAGGAAAGGAATATTGACAGATGGTTCCAGTTGCACCAAATAAGACCTCACGAGACATTCCAGACATGGCTCAGCTGATTCAACAAAATACTGCAGCTATGCTCGCGTGTGAATTGAATTAGTTGACATCCTGAAGCCATGAAGCCACCTTCATAACTGAGAAACCATATTCTTGGAGACTGGTGGTTCAACAATAAAACACTTTCTTTCTTGTTTGTTTGTTTTTAGGGAACAAAAGAGGAACAGTATCCAAACAGCAAAAAAAAATGATCTTTGAATGTTTGTTTGCCTCATAGAAAAAGGACAATAAAAAATTATGGGAATAATTGAAGGATGCATAATCTGTGCTTCTATGTCTGCATCTGAGTGACCTTATGTGTGGTCTTTAGACTCTCCAAAAACTGTCCTCAGATTCATATTTATATGTACATCCAGTCTAAACGTAATTAAATCACATTTATTTATTTTGTCCTGACTCATCTGGAACATGGTGCCCAATAGAGTAATTAGAGGCCTATGACCTTCAATCTGAAAAAATAGCACATTCCTGGTATAAAGACTTTGAATTCAAGGAAGAAAGGAAGAGTGAGGAGAAAGGGGATATTCCAATTTTCCTCAATCACTGCACATTTGAGATATTGGTGATCTTCAATTCCTAGAATTCCCAACCTGCACAGCTGTTACTGATATTTCTGGGAGTTGAAGTTCACACACATCTGGAAGACACCTAGACTAGGAGATATTGGTCCACAGTCTTCAGAGATTCTAGTTACAAACCAAAGTACAAATAACAAAGAACATAAAGCCATTAAACGGAATGAAGTAATTCAGAAATTTAAGGTTTCTCTTTCAAAGTTGTTCAGATGATTAGAAATTGACCGTGGTGGGAGAACTTCACCTTAATTAAAAATAGTCAGGTGTTTAATTTGAAAGACTGCTTCTCACATGAACTCTTAAATGATCAAAGTTCATTTTCAGATCATCATTTAGGCCAATAGGGTTGCTGCCACAAAGAATCGCAAACTGTAAAAAGACAAGAGCAGAAGAAGAAACAGAAGCCGACTTGTTCTAAGTTTTGTTTTAAAATTTTAGGCACTTACCTTTCTAAAGGCTAGTAGAGGGTCCAGCAATTACAACCAGTGTTTGGTCTTTCTTTCCCACTACCCCTCCCCATCCATTCTACTATGTAAGATTTCTAGTTCTGGAGTTGTACTTATAATGAGCAGGAATCTACAGAAAGGCATAAGAAGGATCCATGGCTGGTCCAAGTGCTTAGTGGTGGGCAGACCACCAGGGAAAAGAATGGATCAGTGAAGGCAAGGGAGGCTACGGTTAGCATGGTGGAAGGGAATGGTGGCTGCATGGTATCTGTTAAGGCACCAGAGCTTACTGGTAAGAATCGTGAGCTTTGAGAGACCCCCATTTGATCTTCCACAACATTAATATTTCTCTGACAAAATCACCAAAGGAAAAAAAAGGTAAAGGAGAAGGAAAACTGTTGTCACCACAGTCCTGGGACGAGTGGCTCAGAGGCCAGATGGGAGAGGATAGTCCTACAGTGGGCCAATTGAAGGCCAGCACTTCATTGACCCCTCCCCCCCTCTCCATGCAACCTAGATTGTCTTCACTTCCATGTAAAACAACACTTTCATGCCAGATCACCTTCCGCCTGCCTCAGCTGAGGCCTGGCATCAAGATGGAGAGTCCATTGTAAGGACATATCCTCAGTAAACAGTATGTTTCATCTTCAAGCCAGAGAAAGGAAGCTGTATGGATGAGACTTTAGTTCATCAAGAAAGAGCTGGCACAAAGTCCCAATCTGTATACACAAAAAAAGTACCAGCAGGTTTACCTAAATATTTCAAACACCGTGGAGGAAAGACAGTACAAACCAATAAGAAATATAAAACATGCTTGAAAATTTTGATTGGTACATGTTATTAAAATAATTTCTGCTTCCAAAAGTAACAGAGAGATACAAGCATAGCTGTCCCTTCATTCCTGCCCATTTTCAATTTTTCTAATTAGTTGCTTAATTTGTTTTATCAAAATTCATGCAACAGATTTCCCTAACTTGGTCCTCTTCAGATGTGTAAGACTACAATTCCCAGAATTCCCAGTTGGAGTGGCCAAAATCTCAGCTTAACAAAAGTACTCTTTATGATAATTAAGAGGCAAGATTCACTCATGCTTGAAGACATCCCCAGATGGAACAAATGAAATATGATAATCATGCATTTATGGAAGTTTGAGACCTTCTCTTAACAGCTTGAACTTCTCCGTTTTCAGTTTCACTTTATCTCATACATTTATTTCTGGTTTTCTGGGCAGAACAAAATTATATCAGGCTTTAAGTTTGATTTGCATTTTTACTATATTTTATAGCTTCAGCTGACAGTTATAATGCTTGCTGCTATTGTGCTCTATCGAAATAATTTTGCAGCTGTATGCTGAAAACAGTGGAGGGCATGCAGAAAATACTTAATCTTCTTAATACCATAAATAAATTATACCTGATGGGCTTTAAAAAATAGTTTTGCACTAAACACTACATCTATTGCTTCTAATAAACATATTTTATGTATAAAGCAAAATTTATTTCAAGTCCTGAAACAAGGCAGTTTGAGTTCATTAGCAGTGAAAGTCAAGAGGGAATTAGGCAGTTGATTGTTGTACGTTATAGACTACTATAGATGAGAACTTAGCAATAGTGTTCTCCAGGAGACAAGGGGTCCACTGTACTGCTAGTAATTTATGTCATTAAGGGATGAAGACTTAAAGTGAGATGTTGCATGGCTGCAATCCTGACTGTCCCAATTGTTCACTGAGAAGTGCACTTTGCTAAATAAGTACTGGTCTTGGTCTCTCTCAGCTTGAGCCTTAGTAAGATAAGGGGCTGCCTCCAACTTCCCCCACTCACCTATTTCCCTTCTGCCTCTGCCCAGAACCGTGCAGCTCTGGGGGTGCCTTGCCATGCCCTAGGAAGCTACAGCCACAACAGCCTCATCCATGGTCACCCTCATCACCCTGCACTCTGCCATCCCAGTTGACCTTTGCTGTCTTCTGGCTCCCTTGCTGTCTTCTTGTGGCAAGCCCAATTCACAAGAACATGTTATTAATAGCTGCTATATTGGATATCAATGGAGGTGGGGAGATTAAAAAGAATTAAAATGGTGGCCACAATCAAAGCCTCATTTGTTTTTTACATGTGTAAAGCATGTCTAAAAAGAGTGAAGCTTGGATTGCATGGTTCTTTCTCAACAAATGTTGACCTCTGCAACAGATGCCCTGGCAGCTGCTGCTGCAGCAACACCTAATGACATGAGTTGTTCATCGCATCTACAGAGTCCTCTCACATCAACACAGATACATTGCTTCATTGGTATCAAGACCAAGGAATCTGCCATCCAATGTAGGTTAAACAGGTTTTGCTTTTGCATGTATGAACAAGCCTATATTATAGCATGGGTAGACTAAACAAATTTAATACTTTTTCTGTGATAGCAGCTTCAAAGCTCCAGCACAGAGCCATGGGATATGTGCAACAACAATCTCTCTAACAGTTACCCAAGACTTTTCATTCTCAGTCTTTCATTCTCAGTATTTTTTTTCTTGCAGTGACATGAACTTAAAATGATCCAGTACACATTTCCCCACTAAGCAAAAAACATAATTGATTCTTACTTCTTGGCTCCGCTCCCATCCCCAGAGCAGTGTAGACTCTTCTGATCTAGGGCTGGATGTTGACATTCCACACACACTGTGTGTCCTTCACTGAGATACTTCATCCAATGAGTGTAGGAACTGTTCCCATTCAGGCAGCCTTTTGTGATGGCCATGAGCTGGAACTCAACACAATACCTGTCATAGAAGAGATCAAAGAAGGGGCAATGTGGAAGCCAGAATGCCTCTTCATCTCATCCAGCCAACCTTGTCTGGGCTCAGGAGTTAAGCAAGATTAGGATATAAACCCTTGGAGGAGATAAAACCAGGGAATTGTAAGGTTGAAGAGTAGGCTGGGAACTGGAAAAATATATCCCTAAAGAAGATATTGGCAGAGCAGATTTTTAGGGTTGTCAAGAAAACTGCATGACATGTTCATGTGGTCACCGGGAAACCAGGACATATTTAGTTTTATTTATTTATTTATTTATTTTTGGGACTTATATGCCGCCCTATCTCCCGAAGGACTCAGGGCAGCTTACAACAATAAAAAACAACAATACAAAAATTAAAAAAGAATTAAATAACAGCCCCAAAATAAATTAACTACAGTTAAAAATTAAAACATATTTAAAAACCCATCATCAATCCAGGTCAGCCTGATGGAAGAGAAAAGTTTTGAGGTCGCGGCGAAAGGACCGGAGGTCCGGGGCCGTCCGAAGCTCAAGCTCAAAAAAAAAATAAAAATGCTATTATGCTATTCCAGTTATTGATGAACATAATAGGAGAAATTCCCTACTACTTCCTAGTAGCAACTGATTGCCCTTGTGAGAAAAAAACATATTTAAAAACCCATCATCAATCCAGGTCAGCCTGATGGAAGAGAAAAGTTTTGAGGTCGCGGCGAAAGGACCGGAGGTCCGGGGCCGTCCGAAGCTCAAGCTCAAAAAAAAAATAAAAATGCTATTATGCTATTCCAGTTATTGATGAACATAATAGGAGAAATTCCCTACTACTTCCTAGTAGCAACTGATTGCCCTTGTGAGAAAAAAAAATGAAAGACTAAAGAAGTCTTGAATTTGATCCCCAAGACTTTTGTTCCGCAGTAAATCTCACTACATTCAATGAAATTCAGCACAAGAAAAATGTATAATGGGTTGCAATCTTTGACCTAATTCACACAACTAGTAAAGTTGCTTCTAAATGTTGAAGAAAAATGTTTGAAGAAAAACTATGCACATAAAAAATATAGACTACCGAGTTTTGCATACTTTCCCCAACACTTTTTCTTCTGTGTGCATGTGCCATGTAATCCTTCTCATTCACTTTTACCCTGCAAAGATAAAAACTAAGGACCACTTTACTTCCAGCTCTGCTTCCTGTATCAATGTCATGTACTAGATCACAGGTCTGCAACCCGCGGCTCCGGAGCCGCATGCGGCTCTTTCAGCCATCTCCTGCGGCTCCCAGTCCTCTGCCATGTGCAGTCCAAAAAAAAAAAAGTGGGACTAAAAAAGTTCAACCAATCAATTCAAATATGCAGGGTAGGTGCATATCTCACCTTGGCTCCACTCTTCAGTCAAACCCTGTTCAGCGCATGCGCGCATGTACGCACATGCGCACACATTTTTTGCGGCTCCCAGTTTTTCCTTTTGTGAGGGAACCGGTTCCGAGTGGCTCTTTCACTGTTTCAGGTTGCTGAGCCCTGTACTAGATGATAAAGGGATTCTTACTGGTGGATCCTATATTTAAAGTCTTCTTTCCAGTTGCCAGGGATCTACAACCATTTTCACCTTTTCCAGTAACATACCTATATAGTAAGCAGGGCTAGGTTAATTTTATTTTATTTTTCATTAAAGTAAAGGTAAAGGTTCCCCCGCACATGCGTGCTAGTAGTTTCCAACTCTAGGGGCCGGTGCTCATCTCTGTTTCAAAGCCGAAGAGCCAGTGCTTGTCCGAGGACATCTCCGTGGTCATGTGGCCGGCATGACTAGACACCAAAGGTGCACGGAACGCTGTTACCTTCCCACCGTAGTGGTCCCTATTTTTCTACTTGCATTTTTACGTGCTTTCGAACTGCTAGGTTGGCAGAAGCTGGGACGAATAACAGGCGCTCACTCTGTTATGCGGCACTTGGGATTCAACCCGCCAAACTGCCGACCTTCTGATCGACAAGCTCAGCGGCCTAACCCACTGAGCCACCGCGTCCCTATAATTCCTTTGTTTCAGGGTGGAGTCAGGGCAACTGAATGGAGCTGAGGATTTACTGACACCTACATAGAGTTTGTAGCAGATATTTACTTTTTGCACCCTGATAGAGAAACATCTGCCGCTGCCTAGGATTGAACTCTCAACCTTCCGAGTGGGAGGTAAACATCTTCATCTCTAGGCCACTGCACTGCTCTTTCATTTAAATTTTAATAATGACTGAAAATTATGCCATACTGGTCATTAAGCAGTTTGCCATATGAACGTGCATGATTTTATGACTTTTTTGCGGTAGTTGTTAAGTGAACACAGCAGTCATTTAGCAAATCCATTGTCCTCCATGAGTGGTTTTTGCCAGAAACAAAAAGTAAACTGGTTTCTGGCAAAAAGATCATAAATCATGATCAGATGATTACAGGATGCTGCAAACAGTCATAAATGAGGGCCAGTTGCCAAGCAACCAGATTGTGATTACAGGACGGGAGGGGGGAGGGAACAGCAGTTATTGGAACTTCAAATTCATGTTGTAAGTAGCCCATTGTAACTTGGATTAGTTGCTAAGCAACTGTAAATTGTAAATCAAGGAATACCTGTTAGTAGAAGAGAGGGGACTGAGAAGACAAGATTTGCTGGGCTGGATTTAGGGTTAGGAACATGCACTTAAGACTATAAAGTCTCTCAGTATTGAGATTGTTAGCTACAGTACTATCATTCACCATGCAGTTCAATGAGACTAAAGGAGGCCAAACAATAGGACTGGTAATAGATTTTCAGTGCTGAAATATAGAACTTACCCAACTCTTTGTCTCCCGCTGAGCACAGCACGCTTTCTCCTTGCCTTCCCATAGCCTCCAGTGGTTATTAATGCTGGTACTGATTACATGAAGGGGAGGAATAAAAACCACAACAACCACAGTCAGTGAAAACTGTGCCCTAAAACTCACTCACATCAGCAGAATAACCAAGACTGGGATGGAGTTTTTAATGCCTTGTTTTTGTTTGCAAGTGGGAAACCAAAGATAAATTTTCTCCCACAGTTCCTGATCACAAATAATTATTCATCAACTGTAGAATCGGGAAATCTTCATCCCTTTTCTTTCTTTTTGGAACAGGCCTACTTATTATCATTCTAGAAGGAAGTTATTTTAATAATCCACCATAGTTCGGTAGAAATACAATCCATTGGAACTGTTCACCAGTCCATAAATTTTATTTGGGTCTCAACCGTGTTTTTGTTTTTTTAAGGAAAAAATAGTTCATCTTAACTAATTTAACCTTCTTAACACAGACCAGGAAAAAAGCATTTTTTATTGTTTCATATAGCCGTACCTATTTGGACCAGCTTTCACTTGTACAAATTTTTCAGTAAGGGACCCATTTGCTCTTCTTCCTGAGCTAGAGTGTCATGTCATGAATTCTGCTGATACAGAGGTACAATCGCCTAACCATTTTCTGACTGGTTTCCTAGGGAATCTCAGTATTCATTGATACTTTAGAAGCTAATTCAAGGTTTCATAGCTATCATTATACAAGTATTTCCATATGCCTGTGATGAGGAACGTGTGCTCCTCCATGTGTTGTGGAACTATAATTCCCAACAGCCTTGAGCTGCAAAGACAAAGGTGTGATGTCACCATTAATATTTGAAGAGGCATTCTGTCCTGAGCATATGCCATTGGCCCAACATATCTTGCAGAAAATACTCTTGATGTTGATTTTGGACCAAAGTTTCAAAATAGAGTACGGATCCATATCCTTATTATCATAAATCATTATCTGAAGAAATCAGACAGGCAATATACCTTCTCCCGCCACAATAATTGTGGAGCTGTTAAACTGGTTTATCCTTTAGAGTTTAATGGATCTCAATGAACACCACAAAAATTGAGAAACTCTAAAGTCCAGCCTGTTCCTTGGTTCATCGAAGAAGTGGAAGTGATAAAATAAATAGCATGAAGTTCAGATGCAGGTGGAAATGATGATTTATTATGATTACAACCAAATAGGCATAAGGATACAATACCATTCCTACTTTGGTTAATTAATTCATGCCAATATAACATGAATTTTTCAGCATACCTTGTAAAATGCTAGAACAGATCATAAAAATATGTATGAGTTGGAATGTTCCATTAATCATCTAGTCCACACCAGAATGCAATGAATCATCTCTAGCAGGTAATCATTTAACCTCCTTGAAAATGGCCAATGGGGAGAAACCAGGGCTGCTCTAGATAAATCATTCCACTACTTAACAGCTCCTATTCTTGGTTTCAGCAGAGGTCTGCTCACTCTTGCGTGAATAACCTTTAAGATATTTAGAGCAGAGCAGCAACTTTGCCTTCACCAGTGACTCTTGATTAGATTCTGCCTGAATTGTTTCTAAGCTTGGTAGGAAAGGATCCATCTACCTGGAGGTTCTTTCTACCTGGTCATAGGGGCCTTTCACAATAATTATGATATTTAGCCCAGAGGTAGCAGGTTGATTCTTGCAGGGCTAACCCCAAAGGCAGTTGCCCTTTGCTGGAAACTAAAGGATAAAGTGAGAACAAAATTATATTTAATATTGCTTTTTTATGCTCCCGGGAAAGTCTTGCAATAACATCATGGAAGATAAGTTCCAATTAAAGTAATTATAGAATGGGGACTATAACACTGTCCATGTCATGTAAGGCCCCCAAAGTTGCCTATGCCCGCTTCTTTATTCCTTCCCAGAGTTGGGCCACGTAATATCCAGCTGTTATTTGAAACAGTCTCTGCGCTTAGCAGAATCAAAACTGACATTTAGTACTATGCAATATAAAAATAATGGCCATAATAAATATTCCAAAAAAAGATTTCCACTGTTGTTGCCCTCTTAAATATACTTAAATGAGGATTTGAACTGTCTTCCCCCACTTACGAATGGAGTCCTTGCACAATGTTCCTTGCTGAGTCCAATACTCCAAACAGCCAGCCTTCTCTTCAAGAGGAGGGCAGGCTTCTCCACCATTTCTGGGCTTCTGGATCACATGTCTCCTCCGGAGGCGGTAGGTTGCCTTGCAGCGTTCAGCACATCCGCTCCATTCACTCCAGTCAGAAACCAGGCAGGAGGCCTCTGCAGAAAGAATAAGAAGTTACTTCTAAAAAGCTGTGATCCATCCTGGGCGGTATCAGCTGAACATCCCAGAAGGAGAATTCAGATCTGAGCATGTCTGGTTTATAGGCTGTCCTCGAGTTCTAACCATTTAGCGATGGTTCAAAGTTGCAACGGCACTGAAAAAAGTGATTTACAATCGGTCCTTGCACTCATGACCATCGCAGCATCCCCACAGTCACATGATCAAATTTGGGCACTTGGCAACCGGCGTATATTTACAATTTTTGCAGTGTCCCAGGACATGTGATTGTCATTTGCAACCTTCCCAGCCAGCTTCTGACAAGCAAAGTCAATAGGGGAAGCCAGATTTGCTTAACAAATGCATGATCCATTTAATGACTGCAGTTTGTTTAACCACAATGACAAAAAAGGTCATAAAACTGGGTGCAACTCATTTAACCACCACCTTGCGTTGCAACAGTAATTCTGGTTACAACTATGGCCATAGATGAAGGGCTGCCTATTATTTAGATAGTATTTTAGAACCAAGGCTTAGTTTACATATTGAGGCTGATAGACTTAACTGCAAACAAAACCTCCAGATGTTAAGACGACTTTCTAAATGTCTCCGTTATGCTGATTTTCTAACTAAAGAGTTTCTTTTACGGGGGAATATTCATAAATGTGATTTCCCAGCTGCACTATAATCCATGTTCACCTACATGTTTATTACATTTCTATCCCATCTTTTCTGAGTTCAGAGCAGTGCATCACAGGTTTTCCTCCAATTTTATCCCCAAAACAATCATGTGAATAGGAGAAGCTGAAACATAATAATGGGCCCAATGCTATCTAACAAGCTGCAAGATTTTTTATTTTGTATTTTCAACTTTAAGGTTCAAAAATTGATTAGCTTCTTGAAACCCTCTAAGACACAAAGGGGTTTTAGTTAGTGCATGGCACAAATCCAGTCACTGAGATTTGTAAACCAGGGTTTGTTTGTTTTAAAAAATTGTCCCACCTTTCATGCAGGAGCTCAAGGCTTCACACACAACCCTTCCTCCAATCTTCCCCACAAGAACAATTTTTGTGAGGCTGACAGAGTTGTTCTTAGTGCGTATCTACCTTAGCTGCAAGGTCATCCTGTTTTGTGGTCACTTAATTCAACAAAGCGTATCAGTACATGATGCCAACAGGGTTTTGTTTCTCAGCTAGCTTGTTTCACAGCCCTGATACTGATTACAGCAGAGAGGGAGTGACTGGACCAAAGTCATCAGCTAGCTTCTGTGGTGGGGATAAATCAGAATTTCAATCTCCTTGCTCCTTCACTGACATCTTATACTCCATTTCATTAGTTCTGATAAAGCAGCCAACTGTGGCTGTCATTAAAACTTGCAGTACATAAGCCATGGCTGTGTTTGCATGTACTGTATACAGTGTTTTAGAAAGGAAGTAACTTCTGAGTTTTCCTGCTGAACCCAAAGTAAAGCATTTGGCAGTGCTAGCTGAGAAGTCTATAAGTTGCAAACCTAAGTAGAGACAATTGCGAAAACTGGGCTAAATCACTTCGATCTTTAGCAAAGCAAGATGACATGGAATTTAAATGAGTTCGCTTAGAGAATTGCAGAGAGAGAGAAATCAAATATAAAGATCATAGAGTACTTTGCAAACAAACATTCCACTGACCTTTGCAAGAAACACAGAGGTCACTGATATTCGACACTATTGCAAATCACTGATCTTATTGTACTCCAAAGATTGTGCTGTACCAACAGAACACCAGAAGATGGCAGTATTAGAGGATACAATACAGTACATACTTAAATCAACCCTTGATTGGTTATCCAAAATAGACTTTCAATGGTTGTAATAACCAGTTTGGGGAGGAAGAACCATAGAAATTAACTCATTTATAGGTCTGTAGGTACAGAAATCATTTATATCACAAAATGTTTCATGAACTTGTGATGAAGGAGACTACAATTACAGTAGGTGAATTACACAGCTGGATTCTGCATTAAGCATAGCCTGAGGCTTCTTTGTTTTTATAGCTTAAACCAAGATTTCAGCCCTCATGGCCTTCCCAACTGTAGTACTATCCACACAGAGCAGGCCTATGACTTCCAGAAATCCCAGTAGAAATAGAATAGAATAGAATAGAATAGAATAGAATAGAATAGAATAGAATAGAATAGAATAGAATAGAATAGAATAGAATAGAATAGAATAGAATAGAATAGAATAGAATAGAATAGAATTCTGGAAGGGACCTTGGAGGTCTTCTAGTCTAGCCCCCTGCTCAAGCAGGAGAACATACTATCTCAGACAAGTGATTGTCTAGTGGTCTCTTCTTAAAAATCTCCAGTGATGGAGCGCCCACAATTTCTGGAGGCAAGCTATTCCACTGGTTAATTGTCCTCACTGTCAGGAAGTTTCTCCTTAATTGCAGGTTGTTTCTCTTTGATCAGTTTCCAACCATTGTTTCTCGTCCTTCTCTCTGGTGATCTGGTGAATAACATGACCCCCTCTTCCTTGTGGCAGCCCCTCAAATACTGGAATACTGCTATCATGTCTTCCCTATTTCTTCTTTTTTTTAGACTAGCCAAACCCAAGTCCCGCAGCCGTTCTTCATATGTTTTAGTCTCCAGGCCTTTGATCATCTTAGTGCTCTTCTCTGAATTTTTTCCAAATTCTCAACCTCTTTTTTGTGATATGGTGACCAAAATTGGCTGCAGTATTCCAGGTGTGGTCTTACTAGGGTTTTATAAAGCGGTACTAATACTTTGCGTGATCTTGATTCTATGCCTCTGTTTATACAACCCAGGATTGTATTAGCTTTTGGGGCTGCTGCTGCACACTGCTGGCTCATAGTCAAGTGATCATCTTCAAGGCACCGGATTGGAAGGCTGTCCTAAAGAGCAGCTTCAATAATTATTTTCAGGCTAAGCATTTCCCTCTGGGCTGGGGATAATGGGAGTTGCAAAACTTTTCTGGAGGGCACCAGAAAATGCGACAAATGCTTTGCAGCTAGAGACATTAATATCAATGGAAAAAATAAAATATTGTATAGAGTAAAGGAAGGCAAAAGAAATATATACAGATAGTATTTGACTTATGATCACAACTGAGCCCAAAATTTCCACTGCTTAGCAAGACAGTTATTAAGTGAGTTTTGTCCCATTTTATGACCTTTCTTGTCACAGTTGCTGCCAAGCCAAGATTGCTCTAAAGCTAAATGCATTCTAATGTGGCCATCAAATGTGAAGACCTGTGGAGTAAAATTCCAGTAAAAGCTTGAATGTCTCTGTACTGCCTTCGAATAAATGTTAGCTTCTGGCAACTGCCTAGATTAGCCCCTGAAGCTTTTTGGCAATGTACAGGTAGTCCTCGGCTTACAACCATTTGTTTCCTGACCGTTCAAAGTTACAATGCTACTGAAAAAAGTGACTTACAACTGGTCCTCCGTGGTCACGGTTGGGTATTAAACACTCTTGGAAGGCACAACTGAAAATCTCCCATTTTTAACCAAGGAACCAGTGGGCACTGCATGACAAAAGAAACTGGATCTCTAAGCATAAGCTGTTGTCTACTTCAGTCGCCCCCAATCTTCACCCGGCTGCTCCCTTTGTATGGCGACTGTGAGGTTCCAACATTGCAAAAAAAAAAAAAAGTTCACTTTCTGGGAATCGTCAGAACTGGGAAAACTCGCAGAGCTGCCAGGCCACTCGCCAGGGCGCTGGAGTGGAGCCTACAAAGCACAGCAGCTGCTACCCGAGCGCGGGAGAGGAGAAGAAGCCGTGGAGACGAAAGAGCTTTTAAAGCAGGCGGGCGCCAGCCTTTCTCCCTCCAGGCCCGCTCACCTGGCCGGCTCCCTGCCCACCCGAGCCGGGCCGCGCGGGGACCCACCTGGGCAGAAGTGCCGGTAGTCGCTGCAGCAGTCCAGGGTGGAAAGGCAAGCCTGGTCGCAGTAGCAGAGCCCGTAGGATCCGTCGGGTCGCCAACCGGCGCTCGCGCACTCCAGGCTCCTGCCCGCGCAGCAGCGTCCCAGCTCAGCACAGCCGCCCTCCGCTCCCGCCGCGGCCAGCAGGGCGGAGAAGAGCAACGCGCCCGCCAGGCTCCGAGGGCCGCAGGTAACCGGCATGGCTGGCCCGGCCGTTTGGGAAGGGAAGCAAGGGAGAAGACACCGGGCGCGGGTTGCCGTACAAGGCCGACCCCACCTCGCGCCCTGCTGGCTGAAGCAAGCCGCCCGAAGCCAGAGGTGACGTAAGAGAGGGCGCCCCGGCCCCGCCAAAGAGGAGCGCCCCGGGGCCATTTCTTTCAAGCTGCGAGTCCGCGGGAGGAACGATCATCAGCGCAAAGCAGATTTTCCACGCGTTTCGGGCAGTCAATCTGAAAGCAGCCCCGAAGAAGAAATAATAATAATAATAATAATAATAATAATAATAATAATAATAATAATAATAATAATAATAATAATAATAATAATAATAATAATAATAATAATAATAAATAATAATAATAATAATAATAATAATAATAATAATAATAATAATAATAATAATAATAATAAACCTTTATTGTCAAAGTACAACATGCGTACATTGAGATTAGCTGAGCCTCCCCCTGTGCTCTCTCCCCCCCCAACACACAGGGACAACAAACCCTCCATCCCACCACACTGTGTGAACCAACTACACCACACACCGGCCTCCCGAGTCAATTCTGCATAAGATTATGTCCCATTTAAAAGCCAGTTTGGAGGGCGCCCGGAGATGCTCTTCCACTCCGCGAGTTCCCCGCGCAACTTTCCGCACCTAGTTGAGGACCCGACTGGGCCGCCCAGAAGGAAAAAAAGTCAGGAAGTTGATCTTTGGAGTTCGAAGTCCTCTTTACCCGGCGATTACTGCCGACTTGCCCTCCCCGAGATAGCGGGCGGCATCTCCGCCTATTCTAACCTTCGCGCTTTTTTTCTACCGGATTCAGTTCCAGGCGCGCTTAAAGGAATCGAGTCGGTCGACGCCTTCCAGTCAGCTGGCCTGGCTGGAGTGGAAGGAAGCCGTTACTTCAAAGTAAGGCATGTTTACCAAGGGAGGCAGCGAACTTTGCAGGGATTTTCTTTTGACCTGGGACACAGCCAGGTGAGCCACGTTAAAGGGCTGCCCACTAATTCGAGAGGTCGGCCGAGAAGTGAGCTCCTGTATAATTGCAGGCACTGGTTGCTGAGCCCTCTGCCCAGTAAGGAGGCTGGCTGATGAGTAAAGTGCCCTCGACAGTGTTCATCCTGGAGAAGTTAAGGAATGCAACCGGAAGTTTTTGCCAGGCTGTGTTTCCCTTCCAACTGGGAGACGCTCCAACTGTTCTGGATGTGTGAAGAGGAGGCACTGGGTGACTGGGGGCAGGTGTGCTGAAGGTTATGGCCTATTGGACTGTTACCCTGAAGAGTGCTAACCCTTGTGCTTCAAACTAGCCTGCAGAGACATTCGTATGTGGAATGGTGTGAGTGGGTGTGAAACAAGTAAAAAAAAAGTCAGCTACAATCGCATGACAAAAACTCTTGACTCTTATTTATGAGTGTCCATGCAAGTAAAAAGAGATGGTTCCCTGAACCTTTCATTATGATTGTTAGCTTGACTGTTTACACACACACACACACACACACACACACACCCTGCTAGCCTGATTGACTGGTTACAGGAATGGAGGAGGCACATGGTGAAGGAGGTGTTGCATGCGCCACCTTAGTGGCGTCCACATTGCTGCATTCTGTGTCAGTTGTAGCTTCTGAATACTCTTCAAGGGTAGCCCCATGTAGACTGCATTGCAGTAATCCAAATGGTAAGCGACCAGGGAACTGAGAGCTCATAAACTCATATGCAGAAGGAGCCTGCATAATTTGCATTAAGTGGGCAGAACTCTGCTTAATCCTGATGCCCAACCTGAAATGGTCACAGAGGGACAGAGCATGCCTGATGCAGCCTACAGTGACTAATAGCAATTGGGCAGATGCCATCTCCAGACTACACCATCAATCGCATCATTGACTAAGCCAGTAGATTTTGAAACTGTTTGACCCAATTACCTCTTTGCCCGTCTCAATGCACACAAAAAAGCCAGACAGTTTTATGCAATTATCTCAGAAGTGACAGTTCCCAACTGGATCCTTGGCTCACAAACAAGCAATTACTATACACATTGCTCCATCACTCCAGTATATGCCCCCAAAATAGCTTCAGACTAACCTTTCAGAGCTTGATGCCAGAGGCTAAGTGGGAATTGTGGGGTTGAAATTCAAAGGATCTGGAGGGCACCAGCTTAAGGAGGGCTGCCATAAAAGTTATGTCCGTGCATTTTTCTTTAGCATATGCACATTTAGGGGTCTATTCATAAATTTAAAAAGGTAAATGTTGGAAGCAAAGTCAATGAGGAAGCCGGTAGGGAAGATTGCAAGCTGCTCCAGTGAGTTGACTCACAGCAACCCCCGCTCCATAGTTCACACCTGCCCTCCATACCTTCCATAGGGCTTCCACTGACATACTCCAGGCTCCCTACCACCAATCTACTTCCTAGTGGCCGCCTGCAGCAGCCCCGTTACAACACTCATATACCCCCTGCACTCCTTCCTTGGAACTCCTGTCTGTTCTTGACATTGCTGTCACTCGTGTGAGATTGTGCTTGACAGCACTTAGCCATAGCAGTCCTGATCCCAATTGGCATCATAACCTAAGGACTACCTTAAGCTTAAGACTACATTCTTCTGTGATACACTTGAAAGTGGATCTCAATGAATCCACTAAGACTTAACAGTTAAGTTCTCTGGGCACACAATTTGTTCAGATTTTACTACACCTCAAAAAAAAAAATATCGGAATGGAACATGATTCCCTGATCCACTGTTGACCTTTTCACTGCTTCATCAATGAATTCACAAAATTTGGGAGAAAAAAACCCTGGCCCAGTGTTTAATCCTCAACTTAAATGGCCACAATTACAACCAGAATTTCTGTTGCTAAGCAAGGAAGTTGTTACATGAGCCACACCTGATTTTACCACCTTTTTGTCATGCTTGTTAAGCAAATCACTGCAATTGTTAACCAAATTATATGGTGGTTAAGCAAATCCAACCTCCTTCCCCCCCCCATTGACTTTGCTTGTCAGAAGCCAGCTGGGAAAGCTGCAAATGGCAATCACGTGACCCCAGGATGCTACAGCCATCATAAATGCATGCCCATTGCCAAGCACCTGAATTTTGATTAGTGTGATCAAGGGGGATGCTACAATAGGAATTGCAAGAGGTCATAGTTCACTTTTTTCAGGGCTGTTGCAATTCTGAAAGGTTGCTAAATGAATGGTGGTGAGTCAAGGAATACCTGTATTTCATCAGCAAAGGATGGGACTATTTCTCTGCAAAATAGCCTAGTTTTTCCCTGTACTGTGATGATGTTGAGACTTCGGAAAAAGTGCAAAGAAGAGCAACTATCATGATTAACAGCCTGGAGGCTAAAATATATGAAGAACAGTTGCAAGAATTGAGTAGGGCTAGTCTAGAGAAAAGAAGGAGTAGTGGGGGACAGGATAGCAGTATTCCAGTATTTGAGGGGCTGCCACAAAGAGGAGGGGGTCAACTTATTTTCCAAAGCACCAGAAGGCAAGATGAGAAGCAATGGATGGAAACTGATCAAAGAGAGAAGCAACCTGGAACTAAGGAGAAACTTCCTGACAGTGAGAACAATTAACCAGTGAAACAGATTGCCTTCAGAGTTTGTGGGTGGTTCATCACTGGAGGTTTTTATGAAAAGACTAGAAGCTATCAGTCTGAAACAGGTATATAGTCTCCTGCTTGAGCAGTGGGTTGGACCTCCAAGGTCCTTTCCACTCTATTTTGATTGCTTGATTGATTGAACTTCTAAAAAATGTGCCTGGAGATTGGCAACTGGTGAAAAGAAGGGTGGGCCCTTCCTGCCAGAGCAATGCAAGTCAGTTGAGTAGAGGTGTTTGTCTACAGTGAAATGATGTACCCAGCAAACCACAGAGCATTGTTTGAGCTTGCACAAGTCAAAAAGACTATTCTCAGTGCTTAGCAGAAAAAGAAGGGACTGGATGCCACCTTATGGTTTAGTGGCCCACATTTGCACTGGAACAAGCTGGTCATGTGGATCAGCCCCTAATTAAGTTGAAATTAATATTAGAGGAACTCAGGGTTATTTTATGAGAAAAGTGGATGGTATTCAAAAATAATGCTGCTTCTAGTCTGTAGGTGCCAACCTTCTGCTTGGATTGCATCCACTTTCACCTCACTTTACTCATGCCATGTTCAGAGGACTAATCACAACTTATTCATGTGATCTTCAGGCCAAGACAGGTTTGTTCAGCCATGAAATAACTGATGACAGGACATTCATCATGTCAATGACACACTGCCCCAAGGCATGTTGATCACTAATAGATGTTTTTTTATAGAAATCGATAGGGAGTAAGTCTACTGGTGGTAACAATAACTTTCTCATTGACTTTCTAATGGTATCAAGTTGGGTCCTGAGGGAAGTTAAGAGAAGAAAGATACTTATCCATCAGTTAATTTGTTCTTACGTATCCTTTTAAATTCATATAATTACTACACAGTGTAATTTTCTCAGCAAGACTGTACACCACTGTGTTGATTTCTGTATGGAACCTGCTGGCATCTCCTTATAGTTTGTTGTTTTTGTTAGTCATGATTCAAATGAGATATATTAAAGTTCTTCTGATAGTCTATACAAGACCTGAAGCTTGAACTGAACAAAAATTAAAACAGCCAGATATAATTTTAAAACAGAAACAGATTAATTAAGTAAATCAGCTACTCTGTTGTTAACATGAAGCTCATATCAGTCCACATTTGAGAAGAGGAAAAGTTATTTTAATATATTAAGAATATATTGACTTTAAAATTCTAGGGATTGTTTTTCCCCACTGACCTGTACAAATCAAAATCTTTCTCTGAATTTTAATTTTAACCTTTTGAGGACCCTATGACAGTGCTCCAAAAGAATTTTAGTGCTCATTTAATTATTTTCTTATATACAAAGACAGAGCTGTGCAGCTGTCAATTTACATCAGTCATAAAGAGTTGGGTTAAGCAGCTGTCATACTGCCAATGAGAATATTTTGAATACATCTCATTCAGTGTTATTGGACTGAATAAAATTTTGAAAGTGTCTTTCAATTATTACCATTTCGCAGTTCAAAACTATGTAACTTTACTAATACAACAGACAGAGAGAGAAGGGAGGAAAACAAAAGATTTCATGAGACTTCAGTGTTTAGAACTGTTTAAAGAGCTGGGAATTTAGACTTACACAAGCAAGACATAAAATGAATAGCTTTCAGGGAGTTCCAAATATTAGCAGCTAGAACACACAATAATATTTCCTTTGGGGTAAGTATGTGTGGTAAAGGAATTATCTAGACCTTTTACAAAAAATGAGATGAGATTTCTTAATTAAGTCCAGTTGAACAGCTTCCTTCCTGTAATTGTCCTGCTCAATCATTCTAGTTTGAAGGTCAGAGGGTTATGTCATGGAAAACAAGTCTTGCTTAGCTTAAAGAAAAAAATTTATTACAACATAAATGTTTGTGATTAGAGTGTTTTATAACTTAGGCAAACTCCCAAGAAAGTCCAGTTGCCTTTTCTAACAGTTAAACAGTAATAATTCTTTAAAAGTGCAATTAACACTTAATGCAAGAAAAATACCCTTTCACATTTAATGAAACGAAAAACAAATTTACCATCTTTCAGACCTAAGTTGGTGGAACTTACCTGAAACAAAACTGAGGCAGGCATAATTTAATTTGAGCGTATCTCCCAGTTTTTCCTCCAAGAATACATTAGAGATCCTATTTTATCACAGGAAAGGAGATCAGCCCAGTTTACTGAGAGAGGTATAACTAAGCTTCAATAGTGGCATTAACTTTTTTTTTTTAAAAAAAAAGAGTACTTATTTGCTAAGACCTCACCAAGCACTTTTATCTGATCATCTGGCATGGAAACTTTAGTGCCAGCCCCGCTGAGAAGTCTTTTTCTGTCTTAATTAAGAATGTTGCATAGTGGTGGAATTGCTTTTGACCCAGTTCCCAATAGTTCTCACTCCAGTGTCTTTTGTTAAATGATTTGGCCGGAAGATCCTGGCAGCTGGGGATTGATAGAAGGGAACAATTATTCTCACTTTCACTGCTGCTGGGAATTTGCCATTGTTAATTGTTCTTTGTTAGTTGCACCAGGAGAATTGTTGGGGTGCTCCAGGCAAGATGTTCATGCAACATCCTGATTTCATGTCAGCAGGAACAGGAGAAGCCTACCCAGAAACACACCCTCAGCATGACGCTTGAATGTCTGCAGTTGTTTGAGCTTGTCCAAAATGCATTAGGCTATACAAATAAAAGAACAGTTGCCATAGCATATGGATTTTTAATTCTCGTTTTTGTTTTTTCCAAGTTACTGCAACCTCACACTGAAGATCTGGAATACAGAATGCCTGAGGTTTCACTGTATGAGGGAGTTGATGGTCTGGTGCAGAAGGAAGATGAAAATGGAGATGAAATATTTCATAAGCCCAGTGCCCTCCAGATGGTCTACAATTTCTGTCAGTCTCATTCACTGGAACTTCAGCTTCTAAAACCAAAACAACTAAAACCCTTTGACTTTGTTTTCTAGAGACGTGAAGGAGAGCTTTCATCATGCTCATTGAGCAAGGTCAAATTGAATGTCCTTTACCTGACCTGACGACAGTAGGGTCCTTTCTGTTTGTGATTCAACCACCAAATAACTTGACAAATGCAGTTCAGGATTGCGGATATACAGCCTTTAAATACTGACTCAATAAAATCCTAATTTTTCAAAATGGTTTTGTTGGAAGAAAGGTCTTCATTGTGGTTCATCCAAGCTGGGAATAAACATGGCAACTGCTTTGGGAAGAAGATTGTATTTATTGGAGAGGAGAACCAGACAGGAAGACGTCTGGCAGACGTTGGGCTGAACACATGTAGGGGGTGGGTTTTTATACCCTCTGGAGCCGCTTCCTGTTCCTGTTTGAGGCTATTTCCTGTGTCATGAACTTTTGACCTGAGTCTGAGTGTGCCTTTCTGGTATTCTGATGGGTTAATCCTATTATGTCCAAAGGTCATGTCCTGCTTCCCTGGGGCTGGGGTATGTAGATTTTAGGTGTCTTTGTCTCCTTAGTCTCCCAGCTGGGTGCCTGCAACCTTCCTGGATTTACGTACATCTGCATTTGTGCAGAACTGCTTGGGGGAGGGAGACCTGGGGCTAACAAGAAAAACTGGGCATGCTTTCCTGCCTCTTTAAGATCCTTTTGAGGAAATATATTTTTCTGCCCTTTTAATATTTCTTTCTCTGGGGGGCTGACTTCCCACAGTTTGCAATAGAATATGACAGGCAGTACAAGTATTAAATCACACAAATAAATAAGAATTACACTTCTTTGACATCAGCTGAAAAGAAGCCTAAATATATAGACACGATATAATAAATAAATACTTGTTCTGAATATGGAATAACTTAGCTTCTACTTCCACTGGCCTTTAAACAACTTCACTTGTCACAGCACTTCAGCCATGGCATAAATATTCCCAAGAACTTTTCAGGCTGCCCACGAGTCCTATTACTTTAAAGATCTCAGGGTATAATCTTTGGTTATAGGAGGGGAAAATTCTAGTCATTAGTAGGGCAAGGAACACCTACATTCAAGCAATGTTATCTGAGCACAATTTGGTTTCATATTCTGTGCAATATTGCTGCCCTTTTGTTATATGCATGCTGGTAGGGGACACAGTGACAAAAGAAGACAGAATAGCCCGGCCTTGGTCTTCATTAAACATCCCTTTCATTCTAATTAGGTGTTTACCTCACTGACCCAGCAGAAAAGCAAATGACTGAAAGAGCTGTTATCAAGCTGCCATTGGACTATCGGGCCTCTTGCTTTTCCTTTGTCTCTTTTCTTGGAAAATAAAATCCCCTTGAAAAGCAAATTTAAAACAGTTTGTGCTTGCCTTTAAGCATTCTGGTATATAACGGTGGGGAATGTTTGCATGCCCCCAATCCAGTCAGTTTTATGAAGATTATTCTTCCTCTATTGCTCCTGGGCCCTCCCTCCCTTCCCTCATATTTATGACCACATATATGCCAATTAAAATAAACATTTTCAACCTAAATAAAAAATGCAAATCATAATTAAAAAACAATCATACTAATTCAAAGAAACAAAAATGGGGCATAATACTTCAAAGGTCCAACAATATGGTAGAAATACTTTGTAAAGCAGAATATGGAAACATTGATATCTGGTTTTATTATTTAAAAATAGGTTATCAACAGTCTAAAACCAAATACAATGTTATAGCCTCATGCTGTATATAGGTAGTCCTCGACTTACAACCATTCACTTAGAAATCATTCTAAGTTACAACAACGCTGGAAAAAGTGATCCATGATCCGTCCTCAACTGTTGTAGCATCCCTACAGTCATATAATCAAAATTCGGGCGCTTGACAACTGGCATGTATTTATGATGGTTGCAGCATCGTAGGATCACCATTTGCAAACTTTACAGTGACTTTGGACAAGGAAATGCAATAGAAGCAGCTGGATTCACTTAATAGCGCATGGTTCACTTAATAACCATAGCAAAATAAGTTGTAAAATCAGCACAACTCACTTAATGACCTCACTTAGCAATGGAAGTCCTGGGTCCAATTGTGGTCATAAGTTGAGGACTTTCTATATGAAAATCAAGATCAGATGGACTTTCAGTGAATGCCTTGTTTCACAGCTTATTGCTAAAATGAGAATTTCTTGGAAGCCACATCCTTTGCATTGCTTCTCAGAAATAAAGAAACAAAGTGTTGTGATTAACAACACCTCTCTCTGCTATTACAGCAGAGATGAATGGAATAGATTCCAGCCAAGTAGAACTCAACTGAAATGTGAACTTATCTACTCAAAACAATAATATGGAAAACGGATAATGGAACTGTAACACAGTAGGAAACAGTCTATGAGGCCATTATCTGAAAGTGGGTATTATGAGTCTCTTTATGGTTCCCTTTGACATACTGTGAACACAATGGGTCTAAGTAGTGATGGAATTCACACATGATCTTGCAGTTTCAAAATCCCTGTATGTTGTACTGTTTTTGTATGTTGTACTGTTTTTTCTCTCTCCACCATCTAACTATCCATCCATCAACTATCAATGTATCTATAGCATCTGCCTCTCTATGTGTCTACCTACCTTCCTATCTATTTAAATGTCATCGACCTACCTGCCGACCCCTTCTCTGTGTACCTATCTATCTGGGAAATATCCTAACTGCGTGAAATGCTGAAAAGCTACCAAAAAGCAGACAATCTTAACTTTTAAATGCTGTAAGGAAGTTGATTAAAGAGTTAGAGTGGATTGCAAGCTTATTTAATTCTATCACCACCACCCTTTGTAGGAAAGGTGCACTGAGAGGTTCAGAAAAATAACAAGAATGGAAATGGGCAGGGCATTTTAAGAGATGCTAACAAATGCAGGAAGTCCCACACAATTAAAAACACTTGAGAAATGTGCTTTTTGTCACATACTCAGAAATCCCCCTCCTCCCCACTTTAGCTATTCATAAATATTTTAGTGCTGAGAAATTGGAATGGCTTGTAGTTATTTTAACCACAGTGAACATAGCAAAGAAATTCACCCAGGAGACATCTCTGCTTACTTTGGGTTTCAGTAACAATTTCTAAGCAAGACAACATGAAGATTACCATGAGGTGAGGGAAGAGGCTGCAAATTGATTATTTATTATTTAGATTTATATACCGCCCTTTCCCGAAGGACTCAGGGCGGTTTACAGGATATTTAAAAGAAAATCAATACAAGTTAAAAACAATTAAAAAAGATTACATCATTCCCTGAGAGAAAAACCCGTTAAAGTTAAAAAAATTGCTGAATGACCTGAACAGATGCGAAGAACTAGGCCTTTATGACGTGTGAACTTCAACTCCCAGAATTCCTGAGCTAGCCACTCAAGAATTCTGGGAGTTGAAATCCACAGGCCATGAAAGGACCATAACTCTCCACCTCTGTTCTAGGAAACCAGCTCACTCAGCAAATTAATCTTCTGTTCACTTTGGGTTTCAATATCAATTTCTAAGCAAGATGACATGAAGATTACCATGGGGTGAGGGAGGAGGCTGCAATTTGCTGAGTGACCCAATTCCCTAGAGCAGAGGTGGGGAACTATGCTTCTTTTATGAACTGTGGACTTCAACTCCCAGAATTCCTGAGCCACTTTCTACCATTACTGCTGATCAATGACCAGATTTGCCATCAAACCTCGCAGATAAAACTCCTGAGGCATGGGCTTATGAGATACAAGTATTCTTCCAGTAATTCAGAAAGATGTGGTTCTTGACTCATTAGCATAGATCACATGCTTTAAAAGCCACTATAAAGTTGACTCCCCCCCCCATGGCTAAAAGGTTGGGGGCCTCTGATGTAAAGTAACTCTTCCAGGGAGATGGAATAGCTTTGAATTATCCATTGAAATCTAAGTTTTTATTCTGCATATTAAAGGACATGTGGTAAATAGGTGTGTTCCTCCCATTCAAGTGAATAAAATGCATGTGAAATAGTGAACTGTTTGATGGAAATGCTCTTTGCATCTGAGCAAAAAGTGGGCAAGCAGCACCCTCTCAGGTCTTAACACAAAATGCAAAACCAGAACAAATAGAGATCTTAGGGATTTGTCTTAATTGTTTAATACATATTGGGCAGAATTAAGCTATGTTTTTATAATTCAGCAGCTTTTTAAGATTAAGCCACAGAAAAGCAACCCCACTGAACTTTCTGATGTAAGAGGTACATGCTCATGTAATCGATTTAAGCATATGCTTGTGAATGCAATTACGATATTTTAACTTTTCCTTACGAAGTATGTACATGCATGAATCAGTTCCCACATCTATACCAACAGTAACATCACAGGCCCAAAGTACTTACTTATGTGTATACACACACACACACACAATTAGAGGTGCTTTTATAGGTGGTCTTCAATAATTTGTTGCTAAGCAAAGCAGTTAAATGAGTCACAATTTTACCTTTTTTTTGCCAAGGTTATCAAGTGCATCATACAATTAAGCAAATTCGGCCAAAAGCAGCTCAAAAATTTTTCAGGTCTTTTCAAAGTCATAAATTACCTCTAAATCCTACCTTTTCTACCAAAAAATAACTTAACTTCAAATCCCATAATTCCCCAGCCAGTGTCCTGGAATTCTGAGACTTGAAATTCACACATTTTAAAATTGCTAAGGATGAGAAACATGTTAGGTGAACTTTAATCATTGATGTAAATTAAATGTTGACAAATTAACCTTGATGGGGTGAAATCTTGTGGAGAGCTAAATTTTCTAGCATACATTTAAATAACACCTACTTATAAGCAAAAATGGGAATTTGGAAAGCAATAAACTGAATATTAGCATTAAACAAGGAAACTTTTCAGCTGTCTAACCTGATGTTAACTCTTTTCCAAAGGCATATGAAGTAGGATGGAAATGTGCAGTAGAAGAAACTTTCTGGGCAAGATGTGTCACATCCTGCTGAACTCCAAAAAGTCTGTCTGAAGAAATAAAAGTCCAGCAGAAATGGTACATTTTCCTCTGAAAGATACGTGGATTTGCAAAACATAAGGGAGCCAATAGCCAACTGAGTATTTGTGACTTGTGTACTAGGAAGATCCCAAATTTGATGTCTTTGTGCTTATGAAAAATTAAAAGTTGTTGGATTGCTGTGCAATAGATTTTTGTGTATTATTAAACTACTCTTAAGTCTTCCCATCAAAGGCAGGGTATAAAATTTAAATTGTATAATGGAAAGCTAATATTAACTATCCTTATACAGCAGTTTTAAAATTAGACAAACTTGAGTTTGCTGCTTCATTAAGGAGGCATTTAACATTGCATTCACTAAGGCTGGAACAAACACTAAGGATGCATTTAACTCAGTCCAATGCTTGGTTCACCCTATAATCCACTGATTGCATTGGCTGCATGTATGTAAAAACATACCAGGTCTTATTTTGCTAGCTACTTTGTGAACATGAATGGCATTAAGTTCCAATTATCCTCATACCCAGAGGGCTGGTTACAACATCTACACTCTCAGCAAGTGTACCTTATTACCCAATGCAGCACATGACTAGTGCAGAGGACAAGCACACGTTCTTCTAGGAACCCAAATAGCCTACCTTTGGGTATCTGCCAGTGTGACAAGCTGGCTCGTCATGAGACAAAAAGCAGGAAACCTCTCTCAAGTCACCTGGGCAAACTGACATCTGTCTGTAAGTTGCCCAATATGAGATGGGTAGCTATATAAATTGGAATAAATGTTCTCTCAACCTTGACCATCAATGATCTACATTAGGACACCAGTCCAGCTTAATATGCAAATACTGTCTTTTCAACATTCCCTCCTGCAGTTCTTGGTTACTAGCTGTGTGCTGTATTAGCTATGTAACCCAAAAGAGAGCACATCGTATGAATATTCAGATGCTGAGTTGGCATTGGGGAAAGCCAAGTTCTAGCCCGCTTTTTCCAGAAGCTCAATGGTTGACTTTGGGCCAATCATTCTGTCTAACATACAACACACAGAACGTTGTGGGAGATAAACCTGAACGAAAGATAAAAATCTAATAAATTTAAGAAATGAGGGATCAGCCTATTTTTACTTGTTCCAGTTACCTGATGTCATAAATCTTTAGGTGTACAACAGCACAAACTGTCCTACCAAGATACACCCTTTGTTAACTATCCCAACGAACTACTACATACCCTGCTCATTCAGGGCCAATTGTGAACCCATGAACTGAGAGACTGTCTCTGTAGAGAAGCAAAATTGCTTTTGTTCTATCATTGAGGATTCATACCATTTAATGTTGCTACAGTGTAAATAATGTATTTATTGAGCATTAGCACTACTGAATTTATTTTCCAGCCAGTTAATTTCACGCCACTTTTTTTTATTGAAAAGTTTTACAGTACATTTTATCTTTAACAATCCCCCCCTCCCCCCACCCCTACCTAACCCTCCCTATCCCTCCCCCCCATTCCCCCTCCCCCACTTCCCAGAGCTAAGTACAAGGTATAAAAACAAAAAACAATCATAAACATCCATATGCTAAAAACAATAAACTATTAATTCTATCGCCCTCTAGCTCATATAAAATGACTACAAGCAATACTAATATTACATATAAAAAGAAAAAGAAAAAAAAAGGAAAAAAAGAAAAGGAAACTTATTCAAATGCTAAATGAAACTTTTTAGTCCCATATTTGTTCTGAATATAATCAATCCACTTTTTCCACTCCATAATATAACGTTCTTGCGAATGATCTTTCAAGTAAGCCGAAATCTTTGCCATTTCCGCCAGGTCAGAAACCTTTAGAGTCCATTCTTCTATAGTCGGCAGTTCCTCCTTTTTCCAATATTGACCTATTAAGAGTCTTGCTGCTGTAATTAAATTCAACATCAACTTAATGTCTACAACAGTAGCATCTGTAATTATGCCCAGCAAAAACAATTGCGGACAGAACTTTATCCTTTGCTTAAAGATCTTCTGCATATTCCACCAAATTTTTATCCAAAAAGCCTTAACCTTTTTGCAGGTCCACCATATATGAAAATACGTTGCATCTTCACCACCACATCTCCAACATTTAGGTTGATAATTTGGATACATACTTGCAAGCTTTTTAGGATCTAAATGCCATCTATAAAACATTTTATAAAAGTTCTCTCTTAGGTTTTGGGCTTGCGTGAATTTTACGTTCCTCACCTAGATCTTTTCCCAAGTATCCATTTCACGCCACTCTTGTAAACATCACATGACAGTTGGAATCTGTTAAAGAAGAAGAAATGTTCAATATGGGTTTAAGGCAACAGAATTGAATAAAAGCCCTAAATCCTTCCCACTAACAACTTAGTACTCAATTCTCATATGCATGGCTCATTCAGTTTGTTGAATTATTCACAGCAGCTTTGTTTACAGATCAAGATAAACTAAAAACAGTACAAAAGATAGTTTAGCAAAACATCTCAGCCCAGGTTATGTGCAGCACTAGAGTTATTATGGATCACTAAGAGAAAAAGCACCATTATCTATATTCTTCCCTCCAAGATGAGATACGGGAGCCCATCATACATACAGTAGATACATTAAAAACATAAATGTACATTTGTATGCTAAGTAAAACAAACCTTTCTGGAGTAGCAATCACAGCAAAATGTGATGCAGCTTCATCACCAGCACTTCAAGCTAAGCACAACTCTCCTGAAAAATAAGCCACATGAATTAAGATTTAGATCTGCTTCAAATATAAAATGTGAATCAGGCTGATTGATCAGCATAGTCGATACGAATGTGGTACAGTCATCATGTTCCACTGAGCTACATGTTTTGCAGTCCCTGTCTTAAGAGTACTTGAATTTCAAGCACACTTGATAGGAGACAATCACATAGAATAGCTTGTTATATTTTGATTCTTTCCATTACACAGTCTGATTAAGTTCTGTGGCATTTTAAAAAACTACACAACTCTGGCAACTGCAGTCAAGCTCCTAGATCAAAGTAGGAGAATTCACTTTATAAGTGAGGTTATTTTATATGCAATAGTGCACCAGTTTAGTACAATATGAGCCCCAGGGTCATTAATTTCTTACTCTTTTTCTTATGAGTAAATTGAAAGCTTTGCTTTCAATGAATGCCTTATGGTTCTTGCCAGGTGCAAGCTTACACAAATTCTAAGCAGTTTAAATCAAAAATGGAAAACTTCCTTACAGTCCATACTGACTGGCATCTGGAATACATCACATTGCCAAAACTATGGACAGTTCAAACAAGCCACAACCAAACTGGCTTGTATCCTTCTCCATTTACTGCTACAGTTAACAGCAGAGAACATTAAGGAAAAAATGTTGAGTAATTTTCTTAGAACTGCCTTTTCAGTTGTCTGGACAACCACGGGCCAGAACAGTTAGATCAGCATTGCCCAGGAGGAAAATATAACATTTCAGAATCCTTCTGAATATTCAGTTTAGCAAACTGGATACTGGGATTACTTTTAATAAGTACATTTAATAACATAAAAAAATTACCTTTATATTTCCTGGATGCACTTGAAACAGCCAGCTCTTTTTCTTAGGTTTACATGACTCCTTTTTTCATAGCTCTAGTACAAAAATTCTGCTATTTCTTCATTGATTCATTTGAATCCTAAAATGACACAAGACCTAGCAATTACATTACAGGCTAGTCTGCCTGGAGAAGAATAAGTAAGCACCCCAGCTGATGTATCAGACAAGAACTGGCTAATACAGTAAGATCAACAGTATCGCTCTGATGGGGAAAAAAGCTTCAGTCATCATACACATCAGCTATAAAGACACCCCAGAGAAGGGAGGATTTTCAGGGTATTTGCAACCATAACTCTCCTTGTTTCGAAGTTTTCCCGCTACTTCCTAATCTAGCCTTCACCAAGAAATTACATGTAAGCAACAATTTACAGGTAGCCTAAATATTTCAATGTTTATCCATAAAGTTGTGTTATCCCATGAGCTTCTGGGAGAGGCAGAATTTGCTCCAGGACGTTCTATGGTACATTCTGCAACCAAGTCATTATATAGACAAATGCAAAGCATTGAATTCTAAAGAACTCCAATATGTTATTATTTCCTCTAGGACCAAGTCAACCCAACCATTCTGGTTTTAAAGTGTTCTAGAACTAAACTGTCTGGACAAGCACGAGTCAGAACAGTCAGATCAGCATTGCCCAGGAGGAAAATGTAACATTTCAGAATCCTTCTGAATATTCAATTTAGCAAACTGGATAGTGGGGTTACTTTTAATAAGTACATTTAATAACATAAATACCTTTATATTATTTCCTGGATACACTTGAAACAGCCAGCTCCATTTTTCTTAGGTTTACATGACTCCTTTTTTCATAGATCTAGCACAAAAATTCTGCTATTTCTTCATTTGAATCCTAAAATGACACAAGACCTAGCAATTACATTACAGGCTAGTCTGCCTGGAGAAGAATAAGCAAGCACCCCAGCTGATGTATCAGACAAGAACTGGCTAATACAGTAAGATCAACAGTATCGCTCTGATGGGGAAAAAAGCTTCAGTCATCATACACATCAGCTCTAAAGACACCCCAGAGAAGGGAGGATTTTCAGGGTATTTGCAACCATAACTCTCCTTGTTTCGAAGTTTTTCCGCTACTTCCTAATCTAGCCTTCACCAAGAAATTACATGTAAGCAACAATTTACAGGTAGCCTAAATATTTCAATGTTTATCCATAAAGTTGTGTTATCCCATGAGCTTCTGGGAGAGGCAGAATTTGCTCCAGGACGTTCTATGGTACATTCTGCAACCAAGTCATTATATAGACAAATGCAAAGCATTGAATTCTAAAGAACTCCAATATGTTATTATTTCCTCTAGGACCAAGTCAACCCAACCATTCTGGTTTTAAAGTGTTCTAGAACTAAACTGTCTGGACAAGCACGAGTCAGAACAGTCAGATCAGCATTGCCCAGGAGGAAAATGTAACATTTCAGAATCCTTCTGAATATTCAATTTAGCAAACTGGATAGTGGGGTTACTTTTAATAAGTACATTTAATAACATAAAAATACCTTTATATTATTTCCTGGATACACTTGGAACAGCCAGCTCCATTTTTCTTAGGTTTACATGACTCCTTTTTTCATAGATCTAGCACAAAAATTCTGCTATTTCTTCATTTGAATCCTAAAATGACACAAGACCTAGCAATTACATTACAGGCTAGTCTGCCTGGAGAAGAATAAGCAAGCACCCCAGCTGATGTATCAGACAAGAACTGGCTAATACAGTAAGATCAACAGTATCGCTCTGATGGGGAAAAAAGCTTCAGTCATCATACACATCAGCTCTAAAGACACCCCAGAGAAGGGAGGATTTTCAGGGTATTTGCAACCATAACTCTTGTTTTCCCGCTACTTTCTAAACTAGCCTTCACCAAGAAATTACATGTAAGCAACAATTTACAGGTAGCCTAATTTTTTTAAAAAATGGTTGTTCACCAATGCATTATATTTTCCAGCTACATGACTGCTTTTGAAAAGAATTCCTTTGGAAATTTCAGCAACTCAAAATGTAAAAATTAAAATATCTATAAAGTTGGTGTTTTTTTTAAAAAAAACTCCTTACAACAATGAATAAGCTTTTAACTAATATGCAAGGTGGTTGAACAATTGGTTAACACCAGGGGATTTAAAACAGGAGATAACAAAACAGGAACAGCATTCTGTATTCTCCTTAATAGGAAAATGCATAAGCACAATACTTGCTTTGTGGTGCTGCTGAAAAGCATGCCCAGCTTGGGAGGACATGCCTCAGTGTCATCCATCCACTGAACGAATGCCTTAGAGCATCATTTCTCAACCATGGCAAATTGAAGATGTGTGGATATCAATTCCCAGAATTGAAAAGATGACTGGGGATTTCTGGGTGTTGAAGTTCACATATCTTCAAGTTGCCAAGGTTGAATAACAGTGGCTTAGTCTCACTCTTTACACCATCTCCTTCAACCTAGGAATTTTAAAAAGGAGCAACCTCTACCATGCTTACAAGTTTGCAACAGCCAACAGAACCCGAGAGCCAATATGGGTTTTATTATACTGCTGTAATTTCCAATCAAAACTCACAATGGGTAGGATTTCAAAAAGCTGCAACAGCAAATCCTATGAAGAAAATTTCTGGCTCTAATTTCTTCTTTTGTAATAAAGAAGACAAAGGATGCACAGCAATCTTTAAAATATTCACAGGAAACACTGAAATATTTAAAGTCATTGCTATTGAGGTGGGTAGCTTCGTTTATTTAAAGAAATAAAATTTCAACAGAAGAATGAAGTTTTGCCAATTCAAGTCTATCCCTTAGGAGTTTGAGGTAGTTCGAGCACATTTAACAGGGAAGACTGAAAATGTCAGCACAACTATTGATATTCCAAGTTAAGTATATGCACGTGTGAGCGCCTTGCTGTTATATTGGGTTAAGACATCAGGCTAGAAATCAGAAAACCACAAGTTCTGGTTCCACCTCAAGCACAAAGCCCTAGGAAACAATGGCAAACCACTTCTAAAATCTTACCAAGAAAACTGCAAGGACTGGTATAGTATAGGCAGCCCCAGTAGTCAAGAACTAGTCTGTGGACCAAAACTATCTTTCGTTCCTTCACTGTTTTAAGGCAGTAATACCTCTCTATACCCAACTAAAAATAATAGGCAGCCAGAAACTCACGTGTCCCTTTAAAAAAAAATATTCGCCCTGGAACCGAGAGTGCTTGAGGCGATTCCGCATCTTTCAGCTTGGGACAGCTTTGCAAGACCTTCCTCCGTATGTTCTTCACTGAATTCTTCTCTTGCGCCTGAAACAAGAAAGAGATCAAAGATAGGATTACTCGAACGTCCCCGACAAAAGCAAGGCGTATGAAATTCCCAGCCAGTCCCCCAATTTTACTCCTCACGGTACAATTGGTGCGTCAGACAAGTTCTGGCTAACAGCAAAAAGTTCAACACTTTCGCTCTGATGGGGAAAAAAGTCTTAAAAAGTCATCACGAGCACCAAGCTAAACCTTCAAACGCTAAGATGGCATCTTGGGAGAAGAGTACCGTGAAAGAACAATGCGGCGGCGGGAGGGGGGCGGGGGAAACGGGGTACTCCTAAATACATTTTGCCTAACCTTAAGGGAAAGCAGACCAGGCTAATTTTAGGGCGTCAAAAAGAAAAAGGGGAGACGAGAAATCGGTGAGGCAAGCTAAGATCTCGCGAACAACGAAGCACGTGGCAGATGGCGGCGGATCGCCGAGCTCCACCGCTCGCTCCTTACCTTTCAGGAGGACTCCCCAAAAAGAACGCCTGGGTTTGCGTCGCGGCCTTATATACGCTAGAGCAGCTTGGTGCGCATGTCTGTCCAAGGCATTTTGGGAAATGTAGTTTTCGAACTTGCTGGTGTACGCTAATACTTCCGTGCTTTCTTTGAGAGGTATCTGGCGTTACGGGAGGAGATAAATTACATTTGAGGATTGAGCACTTTAGTTTTTTTCAAATTTGGTTTGTAGACGCTGAACACAATACTATGTGGTTTAATGAAGCTGAAATACAGCACTGGTGTGAAACGTAGAATGGCAACGGGCAATGAGCCTTTATTCCGATAGCAAACCCGCAAAGACGGCTATATAAACATAAAACATGGCAAATATGTACGGATTTGCTCTGCGTATGCTCTGAGTGGAAGCTCAGCCGCGTTCGCTTATTCAAGAATATTTCTCAAAGTTCAATAGAACCTTTAATAAGGAGCACAGACTTTATGGGATATCGCATTGATATTGTTTTTGCACATTGTTGTTGTTGTTGTTAGCTGCGAAGTCGTGTCTGACCCATCGCGACCCCATTGGCAACGTTCGTGGAGAGAGGTTTTTCCGTGTACCGGACGGGGCGTGGTTTTGTGTGCTGCCTGCATCCTGCAGATGGGGCTTTGCTTATTTGTGCGACCCGGTTGCTGGCATACCGCTGCCCGGTACTGGTCCACGGACCGGGGTTTGGGGACCCCTGTTATAGCCCACCCTAAGTAATAGTAGCAAAACCTTCGCTTTGTAGATCCTGCAAGGAATTGTACAAGGTGTTTAATAATTTAAAAATGGTTGTTCCTTAGGGTTATTGTGCTAGCAATTCTCCTGTGACTGAAAGTAATGAAGCTCTTAATCATGAACTGAAAGCCAGAAGAATCAGTGATGCTGGGTCTTTCCTACCATGTTTTTGTTTCATTGATTTCAGAATGCTTTATAATTGTGAGAGCAGATAATAATGCTATGCTTCCATATATGCAGATTCCAACCAATATAGATTGTGCTATCCTGCCAATATGGGCATTTTCCAGATGTGTTGGATTACAGTGACCCTTAACTGGTGACATGAAAATGTAGCTGAAGTTCTCATATGTAGCAAAGATGCAAAGCAGCTTGAATTTTTTTCATTTTAATTCCATTTATATCCCGCCCTTCTCCAAAGACTCAGGGCGGCTTACAAGCTTAGCAGTAGCCTTCATTCTATGTATATGCCTGCTTATTAGGGCTTTCGCCCCCCCCCCCCAAGCGGCATTATTACAAAGTCATCTTATTGCCACCAATAATCTGGGTCCTCATTTTACCTACCTCGGAAGGATGAAAGGCTGAGTCAACCTTGAGCCTGGTGGGATGCGAAACCTGCACTAATTGCAGGCAGCTGGTGTTACTTAAGGAGGCATTAGCCCACTGCTCCACCAAGGCTACAGATACATTAATCCACTTTGGTAGAGCCAAAGTCTACCCTCATGAATTTGAGCCCAACCTTTTTCACAGGATTGTTTTTGTGGATACATGAACAGCGGAAGGAAAGGAAGGAAGGAAGGAAGGAAGGAAGGAAGGAAGGAAGGAAGGAAGGAAGGAAGGAAGGCAGGCTTAGCATTGATGCATATCAACTAATTCAACCACTACATCCATTTTCCTGGAAAGGGTTTGAGAAAAGCAAAGTAATTACAAATGTGGTATCTGGTCTTTCAACTATGTCTATGAAAAAAAGGATGGCATTGAACAAGGATACACCAACTTATACTACTTAACTTGGATTGCTCCCATTGGTTTCTACCTGAACTGTTTAATACTCCAAGGGGAATGTGCTGTTGTTAGCATGATTTATGGCAGAGCTTCTCTCTTATTACTCTTGTACAAAACAGATCCAACAGATTTTTATTTAGACTTCTTTATAGCAACTCTACTTAGGTTCAACAGATTACATTGTTATTGCAGTTAGTCATAGTTTCCAGCTGAGCCAGTTGTTCCAAATTGACTTCATTTGGAAGGGGCAGGTGATCTGAACAGGAAGGATTTGTCTAGAGATTAAGGGTGTCAAACTGCTGGCCCGTGGGCTGGATGTGTCATGCTGAAACCGTGCCCACTCCATTGCCGGCAATGGAAAAAGTAGTGATACGTCACAAGAAGTCACGTGACATTGCGAATTTGACACCCCTGGTCTAGATAAGTCTATGGGATTTTTTTTCCCTTCAGGGAACATTGCACAGTTCCAGTTTCATTGGGCAGACTGGAGTCATCTTATCATATTTAATTTTTGTCCTGGCTTCAGCCATTGTTTGGCATGCTGCTTCTTGCCCAGCCCCAAAGTTGTGTACCCCTAATCTTAAGTGTTAATTAATGGGCTTCCATTCAGTTCATATTTTGGAAGGAGATTCCAGTTTACCTCTGTAAGAATTATTTTTAAGAAAGTACATATGTATTGTGTGTGTGTGTTTAAGATGAAGTATATATAACTGAGTAAATTGTTTAATGTCTTCACAACCAGTTATGAATTTATGACTCTTATATTTTCATTCATTATATTATTCAAAATCTGCTGCGGTTCTATGAAATTGCCATTTAACAAAAAAACCCTTTTTTAGTATTTACCATTTATTGGACAAACACTACGTTTTACTTACATTCCATGGGGAGAAAAAATTCCAGCGTAAACAATGAACTGAAGCAGTACTTAACTTGCAATGCTATCGTGCTTTACCTGGACCATATGCAAAAACTTTATTGCCCACGTTGCCTGTGGGCAATAAACACAACATCAAAAGCAACACAGTTTATATATAAACATAGGTAATTTTTTTCAGCCCTACATGGAGATGTAATTAAACAGTATAAAGCACTCAGGAAAATCAATCTGCAGCTTTATATGCACTACATTGAGATCATATCCTGTACTGTACTGAGTTGGTGTGCCTTTATATACAGACACACACACACATTTTTTAAAAAACAAAGATTAGCGACCATTTAAGCTTCTGTTGCATTCAGGTTTCCCTCCCTCTTCCCTACCCATCAAAAATATTCTAGAAATCAAAGTGATCAAATAAAGTTTAAAATTCAACTGTCTGAGATTTAGGTGAGATTCACCTTACTGACTTTCTGATAATCAAATGGTAGGCACACCTTTTCCAGTGAAATTATTTTTACAATTTCATTAAGAACAAAAAATTGAACACATACATGGATATGATCTTCCCAAGTTAGTTCATAGGTAAGTGTGTCAGACAATCAAGTTTCTAAACTGTGCTATATTGCTAGGTACAATCAAGAAACTTTTAAATGAAAAATTTATAGTGTCATTCAAAACAATGCAATGAAACTAAAAATTTTATCACTGTTTGAAAAGCAACGGTTATGATTTAGATGCTACAGTGGGTTGTAACAACTGTAGCACTCTAAAACAGTTAGGTTACATTATTAGGAAGCATTTGATTTTCTCTGGTGCTTTCAGGTTTGGGTCCAGTCAAGCCTGTTTAGGCAGTGGTGTCCAGTGTTTGTCCCAAAGTGTTTGAGCTAGCCGGTTTGAGGAGAGGGTCACTTTCCATTTCTTGCTTCACGCATCTGAGGGGGGAAAAACAGTACCTCTTTTAGAAGAGAGCTATATTTTGAATTATGGAAGATTCAGTTCTTCAAACTCATGGTAAGAACCACCTTTTTTCTCAGACAGCAAATTACTGCCATATGTTTGTCCATTTGCTTTAAGTGCACTACCAACAATGCAATTAAGTAACATCCGGTAAGCAAAACCTACTCCAGTGAAGCAATATAATCTACTTCATCCAAAGGGGGACATGAGCTAAAGGACATGAGCAAAACCTTCAGAGAAAAATGAACTACAGAATATTTTGCTGTAATCCAAAGTAAGATGATCACAGCAGTGGCATTGTTTTAATTGATGAGTTGTACACCATGTACATAGCCACCTGTTTTCCAATTAGTTCAGGGCAGCTTCCAATCAAAGTTAAAACATATAAAATTATATTAAAACTATAAACAGATATACATTTCTCACATCCAATCTCCACTATTTGTGACTTTCCACATACCGTAAATACACTAAGGCAAATATTTATACAAAACTCTCCTAAAATAGTAAAAAAAAAATAAACAGCCCAGATTTTGCAGGATTATGGAACATATTTTCACTCACACAGACATTGGTCCATTTCCTGTCCTTGGCATCTCTGTACTTTGTTGGTCCAACTCAGACAGCAATTTTAAGATGTTTAATGCAGCCTGGAATAGGGAAAGTAGCCCATTAAAATCAGATATCTAAGATGAGCAACCCATTACCATATTTGATTAGAATTCTATTAGACAATAATACTAGATTGGCTGGAAATGCAACTAAAAATCGAATTAGCACATCCTTAAGTTTTCCAGATGAAAGATGGGAAAATACATTCTTGCGGACAAATCTATTCTAGTTTAAACTGTCCAATAATAACCTTTCTCCAGAGACACCTTTATTTATTTATTTAATTTAATTTGTATACTGCCCTTCTCCCGAAGGACTTAGAAGCAGGATAAATAAATGCAAGTGTCAACTGTTCTTTTCTTATATAGTATGAAAAACGGAGGTACTGTAGAAGAAGTCTCCTTCTAATAATACTTATGATACTCTTACCATATCATGGCAAGATTCAACATCTTTTCCAATTCCATGACTGATCAGGGGTGGCTGAGAGGAACAATTTATCAGAGACACAAATTCATTCTTGTTGTTTTTGGGGAAATCTTTGTACTCCACCTAAAAAGGAACAATAATTACTTTCAACTGAGTGTCCCTTATCTATTTCCTATGATGAGTGTCCCAACTCTTGACCGGCAGAAATTCAACAATTCAGGCACATTTAAGTATTATCATACTGAAAAATAACCGCAGTTATCTTCTAAGCAAAAACTCATATCCAAATACAGTGGGGAAAAATGGGTGGTGGTGGGACATTTAACTATCCTAGTAAGACATTGTAGGAAGAGATCTGTGTTAGTCTATGGTAGCAAAATAATCAGTATTCACAGAAACAAGAAGCAATGCACACAATTTTAAAAATTAAGAAATCTGGTGAGTTCTCATGCAAAAACCAGTCATACTGAGCTACTTCAATAGGTTTGATCCATGTAAAAAGTGTATTTTAAAAAGCCTTTTTCTTTTTTAAAAACCATTAATAGGACAATATGGAAGTTGTATGAGTTTTATAGCACCCATGATGCTAGATTGCCAGCCACTCTTACAGTTGGGAATCTCAAATAACTGGTAGTGATGTTATTAAGCATCCAGTCCACAAGCTGTTATGATGTGGGTAAAAATATTTTAATCTTTCTACTAAAGGTTTGTATCATTAGGGACATCCTAAGAATGAAATCTTCCCTTGTAAGGTTCTCAAGACTAGCAAGAGTTAATTGAGTAATTAGATTCATGTCAGACTAATTGAGGATATAAATAGAAAATTTCAAGCATCTCTAGAAAAATTCAAGCATCTCTCAACCAACAAATCTCCTTGGAAAGATTTGATGTCGCTGCTACAATAATAATATTAATACAGATGGAGGCTATTCAATTGCAGAGTTGAAAAATGAGTTGGTAGATAGAGCAAAATAAGCAAAATAAAATATAGCAAGATAAAGTAGCACAGGAATAGCCTCCAGTCATATATGCTATAGGCCGAGATTATCCAGAAAACCTTCACACTTAAAAGAGAGGCTGATCTAAACCTTCTTCCAAAATAGTTTGTTGCAGAGTGAGTTGTTCAACTACCAAGCCCAACCCTACAGAGAGATATTGAAATAATCCATTTTTAGTTTACCTGGATTCCCTGAACACCCGAAAGGTAATCCAACTGTTCAGAGGGTCTCGTGAGAGGCCCATGGGGAACATGGCCCAAGGAACTGTTTTTTATAATGGTTTCAGCAGTAGGAGAAGTACCACCATATAACAGCTCTCTTGCAATCATGGCTGTCACTGTAGCCTTGGCAGGATTGGGGGCTGCTCTACTGAACTCTTTGGTGTGATGTCCTTGATTGACTCCTACAGCCTGTGCAACTTCAGGGACCATGGGAAGAATGCCAGCAGGAAGCTGCTGATGGCTGAGATAAGGCATCCTAAACTCATCCTCTTTATTACCTAATAAAGAGACAGAATACAAGAGTGGAGATTTAACAGGCAAATTTACTTACCTGTAAATTGGCAGATCATTGAATACAAAGTCTGAAAAGATGTTGCAAATCAAATCCATTTTTCCCCAAAATAAGAGTGAATAGTTTGGGGCTAATATCATTTTGAAAGTGATTTTCAATGCTGGTCTTCTCAAAAGACTAGAGGCTTACAAAATTAAGGAAAATGCATTTCAGCATACAATGCAAGTGATCTGCCAATTTCCATTTTTTTATCAGAATGGACAGAATTATTATTTATTTATAATGGATTCTCTATTAATTCAATATATTTCTTCTCAAGAAAACAAAACAATTTGGTTTAAAATGAACCTGAATGCAATGTACTGTATCATATTTTAAGTTATACTTTATGACCCACTTGGGGCAGAGAGCAATTTTATAGCTTGTGCATATGTACTGTAGTTTGAAACTGTGGATCACTAACTGGAAAACAGTCAAAGGTATCTGGGAGACTGTCTATTTCTGATTAATATCTACTTAATTATGTGATTTCTGAATTTATGTCATTGAAACATTTATCTTTCCACTGTTGCCAATAATCTGTGTTTCTGTTTGATATTATCTTTTTATTAATTGTGGCAGAGCAAATTTTATGACAAACTATATAAACACACATACAAGTAATTCTATTGTATATTCATCTAATCAGAAGCATCTACTTAATAGCTAATATACTATCTCTTATTTTTCAAAACAGTAACATTTATATTTAACCTCTTTAGATTCATAATGTTTTCAAATGTATAATATTTATAGAATGTATTTGTATTTTGCTTTGAATAGTTTTATATCAGCAATTTACAAGGTATTTATTTCTTGATTTAAATAATTTAAGTCAACTTACTGAATATAATTATTACAGAAGTAAAAAAATAATAAGGTCACTTACTACTAGATGTTTCTTCAGACCCAGGTTCAAAAAAAGTTACTTTCCTTCCATCACCTGGTTTTTTTACTGGCGTCTAACAGAAAATATATTCAGATTTATTATTGTAATGCAGAAGATGAAACTCTAAGTCAAAATAATGAGCTTCTTGCCTTGTTTTAATATGCCTTTACAACCCAGTTCCACAATCAGCGTGGTCATTTCACACTTGCTTTCCCTTTTCTGTGAATGGCTACGAAAGCTATAATTTCAATGTTCTTTTTCAAAAAATAATTTTCTGGATGTATTTAATTTTTCTTTCTTATTAGTCTGATTTTTTTATGGAAAGCACCCATAGTCAGCTGGAGTTGAGTGTTCATTAAATCCAGGTATTACTTCAAAAATAATAATATCCATCAACCTTATCTTACCTTTTCTTCTGTCTTTAGTGCTGGCTTTGGAGGTTGTGGCTGGGGGACTTTAAATCCTAAGAGCTCTAGCATGTTTTCAGCTGCATTGCGTTTGGCTACTTTCTTGTTAGTTCCCATTCCTTCAGCTGTGTGCACGCCAACTTTCACCTAGATATACAGAAAAAAACAAGGTTTTTTTTAAAAAAATTGTTTTGTTTTTGAACTTTTGAGTTAGTTTTCTAACTTCTGTTTCTTTCTAGGTCTGAAAGAGACTGGCTCCAAGTTCTCCAGTTGGCTTGAGTGCTTAAGACAGAACTAGAACTCGAGTTACCTCATTCCCAGTTCAGCTTCTTAATCACTATGCCAACCTGCTTCTGTATCTTTTTATAAAAAACAGAAGCACAGGTGAGCATTAGCAACCTATTTGTGCAAATATAGTCTGACGGAAGAACCATATCAAATGGAAAGATAAATTAGTCCACTCACTGCCTTCTCACTTATTATATCTGCTGCAGCACAAATAACACAGACAAATCCACAACTTGATCTCCCTTAGAAATTTCTTGCAATGCCACAAGTAAGTCTAGATTCTTAAAATCTCTGGCATATAGTACAGTATCAAGAAAACATAGCTTCAAACTCTTTATCCTGTTTTAGCAATGGATTCTGTGTCCCATATTAATCAAACTATTAGGGCTGAAAGAAAGAAGTTAGTCATTTCCGGTCATTTTGCATTTTCAAGACTCAGCAGAGATTTCAAAGGATTTAGTAACAACTGACTGTGAAAAGAAAACCTCTACTCCCTTACAGAAGCCTTGAAAAATATGAAAATCTATGAAGATTAAAAAACTTTTGGAACAGGAGCAGAGAGGAAGGAAGCAAATACGGGTTGAAGAGGTTGGACTAAACCAGCCTGGTGAACTTGAGGAGTTATAATCATGGCATAACAGCACTAAGTTTGGGAAGACTGGGCTAGCCACTCCAAAAGCCATTGTGGGAGAAGAAATAGAGTGGAAAGTACTTGCTGCTTGTAGAACACGTGATATAATAAGCTCAGATGAAAGGAAAAAGAAAGTATTGTGCACCGCTATTCTGTCTAGACAAATAACTTGATTATTAAACGTCTATGGAAGAAAGGCAGGTTATTCCAAAATTGATCAGTTTTATGTAGAACTGCATGGGCATTGAATATAAAATTTCAATCGGAATAATCCTAGCATCCATAACAATTTACTGATGTAGAGTACTGTATCAGCAGCAGCAGTTACAAAAATAGTGATGTTCACTGGAGCATCTGTAAAAACTATCATGAGCTAGTAATAAAAAATTGGTCCAAACATGTAGTTGAAACTGAGGTTAAAATATTCTGTGATTTCTGAATAAAACTGATAGTCTTGGCTCATAACACACCAGATTTAACTATGGTTGAAAAGAAGAAAGTGTGGATATTTGATGTGACAATGTCAGGGGATAGCAGAATAGAACACATAGAACTGGAGATCTGAAAATAAAAGTTGAAAGATTATGGCATAAAGCAACAGTGATTATTAGCACATTGGGTGCCATAAGCAAAAACTATTGGATGGCATGTTGAAAACTTGTCTGTTAACAGAATTTCCATCTGTCAATTACAGAAAGCCACCCAGCTTGGATCCAGATATATAGTATGCCGATACATTACAACAACCTAGTTCTTGGGAAGACCTTGATGCATATGAAAGCAACTAAAAGAACTGGCAGCTATGATTTTACATTGTTGTATATATAATAAAATAATTTATTAAACTTGAACCTCACTTTTAATTAAGGGTGAAACATGCAGGAAACCATGCAAGGACTGGAGATATAACTTTTTGTGCATATATTAGCATGGTTATCTAGTTCCTTATTAATATATAGATGCCAATCATCCATATTTTCTGACGTTTTCTGAAGTATCAGCTGATTCAGAATTCTGACCAACACATCTTTTCTCTGCTTCTTCTGTTAACTTCACTGGTTACAAGTTGAGGCCTGCTGTATTTGGATCCAAAGTGGGTAAGAAGTTCTTCAGATCCTGCATGAACATCTCTACTTGTCAGCACCATCTTAAGGGAACCATGCCCTTTCTTGTGCTTGCATGGTAGTCACATGGGCATAAGAACATATAAGTCTGTGTGAAATAGGATTTGCATAGAACACTGAAAACAGAAATTGTTGAAGCTCTGGATTCAATTTATTAAAGGTTATGTCACTTAAATAAGCATCCAGAGTTTGCGTTATAGTCTTGTAAATATATTGCTTTGGGGAGTTAGATATGAATAAATTGAATAGCAATACTTATATTTTGGAATTCCCTGCAAAGATAAATTAAAGAAATTCTTTTCCCTGAGAAGAAAGAGAAAATGCAGTTTTTACAAACAATTTAATTTTCATTCTCCCAGACTAGTCATATAGCTGAGGCAGTCAGCCACACAAATTGAGTAATAATAATAAATATTCATTTCTAATGGTTTTATTTTTCAATATTTAATTATAATTTTATTGTAAACTACTTTGAGGGGCCTATCACTAAATATGTTAAGGTTACTTTCTTTTATTTATAAGTGATATTACTCTATTCCAATTATTATCAACACCTTCGTGACAACATAGATGCACCCATGCAAATTTCTTGACAACATTATGGATATATTTTGCTATGGTCTTCTTTCAGGATTCTTTAAGACTTAATTTTACCTACTTGGTGTCCCAAGTAGGAATACTAACCAGGCGTGACCTTCCCTAATTCTGAGCCAAGACAAGGGCAGTGGATGCTACCACAGAAAAATTAACTAATATATTAATATTTAATATCATTTATGAATCCAATAATTTTGTTAGAATTAATTTATGCACAAAAAAAGAGTGCCAAACTGTTCAAACCTGCATAACGAACTCCCGACGCCTTGGCAATCCACGCTCTGTGATGAGCATGTACTCTGGCTCTTTCTCTTTCTTTGCTTGTTGTATTTGAGCCAGTCGGCTAATAGGATTCATACCTTGACCATATTCAGGACTCGTCTGTAATTTGGACAGAAAAAGCTGACATCAGCTAACAACTGTCAAGAACAATTGTAACACAGCGCAGTCACATTACACACTCTTAAGGATCATGTGTGTACTTTTTTATTATTGATTTTATAGACCTGGATAATTTGAAAGCGCCAAGCAAATGTACTTATCACATCGTGTTTGTGACAGACTTCTACATAAGACTAAACATGCAGACCAAACAAGAACAAGAAATGCCTACTTAGCAAGCCTTCATTGAAACAGAAATAGAGAACCTGGCTTACAGAGGGTAGCAAGCACACATAGCAATGTAAGTGTTATAGGAGTGACACAATGACGACAGCAGCAGGGAGTTACACTAATCAATAATGCAAGCTGAGGTCCCTTTGCTTCCCCTCTGAAATTTCCTTAGATATTGGTATTTTCCTCTCACCTTGACTATTGTTTTCGTTTTCTTTTTGATTCGTGGCTTCATTTTCTCAACTGTAGGAAGGGGAGGCAGCTTCTTCAACTCCTCTAGGACTGCAATAGCTGCATTCTTTTTTGAAATCTTCTTGCTCTTGCCTTCGCCTTCACCCATGAACTCGCCCACAGATACCTTTGTTACAAAGCTCTTCATATGCGGGGGACCGCTCTCCCGGGTCACCTGTTTCAGAGGTAAAAACTGAGTGAAAGCGTGATAAACACTTATTAAAAATGGTAAAGTACAATGGTTGTAACAAATTTCATTCATATGAGCTAAACAGAAATTTGTCGGGGAAGTATTAAGGGACGATCAATTAGCATTCCTGATAAACAGGACTTAATTGTATTTTAAAAACCTTCCCATTTATTATAGCATCCCTCCAGATTATAAATCTAAACATAGATACATATCTATAAATTTAATTATTGCATGGTTTTTGTCATCGTATTAAGATTGAAATAAAATTAGTCCCTTATGATGTAAATATTGCCGAAATGTTAAGTATTTTGATCAGCATACATTTTTAAGGATTTAAAAAATAAAATAAAACTACGCTTGGGCATGCATTCTTACTAGCATTAAACAAATATCCTTACATTAATTCACAGTGAAGAATCATATGCTGTTGCTAAAGCATACATTTTAATACACTCTTTTATATTTTTATATTTCATGCATACAATATCAGAAATATAGTACATTCATGCCAATATAATCCAACAGTTGTGATCTTTAAATTGTAATGTTCAAGAAGTATCAAACCCAATGGCAGCATTTCGACATCACACTAAAACATAGTTTACTGATGTGCATGAAATAAAAATGAGTCAAAGCTTCCCATCTTTGTTCTCTACTATCTCCACTGCCAGAAGGAGAAATTCAAACTGCTTTCTTTAATGCCTGCTGTGGTTGATCCACAGTAAACTAAACTACTTTGGGGCATTATGTGTCAACACAGCCAATAGATTCAGCAATCATTCATAGACATCCCTTTGCCAAAAGAGATTTCTGACCTTCCCCTTTCACACTTTGACACCCCTCCCATTCACACTGCAGTCCCCCCTGAGCTATTCCTAAGGACTTGGAGACTCTTCTGGAATAATGTGGGACACTTTCTAAGGATTGCAGCAAAAATCAGGAATTCCACATGCAAGTGAAAATTATCTTCAGCTCATCCTTAAATTTTAAATTAAAGCTAATGTATTTGTATATCCTATAATTTAATGAACTTTATTAATATACAATGAGGTATTAGAACAGTATACTTGTGGCATCTTTCATTGTATTCTATTCTATTCTTTATGGAATAATTTAGCTGCTGCCAGCATATTATTTCTTTTAATTTTCATACTTGTGATCTTTTAAGAGGGAAAACAATTTAACTATTGGACCCAGGAAAGAAACATATTCTAATACAGTTTTAAAGGTCAGTCAGATCTGACCCAAATGTATCCCTGTCGAATGTTTTACTGCCTTCAATATGCTAAAATAAAACCGCTTTTAGAGCAATTAACTAAACCTACCTCAAAATTCACAGGCAAGTTCCTTTTAAGTGCAATCTCAAACACTTGGCTTATTTCAGATTTATTGAGATTTTCATCATCTGGTTCTCTCCCATTTATCTAAGAGAAGAACAATTACATTGAAGAGGCACAGCTGTCATACTAGCTCACTAACAACAAGACTACCACACACAGTAGAGGGTTAGTATAGGAATGTTAAGCATGTCTTTAAAGGCAGATTAAATTGAAGGCTCAGGGATGTCTCACTAGGACTACCTAACATGCAAGTGAAGTGCCCAAAAGTTATTGTCTGAAAAATCTGTGAATATTCTGAAAGATGCAGGGATACATACAAGGAAAGGATATTTGATGTATACATGCAACAGCTTGCAGTAAGCATGTAAAAAAAATGGCAAGAAACTTTAGTTTCAGCAGGTATTGCTTGCATTTGTATTGTTTAACAATACAATTTAGCATGTACTATGTAAACAAAGACCAATAAGATTTTTTTCTATACATTTTACTCTTTCCAAGCTACTTTCTGAGGAACCATGCAATTATTGCTCTGTGTCCAAGGGGAGCTCTGAACTTGGATTGTTCTAACATTAGTCCTTTGCCCCTAGCCTACCATTATATTATAAACTAACAGCAGAAGTATGTAGCTTGGGAAAGAACACACTATTATAATAGGCAAGGCATGAACTCCTTTCCTTTTGAAAATTTCCCAACTGTTTATTTTATACTTAAAGGATTAAAAGTAATCCTATTTTGGGGCAAAATCAGTGAGATTTTTGAAACCGGGAAAAATGCAAGTATTTTTTTTCCAATTTTAGCTGATTCTATATTAAGGAAAAAAAGTGTGCAAAAGGTTCGAGTACCCTGCATATCCTGTTTAGTGCATATTTCATTTTTGGAATTACTATCTATGCTATAGCAATAGTATTTAGACTTATATATTGCTTCATAGTGCTTTATGGCACTCTCTGAGTTTACAAGGTCAGCATATTGTCGCCAACAATCTGGGTCCTCATTTCACCAATCTCAGAAAGATGGAAGGCTGAGTATACCCAACACATATTCTTATTTTAAAAATATAAGGAAATGAGGAAAAAAAAACCAGATTCATAGAATGCTGAAATTTGAGCCCAATATAAAGTTTCCAAGAGTGGACATACTTGGCAACAATTTTACAATTAAACATGTTGAAATTCTGACCAAATTGAAGGCAGATAATAATTCTGCACACATCTCAAGAATTTGAACAGATAACCATCTTCAATTTTTTTAAAGTATTACACAAAATGGAACAAATTTATGTTTTTCCTCCAGAGGAAAGGACTTGGACAAAGAGGTTCAAAATTCAACAAGGGAATGTTTGTGTAAATTTCTGGAAGAATTTTCAAATAATACAAGTTATTGGGCAGTGAACAGATTAATTTAGAAATCTGAACATTTCCCTTATTAGTAGCTTAACAAATTTCATTTATCAGCATGAGGCTAAATTAGCTTATTTGTGAGAACACTTACATTTACTCCTTTTCCAAGTTTCAGAGAGATTTTAAAAAAAATTTAAGCAAGTAAAAAACTTACTGTATATGTCATCCTAACTTTAAATGTACAAGCTTTGGTACAGTCCAAGCTGGCAACATTAAATCTCAGTAATATAGTCCAGTGTGCTACATAGTATTTGAAAATATAAATGCAAAGTTAATTCTAAAAAATGGTGGTTTAAATGAATATTCCAATGTGGATTAAAGTGATCAATTTGACTATCTCAGGGTTGAACTGTGGAATTCTTGGTGCTTGTTTTCAGACCTTTTATTACAAAACCAGGTAATAAAATTAGTGCACCTGAGTGTGAAGCTTCTGGCTTGTTTATATATAGAAGATTGCTGTGTCAGTTTTGATGGAAACGCGCTTTTCTCCTTCTAGCTTTTATATTAGAATGGTTTTACCCTCTGAAAGCATTAGAAATATATATATATATATATATATATATATATATATATATATATATATATATATATATATATATATATATATATATATATATATATATATATATATATATATATATATATATATATATATATATATATATATATATATATATATATATATATATATATATATATATATACACACTCCTATATTTTATTTTAAAAGCCATACAGAATTCTTTTTATTCTCAATTCCTGAACAAGTTTTCCACTGCAAGTTAATCACCTGGTATTTAAGCAAATCCATGCATATTTATATGTATTTCAGTAATAATGGCAAATAAGATGCTTCAGAGAATAATCACTTGTTCAAGCAATTCTGAATAAGGGAGATCAGGAGAGAAAGTCAGATTATGAGACAAAGGTAATAGATGTTTTGTATCAGCTATTTTTACGGTGTCCACTTAAAATCGGGCCCAAGCAAGCTTCTGCTCATACTTAAAAAGGACAATAACTTTAAGCCTAATTAAAATCATACATACACAAGCCTGAATACATTGTTCAGGCTACTCATAGCAAGCAGCTATCTGCTACACATGCTCTTCCACTTACAGCAGCAAAACAATATTGCTATGCCATGCAATGGTACACATCACAAGCACAACCTCCTCTCTTTCAAATTAGTTTCATGCAAAATAGCTTCATACAGGGTGAAGGGGATCATCAAGAAAGCCACAGCAAACAGCAATTCTTTAGAATTATACTGCTACAAGGCAATAATGAAGTGGTAGACAAAGAAAAAGCAAGTAGGATTGATGCTATTTAGAAAGTGTCTGTAATACTCATAGCTTTTCATACAGATGATGCTTTGAATACAGAAGTGACAAGCTCCCAGATTTTGCTATTTTGAGTTTAGAGGATTTGATAGCAATGTTAGACAAGCACCCTACCAAAGAACCTGTAGAACTGCTATCAAGTAGCACATTACTAACTATAATGAGTCCCTTGGTACCTTAGCTTAGCCAAAGTTTCTAGAGATCGCAGACCATGAAGCGCACAATATTTTTCATATAGGACAGTACTCATGCATTTGATGAAGTGTACTGTTATCCACAAAACTAATGTAATAATGAATGTTGTTAAACTTCAGGGTGCCACAACATGTTTTAATCTGCTGCAAAAAGACTAATATCTTTCTAAAAACTAGTACTAGGCTAAACAGGCAGCTTCTAAAAGTACACCAAATTAAACAATTATACATTTATCGCCTTTCACAAATGCATGTGGATAGTACCATAATTCAGTTCTGCTGCAAACAGATCACATTTTTTCCCTGTAACCTAAAATATGCAGCTCAAATAAATAATGGAATTTGTGGTGCAGCTTAAGTGTTGATAATTACACAAGGATTCATACCAGACAATTAAAAGAGAGAACCTTATCAATAACTTTGACTAGCATTGCATGAAATAGAATTATTGAATTTTTTGCTACTATGGTACTACTTAAATACACTCCCTGGGAGAAAGTATTTCTCCAATGCATTATGACTTACCAACATACTGTATTTGAATGGGTTTACTAGGCACCTTTTTGCCATCAATGTACTTTAAATTACCCACTGATTAGGATAATTGGTAAGGTACTGGCTACAATGTGGTTCAGTTTTGATAAAGTGCATCATATGCTAGCCACAGTAGTTTATAAACAAAATGTGATTTTATTGAGTGAACTCATCAAACTGCAATTTTCTTGAATAAACTATAAACAAATGTAACTTAACACAATATATAAATCGAGGCACTAAGCTACAAGAAACAGAAAGAGACTGTTTCGACATTGGGCAATGTAAAAGCCTATGAATACTGAAAAACTGATTCATGCTAAAGCCAGCAGTGTTTCCTATCTGGCCAATTTATAATCAATTCTCAAGATTACTCTCCCTGACAAGCCACACACTAGAATGGATTACAGATCCATACTGAATGTACTACTTTGTTTTCTAAGCTGCCTTGGAAGATCACGGAGCCCTAACATGTAGCCTAAAGATATTTTAAGCAAACAAAATTACAGCTTTGTTTACTGTGCCTATAATAAAATAATCTCTACTTGTTAGTTCTACTGGTTATTCTGCAATCAGCTTACATATCTCTCAGATGCTGTAACACCAGATAAGAGATTTATTTTTGATTAGCTAGAAGTACATGACAGATTCACTATAGCTAAACCGGAAAAGCCACCACAGGAACAGGATAAATGTTCCCAAAATAAAGTGCATATATAAGTCTTCAAATATCAATGCCACAGCTTTTGCACAAACTTAAACAGAACAACACTATTATTTTCAATGAACTTCAAAGCATAATCAAAAGCTTTGAATGGACTTGGATAATGCTCCAGACATACTACCTCTGGTTTCTCGGGCAGGGGCTCGTTTTGCAGGATTTTCAGTGCTTTAGCAGCTGCGTCATGCTTAGCAGCCTGTCGTGTTCTACCTTTCCCATGAAACTGCTGACCCCCTATAGAAAGCTCTACTTGATAGAGCCACGGTCCTACAGGAAATGGATAGAAGTACCTAAAAACAGAAAGATTTTACATTTCAGATTTCCAGTCCACATTGAATTTGAATTGAATTTATTAAATTTATATGCCGCCCTTCTCCCTAAGGACTCAGGGCGGCTCACAACAATAAAAAGTTAAAAAACATAAAATACAAAATTTAAAAAAGAATTAAACCATAAATGTAATAAATACATAACAATTAACCCAATAAAACCAAATTTAAAACTATAGTTAGTCCAGGCCTGATTGTTGGAACAACCACGTCTTCAGGTCACGGCGGAAGGACCGAAGGTCAGGGGCCATCCGCAGCTCTGGAGGCAACTCATTCCAGAGGGTCGGCGCGCCCACAGAGAAGGCTCTCCCCCTGGGGGTCGCCAGCCAGCATTGCTTAGCCGACGGAACCCTGAGGAGGCCAACTCTGTGGGAACGAACCGGGCGATGGGAGGTTGACAATGGCAGCAGGTGGTCTCGCAAGTACCCCGGGCCTAAGCCATGTAAGGCTTTAAAGGTAATTACCAGCACCTTGAATCACACCTGGAGGGCAACCGGAAGCCAATGCAGCTCGCGCAGGAGTGGTGTAACATGGGAGTATTGAGAAACTCCCATAAGCACCCGCATGCGGCCGCATTCTGCACCAGCTGAAGCCTCTGGTGCACTTCAAGGGCAGCCCCATGTAGAGAGCATTGCTACTCTGCCAGGAAACAAAGTTTAAGAGCTTACAATAAAAGCCAATACTGAACCAAATGCACAATAGTTGGTCCTTACATATTTGAGTGACAGATTACAGCACACAGTTGTTTTATCAGATTAGCCAAACTGGTTCTCTTCAGGAACAAAAAGGAATGGCAGCTCATAGAATTCCCAGCCAGTTAGGACAAGGGAACTCTAAGAGTTGCCCCTTTGGATTCTTAATTCAACACTGTATAATTACAGAACTGTTTCCATATAAAGCCAGTCACACAAACAAAAACATCGTGAACCCAGCCCAAACATATTTTCTTCATGTCTTTAATACATTCCATCTGATTCTGATGTAGAACCTGTGAATTCAGAAAAACATGGGTGACATCCATATAATTCCTTCAAAACTTGCATGTTAATATTGAATTTAGTGTGCACGTTTGTTTTCTATAGTAGAGAGAGGATGTGTTGCAAGGACCTATTGTACCCACATGCTCCTTCAAGTCACCATAAAGGAAAAATCAACTTCTGAAATTATAATCTGAAAAAACTGTACTGCTTGGCTCCAGAACTCATAATGTGATTAAAAAAGGGAGAAATTATGAAACCAATGGGTGGTAATCATACTAAGACCATATTGCCTAACATTCAGGACTGTAATGTAGCCAACATCTGAGGGATCGCCTTTCCCTGGTTACGGGTCCCATGTATGAAAGGGGGCCATCTGACAGGGCCCAGGAGGGGAGCTTTTTCTACTGCAGGACCCACTCTTTGGAATATTATCCCCATCAGAGTTAGATGGACTCCATCCCTGCTGGCCTTCTGAAAGGCACTAAAGACATGGTTCTGTTAAAGTACCTGGGAATCCATTTTCTTTGTTTACTTACTTGTTTGATTTGCTTGCTGCCCATCTTGCTTCAAGGCAACTCTGGGTGGCATATAGACATTAAACTTACTAATGTAAACTTACTAACATTAAACTTTTCTAATAAATGCCCAGCACCCTCTTGTTAATTTGAATTATTTAAGCTTTATTTTTAATGCTATCATTTTTGCTGGAGCATTTATTCTAGTACATGGTAGAAATACCGAACAGCTTAGGATTTTAAATGTGTTAAGCCAGATTTTAAATGTGTTAAGCTTTGGGCAACAGGGACCAGTTCCGTGAAGAGAAGTTTTTCCATGGACCAGAATGTGCATGGTTTTGTGTGCTGCCTGCATCCCAATGATGGGACTTCGCTTGTTTGTGCGGGCCGGTTGCTGGCATGTCGCGGCCTGGTACTGGTCCACAGACCGGGGGCTGGGGACCCCGGTGTTAAGCAGTTCTCACTGGAGAGAGAGCAAGCCTATTGCCCAGGACAACAGGAGGCAGGCTTCAATGGGATATTATTCTTTTCAGAATACTGCAAAGCAGAAGGCTCTGTTCAACAATGTAACACATGCTTTGCCCACCAAGTACTGTTCATGAATAACAAGGAGAGCAGGTTTTTTTTTGCCCATATTGTGTTATCTTAATATCTTTTGGCTCTCAGACTTTTTTTTTTGCATTTCCTATCCAAAAAGGGGAAAAAAGCTATGTCAGCTCAATCATCAACCTATTATCATATTTATGTTTGGAAAGGTTGCACCATTATTTTGTGAAGGTAATTACAGTGCACTAGCAGTGACTATATTGTATGAATTAGAGTGTATTTCTATAACTTTCCATTAAGTATATATTTAATTAATTAATTAATTCATGCATAAAGCTTGCTGTTTCTGGGAAGACCACTGGAATACAGTCATTTTGAAATGAGATGGGTGGCAAATACATTTTATAGTTAAAAAATTTAAAAAAAATTCTTCAAAAGCAAAACTGTTTTGGGTAATGCAGGATTTCACTACATAAAAGTGCTGAGGCATGACATACCGTGGGGGATAAGCACCGCCTCTCATATTGTAGTTGTAGGTGGACCTCATCTCTGTATAAGGATCTATAGGTTTGTACATAGGTTTCTTTCCCAGTTTCATACAAAGCGCATTCAGCTCCACTGTGGGGGTTACACTATCTAAAACAAAGATACAGCAAGTATTAAAAGTGAAACTCTTTAAAGTTTCATGCAATGCTGAGAACACTTAACCTGGGGAGGGGTTGGGGTAGGGGGAAAAGAAAAAGACTTCTATGCAAAATGACAGAGAGTAACTATATTGCAATTCTTACTGTAAATTTCCTAAGGAGAAGGTATTTTAATTAAAAATTGTTAATGGAAATGATATCTGAAGGCATTCTTTCTACAGCACATAGGTTGCTGGATATTTGCAAACAGTATTCAAATACAAGCATTTAATCAGAAAGTCTTAAGCTGCATGGTCGGGGGGGAAGTACAGCAGATATTGAAAGTTACATATTAGTAAGAAGGTTTGCATTACATATGCTTGATTAAATGAAAATGCTTTCTTCACTTCACTGAGAGTAAACACATACTGTATGCTACCTATAGCTTGCATTCAGCTTTGGCATAATAGCCAACCATTTCTTGTATGCATAGGACGATGTTTGCAAATCAAAATTTCACATAAACCTAAAGAGTAATAAATAGGCTTTTTCCAAGGACATTAGTGTTTTCCGAGGTATGTACTTTTGCTGCAGCCTAGTACATATTTCTGAAAACTCAAATGGAAGTGACACCTGGGAATGAATGAGACTGCAGCAAGAACAGAACATATAAATGAAGTTCTCTGATTAACAAATAAGATTTTAAAACCCACATTAAGAGACTCTCTGGATTATTTTGCCCAGATTAAATACCAATGTTTTATTGTGAAAGAATTGTAGAATTACCAAAAAAAGCAAGCGTTCAAGGCTGAAGTTCTCATTTCAGAGATAAAACCAATAGATCATTAAAAAGCCCACCTATACAACAACTTTACAGCAAAGCATTAACAATATTTATCAAACAATATGAAATATTTTAGGACAAAGGATTAAGAGTAAGGATGAACAGAGGCAGGCTTACATAAAAAAAATGTTCAGTATTCTCAGAATATGTTCTGCTGGATTCTTCAAACAGTAATTTTTCTTATTTTATATCCCCAAAACTGTTTAAAGCAAAACAGGAAAAGAGAAAAAGAGCCAAACATGGAGGGAGACAACTGCAGAGTTAGCTAAAGATAAGATAGGCCATAATGGGCATGTAATTGCAATGAAAGAGGGGGAAAATGGTTTTATCCTAGAGTCAGCGCCCCAAAATCCCAATCATCCCTGTAAATCTAAGGAAGCTTTCAAAAATCAATTGTTAAAGGAATATAAAGGTAGTCCTCACTTAATGACCACAATTGAGACCAGCATCGTTGCTAAATAACACAGTCTTTAAGCCAAACATCAATTGATCAAAATGTGTTTACAATGTCACATTAACTCTGCTTGTTGGAAAACCAGCTGTGAAGTGCACAAACTATGATCATGCGATCATGGGATGCTACAATGATTGTAAATGTTTGCTGGTTGCAAAGCACCTAAATGTTGATCACCTGACCATACAGATGTTATGACAGTCGTAAATGTGAGAAGTAGTCATAAAGTTGCTTTTTCAGTGCTGCTGTAACTGAACAGTTGCTAAACAGTGCAGTAGTTTAGTGAAGTCTACTTGTATATGGTTGTTGTTGGGAAAATAGGAGACAAGGGTATTAGGTATATTTGTCTTACAGAAAAAATGCAGGACGAAATAACAATTTAATTCCTTTAACATGAAACCAAAAAGCCCACCACATCCCTAGAAGAGCTATCTGAATCTTAGCCCAAGTTTCCAAGATCAGCTACTTCATGTACTCAAGGAAAACAAAGACAATTTATGAAAAACAAATTCTGCAGTCTTCTTCTAAATTTGGCATTATAACAAACATAATAGGCAAGGGAAACTATAAATGATCTAATTTTCAGGTTAGGTACATCACTGTTACTTGGTAAAAGAACACATCATGCTATATACCCTTAATGATTCTGGCAACAGTGGGCTAGATTGAAAAGATTTATCAGGTTATTCAATCAAGCAAAATGTTCCTCTTAAAGCTCTTTTATGTTTTTGATATTTGTTGCTTGTGATTCAGATATGCACAGTCACATACGCTGACATGTAAATCTGAATTGGCCTGCAACTCTCAACATGGACTGGATCAAATTAAATAGAGGTCTGGTCATTATTTTTTTTCTAAGAAAGAGTTTCTATCTATTTAAACAGACTTGAAAATTATCAGTGAATCTTAAAAGGTCATGAATGAGTTTGCTACTTTTTTGTTCAGTTCTAAAAGGATATTGCCTTGATTACATTTCAAAATAGGATCAAATAAGATACTGAATCATTCAGTGAAAGAAAGTTATACATTTGAATATTTGCATATTTGCAATTTTATAACTATTTTTATTTACTAGTACTTGCTGTTTAGAAAACCTATGTGGAAAAATATCATTTATATCACTCCAAATGTTCAGTTTTAAAATAAGATATCAGTCAGCATTTTTTTTTAAAAAATATCCCTTTCTTTTAAAGAATAACTTTAAATAACATAAGTGTGCTGCAGCTGCCAAAAACACCAAAACAGTGCCAGGTGGCATTAACAGAGGGATAGAATCAAGATCGCGTGAAGTACTAATACCACTTTACAATGCCTTGGTAAGGCCACACCTGGAATACTGCATCCAGTTTTGGTCATCACGATGTAAAAAAGATGTCGAGACTCTAGAAAGAGTACAGAGAAGAGCAACAAAAATGATTGGGAGACTGGAGGCTAAAACATATAGGGAACGGTTGCTGGAATTGGGTATGTGTAGTTTAATGAAGAGAAGGGTGAGGGGTGATATGATAGCAGTGTTCCAATATCTCAGGGGCTGCCACAAAGAAGAGTCAAGCTATTCTCCAAAGCACCTAAAAGCAGGACAAGAAGCAATGGATGGAAACTAGTCAAGGAGAGAAGCAACCTAGAACTAAGGAGAAACTTCGTGACAGTTAGAACAATTAACCAGTGGAACAACCTGCCTCCAGAAGTGGTGAATGCTCCAACACTGGAAGTTTTTAAGAAGAGACTGGCCAGCCACTTGTCTGAAATGGTATAGGGTTTCCTGCCTGAGCAGGGGGTTGGACTAGATGACCTCCAAGGTCCCTTCCAACTTTATTATTATTATTATTATTATTATTATTATTATTATTATTATTATTATTATTATTATTATTATTATTATTGTGTGATCTACTTATGGAGTTAAATGATAAATAAATCAATGGATAAAGAAGAATTCTCATTAACCGAATTTCACATTTGTAAATGAAAAATCATGTGATCATTTCAAAGTTGAATATTTATATCTGTCAAACGGGCAATTCATTTTCATATGAGTTCAGTTCTACCTAGCAATTACCACACTTTATTTTAATTTGTCATATACATTTATTTACCTGGAAGCTATGTCAGGATGCTTTTCATTGATTATAGCTCAGCTTTCAACACCATTCTGCCGAGCATCCTTATTGAAAAGCTGACTGACTTGAATTTTTCCCCCTTCATCTGCGATTGGATTAAAGACTTTCTAAGGGACCGGCTACAAACAGTGAGGGTCGGGTCTGTTTTATCCACACACCCCTGAAGCTTTGCACAGGCTCACCACAGGGCTGCATGCTTAGCCCCTACCTGTACTCATTGTATACATACGATTGTGTATCATCTGACCCATCTACTGCGATAATTAAGTTCGCAGATGATACCACCATGGTGGGTCTTATTACAGGTGGAGATGAAACAGCGTACAGGGGGGAGGTACAAAAACTATCCTCATGGTGTCTAGCAAACAACTTGCACCTGAACATCGGCAAGACAAAGGAGATGGTGCTAGACTTCCAGAAGGAGAGGAACCTGCCCCACTTTACATCGGGGGGGGGGGGCTGTGTGGAGAGAGTTTCCTCCTTTAAATTCCTGGAAGTCTACCTCTATGAAGATCTTACCTGGAAAGTCAATACAACCCAGGTGGCCAGAAAGGCCCAACAGAGACTCCACTTCCTCAGGATCTTGCGGAAGAACAGGGTAGAACAATGGCTAATGACCTTCTTTTACCGGTCTACTATAGAGAGCGTCCTCTCGCATTGTATTGTGGTTTGGTATGCTGGCCTGACAGCCGCGGATAGGAAACAATTACAGAGGGTGGTGAGCACAGCACAAAACATCGTGGGCTGTCCCCTGACACCACTGGATGACATCGCCAGGGCTCACTGCCTTGAAAGAGTGAGGAAAATTCTCAGGGATGACTCATACCCTGGTAGAACAGCTTCTATCCATGAGTTGTCAGGCTCTTGAATGGGAAATAACTTTAGGCTGGTGTGTTGTGCAATTAGTTCACATGGTGTAACAAGATGGTGGGTTTGTTGTCACTGTGAGTTGTGGGGGGACACGAAGGGAGGCTCAGCCAATCTCAATGTATACATGATTGTACTTTGACAATAAAGGTTCATTCATTCTCGTACATCATTTAAGCCAAGTCATACTAAAATGCTAAATAAATAAATGGCAAGAATACTAGCTATATAATTTATATATCACTGAAATTTCTACCTTTCTTATGGCAGCAGCTCATACTGTACCTGGATTCTTTCCTTCATTGCGAGATGGGCGAGCTGTAGGTTTAGGAAATCTTGTCCCTTCCAAAGCTTTGGCAGCAGCTGCATGTTGAGCTTTCTTAATACTAGTTCCTTCAGCTTCCCAATGCTGGTCCCCAAGAGTCAGCTGCACTGTAAACACCTGTAAATGAGAAGTAAGCTTTAAAATCTCACTGCCTGAACACATAGTGTTCAAATATAAAAGCTAAAGGTTGTATCATCCATATATTAGTATAACACACTGACTATTTAAGTCTAAAGCTTAGGATTGCTGTATAGGATATGTATAAATTATTTAGCAAAACAAACTACTAGAGCAGTAGTTACTACAACATGTAATATTGGTGTTCTGATTCATTCACACTTTATTTCTATTTCATTACTAGAATTTCATATGAGGCCAAAGCATAATTGTTTACTCTAAGGTGGCTGGTTTTGAGAAAAGTCTATATCCACATTGTTCATTGAGCTGTATCAATGAAGAAGCTGTTTTTCTTTTTAAAAAGGTTAAAAGTTTATAAATAGGAATAACACAAGTACAAAAAAAACTAGAAAAACAAGGTACACCATGAAATAAAGGTGGATAAACAAATCTGAAATATAAAAATAACATATTTCAGTGCAACATTCATGTATAGTATTATAAAATATTTTATAACCATTTTCTAAATAAAGTCTATATGTCTATGTTAAATTTTAAGCTAAAAACACTTGGTTAATGCAGTAGATATAATTCAAAAGGAAGAAAACCTATGGTTATCTAAGCATGCGATACTAGGTGGTTTTGAAAAAAGAGATAGAAAATTACAACAGTAATTAATTCTACTACATGTCCAATTTAATTTTTCAAATCATTCCATAACAATGTATTACCATGTTCCTCCCAAAATAAGATCGGGTCTTATATTATTTTTTGCTCCAAAAGAGACATTATGTCTTATTTTCAGGTTCAGTCTTATTTTGGGGAAAATACAATATTAAATGCATCCGTCTGGCTATTTCAACTGGGACTTATTTTTGGGGTGGGGCTTATATTACTAGCATCCTGAAAAATCATGCTAGGGCTTATTTTCCGGTTGGGTCTTATTTTCAAGGAAACATGGTACCTAGAAACCATTCTTGGATTACAATTTTACACATGAAATTGTGCCAATACAAAATCGGAGCTTTCTTACAGAGTTTTATTTTAATTTGATTTATAATTTCCAGTATTGACTTAATATATTAGAGTGGGATGTGTTTAAAAACTAAACTGGTCTTGTAATAGTATTATTTATTGTTGTGATTTTCTATCACTTTTTTTTAAAAAAAATCCCTAGGATCTCACACTAATATAGCTATACCACAGACTATATGTAAACTTTCTTTATGTCTTTTTCATGTACACACATAAACCCTCTTTGTTCAAGGGATCACCATTTTGCTAAATACATAACCATCATACAAACAATTTTACCTTCGAGTGAGCTGGACCCTGTTCACTCAAAAGCTTATATTCAGGCTGAATCTTGTTGAAACGGGCTAACTCATTCACAAGACACATGGGTGTTTTCTCTTTGGGGTTTGCCATGTTAGAAGAAACTGAAAAGTAGGATAAATTGTTACCTCAGTTTGTAATAATCCCTTCAATAAAACTGAAAACTGTTTGGCCTCTTAGTGATATCATATAAACTTAAGAAAATGAAATGTGATATATATTGCATGAGCCTTCAGTTATTATAACATACTTTTATACAACATGCCAATTGCATTTGACTTCTTAAAAGTTAATGGATTCACTCTAGACAATTTAGATGTCGAGACAGAATTAAGCTTGAAAGCAATATTTAAGTTCAGTGAATATTGCTATTACAAATTCTGGCAACCGAATTACAACTAATTTGTTTGGAAAGAAAATAAGCTGCACATCTAAGCCTTGATTAGTAGCTGTGTAATTTATATTTGATTGAAACATTATTACAATGTCATATTCATAATAGTAAACTCTGCTCTTAGAGCTGCTCTCACCCCAAGAATTCATTTGTCTTTACTATTATCTGCATTATTTCTTAATACTTTAAAAAGAAATCACAAAAATTTCAGTTCTCATCTTTCAGTCTTTCCCAATACTCCCTTTAAAAAGACAACTTTTTGAGTGCTTCACTCCAGGTAGAGCATTACTATTTTGTCACCTAATTTCATCCCTATTAGGAAATGATGATGATAATAATAATAATAATAATAATAATAATAATAATAATAATAATAATAATAATAATAATAATAATAGACCTTGGAGATCATCTAGTCCAACCCCTGTACCATTTCAGACAAATGCTGTCCAGTCTCTTCTTAAAAATTTCCAGTGTTGGAACATTCACAGCTTCTGGAAGCAGGTTGTTCCATTGATTAATTGTTCTAATTTATGCCAAGGCATAAATTTCAGAAAATAACAAGGTGATCCAAGTCACAAATGCACGATGTCTTTGTCCTCCAGTCTACAGTATTCTGAGATTAGAATCATATAACAGGAAACAGCTTAAAGGCTTCCTGATTTGCAGCTCTAATTGCAAGACTGGATTTTATCAAGGTTTTATCTCTTGCCTTTTAAAATTAACAGAGTTGGGAACAATAAAACTAGGATTTATTAATTGTATTAAACTTTATCAAATAGACTACACAGAATCAATAATGTTAATTGTATGCAGTACCACTCTCATAGCTAGTGCGTACAATATTCAAATTTAACACATAATGGATACATTCAGCTATTTCTAAGCATGACTTTCAATTTTAATTTGGATGGGTTCCTCATAGTGACAAATGACCATTTATATCAGCCTAAATTACAAAATGTTAAACCCTTGTTTATTAAACACAATTGTCTGGATTTGCACAAGGGATTAAAGCTATGGTTTACAAACTATGTTGGCCAGGTTCACACACTGTACCAAGCTGAAATTAAAATGATTACATTCCTGCTTAGTGTAGCTAAACATTTGATTAAAATTTGAAAATGATTAATACAATGTAACTACATCTCTTAATATTTTCAGTCTAAATCATGATTTAGAACAGACAGGTCAAACTCGCGACGTCATGTGATGTCGCGCAATGTATCGGGATGTTTTTGCCACTGCTGGCAATGGGGTGGGTGTGGCTTCCATGTGACGCATCCGGCCTGCGGGCCGGCAGTTTGACACCTCTGATTTAGAAGGTAGAGCCTTTATTGTGACTGATTAAAGACAGCTGCAGGAATAAGTTAGCAATACATCTGGTCTTTTCCTTTCTCTTAAATCAAGCAGTTGAAGTCTGAGCAATAGAACAGGTTGGGGTAGGAGAAAATTATTCAGATTTCTAGATTTACTAATCTGCCCTTAGAAGCTGTGTTCGAGTTTAATGCTTAATGAAAACATTAAAGAAAAGAAAACAAACACCTAAAATAATTTGTCAGTTGCTAATAGAACCAACATGTGGATCAAAAATCTAATTCCCCGAAACAAGTATTCTTGCATATTTTACATACTAGACCAGAATACACTGCACCAAAAAAAACCCACTCACTGATAAATGGTGAAAATAGAAAACATTTATAAAGTGAAATTAGAAAAATGTTTAACGTTTCTTTTGCAAACACTTGCTGTTTTCATACATTTCAATTACATGCAACACTTATAAGAATTTCATTTATTTAAAAATAGTCCATGAAAAGCATAACTTAAATTCAATGTTTTAAACTAAAGATTAATGTCAAAACATATCAAAAGATATCAAATATATTTTAAAGCTTACCTGCAGCAACACTAGTAGATGTAACAGATGCAGAGGGTAAAGCAGAATTTTGAATAGGTCTACCCGCATTTTCAGAGGGCAAAGAACTAGTGGGAGAAGGAATACTCAAAGGCTGTGCGAGAGATTGGTTCTTGTTTAGTATTTGGCTACTAGAAAGAGTAGCAGATGGATTCTGTATTTGAACTTGAGACATATTTATTTCCATCCAAACCTAATCAGTGCAGGTAAACTTGGCCTTGAATGCAGTTTTTTTTCTGTATAAGTGCTTGAATTTGTACCTTTAAAAAGAAAAAAAATATGCCAGTCAGATGCTTTTTCTTATTTTCTGATTAAATATACAGTTGAGAGGGCTGCCAACATAATAACAGAATTAATATGTTTTGGTTACAAGAAGCAACAAACCTATAGTTTTTAGCTAACCATTCTTGCTGGATAAATCAATAAATCAATTTACAGCTAGGCATCAAAACACATAAAAGAAGAGTAATAAAAATATATTAATGAGTTCTTAGAAGTAGTAGTTAAAATCTTTCAGTAGGCAAACTTTATAACCAATGATGCAATTTACTCCAGAAACACTGGATACTACTCACTTTAAGTGAGTCAGGTTTAACATACTGGGATATGTGAAATGTATAATCGTATTTTTTTTTAATCCCATTTATATCCCGCCCTTCTCCGAAGACTCAGGGCGGCTTACAATTTAAGCACAAACCAATGTGCTTAGCAATAGCCTTCATTCTATGTATATGCCTGCTTATTAGGGCTTTTGGGGCCCCCCAAGCGGCATTATTACAAAGTCAGCTTAATTGCCCCCAACAATCTGGGTCCTCATTTTACCTACCTCGGAAGGATGGAAGGCTGAGTCAACCTTGAGCCTGGTGGGACGCGAACCTGCACTCATTGCAGGCAGCTGGTGTTACTTAAGGAGGCATTAGCCCACTGCGCCACCAAGGCTCAGCGTGGAAACCTCTCCCTTTCCCCTCAGCATGGCTGGCTCGGGAATTCTGGGAGTTGAGGTCCACGAGTCATGGGAGAGCAAAGGTTGCCGACCCCTGGGTTAGGGAGTGATAGAGGAGTTCATTTGAAAATCAAGATTTTGGTTTTTTTTTCCGGGAGCCTTTTGGCCCCGAGTAACTCTTCCAATTTCCAGTGTCACAAATAAACATTTCTAATATTTATTATAGTTGGGTTTATTTACTTCAAAAAAAGAGTATTTTAATAGAAAAGTTTCTATATTTCTTCAAAACTATAAAGCTGACCCATTTTCAGCTTTAGGAAATATAAATACTGCTGAAACATTGGGTGCTAATAGCATTTATTTATTTCCAAGTACTCTGCAGGCTGTCACAACTGATGCCAAATTTAGAATGAATGTGTCAAACAAAGTAATTTGCAAGCTATCTCTATTTCTCATTTAATTTTCTTGTTTTTATTTGTGTATCATTTGTGCTGTAACAAATTAAAGTTATACAGTAGCAAAAATAAAGACAAATAACAACAAGTATGCCAAGTTAAAAAAATAAATAAATCACAAGCACAGCATGTATTTTCTTACAGTTCTAGGTGTCACTATGGATACATTTCTCTTGACATCTGGCTGTAAACCAGGCAAAATTATTAAAGTCTTTACTATTTTTTCTTTGGACAAACAACAGAAAAAATATTTTGTAATGACTGAACTAGTCAGTTTTTCTATAAAAGAGAGTAGCACAAATTGTGAGTAAAATCGTCTGCTGCATTTATTACAAACAGGCAGAAAGAGTTGTTATATGGAATGGTTTAAAATCTTCCTTAAAAAATACAGGCATCTTCGTTTAGTAATTGTTCAAAGTTATGACAGAGCTGAAAAAATAATTTTATGATCAGTCCTCACACTTATGACCACTGCAGCATTCACCAAAGCCATGTGATTGAGATTTGGGTGCTTTGCAACTGGCAGATGTTTACCACTGTTGCAGCATCTTGCATTTATATACCATTCAGGCACTACATACATGGCTTCCGACAAGCTGAGTCAATGGTGAAGCCATCAATAAAATCACAAGTTGCAGTCACATCTCTTTAACCATGAAGATTTGCTTAACAACCATATGATGTCTTGTTTAACTACTGTGACACTTAATGATGGATTTTTGCTGATCCCAATTGTAGTTGTTAAGCAAAGACTACCTGTATTGTTGCTACTATAATAGAATGCGTGAATGACCTTGGGTAAAGAAGGGAAGAGATGCTTCCCAGGAAACAATCAGACAATAGAGGTAGCGGCTTAAAGGTCACACACACACACACACACACACACACACACACACAGAGGGGGGAGGGGGAGAGAGAGAGACCTTCAGGAAGGATCTGCCTAATGGATCAAATAGGTAAAAGTAGTGGGGTGAAATGTGTGCCTTCAATCCTGCAAGTTTCTGTTAATGTAGTCTTATAATAAGGTAGAGTTCATCTAGTCATGCTTCCTGTCTAGTGTACTTGTGAGGGCTAACAGCCACCTCCAAAGAGTTTAGAGAGAAAAAAAAGCCAATAAAAATAAGAATTCATCATAAATAATGGGTTTTTTTTAAAAAAAAAAGTCACCAAAGCAGGATTAGACACATTTCCTATAATTCAACAACATTCCTTTACCTTTGCTTTGACTACTAAAACTGGCCTCCAAGTGCAGAAATATATTCTGAAATGGCTCATGTGAATATCTGATGCTTTATAGCTCTACTTTAAACTGCACATCTCCCCATTATATACATTAAAAATGCCACATATATGACAAATACATTGATGATCCTCAACTTATGACTATTCATTTTACCACTATTCAAAGTTATGATGGTGCTGAAAAAAAGTGACTTGCAACAGGTTCTTGCACTAATGTCCATTGCAGTCTCCCCGTAGTCACGTGATCCAAATTCAGATGCTTGGCAACTGGCATGTATTAAGAATGGTTGCATATTCCTGGGGACACATGATCACCCTCTGCAACCTTCCTGGGGGTTCAGAGAAGCAAAGTCAATGGTGAAGCTGGATCCACTTAACAACTGTGATTTGCTTAACGACTGTGATTTGTTTAATGATCATGGCAAAAAAGGACATAAAATTAGGCACAACTAGCTAGTCCAAAATAGGATGGCTTGTCTATTAATTTGGATAATAAATCTGTTTACAATTCACCTATGGTTTGGTTGCTACATTTGCTAACAGTCTGTTCCAGGTTCAATTTAAAGAGGTGGACACCACCTTTAAAGACCTATGTGGACTAAGATAACCTGCCTATATAGATTCAGTTTGCACCCATAAAAATGCCCCCAATCTCCTGGCTTTTAAGACTACGTTAAAACTGTATTTCATTGAGTGCGGATGAGAGTGGAGGATACTAGGGTAACCCTAGTCTTAATTAGCTTAGACTTATTAATGACTGTTCCTCATTCATTTTATGCAATGTAAACTGCCCCAAATCTTTATTGGTCAATAAATAATCTATAAATACTTGAAATATTCAGAATATTCCACCACACAGGCAGCATAAACAGATAGAAATAGAGACTAACTTAGATGATTTATATTATATTGTAAAGCCCTACAAATTAACTTGTATTACACAGAACATTTTAGAACTGTCCTGATAGTCAGGAGAGGGAAGAAGGTGGTTAGTTTCTGGTGTGCCACATACAAGGGCAATTCGGGGAAAAACTCCATTTGGTTATCAATGACAGATATTAATCTGTTATCAATCACAAATACATAACTTTTATTATACACATTAGAAAACTACATTACATTATTTTTTGACATACCATATTTTCCGGCGTATAAGACGACTTTTTAACCCATGAAAATCTTCTCAAAAGTCGGGGGTCGACTTATACGCCCAGTCATCTTATACGCCGGAAAATACGGGTACATAAATCAATCGAGCGCCCCCGTTCTTGCAAAGCAACTTCAAGCCTCCTTAGTCCAGTCCCCCCTCCAATGTGACCCTTCCTTCCCACCCCCAAGAGCCTCTAAGCCCCTTCCCCTTGCAAATGCCAGACCCCAGGAGTGGCAGGAAGCCCCTCCCCCTCGCCCAAGCGGCATCTGAGCATAAGCAGAGCACGCCCTGCTACCCACTATGTCTCCCGGCAGCCCGGACAGCGGTACTTGACAGCCTGGCGCCCCTCTCGCCCGCAGACCACGCAGTAGCCGTCACCAGCCGGCCTCGGCATGGCCACCCCAAGCCCGGCTCTCCAGCGTGTCTTCCAGGCCCGCCTGGCCGACCGCCTCCCGGGCGGGGCTTGGCTCCAGACGCGGCGGCTGCTCCGTCTGCAAATGCGCTCTCAAAGCCGGATTGTGCTTGGCTGTGCAAGCTGCCGAAAGGCAGGGACTCGGAGTTCCTGCGGTGGTTGCGGCTTCTGGCATGCTGTTTGCAGAGTCTGGCCTGGAAGAGCGCGTCGTGTGAACGCAGCTCTTGTGTGTATTCCAAAGGGTGGGTGGAAGGAAAAGCCCCTTTGGGCTTCAAAAGGGCGGCTTTGCACCATCTGCATCAGACAGGGGTGAATCGGGCTTGTGTTGCAGCCGGATTTAGCCAGAGGATAAAACATACAAAGAACAGTTGCTGGAATTGGGTATGTCTAGTCAAGGGGTAGGCAACCTTGGTTCTTTTATGGATTGTGGACTTCAACTCCCAGAATTCCTGAGCCAGGCAGGAATTCTGGGAGTTGAAGTCCACATAGCCGTGTTCCAATATCTCAGGGGCTGCCCCAAAGAAGAGGGAGTCAAGCTATTCTCCAAAGCACCACAAGGCTGGACAAGAAGCAACGGATGGAAACTAACCAAAGAGAGAAGCAACCTGGAACTAAGGAGAAACTTCCTGAGAGTGAGGAAAATTAACCAGTGGAACAACCTGCCTCCAGAAGTGGTGAATGCTCCAGCACTGGAAGTTTTTAAGAAGAAACTGGACAGTCATTTATCTGAAATGGTATAGGGTTTCCGGCGTATAAGACGACTTTTTAACCCATGAAAATCTTCTCAAAAGTCGGGGGTTGTCTTATAGGCCCAGTTGTCTTATACGCCGGAAAATACAGTAATCACCATTCAAATTGAGGCACTTGTCATAATGTCTTACAAGGTTTGAAATTCCTTAGTAGTAGCTGCTCGGTGCCAAATCTGGGCTGGGCTGGTGTGTGTGTGTGTGTGTGTGTGTGTGTGTGTGAGAGAGAGAGAGAGAGAGAGAGAGAGAGAGAGAGAGAGAGAGAGAGAGAGAGAGAGAGAGAGAGAGAGAGAGAGAGAGAGAGAGAGAGGAGAGAGGGAGAGAGAGAGAGGGAGAGAGAGAGGGAGAGAGAGAGAGAGATCAAAAACATCCCAATGGAACTGCTTCAAATGTTCTTGGGTGCTTTCAGCAGTGTGCAGGCAAGCATTATCATGAACCAACATCACACCAGAAGTCAGCATGCCCCGACACTTGTTATGGATGGCTCATCTGAATTTTCGTAACGTTTCACAGTAGACTTCTGAATTGATGGTCGAACCATGCTCCATGAACTTCACTAGCAGGCTCCTTTGGCATCTTCACATTTGGTGGGATTTTCTATGGCACCACTTGGTTGGTTCATGATAATGCTCGCCAGCACACCGCAAGACGCACCCAAGAACTTTTGAAGCAGTTCCGTTGGGATGTTTTTTATCATTCCCCCATAGCCCAGATTTGCCAAGTGACTACTACTAATTTCAAACCTTGTAAGATGTTATGACAAGTACCTCAATTTGAATGGCGATTATGTCAAAAAGTAATGTAATATAGTTTTTAATGTGTATAATAAAAGTTCTGTATCTGTGAATGTCTGTCATTGATAACCAAACAGAGATTTATTTCTGAATTGCCCTTGTATGTATGCAGCACACCAGAAACTGACTCTTTCTCATCTTCTCCTGTCTTCCAGGTGCAGAAAGGTTTGTTTATAGTGGCAAAACTATAGTAATGTCTGTACTATATAGTTTGGGAGGAAAAATATTATTAATTACATAAAGATGTGATAGTAGACTAGGGAGATCACTTTTAAAAACTGACAAAACAACATCACAAGTAACTCTTCCTTGATTTCCATCATAAATCTCCACATTGAGCCAATTTCTGACTTACAGAAAGAAAGAAATGACCAAGTAGTATTTCATTCATACTTTTTGTAGCAAGGATACAGCCCATTGCTTGCAGCTCTCTCCAGGAACCATGAAAGTAGAGACTTTGTATTTTCCATTTTAATTGAAATAAATCTACAAATAGTAAGTGTTCATGCGTAAGAGAGAGCAAAGTTGTCATGAAATACCACCTCAATTTATAGCTGCTTTTTATAAACTGAATTACACTAGTTGAATTTTCTATAAAATGAATACACACGTGCAATACTCTATTATGTCCTTTTCAGAAAATGTATATGCATTCCATTATCTCGACGCTACTTGATGTTTTTTATCAGACAATCTGTTTAGAATGACTCACTGGCACATTAGAAGCACTGAGTCACCTGAATATACCAAAATATAAAAACAGATTTTCTGCTGAAGGCTCACATCAATTTCACTATTCAAAGATCACTGTCAAAAATATATTCTTAAAATGTATCTTTATTCTTGCTTTTATATTTGACCTTCCCATATAATTTTTTTTTAAAAAAAAACATTTCATACAGATTTTGTCTGGCATTTCAATGGTCTATGAATAAGTGTTATGGAACTCCTTCAATTAACATTGATTTATGCATTAAATGAAAGTACTGTGACTGGAAGCAAAATTAGTGCTTAGATTTCAAAAACGAAATAGAATTGTGATCCCCCCATAGCTATTCTCAAGCACTATTGCCATAAAAAGTAGAAAGTCTAAGATTCAAAATGCTACTAAGCTGTCAAGAATGTGAAAAGCAAAAAACTGAGAGAAGAGATAATGAGTACATAAATGCAGTGGTGCTTGGAAGTTTGTGAATCATTTTAAACTGTCAATGTATCTGCATAAGTATTACTTAAAACATGATCTATTCTCCACACAAGTCCTAAAACTAGATAAAGAGAACTCAAGTTATACAAAATGTTATACTTGTTCATTGATTTATTGAGGAAAATGATCTAAAGCTACATATTTGAAATGGCAAATGAATATGAATCTCTAGGATTATCAGTTTTGAAATTAGTGTCAGTGGTTTCAAAAAATCAGATGTGAGTGTGTGGGGATCCAGTCTTATTTAGAGAATAGCATTCTGGTATTCACTATCAAAGTCCATTTTTCACCACTCAGATATGTATGGCTTGAACAAAGGAGGTGTCTGAAGAAAAAGAGATGCTTGTCAAGCTGGAAAGTGTTACAAAACTACTGTATTTCCAAAGAATTTGGACTCCACCAGTTCAAAGCAAGCAAAAGTCAAGCACATCATGTACAAATGAAGGCAATTTAATGCCATTTTGACTTTCCTTAGGAGTGATCAACCAACCAAGATCACACCAAGAGCAAGGTATGTAATACTCCAGGAGGTCACATAGAACTCCAGGGTAGTATGTAAGGAATTAAACTCTTGTATCTGCAAATGTCAAGTGTTTATGACAGCACCATTAGGAAAACACTGAACAATGGCAGTATTCATTTATCGCCCATCTCATCGCAAAGCAACTCAAAGAGAGTTGGAAAGAGAAAGCACAAAACCAGCAAATATGTTTTTGACTCACTGTTTAACTAACCTCTCCTTACAGACAGTCATCAATTTATAACTGGTCATTTAATGACCTTCCAAACTTACAGTGGACTAAAAAAAAGTTACTTACAACCCATCATTGAAATTATGACTGCTGCAGTACTGTGTTTTCTGACATTTTTGCTGTTTTCCAGCAAAAAAACACCCACATGGACTCAAACCTATGACTATGTGATTTGTTTAACAACCACGTTCACCTAGCCACCATGTGATTTGCTTCACAAACATGGTACTCAATTAATGACACCATAAAAATTGAGTCCCGTGACATGGTAAGTTAACTTAGAAGCACAATGTACGACCAAAATTCAAGACTCAACTGTGGTCATAATTCAAAGACTACCTGTATCTATATCTAGGACTTGCAATATGTAGAGAACAGTTTATGTCACATTTATACAGAAACATTGGACATGCATAGTTCACAAACCTTTAAGCAGCACTGTAATATACAAAGTAGAGCAGCCTGTATAAAGAAATCTAGAAACAAGATTTGCCTAGTGTTTTTTAAAAAAGGATAGAGTGATAAATAGGGAATCGTGTGTCACCGGGGGCTATGCAGACAGGAAATCAGTTTCGTAACTGAGCAAGCAAACTAAATTGTGGCACTGTTCACCAGTATTTAATTATTAGAACTGGCAAGGATTTAATAGGAAAAATTAGTAGATTATACGCCAAATACAAGTTTCCCATACCTTTTGGTGTTCCTGGGACAGTTTACTTTGGGTGTTAGTTCCAAGGAAAATATTTATATGATGGAAATTGCCTATAACAAAAGGAAAAGGACAGTTACAAATATGCTCTGTATGTTTTTCATACCATTTTATTTATTTAGTATATGGCATTTTTCTTTATAGTAATTTTGCACAGTATTTACATTACCTTATTCATCAATATTACCTGGAACAATGAAAAAAGGTACAATTTAATAAAATATTAATATTTTTCAGGATTTTATCTGAAATAAGCCATTATACTTCCAAAGACATATTCAATTATACCATATTTAACAATATCTGATGCCAGTTCTTTAGGATTAAGAAGCTATTTAAAAAGAAGAGAACACATTGTTTTGTTTTTATAATGCAAAAATATCCCATGCAAATGTACTTAATTTGATTTTGATTTTGGCAGCTTTGCCTTATCAACTATATCTTCTTAATATTATCTATAAAATTCATTTTCAATCCTGCATAAGTCAGCATTTAGACACACAATGATCTCTAAAGTTCAAAAATTCTTGGAAAGAGGAAAGACTTTGCCTTTTTGTCTGATGAGCTTAAGAAGCGACAAGTCCAGTTCAGATGGGAAATTCCTATTGGAATTGTGGTAAATTATGCAGGGACCAGATACAGACTGGATACAATCTTAAAAGCAAAAGATTTCTACACTAAGGTCCTGAAAGCAGGTTTACCACCATCTCCCCGAATTAAGAGAACAGAAGCTAGACAAGATGATAAACAATTGAGTGAAGGGGCAATGTTACTGCCCCCTGAGGAGATCCAGAAACCGGAGGCCATAGAGCAGAATTTGATATTAAAGGAAGATCCAAAAAAACAGAGGATGACAAGAGCTGCACATAAGCGTATGGAAAAGGAACAAAAACAGAAGTCTGCAACTGGTTCAGCTACGCAAGATGCGACTGTTTTAGAGCCCGTGGGAGGAGCACGTCCTAAGAGAGCAACAGCTGATCTTCAGGCCATGTTCCAAAGGCTCATGGTCACCAGAGATGGTGAAGTTCCTGACATGGAATGTTAACGGGCTAAATTCACCACAGAAAAGAAAGAAAGTATTTTTTTATTTGAAACAACATAAAAATGTCATTGTTTGTTTACAAGAGACACATATTGCATTAAGAGATCAAAAATATTTGACTAATTCCCGATTGGGAACATATTTTGCATCTTCTGCTCCGGACAAGAAGGCTGGAGTGGTTATTTACTTAAGAAAAGACTTTTCGGCAAGATTGATTGAATCAGATAAGCAAGGGAGATATGTTAGTATTGAATTAACATTACAAGGAAAGAAAGTTCTTCTTATTGGATTATATGCTCCAAATCAACAACAGCAAAAAATTTTCAAATTCTTACACCAAAGGCTAATTGAACTGGATTACAAATCTGTTATTATGATGGGGGATTGGAATGGGGTTTTGGTGCCATCTGAAGACAAGAAGGGGTCTTCTAAAACCCTTTGTAACTCAAAATTGCCTAAAGCCTTTTTTGATTTGAAGGAAGATCTGGAATTAAGAGATGTATGGCGGGAAAGGAATATGAGAGACAGGGATTTTACTTTTTTTCCGGATAGACACAAATCTTTTTCCAGGATTGACTTCATTTTGATTACTACTGACCTTTCCTCCTCGGTTAAGAATGTTAAGATTTTCCCTAGGACAATGTCTGACCATAGTCCTGTTTGGCTGGAGCTCTTTACTGAAGACACTAGTAGGAGATCCTGGAGGCTGAATGAGAACTTATTTACAAATGACTTGTTCTTGCAGAAATGTAGAGAACATATGAAAGAATTTTTTGTCAAGAATGGGTGTTTAAAGTTTCTAATCTTGCAGAAATGTCCAAGATTTCTGCTTATTTAAAGGATCACTCACAGGAGAGATATATTTCAGTTTGGAGGAGATGGATAAATTATATTGAAAACAAATATGGGACCAAAAAGTTCCATTTAGCTTATGAGTAGAATTTAGTGGGATATTGTTATTGTTAGTAGTTATGCTAAGAGAGAGTTAAAGCGCAGTACGAATTTGGTTGATTGTATATTGTGTAAATTTTTATTTAGAATATGATTGTTGTAACTATAATCCTGTATTTAGCTCTGGGAAGTGGGGGGGGGAAGCGGGGGGGTTGGGGTGGGAGGGATTTGGGGATATATTGTAAAATTTTGTAAAACTCTTTAATAAAAAAAAATAAAGTTCATATTATTCTTTAACTTGCAGAGATTTTATTTCTTCTAAAATTAGGAAAGCTTTGATTCTGAGTTCCACAGCTTCCTATCTACTCTTGTAAGAACTGTTCTGATTTTATGTTTTAATTTGTATTTAAGTAAAGGTGGGCAAAACATCTTGGAAGGGTAAATAATAAGCAACATGTATAGGAATAGGCATTGGACTTAAATGTGCAGCAGTAGACTAGCCAATGCATCTGTGGTGTGGATTCCTTCTGTGTCAAAATTGACATATATCAAGACTTCTAACGTAAGTTACATATACCTATAACTATGGTATGAACAACCCTGCATAAGATAGTCATTTAAAGGAAAACTGAATGCATTTTACAATGGTTCTATACAGTTGCTATTAAGATCCCTGCATTTTTAATACATTCACATTAATAATGTATATATTAATATTTCCTACACAGTAAAATAGTTTTTGTAATATTTAACTTTGCTTAATGGGTTAAACTATTTTTTTTCCTATTGACAGTTTATGTGCCCAAATGTTGCTAATTTTTCAACAACCAAACTTCACTTTTCTCTTGTTTAGTAAACTGCCTTTAGTTTTCTAAAATAATGATCAGTTAAATTCAAAATATAATATTTGTTACATAGCTCTTGAATAGATTAGTTATCACATAAGGAAATACGTACATCCTTGAAACGACTACTTTTTCATTGTGATATTTTTATTGTTCTGTAAGATGGAAAAAGTGGATTCAGACATCCACTGACTACAAAAGAATTAATGTAGCCAATAACCCTGTAAAGCTAATGCATATTATTACTAGATAAAATATAATTGTATCAGTGCACCTTTATTTTTTATGCCTATAGTGTTTTTAGGAAGAGAAAGAAAACTGGTCAGAACATTGCTGGCTGAAATTCTAAACAGTATGGGAAGTAAATAAAACCAAATTTAAACACCTTGCTGTTGCAGTACTTTAGATATTAGAAAACTTAAGCCATTAAATATATTACAGTACAACAGAATGAGATTGTAAAAGTTTTATGAAGCAGCAGCAGCAAGTTACATTACAGTAAAGAATAAATATATAATGACAATGACACAGTAATTAAAAATACTTAAGGAAGAATTGCATTGAAAAATAATTAAAAAATAGTACAAAGATATAAAGGACTACAATAATTAGCAACTCCATTAAAAAAGTGATTTGATGAATACATCAATTTGCAATTTACCATTACATCATTTGACCAAAACAGCAATTTTATCTTCTTCAATCAATTTCTGAATGATCATAAAAATGGTTCCACCCTATCTCCAATGCTTTCTTCTCTTTCTTTAACTCTCCTTTCCCCAATGCCATAAAAGTTACCTGATGATTCAAGCACTGGGGGAATAGCAGAAAAAGGAAATGCAGGAAGATTAGCTTCCACCTAACCTATTTCTCAGGTAGACCTCTGAACCCAACCTATACTTTCTTCATAAGGACATAAACTATTAAGTTCTAAACATTTAATTGCTCTAAACAAAGACTATCTAAAGCAGTCCTGAACAACACACAGCTCATTGGTGTTTTTAAAAACTCAAGTTCACCTCCACAAAATACCATAGTCACTAGGAAAGATCTGCCACTGTACCAAAAGGCATGCTGCTGAGCAGTGCTTTTTTTGTAAAAGAAAAAGGTGCCGGAACTCACACATGTCATACAACCCGCCTTGCCTACTCTACAAGGTTCCATCCAAAAAAGGTGCCGGAACTCTGTTCTGAGCGTTCTATGAGAAAAAAAGCCCTGCTGCTGAGCATCTCTAAGCTGCACCAACGCTGTAATTGCAGCTCAACCAAACCTGATTAGTGCACTAGCTATTCCCTCACAGGCAACTATTATTTTTAATTGATCCCGTGGACCTTTCCCCTCTGTAGACATGATCTATAGCCATTTCATTATGTGTAGTTTTGCCAAGTTCTTCCTGCAAGTAAGAGCATACTTTCAGATGCTACAGGAGTCTTCTTCGTTGGAAGCATATATAGTGCATTTTAAAGAAGTGAAATGAATGAAAACATAAATATTATTGGTCTACTACTATTCATTTCAGCAGGTATGTGTTGTCAAATATTTGTTGATGAATGACATTCTATGGATGTAATAAGAAACTTCAACTGTCTTATACACATACACACTTAGAAATCAAAACAATTTAAAAAGTAGCAAAGGAAGTCTAGTTGGTGGCATTGCCAATTCCATGACTTATATCAGTGTGTTCGCATTTTTAGTAATGTTTTTGTTAGAGGTATAGCATTATTTAATACCAACAACTGCATACACGGAAAACATTTCTGGTTACTTCAAGGGACAAAGTAGAATAAAGAACAATAATGCTTTTGCAGTTAGGGAAATTAATACAGCTCAGGTTTTGTGGTTTTAACCATTCAGTTGTGTCTGAATCCTGGCAACTTTATAGGCAAATTCTCTCCATGCTACTCTGTCAAGCACAGCTTTTTTCAGTTGTTGGATGTTCATCTTTGCATCAGTTCTGATGTTATCAAGCCAACTTTTTTTGTTTCCCCTTCTTGTTCCACTAACCATTCCTCGCATCATTGATTTATTCCAATGAATTTGCATGCATGGCATAAATTTGGCAAATATATTAAGCATAAATGTAAAATAAGAGATTTGAACTAAGATGCAGAACAATTGATGGGATGTGATACTCCAAGCTGGGCTACATCCACAGAACAAGGCAAAGTATGGCATATTAAAGATAAAGGTAAAGGTTCCCCCGCACATGTGTGCTAGTCGTTTCCGACTCTAGGGGCCGGTGCTCATCTCCGTTTCAAAGCTGAAGAGCCTGCGTTTGTCCGAGGACATCTCCGTGGTCATGTCGCCGGCATGACTAGACGCCAAAGGCGCATGGAACGCTGTTACCTTCCCACCGTAGTGGTCCCTATTTTTCTACTTGCATTTTTACGTGCTTTCGAACTGCTAGGTTGGCAGAAGCTAGAACAAGTAACAGCCGCTCACTCTGCTACGCGGCACTCATGATTCGACCCGCCAAACTGCCGACCTTCTGATCGACAAGTTCAGCGTCCTAACCCACTGAGCCACCGCGTCCCATTAATTCATGATAAGGAAATGTGCACCTGTCTCATACTATTATCCTTGTTAGAAATAGGAACATCTAGCAGATGAAGTACTATTTCACTTTGTTCCCTATGAGTTTAGTTAGTACATAATTTTTCTCAAGTAACAGAAAAATAGTTCTATTAAATTACTAAGAATGACTATTATTGAGTTTAATTTATAGAAGCTTTCCCAAAAATTATATCTCCATGTTTTATAGGTAAGTTCATTTTTTTTGTTTCAACTGGCATATTATCAAGTTATGTGCTAGTGCATAAAACCTGTTTAGTCCTGCTTTGTTCTTTTCTTATAGCCAAACAAATAAGAAATAGGTTATTTTTCATGTCATCCAAAACTGCTACTCCAAATCATTAAGAATCCTAAATCAAGAACTAGTTTACAATTAGGGCTTGTGAAAACATAAAAAAGCCAAGAGCTTCAGCAAGTGTCTGCTTACAATATAATGGATACATTAAGTCTTTATTATCAATTATAGCACTCCAAAGAGACAGTTCATACAGTAAGCAATTATTCATCTGGTTTAATCAAGTTATATACAAGCTACTTCTAATTAGCTTTTACTAAATCTAAACAATGTAACTTCATAATGTATTTACTTAGAGAAGTTCATTAATGTTAATTTTCACAACCCAACTGTACATATATGAAGTTCAATAGAACTTACTCCCTATAAAGCAGAGATCCCCAACCCCCAGTCGGTGGACCAGTATTGGGCAGCAGAATGCCCGCAACCGGGTCACATAAACAAGCAAAGCCCCTTCTGCGGGATGCAGGCAGCACACAAAACCACGCCCCCTCTGGGTCCACGGAAAAACCTCTCTCCATGTAACCGGTCCCTGGTGCCCAAGTTTGGGGACCTCTGCTATAAAGTGTCTAGAATTTCATATTTTCCTAGGTTATTAAACTAATACTGTAGCTTGTAATAAGGTCCAATGTTGTTCAAACCTTGTTCAAAAAAATTTGTAATTAAGTATCTGCATCAAAAGACAAATTATTGATTGCTTGATTTAACTATTAGTCACAAAAAAGTAGAATCTGGAAGGTTAGCAGAAGACTGGAATATTGTTAATGATGTTCAAAATCTGAACAGTTTTTCAAAATGCAATGCCATTCAAGACACTCAGACTATGTATGGTCTCTTGACTACAGAATAGTCTATATAAGTTTTGGTCAAATTTGTGCTGTCTCAGTTATACACACTTCAGTAGAAGACTGTTTGTCATGTCAGGGCAATGCAAAAAATTAAAAATAGTAGCGAGAATAAAGTCATATTTTGAATTGGGCCTGACTTACAAAGACACACATAATTTTCTTGGTGTGATGTGAAAAAGGCTTGCCTCTTCTTATTTCAAGTTTTTTTTCTAATTCCCCAGCCTACCAAACTTCAAATTATTTTATTTATTTATTTATTTATATTTAAATTTATATACCGCCCTATTCCCGTAGGACTCAGGGCGGTTTACAGGGAAAATTAAAAGTTAAAATACATCATATACAATTAAAAACAATTAAAACTAAGATTAAATTAATCCCTGAACTTAACTAAAACCCCATTAATTAAAAATTAAAACCCCTGTCTGGGCCAGACAACTCAAAAAACCAAGTTTTCAAGTCCCTACGAAATGAGCGAAGGTCGGGGGCGGTCCTAAGCTCCGTGGGAAGCTGGTTCCAAAGGGCCGGTGCGCCCACAGAGAACGCCCTTCCCCTGGGGATAACCCGCCGGCATTCCTTAACCGGCGGTACCCTAAGAAGGCCCTCCCTGTGGGAGCGCACAGGACGATGGGAAGTTGATGCCGGCAGCAGGTGTTCCCTTAGATAATCCGGACCCAAGCCATTTAGAGCTTTATAGGTCATTACCAGCACCTTGAATCTCACCCGGAGGGCAACCGGAAGCCAATGCAGCTCACGGAGAAGAGGTGTTACATGGGAGTATCGGGAAACTCCCATAACAACTCACGCAGCTGCATTCTGCACCAGCTGAAGCCTCCGAGTGGTCCTCAAGGGCAGCCCCATGTAGAGAGCGTTGCAGTAGTCTAGCCGGGAGGTCACAAGCGCATGGGTGACTGTGCGTAGGGCATCTTGGTCCAGATAGGACCAAAATGTTAATTAGACTGATTATTCTCCTACAACAAATAAAATATCTCCAGATTCTACCTTTGAGTTGCAATGGATTTTTTTTACTACTGGAAAGGTTTACTGTACTCTGATGCAAAGTTACCCTTTGGAATGCTTACTAAGCCTACACAAATCAATGAATGGAAAGTAACTAACTAAAGCTTGCTGATTTCAGTTATTCTCCAAGCATGGCTGAATTTCAACCCACCCTGTCAAAACCAAATCAAGCGATTCACTTACAAAGCCACTTAATTTTTAAACCTAGTTCTGATTTAGCAAGTGCTTAGTTCTCCTACAGTGGAACAACACAAGTCTGTGAGGAAAAACTACAGCATTTGGAATCCTTAAGCCATTTATTTCCATTAGGAGCTGAATACCTTACAATATGTCAATGAAAGCACACAAGGCTTTTTTTTAAAGGAATAAAATCTGCCAGATTTCAGACACCATTTTGCAGAATACTTCAGGAGCCGAATCCAATGAAAACTGTGACTGAGTTAGAATCGAATTTCAACTCTCCACCGGAACCCATCCATGCATTTAAGATAACAGTTTCTACTCTGCCACGGTTGCAGGGCCAAAGTGGAGAGAGAGATTAGCAGCTATTCTGCAGAGAAAACCTCTATCTTGTGTTGAATATGAAAACATAAAAGAAATCTGGTTGGTAATCGCCAAAACAGCCTACACATACTATCGTTTACAAATAAAGGTAAAAATGCTGCACAGCTCTAGGAAAAGAAAGCTAGGCACCAGGCAGGGGTGTATATAGTACAAGAGAGAAAGAAGAGTTGCCCGTGCTGCTCACTTCATCTAAACAGTAAGTTACAACAAGGCCTCATTTTACCTCTCCCAGAATGGGACTCTAACCCCAACCGAGCACTAGGATGCCGAGGAGAGCTGCGCTACCTCAGACCCTCCACAGTCCACGGCTTCTCTTTCCACAGAGCCCACACGACGCGCTGGGCTTCCCACATCCAGGGCCACGAGGAAGAGGAAGGCAGGGACCGAGCCCGAAGCGAGAAGCCACGAGCCGCAATCCCTGAAGGCATCTCCTGCGGATTCTCCTTAACCCCTTACAGCGAGGTGAGGAAAAGGAGAGCCTGTCAGTCAACCTCGCGTCTTCCACCTGCCGGCAGCATTATGAGCGCCGCTGCCACAGCCGCCCTCTCAGGGAAGCCCGAGCTTCTCTCCCCCCCTGGCCCGAGGCTGGCCGTCCCGCTAGGCCCCAACCTGAGAGCAGGCCCGGCCGAGGCCTCTCCCTCCCACATCCCACCCGCGCGCCCCCTCCCTCCCTCTCTTCCTCCTCCTCCCCCTCCCCCTCCTCTTTCCCCCCCCCTCACCTGATGTTTGTCTGGGCTGCGGCTCCCGGGCCGGCTCGTGTTGACCGCGGGCTAGCGGGCGGCTCAGTCCATTGGTAGCTCCCAGGAAAGGGGGGTCCGGGGAAGGGGAGGGAAGCGAGCGAGTCGCAGCGGCAGCAGACACAGGGCAAACACTAAAGAGAATGAGCGGGGCCAGCTCCGGCCGGGAAGGAAGTGACGGCACCACACGGGGAGAGAGGGAGGAGGAGCCGCGTCCTTGGCAGCTATTTATAGCGCCGCCTAGCACCACGCAGGCCGTGGTTCTAGTTAGCGGCCGGCTTTTGAAGAGTTTTTGCATTGTCGCACGGATGACTACCACACCCAGCATGCTCCAGGGTAACCACCAAGAACACGTTGCCGTCTGTCAGTGTCTCAAAGGCTTTCGCTTCCTTCCTCGGAAATTATTTTTTTTTTTAAAAAAAAACTATACTTCCCAGCATGCTCCATTCCCTCGAAAGCTCTTCCTTTCATCTTGCTTTCATCTTCCCCAGATATCTTCTGCCACGTGCTTCCTAAAGCCCTACATTTCCCAGCGTGCATTGCTTCCTGACCTTCAGCGGCGGAGGGCGTGGCTGCGGGTACTGTAAGCCGGGCGGAAGATCGTTCTTGGTGGCGGTCGCGCTGGGCTGGAAAGTGGGCACTTTGCCGCGTTCGGAAAGGCTGCCGTTGCCAAACGTGGGTCTGACGGGAGCTTGGTTTGCTAATCTAAACCAGCGTTTCCCAACCTTAGGAACTTGAAGATGCGTGGACTTCAACTCCCAGAATTCCCCAGCCAGCATAGCTGGCTGGGGAATTCTGGGAGTTGAAGTCCACGCATCTTCAAGTTCCTAAGGTTGGGAAACGCTGATCTAAACAATGTCGGAGCTAGCGGCTTTTCAATACAAAGAGGTTCGCTTGCTCTATATTTTTAAAAGGCTCCTTTGGACCCTGGGAAAACAAAGCTAAGATCTGAAGTTGGATAATATATATTATATTATCATTATGTATTATGACCAACTATAATGAAACAAAAGAGGATGCAGTTTTCCACTTTCTCTGATTTTATAAAGTACTAGAGAACTGAAAAAAAGCCGAGACAGGCTGCTTTGCGTCAGCTTTGATTGTTTTTTAGGTTCAGCTTGATCTGGAGAATGTAAGAAGAGTCGCATCTAATTGGTATTCGGGTAGGAGACAGCCAAGAAATCCCAGGGCTCTATTTGGACTGAGAAACTTAAAAAAAGTTTTTTTTTCTGGATGAAGGCAGCGGCGAACTCTTCCATATTGTTACTAAAGCGTGGAGCCAAGCTCCACTCCAGCTTAGATTTGTTATCCAGTTCTAGAATGTGGGCTTTTATTTCTCTTAATAATCCTACAGAGGGTTACAAATTGCTTTTTCCCCCTTTCGGAGAGAAATAACTGAAGAAGCAAGATCACGAATCAAAATCCTCTTTCTAGTGAATTAGAGACCCCAACCTAATACTTTCAACCTTTTTTTTTCTTAATTAAATCTGACTCAGTTTAAATCGGGTAAAACTTTTTTTATTGTTACTTGAAAGTAAATAGAAACTTTATAAGCATGAGGAAGATTTGTTAGGGAGGGGAAAGGAGCAAGTTACTTCTATCCTTGGGTAGCCCCTAGTGGATTCTGGGTCTTGTAGTTTCCCCAAGCATTCAAAAGTTGTTGATTGAAGCATGCTGCTCTGTCGAAAGTAGATCGATGGCAGACTATAGTGAAGTGCTTATGTGGCAAAGGGGCAGTGCTACAAGTTAATAGCGCTAAGTAGCCCAAGTGTTCAGTGGTAGAGACTGCAGCTAACTCTGCTTTTCAGTCCCATTTGTTCATTTCTGTACTGATTCAAACCAAGCCTGTGCGGTTCTAAAACGCTGCTCTTCTTCCAGAAATACAGTGAAATTTCAGCTGTGGCCCTAGATCTCATTTTAGCCAGTCATGAGATCTGTGGTGTCTACTTAACAGTTATTATCAAATATCAAAGTAAAATGGAAAACCTTCCCATGACCAACTTGAATTTGGCAGGAAAGAATTGTGAAGAAAGGAGGTATACCCTTTTTTTTAGCCAAAGTGTGCTTTTAGGAGGGACTCTCAAGCTTCGATCAAACTGAAATGGGCTCCTATTAGACATACAGTCTTTGGGAATATTTTACAAAAGATTTCGTTCCCAAGACATAAATGCCAATTTGGGGGTATTGCTTCTGCTGCTTTAAAATGATCATTCGGCATCTTTGGATGGAATTTAGAGAAATGGAGCAAGTACAACTTTCCTAATTGAAAGGGTCTTCGTTAAAATGTTTAATTGTGATTATCAATTTGGTTGAGATTCACACTTCTTGTAAAGCCAAAACCAACCAAACCATATTATAGCTACATTAATGTATAAACGGTATTTATTTATAAATCAAATTTATACAGCTGCCCATCACACCTGAAGTGACAAAACAATATTTATTACCTTCAGTCCTCAAGATTTTCATTTGTGCTAGAATAACAGGTTCACCATTCAAATATCAAACCCCATTTACACACCATTTTGTTTTCTAAGAATTCCTCATAGTCTGAGGGGCTACAGAAGCATTTTCATAAGTAAAGATGATGCTAGAGGGGGATTATGTCTTATTTTAAAACTTATCTATTTCCCTTTTTGAAAAATTAAATCTGTAAAAGAGGGTCCTGACAATCTGAAGGATATCAAGGGATATGCTGCAAAATAAAACACAAATCTCTAGCATTATCATTTATAAAAATGCTGTACTCAAAAATGCAGTCAATACAATGTGGACATGGCAACTGGTTCACATTTGACTGGTTACAGCATCCCATGATTGCATTTTGCTATTTTTTTGTTATCTTCCAACAAAAAAACCCATTGGATGAGCTGGATTCAAACCTACAACCATGTGACTTGCTTAAGGACCATCATAACAAGTCATAGAATCTAGTTGAGTGAGGTAAGTTTGGGTGAGAAAGTGGTCCAGTCACCCAGCCGACTTTCCATGCTTAAAGTGGGAGAACTAGGTCAACATCTTAACCACTACAGCTTCTCAATAGGCTTCAGATGGCCATCATTACTCTAACTGTAATAAGGGACATTGGGGAAAACAGCTGACAAAGCTACATTGAAGAACGTATTTAAAGCAGCGGTCCCTAACTTTTCTGGCTTGGTGAACTGGCGAGGGGGTGTGTGTGGATGGTTCCGTGCAAGCGGCAGGTGTATGCGCACATGCAAGTGGAGCTGTGCATGTGCACACACCCATTGCTTGCGTGGCCAGGTACCAGGCCGCAACCCGTGGGTTTAGGACTTCTGATTTAAAGAAAATAACTTGTCCTAAAATACTTTGATCATTGTATGTTAGCACTGTATGTTAGACTAAATCTGCTCTATGATAGAAACAGATCAATATTATGTATCTTCTTCCTTTTCAGTGATCTAGCATCCAATCTATAAATTGCATTTCACATTAATGTATAAAGCTGCATACAACTCTAAAACCCAAACAAGACTCCTAGTACATTTTACACTCAGGTAATAACATGCATTTTAGTTTTCGCTATATAAGCGGCACAAGAAATAGGCAATATTTTCTATATTGTAAATTTTAAAGCATTTCTTAATACATCAAATTCCAACCATTTTTAAATGCATTCTCAACCCAAACCATATTTACATTCACTTTGCAGACATCTAGGCATAATTAGAAAGACAACTGATCTTTCAAAGGTACACATCCTAAACTGAAATTTAGCATTCAAACATTAAGCTGAAGAAAACTAAGGTACAGGTATTCCTCAACATAGAACCATTCGTTTAATGACCGCTTGAAGTTATGAAGGCACTGAATAAAGTGACTTGCAACTGTTGCAGCATCCCCATGATCATATCAAAATTTGGTTGCTTGGCAACAGTTATGTATTTGACAGTTGCAGCATTCCTGGGTTATATGATCACCATTTACAATCTTCCTAAGGAGCATCTGACAAGCAGTCAGAAGCCAGATTTGCTTAACAATCACATGATTTGCTTAATGACCATGGCAAAAAGTTAATAAAATCCGGCATGACTCACTTTATAACTTCTATCTGTTAGTAATAGAAGTTCTGGTCCCAATTATGATCATAAATTAAGGAGTACCTGTAAAGTTGCTTAGTAGGAAATATATGCATGGATTAATACAAAGCAATTATTTTCAATGATATTTTACAGCAATACATTCTTCAAAGATAAAGGTATTAACCTACTGTCTTCCTTAGTAAAAGACAGAATTCTTTGAAAGAGCTTTTCAAAAGCCCTTAACTTTCATTATGAACAGCATTAGGTAAAGCAAGCTGAAGTGTGAGTATGGCATGGTACTGAGTTACACATACACTACTAGACAAATACTTTTTAAACAAGAACTTATTTATTCACAATTCAGATAAATTTTAGAAGACACAAAAGAAATACAAATGACAATAAACTGGAAAAAAAGAATATGTGACAACATGAGTGTGCAGCCAGTATTCAGTATATTTTAAAATGTTATTCAATCACAGCATATGTGAAATTCCAATCATTCCTAAATTATAAACTTCTAACACTATTCCCTTTGAAAACAAACAGGGAAAAGGAAAATCACTTCCTTCTTATGAACACATGAACAAAGTATCATTCAGCTACTGCATCAGGCAATAATTCTGTGATGTATTTCTGAAATAGCAACTCGTTTCATTTTGTCCGAGCTTTGTTTAGAAGACAGTCAATATCACTGCTCTTTGATGTAACTCTGAAATTCTGCCACTCAGATTAAAAATGTCAGAGCAATGTTACACTTGCTGCTTGTAAATATCCTTGAAGAAATTGCAAAGCTTCGGCATTCAGGCTGGTACTTAGCATTGAGGGAACCTTAAAAGAAATAAGCAATATATATATATTTAAAATACATTTAAATTAAAATAGTTTAAAACAAAAATCTATTATTCCACACTAAGCACCCTAGGTTCCATCAATCCCCAAGTATTTATTTGTCTCTACCCTATGAATTGTATAGCCATACTATAATTCAATTCTGTTTTCAGCATCTACACACTTTCTACTATGTTAGTTATATTTTGCCAAGTGTCAGGGAGTAAATAACCTGTCCAGGCAATTGGTTCTTTTGGATCCAGATACAAGGAGCATATCAGTGACTAAAAAGATTTCAAACTTTATTAATAACTCAAGCAAACAGATTTAAAAGCATAACATAAAAAGGAAGCATACCAAGCTAGATGGTATCTCAATTTCTTACAAACTCTAATAACGACAGCAGAGATAACAGTACCCAATGCTAGGTTCTGTGCAGAAACTCCCAGTTTAAAGGTCAGTACTAGGATGTTATTAAACCCTGGCATCATGACCAAGCGACATATGACTTTGGTATGGGAACCAAAAGTCTGAGACGTTCAAAATGATAAAAGCTTTGCAGCTCTGTGAAGATATTCCCCCCCCCCCCCAATTTCCTCTTGTTTTTAGTGAGGGTGAAAAACAAGCAGGTTAGTTGAAGATGAGCTCTAAACTTTTGGGAATGAAGCTATATTAAGAAAATTGCCTTGCAACACAATGACATCCTATTTCTATTTTTACTATTCATTAAATTTTTATACCGCCCTTCTCCGGAAGGACTCAGGGTGGTGTACAGGGCAATAAATATCAAAATATACATAAAAAAGTTAAAAAGAATTAAATAATTATGCCCAATATAAAACAATGATTAAAAAATGTTAAAACCAAATCCAAACCCCAACCCCATCAGACCAGGCCGGATTGTTCAAATAAATAAGCTTTTAGATCGCGTCGGAAAGAGCGAAGGTCGGGGGCCGTCCGGAGCTCAACCGGCAAGCGGTTCCATAGGTCTGGCGCGCCCACAGAGAACGCCCTCCACCTGGGGGCCACCAATCGACATTCTCTGATCGGAGGCACCCTGAGGATGCCCTCTCTGTGGGAGCGCACTGGGCGGAGGGAAGTTGACGCTGGCAGCAGGTGCTGCCGTAGGTAATCCGGACCCATGCCATGTAGGGCTTTAAAGGTCATTACCAGCACCTTGAATGTCACCCGGAGGGCAACCGGCAGCCAATGCAGCTCGCGGAGCAGAGGTGTAACATGGGAGTATCGGGAGACCCCCAACACTACTCGCGCGGCTGCATTCTGCACCAGCTGAAGCCTCCGAGTGGTCCTCAAGGGCAGCCCCATGTAGAGAGCGTTGCAGTAGTCCAAACGAGAGGTCACGAGCGCATGAGTGACTGTACGCAAGGCATCCCGGTCTAGATAGGGCCGCAACTGGCGCACCAGGCGAACCTGGGCGAAGGCCCCCCTAGTCACAGCTCCTATATGGTCTTCTAAGGAGAGCTGTGAATCTAGGAGGACCCCCAAGTTGCGAGCCCGATCTACGGGGGGTAATAACTCACCCCCCATAGTAAGAGATGGAATAATCTGCATTTCCCGAGATGCCGACACGTACAGCCACTCAGTCTTGTCAGGGTTGAGCTGAAGCCTGTTCCTCCCCATCCAGACCCGGACCGCCTCCAGGCAACGGGACATCACGTCGAGGGCATCACTGGGGTGGTTTTGGGTTGAAATAAAAAGTTGGGTATCATCAGCATACTGATAATAACCAACTCCAAAACCATGAATGATCTCACCCAGAGGCTTCATGTAGATGTTGAAGAGGAGAGGCGAGAGGACCAATCCCTGAGGAACTCCACAAACGAGAGGCCTCAAGGTCGACCTCTGCCCCCCTGCCAACACCGACTGCGAACGCCCCAGAAGGTAGGAGGAGAACCACTGGAGAACTGTGCTTCCCACTCCCAACCCCCTGAGACGCCGCAGCAAGATACCATGGTCGATGGTATCAAAAGCCGCTGAGAGGTCTAACAGGACTAGGACAGAGGAACAACCCCTGTCCCGAGCCCGCCAGAGATCATTCACCAGCGCGACCAATGCCGTCTCCGTGCTGTACCTGGGCCTGAAACCCGATTGGTACGGGTCCAAATAGTCAGCTTCCTCCAAGAACAAAGGGAGCTGATGCGCCACCACGCTCTCAACAACCTTAGCCAGAAAGCGAAGGTTGGAGACCGGACGAAAGTTATTTAATACAGCTGTGTCCAGGGCAGGTTTCTTGAGGAGGGGTCTCACCACCGCCTCCTTCAAGATGGCAGGAAAACTACCCTCACCCAAAGAAGCAGTTATCACTGCCTGGAGCTAGCCTCGTGTCCCATCCCGGGCTGCATAGACCAGCCAGGAGGGGCACGGGTCCAATAAACATGTGGTGGAGCTCAGCTTCCACATGATCCTGTCCACATCTTCAGGAGTCACAGGATCAAACTCCTCCCAGATAATATCGACAAGACTGCCCTCGTCCTCATCGTCAGACTCTGCCCAGTCGGAGTCCAAACCGGTCCAAATCCAAGCGATTTTGTCCGACAGATGTTGACTAAACTCCTCAGCACGACCCTGCAAGGGCTCCTCCCTCACCTCCTGATTAAGGAGGGAGCGGGTCACCCTAAACAGGGCGGCCGGGCGATTATCTGTGGACGCGATGAGGGAGGCAAAGCGATTAGACCTTGCCGTCCTCATCGCCGCGAGATAAGATCACGTAAAAGACCTTAGTCGCAACCGGTCGGATTCAGATCGGCTTGATCTCTAACAGCTCTCTAGGCCCCGTCTCCGACGCTTCATCTCCCGGAGCTCCATGGAAAACCATGGAGCCCATTGGGATCTGCGCCGGGTCAAGGGCCGCATGGGTACAACTCGGTCGAGTGCCTCCGTGGCTGCCCTTTCCCAGGCTTCCACTAGGGCATCGGCCGAGCTGTGAGCAGAGGAGGCAGGTGGGGACCCCAGCGCTGCCTGGAACCTATCAGGGTCCATTAAGCGCCTGGGGCGGTACCATCTAATTGGCTCCACACACCCACGGCGGGGAGTGGCAAAACGGAAGACCAACCACAGGAGGTGATGATCGGTCCATGACAGGGGCATGACAATTGGGGAACCCCCACCCAGATCATCTAACCACCGCCCAGATAAAAAAACCAAATCGAGCGTGTGACCCCTCCCATGAGTTGGACCCTGAATAACTTGCGACAGGTCCATGGCCGTCATGGAAGCCACGAACTCCCGAGCTAACTCAGATGATCCCCCTAGGGATGGTAGATTGAAGTCACCCAAAACTATAAGTTTGGGGAACTCAATCACCAACCCTGAGAGGATGTCGAGAAGCTCAGGCAGGGCTGCTGCTGCGCGACTAATAATTTAATTTAATAATTTGATTTCTATACCGCCCTTCTCCCGAAGGACTCAGGGCGGTGAACAGGGCAATACACAATAAAGTCGAATACAAAAATTAAAAAGCCATTAAACATCATGCCCATAAAATCAATACATAGTAAAGTTAAGACTAGGCGAAAGGTACACCAGCAGCAAGCCCAACTGAGCTCTAGGGCCGCATCTCAAGAGGAGGGACTCACACCCGACTATCTGGACAACGGTGGCCTCCCGCAGACATAAGGTCTCCCTCACAACTACCGCCACTCCACCGCCCCTACCCTGAGCCCGAGGCTGGTGCAGCACCCGGAAACCCGATGGACAAAGATCAACCAGAGGTACACCGCCCTCTGGGCCCAACCAGGTCTCCGTAATGCAAGCCAGGTCCGCATGCTCCTCCTCGATCAAATCACGTATAAGAGGAGCCTTGTTAGCTACGGACCTAGCATTGAAATACACGAGCCTGAGCTCAGGTGGCTGCTCATCCTCGCTCCTGGAACCATGGGCCGAAACCAGAGGGTCGGAGCGCATCACCGCTTGGAGACAGCGGGGACGCACTCCCGAATATTGATACGACCCTCTGTTCGCACGCCTGCTGCCATTCCCAACCGCCGTGGGAATAAACAAACCCACACCCCGCTCCGGGGCCCCGGAGGCACCCAACCCAAGCCTCGTCACGGCGCGATAAATCCTAGGTCTGAGAAACGGTTGGTGGAACCCCCCCAGTTCCCGACCAAACCTCATGTGAACCCTCCCCCCTCCCTAACCCCACAAAAAATTGAGCTAAAAAGTGCACCAGGGGCCTCTTATTAAATTTATGACAGAGGCTCCTGTCCTTGCCCAACCTTCCTAACTTTTAACATCCTAAGTTTTAACACTTTTGCAAATTCCGAGGAAATAAGTCAGGATGGCGCACATGGATGCATATGAAGTGAGCAACAGTTTTATAATTTTGGCCTCAACATTTTCAAGGAGAGATTAAAAAAAATATTAAAATACAGGTGATCCTCACTTAACAACCGCTCATTCGGCTCTATACATATTCCCACATTAAAGTAACTTACTCTGCCTGGACACGCAGTAGATAATTTATGAAGAGACTGTGCAAGATGGATTTTGGGATTATTCACAATTTGGCCAACTGGATCATGCTCCTTTTTCCCAGCAAAGGCAAGCTGAGAAAATGCGGTTTGGTATCCAGGAGTATCTTCTATATCAATGAAGTGTTCCTCATCAGGAAGGGTATCATCTTCAGGCAATTCAAAAAGACCAATAAGGGCCTGAAGGAGGGGCGTCCTGAAAAACCAGAAAATGCCTCCCATCAAATTGCTTGTTAAAATATTTGATTCATTTATCATAGCTAGAGAATGACAGTGATACAAACATGACAGTTAAATTTAGAAAAGAAGTCTCTTTAAAAACCCTGCTTAACAGCCTATTTCTAAAGATTCCCATTTTTTTTCTAACTTCTTTTTTACACACACACACACACACACACATCTATCTATCTATCTATCTATCTATCTATCTATCTATCTATCTATCTATTCATGCAATTCAAGTGTTTTTTTAAAAATTTCATTAATCTATATACTTTTTCTTCTTCCATTCAATTGTATCTGATTCTGGGATGCTGCCTGGAAAAATGCCAGTTTTCTTGGCAAGGTTTTTCCAGAAGTAGTTTGCCATTTGCTTGCTCTTCCTAGGGCAGAGAGGGAAGGACTGGTCCAGAGTCACCCTGATCTAGATTAGAACTCAGTCTCTTGCTTACTAGTCTGATACTTTATCCACCACTATACTGACTTTCCATTTCTATTTTAGTAATGTTAAATATCATTGAAGCTGTTGTTGTTAATGGAGAATGGAGCATTCTGTAATAGAACAGCACGTCAGTTCAGCGTTGCTTAATGTTATAGTACGTCAGTTCAGCTTTGCTTAAATCTACTCCTACTGTAGATTTCATTATTTTTGAATGTAGACTATAATTGTGGTGTATTTTCCCTTTATTAACACTAGACTGGATCCAGAGAAAAGTAAAATCTTTTATGCAATCAATTTTCTGATTCTTCCTCTTCCCCTCCCAAAATATCAGAGGGATAGCTTGAATCTGATACAACGGGGCACAATGGCCTGGGAAGTTAATGGGGCTATAATTGCGAAAATGAACGTAGCTTTCTGTTCATTCAATGTATTCTTAGATCCAAATCACTCACTTAGATCAATTTGCTCAGCTGGGCAATTAATAAATCATTTCCCTACTTCTCAAATATGGAATATACACTCAACATTTGCAAGCATCACCCCTTGTTTCTTCAATGGCATCATTGTAGCCACCCTCCCCTTCCTGCATGGCCTCTTTGGAATCTGAGTTCTCATCCTTTCTGATATTCCTCCAAATCTTTCTGGCAAGCTGCCATGACTCCCCTATAAAATCGGCAGTGCTGCCAGATCTAGTGTGGGTGCTGGGACGGTTGGAGGTGGAGGTTGCACCAAATTTTGCATTTGTTTGCACCAATTGGAGTATAGTGGCTGACATATTGTGCCTTTCGGTCACCAGATCATTGTGGCAGCACAGAACAGTGTCCAATATTGCTTGGTCTGCCACTGCACCAGCCTGTCATTCAGATGCCATGTTGATGTTTTCTCTTGTAATCAGTTGAAAATTTTTGAGTGAGCTCAAAAGATTAATGTCAGGGGTGACCGATCAAGTGTACACCTGAAGGTCCAATTAAACTAATTTATTGCTAATCATGCCTATGCACAAGAATCTTCTCAATTAACGGTTAACACCTACTTGCGGTTACATAAGGGTCAATGGAATTCAAGGGGGGGGGGAGTTAGACTTCACTCGTGTCTTCTGAGGGATTCTAGGCTGATCCTTGTTTTAACTAGACCCCCAGGTTTTGCTACTTTTTCCTCGTACAGTTGAGGCTCTTTTAGAAAATTAATGGGATTTTTGATGTGGCTAGATTTAAAGCTTTTGGGAAATACAGTTAGTGATGTTGCCATGCAGGAAAAGGAATAGCTGTATAATCCTTGCCACTTTAGCGGCAGATTCTAAATTAAACACAGTATTATTTTTCAATGCAGAATTAACGACCAACCTTAATTATTATTAAGGTAGTGGCTGTACCTACCATAACTTTGTGTATTCTGTGTCCATCATTGGAGGACATTCTGTGAGTAATTTTGTGATGCCAACTGCACAGATTTTCTTTTCTACTAGTCCAGATACTTTCTGTATTTCTGGTATTATGATTTTTTCCAAAACCATGCCAAACATCCTATTAAGTACAAAAGAAATAAATGCATTTTTTATTTTAGTAGGTACCTAGGGTAAATCAAAATCCAACTGTATTAAACTTTAATCAAATTCATCAGCTGTCAACCCATTTCATCAATTCTTCAATAAGTGAAGTATGTTACTTCCTAGAATTTTAAGAGGGCTCATCATTCCTTTACAATAGGTATGTCTCCAAAATTCCTCAACTATTTGAATTCATAGAACAGATTATTTTTGTTATCTTTTGCTTCGCTAAAAAAAAGTTAACTTCATTCATATTTCAATATACTCAGAACTATTCATTCATATTTTAGGGACGCGGTGGCTCAGTGGGTTAGGACACTGATTTTTCGATCAGAAGGTCGGCAGTTTGGCAGGTCGAATCCCGAGTGCCGCGAAGCAGAGTGAGCGCCTGTTACTCGTCCCAGCTTCTGCCAGCCTAGCAGTTCGAAAGCACGTAAAAATGCAAGTAGAAAAATAGGGACCACTACGGTGGGAAGGTAACAGCGTTCCGTGCACCTTTGGCGTCTAGTCATGCCGGCCACATGACCACGGAGTCGTCCTCGGACAAGCGCTGGCTCTGCGGCTTTGCAATGGAGATGAGCACCGGCCCCTAGAGTTGGAAACGACTAGCACGCATGTGCGGGGGAACCTTTACCTTTACTTTATTCATACTTTTCCAATGTTCCAACTAACATTCCTCATGAATAGAAAAAAAAATACACAATTTATCTATTCATCCTATTTCTGCATCAATCACCTCACCAGACTTAGGCATGTCACTGACTCAAATAGCCAAAGTGTGTATAAGACTTTCTGGCTAAGCAGGATTTTAGCCAATTATCAGAATGATAGTTTTTCTGTTAAGTTGTACAATTTATCATGTTAGAAAAGCTCCAAGCCTCAGTGAAACCTGTATAATTTCTTTTTGCTCAATAACTGCTAGTTTACAGGTAAAAGTTGTTTTTAGTTATGAGGGTTTTTTTTTATTCTATCCCTTCTTTACAAACATTTATCAGAGGTACTTTTTGTACATTTAACTCCAACAGACTGATGCCTTCTCAATGATTCTGGTCAAAACTGAGGACATTACTGTACCAAATTAGGGATCAAGTTTAACCTTTATCCCGTGAGATAGCCAGATGTATATATTTTTCTTCCATTTTATTTCTTCATTCTTATGTGTGAAAAAAAGAAAAACCTGCACACAGGAATACTGATCCAGCAAACAAAACTCTTGGCCTCCAGCTCCACTATAGATGTATGTTTTAACATAAGCTTTCTTGAAAAGTGTTCACAAAGTTGCACCGTTTCATCCCCATGATTCACTTAAAATATAAATCTTCATAAAAAGTGCTTTAACAAAAAAAAAGAAAAAGTTTTTATGATTTATTTTTCTTTTCTTCTGCTTGACAATGTGTTTCCATAACTATTATCTTTGTTTTTGCTCACTTTTTCTTTGTTATTAATTAAAAAGCAATAAAGTAAGTAAATAAACAAATAATATAAATCTTCCACATACATTTACTTATTAAGGAATAAATATCTGACAGTAATAACAAACAGAGATAGGAAATCTGGATACCCTTTTATGAAATTATATTATCAAATTACTGGCATTAACACATATTTAGCCCTAAGAATACAACAATTAGAAATCTGGTATAAAATTGATATTTTTTTAAAAAAACATACTAACTTTGGTTGTATGCTGTCAAATATTTCTTGAAGCGCAATTGCTCCATACTTTACACAATATAAGTTGATAAAGACTAAGAAACCTATATTAAAAAAGAAAAAAATTGAAAGTTGTAAAAGACAGGACTAACAGTAGGAGCATTTGGTACAATCTCTTTCATAGGTTATCTTGGACAAACTAAGATTATGTCAAAAGAGTTACAAGAGGGTAAGGGAGAAAATCCTCAACATCTGATGCAAGCATGTAAGTCACAGATTCTATGTCATGGTGTGTGTTTCATTACTTCACTCCCAAAATTCCTGGCTTTTAGGATTCTCCTTAAAAAAATGACTCTACCAGAATCCTCCCAACTCTTTTTTGTTGTCACAATATTTAAGCTTTCCATAGAATATGTTACTTCTAAATCCCAATACAGTACTATGGCCCATGCTACTTTCATCTCAGAAATCAAACTGAAAGTGAAGGTAAAAACATGAAGTTAATTGTATCAAGCCATCCTCAAGATGATTTCCCAAACCATAAGGGCCATTTATATAGAACTTACTTTTGATAAATTTTGTTGTTTTGGAATTTTGAAGTCTTTGGAAAAGCAGAATGAAAATTTGCTTCCTGTACTGATCAATGGATTCACTAAAAATAAAAAAGAACACAGCAATATGATTACTTCATCTAGTGCATCATTGTAGAGATTGTTTCAATAATGCCAAAATAATCAGGAGATGTGGATGTTCATACTTACGGTGGCATATGTTCTATAATGCTATTGAGAAGATAGAATCCCTGATGATCATTAAGTTTAGAAGCAATAAGTTTCTGGAATACTCCTAGGAGCCCAGGCTATAAATTAAAATAGCAAAATAATCTTGGTTACTGGCAATTGAAAGCACAATGAAGAAGCCACTTAGCTACAAAATTGTATCCAATTCAAATTTTGCAACAAAGATTGCTCAAGCACAATAATCAAAGAATCCTATTTGCTCAAGTACAACAATCAAATAGTCTATTTCCTTAACTCTGGCGTGATAAAGGTAAAAATTGGAGTACGGTATGCATAATATTATCAGCTGTGGGTTCAATAGCATTTATTTAATCAATTTTGTACAATGCCGTGATGACAAAATTCATGATGGCTAATAATATACAAAAATACAATGCAATATAAAACCATGGAAAAAATAGTTTTAACCCAAACAGAATACGTGGCATCAAATCTCAAACCCCTCAAAAAGATCTGTCTTTGCACACCACCCGCCTAATGACAGGCAGGACTTATGACCATTATTCCAGGCTAATTACAGTTGTAATGAATGTACTGTCAGACTGTAACTCTTAACCCCCCCCCCCACATACATACAGATCTAAAAATATCATTCTCATTTGAGTTTATACGTACAATTTTGTCAGCTGCTGCACTTGCTATCGTATTGGCCCCTCTCTCCAAATAGGCCTGAAGAAGTCTCACCAGAGGAGGGATGTTTCCTGACCTTTCCCACAAGATCGGCTGAAGCAGATGTGGAAATAAGGCCATATAGGATGATGGGATATCATTTTTATGCATCTCCAGCAACAGAGACATCACTTGAAATACGTATGGGATGAACTCTGATAAAAGGAGGAAATAGTTAATAGCCTGGTCTAGGGACTGAGAGATTATATTCACATACACAGTAATGCCATAAAGTAATCACATGCTACAAAATTCCTGTAGCATTCTAAACTGCCTTGTACAGAGAGACTGCAGGTCCATCCAGTTCATCTTCTGTGGATGTCATGATGTTTGCGAACTTCCAAGTCCCAACGGCTAGAGCCAACCCACAGTTCATGATGTGAGATATAGATGTTTATCAGCATCTATACCATTAGAGGCTAACTAGCCCAGGATACCTCACGGACACAATGTTTATGCTTTCTCAATAGTCTTTTGACCATCTGTTGTTGCGGATATCCAATTAAGTTGAATTTGAATCAAAAGACTTTATGATGGGAGGCAACAGCTATGGCAAGGAAATCCATTTCTGAATACAGACTTAAGAAAATGCCATTTTCTGTTTACAAACCTCATACCTAGCCCCGGCACATTCCATAAGATCCACAGTACACTCTTAATCCCCCACAGTACATCCCCAAGTTAAGATACATGCCAAGCCTGAATAAAAGATGGACTATCAATCATAGTAAATACAGCTATGTTTTGTCAACTCTTACAAACAATATAAAGACAGAAAGATCTGAACATAGACTAAAAATAAATCATTTAAAATGAGCAATCCATTGGTTCATTAACAGCTTATATGTACCTTGCACATCATTCTGTAGAATCTCAGTGAATACCATAAACAGAGCATCTTCAAAGCTTCCAACAGCTGCAGGATTTGCTCTGCAAGTTATCCGTATCGACAAGCAGATTGATTCAAACATATAATGGTTAAAGTGAGGCTTGCTTGGATTCTAAAATCAAGATATGAACAGAATAGAACTAATGCTTCAAAATGCATAACACAAAAAATAGGAAAACATCTAACACTGTGTATAATGCCATCATGACTACACAGACTATGAGAATTTTACTTAAATTATAACAAATCATATAGCTTAGCACTGATATACCCCATTGTAAGTATATTAAAAGGGACGCGGTGGCTCAGTGGGTTAGGACGCTGAGCTTGTCGATCAGAAGGTCGGCAGTTTGGCGGGTCGAATCCCGAGTGCCGCGTAACAGAGTGAGCGCCTGTTATTCGTCCCAGCTTCTGCTCACCTAGCAGTTCGAAAGCACGTAAAAATGCAAGTAGAAAAATAGGGACCACTCCGGTGGGAAGGTAACAGCGTTCCGTGCGCCTTTGGCGTCTAGTCATGCCGGCCACATGACCACGGAGTTGTCCTCGGACAAGCGCTGGCTCTTCGGCTTTGAAACGGAGATGAGCACCGGCCCCTAGAGTCGGAAACGACTAGCACGCATGTGCGGGGGAACCTTTACCTTTACTTAAGTATATTAATGGCTTCAGGTGGCAATATTTAGTTCGCATCTGACTAGAATTCCCATGATTCATTAGAGAAAAGTATCAATGTGGTCTTTGATTTGGAACTGGGCCTTGTTTGTGGCGGGTTCTCGTGAATGTGCGCAGCTCAATTTGCACAGGTGGCAGCCTGGTGCACATGCACTCACACGCAGCTCAACTTATGGAAGTTGAGCTGTACGCAGGCATGCATGTGTGCTCACCAGCCCGCCACTCTTGTAGCCCGGTTCTCCTCTCCCTCCCACCAGGCCACCACGCTGCAAAGGTTGGGGATCGCTGCTTTATATCACACTGAGCTTAAAACTTACATAAAGTACAGGGATCACAGGATCATATATTAAAAATTCCATCAAAGTATTTCTATGGGAAAATCTGAATGCTTCCAATTTCCATTCATAAATGCCTTTACATGAGAAATGAGTAACTTCCACAAGAGTTAAGACAAAATACAACAACATCAGTAAGAAATTTGCAGAGTATTTTAGATAATAAACCATCTTTAAAATTGCAAAATGTCTTCCCGTTAGTGTTTTTTAGATTTTTAACTAAACTATTTTCTATAGTCTACTTCTTTAAAGAGAAAACCAATGAATATTTGAAAACAGGCTCAACTTGAAGAATTTCCCTATTTAATTAAGTACAGCCATACAATATCTCACTTTTTGGTGGGAAGTGGGACACAGCTTATAGAATCTTCTACACCTTGCAATTGTTAAAATTTATTCCTTCAGAAAATCATATGGAGTAAAGAGCTATAGGCACAGCCATTTTTGGCCATTTCTATTGCTTACATTTAACAAAAATAAATTTCTGTAATATAAATCATGATACATTTTATAACTTTTACTTAGAACTGAAATAAAATGAGACAAAGTTGCAGGATCCAATCTGGATGGGTCACTGGGGCTCAGAAGTTTTGGACTTCTTGTGCTGGATCCCCCATCCCCTCAGGGAACATCTCTGTGTGAAGGGAAGTCCGCCCTCTGTGAGAAGATCCCTGAGGGCAGGGGCTCCAGCACGAGAAGTCCAAAAGCTCGGAAGACGAAGCCTCTCATCCAGGCAACCGACCGAGATTGGATCCTGCAACATTAAACTGGGACACGCACATTCGCCTTCAGTCATGAGACGAAGTTTGATAAGATGGCCAAGATCAATATAAGCAGATGATTCTGCTCATCCAGTAAGAATTTTTTTTTAATTGTTTCATCTTTTGAACAACAGACGTCTTCCCTAAGTTTTCTGAAATTTGTTTGCTCATTTATAAAACAGAAACATTGGGTGCATAAGATTTCTATCTTTGCAGCTATTTTCTTTCGCAGCACAAGAACTGTTACAAATCTATGAAATACTCATTATTTTGGATCAAATAATACCATTTAAGTGAAGGCTGCCTACACCTGAGCAGCCCCCCCCTTTTTTTGCTAAGAACTGTACATTTTAAGGAATCAATTGTGAGAATAGGCAATACTCTTAACGTTAGCCTAAGATAAATATTTAGAATAATTGTACATATTAAAGGTCCTACAACGTTAAAAAATATTATAGATCTAATAAAGAAGAACACCTTTCTTTTTATTATTATTTATTACTATTTACTGTTCCTATTGAAAAAAATAATAATCCCTTCATATTGTTCTAAAATTTCTTTGCATCATTTTTCTCTTCCTTTCCTCCCCGCCTTGTTACTTTGCCATCCAGTATCTGGGGCATATGCAATATAGCCTATTAGCCTATAAAAACCCTAAGTGCTTAAATTACTTTAGCAGATTTTCAGATTCTAGCAAATCTGAATATCTTTCTTCCTTATGTAGAAAAGCAATCTTTAACTGGTCATGATGGGGTATGAAAACATGTGGCAATCAATCTAATCATTTTGATAAAAGGAAAAAAGGAACAGGTGGTACAACTAGAAATAAATTTCTTCCTTACCTTACTAACAGCAAGCAATTTCTCTGTAAGTTGAGTGATTAGCGAAGGGATATATGGAATTATGGCATCCTGAAGAAGAGAAAAACTCCGCATGATAGCTGAAAATTCAGAAATTTATATCAAAATAAAGGCAGAAAGAGCTGCAATTTTTTGTAATCTAATTTTATAAACTGCATAAAAATGTTACATAACGTCAACTGCATCAAGATAATTTAATTTCGTTGTGAGTTACGCAATGACAATAAAGCTATTCTATTCTCTTCTATTCTATTAACTGAACATTAAGTTTGAATAAGTTTCAAATAAGCATATAATTCAGGCTTTACAGTTTTGAAAAAGAAAAATTATTGATCCTGGAAGCTACAGTTCTTGTGCTAGTTTCCAGTCTGAGGAAGTGATAAACAGGACAATCCTATGTTATCAAGATATTCATTACATTTTGGAGGACATCAGGTTGGAGAGATGATTATCTCTAGTTGTGGGCAGCATGCCTCCAAATATCAATCAAATATCAATCAACAATAGGGGTGGGCTATTTTTTTCCATCTCCTGCTTGCAAACTTCCCAGCACTAGTCACTATTGAAACAAAAATCTAGACCAAAATGGGCATTGCCCTGATTTAGCAGTATATTTGTAAGGTTTTTTTTAATTTTACACTTATCAGTTCATTTCTTATAGGCTCCTACCTTTCATAATATACTCATTTTCAGATGACCCTGGAAGTGTCAGAGCTTTGAAAAGATTTGTTAGCAGCATTTCAACACATGGAACCATCTCTGCAGCTGAAATTCTATAGAAGAAGAAATTATTTTAATATCCCCAGTAGACTTTTGATTACTTATTAATACGCTGGAGACAAATATTCTCACTTTCTCTTAGAGAGAAAGTAGGAAGCAGTAGAGAATGGGCAAAAATGCAAGAAACAGAAAATCATGCTATTTTTAAGCCCCTCTAAAACTGAAGTTCAATCAAGTTTTAGTTTAAGAAATGTAAAAATCAGCATTACGTATAAACGTGGATAATTTTAGAAATTAGGATTCCTAAGTCCAAGAATGTTAAAAATCATTTTTTTTCTAACCCGAGTAGTAAGAAAGCCAGAAAAACATGCTTTATACAGTACAGCCAGTCTAAAACTTACAATGTGGTATTGTTAGCTCCTTTCATTGTAAATAATCTTTCAAGAGCATGGGCTGCATATGTATGAACTACAATACTTTCTGCTTGAAGGTAATTAATTAGGAGAGGAATAGATAACAAGAGCTGTTCTTTAGGTACCTAAAAACAAAAATACATACAGGTAAAATATTTTAGAAACAATACCAACTCATCTGATAGAAGTACAGGTGAAGTATATTTAGATGGTCCACTTATTTAAAAAACATATGGAAAAAAAATACAATCAGCAAGACTCTTCAGACATTCTGCATTTCAGACTCTACATATTTTTCCAAAATTCAACTCAACATTCAGAAGTAAGATTAGAAATGTCAACAAAGGCAAGACTGAAATACCCCTTGCTCCATGTTTACACTGTGATTCTTTTTCATTTTGACTACTGTTTTCATCATCCAAGGGTTAAGCCTTTATAATACATAAGAAAACAGGGTCTCTGAGACTTGCTATACTGAAAATAAGGATCTTAAAGAGTTAGGGGGATGTTATTTAAGCACTTCCTACATATTGGATCCCCCAAGTTGCCCAATTATATCACAAGAATGGATGGATTTTAAGACTGAAAAAGCAACAGAGTCATTGGGAGGTGGCAGCATAGAAAGCTAATAAATATTTTTTTAAAACTTACTTGGTTCCTGAAAATCATGATGTATTTGATGCCATCAGCTTTAAGCACTGGAAATTCATTTACTGTAAAAATTAAATAGTTTCTATAAATAAATAAATATGCATATATTGGTAAATTAAGCAAATAATACATTTTACAATATACTCAAGTCACTTGTTGAGATGGGTTGCTACAGAAATAAATACAATGCAATGCACAGCTCCTAAATTATATCCAGGTTAATTAATAGTTAGAGATATTGAAGATATTTTGTATAGAATGTTAAACTTACCATTAGGAGACTTTAAATCTGGTAGAATATGATTCATAAAAAATTCCGTCAAATTCACTAGTTCATTGGCTTGGGTTATTCCATGCTATAGAGGGAAGCAAGATAATAACTTTTTAAAAGTCTGTGTTAATTTATTTATACCTTAATTTAAATATGCATTGTTGAAATTTGCTGTGAATGGTTTTCTACCAGTTTCTGTAAATTATCTGTCTTATTGTTCTGGTTCAAAGTTTAAACTGTAAAACAGAAACAAATGAACCCTCTAAATGAAATATTATATTTGGACCAGCATAAACTACATTAACCATGATACTTTAGCAATATATTCTGGATTTCATAAGTAACACTGCAAATAGTAGGCCCACTTAATCCAATTTATTCACAATAAATAGAGATTTTGAAAGATCTGCATAACCATGACCATTTTTATTGTAGAAAACGTCTGTATCTCTCCAATGAATGATCAGTCTGATTCTACTGCTGAAATGAAATTAACTGATAACCAGGAATATATCTGTCTCCATTTCACCAAAGTTCTATTCACTCCAGCTCTACAAGATGATGCTTGTAATCTGGACCTATCGTTACAATTTGTTTCACCTTACACATTTCCAGCACAGCTCATTTTACTGAACTCTGACACTGTTACTCAGGTCCCAACACTGGTTAACAAGTATCTTCTTTGCTGAGCACTGGAGAATAGCCACCTCAGGCGTGAGGTAATCTGAGCAATGTCCGTATAGGCTATCTCTAAGAGTAAATATGCCATGATGTTTGCTTTTTACACTTAAAAAGATTGCAATTAATATATACCAGGGAGTTAATACCTTTAAGAAGTATGCAAAAGATTAAAATAGGGCAACAAGATGGAAATCAAAGTATGAACTGATATTACCTCTTTCCAATAAGGATCCAAATATTATTATATTCTTTAATTTTTAATCAAAACCAAGTACCTTTTGTGTCTGAGCTTTTGATGCCAAAGATGTTACAAGATAAATAGCAGCATCCTTATGCTTCCAATTGACAGATGGATTTTTTGCATATTCTTGTAGCATTGAATTAACATAACCAGAAAAGATCCCAGTTACAGGTCCTTCAAAAAACTTGCATAATCCTCTTACTAGATCACAGGCTGCTCTGCGTCTGGTATCAATATCTATACCAGAAAGAGATAAAAATCAATGCATGGCAGGCTATACTTAAACAGCATCACTGTCTCTTGATTTGGATACATGGTTTTAATATTACTGAATACGATTTACCACACTGTGCATATTAAACAAGTAAGGATAGTCTGACAACAAAAAGGAGAACACACACAAACTGTATATTTATCCACTACTACTGTTTATCCACTATCAAAACAATTACCTGATCCTTCCAAATCTCTTCTAATATATTCTTCAGAATTATCTTCAAAAGCTTCTTCATCAGCAGCTAGGTGACATAACATTGTAAAGATTAAACACTTGGTTAAAAGTAAATTGTTTTTAATGTTACATATTCCTGAAAATAATTTGTTAAATCAACCACATGCATGATTTGTGAAGCAATTTTGTATAATCACCAGATACAGAAGTAAACCAGGCTTACACACTATTCAAGTGAAATGATAGAAAAGCTAAGAAAACAAAAAAACAAAAATCGTTTCCAGAAGTCAACAGCTAGATAAGCAGGGATTAACAATGACAAAAAATCAAGCAGAAAACAATACTGTAACCACAGAACTATCGAGAAAACCACACCTATACCAATACTGGGAGGACAATCTACGAAGCAAACCCCAAACGCACTTCCACTGATGATGTTATCTAGTTGGGTAATGAAATATCTACAAACAATCAAGCTCAGGAAGCACCAAGGACACCACAATTTGTTTTATAAAGCTTTAGCTTTTTTGAGGTAAAGTGCTGGAAGTCATTTGGATGTACAGAAATTTAATTTGGTTATATAGAAATATAATAAATAAATAAATGTACCTCTAAATTCCATGTTGGGAACAATAACTTTTTCACAAATACTTGTCAGTGTATTCTGATCTTCAAATAGGTGCTTGTAATGGGGTCTCTCACAAACAGAAGCCAGGAACTGGATTGCGTTACTTACCAGCTACAAGAGAAAGACATGAACAGACATTATTTGAACAAGTACCTCAATATTTATTTCTAGCATGGTGAAAGAAAGCCAGGCACTTACACTTACCAGATCATACTTAACTTCTTGACCAGTTGTGACCAATAAATTCCAAATTGCAGTAACAAAACGGGGCAAGTAAGGCTGAAATTCTTCATCATATTTTTGTGCATACAGAGCAGCATTATCACAAATTTGGGATTTCAAAAGTTCTAGGAGGCCAGCTTCTTCTTCATCCTAGCATCACCATGAACAAAAATAATCATCAATACATTCCTCCTTACTTTATTCACATTTCAACGTGCCTTATCCCCTAAAAGTACCATATAAATTTTGCTACCAATTAACATATAATCATAATACTATTTTTACTACTGAGTATAAATACCATTTCAGAGAAACTTAAGAAAATGTTTAGCATGTTACTTACATCTGTTTGTAAGAGTTTATTATCCAACGTTAAAAGATTATGGAAGTTCATCATCCAAGTTTCCATGTTATCTTCAAAAAATTCAGGAAGGTCCTACAGAATTAAGATACAAGTTCTTATTTTTAATCTTTTTATCGTAACTAATTGTGGCAGGACTTGCTCAAAGAAAAGCTTTTAAAACACAGTAATGATAAAAACAGGATTTATGAAATCAAAATTTAATTTTTTATACTTAGCATTCTAATCTTTTCATTTTTCATTCGTATAGTTGACCCAACTTTTTTGAATCAGTGAACATATGACTATCTGAAAACATTAGAAGTTTAAGGAAATGTCTGTGATGGTGGGAAGGATGCTTATACAGTCACAAAATAGCTGTCAATAGAAAAACAGTGATATTCCAGAAGGTGAAACAGAGGAGAATTTTATGTCAATATGGACTAGCATTATTAACTAGAAAATATAAAGGTGGCTTACTTGAAAATTTAAACTGTAGAACAACTTAGCAATAAGAATCAGAGAGGAGAACAGAACTTTCAAAGCACTGGCATCATTTGCATGAGTACTGCAAAGTTCAATGGTGGCCTAGAAAAGGAAAGATAAATAATAACAATTTTAAATTTAACATTTTTGCTTACTTTCTATTAAAATGCAATAATAACAAGATCTTTAAAGAATCAGCAAAACAATCACAGGCACTGCCATCAGAAGTCTGAATATTAAAAGTGCTACTTTAAAAAAAACTTAATGATTTCAATATCAGTATTTTTTCTTATCTTAATTTTCCTAGGAAGTTAACGTTCAAAGTAGTAATGCAGAAATCACGTACTCAACATATGTTTAAAATATGCTCTGAAGATGAAATACTGCAAAGTGTGTTTGTGGGGATTCAAATGTCAAAATTTTCTGTACCTTAAAGAGATTGGTCAAGGGTAGTGCAAATGCATCAAGGACAAGCTTGATCTCTGTCCACAGTTCATTTGATTTAAACTCATGACGGTACCTAACAAAGAACGGAACATTCAAGTAATTTTTAAAGAAGTTGATAAACTACACTCAAAGTCAATCAAAACCCAATTACTACAGAACAGAGCAATTTTACTTGCAAGCAAGAATAAAAGATTCAGAGCCCTATCCCATACCTTTTGAATAGAGAATGTGCTGTACGAAGAACTCCGTTAATAACATGGAAGTCACCACTCTGAAAGCGATTTACCATTTCTGTTAACAGGTCAGGCCATTTCTGAGGAAAGTCTTCTCTACCAATTATGCTAATAGCATCACTTAGCTACAAAAAGAGAATAAAGATATCTGAAAAGGGATAAATAGTTGCTTTAACTAAATGGAATACAGAATCTTGTTTAGAATAAAGAACCCAATTATACACTGTAGATGAAAACAATAAACGTGTCCACCTCTCTTTTTCTTCAAATGATCTTGGTCATGACATCAGGCTGCAGAAGAGATATCCAGCATACACCGCTGGAGGAAGTTGAAATGTGAAGAGCTAATTTGTCTGCCTTTCAAAAAGCTGTTAAAACAGCTGACTCTTCCCCTAGATATTGGATTAGGAGGTTTTGAAGCCTTTCTTAAGTGACTGTCATTATTTGAATTGCCTCTAGCACAAAATGTTTTCTTACGTTGTATTATATTTCATTGTTATAATTATTTCTTTAAAAATGTTATGGCACATTGACTAATATGTCAAGTAAATGGCTAAATAAATGGTGTGTGTGTGTGTACACACACACATACATATATACATACACATACATACACACACACACACAAACACTATTCTGCCAACCCATATAAATGGCTGCATCTAGCAAAAGGAAATAGTTCACAGACTATATCATGCTATGTTCTATTAAATATTATGGACAAATAATTACATATACAAACTGCTGTTTTCAACTTATTTTAACTAAAGCAATACCACTTTTACTATACAAAGCCAGGGAAAGATACTACATATGGAAATTAAAAACAATATCTTTTTTGGATTAAAAAACAGTTGAATTTTCATAGTGTCTCAATATTACCTGATTCTAAACCTGTCTTATAAATCTTTATTCTGCAGTGACGTGTATCTTTAGTATTACATGACATCTTTAACACTGAGGCCAATAATACTGAGTGGAGAAAAACACAACATAGAATGACAATGCAGATTCTATCCCATCTCCAATGAGAAATATTTGATGCAGAAGTTGTTACTCTTAAGAGCCACTGAGTAATCTTGCCTTGTTCTCCAGTTTTTAGAGAATTATTTTATTTTGTAAATTTGCATGCTACTCTGATAATCATGCACTGAATAGAAATAAATTTTAAAAATTATTAAAACTGTCATTATAATCAGAATCTTTTTATCATTGGCTTTCTAGGCCTGAGCGATAGGATGGGACACAAATTGATTTAGGCTTTGGAGTATTAGTCGTTATTAACTTCAGTGAGGAAAACAATTATTTGATACCCTGCGAATTTTGTATGTTTGCCCACTGACAAAGAAATGATCAGCCTATAATTTTAATGGTAGGTTTATTGTAACAGTGAGAGACAGAATAACAACAAAAAATTCCAGAAAATGCATTTGAAGTTATAAATTGATTTGCATTTTAATGAGTGAAATAAATATTTGATCCCCTATCAATCAGCAACTCTTAAAGAGAGTGCTCCTAATCTCAGCTTGTTACCTGTAAAAGAAGCAATCAATCAGATTCCAACTCTCCCCATGGCCAAGACCAAAGAGCTGTCCAAGAATGTCAGGAACAAGATTGTAGACCTACACAAGGCTGGAACGGGCTACAAGACTATCGCCAAGGAGCTTGGTGAGAAGGTGACAAAAGTTGGTGCGATTATTCGCAAATGGAAGAAACACAAAATAACTGTCAATCTCCCTCAGTCTGGGGCTCCATGCAAGATCTCACCTCGTGGAGTTTCAGTGATCATGAGAACGGTGAGGAATCAGGCCAGAACTACACAGGAGGATCTTGTCAATGATCTCAAGGCAGCTGGGACCATAGTCACCAAGAAACCAATTGGTAACACACTACCTGTGAAGGACTGAAATCCTGCAGTGCCCGCAAAGTCCCCCTGTTCAAGAAAGCACATATACAGGCCCATCTGAAGTTTACCAATGAACATCTGAATGATTCAGATGGGTGAAAGTGTTGTGGTCAAAAGAGCTCTTTGGCATCAACTCAACTCGCTGTTTTTAGAGGAGGAGGAGGAATGCTGCCTATGACCCCAAGACCACCATCCCCACCATCAAACATGGAGGTGGAAACATTATGCTTTGGGGGTGTTTTTCTGCTAAGGGGATAGGACAACTTCACCACATCAAAGGGATGATGGATGGGGCCATGTACTGTCAAATCCTGGGTGAGAACCTCCTTCCCTCAGCTAGGGAATTAAAAATGGGTCATGGATGGGTATTCCAGCATGGCAATGACCCAAAACACGCAACCAAGGAGTGGCTCAAGAAGAAGCACATTAAGGTCTTGGAGTGGCCTAGCCAACTTACAGACCTTAATCCCACAGAAAATATGTGGAGGGAGCTGAAGGTTCAAGTTGCCAAACGTCAGCCTCAAAACCTTAATGACTTGGAGAGGATCTGCAAAGAGGAGTGGGACAAAATCCCTCCTGAGATGTGTGCAAACCTGGTGGCCAACTACAAGAAACATCTGACCTCTGTAATTACCAACAAGGGTTTTGCCACCAAGTACTAAGTCATGTTTTGCGAAGGGGTCCAATACTTATTTCACTCATTAAAATGCAAATCAATTTATAACTTTTTAAAAATGCATTTTTCTGGATTTTTTGTTGTTATTCTGTCTCTCACTTCTACAATCAACCTACCACTAAAATTATAGACTGATCATTTCTTTGTCAGTTGGCAAATGTACAAAATCAGCAGGGGATCAAATATTTTTTTCCAAATTTTTACATTTGACTTAAATATATTTATTACATATGATTGCTCTTAAATACTCTTGGTCTTTACATACTTGAACTGATGTCCTTTGATACATCTAGTATTCCTTAAAACCCTTATACAACAACAAATCTCCATGCAAAACAATAGGCAGAATTCCACTTTTAGTTGCCTTACCTGTTTCTGAATTTGTTCTGGGCTGCTAAGCATGAGGTGTACTATGTTGGCTTTAATAGCTATCCGGTCAGTTTCACATATTTTGTCTGGTTCATCTTCAATCTGCAAAGTATTAATTAATTTAAGACCATGGCTTTTATAGACACTGTTAAGTTGTTTGCTTCATAAGGAGGATAAATAGCAAACAAATACTATCCCTATAGCCCTAATTAATTAATCATGTCAGGATATATAACTTTGAATAATATTAGTTCATGCAAAATCTGAAACAGTTATAAAATTAAAGTTCAATTCTAATTATATAATACCCTCCAAATCAAAGTTGCAAATCTCTGGTCCACATTTCTCATCTACTTTGAATTCTCTACTCTCAAAAATTTAAAACTGTAAGAGCAAAACTATTAGTCGTTTCTAATAGTTTCACTTGTTAATTTTTCCCCTTTCTAAAAGGGGGAAAAGAATAGACAATTTATTTTTGTGACTTATGTTTGTGCTACCTGCAAAGTGAAGGCTTCTGCATTAGTCACAGGACCTGAGAATTCAAGCATATTTTAATGCATTACCATATAATCAATTTGAATGTGCATATGGATTTATGTATAATGGAGACATTTATGTAGCTATTGTTCCAAAATTCAGGTATAAAACTGATTCTGCTTTCAACAGTATGCAGCACAAAACCTACTGGATTTCTTACAAGTCCTTTACTGAATCCTAATAATCAATATGGGGTATAATAAACAGACAACATATAATACAATATTATTAGCTAAAAATACGTACAATTCTCCAGTTTCTTTTAATATAATTTTTGAATGTGACAGAAGCACAAACTTTTATGACATTATCTTGTGATTTCTCCAATAGTGTTAAGAGTAGCAGTGGATAATTCTGGCTTCCTTCAACAGATTCAAGGAATTTTTCCGCTGTACGAAAAACATAAATTTAGTTTATAGTTTTATTACTGTCAAACCCCTATTATTTAACATCAAAAAGAAATAAAAAGACTAGGTAAGGATAATAAATTGAAATCAATATTTTTATATTGACTGTACAGTTGGCATCCTGCTAGTATTAAACATTTCTGAATGTACAGTAGTTGCTAAGCACAGATCAGGATGCTGTTCTTAGATTTTATACTCTATTATATTTTGAAAAGACATCTGTTCTGGACTACTTTCTTATAGTGCTCGAAATCATAAAATAGGAATAAAATAGACTTACTTCCATCACTGTACCAGTGATTTTTAATAGTATACAGAAGTAAGTTGGCAATACATTTAAAATTATTTATAAATGTAAAACACAGAAAACTATGGCTAGAACAAGGTACTATTCATAGAATTATTCAAATTATTCATAGCATCATAGAATATGTGAGTTAGAACCTTAAAAGACACTTAATTCAAGCTCCCATTCAGAGCAAACATTCACTAAGCCATGCACAACTATTAACCATTCAAGATACATTTGAAAATCTCCATGGAAGGAAAATCCACCATTGTTCTAGGCAGACTATTTTATTTCTTAAGTTTTTTTCTATCAGGAAATTCTATCTGACCTTCAGCCATATTCTCCATCCTTTAATTCCAATCCATTACCCTGTTTTTGGTTTTAAATGACAGCATTTTGGTTCTATATGACAGCCCATCAGATATTTGTACATGTCTGTCATATCTGTCTTGTTTCCTTTTTACAAGCTGAGCATGCTCAACTCCATCAACTATTCTTCATAGTATTTTGTTCTTCCTACCTTGATATCTACAAATTTCCATTCCATTCTCCTTCATCCACAATTATAATGCTGCTCATCTTTCACCTGAGTTTATTAAGATCTGCCTTCCTGAAGTTCAAGAACTGACATTTCTCAGGTTTGTCTCCTTTATCAGTCTCCAACACAGACCATCACTTTCCTCCAAACTGCCTAACACTTTCAGGCCATTGACCAACTTCTTTCTATTGATTTAAGATTCTTCAGGGTGATCCCTTGTTTCCTTTTTCACTTTCTGAAAAATGAAATTGTCAGCAAGAGAGATTCTAGCTGAGTTAATTTTCCAGCACTTAGCTGAGTAGTTGAGCTCTCACAAACTCTTGAAAAATTGAGTTCACTGAGTTCAGAAAGGCGCCGTCCTCTGCTTCAGTACATGCCCTATAATAAACTCTCACAATCGGCATCACTTTTGTTTCTTACTCATAATTTTATTCTAAGGTTTCAAACTATGATATGGATATAATTTCTTCAAAGACATGTAGCTTCTTTACATATGAAGACACTTCATTTTACTTTTTATCAGAAACATTAATTCTGAACAAGCAGTAATATCCTTGGAGCGATGTATTTCAATCATGACTTGTATCCACCAAGATTCTGTGATAATTATCAGATTATCTGTTTTACCATGTTAGGACACTGGAAACTTTTTGATGTTTTTCCTACTGCTATTTATAAAGAATTTGGTAACTTATTTTGCTTTATGCCTCCCTCATGATCATGTCCAGCAATATTCCTCATACCTACAAAGCCTGGATCTGCCACACATTTGATTTAAAAAGGTTACAAGGCTCTTACCTTACTTTTTTTCCCCTGTCACTGAAAAGTGCAATTTGCCCCAAAGAGCAACCTAGACTTTATTCTTTTAACGAAATTGCTCCCTGCAGTATTGTACATGCAAAGCCAATTTGATGTTGCCACGGCACCTTCATAATTTGTATGATTTAACATGAAGATCTAATGTAAAAACTAAAAACTTTCACGGGCAAAATGCACATTAGTTCTTCTTTCAGGTTTATTGAAATTTCTTTTGATTTCCCTTCATATCCCTGTGATAACTATGGGGAGGACCATAATCATTATTTCTGCTAAAGTAATTTTATGAGGCATAATACGAAGAATACCAAGATGGCTAATTATGAATAACATGTGCTAAACAGTACCATCGGGGTCACTTAGGGTTTAGTGCATGGAGTTCTTTGCATCATCTCAGTTATCTCATTATATAGAGATTTCATTAAGGATAGACAGCTAATAAGACTGGAAAAAGCTTATCCTGCATACCCCTTGATTGTATCTAGTGTATTAAAAACATGTTGATAATTTCTTAATTTGCTAAATGACTTAAAATTTCTCTGAAACTAATGTATTTCCTAAAATGACACAGGGATATAAAATCTTATCCTTCGGTTTGGCACGTGTCAGTGTCTTCCAGTCAATGCCTTCTTGTTTGATTAATACATTTTTTTTCAAAATAAGAATTAAAGTTAGAATTATTTTGCATTGTATCGCTATGAAGTGCGTTAGATCTAAAGAAAAAAAAGATGCTTTGGGGCAACTGGGACAGTAAAATAGCACTTTTCTATTGCTCCTAAAAGTAGACAAAATAGTTCATATGACTGCCCTGCAGATTTATTCTGGAGAAAGATACATTTAGTTTAAAAAGTATAGATAGGTGCTATGTTCATGCTTCACATATACTAAAACATGTTTTTGCCTTTGAATCTAAAATGTTGCATGTCTATGGAGATTCTTAATCATCCAGGTCACAGTTGTCCCAAAGATGCTTTTTACTTTCCAACTGGACTTTTGTGGGGTCTTTTTCCCCTTTTGAAAACATTTCACTTCTTGTCCAAAAAGCTTCTTCAGTTCTGAGAATGTTCTTGATTCCTCCCCCACCCCCCACCCTTTGAAAATGTTTCGCTTCAAGTGAAGAAGCTTCTTGGATGAGAAGGGAAACATTTACCAAAGAAGAAGAAAAAGTCCAGTTGCTTTTTGAAAAAAAGCACCTTTGGGATAGTGTTGCATATAGTAAAGTGGCAAGTTTGAAAAATCTCTGTTTGAGTCAGGGGAAAAAATGCAAAACACCATGTAATATTATGGTCTAAACTATCCCTGGATGTCATTTAAGTGATCTCAAGTTTTTTTATTCACATTCTTAATTTTTAAACAGTTTACCAGGACGCCTTATGGCAGGATCAGGATCTAGCGTCTTCTTTAAGTATTCTGTTAAAGTCTGCAAATTGGCATCACTCAGCTCCATAACCAAACCTAAAAATTAAGAAAATAGTGTTCAGATGCTGTACATTAAGAAAAATAAGGGCCAACCTTATTCTCAACAAAACAAACACTACAATATGCATTATTTAAAAAATACCTTTCGGGCAACAGAGAGCATGCTCATAGAAATTCAAATCAGTATTCTTTTTGCTCTCAGTTAGGATATTTAAACTGACAAGTGTCCTGTCAGTAAAGACACACATATAAACACAATTCATTGTATGGTCTCTTAAAGGTAAAGGTAAAGGTTCCCCCGCACATGCGTGCTAGTCGTTTCCGACTCTAGGGGCCGGTGCTCATCTCCGTTTCAAAGCCGAAGAGCCAGCGCTTGTCCGAGGACGTCTTCGTGGTCATGTGGCCGGCATGACTAGACGCCAAAGGCGCACGGAACGCTGTTACCTTCCCACCTTAGTGGTCCCTATTTTTCTACTTGCATTTTTACGTGCTTTCAAACTGCTAGGTTGGCAGAAGCTGGGACGAGTAACAGGCGCTCACTCTGTTACGCGGCACTCGGGATTTGACCCGCCAAACTGCCGACCTTCTGATCGACAAGCTCAGCGTCCTAACCCACTGAGCCACCGCGTCCAATAGTAAACATAAACCTAGAATTGTGAATACAAACATACACAAAAATAGTACAATAGATATAACATGCAAATTATAATTTTCATGGTCTGATATTATGTGGACTAAAATTTCAGTAATATCCAATATTATATGAACAGACTCTGGGTTTCTGATACTTTCATTATGCCACTGCTTCTATTAATTGTACCTCATATCTGATTTGGAAAATGCCCCCAATTCTTTCAAAGAAATATGAAAAGTACACGTTGTGGTGGAATTAAAGGTACATAAGCAAAACCTTGCTGAACCTAGTTATTAACCTATTAACCTATTATTATACCCTACAATATAGGTGTACCTGAACCCCCTGCTGTTCCTATTTCCTGACCTTGCTTATCCTGAAGGGCTGAGATTCACCATGAAAAATGACTGTACAACTCCATACTATGTAACATGGAATAGTAGATCATGACCTCATTGAAACTGTTTCACTTTAAACGCACACGTTGGTTGTGTTTTTAGTTCAAGCGGTTTCAGTTTTTCCAAGTTTTCCACGGTACAGAAAACTGTACTGAATCACACTTAAGCTGTATTTTTCATACCGAGTTCCAGTTCCATATCTATTTATTCTTTATTGCATTAGCATTAGATTATCTATTTCTGACTAGAACTAAAGGTTGGAAGGGAGAATTTGGGCTATCCATCCCAGACCTCCAGCCTGGGAAGTCAAGGTAAAGACAAAGATGAATGCCTCTCTAGAATCTGCTTGAACATGGGGGAAAAAATCTACCATCTTTCCAGTTAATTGCTCTGTGAGGAAGCTGGGATCTGTCTTTTTGTAATTCAGATCTATTATTTAGGTCTGCAATGATACAAAACAGGACTTGACCTTTGATGTGGCATCTTTTCATATATCTAAAAAGTGCTATCACATCTTTACAGGTGTCTTTTTTCAAACTAAAGATACTTAGTTCCTTCTGAACATTTTTCACCCTCTAATGATATCTGTTCATTTTCTTGTAACCTGTTTTCAGTTTCTTTGTTTATGGAACTATTTATAGGACTTTAAGTGAGGTTTGGAGATGCAGGAAGAATAAGGTAGTTACTTCTCATCATTTAAAAAGTATATGTTGATGTAGTGTAAAATTATCCTTACCTTTCTTTTACTCTTCTGGCTCATATTCAGTTTGCAACCAACTATTATTGTACCCGTTATATTTATTGTAACATTAAGCCACTTCTCCAACCTATTAGTATTATTTTGCATTTTATTTGTTCTTGTTAACTACAGAAATTTGTGCATCTGCAAATTTGCTAATTATTCCCTCCATCTCTGCATTAAAAATGTACAGAAGATTGGAGGGTCCAGGACTGATTCTTGTGCCATTCCACTTAATATGTCTCCCCAATTTGATCATGGATCATTAATAAGAACTCTTGGTATAATTTCACGCTAACTATTTACTTGTCATGTCACCCAAATTATACTTAACTCATTGCTAATTAAACCTGTCATGGAATACTCCAAGGAAATGCTGTTGACATATCTTAACTTCCACAAAATATCAATCATCTCAGAAAGATGTCCAATCTTTCTGATTATTAGGCACACAGTTTTTGTACTTTTTACAAAGGAGGAATATGTAAATCAACTTAAGCTTATGCATAAAATATCCTCCTATTTTAGCATTATCAGCAATAGGCCTTTGATTTACTGTTTTTGAAAGCTGTGATTCCTCTATAGTGCAGCACCCTCCCTCCAAGAGGACCAATTCATTTAAACCCTGGTAGAGACACTAGAGAAGGAACAGCAAAAATGAAAAATGAACATGCATAAATGCAATTACAAATTAGTAAACTATGTTTAAACTGGAAGAAAGGAATTTAAACAGAAGGAATATCATTCAGAATACCTGGGTTCTCCCCCCCCCTCCGAAAAATGGGCTTGGAGAAGGAGAGAAAAGGAAGGGGGGAAAGAATATAATATCAATAAACCAAGTATCTCAACCATCTTTTGCAAGCATGTCTGCAATGTTACTATAGGGTAGATAGAGCTTACTTCCAAGTAATCATTCGTACATATTGAATAATTGCAGCTGATTTAAATCTTCCCTTCACCATGACCTCACTAAGTGGATATAACAATTCTCTCCGCCCCATTTGAAAAAAATCCAAATACAGTAGTAATACTATTGCAAAGAGAATATTGGCAAGGAGCTTTAATCCTCCATATTAGCATGAAACAAAGTAACTTCTGCATAGGGCAAGGGTATTTTGTTCTTCAATGTCTGCAACAGGATTTGCTTTTTTTTTTTTGCCCAGGACGGAGCCCACAGAGCATCTTTCTATTTTGGGAGGAGGGGAGACAAGGCTGGCACCCTTCTACGCTGCAGCTTCAGGAAATGAAAAACCACCACACTTCCTTTAATAGGACGAGGAACCTCCCTGCCCTTGGAAGTCCTGCCTCATCTCCAACGGGTTGACGCGAGAGGAAACACTCGGCGAAAAGCGGGGAAAGGAAAAATGGAGAGGGTCAGCGATCGAGGTGCTCGGTTCACGCTATCTGGTTTCCAGAGGAAGTGACAGGCGAGGCTAGCCAATCAACAGGCTGCTTTTGCCGCGGGCGAGACTCGGAAGCCAACGAGGGCACGCGTAGGCAAAAGGAGGCAGGCCAAGGCAAGACGCAGCAGGTTCAGCGGCACCTCCCTCTGCTGGGCCGTGGGCCCGCACTCGCGACCGTCTCTCCAGATTCAGACGCTTGCCTCGGTCGCCCCTCTCCGCGGCTTTCTCCTCCGCAAGCTGAGAGGCCCAACCGCCATGCAAAGGGACGGTGGATCGCGCTTCACGGCTTGGCCTTACCTGACGGGTCCCCTGACAGCGCGATCAGCAGCAATTCCTCTTATGGCTCAGCTTCACATTCAAACCTCGATCAGGCGGCGCGGCGGCGGCGGCGGCGACGACGACGTGGTGACGGCACCACGCAAGTGCGTTGCCAGTTTTTCCCCGCCCTCCCGCCGCTGCCAATCCGCAAGCGACTCTTCCAAACCGGCAGCCAATCACGGGCACGCTAGTTCTGAATCTAGACTCGACTAGAGCCCTTCAGCGCAGGGACGTCTCAGGATGTCTTGCGTGGTGGCGAAAACTGTGAGGCTCACCCGAGGTCGCAAGAGGGGACAGGAAACGCGCATTTCCTCGCTGGGCGAGCCTTCAGAGTCCCGTGAACGTTGTGGGGTGGGTGTGAGTTACACGCTGGTCCTTAAATTGGCAACCACGCTTTAGCCTGACATATTTGGGAACCCGGTCTATTGCCTGTCTTACGGCTCATTAGACCACGATGAATGATGGGTATAAGGGCACGCTAACATAGCCTGGTGTAACAAGTCTTGGTTTTTTTTACCTAGAAAAGTACTACCGGTACTTACAACGTTGTTTTCCTTCGCACTGGAGTGGTTAATGGAAGATGAAAAGAAAAAAAAATAATCTTGCTTACAAAGTTTGTTAATAAAGGGTCCCTTAGATCAGGGGTAGGCAACCTCGGCTCTTTTATGACTCATGGACTTCAACTCCCAGAATTCCTGAGTCAGCATAGCTGACTCAGGAATTCTGGGAGTTGAAGTCCATGAGTCATAAAAGAGCCGTGGTTGCCTACCCCTGCCTTAGATGAACATTGTAATCGAGGAAAGCTCGTTTAATTGCACACCATTTTGGAAAGAGAGATACTAAAATTGGCTGCTTCTCCGGTTCCCAAGCCTAAAGAATTATTGATTCGTAATATCAGTCTTATCGGGATTCAGATTTGATGGCTTTCATCCAGCCCAGGACTGCCTCCAAGCAACTGTAAAACAATCCGGTGGCTGTGTTTCGTACCGTATGAGCTTCAGGGTCTTTTCCAAAGGATGCCCCATAATGCATGTGGCTAGTATAGTCCAAGGGGTTGTCAAGTCACCCATACTGAAGTTAAAAAAATAATAATGCTTTTTAGGAGACTTGTAAATGGGTCACCACCAGCCAAAGCTGGGCAAAGCCCTACTTAGCTCTTAACTCTTACTTGCTGTTTTTAAGAAGGACTAGCTCCAAAACATGATCCATCTCCTTTGGGAGGTCATGGACCTACAACTCTTAACAGAAGGAAAAATATCCAGATAATCTGCTTCCCCTAGGATTCTCAGTAGCTGATTCCCTATCACTTTCTCAATATCTCCTTAAAAAGGAAAGGTTGGATATGGGGTGAAAATTATCAGACATAGCTGGCCAATCAAGCACAGTAATCCCACAGTCATTGAACCAGGTTTTGGTGCTTTTGGCAGTGTGGGCAGGTGCCAAGTCCTGCTGGAAAATGAAGTCAGCATCCCCATAAAGCTCGTCTGCGGAAGGAAGCATGAAGTGCTCAAAAATTTCCTGGTAGACGGCTGTGTTGACCCTGGACTTAATGAAGCACAGTGGACCAACACCAGCAGATGACATGGCTCCCCAAATCAACACAGACTGTGGAAACTTCACACTGGACTTCAAGCATCTTGCAGTGTGTGCCTCTCCATTCTTCCTCCAGACTCTGGGTCCTTGGTTTCCAAATGAGATGCAAAAGTTGCTCTCATCAGAAAAGAGGACTTTGGACCACTGAGCAAAATACCAGGTCTGTTTTTCTTTAGCCCAAGTAAGATGCTTCTGACGTTGTTTGTTGTTCAGGAGCAGCTTGACAAGAGGAATACGACATTTGAAGCCCATGTCCAGGATCCGTCTGTGTGGTAGCTCTTGATGCACTGACTCCAGCCTCAGTCCACTCCTTGTGAAAGTCCCCAACACTTTTCCTGACAATCCTCTCCAGGCTGCGATCATCCCTGCTGCTTGTGCACCTTTTTCTTCCACACTTTTCCCTTCCACATAACTTTCTATTAATGTGCTTTGATACAGCACTTTGGGAACATCCAACGTCTTTTGCAATTACCTTTTGAGGCTTTCCCTCCTTATGGAGGGTGTCAATGATGGTTTTCTGCACAACTGTCAGGTCAGCAGTCTTCCCCATGATTGTGATTCCTACTGAACCAGACTGAGAGACCATTTAAAGGCTCAGGAACCCTTTGCAGGTGTTATGGCTTAATTAGCTGATTAGAGTGGGACACTTTGAGCCTAGAATATTGCACCTTTTCACAATATTCTAATTTTCTGAGATTGTGAATTTGGGGTTTTCATGAGCTGTAAGCCATAATCATCACAATTATGACAAATCACGGCTTGAACTATCTTGCTTTGCATGTAATGAGTCTATCTCATATATTAGTTTCCCCTTTTAAGTTGCATTACTGAAATAAATGAACTTTTGCACGATATTCTTAATTTTCCGAGTTTCACCTGTAAGTAGACCTTGCATACTGTTATGTGCAAGGAACCAGAGCGACATTGAGCTGATCAGATTTGCTTCTTTATTGTTTCTTTCCTATTTACATGAATCTCACCAGACTGATTGCATTGTCTTGAGAACAGCCAGCTAAGGATTTCACAGATTCTGGGGGAAGTCAGATTCTGGGGGAATATTTCACAGCTTTCTGCTGTGAAATATTTCTAAGCTAGCCAGACTCTTCATATTCTGCCCCACCCTCAACTCAAGATGGAGATTCTACTACACTTATTGACAGTAATTGGGACCAAAAACTGTTGCTAAGTGATGCCATTGTAAAAAGCAATGTGACATGACTATGTCAATTTACAATGGCAGTTCCAGCAGTCCCAGTTGCCATCATTATGCAAATCCAGGGTGATTGCAAGTGTTACCATTTGCAAACTCTAGCCAATTTTCTTTGCTTGTGGGAAATCATCAGTCAAGGTCTCAAACGGTAATCACATGACTGTGGGATACTGCAATATCATATTTAAAAGCCAGTTGCCAAACACCCAAATTGTCATGGGGACAACTGCAACTATGAGGACCAATCATAAGTCCCTCTCATTCAGTGCTATTATAATTTTGCACAGTAACAGATCAAGTGGTCTTTAAATGAGGACTACCTAAATCTTTTCAATAACTTTTGATAAGTCTTGTGCATCAGTTTAGAGAGGTTTTAGCCCATCCCTCCTTACAGAACAGTTTCAAGTCAGGAATATTGTGTGGGAAACAGGTCACATTTTGGGTCATAGACATTTTCCTCTTATTTTCCATTCAAGGAAGTTCTGAATACTGAATGTAAAATATAACCTACTGTATGTCTCTTTTCTGCAGCCTTTAGCAGTACTCCCTGACAAGGTGACAAAAAATAGTAGAAACAAGTTTTTAATCACAAGGTCAACAAAAGTATGTTTGATGTTAAACTTTATTTACCACCTGATTAAAGCATGGAATACAACATTCTTCATAATATTTTATATAAAAACTTTACATAACTTTTGTATTACAGTATATAATTATGCTATTCTCTCAAAAATGTATACATCCATCGGGCAAGGAATGCTTTTCATTAACTTAATGATATTAAATGTACTTCATAATAGAAGGTCTCTTAAGAAAAAAAGCTTATAACTAATTTTAAGCATTATATAGATAAAACATACATTTTGCACAAAGTATATTTTATTTAAAGTTGCAAAGAGATATTCTAGACAAAAATATCAAGACATTTAAAGAATTGCACCTCTCACAAATCAAAATTTTCTGTTGCTTTGCTTCAAGCCAAGAATCACACCACACCATCTCTGAACATATTTATTAATAGGGACAAATTTCATTGGCAATTTATACTGGCTTATATTAACTCAGTGGAAGTATAACAGTGGTGAATTATTCTTTAAAAATGCAATGCACCAAGCATTTAAGCAAATTTTTATTCGTTGTTTTTAAAAAGGGCCCTTATGTGCAAATTTGCAGGTTTCAAATAATTGGGTTTTTAGCCTCATTCTCAATTTATAAAGGGGAATGGAAAATTTTGTATAGGACTTTATATTTAAGAATATATACATAATACTACCCCTTCCTAAACTCTTTAAGTGATATGAATGTTTTATGCTTGCTCCACCTGATAACCCAGCAATCACTTTGGAAGTCATTTTAATGCTGATGCTGTTGTTGCTACTGCTGGGCTTCTTTCTAGCCGATTTACTGTAAAATATTTCCTCCAAGTATTTCAAGTATTAGATGACATACAACTCTGTTTAGTTTTTTGCACAGTATTTCCAACATTTGCAGCGTGACTTCACCAGAACTATTTCAGAATATAAGAGTACACGTAAGACCAAGTGTTGAATGACCAACTGAGACAGGGTTCAACAAACCTCCTTTTTTTACTACTATTTCTGTATTCCTGTTCTTTAGCCGAAATTATAGATTAATACTTTCCTATTAGCCGTGGCCAGAATTAATGGTAATCAAAGCTACTATTTTAAATAAGTGTTGCAAACCTGATTTGGTAGAATCAGTGTTGCAAACCTACTTCAGAAGGAATCTATTTCATGTTTATCACAACTGCTGCTACTGAGGGCATAAAATTAAAGCAAAGTTAATGCTGGCAAAAGAAGGGGAGAGAGGGAAGAGGCAACTATAACCTGACATGCAAGTCTAAGGCTTACTACAATTGCTAAGAGATCCACAGCAACTGCCTGTACACTGGAATTGTGTGTCACACAGACAGTTCATCTTGCACTGGATTCATGATAAAGAATTCTATTATGCAGCCAGCTCAAATGAAATTTCATGAGTGTTTAAAGAAGTGATACAAGAAACATTGGATTTACCCTGCAGAACCTGTTCAATGATCTGATCTCCAGTCAAGTACCATAGAAACTTTTAAGGAATATTCCTAACATTACGATTGTCCATGGAGGTTGGTATTGCCAAAACAAAGCAGTATTGATGCCCACAGTCATTATAAAAACACATTTAAATAATACATGTACCATTATTACCGTTCTTCACAATCTTCAGGAATATCACAAAGAAAGGCTATTATGGAACATCTTCAAACACAAACACGCACACATACTCACGTGCTACCCTTCATGATAATTACATGGTTATTAGATTCCCACCTATATGTTTTTAATTAAAGTCTTAGCCATTTGAAAATGCAACTGTTAGCTGCTAAATAAAGCTTTTCACTGAAAATGAATAATTTAATACTACTGACTAGGCTCTAAGTTTTATGTTCAGACTACTCTTGTTTATAAATAGAGATCACACAAAAGAAGCTTCTTCACAGTGCTTTTACATTGCAAAACTTTGGAAGATAACTATTTCAAACCCTATGCATATTGCACTTTTTATTCAGGTTCTGAACATTAACTGCAGTGTTGCCATGCTTCTTTAATGAAGTCAAAGAGGTGCACACCTAAACAGAAAACATTTAACCAAGAGAGAGAGAGAGAGAGAGAGAGAGAGAGAGAGAGATGAAGACCATGCTGTATTTGCAGAACATATTGACACCAGAATTATAGCAATGGGTGGGAAAGCAGTCCAATTAAAGAAGAATTCTGGTCAGTTCAAGGATTAAAATAACATGATATAAAAATAAATAACTTTTTTTTCCGCACACAGTGAAATCCCTCTTCATTGCAAACATAAATAACTAAATAAGTAAGCTAATATTTTGTCACAATCCTTTCTAATGAACTGTTTATATGTTTTCCAACATATTTCACAGAAAACAATATTTTTCACTTGTTATGTACAAAAAGTCTTTGGTAGAGAAATTAAATGTCAGAAACTTTTTATATCTACGAATTGCCAAAAAAGAAAAAAGAAGGTAAAACTTACACTGCTTTATTACTGAATTACTTTGAGACAGCGCACTAGTATTTTTTTTTTAAATATCCTGCCATAGCTCATCCCTAATTGCAACAATGATAACAGGTTAATAGTGAGACTCCATTTACAGAGCAAGAAGTTTCACTTTTTTCATCACACGTGTCACCTTGGATGGAACCTTTTCAGGACTTTTCCTTAGGGTTGCAGTCATCCACCTACCATGTCCCCCTGCTCCTCACTTCACTAGCACCTAACTGTTCATGCTTGCCAATAAGAAAAAGTATGTTTAATACTTTTGCACTTTAATACATTTGGACAGAAAGCATCTCCTTCCTGCCCTCTTATAGAAACCATTACATTATTACAACTTTACAGAATTTGCCTGCCATATCTTACAAAACTATTTCTTATTGGGCCAAGAATAGCAAGACTTAGTCTTATCATAATTATAATACTAAAATCCCTCCTTGGACCCAAATTCAGAAGCGCCAATAGTACTGAACTGTGACTTTGCTTCCTATTGGCCCCAGAAAGCAGGCTTCTTTCACAAGTACATGTGCACTTATATTAATAAATCAAGTGGTTCCAATAGGAACCAGACTCCCCTGTCTTATAGAACTTATAATAAGAAAGCATTACCCAAGCCATTAAAACAACCGTTACGCACAGTTCGGCAGCAAAAATAGAAATATCTGAAAACACATTAAAGATTGACAGTTTCTACTCAAATGTTAATCTATACATTACTCCAAAAGGGAAATACGAGTATAAATTTTGATTTATTCAATGTGCACTTCAAAATTAATCAAAGAATTTGAGTTTGTCATTTGCTTAATATTTAATAATAATTAGATATTAAGAAGCATTTTTCAAAGCTTTCAAACTTCTTAAACATTCAAGTCATGAGAGATGCAATAATTGAATTAAAAGGCAGTGTGAATTGGTTTTCTCCTACAGTTTCTGGGAAGAGTGTTTCCTTCATAATACATTTTATAGTTTGCTTTATTGATAATAACCCAGTAACAAGGGAATTTTCATATGATGAAAAAATATCAGCCCTAGAGAAGATACCGTGCTGCTCTGAAAATGATGTACCATTTACATTCTGCAAGGTACAGCAGAATTAGCAATAAGGGAGATGGAGGTAAAAGACTGCTTTGGATTTTAACTGGGTGACTACATATATTACTGCCTAGCTACCATCTTGCTACAGGTATACACAATAAAGGTAAAGGTAAAGGTTCCCCCGCACATGTGTGCTAGTCGTTTCCGACTCTAGGGGCCGGTGCTCATCTCCATTTCAAAGCCGAAGAGCCAGCGCTTGTCCGAGGACGTCTCCGTGGTCATGTGGCCGGCATGACTAGACGCCAAAGGCGCACGGAATGCTGTTACCTTCCCACCGTAGTGGTCCCTATTTTTCTACTTGCATTTTTACGTGCTTTCGAACTGCTAGGTTGGCAGAAGCTGGGACGAGTAACAGGCGTTCACTCTGTTACGCGGCACTCGGGATTTGACCCGCTAGACCGCCAACCTTCTGATCGACAAGCTCAGCGTCCTAACCCACTGAGTCACCGCGTCCCTTATGGTATACACAATAGACAGCACCAAATCATTCAAATCTGTATTGAAAGAAGAGAGCACCAAGTCGTTTTGTATGCATTCTTGGTGGAGAAACGCTCCAGCCAATTTTCAAATGAATTTTCATCTTCTCAAATATTTATTAATACATTTGCTAGCATCACAAACTTATATAAAGGGTTTCCATTCATTATTTCCAACAGCTTATGAGCAAACAGCTGGAAGGTATTAAGAGGGAACTACTGCAAAATCGATTTGAGCAGAAAAGCTGAATGGTAAGAATAACTTGACATTTACTGCAATAAACTGTCAAATGTGAACAGCTATTCCTATAGGACAGCCAGAATAATAGTAGTAATGAAAGAGCCTTCAGAAATACCAGAGTGATCAATATAACCCTGCTGTTCACATTATTGTAGTTTCTTCTTCTTTGGAGACCTATCAATTTTTCTTTGCTTTGTTTATGCTTCATTCAGTGAACTGGGCATTTTTCAAGCTTTGGTAAACAGCAGTCATAGAACTACCATGCAAGGGATTGAGTTCCTGCTGTTCGCAAGTGTTCTTCAGGAATCCAGACTCTGAACGCTACCCCTATGCGCAGGAAAAACTTCCTCAGCACAGCTCGCAGTTCCGGGATCAGATCAAACTGCATTATTTCACATAAGTAGGGGTAATATGTTGATGCGTGTGCTTTAAACTTGGGAGGAAGAGGAGAGAAAAAGTAAGAAATTATATTAGTCAGTTTCTCCAAACAGCACAGTTCAATTGAAGGTACAATTCCCACGATAAGGGAATGGCACTGCAATATCTGCATTTAAAAAACATGCTCCTGTTAATCCTACTCCACATCTTCAATTGGTCTTGACCAAAATATTTCACTAGCAATTTCGCAAAATTCTATCAACTGCAATCTACTTCTCATTACACTTCACCTTGCCACTAGAATGCCCTTGCCTTAATTATTTCTTTACAATTCTGTCACTGTCAATGATTATACCTCACAGTGAACATAAATTGTCCCCAGTCAGAAGCCTGAGTTCTGCCCATCCTATATGCCTTGCTCCTCACACAATCTACAGTTGAAGGGAGCTACAGCAGCCTGTAAAAGTTCCATGTAAAAGTTCTGAAACTCAAGTAGACTTCTTACCTTTTCATCACTGACTTTTAGTGTTTTTGTTAAAAGTAACAACAAGAGATTGGTCCAGGCCTCTCGATGGCTTTCAGAATTCACAGTGATGAAATAGGCCAAAGCTTTACTGCACACACTAGAGAAAAGAACATGTGAATATTCAGAACCACAGAAAACAGCAAGCAATTCAGTGAGGTAGGTTTTGCTAGTTCTGCTCAAATCAAAAGAAATTTTCAGGTGCATATTTGAAAAAGGAAGAACAGAAAGGGACAGAATATCAATAATTTTTAATCTTTAAAAATCTGGATTATGAAATTCAGGGGTATTAATACTTTTTCAAACTTGCATTTAATAAGGTTTCCTTTCATTTCTAAAATAATTTAAATAACCTCAATTAATTTATTAACAATTTTTCCATTTCTGTTTTCACCACAGGCAGTGAAATTTATGAATGCAATTGGGTTCAGATTTCCAAAATTGTTATGGTCATAAGTTGAGACACTCATACGACAGGACCCAATTTAATGACAATTTTGCAATGGTTGTTAAATGAATCATTGTGGTCATTAAGTAATCCATGGTAGTTAAGTGAAGGCTGTTTAAGTGTGAGCCCATTCTTTGGAATGGCAAAATTGGCAAAAAACATAGCAAACTGTAGTCATATGAACACAGGATGCAGCAAAGGGTCATAAAAATGAGCCAATTGCCAAGCAACCAAAATGTGGTCATGTGACTGCAGGGTGCATGTGTGTGGCACAATATTTTACAATGGTGGACATTATGGGCTATAAAGCACCTGTTCTGGGCCCATCATAATTTTGAATGGTCATAAGTGACCAGCTGCAAGTCAAGGTTTATCTGCAAACTATTAGTAAACCAGTGGAAAGCAGATGTTATCAAGAAATACATAGATATTGAGGATAATGATTACTTAACAAACGTTGGTCTGTCAATAGAAAAATAAAAATAAAATCAGAAGGTCATGTTTGCCATTGGTTTACATATATGCAATTGAAAGAAAGATTTAAGTTAGATAAAGAGTCGTTTTGTTAAACGTGAACTGGAAACCTACTGTGCGGTAATGATGAACATATTATTGCTAAAGTTTATAAAATATTGAATTTAAATCTGGGAAATGAATAAGTAAAACATTCTATGATTCAGTGGGCAAGGAATTTTTGTACAATATAATGCTCGAACAACTGGAAAATATGCAGAATAAAGGATTAAAATTTACATTAAATTATAATTTAAAAGAAAATTTTTACAAGACCATGTACTGTTGGTATTTAACACCAGACAAGTTACCAAAAATGTATAAATGTATTTCAAATGAATGTCGGAAATGTAAAGGTAAAGAAGGTCTTTTTGCCATTTATGGTGGACGTGTGATAAAGCAAGAAAATGTTGAAGTAGGATTCAAATGTTAATAGAGAAAATTCTTAAAGCGAATATAGAAAGAAAACCAGAGCCTTTTCTCTTGGGGCTAATGGACAAGGACCTGGAAAAAATAATATGGAACTTTGATGTTATATATGTTGACAGCAGCAAGATTACTCTATGCTCAGAAATGGAGGACTACATTGATTTCCACAATGGAAGAATGGTTACAAAAGCTGATGGAGCTAGCAGAGATGGCTAAACTGACTGTACTGATTAAACAGAAGAATATGAACATTTTTACTGGCACATGGAAACCACTTCTAGACTTTGTGCGTGAGGTTGAAAAAAATGAAATTTGATTTGATTTACCAATTAGATAGACTTGATGTTATCAAAATGGCTAGCTTATATTATTTTGTAAAAGTAAAAAAGTTGAGGTTTGAAGTTGATACTTTGCTGCACCAAAGGAAGTCAGAAGTCAATCTCTTCCCTACCTCACTTCTCTTTTCTCTTTTCCCTTCACCTTCTTTTCTGCTATTTACTTTTGTATTTTCATTGTATTGTATACTATAAACTAATAAAACTTTATATAGAGAGAAAAGGTAAAATATGTAATAAAAAGGACTGGATGAAATGCTCAGAATATTCCAAGTCAGACATAGTAACAATTTGTCAAAATAGCATTTTTCAGGATTAGGAAATTTTATGGGAGCTCTAGTGAATATTTAAAGTTTTTAAAAAAATCATGGGGTACCTATATCAGATTGTTTTCACATAAAAAATTCCCAGGTGTTCTTAATGAAGGATCGAATCTGAACAAGTTTTCCTCTGCGTGCTTTGTTTAAGCTCCCCAATTTAAAATGATTCAACAGAAAAAATTCTGTACGGCCCCTGAAATCCTGCAGAAATTGTCTTGAAACTGTCATCTCAATATTACTTTGAAATCTAGAAACAAAGCTTACTTCAGGAGCCTCTCTTGTATAGCTTCCCAGGAATCTCTGCGGTTTTCATCCACATACATTCGGAAGAGAATTCTTAGACAACAAGCCAAACTGCTGGTCTCTTGTTTTAAAAGGTTGGGCTTTGATTTACCCTTGAATCCTGAAAAGTAATGACATATTGCTTAATATCCTTAAAACTGTAACCTGAAATAATCTGTACATCTGAACATTAAATAAGATCATCTCATGTATGTTATATTACATGATAATATTATACATTAATAATTCCATGCCAGTGGTCACTTTAGATTGCAGTTTAAACCCGTATAATAGTTACAATAATTTTGTAAAATCTTCCACCGTATTTTACATTTACCTGCCCTCCATAGGACGGTCCTTTGTTCATAATTTGAGTTGAAAGCTTTTGAAAATGAATGGGACTCTTGCAGACAATCCAGTAACTTGAACAGATGTTGGGAAGACATGAATTTGTACATTCCCTGGTCTTCAGTGTCTATGTGTATATCTGTATCTAGTGTGTCCCTCTAAGGAGGAAATCCAGGGATAGGAAATATTAGTTAAGGACACAGGTTACAAGGGCTTAAATTTTAAAGAGCATTACATAATTTCCAGGAAAACTTCAATAGAGCAGACCCTAGTTATGACCTTAATTCAAATAAATTTGAATTGATTGATATTTTCATCGCTGAATCCCGCATCTGCACAATGAGAGCAGAGAATGCTCTGTAAATCAAAGAAGCAGGTGTCTTACCTGAGCAGCAGCCATGTGTTCAGCATCTTCTTTCTTACTTGTTGCTGGGTAAAATACTATATTGTCAATTGTCTGAATCAATTCCAGCTGGACCACACATTTTATGAGGAGGCTGGCAAAGAGTTTCTGGTCTAAAACAATACATCACGTTTAGATTTTACTCTAAAAAGAACATAATTTCCATACTTCAAAGCCTCAATATTTTTTAACAAGATTTCTAAGTTAGTGCACACTATTCATTTGTTTTTAGACATTCAGGCATATATGATTTTCTTCTACTACTGTGTTGTTAAATGAAAGTGATTATTATCTCTAAATAGTTTCCATGCCATTTTTAAATATATCTTAAAAATAAACCCATGATAGTTTTATAGTACCTGTGCATGTAAAAAACTAAACTTGGTTATTACTATACGGCCTTTTAAACTTAGGGATTAAATTAACCAATCAAATGGCTGAAAGAATCAACCAGCATAATTTAATTTTGAAAAACTAACTGTTCTAAAAAAAATTTCAGCCAAGATGATGTAGAGAATACCCTGTATTATTTATCTCATTACTGAATGAAACAATCTTTATACTACACCAATCAAATAACTTTGGGCAATTAACACTAAAGCCTAAAATAATCCAAAGTAAAACACTGAGCCTTCAAACCAACACAATGCAGCTAAAATCATGAGAGACCATGATCTCAGATCAAACATTTACTTTAAAAGAAGAATTTTCAGCGGTTTATCTTATTTCTCTAAGCAGCATGTTCCAAAATATGATATCAGCCACAGAGAAGTCCTAGATATCGCACTGACAGGACCTTAAGCAAGTGCTTCCTCAAAGCACTTACATACAGGGCAGGCAGAATCATAGCAAATAAAAGAATTTGTGGTAAATTGCCATTAATTGTTTCTCCGACCATTTATATTATAAAATCAAATATGAGACTAAGGAAGCAACAACAGTATCTTAATGTACCAAAAATTGGATGTAGTTGTTGCTGCAAAGATACCATATATACTTGAGTATAAGCCGACTCGAGTATAAGCCGAGACCCCCAATTTCACCCCCAAAAACTGGGAAAAGTTGTTGACTCGAGTATAAGCCGATCCGCCGTTCTGCAAGCCTTCGCCGCCGGCGGAGGCTGGATCCGCGCTCTGCAAGCCTCTGCCGCCAGCAGAGGCTCGATCCGCCATTTTGCAAGCCTGAATACACAGGAATACCCTGTGTGGCCGCGGCTCTCGGGGAAGCCCTGGCTGTCCGCTTCCTCGCTCCACGCTGCCATTCGGGGCCCGCGCGTTCCCCGGGCAAATCGCGGCGCCCAGCAGGCGAGGAAACACGCCCGCTCCAGTCGCCCCCCATTCCCTCAGGAGACGCGAAGCAAGTGACCGCCCGGAGCTTACCGAGGACTTGCGCGCGGCCGAGGCTTCGGTGCTTCCAGGATCGCGCGCACCTCTCCCAAGCCGCCGCCGTCTGGAGACCTGCCGAAGTTTGGGGAGGTTTGGGGAGGTGCGCGCGCACCTCCCCAAACCTCCCCAAACGTCGGCAGGTCTCCGTTCCTCCTGCCGACGTTTGGGCGCCTCCCCAAACCTCCCCAGGTCTCCGTTCCTCCGCGCAGACCTGCCGACGTTTGGGGAGGTTTGGGCGCCTCCCCAAACCTCCCCAAACGTCGGCAGGTCTCCGTTCCTCCTGCCGACGTTTGGGGAGGTTTGGGCACCTCCCCAAACCTCCCCAGGTCTCCGTTCCTCCTGCCGACGTTTGGGGAGGTTTGGGCGCCTCCCCAAACCTCCCCAGGTCTCCGTTCCTCCGCGCAGACCTGCCGACGTTTGGGGAGGTTTGGGCGCCTCCCCAAACCTCCCCAGGTCTCCGTTCCTCCTGCCGACGTTTGGGGAGGTTTGGGCGCCTCCCCAAACCTCCCCAGGTCTCCGTTCCTCCGCGCAGACCTGCCGACGTTTGGGGAGGTTTGGGCGCCTCCCCAAACCTCCCCAAACGTCGGCAGGTCTCCGTTCCTCCTGCCGACGTTTGGGGAGGTTTGGGCACCTCCCCAAACCTCCCCAGGTCTCCGTTCCTCCACGCAGACCTGCCAACGTTTGGGGAGGTTTGGGCGCCTCCCCAAACCTCCCCAGGTCTCCGTTCCTCCTGCCGACGTTTGGGGAGGTTTGGGCGCCTCCCCAAACCTCCCCAGGTCTCCGTTCCTCCGCGCAGACCTGCCGACGTTTGGGGACGTTTGGGCGCCTCCCCAAACCTCCCCAAACGTCGCGCAGACCTGCCGACGTTTGGGGAGGTTTGGGCGCCTCCCCAAACCTCCCCAGGTCTCCGTTCCTCCGCACAGACCTGCCGACGTTTGGGGAGCTTTGGGCGCCTCCCCAAACCTCCCCAGGTCTCCGTTCCTCCTGCCGACGTTTGGGGAGGTTTGGGCGCCTCCCCAAACCTCCCCAGGTCTCCGTTCCTCCGCGCAGACCTGCCGACGTTTGGGGAGGTTTGGGCGCCTCCCCAAACCTCCCCAGGTCTCCGTTCCTCCTGCCGACGTTTGGGGAGGTTTGGGCGCCTCCCCAAACCTCCCCAGGTCTCCGTTCCTCCTGCCGACGTTTGGGGAGGTTTGGGCACCTCCCCAAACCTCCCCAGGTCTCCGTTCCTCTGCGCAGACCTGCCGACGTTTGGGAACGGAGACCTGGGGAGGTTTGGGGAGGTGCCCAAACCTCCCCAAACGTCGGCAGGAGGAACGGAGACCTGCCGACGTTTGGGGAGGTTTGGGGAGGCGCCCAAACCTCCCCAAACGTCGGCAGGTCTGTGCGGAGGAACGGAGACCTGGGGAGGTTTGGGGAGGCGCCCAAACCTCCCCAAACGTCGGCAGGAGGAACGGAGACCTGGGGAGGTTTGGGGAGGCGCCCAAACCTCCCCAAACGTCGGCAGGTCTGCGCGGAGGAACGGAGACCTGGGGAGGTTTGGGGAGGCGCCCAAACCTCCCCAAACGTCGGCAGGAGGAACGGAGACCTGGGGAGGTTTGGGGAGGCGCCCAAACCTCCCCAAACGTCGGCAGGTCTGCGCGGAGGAACGGAGACCTGGGGAGGTTTGGGGAGGCGCCCAAACCTCCCCAAACGTCGGCAGGAGGAACGGAGACCTGGGGAGGTTTGGGGAGGCGCCCAAACCTCCCCAAACGTCGGCAGGAGGAACGGAGACCTGGGGAGGTTTGGGGAGGCGCCCAAACCTCCCCAAACGTCGGCAGGTCTGCGCGGAGGAACGGAGACCTGGGGAGGTTTGGGGAGGCGCCCAAACCTCCCCAAACGTCAGCAGGAGGAACGGAGACCTGCCGACGTTTGGGGAGGTTTGGGGAGGCGCCCAAACCTCCCCAAACGTCGGCAGGTCTGCGCGGAGGAACGGAGACCTGGGGAGGTTTGGGGAGGCGCCCAAACCTCCCCAAACGTCGGCAGGAGGAACGGAGACCTGGGGAGGTTTGGGGAGGCGCCCAAACCTCCCCAAACGTCGGCAGGTCTGCGCGGAGGAACGGAGACCTGGGGAGGTTTGGGGAGGCGCCCAAACCTCCCCAAACGTCGGCAGGAGTAACGGAGACCTGGGGAGGTTTGGGGAGGCGCCCAAACCTCCCCAAACGTCGGCAGGTCTGCGCGGAGGAACGGAGACCTGGGGAGGTTTGGGGAGGTGCCCAAACCTCCCCAAACGTCGGCAGGAGGAACGGAGACCTGCCGACGTTTGGGGAGGTTTGGGGAGGCGCCCAAACCTCCCCAAACGTCGGCAGGTCTGCGCGGAGGAACGGAGACCTGGGGAGGTTTGGGGAGGCGCCCAAACCTCCCCAAACGTCGGCAGGAGGAACGGAGACCTGGGGAGGTTTGGGGAGGCGGAAAGAAGCAGGCAGGCAGGGCGCGGAGGAACGGAGACCTGCCGACGTTTGGGGAGGTTTGGGGAGGTGCGCACGCACCTCCCCAAACCTCCCCAAACTTCGGCAGGTCTCGGACGGCGGTGGCTTGGGAGAGGTGCGCGCGATCCCGGAAGCACCAAAGCCTCGGCCGCGCACAAGTCCTCGGTAAGTTTTTTTGTTGACTGGAGTATAAGCCGAAGTGGAATTTTTCAGCCCAAAAAGTGGGCTGAAAAATTCGGCTTATACTCAAGTATATACGGTAGTTTGTGCTTCTTAATTTGCACTGAAGACTTATTTCCCAAAGGACTGGAATGAAAATGTATGCATCAATGAGATGCAGGCTTACTTGAATAAGGACCTCCTTTCCAGCTGTCATCTGTGGGATTTGAAAACTGGCTCTGTCCTCTTTCTGAAGCATTTTTGCTACTTAAAGACTGACGATCCAGGTCCACCTCCTAATAAAAAATATATACTGTGTTAATTTCTTCTACATCTTAGTCACAAATTTCAGTTTCAAAACAGTTTATATTCTTCAGACATTTCACAATAAAATTACACTATAGCTGCTCCTTAGCACAGGGGTAGGCAACCTCGGCTCTTTTATGACTCATGGACTTCAACTCCCAGAATTCCTGAGTCAGCTATGCTAAGGGAAAAGGGAGTGGTTTCCAAGCTGAGCCATGCTGACTCAGGAATTCTGGGAGTTGAAGTCCATGAGTTATAAAAGAGCCGAGGTTGCCTACCCCTGCCTTAGCATTTTTCCCTGGTTTATGTGATTAATACACTGAAATACAGATTCTTAGAAACATAAAAATGAATAGTCTTGTAATTTTTATTTCCATGTCAAATGCCAATAAACTTGAAGCTGTCTCGTGTATCTTTACTAGGTAAAAAAACTGAAGCACGTACCAGGTGTTTTTCAGATGAATCATCTTCCATTCCTGCTGGCCTCCATGTCAGCAAACTTTAGGAAAGAAATGCTTAAATCAGATATGCTGCTGGATCTAAAAATTGGCATAATCTACGCTAATGATATAATGGACACTCACACATGAGGAATGGTAGTTTTGAAGATCTCTAGCATACAATTGCAGGTTTGGTCCCATACTTCAGGACTGAATTTTTGCCCATTTAATATTACCAGACTTTCTAAGCAGTTTGTACCTGATCGAGCCAACTGTTCATTGTCTATAGAAAAATTAAATCACAGATGAAAGCAAGAACATTTATGATGATAACATCAGAGACTTCTATAAGAGTTGATAACTAGTTGTCCTGTAAGATAGTTTCTAGTAAATGATAAGCCTATTGCAAAATAAGTTGATAGTGAGAGATTGACACCGCTATCTTTCCCCTCTAAAACAGTTCCCAACCATTTGATTGCCCACTGTTCTTCATATAGTTATACTAATACAGAATCGTGGTGATTACTAATTATTGAGTTCCCTGAAAAACAGAATCCAAAGTTCATTTTAAAACTAAAAAAGATATACTTACTTTCCACTGAAATTAATGGAACAAACTACTCAGAGACTTCAATGATTTCAAAGATACTTTTTCAAAGAACCCAAACAAGAACCAAGCTTGGTTGCATAAATCCATTCCACACACACACATACACACACGCACACACACCTGTACCCCAAAACTATAAATATAAAAGAAGAAAACCAGGACTAATGCTAGAAATAAGATGATAAACTGTTTCAAGGAACAAAAGGAAGAAAACCTATCCTATTCCAAATCTGATAATAGCCTTACAGGAAGCTGCTATGATCTTTGCACCAAAATATGTTTGCACGCCAGCAATGCTGTAATATAGAAAATCTAAACCAAAAGATGCATGTATTTCTTGGTGTGAGACTAGGAATGTTAATAACCCATTGCGTCATATTGAACATACAAGAAGAGGCAAAAAAAATTGCTCACAATATTTTTTTTTTCCTTAAAGGAGAAAATGGAATGTAGTAATACTGAAAAAGCCATTCCTTTTTTCTTTTCATTGTACGAAACAGGTTTATTCTTTTTAAAATCTGCAAAACTTGTTATCTCAATCTGGCTTTAAATTATATATAAAGTGGTTATGAGTTCATTTTTCAAAAAAGAATTTAATTCTGCAGCTTGATTGCATGCAAAAAAGGTTGATATTACTCAGCCATTATATAACATTGGTAAAAATTATTTAGAAGTGCACTATGTAACAAATGGCATAGCATTTAAAACCATCTCCCAGATTACTGAAAGAACAATGCTATGCAAAAAGAATTTTTTTAAGAAGCAATAAGGAAGAGATACTGTTATCAATACAATACCACAAATGCAGCATTAGCGAAACAGAAAACATATACTATTCTTTTTCACTGTAATTGTTTTTTTAAAAAAAGATTTTTTTTCAGACTCATCCTTTTTAGAAATGCATGGAAGTATTGAGGGAAAAAGAGGAAGATTAATTGCACACACAGCTGCTCCAAAAATATTCATTCAGAATAAAGTGACACATATATAAATAAGCTACCTTGTTTTACACACCAGTGTAACTGTGTAAATATGTCAGCAAGAAGAATTTCATTCAGAGCTTCATAGAACTGGGTAAATACATCACAGATTGCATAAAGTGCATGATTACAGGTGGTAGTCATCCATTCAGACTTCTATGGAGAGAAGAATCAAGGAAGGGGTTTGATTATGTAATAACAAAAATATTGAGTTCACTCTTCTTTACAGATTCATCTATTCTTATATCAACACTTAGATTGTAAAATTCTAAGGTCTTCTTTTTTAAAAAAAAACAGCAAAGGAAACACCAGGAACTGTTATATATTGCCAGGTAAGTGATAAATGGAGGGCCAACTGAAAAACTGAATATTCACAAATATTCAAGAACTAAAGAGTGAAAAACATCACTAGATCCTTTCACATACAATGTCAAACTAAGTGTTGGGGTTTCATTCATTCTAAAGAAACAGCACAAGATAACGCAGTATGTTAATTAGATGGCTCCTTTACAAGAAAGAGGGACTCTGTACAATGAAAAAGGCTGGAAATCTTGGGAATTCGACTGGCTGACCAGACTGGGAAAACTAGGCTGGCCCTTGTCAGTGTATCTGGAGTCAGTTCTATTACTAGGCAAAAAGGTTTAGATGGGAATGCAGTGGGGCTTTGTCTGGGATAGGGAGGGTCAATTTTGGTCTGATGGGATTTGGCAAAGAGATGAACTGGATGTGATCTTGGACCTATCTAAAAGATAGAGACGTGGGGGAGTTAGTCTCCATTTTGTGTGTTAGATTTATTTATTAAAAGAGGTTTATAATTTAGCTTATTCCAACCAGTTGCCTTCCAGACATTTTGGAATACAACTCTCATAATTCTCAATTTTGCAACTGGGGTAACTGGGGGTTGTGGCAATTAAACTTTAACATACAGGGAAAATACCAGATTGAAAGTTTTAATTTTAAAGCTTTTCTTTTCTCAAACCACCAGAAATGTATTTGGCTGTTATTCTTGTTTTATATAACTTTTTAAAGCATTCTAAACCTAATTAGATAATATAACATTGCTTTCAATACCTCTGTTTGCTGCTCTGGAAGCTTCATATTGTCAAATATTCTAAATACAATTCGAAATAGATCTTGCCACCAGTGTTTTTCAAAGGTTTGGCCATAGCTCTTCATGATTTCAAACATAACTGTTAGTCCCCTACAATGTAAGAAAAACAGCCATCAGAAATAGTTAAAAATATTAGCAAAAAAAAGAAAAAGTAACATAATGTAATTTACTCTCAATATCCTGCATATCTAAACCTTAAAATGTTTTAAAAATATGTTTTACTAGCAATTATAATTACATCACTTCATTACCTTGTCCGCACATCTAGCTTGCATCGATTGATAATACAAGAAAGCTCGAACAAAATGGGGAACCATCCTCTAACCCAAACCCTGTCTCCAGGTGCTACATTCATGTCATCACTTGTATATTCTCTCAAAACCTGTGAACAGATGAGAGCTGGTAAATTAATACAAATACAGTCCCATTTAATCAGATCTTGCTGCAAGATTGATAAATGAAGGTAAATAAAAGCAGGAAATGTTTTAAACATGTTTTAAACACATGTAAATCTACACTTTACAAGAAATTCATATTTCCTAGTAACACAAAATTTAAACTGAAACATGTTTCAGTTTAACATGTTTATTTATTTATTTATTTATTTATTTATTTATTTAAATTTAAATATATTTATTTATAAATATATTTGAAATTAAGTAGGAGATTTAAGTCTTCTTAAATTATATTTGAAAATATATTGATATATATTGAAATATATTGATATATATTGAAAATATATTGATCATTATATATTGATCATCATATAAAGAATAGGTTGATAAATCAGGATATTTATATTCTCCAGACAGAATTGTACATCAGTTTGAAGTCAATAATGGTGAGTTTCAGTTTTAAAAGGGAAAAGACCAGTAAGTGCTGGTCTAATATGGAAATTTATAAAAGCTCTCTTGGAAGATTAATTTGGAGTTTGAAATACAAATTAAAAGAAATACCTGTGGTCTTTCAGAAACATATCTTGCACAGTAACGAATAAGTCTAATTGCTTCCATACTGGTATCCGGAAAGGTGGCGTTGCAGGCAAACTCTGATAAACATTTTACAGCATCCTGGAATGAATCTATGGCTGCAGGAAAATGCTGTTGAAAGATAGTAGCTGTAGAAGAAAATAAAAGGAAAAACAAGCCACCATTAAAAAAATTACATTACCATTGGATATCTTGGGTAGCTGATCCCCAAGGAAACCATGTGAATTAGAAGGAAACATTTGATCTTTGATACAATAATAAAAAGTCATGCAGTACTGAAAGCTGACCAGCTATACCAAGCCTGCCTAACTTATTTTTTATTTTTTTTTATTTTTTTATTTTAATTCCATTTATATCCCGCCCTTCTCCGAAGACTCAGGCCGGCTTACAAGCTTAGCAGTAGCCTTCATTCTATGTATATGCCTACTTATTAGGGCTTTCACACACACCCCCAAGCGGCATTATTACAAAGTCAGCTTAATTGCCCCCAACAATTTACAGGTGTAACCAATTATATTTACATGGCCCAGGAAGTAAACAGGTATACTAGAAGTGCTGGAGAAGACTCCTGCGAGTCCCTTGGACTGCAAGGCGATCAAACCGGTCAGTCCTAGAGGAGATCAACCCTGACTGCTCTTTAGAAGGCCAGATCCTGAAGCTAAAACTCAAATACTTTGGCCACCTAATGAGAAGGAAGGACTCACTGGAGAAGAGCCTAATGCTGGGAAAGATTGAGGGCAAGAGAAGAAGGGGACGACAGAGAATGAGGTGGCTGGATGGAGTCACTGAAGCAGTAGGCGTGAGCTTAAATGGACTCCAGAAGATGGTAGAGGACAGGAAGGCCTGGAGGAACGTTGTCCATAGGGTCGCGATGGGTCAGACACGACTTCGCAACTAACAACAAACAACAGAAGTCACAACTAGTGACCTCTAGTAATACATTAGTTTCACTGCAAATGTAACCATACTTTTGTCAGTGAATTTTCTTGTAGCGTAATCTGAACAGTCTGAAGAGAACTGGCACCCAGCCCACACTCATTTTTATATTGTAAAGAGAAATGAGAAATACATTTGTAACATAAGCAAGAAAACAGAATATTTCAAATTTTGTTATTTCTACGCTATAAAGATGGTCAGTATAGATTTCTTTTGGGATGTTAGTTTTCATAACACTTACTAACTATATGTGCTGTTGTTTGGAATGCCAACTCCACAATATTCCCATCATGATCAGATGCTGCTTGATGAAATACTGCAAAGATATTTTTCCACCCTGAGCGAATATTAGCAGCTTGAGAGTTCACCATCTGAGTAATACAACGTATTACCATGTCCCGAATAGTTGGGGATCTAAAAGGAAAATATTACTTTATTAGAGAACTTTTTCTGCATGGTATTTATAAATACTAGATAAGCAAAAGAAACCATTTACATTTCAAGACGCATAACAGACCTGTTTTTCTTCATGATATGCTCAAAAGGCCTCAAAAAGTCTTTCTGAAATCGGAAATTGGCTAACTCCCCCTTTTCAAGAAACTTCATTGACAGTTGCCTCAAAGAATCAACTGCAAAAATTGCCACATCTTCATTGGGATTGCAGCCAACCTATAAATGAGAAAATAGGAATTCCCTTAAAGAATAATAATCCCAGATAATAATCCAGACTACTGAAATCCAATGCTTCCATCTGTTGTAACTATCTTTGACTTTAGGCAACAGACATAATCACAGTAAGTCCAGAGTTGGACTTGTATCTTTTCAGGAAATTCTGTTCATTTATAATTTACTCTATTCTAATCAGGTACAAGCTTATGAAACTTAAGTAATTTGAGCCTGTAATCTTAAAAATATTAGTGTCTTAAGGCAAATACACATAGAATAAACAAACAAATAAATCTACATATAGAAAATAGGCCAAAATCATCAAGGAACAAAAAAAATATTTAAACCTGTAACTGTAATTATGGAAATATTTGTATGTTATGTATATTTTTACATGCTATAAAAGTGAATTTTTCATACATTTAAAAGTTTTTAGCACATTAAACTCTTTTGTCACCCTACTTGAAGAGCAAACATCTTCATAACAATTTTTCATCACCCTATGAAATCCAAAATTATGAATTACATTATTAGGGTTATTTCAGAAAACAAATGCATTTTATTTAAATACATTTTATATACACTTTCCTGTTTTAAAAATCTCAAGAAAGTTTAGAATAAAATTACAGGCAATAGATATTGGATATTTATACAAATAATGTGTAATTTTGCCTATTTGCTACATACAGTCCCCAGGTTGAGAGACCCGAGTCCTTGCAAATAGTACCAAATTGACATTTTCTGTCATAATCCATGTATAAACAGTATAGAGTACACTATAATGAATCCATGTCAAGATAATGTAAGTCTGGTACAAAACCTGCCACTAGAACTTTATAAGTCTTAAGTCGAAACAACTACATGGAAATTAATTTTCATATCTAAATTGTATCAAAGAAACTTTGCAGTGTTTAAAATTTAAAATACCTTGTTAAAATGATCTCCAATTACATGCCATATCCTGGACCACTGCAGTCTAATTCTATTCATGTTATAATAGGATATTTCAACTATTTTCTGCAAGCTGAACATCCGGGGATGGTGAGGGGAAGCCAGTTCATCCATGGAAACAGCACACAGCCATCGAACAAAATCAACTAAAAGTTTAAGAAATAAGACCTGTTAAATACAATAAGGTCTGATACAGTTATTTTTCATTTCAGAAGATATTTTTCAACATACCTATTGCATTTCCATCTAATCTAGTTGAACCAGTGAATATCCTATGAAAAACAGAGAAGCAGTATTAATCCTCAACATACAGAATATTAAGGCGTGATCATACTACAATACTGTATTTGATTTTGAAGAAACAAAATTTCTATATAGTACAGCTAGTCCTCGACTTATGACCACAATTAAGCCCAAAATTTCTGTTGCTAAGCGAGATAGTTATTAAGTGAGTTTTACCCCAATTTACAATCTTTCTTGCCACAGTCTTGTGAAAAATGGTAATATGTTGCCTTTTTCAATGCCGTTGTTAACTGTGAATGTTCACTAAACAAACTTTTTTAAGTTGAGAACTACCTATTTTCAGATTGCAGGACAACTATAACTTTAAAGTATTACATGGCATTTTGTGTTGGAGAAGGAAAAGACCCAACAACCACCATGGCATTTTTTCAATGTTAATTCTCATTTTTTGACTGAAATCTAACCAAATTGTGATATAATTGATTGATTTATTTAAAAAGTATTTAAATTAGTATATGAATCCCAAAATGAATGTTACATCCTACTGAAATAATTTATCATACTTCATACAGAAACAATACTATACCTGTCCACTGCTACCACCACACTTTGAGAACTGGTTTCTCCTACAGATTCCTGAATGCTGGCTATTTGTCTTCTATCAACACTTCCACCAACAAAGTTACCTTATTAGGAAAAGACCAAAATTAAGTTGTTATATATAAAAGATAAGTCACCATTAGGATCCATTTCAAGGGCTATTTCACTGTGATTCAATAGCATATAGATAAGAATTTGAAAGAATTACAAAACTGGCTGACTGAGGTGTATCATTTTATTATATTACATGTGATTCAGAAGCTAAGGGGGCTCATAGAATGACAACATGACTGAAGTTATGATGAAAAGTGATTTATAGGGTTTGTTCAGTTTCTTATTTTATTATCATAAATTACATTAAAAAGAATTCGTGCAAGGTTAAAATAGCTAGCTCCATCAGAAATAATAAAACTGAGCATTTACTACAGTGACAAAATGTTGTGATGGAAATAGTATAATTATAGGTATAAGAGAGTCAAATTCTCACCCAGTCCAAGTCCCATGAAATCTTCTCCTCCGGAGGTGAAACCTTTGAGACTCCCTTCCCTTTCACGACCAGACCCAGACAGATAGCGTGTTTTAACTCCAGTTCCTATCAGCTGTGCTAACTCCAGCTGGCTGATGCATTTTAGAATCTAATGAAAGCAAATTCAGTATCAAGCCCAGTAACAATAAACTTTCTAAATGAAGTAGTTCCAAAATCTAGGGTAAACTCCATATAGGCAAAGACTTCCCTTTTTGTTCCAATCTTCACTGAAGAATAGCTCTCTCTCTATAAACAGTATTTTAAGTGTGTTATATAGTTTCCAAATTTGGCTTCATCTTCCCTATTTTTGGTGTTATAACAACCATAGACTTATGGTACCCACTTTGTCTCTTAAGCCTTCGTCCCCACTCTCCAAAAATAGGCGGAAGCATATTTGCCCATCTATTTTACGGACATAACGATATTGACCATTAATGACAAAATAATCTGAAATGTAGTCCCTTTACCAAGGACTGTTGTTGTCAGGTTGTTATTATTAATTAAATTTGTTTGCTGCCCATCTCTGACAGATGGGGAGGGACGGCACAGAATGTATGGGGGGGAGGTGAGATCTGCTATTGGCCCACCAATCACCTCCAGTGTGATATTCCCCCATTGGTCCCCAAACTAATAGGCAGAGCCAAGTCTTCAGGCCCTTAAAAAAGGTTTGGAGGATGGGAGCAAATCTCCCCTCAGGAGGCAAGATGTTCCAAAGGGCAGGAGCTATGGCAGAGAAGGCACTTCTCCTCCTGGAATTCCCCAACTGATGGGGTCTACCACATGCTTCCTCTGACATCTCCTCAGTTCTAGGTTGATAAACAGCATCTTACAGGTAGTCCTTGACTTACGACCATAAATGAGCTTGGAATTGCAATCATAAGTCAATGAAACTGGAAAGGATTTTTTGCAGTTGTTGTTAAACAAATATGATGGTAGTTAAGCAAATTAATTTTCCTCAGTGGGAGTTTTTTTGCCAGGAACCAGATATAAACACTGGAAACTGGCAAAAAAATGTTGTTGCAAATGGTGGTTATTTACCTCATGCCAGGAATTTCCCAGATAATTGCCATCAGTGTGTGCCACTGTAATAAGTGTTTTAATTGTATCTATGTTCTTCTGCTTCATTTCTGTAATGCTGGAACTGGCAGTCAACAAGGAAAAGCGAGCAAGTGCCTGAACATAAGCATCTCGTTCAAGCTAAAATATAAAAAGCAGAAGTTGAAATAAACCATTGTAATAAAAAAAATCCTCAAAAGAGATAATATGGGCTGACAAAGTTATATAAGGCTAGTTAAGATGGAAGCCTGATATGCAGATGTGAATGGGCGAATATGAAACATAGGAATAAGTATTTGAATTGAGAGAATTAAAGAGAAACCTGCCATAAACCATATCCAATGACAGGTAATAGTTCTCCAAGACGCCAGAGAGAAGCCAAAGACTTAATTTGGCATATCAGGCATATCCTATAACTGCTAGATGTGTACACAACTTTAGACCAAGGCTAAGAAATAATTGATAATTTCAGAATGCTGCTACTCTGCATTTAACATTGTATAGAATATGTATTGCATAAAATAACAGTATACCAACCTGCATGCCAAAAATGCAGGCTATTCGGATAGCACATCGTATTCCTTCTAAGCACAATGAGGCCACTTCAATATCATCACAGTTCTGAAGACCAACACTATAAGCAGCAAGTAATGGAGTCCATACAAGCTAACATTGAAGAGGCAGAGAAAAAGAAATAGCTTTAAATTTATTATCAAGTAAATGCATCTTGTGCCAAAGAGCAATCTAATATAAAGACAAAAGCGACTGCTAACTTTTAACACTAAACCAAGAAATAAAGTAAGTTTTGAAATATCTTTTTAAATTCTGTCTATAGCAAAATCTAATATACATCCTCTTTCCTCCATTACTTCCAGCCTGTCTTTTACACTCTTGATATGTCACTGCATATTCTAAATATCCCATTTATTAAACACACTTATAATTTCAGTTTTACATTTGACATATTTGAAAACAGTGTTAAATATCTTTAAGTTTAATTGCATACATACTTTGAACATAGGTCTGACATGATCCAGATGGGTTGCACTAGTAAAGGGTGACTTTGCATGGCTTACTGCCTCCATAAGGGCTTTAGCAGTCTTTGCCATTTGTTCCATTTCTAGATTGTATAACAACCGTCGCTGCTTCTCATTGGCTACACCTAAAAAATATCTTGTTACCCAAATGTGTTTTTAAACATTCACACACACACACACACAATTTTAAACAAACAGGATATAGACTTTAAAAAAAGATATACTTTCTACATTTCCAAAAAAACCCCAACTTAAAATACAGGTAGTCCTTGACCTACAACAGTTAGTTTAATGACCATTCGAAGTTACAATTGCAGTGGAAAAAGTGACTTATAAAATTTTTTCACACCTACGACCAATGCAGCATCAACATGGTTATGTGATCAAAATTCAGCTACTTGGCAACTGACTCACATTTATGACGGTTGCAGTGTCCTGGTGTCATGTGATCACCTTTTGCGACCTTCTGACAAGCCAAGTCAATGGAGAAGCCAGATTCACTTAACAACCGTGTTACTAACTTGAAACTGCAGTTATTTACTTAACAACTGTGGCAAAAAAGATTGTAAAATGGAGCAACTCACTTAACAAATATCTCACTTAGAAACAAATTTTGAACTCAATTATGATCATAGGTCAATCAAAATAGAGCTGGAAGGGACCTTGGAGGCCTTGCAGGCCAACCTCTAGCTCAAGTAGGAGATCCTATACCATTTCAGACTTTAAATCTGTAAGCAATAAAATAACCAATACACTCCAAAGATAAGTTACAATCAGTAACTTATTGTATAAAGTTATTCTTCTATTACAAACAACTCAAAGTGCTCATTGGAACTCCTACAATCTTTAGCATTGGCTTCCATTGCTGTTATTTTATTTTATTATTTTATTCATTCTGGATGATCACTCTCTATTATCAGATACCCTGCTTCGTCAAACAGAAGGGTAGCAGTAACAACCTCCACTTTGGAATAATCTCATTCTCAAAACTTCCAGACATCTCTTAAGTGATAATCCGAGATTTGGAAGGAAGGGTCTAACCATCTGCTAAAATTCATCCCTAGTCCCCTACCTGCTCCTTTTCCTATCCTGGGGATCAACTGTCCAGGCTAGAAGAGTTGGCAGGTAGAAGGGGAGGAAGTCTCCAAGCAGTTCCAGGGGATCAGGTAAAAGAAGAGGCCGCTATTGCACGCCCATGGCCAGGTTAGATTCAAGTTTTTAAATGCATGATTTTAAATATTATAAATATTCTTCATCCAAGAAGTTTTAGTAGATATTTATTTTACAATACCAGTCTGGGAGGTAAGAGTGGCTGCAAAATATATTGGTCCAATGTAACAAATGAAGATTCGGCTAACACTGTACTCACAAAAGTTTAATTGCTTAATCCACAAAGTAATGGTATGCTTAAAAAAAGGCTACATATTTTTTTAGAGAAAAAGTCATACTTGGTTTAGTAGATTTGGTAGTGATTGCATATTCTTTTGTGTCCTTCATGGCAATTTTCTTTCCTTCTATTTCATCATAGATAGTAGACAAATATTCTTCTGGAAGATCTTTGCTGTCATTGATCCCACGGTTCATTTTAATGTATTGTTCTTTTGTCATCTTATTCTTTACCTGTTAAATTCAAACATCAGTAAAGAGAAAATTTTAAATTCCTAGAAATTCAACTGTACCTGTCTGGCAAAATCTTTCTTTACATGTTTACCTGAGGACTATGCAGGTCTGTTGTCAACATTATAATAGAATATGCTAAAACATAAGCAGTATCAGCACTGGCAAAGAGAGTTTGGCTGGAAAGAAAAGGAAAAAAAGCAAGATTTTAGAATATTACATCTTTGTCTCTGTTATCCTCTTCGTATATACAAAATGATTCTTACTGAATACACTCATTTTAAAAATGTCATTCAAACAGAAAAGTAGGAATTGTTTATTTATCTGTAACTAGAGGTTTTTACAGATTTTCTACCAATTTCAGCACAGAAAAACAGGAACTTGATAATTCTGAATGTCTACTATCTCAGTAATTCACGATATGAAAGAACTACCACAATATATAAGCAGAAAACCTCTAGAAAAATCATTTTTTATAGTTTGGCTTGCATCCTAGAATAACATTTCTGCTTTTAAAATATGTATCTAACTGAAAAAAGGGGTCTTAGCCTATTTTATTTTAAACACGTAAAACAAATTCTAACTTGAAACCTCCAAATGTCTTGAGAGTATACCACCCAAGTTGGCTAGAAGTTTGAGAGTTGCTGTTCCGTCCATATCTGGAGGATGCCAGGTTGAGAGTAGCTGACAAATAACTTGTGCTTATTTTTTTAAGGAAATATTTTAAAAAGAAATACTTTGTGAAACTAGGTAGCAAGGCAATTGGCGTAGCTTATCACCTCAATTTTCTTTTAATGAAGGCTTTAAAAATGCATTCCGTTGCATTATAACATTTACCATGTATTTATTCATTAGATTTCTTGTCTTGTGACTGATCTAAAGTCATCAAAGAGTTTCCATGAGTAGATCTACACCTTGTCTCCTGATCTCTTTCAGCACCTTAACTATTACACAGAGTACACCACAGATCTCAAGTTACCCTTGATTGCATTCAATATATCTAGCAGCAAATTTTTCCATTAGTCTATCAATCTTCTGAGCTTCACCAGGTAACCGAAATCCTTCCAGAAATATGCGTAAAGCAGAGACGAAGTCCTTTCCACAGAAATCAAGCAGGTCTACATAGGCGTACATCACCTCCTTGTTAAATTTGTTACTATCCCCCAGAAATTCTCCCACTTGGCTCTAACATGAGGAAAACAAAATGGAAGAAAGAGCATATTAATGCTTCATTTTTAAAACTTTACTTTACAATCTTAGCTACTGTGGATTATTTTTATTTCTACTGGTAGGACATATAATTAGAATACAACAGTACCATATTTGACTATTATTGCTATAGCAGTCACCATTTGAAGGGTATCATGTGCTTTCTGGGGGGGGAGGGGAAGAAAGATCAACATCCAAGCATTACTAATGGTATTGTTTCTCAACACAGCTAAACAAAAGAAGGGAAAAGAATTTAGGTAAACCTGCCACAGTGTAGGCCAGGGATGTCTCCTCTGTTTTTTATTTCTAAGTAAACAGTCGCATCATTTTAAACTTAATTGGCATCTGATAAAAAAGGCTATAAAATCAGAACAAGATAGCTGGTTAACAAGCTCTAAGAAATCTTAGGTACAGTAGTGACCAAAATTGTGGAAACCTTTTGGGAAAAGTGTACAGTAGAAATGCCACCTTTGGTTAAGTTTCCACCAATTCTTCTTATTTCTTTATAACTGTAGCCTTGTTCACTTAATAATATTATTTTACATCACTTTCTGGGTAACCAGTCAACTCTTTGCAGCCTTACTTTAATTTTATTACGTTTTACAAGCTCACTAAATGAAAGAACACAAAACAACCTAACCAACTTGATAGCGCTCACATAACACACTGACAAATGTCCTCCTTTCAGCTTCAATACATGACATCAATAACTGAATCCTACTGTGATCTGATTGGCTCATTGCCAAAACAAGATGACATCTGATTGGCTCTCTAAACACTCATGCTCATTGGCTACAATCAGATGAAGGAAGCTACCTGACCTAAGCAAGTTGTGCTTCCTTTTTTGGTTATTTGGCTATAACATTTCATAAAATACAGTGCACATAATTGAACAAACTTTGTTGCATTACATTCTTGATTAAATTATCTACTACTCCCCCCCCCCCGCAAAAAAACCCTGGTGTTATTAGCCATCAAACCTCAAAAATACACTTTTCCCAAAAGGTTTCCACAATTTTGGAATGTGTGTTCTTTATGTAATTTATTCAATGTGTATGGATGCCCATCTCAACAAGTGACTGTGATGAACAGTCATAAAACAAATTAAAAACAAATTCTCAGAAAAGATACAAAAATTAAAATACATAAAACCCAAGGAAGGTATCATTATTGTTAAAACCAGGAGATGAGACCTCCCATGCCCTTGGAGGCCACAGGTCCTGAAACAAAGTCAGGTCTTCAGTGGCCCTACCTCAAGGCCAGGAACTGATGCGGAGTGAATTGGAGCAATTTTATCTTTTAGATGCTCAGCATGTTCCTCACAATGACTCTGTAAGTGAATGGCAGAGTAACAACCTCCATGGAGGGTCTGTGTGACTTTGTTGCCAAACTGGACATAAATGTTCTTAAGCTCCAGTAAGAGGAAGCATCTAAATACAACTATTATTTAGTCTAATATTTAGATTCCTTTATAACATGAAACAACAAAAAACTGTGAGAATCACATGAAGATGTAAGATGCAATTTAAAGAAACCCAAGGTTTTGTTAATGCAAGATTTAGCCTTACAGAAGACAGGCGCTCTTCTTGATGCAAAAACTGTGCTATGTCTTCTGCTGTTTCTCCAAGCATTCTCTGCTCTTGCAAATATTGTAGTCCTCTCTTGGATTTCTTGTTAAATCTATTTGGTGCAGATAAGACAGAGAAGGCAGAGGAAAAAGTGTAAACTGCTTGTACTGTGACTCTTGTACTCTTGGTGCAAGGCTGGCTTCGTGCAACAAGCTTAACAGAAGTAGGAAAGTTACGTAGCTATATGTGCAACATATTTAACTTATTTTTGTCCCTTTGTTGACATATCATGGAAATCTAGACTAACATATCTGAGTTTATGATTCAAAGTGTTGACTGAACTTAGAAAATTTAGAAAATGGGTTATGTAGCATAGCGCAGAAAGACTCTTTAATATTAAAATGGTTCTACAAACTGCACAGATGTTATTAAAGAATTTTCCCACATTATTTTGTCCCCAGTTGATCAGAATGTATTATATAATTAAAAATACTGCATAATATAAATTATCCTTCAAACTAAGCTCAATTACTGTATTGAGAACTTTACCTACATTCAGAGTTTTCTTGGCAGCAAAACAGAGGGAGTTTGCTATTCCAAATCTAGTCTACAGCCCTAATATCCCAGGGATGTCTCCCATCCAACTACCAACTACATATAACCTTACTTAACTTCCAAACCCAAACAAGGTTAATCAGATCCTGCCACCTATTTTATAAGTACAACTACATTTAAATATCAATACTGAAATCCTAATTTATGTAGAAAAATATAGAAAGCTAGATGCAAACAATTAACAGTGTGGGATGGAATAATATGAGATGAGATACTGGAAAACAGCTGAATGAGAACATCAAAAGAATTCAGCAAAGATTCCTCGTATAAGCAAAAGTGCCTTTCTGTTCACCAAAGTCATTTTGTTATATGATTTTATGGAATAATTTCTTTGTGCCAAGGATCAATCAGCAAAGAGCAGAAATCAGTTAAAAAATAATAATTTGCAAACAGAGGGAGGAAACGACTACAGACTTTAACATGCTGTTCATTCAATGGCATTCAGTACAATCTATCCAAAGAAACAGTATGTGATTTAAAGAAAACATAAGTGCATTTCCCATTTATAATCATTTATAACAATCTTCATCCAAACATACATGCACTAAAAAACTGTATTAATAAAACATTTCTTCAAAATGTATATTTAGAGTTTAAAATTTGGTCATTGTTAATTTTGCATAAATGATTTTATAAATACAAATGCAAATAAAGGGCAGTCAGTAAAATTAAGTTGCTAGTTGAGACCATCTGAAGTGCACTTGATTTTTAATTCTAGCTTACTTGATAATACCTTCATTTTCTTACACAGCAAATAAAACAGCAGCGAATAAAAAGTATCTAGCAGGAAAAGACTGATTGGAAACTACTCCAGCATTAATTTCAACTCACAGTTCAATCCCATGTTCAATTATCTCTTTTTGTTGCTTGATGACCTCACATTGTTCTGGATCATCAGCAGTAGCAGACTGGATGCCAACACTCCCAATTCCTGAGGATACTGTTGAGTCTAAAGAGCTTGCGCTGCTTCTTCGTCCCCCAATCTCCAAACATCTTCCTTCCCCTATTTCTTGGCCTGAAGGCTTGTCTGGGCCTGCACATAAAAAAGAAGAGATACTCAAAACCTACATACAACTGAGAGAAATGTATTTATACCACTGCACAAACTTAAAGCTATAAAAATCAAGATGTAAGCCTATTCCCAATCTCCAAATCTCCCATTAGTCCACAGAGCCAATAGATCAAAGGGAGGGAAATTGGCTTTTCATATGTGAGAATTCCAGGAGAAAAATACTTGCTTGTCATTATGTTCTTTTTAAAAATATATATTTTACTGATTTTTTTTACAATAACAATCTTTTGGTAAACAGCGTGTTGTCTGGGCTCATATATTTAAAAAACAATCAATAATAATTAAATTCTATAGTTCCATAATCAATATACAGTTGCAAGAAAAAGTATGTGAACCCTTTGGGATTATGTGGAGTTTTGCATGAATTGGCCATAAAATGCGCTCTAAACGTCATGTAAGTCACAACAATAGAAAAACACAGTCTGCTTAAAATAATACTACACAAACATTAGCTGTTGTCATGTTTTAATTGAACATAACATATAAACATTCACAGTACAGGGTGGAAAAAGTATGTGAACCCCTAGCCTAATGACTTCTCCAAGAGCTAATTGGAGCCAGGAGTGAGCCAACCTTGACTCCAATCAGTGTGATGATATTGGATGTGTTGCTGACAGCTGTCCTGCCCTTTAAAAACACACACCTGTTTTGGGTTTACTGTTCTCAAGAAGCACTGTCTGATGTGAACCATGCCTCACAGAAAAGAGCTCTCAGAAGACCTACGATCAAGAATTGTTGACTTGCATGAAGCTGGAAAGGGTTACAAAAGTATCTCCAAAAGCCTTGATGTTCATGTGTCCATGGTAAGACAGACTGTCTACAAATGGAGAAAGTTTAGCACTGTTGCTATTCTCCCTAGGCGTGGTCGTCCTGTAAAAATGACTGCAAGAGCACAGCGCATGCTTAATGAGGTAAAGAAGAATCCTAGAGTGTCAGCTAAAGACCTACAGAAATCTCTAGCACATGCTAACACTTTTGTTGACACATCTACAATAAGGAAAACATTAAACAAGAATGGAGTACATGGGAGGACACCATGGAGGAAGCCATTGCTGTGCAAAAAAAATATTGCAGCATGTTTGAAGTTTGCAAAAGAGCACCTGGATGTTCCACAGCACTACTGGCAAAATATACTGTGGACAGATGAAACCAAAATTGAGTTGTTTGGGGAAAAACACACAATACTATGTGTGGAGAAAAAAAGGCACAGCACACCAACATCAAAAACTCATCCCCACTGTAAAACATGGCGGAGGGAGCATCATGGTTTGGGACTGCTTTGCTGCCTCAGGGCCTGGACGCATTGTTGTCATTGATGGGAAAATGAATTCCAGAGTTTATCAGGACATTTTGCAGGAAAACGTACAACCATCTGTCCGCCAACTGAAGCTCCGCAGAGGATGGGTGATGCAACAGGACAATGACCCAAAGCATACAGGTAATTCAACAAAACAATGGCTTCAACAGAACAGAATACGCCTTCTGGAGTGGCCCAGTCAGAGTCCTGACCTCAACCCGATTGAAATGCTTTGGCATGACCTTAAGAGAGCGATTCACACCAGACATCCCAAGAATATTGCTACACTGAAACAGTTTTGTGAAGAGGAGTGGTCCAAAATTACTCCAGATCATTGTGCAGGTCTAATCTGCAACTACAGGAAACGTTTGGTTGAGGTTATTGCTGCCAAAGGAGGGTCAACCAGTTATTAAGTCCAAAGGTTCACATACTTTTTCCACCCTGCACTGTGAATGTTTCCATCTTATGTTCAATTAAAACATGACAACAGCTGTTTGTGTAGTATTATTTTAAGCAGACTGTGTTTTTCTATTGTTGTGACTTACATGACGTTTAGAGCGCATTTTATGGCTAATTCATGCAAAACTCCACGTAATCCCAAAGGGTTCACATACTTTTTCTTGCAACTGTATTGATTAATGATATATTGCTTTGATCTTCTCTTCTTCCACTAGTATTCTCCTTTTGTCAACATTAAACAAATATAGTTCTTAATATTTTCAATTTTTCTTGTGTTTGTACAAATAACAGTAATATCAACAATAACATTTTTTCTGATCAGCTTATGTTTCATTCAATTTATAAAAGTCATCTTGTTAAGTCACTACATGTCCTGTTTTCAATTCTTATTTAAGCTAAATTTCCCCTCTGTATTCAAATCATTCTTATCAGTCATAATTTTCTCTAATTACCTTTAAATATCGAAAGTTTCCATTCACACACACCATCCCAATACTTTTTTATTTCATATATTATAAAAATACTATACTACTTGTATAACTTGTCCCTCTTACTGTAGGGCCCCTATAAATCCATAATATATCTATTCTTTTAACCATATTCAAACAAGTGTTTAATCATATAGTACTCCATCTGGTAAGTCGAATCAAATCTCTTGAATCTAACTCTAGCCTTCTTTTTTTGCCAAGTAACTTTCAAAGTCAGTGTGTTCAACTTGCCAGGGGATTCTTCCTGTATTTTTGTAAATGTTGTTGGGAATAGAAGAGACAAGTTAAGTAAGACATGCATTTTTTATCTCTCAAACTTTAATGATTCTCCTGGCTGCTCTATAATCCATTCTGTTAGATCTTCTTTCCTATCTTCAAGTTTGTTTTGAAGCCCTGAAAAATAAGATATCTTTTCCATTTCCATTGTTATAGTGAAATCTTACAAGTTTTCTTTTGTTTGTACTAAGCTATGGTTTTCTTCATCTGTAGCTTTGCTCTTTGGGTCACTGTCCTCTGGTTGGTGTTTTGTTACCTGGTTTGTTTGTTCATTCTTTGTCGTTGTTTTCTGAGTTTTTTAATTGTAAGTTTAGGTTAAATATGTGCTCATTTTTATATCGTCAAAGTTGTTTTTAATCTCATCATGATTTGACACCATTGTCATTTGTATCTGTTACAGCAGTGTTTTTCAACCACTGTTCCGCGGCACACTAGTGTGCCGCGAGATGTTGCCTGGTGTGCCGTGGGAAAAATTGAAAAGTAATTATAAAATACTTTCTTTGTGTTTATTTGATTCCTATTCAAGAGAATTACTTTATATATAGTCAATATAGGCACAGAGTTAAATTTTTTAACATTTTCTAATGGTGGAGTGCCTCGTGATTTTTTTCATGAAACAAGTGTGCCTTTGCCCAAAAAAGGTTGAAAAACACTGTGTTACAGCATTGCATACATTTCCTCCTGGAAAATATTTGCTTTTCCTTGGAGTATTGTTCCTGCAGGTATCTGTTATTCCAGGCTGGGGCCTTCAGAAGGAGGTATTAGGTGTGGTTTCCTGTCACTTTTAGATAGGTATGCAACATCCATTTAACTCCCCCCTCCAGATATTCTTTCACCGGTACCATAGTCTCTATGATTAGCCTTGTTAAACCAGCCAATCTTAAAATCCAAGCAACCAAATCTTATATAATTCTTATCTTTATATATGGTTTTTATCATCCAAGGCATTTCCAATTATCAAAGCACCACTGAAAGCATAATTTACAGCAGCAGTTCTTCTATTCAGGGATCTTACAGCCAGCCAAAACTGCAATCCAGAATGTTTAACCATCCAGTAAATTCCTTCTTAAAAGATTAGCCAAAAGTCAAAGTTTTTCTTTGTCTGCAGACAATTCTTGAGCTTAGAGATCACCGCTCAGTAAGTGTTTATAATCAGCAGTCAGCAGTTTTTGAAACAAATATAGTTCTCAATCTGTAGTAGGTGGCCCAGTGTATTTTCTTTCCTCTGTTCCCAGGTGCTCTCTATTAGGCTAGAAGTCACTGAGGTTGAAAGGAACAATTTGTTCTTTATTTCTGGGCATCTTGCCAATTTCTGAATCAATGCAGCTATTGTTCTATGCTCCAATCCTCCACTAGATGTCAGTAGCTATTCATTTTTCAACTTTTAAGACGAATAGTTTTTTATAATTTCATTAATACTTTTTCAGATGTGAAATCTTAACGGTTTTCATAATTTTCAGATTTATCCAGACTACAGTATTATTAACTTCATTTCAATATATTTCTGTCCCTCATAAAAATTAAATCACCGCTTCTGTCTATGGAAGGGTGGGGGTGTGATCCCCTCCCTTCTCACTTTCAGAAGATTTTTTTGCTTCTTGGGGATCTTTTCCAGGAAATCTGTTACAAATTAGGAGAGAGAACATTGATATTCTCACCCAGTTCCAAGCACGCTGTTCACAGTTGTTCTAGTTAGTGCTTTTGGACTTTGGTTGCTGGTAGCTTGGGCTAGTCACTGATGTGCAGCTAGCTTTTCTCCTGTCGGGTTTGGGGGCTTCACCTGGATCAAACGGATCAACCGCCGTCTTTCTGTGATCAATGGGGGGAGGGGGCTCTCCTTCTTTGTCGCTTCTCCAGGGTGACTTAGACCCATTTAGGGTCCCCTGGCAGGGCAAAGCCAGCCATGGGGTGCGGAGTTCCAGTACCTCGGCCAAACACTACTGCGCAAAACCCCATTATAAATGTTCTTATGTTTTGTTTGTTTGTAAAATTTTTGGACCACTCAACTTACCACAGAGTAATTCTGTTATAGTTCCCAACTTAGAAATTCGAAAAGTTTCTAGTTATTTGGAACTAGAATCCTGTTATCTCATAAAAGTACCATAGGAGAACAGCAACCCCCCTCCCGCCCCCCAGAGAAAGAAATATTTTGGGAATATTGAAAGGCAGAATATTATATTTCCCCAAAGGATCTTAAAGGCAGAAAGGCAGTCCGTTTTTCTTAATAGCCCCAGGCAGAGGCCAGGTCTGTAGAAATGCAGATTTGATAATCCCATTCAGAAAGTTTGAGGCCCCATTCATGAACAAATACTACCAGGCAGAAGCCCATTCAAGACAGGACCTTTTAAAATCCCTTGCAGTGAAACTGACAGCTAACAATAGCAGAGTGATAGAATTAGAACCAGCAACCCCTCACCCAACACAGGAAGTAAGCCATCAGCCCCAGCCCCAGAGAAGCAGGATATGATCTTTGGGACATAACAGGATTAACCCATCACCATTAGAATACCAGAAAGGCACACTGAACCTCAGGTCAAAGTTCATGCCACAGAACAGGAACTCCAAACACAAAAGCCCAAGAAGTATAAAAACCCACCGCTCCCAGCTACGTGTGGTCAGCTGCTCCAAGCCTCATGTCTTGTGGTTCAGCTCTTCAATAAACTACAACCTTCTTTCTAAAGCAGTCTCTATTTTGTTTATTCCCTGCTGATGGATATTTTTCATTCAACAGTACATTTTGGCTTTCTCCACAGCGTTGATCCCCAGACATGTTGAATTTCAATTCTTATAATGTTTCTCATTATTTTTCACAAATAGAGAAAAACTGGCATATTCTTCCACCTCTCATTACAAAAACTGCCATAGAAAATTCTAGTTTTGTGAACCCCTAACATCAAGAAACTAGACTTAATTAGTAAATGGAAAGCAAGAAAAATTGAACTAACAACTATAAGTATGTTTTGGGATTTCTTACCAATGCTGGCCTGATGATTTGGATTCACATATAGGTCCTTGCTCCATTCAACCATGCACTTTAAAATAGAGACCAAACATTCAAGACCTTTCTTCCTTAGACTTAGTTCCTATATGCAAAAAAGGGGGAACAATCAACTATACTGAAAATGGTCAATAGCTTCATTTCAAAGGAAGAGCAGTGCAAATTCACCAAAAATACTATGGATTGATGCAAAATAAAATCAATCTTGATTTACGAATGCGTAGATTATAGTGCTATCTCTTCTACTGCTAACAGTTACTCAGGCCTGGATCTGTCTCCAAGGAAAATATGCTCCTAAAATCTATGATACACAAGTTAATAGAATAACTGGGATACAATAATGCAAAGAAGCAAAAATACAAATATATATTAATATTAAACTTCTATATATATTTATTTAGGGGGTACTGCTACTGATGTGGTGAATAATTTCAGAATTAAAAAAACCACAAGATCTTACCTGCAGTGGTGTCATGCCTAACTCATGTCCACTACGTCCTTGAGCAATTTTAGATAAATCATTTACAAGCCGTTCAAAAATATTAGCAGCATTTAAGTCACAGTCATAGTTAACATATATGTCCACTACGCACTGGGCATCTAAAACGGAAATATAATTTAGGAAATTCAGTTGACTGGCAATGATTTAGAGAGACAATACAATATCACAAGGCATTTTTCCATTCTAATCAAGAAAATACATAAAAGAAAATGAAAGCTGATTATTTGCATTATAATATCAGGATTGGAATGTTTCCTAATCTTAAAAATGTCCTGGACATGAGTTTTCAAAAGAAGGAAATGTTTCATGCAAATCCAGACACTCCCCTTTGTTCCCTTGTTTGCCCTTCATTTCCAAAGCACTTTTAGTAAGACTGATTCTAAATGGTAGTTTGGATATGGTACTATTTAGCCATGTTTAAAGGCTGATTTCAATTCTTAAGTAAAACCCCTGAACAGATGTAAAGACAGATGTAAACAGAAAATAGTATACAAGAAGCATAGCAATGAGGGTTGGTCTGAAATTTTCAGCCTGTTTTAGAGGAAGAAATTTTAGTTTAGTTTTTTTTAAAAGGAACTAAGTGTACTACAAAAAAAATGTACTGCTGAGTTTTTCATTTTGCTAGTAAAATTTGCCAGTGGGATGTGGGGGGAGTTAACCTCCAGAGAACACAAATATTGACTTGGATAGTTATCTACAGTATAGCCTACCTATTCTTATCAGGAGATTAAATGGTACAAATATATTCATTACAGGAAAAGCTACCTTTGTTTCTTCATGCAACTATTTCTTCATGCAACTATTTATAGGAAAAGCTTAGACACAAACATCAAGATAGGATTACAAGAAATTCTGGGGAAAAATCTCCTCTATATGCCTACATTTAGATTCCTATACTGCATTATATATATTTTTTAAGAAAGCAGAAAAGGAAGGTTTATTAAGACATTAACAAATTACCTGCAGAAATCCTAGTCAGAGTCTGAATAACCATCCACTTGTGCTCAAAAGAGCTGGTAGAAGTTTCTAAAATATTCAGGAAGATCTCTTTGAAAAACACCTGTTGAACACACATGTAAAAAGCAGCAAACATATTTGTAGTATAAGCATAATTCCAAATGTATATTTAAGCATTGTTCATTTTTGTGAAACTCATTCAAATTTGAAAAAAAATGCTGACTTTATACACATACGTCTTGAAACATATTACATTTATCTGAGAGATAAACTATATACAGAACCAGTGATGTTTAGTACAAAGTTAACCAAAAGAGAATATAAATCCCTTAATGTAAAGGAAAAAAACCCAAAACTTTCTTACCTCAATTTGCATTTTTAAATGAATCTTAAAATTTGAAAGTAGGGTAAGGAAGATTGCAAGAGAGAGCTCAAACACATCAGGAACAGAAGACACTCCATTTTTAGACAATGCTACACAGAGGTATTGCTTGATTGCATTTATAAACATTTCATGTGTCCTGAAGACTGGACCAGCATTTTGCAAAACCGAAAGCAGCAGCTGAAGTGATACTATTTTAGAGCGCATTTCATGAGATCTGAAAATGGAAAAAAGAAAAAAACTGAATTTTTACAAAAAACCTCTTTTTTTGCTAAGTTACTTGTGGAATGTGACTCTGAAAGATGACCCTTATTCTGAAATCTCAAAACCTTTGACCAATTTGTCCCCATTTTTTGAAAATTTAAAAATGGATAGATTCTAATTCACTTCACCATAGATATCAAGAGAAGTAACAACAAACATCTCTTTTATTACATGCCATTGAGAACAGCACTGCAGCATTGGACGTCTGCAACGCACAAAGATTACTTTATTAAAGGCACTTTAAACTTACAAGCCCCTTCATGGATTACTGCCTTGTCGTGGCGAAGGGGCTTGCGTAATTCAATGAAGCTATGAGCTATGCCGTGCAGGGCCACCCAAGACGGACAGGTCATAGCCGAGAGTTCTGACAAAACGTGATCCACTGGAGAAGGAAATGGCAACCCACTCCAGTATCTTTGCCATGAAAACCCTATGGACAGTACCAAAAGGCAAAACGATATGACGCTGGAAGATGAGCCCCTCAGGTCAGAAGGCGTCCAATATGCTACTGGGGAAGAGCAGAGGGCTAGTACTAGTAGCGCCAGAAAGAATGAAGCGACTGGGCCAAAGCCGAAAGGACGCTCAGCTGTGGATATGTCTGGTGGTGAAAGGAAAGTCCGATGCTGTAAAGATTTTTTCTCCATAGGAACCTGGAATGTAAGATCCATGAATCAAGGAAAGCTGGACGTGGTCAAACAAGAAATGACAAGACTGAACATCGACATCTTAGGTATCAGCGAACTAAAATGGACAGGAATGGGTGAATTTAATTCAGATGACCATCAGGTATACTACTGCGGGCAAGAATCCCTCAGAAGAAATGGAGTAGCCTTCATAGTCAATAAAAGAGTAGGAAAAGCAATACTGGGATACAATCCTCAAAATGACAGAATGATCTCAGTTCGAATCCAAGGCAAACCATTCAATATCACAGTAGTCCAAGTCTATGCCCCAACCACCAGTGCTGAAGAGGATGAAATTGACCAGTTCTATGAAGCCCTACAGCACCTTATAGAACTAACACCAAAAAATGATGTCCTTATCATCATGGGGGATTGGAATGCTAAAGTAGGAAGCCAAAAGATAACTGGAATAACAGGCAAGTTTGGCCTTGGAGTACAAAATGAAGCAGGGCACAGGCTGATAGAATTTTGTCAAGAGAATACGATGGTCATAGCAAACACTCTTTTCCAACAACCCAAGAGACGGCTCTACACATGGACATCACCAGACGGTCAACACAGAAATCAGATTGACTATATGCTCTGCAGCCAAAGATGGAGAAGCTCTATACAGTCAGTAAAAACAAGACCAGGAGCTGACTGTGGCTCAGACCATGAGCTTCTCCTTGCAAAGTTTAAGCTTAAACTGAAGAAAGTAGGGAAAAGCACTAGGCCACTCAGGTATGAATTAAATCATATCCCTGTTGAATATACAGTAGAGGTGACAAATAGATTTAAGGAATTAGATCTGATAGACAGAGTGCCTGAAGAACTATGGACAGAGGTTCGCGACATTGTACAACAGGTAGCAACCAAAACCATCCCAAAGAAAAAGAAATGCAAGAAAGCAAAATGGCTGTCTGAGGAAGCTTTGCAAATAGCTAAGGAAAGGAGGGAAGCGAAAGGTAAGGGAGAAAAACATACATATGCCCAATTGAATGCAGAATTCCAGAGAATAGCTAGAAGAGATAAGAATGCCTTCTTAAATGAACAGTGCAAAGAAATAGAAGAAAACAATAGAATAGGGAGGACCAGAGATCTTTTCAAGAAAATTGGACAGATGAAGGGAACGTTTAATGCAAAAATGGGCATGATAAAGGACCAAAATGGCAGGGACCTAACAGAGGCAGAAGAGATTAAGAAGAGGTGGCAAAATTACACAGAAGAACTATACAAGAATGAGCTTAATGTCCCTGATAATCACAATGAGGTGGTCACTGACCTTGAGCCAGACATCCTAGAATGTGAAGTGAAGTGGGCCTTAGAAAAGCTGAGCAACAACAAAGCTAGTGGAGGTGACAGTATTCCAGCTGAGCTATTCAAAATCTTAAAAGACAGTGCAGTAAAAGTGCTACACTCAATTTGCCAGCAAATTTGGAAAACTCAACAGTGGCCACAGGATTGGAAAAGATCAGTTTACATTCCAATTCCAAAGAAAGGCAGTGCCAAAGAATGTTCAAACTATCGCACCATTGCACTCATTTCTCATGCTAGTAAAGTCATGCTTAAAATCCTACAAGCTAGACTTCAGCAGTATGTGGATCGAGAACTACCAGAAGTACAGGCAGGATTTCGAAGAGGCAGAGGAACTAGAGATCAAATTGCCAACATACGCTGGATCATGGAGAAAGCTAGGGAGTTCCAGAAAAACATCTACTTCTGCTTCATTGACTATGCTAAAGCCTTTGATTGTGTGGATCATAACAAACTGTGGCAAGTTCTTAAAGAGATGGGAGTACCAGACCATCTTATTTGTCTCTTGAGAAACCTATATGCGGGTCAAGAAGCAACAGTGAGAACTGGACATGGAACCACTGATTGGTTCAAAATTGGGAAAGGAGTCCGGCAAGGCTGTATACTGTCGCCCTGCCTATTTAACTTATATGCAGAGCACATCATGAGAAAGGCAGGGCTAGATGAATCAAAAGTTGGAATTAAGATTGCCGGAAGAAATATCAACAACCTAAGATACGCAGATGATACCACTCTAATGGCAGAAAGTGAAGAAGAACTAAAGAGCCTCTTGTTGCGGGTGAAGAAGGAGAGTGCAAAAGTTGGGTTGAAACTTAACATTAAGAAAACCAAGATCATGGCATCTGGCCCTCTCAATTCCTGGCAAATAGATGGGGAAGAAATGGAGGTAGTGACAGATTTTATTTTCCTGGGCTCCAAGATCACTGCAGATGGGGACTGTAGCCAAGAAATTAAAAGACGCTTGCTCCTGGGGAGGAAAGCCATGGCAAATCTAGACAGCACACTAAAAAGCAGAGACATCACCCTGTCAACAAAAGTGCGTATAGTCAAGGCTATGGTCTTCCCAGTTGCAATGTATGGCAGTGAAAGTTGGACCATAAGAAAGAATTGAGGCCTTTGAACTATGGTGCTGGAGAAGACTCCTGCGAGTCCCTTGGACTGCAAGGCGATCAAACCGGTCAGTCCTAGAGGAGATCAATCCTGACTGCTCTTTAGAAGGCCAGATCCTGAAGCTAAAACTCAAATACTTTGGCCACCTAATGAGAAGGAAGGACTCACTGGAGAAGAGCCTAATGCTGGGAAAGATCGAGGGCAATAGAAGAAGGGGACGACAGAGAATGAGGTGGCTGGATGGAGTCACTGAAGCAGTAGGCGTGAGCTTAAATGGACTCCAGAAGATGGTAGAGGACAGGAAGGCCTGGAGGAATGTTGTCCATAGGGTCGCGATGGGTCGGACACGACTTCGCAGCTAACAACAACAACAACAAACTTACAAGACTCCATTTTAGTTTTAACTAAATTAAGAAATAAAGCAATTTATATTGTAAAAATAATCTCACTACATGCCTTTTCATTTACTATGCTCCTTCTAATATTGTCTTTTCCTCTTTGTGCACACAACCATCTTCTATTCTAGCAGCAGTATCAATAACTCAATAACTTATCCACACAATATTTTCTTTTCTGACACTTGAGAATAAAACACATGGGTCCAAAGGCATTTGTTTGGCCCACCGGTATTTACAAGAACCTAAATTCGGTTCTTGGATAGCAAGCTTTGCAAGTTTCATATTTTGGGATGAATATACAGTGTATACCATCTTAGTACTATATGTCATTTGGAAAACAGTGGATTCAGTCAGAAAGCAAATTAAATTATTAAGAGAATGTTTCTTTTTACTAAAATGGTTTAGCTTTTCTACATAAGCAGGTAAAATCAAATTGTAAGTGATTAATTTGTTCTCTGATATTTGTACTAGCAAATGGAGAAAATACAAGTCATAATTTTTCTTTTAGTTTTTACTTGGGATCTGGAGGCCCATCACCAAGTGGTTTCATTGAAAGTTTGCACAATGACCGGAACACAAGAAAGGCATCTTTCTGAAGGATATGGGAGAACTTTGCAACGGTTTGAGGCCCAGGGACATCAGTTTCCTAAAAATCAAAGCAACAGAAGAATTAGTTAGGATGGCTAATTTTGACCGGTGTTTAACTCTTTAGTGATGATTATACTCTAACATTAAAAGGCAGAACAACTTTTTTGAGATTGAACATTACGCAAGAATGAACCTGTAACTCTATGTGTATGTGTGTATCCTCAGATTTGTGCAGCTTGAATAATGGTTGCACAATTTCTTCCCATTTTTTCCAATACAATACCATTAAAAACACGGGCTCTCAACTCAAGTGGACAGGTAATGATTAAATCTGAAAGTGAATCATTTACGCCTACAACCCACTTTAGTCAGATTCTAAATAAAGCTGATATAAAAATATATTTACTACTGTTGAATCTAACATTCGATTAATATTAAGAAATTACTTTAACATGTTAGCTCAACTAAGCTGTTTATAAAAAAAATAATTGTATTTTCTAATATTATGGTTCTCTAATATTATATTTTTTTATGAAAAGCATACATTTTTTAAAGTTAACATCCAAGCACCTGAATTAAAATATCTATTATATCTAACCAGTTGTGGTGAGTTAAAATGCATTATAAAAAAGCAGCACATTCATGTATGCTTGCCTATGACACAGCAATAAATATGTATATTTATCATTACAGTAGCTAATTCATCATATTATAAGAATATAGAAAATTTTATGCAATTCTATCTTAGCAGAACAAAGTACAACTAATTTCTATGGATGTGTTAATAAATTATAGCTACAGCTAATAGATGGGGCAAACCCAGCAAAACCTGTGAGTTCTGGTCCGAGCTTATGCATGAAAACCAATGGATGACTTTGAGCCAGTCACTCACTCGCAATCCAACCAATTTCAGAGTTGTTGTAGAAAAATAGGAGGAGGAAAAACTATTAGGCATATGTGCCATCTTGAGTTGCTTATAAAAATAATAAAGGTAGAATTTAAAAAAATCTAAAAGGTTTGACAGAAAGTAGAATTAACTGCAAAAAGATTGTTAAGCTAATATTCCAAAAATAAAGTTTTCATTTTGTTATACTTTGCTCCAAATTCATAGTTCAATAGAACAATGCAGCATCTGTTTTATCATAGTAGTAAATACCAACCTAAGTAGCTAAATTGTTAATGAAATCCATAGGTTTTGACCATTTGTTGGTTTTGGAGCTAGGTTTGCCCGTCCAAATATTTTAGTGTCTTCTCCAACCCTAGCCACAGATACCTATCTTCAAACAATCCCCTTCTCCCCAAAGTTAGGAGTTTTACATTCAAATTATTATATGTTTAAGAGCCCTACCAGATTATCTGTGGAGGAGACAGACTGTCTATCATCTGAAATTCCATTTGCTTGCTGATTTTCATGACTGCCACTTGGAGAGGCAAGAACTGGAGTTCCCAGCTCAGGTAAAATCCCACTTGATTCAGGCAGACCTTGCTTTAGAAGTTCTTCGTCTAAAGAGGCTGAAGAGTTGTATTTGTCATAATTACATACCAAACATTTTGTAAAGAATTTAATTCAGAGAGTCAATAGAAAACAATAAGAAAATAGAAATTTGCTAAAGTACTGAATCCGTTTTTCTCTAATGATATGGGAGTTGTTAGGCTGATACAGAATCTTTTATGTGAAAAGGCAGTTAGGTCTGGTTTTAATTTATTCTTACCAAGAGTGTCATCCTAAATAAAAAATTAAGAATGAGGATGTTCTTTTTAAAAAGGCAGGAAGAAAGAGAGAGACCTAGCCAAATAACGTTTACCTCTAACCGCTGAAGTGACCACATCCTCCAAGATTTCTTTAACAATTTCTTTGCCTCCATCAGTTTCTTCTTCTGATAAAATATATATTAAGAAGTTATTTGGAAAAAAATTGCGATTGATCATCTTTTTTTAAAAAAGCACTAGTCCCTGAATTTTTTTGTAAATTCATGAAGCCTAGTAAGAAAAAAACTGACCTTTAATATCCAATTTGCACAGGAGACTTACAAACTTCCTCAATGGGGCAATGAGCCACCCCTGACAGTCACAACTACTGGCTTGGACAGCTATTGCACTACTCATAAAATAAGGCTCTCCACAGAGGTGATTACAATTATCAGAAGCTTCCTGCAGATTTCTCAATATGCATGTTTATCAAGACACCTGTCTACACAACTCAAAGACAAATCGGGTGCTATGTAAAGAATATTACAATGTCACTTAATTGTAACATACATGCTACACTGAACTGCATCTCATGGGTACATTCTGCTCAGTGATGAGCTATTAAAAATCACTGAGAATCAATAGTTGTGATGAGACAGAGCCCTCCTAAAAGATTATGCCTTATAAACAGAACAATAATAGAACAGAAATTATGAAATCCTGATGTTACATAATACACTGATAATATACTGACATGATTATTGCCTGCAGATAACCATTTTTTAAAATACTCTGCGAGCTAGATTTTTTTAAAGTGGTCAATGGAAGAAAAATGATAAAATGTTAGAATAAATTCATCAAAATGTAAAAGTATACTTTCTTAAGAAAGAAAGGTAAATCAAAATTGCCATTCTAGATTAATCATTTTACTTTACTTTGAATATATTAGAAGAATTACCCAAAACTATGATTTACGCAGCAGTATCAGTGTCATGACATTACATTTCTTTTTTTATTTTTCCCCCTTCCCAAATCATGCTGTGGCTTGGATGCAACAGTCCTAATTTGTATTCAGCTACAGTTCCGCATTACTTATAAATTATGGCACTTTAACTTAATGGTGAACACTCTCAGTTTTATAAGGTACACCAGACCAATGCCATATAGATCTAAAACTACTTTTATTTAAAAAAGCTACAGTAATAGAATATTGCAAATCTGAATGTGCTACCCTTTCATATGGGGGAGGGGGCAAACAATCTGGGTCATTTACTCAAATTAGTTTCTTGGAATGGATTTGAGTCATGCTTGTCTGATCATTGCCTTAGTAGTGGCTCTTCATTTTGTCCCTTAAGGCCATCCTCAGATACTAGATACTTTGTGTGGTTTGTTGACTAAGCCAGTTTCATAGTTTTACTGTTTAGATGTAATGGAGAACTTTGCAAAATTCAAACCATGACCTTTATAATGAAGTTAGCACACAATAGGCGAAGTGAGTGGAATGCAGCATTGGCATTGAACCAGACCTCCATAAAGTTTTAAGCCACATATACTAAGGTTTAATTACCACGTTCTGCAGAAGTGGAATCATCCTGTGGTTTGTCATCTCCATTTTCTTTTTTTTCTGGCTCTCCATTAGTCAAGTCTGCTTTTACAGGAGTCGAGGGTTTGCTTTCTTGTTGGCTATTCTTCAGTCGGCTAAATTTAGGAGACCCTGACACAGTATGAATCATAGGAGATTGGGATTTTTGTTGAATTGGTTTTTCTAGTTCTCTTGTCTCTTGCATCTTAAAAAAATGAAAGTGTTTCCACAACATACATCAAAATATGTTCCAAAAAATATTTAACAGAAAGAAACATAACTAAATACTCTTAAAGTGGTTCCAAATGTTTATGTCTTCCTATATATTAAACAAATGCCTTGTTTAATGTTCCAGGACACTGTAGTATGAAGTGTTTTCCAAAATGTGTGTGTGTAGAGAGAGGGAGAGGGAGAGAGAAACTCAGGCCTGGGGTTTGGTTTCAGATATTATTTTTATTATTCTTTTAGCTTAGGCTACCTGGGTGGGGTTTGTATGCTTTTAATTGCTTTTCTTATGTGTGTGGGTTTTTTTTGTATTTATAAGCTACCCAAATCTATAAGATTAGGCAATTAAATTTAAATAAAATTATTACTATTTCACATTTCATCTATAATACATTTTCTCATATTAAAACATTTTTAAAAGGAAGATAAAAACAAATGCAAACTAATATAAATATGAGGGGGGAAAGGAAAAGAAAGAAAGCCAATAGAAAGTATTTCCTCAACTTAAGGAAAACAAAGGTTGTTTTTTATTATGCCCTTTTAATCTGACATTCAGTGCAGGAATATCAAACAATATCAGTTATAGTCAGCATCTTCCAGAAGCATGCAATCTAAAATAGGGACCGTCTTAAAACTTTTGATATAGTGAAGGCTGAAATGGATAACACAACAATGAATGTTATATCATACAGTAAATATAGAGTTAATCATTTATTTTCTCAGATATTTTGGATCAGGGTTGGGTTTCCCTTTTTTCTTTAAGCTTTGTAAAGTCTACTTAGGATTACATTTTAGTTTTCCATCACAAAATGAAACAAAGTTCCATCTGTTGTTTTAAATTTTGGAATAGAGCTGCAGAGAATCTGTTTTGACAGGATACACGATTTGGAGGATAAGTCACACAAATTAAATCATAAACTCTTCTCCTTTTCTGAGTTTGTCATCAGGTCTAAATGAAGTTGAACATAATTATCATCCAAGACATGGATAGGAAACAACAGGTTAAAGTGTACACTGTGATTTGAACGTATATTTTCAATTTTACTAACTAGATTCTTGACTGATTCAGGAAATATCACATTTGTGAATATGCCAAATAAAAAAATAGTGGACATACTAGGTAAATAAGAGGGGAAGAAAACAGCAAACACAAGTTTTATGTCTAAAGTTTATTCTAAACCCAGTGCCAAGGAACTTTTAATTACCAAGTTCCATTTTTGCCGCCCTTGGAATCCTTCCTAATTAGGATTGCTATCAATAGCACAATATGCCATCATTATGAGGAAAACAGATGACAACTGAGTTGCAAGATCTAAAATAAGCAGATTGCAAATAAAAAAATAACCCACAAACTCTCTCAATTGAGTCATTTCTTCTATTTTTAGATAATACACAACATGAATATAAAAAAGGAAAAACAATAGCATAATCAATAATCAAAGATGCATATACAGTATAAGTCAGAGAAAGAAATATTTGTTACATACAGCCTGGTTTTCCATCCGTGTGAAAATGACATTCAGCATTTGAGTGAGAGTAGCCTTGGCAGTTGTTTGATTAATGAGATTTTTACTGGCCAGGTAGATGTTGTAACAAGTTCTAACAGTTTGAAGGATTGTTCCTTCATGAATTTCTATATATGGAGATGTGACAGCAGTAAGAAGAGCCTGGAAAAAAGGCACATAGACATTATAATAAATTAACAAAACCTTTTTTTAAAATATGTATTACTCAGCACTTTTAAATAGGTGTTTTTGAAGTAAGGGTTAAAAAAGGAATAAAATTCACCAAACCTTTGCTAACATATGTTGATTTTATTTATTTATTTAGGAAAATTTATATAACTGCTCACATGGACTCCAGGCAGCTTACAGAAAATAAAGCACAATGTGTGTGTGTGTGTGTGTGTGTGTGTGTGTGTGAAGTATTGTCAAGTCTTTTGAATACACCTTGCTAATTAAATCTTTCTTTCCTGTTTTGGCCTAACCCAAGGCTATCCACAGGTTATAGTCACAACGTATGACAGCTCATTATTTGTGTAAATTATTCAAATTGCTAATAAAGAATTTAGGGAGGCTGATATGGCCATTTCGAACTTCTTATGTTCTCATCAGTCAGTCATACCCTTTATCTGAGATTCGAACCTGGGCTGATTATATATTATATATACATATTAAAATAATAAAATAGCCCCACCCCCCACCTCCTTGGCAGCAACACACACTGTTGTCCTGAAATACTTCTTTATAGAACAGACATGTCAAACTTGCGACGTCACGTGACATAGCACGACATATCGGAGCTTTTTCCCCATTGCAGGTAATGGGGTGGGCGCGGTTTTGTTGTGATGCATCCAGCCCGCGGGCCAGCAGTTTAACACCACTGTTATAGAAGGTAGGAAGTAACCCCCAAGAACAATTTCTTGCTTGGGAAAATGCTATCTAATCTGTAGCAACTATTTTATTCCAGATTTTTATCAAATAAATCATACTATTTTCCCTTATGTCAAAAGTACTTATAAATGCAAGAGGACAATTCTGCATGCTTACAGCTTGCATTTAATGTTCCTTAGGCTCACACAGTACTGCTTTTATATTACTAGTGCAAAAGTAAATGTCCAAGAACTGTATATCTATGAACTTGTTCTCTATGTGCTGTTAAAGTGACACTATTATAATCTTATCCACTTAACCAGGAATTAATATTGCATTCTTACAGATCTTGGGCTGTATTCTCAAATAATCGTATACTGTAATGTGATTTATGTGATTATGATGATGTATTTTGAGTGAACTGTGCCATTGACATTCAGTTGAATAAAGCCAGTAAATTATGATTTATATGAATTAGCACATTGGGTAAGTCATTTACTTTGGCCAGTTCAAAAGCAAGGCCAAAAAATTTCAATGGGAACTTAACTTTCCAGCCACTGTACGTAGCACTATGTTTTAAGTCTTAGATTTTCTCCCTATCTCTAACACCTTCCTTCTCAGTATTTCCCATTACCAATTTGTTTTTACTTACCTGGACAAAAATAACATGTGACTGAATGTCATATGTAGCTCAAATTCAATTTTTAAGCCTTTAAAAGAGAATGTTGCAGAATATATATATATATATATATATATATATATATATATATATATATATATATATATATATATATATATATATATATATATATATATATATATATATATATATATATATACACATACACATACTTAAAACATTTAGAAAATATTTGAAATACATGGAATATTTTTAAAATCTATTCATTGTTTGGGGACAAGATCACTCGTAAGAATTTTTAATTTGAAAAGAGTCTTAAAACAGTAGTGGTGCTTATGCAACAATCAGTTATTTAAAAATAGGCAGTAGGAAATGTGATGCCAAATGAGAAAATAGGGAACTGAGTAAGATGTAAGTAAAAGCACAGAATACAACCTCAATAAGCAAAATAACTGAGAAGGCAGAAAGTATTATACATGGTTTTCTTATGTTCCATAAGAACAGAATATGTGCCTTATTTAAGAACCTACTTCTTAAATAAGGCATACATTTATAAATATCAAGAGATTCATCAATGTTGGAGAACATAAGAAGAAAATTACTCTATAAATGAATACAAGGATTCTCTTGAAATAACAGAAGACTAACAAAATATCCAGTTTTCTAAAAGGTACATTAAGAAGTTACCTTTATTATTTGTAACTGTACTCCTTCATCAGTCTGAGGACCCTGAAAGCAGTTGCACACTGTTTCAACTATGCGGTCAATCAGGCGTTTTCCAGGAGCTCCACTGTCTGGAGCATTGCCAGTGATATGTCCATAAGCAATGAGTTTCTAGGCAAGAAATATATATATATATTTACCATGCGTATATACATGATACACACACACACACACACACACACACACACACACACACACACACAGTCTTAAGTTCATTTTCAGCTGATCAATACCTTAGATCTCTTAACATATTCAAACTACCAGAACATCTTCATGAATAAATCCAGGGAAGGAGATGGAACTATTAAAGCTGGGAGGGGGAGAAGGGATTTGAGAATAAAAATTAATCTGTTTCTATTTTTCCCCCCACAAAGCTGCATTGCACGTAAATGGCATTAAAAAGAATATTTTAAGCATGATGTGTGGGGAAATGAAGCACTTAAAAAACTAAACCAACTGATATCAACAGAAGTCAAACAGGAATGTTCAAAACATTGCTCAAAGGGACAGATAAGTTCCCAATACAGCACAGTAACATTTGTACTGAAACACACACATACATACAATTGTAGAACATAAACTCAGCAAGTAAAACCAATTTACCCAAGGGAGTTAACAGATTAAATTTCAATAAAATACCTGTAAGCAATCCAAAGAGGTGCTGACAATCCGTGGAGATTTTGACTGACAGGCCAACTCAAATGGGAGAAAATATTTATCAGCTTCAATGAAGTTTGCTTTTGGTATGGTTTCACTGCCTTGGCTAATTAGAAAAATTCAAACAAAATTATTCGATATGATAAATCATTTTCACACTAAAGCTTGTGCCAGTTCTGTATCAGATTGTCCTCTGTATGTTAAATATATCTAACTGGCTCAATACTTTCATCAATTATTGTTTCTAGGTATTGAAAGCCTACTCTTTCATACCTGCTTGGAAGTAGGTTTATCAACAGGCAGCTGAAATACTGAAGCCTAGGGCTATAATCTTCAATATCCATGATTATTAAAATTCAGCACAAAGACAAGCAGAACTCCCTATGTCATCTTACAACATCAAGTTACTACCAGTTCCCTTTTGCAAGATAATATTTTAACTCCACCCCAAGTACAAACAATTGGAATTGTTCATTGATGAAAATTTGTGTACAGAGTCATTCTCGGAAGGCAGTAATTTGTAGGTGCACAAAATAAACATTTCTCTCAAGAAGACAAATAAAGATTTCCATTTGTGCTTTCATTTATCAACTTTGTTATGGTATACTTTTGGTGTGCAAACCAATTTACAGTATTTCTTCACTGTTGTATTTAACTTAGAAGTTCAAGTATTTTAACTGATTATTAGGTTTTGGGTGAGAAAATGTCAGATGTTGCTACCACTAAAATAGTCTAAGAGACTATATTACTGCACATCACGTCAGTGCTTAAAATTTCTTTTTTAAAAAGGGACTGATGCACACATCATATAAACTAATGTTATAATTATATATTATAATTATAAATTAAAAACATGAAAGTCATAACATGTTTATGAAATATTTTTACAATATTATTTTTATGTGATTATGGAATTTAAGATGATCAAAAACCATTTACAAAAATCCAGTGAGGAAAATAATCAATTAAAATATAAAACTATTTAAAAAATCACTAACATTCTTCCAAAAATCACTGATTTATGTTAATGACAAGCAAAACATGTCATTAAGCAAACTGAGGTTTAGAAAATATTAAAAGCCAAAATTATTGGAAAGGAATATAAACAGAATTTAGCTGTAGTTAATTAACCTTGTTAATTATATCTGTGTCCATGCCATTTAAATGCCTAAATTATGATTGATATGAAAAATGATGATAGGGAATAGCAGAAAATAGATAAATTATAGGTATGGGGAAAAAATCCAGTTGAAAAGAAAGGAAGTGGTATGCATTATCTTTCAGAAGTGTGAAAGTCGTTGCTAGTAACTGAAATAGAATGACCGTTTTAAGTAGACCATACATAGCCACAAGAGTTGCTTAAACATGTATCCCTTCCTCAAATCCTTCACTTTTCTAAATAGTTACAAATAAGTTTCTGAAACTCTGAAAGTTTCTTCAGTATCCCAAACTATTTTTGTCCACCTGCTCCTTCATGTCTGGATACAAGTGGTAAACATATATCACTAGTAGGAAACATATTACTAGCAGAAGGAATCATCGAAGTTTTATCTTTATATAACTTATCAAAATATTCAAATAAATAACATTTTGCTGTATGCCAAGACCCAATCTATTCGCAATGTTTAACAAATGTTACAAATACCTCAAGCTAGATGATCAATAGTCTTTGACACATTGACATGTCAGAGAATTTACTTACCTTTGTTCTTCTAATTCTGCTTTTATTTCATCTAAGGGGAAAAAGAAATATATGTTGTTTTAAATGTTGAAGGCTTAAGACCTATGTCAGACTTGCATACAAATATACAAATTTCTTTGGAAATGTTCTTATATTTTCAAATAACTGAGTTTTTAAGGTAAATACCAACAAAGACTTCTCTATATAACAGTAGGCTAATTTTATCAATTTTAAAATAACACCTTTTTAGTAATTATAGAGTATAGTAGCATTCAGATTTGTTATGGTGTCGTATGAATACTAAGATTGTTCACATGCTTGTAAACTTTCTTGTACATGTCAACTGGCAGCTAGATACTACATCCATCCCACATACTGCATACTGAGACCACTGGAGTTATTGATGGCTATACTGTTCAATGTCTACAAGATACAATATGGAGGATGAAAATCTCAAATGATTTTCATAGTTATATGCTTTCTTCAGTGTTACTGTCTGATATTTGTGAACTAATTATTATTTCAGAAAGGTTCCTAGCCATTTGTTGATCATTGTGGGAAAAGCATGCTTGCCTAGATTTCTCAAAACAAAAGATTTAAGTAATACATAATTACAAAGCAAACAATCTATATTTCAATATCACAATTATGAAAAAACATCTGGATTTATATTTAATCTCTTGCAGTAAAAGGAGGAAAGCCTTCTCAAACCTTTAAGACTAGTAAATCTATTATTAATAAATGTATGCATAAATCATATGCTTGCCCATATCATACTGTATCTGATTAGCAGTCTATGACCCCAGAAGTTTATAAGATAATAAATGTAATCTTTAAAGTGCCACATGTACTTCTATTGATTTAAATATGATAGTAATATAGTAGGCCAAATATTTATTTGAAGATCTGAACTACCTTCTTTCACTATCAACCTTATCATGCAATTTACTTAATAAGAACACTTCTAAATTACCAGTCACTTTTTCCTCTAATTCTTCTGAAGCTAGTGTAAAATGCATCTGATATTGAGGATGGGTATTTTTATGCATTTAACAATTTACAGAATTTTTAGAAAATTATGAGCTAATCAAGTTCATGGATCTGTTCGCCCAAGAGATTAACTCACTGAAATTGCCTTACCTGTTTCCTTAGGTCTATGCCTAATCACATATCCTTTTCTCCTCTTGAGTAACAAAAAAAAAAAGAAAATAAACTTCTAATACTTCTCCACATGGCAGACTTGCCACAACGGCAGACTTCAGTTGCCTTCCAAAATCTTAATGCTGGTACTTTGGTAATTCTGCATTTGGACTCCTTACCTAATCATGCCAGCATGCAACTATCATAGGATCCTTGGAAGTGGGAGATAGGATAAGCCAAGAATCCTCTCCAATGGGAGTCCCAATTGCCTCTTCAACAGAAGCACTAAGATGTTGCTGTGTCTAAGTTTTGCTGGCTTGAAATGGCATTGTCCCATCCACACATACATTGCCAGCAGTCTGGGAAAATACTGAAATTGCTCACAATCACAAGTTCCCAGTTTCATCATTTGATAAAAAAAAAGGCAGAATCTTATCTCATATGAATTAACAGGATTGGGCCTTATTTGGAAGACCTCCAAATTTTTCAGATAAAACAATAGGAAACCAAAATTTAGAAACTATTAATCCAGTCTTATGGCTACATATAAAATCATTTGTCAGATACCATGTAATCATCCAGAATACATTTAAAGAGTCTTTCCTGAACTTCCCAAACAAGTTATCCAAACATCAATGTTCTTTCAATTGCCAATCCTTTCCTATATTCTGAAATGAGGTAAGTCACAACCTTATTGGCTTTGTAAGCTGGTTAAGAATATTTTGGTACTCTCAGTATAAGTACATTATTATCTTTTTGTACATTTATAATTTTTTAAATATATACTCTCTATGTTTGCCCAACTATGTTTTCTTGTCCAACTTCTGCTGGTTTAATTGCAAATATCAAGATTGGAACTATGATACTACATGTTATTTTAAAATATGTTTCCATTAGATAGACTTTTAAATGGCATCTGCTTTGAGAAGCCAATAACTAAGGTATTATGCTGTTGCTCTAATATTATAATATCCATTTAATTTTTTTTGGAAATATATTTTGGAAATTACTGTACTTCATAACTATGATGATGTGGCACTGAACTTTCATACCATTTGACTGATGTCTGTATTTGGAAACTCTACTTTAAAAAATCTAATCTGGCTACTTTCCAAGGCAGAATTGTTTAAATTAAGATTGCAGCATGGAAGTCTGATTAGGGAAAACTGTACAATATATGCCAGAAGGCATTGCACAATACTTTGTTCGCTAATGTTGGCTTTTTCTTGCTTTACCTGTCACATTCTTCCTTACACACACACACACACACACACACACACACACAAACTGTACATATCCATAGACAGTTCCTCTCTGTTTAACTACATTTGATATTTTGAAAAATAAGAGAATCAGGTCAGGTTTGTTTTTTTATTTGTCCCAGCAGTCCAAATTGTAACCTAAATCTTGCAGAACACCTAAGAGAAACTAAATCATTTAAATGTATCTTCCTTCTACATAGTTTTAGGATTTTGACCATAACGACTTTATGATTGCAATATAATTAGTTTTTCCGCTCTTCTGCTTCCACGTACCTATATTTCTCAATATAATGATGATGCCTAGAAGTGTGATTACAATGTTGTAATTATTGTGTTGATTCTAAGAACCATTTGCTTTATTATAAACTAGTGATTTTTTTAAAGAAGCTGCTTGTTTTATTAAAAAATAATATTAAAAAAATTAAATGATACATAATGCTTTCCATAATAATAAATGCCAAATCCAGTCTAAACATCTGGCTGATAGTGTAACCTACCATAATATTTCTGCAAGAAATACCACTTGTCTGCATGAAAAAACTGGGGGAGACCACAAATAAACAAAATAATAGAAAATAAAGAAGCTAAAGTACTCTGGGACTATAGAATGCAATCAGACAAGCATCTGGTGCACCACACTTAAGGATTTAACAATTGTTGATAAGATAAATTTTAAAAAAGCTCTGGATAGCGAACATTGCAATACCTGGAGACAACAGAAGAGAAAGAAATGGAGAAAATCACAAAATATAAAGATCTGCCAATAGGAAGTAAAGATAGTAATAGGTGCTTTGTGTGCAATCCAAATCATTCAGCACTGACAAAATCACCATCAGTCAATTGCAAAGGAAGTTTACTTGGAGCAACTTACATCCTGCAACAATACCTTTTAACATTATTGAACAACCACCTCTCCTTATCCCAGATCCTTGGGAAGCATTCAGTATAGGACAAAAATGCTCAACACAGCCTAAGCAGACTATGAGACCACCTATAATAAAAATAATTAAACGCCATCCAACTCTCAGCAACTGTGGGTGGCTTACAATTGTTAAAACATTTAAAAACAAAGAACAAGTAAAAAAACATACAAAACCAGCATAAAAGAACAGTGATGGCAAAGAAATAATTCCTTCTCTCAAAAAGCTGAGCAGAGAGCCAGGTTTTTAAAACTCTGCAATATTCCAGTAGAGTTGGAGCTGCTCAAATTTTGGGGGAAACCTCATTCCAGAGGGCAGGTGCTGCTACAGAGAAAGCATGCTTCCAGGGTCCAGACAAATGGCAGTTTAATCTATAGAACCTGGAGTGCACCAATCCTGCCAGATTGAACTGGCCAGATATAAGGCCCTCAAATAACCAGGCTCTACATCATGTAGGACTTTATATGTAGCAATCAACACCCTTTAATAACATCCAGAAGCAACCTGGCAACCAGTACAGGTCACAAAGCAGACGTGTTACATGAGGATACTGAGGCCTGCCCATCACTGTCCACATTGCTGCATTCTGGACCAGCTGATGTTTCTCTTCAATGGCAGTCCTATGTAGAGTGCATGGCAATAGTCCAGTCAGGGCATGAATGACTGAGTGCCCCTGATCTAAGAACTGGTGTAACTAGCTCAACTGGCACATTAGATGAAGCTGGGTAAAAGCCTTTTGTGTCCAGAGCTGCCATCTGCTCATTGGGCAGGAGCTGTATGTCTGGGAACACCCCCCCCAAACTGTGCACCATCTTTGAATATATTCAAATTGAATATAACTAGCCTGGTAATGAAACATTCAGAAACCAACCCACAATCTTGGAAAATGAACATTCACCCTCATCCTACACCCGAGCTACAGATATTTGCCACTATTGCAAACAGTTAATTTTAATTTGTGGAGAAGAGTAAGAATGGAAAAGAAAGTCAACAAGACTCACTTGTAATCTAGAACAGAATGCTCAATTTCTAATGCTAAATGCTGATAAAGTCACTGGGAACTATCAACCACAATCCACTCTTTTGTGAAAAGAATGAATGACTGTATTTTAACAACTATTACTTGGCAATATTAGAGTGATTGTTCCTAAATTAGATCAAAACTTCATGTTCCTCATGATGCAAAACTCAGATGCACCTAACTAGTTCAGTAATTGAAAACACATGATGATTGTTTCAATTCCAGACTGAAATATATCAGGATATAATTTGATATAAGTTTTGGGAGAAACATTACATTCACCATTAAAAAGCTATACATATTTTATAGTAAATCTTGGATCAACAATGTATTCAGTACAAAACACTTAAATTCAGTATGTGGTTGCTATTAGAAAAGATTTCAAAGAAATCTTCCATCATGTTTCCTTTCTTCCTGTATCTGCAGAACTGTAGATAAGAACAGTTTTAGTGCCTGTTGGCAGTTGAAGCCACCAGTTTGAGTTGAATGCTATCAGCTGTGGTAAGATTCTTACCATGGTTTCAACTAGTTTCATAGATATTTTGGAAATTATTCACTGTGTTTTGTGAACTTTAGGCAGTTAAGTGAAATAGAGCAAAATGCAAACAGTGTTATTTGCTACAGAATACCAAAACAGTGTTGGCAGTCAGAACAAGTTTTTTGTAATTAAAGAATGAATGGCTTTCAAAGAACATTTCAATAATGTACAGTTATCGTCCAGTACTAAGGAATATTCTTCAGCTTAATATAATCATGTTGCAGCTGTAGCTTTTCAGCTTGTAAATGATACTGATTTGTATAGCACTTTGTACCTCTAAATTGTCTAATACCATATTTACACATATCTGTTTTAAAAAGAATTATTTTTATTTTACTCATTTATTATTTCTTTAATTTATACACCACCCATCTCACTATCTAAAATGATATTATATCTAAGACTCCCAAGCAATCTTCAAATAAGACAAGCACTACAAAGGTATTAGGTTTTTTTAATCTATCATGAAATCTGTGAGCAATGGTTTGATTTTCAAAATTACATGCAGCATAAAAATCTTTGGCAAGATGTAAATTAACTCAAATAATAAATAAAATACTACCACCGAGGAACTAGTCTATAGATGCCTTAACTATGAGAGCAAATTCACTGAAAAACATAATTTTGTCTTGCTAGTTCTACCTGGAATCTTCATTCAACATATTCCTTACCATAATTTGTAGGAAAAAATAGCATTTGAACTTCCTAAGAACTCTCTCTTTATACGATAGGCCAGTAATTCATTTCATTAAAATAAGATTTAAGTCGTTTTACATTTTAAATCATCACCATACATTAACATTTCTAACTTCTATCTCCTTACTGCTCTGGGTTCAGATATGTTGGTACACCACTGTAAACATCTAAGATCACTCCAGAACCTGAGTATCCAAGTTCAGGAGTGATTGTAGAAGTAGGCTGAAACTTTGATTCTGAGTCTTCAGAAGAAAACAATAACCAACCTTACCCTATAGAAAATGAATTCTTAGTGTTTGATCTAATTTCTGACACATCAGATATAAATCAAGGCCATGTCTGACTAAATTAAGTTTTACTAATTTATATTCCTCCAGTCCTTTGCTGATATCCATTACATAGTTTTAAATTTTTAATTTGCAGAGACACCTTAGCAGGGATATGGGTGGCATATAAATTTAATAAATAAATATCAAACATTAATTCAGAAATCAACTCAGAATTTACATTTGGGTGAGAGGAGAGAGAGAGAGACGGATATCATTAACATACTGTTGGTACAAAACCCCAAAATATACACAGTTCCTGTTAACAATTTCACATTTTGGCAGAATTGCACATGGGATAAGATAAAATGTGGAACATGGCAGATCAACAACCATGAACAGGATATATTGCCCCAGAACTATTATGAATTAATAACATCAAGTTTGAGAAATTTCAGAAAGATAACATGCTCAATTATACCGAAAGTTATTAACAGGTTTGCAAAATCAAAAAGGCCACATCAAAACATTCCTTGCCAGCATCCATAACACTGATTCAGTCACTATCTCATAAACAGCCTTGAAGCCAGTTTGAAATGTATAGCCACTATACCTGTAAATGTATCAATAACCACCAGTTCTGAACTGTAGATAAAGATACATAAAGAATATTATATATGCTATTGGAAACAACTGAAGTACACTGCACTCTGGTATACTCATTTTTAATACAAATATTTATTAGTAACTTCAATTTCTATGACAGTGATCTCTCTCATTCAGCCATATAATTATAATACATAGTATTTATATAAAACAGTCAAAGTGCTGCATAAATGCAATATGAATAGGCCAATATTTTAATTGAGTACCAGGTTGACAGCTTTTTAATTAATAGATTTAAATTACATGAAAGGGCAATAACACACAAACAACTGAGCATACAATATAAATTCATCAGGATTTATTTTTATGCAAAAGATAAAATTGCACTGCAAAATAAATTATAACTGATTAGTTAAGCAGATTACTTAGCAATACATTGCTCCATTCTCATGTACCAGTTTATTGAAAGCAGAAATTGAATTCAGACAACTATGTTTGGCCATGGGCCATGGCTAAACCTGCACGTTTATAAAATCTGAGGCTATATCACACACTACACTAAGTTAAAATGTGGTTTGCTTAATTGCTTAGTGTATTATGTAAAAAGCAATGATTCATAGTTAAATGAGTGCAATATTACATCCATTAGCAAGTTCAATGGACTTACTCCTAAATATGTGCAAAAAATGCAGCTTAAAATAATCTCAAGCAAGGCTAAATTGACCATTACTCATAGGGTTGTGCAATTTTTTGCCTTTTAAAAACAGCACTGACATTTTCAGGAAAAAAAATATCTCAATGATCACTTTAATACATACACTTAATAAATTTGACTGTCACTGAATATTTGTCAAATTGTCTTTTATATTTGGATTAAAAACATCCAGAAATAGTGACCATACAATAATATAATACATGCTAATTATATTTTTTATCAGTTTCATTGAATAACTCCAAATAATTATTTGGAATAATTTTTTTAAAATACTTTGGATTTCTTTTATATTTCCTTGTCCCCAATGGATTATTCTTTTAGAAAATTTGTAATTTTTATAATAAGAGATTTTGTCCAATCAGAGCTTCAAAAAATATTACTGGGGCTATAAAAATTGTAAAAAAAACACAGCCCATCCATTTGATCAGAAACTGAAAAAATGATCAGTGCTTAGCCCAGGAAATTCATAGCAAGCAGTACCACATGCTGCAGTAAAATAAGCAAAGCAAACCTTGCTTTCATTTCCTGAATCAAAGAGAAATGTTTGTCCAAATTAACCTGATCAGAGAATTTTTTTATACTTCCTGCCGGAAGATCTGAAATAAACTCAGCTGTTTACAAACCAGGGAGGAGCCAACGTGGCAGATTAATTTACAGAGCAGGTTCTGATGACAAGTCCTGACTCCACCAACTGCATTAACTTGTTGACATTATTACGCAGCAGCTAGGGAGCCAGGAAAACTGTATGTGTATATCTACGACTCCCCAGACACTTGACAGAGAGCCTCGCTATGGGGTCACAGGGGTGAAGAACCGTATATCCATACAATTAGATTTCTCCTTTCACCGACCATGAGGAATTATCAATCTAGAACCCTGAGCAGGGTCTAACTGGTTATTACCGAGGGACTTTATAGACTCCATAGAAGCAAATCTGCAAATTCACACCCAAAGATGTGTAACTTTTACAGAAGCTGACAGCTGAGGATGCCTTGATGAGGAGAGCCACTTTTCACAATTGGAGACAAGAGTTTAAAGTTTCATATCTGGCTCATTTAAAGGTGAGCTTAGAAGGGCTGGGAGTTGATAATGCAGAAAAGCTTCCTCGGGCTCAGCTAGCGACCTTCGGTTGTCTTCCGGGGGAAAGTCGCTGGGTGAAGTGGGAGGACTGGGAATGGAAGCGCCAATTATCCCCACCTGCGCTTCCAACATCTGACAGGCTCCGGGGAGCCCTGCGAGGGCAGCGGGTGGGGGGCGGCTGTGGAGAAACCGAATTATTCAAATCTTGCCTACGTCCAAAGGGCCGATCTCGCTCGCTCCTTCAACTTACCAAGTGCCACTTGGCAAGCTCTCCTCAGCTGTCCGTGAGGGGGCCGCCTCACCTCCTTCTCGGAGAGGATTTTCTCGAGGGCCCGGGAGACGAACATACTCTTCGTGCGAGTGTCCTCCTCGCGGGCCGGGAACTGCATGGCCTTCTCGCACTAAAGGCCTTCGTCCTGGCCCGTCCTTACCGGAGCGAGAATGACGCTCAAAGGTTCCGGCCGCGGAGGAACTCCATGAGCCGGAAGAAGCGTGATTCCCTCAGAGGTGGAGGTGTTGAGGCTAGACAGCAACACGGCGCCGCCATATTGAAGCCATCACGTGACCTCCTTTCTCGGAAGCCACCTTGTGGAACGCCTCTCTCACCCTGTCGAGTTAGTGACACCAGAAGGCGGGGTTTGGCATCGCAGGGCGGGAGGAGGGAAAGAACAGGGAGGAGCAATGGGTGGAGCTTATATGGTCCAGGCACGTTCTGCTTCTTCTTTGGTTACGCGCGCGCGCAAAAAAAAAAGGATCGAGGTGTTATACAGAAAGAGTTAAAATGTCAATCATCATCGTCGTCATTTTTTTTTCTTTAGCGAGGTCTAGTTCGCATTTCCAGATAGATGTGCAATTATTAACAAATGTCTATGGAGATTCTCAATCATCCAGCCCATGGTTGTCCCAAAGGTGCTTTTTACTTAAGGGAGAACTGAAGAAGCTGGGGAGAGTCCAGTTGCCTTTTAGGAAAAAAAACACCTTTGGGACAATAGTTAACAAAATTTAATGGGAAGCTTGTATAGAAAGAGTCAGGTGAACCATTCCCTTCATTGTTAGAGCTTCAGTTTTAGAGTTTCATTGTTAGATGCAGGAGGTCATGTAAGAGCCAGGTTGGCACAACATAAAGTTTGTGATGGTTATTGTAAAAACATCAACTGTCTTACCTTCCATGTTGCCATAGGAAAGAGTGACCTTGCCTAAGCTTTTACCTTGCATACATTATAAAAGGTAAAGGTTCCCCCGCACATGCGTGCTAGTCGTTTCCAACTCTAGGGGCTGGTGCTCATCTCCGTTTCAAAGCCGAAGAGCCAGCGCTTGTCCGAGGATGTCTCCGTGGTCATGTGGCCGGCATGGCTAGACACCAAAGGTGCACAGAACGCTGTTACCTTCCCACTGGAGTGGTCCCTATTTTTCTACTTGCATTTTTACGTGCTTTTGAACTGCTAGGTTGGCAGAAGCTTGGACGAGTAACAGGCGCTCACTCTGTTACGCAGCACTCGGGATTCGACCTGCCGACCATCTGATTGACAAGCTCAGTGTCCTAACTCTCTGAGCCACCGCGTTCCTTCTGCATACATTATACCCTTGGCTACATAAATGTTTTAAATAAATAAGGCAAACGGACCACAGTGCAGACAGAAAATCTTCCACTTTCCTTACATGTCAAGGACAGCAGGAAAGTATATTAAAGGGTAATGGAGAAGAGTTCTTAGAATCAAGTGTCTCCATAAGAGAGAAATACTGCTTATCACAAAGTGAGAGATTTTATTTGTAGAGATGGGTATGGAGAAAAAATAGGTTTATTCCTTTTAAAAGAAACTGTTGGAGAGACGCCAGAAAATGTGAGGTACATCATTGCTTCAAGCATCCTCTGATAAACACTAGAATAGCTAGGAATCTGGGGGAAGTCCAGGTATATTGAAAAAACAGAAAATATCTGTTTAATTTATTTCTGTAGAAATAAATAATACTCTAGTGAGGATTTATGTTGGGATTCTGATTTATTTTTATGGTATTTAGATTTAGCCTAAGATTCTTTAAAATGCTATATAAATTAAGAAAGTGGGTTTTTAATGTCAGTGTTGGTTCATATTTCATTCATGTTCCTGATGATCTTTTTAAAACTAATATTAATCTTGTGGTGTTGATGGTAATATCTGGGAGTCTCCCCTCTCTTTAAGGGACTTTTAAAAAGGTAAAGGTTCCCCCGCACATGCGTGCTAGTCGTTTCCGACTCTAGGGGCCGGTGCTCATCTCCGTTTCAAAGCCAAAGAGCCAGCATTTGTCCGAGGACGTCTTCCGTGGTCATGTGGCCAGCATGACTAGATGCCAAAGGCGCACAGAACACTGTTACCTTCCCACCGTAGTGGTCCCTATTTTTCTATTTGCATTTTTACGTGCTTTCGAACTGCTAGGTTGGCAGAAGCTGGGACGAGTAACAGGCGCTCACTCTGTTATGCGGCACTCGGGATTCGACCCACCAAACTGCCGACCTTCTGATCGACAAGCTCAGAGAAATTCCATTTGTAACATACTAGCACCATCTTGTGGTCTTCTCAGAACATTTGATTATCTGCTGTGTTTTATTATTTTTTAAAGTCGTCATTAATCCCTGAAAAGTGCTTTAGTCCCTTTTACCACAATATAGTTTCATTTTAATATTTAAACTTAACATATATTTTTACATTTTTCTCTTTTTCTTTTCCCCCCCCAAAAAATAAAGTTTGATTCCCCCCCTCACTCTTCAGGAAGTGGGATATCAAGAAGGTGGGAAGAAGTGCTTTTTCCTCTAATCATATTTTATTTTTATTTTTTTATTTGTTTGTTTGTTTCTTTATATCCCACCTTTTTATTTATAGAAATAACTCAATATCCAACACACCTTCCTTCTCCTATTTTTCCCCACAACAACAACTCTGTGAGGTGAATTAGGCTGAGAGAAAGTGACTGGCCCATGATCACCCAGATGCCTTTCACGGCCAAGGAGGGGTTTGAACTCACATACCTCAACACTATATAGCCCAAAGGTGACACTATATAAATTATTTCACTATTTGACATTTTTAATGCCAGAAAAGCTGCACACACATAGGGAGAACCCACTTTCTATCACATATCAGCATCAGGTAGAGAAAGAAGGTGATGGAAGTGGTATCTTCCAAGCCACTATCCCAAATCAAGAAGCAAGATCAAACTGTGAAGATCCATAGGGTTTTTGAGAGAGGGCATTGATATGTTCAACCTGCTACCTAATGTATGTTGTTCATATATGCATATCCATAAGGTAAAGGTTCCCCCGCACATGCATGCTAGTCGTTTCCAACTTTAGGGGCCGGTGCTCATCTCCGTTTCAAAGCCGAAGAGCCAGAGCTTGTCCGAGGACGTCTCTGTGGTCATGTGGCCGGCAGGGGGCGGGGGAGGGCCTTCTCTGTGGGAGCGCCAGCCCTATGGAATCAGCTCCCCCCTGAGCTACGGATGGCCCAAAATCTCCAATCCTTTCGCCGCAGCCTCAAAACACTCCTATTCCACCAGGCTGACCTGGACTGACAGGCATTTTAATTAATTATATTTACAATCTTTAATTTACTCTTAGTTTTTAATTTTAATTTATTGCACAGATGATTTTAATTTTATTTTTATCTTAATTTCTGTACTTATTATATGTTTTGTTGTTAGCCGCCCTGAGTCCTTCGGGAGATAGGGCGGGATATAAATCCCATCAATGAATAAATAAATAAAATAAATGAATGACTAGATGCCAAAGGCGCACGGAACGCTGTTACCTTCCCACCATAGTGGTCCCTATTTTTCTACTTGCATTTTTACCTGCTTTTGAACTGCTAGGTTGGCAGAAGCTGGGATGAGTAACAGGCGCTCACTCTGTTATGCGGCACTCGGGATTTGACCCACCAAACTGCCGACCTTCTGATCGACAAGCTCAGCGTCCTAACCCACCGAGCCACCGCGTCCCTTTACATATCCATATATGTATGTATATCAGCTGTTCCACTACACAAGATAATCTAGAATTGAATATAGGTAGATTGTAAGGAGAAAAATGGGAGGGGGAGAACTACAGTAAGACAAATAGAATGGATTTTCCTTATGGAGCTACTATATCTGGGCTGCAAAAATCCAGATGACCAATGTATGATAACTTCTGTATGATTGCCAAGAAAAAATACAAATGCATTAATGTACTCATCAGAAGCAGAGCTCAATTCATGAAAATGATTACTTTCAAAATAAATGAAATTAAATGGATGGAACTATTGCCTCATCCTCAAACACTACATTTTAGGTGTGTATTATCCCTGAAAAAATATTAACTTACATTAATTATTCTGCAATTTAACTGAAATGGGAAGTACATATTTATTGAAACACTTCTAAATTAAAATGTGATTTGCTAAACACATAAGGGTACATGTAATCTGGCTATATAAATTCTACTATTGTAGAATATTGTGTCAGATTATACAGTATATCCAGATTTTCATTAATGTAAAACAATTTTCTGATACTGATTCTGCGCAAGGGTAAAATTGTGCTCATTCAAAAATTACTTGAGTTCCTTTCATCCATGCTGGAATCAATTCAGTGTTTCCATTTATAAGAGCCAGGAGGTGTAGATCTGAGTATATCATTATATATTTATGATTTTCAATTTCTAAAATATACCTTGTGGATTATAGAAACAGCTCTGAAGTACTGTATATTTCTCCAAGCAATTGTCTATTCTCTAGATTTCAACACTATGCTTAAGAAGAAAAAAAAGATGGATGGAGTAACAAATTGTAACAATAGTAACAATATAGCTAATTTTACTAGTTATATTTTCGAATAATTTTGGGCTATCATATGTATGTGCTATTTTCACCAAATATATTCCTAACTATTATACTAATTTCTATTGCAATCTTATTGTAATTTTAATGCAATAGATTCTAGTTTATTTAGGATTACGTTCCAGAGATTACATTGAGTTTATTCCCTGGACTCAATAGGATGTATAGCTTAGAATAGTTTTACTAAATCTAATATATGTTTTGGAGTGTAATGACCATTAATCATATTGGGCACAAAGTCTGGAGACAGTAATCCAATGTTTGGGAGAGACTGGATTGTAATGTTGAAGTAAGACTGGGGAAAATTAGCTTCAAAGGAGCCAGGAATTTAGCATGTTATAAAAGCAAGAATTGTAAACAGAAGTACAAAACATTTACTGTACAGAAGAATTTGTGGTTCTGATACGCAAAGTAATTTTATATCATTCTACTCAGCTTAGTTTCATGCTCCCTGAATATGAATTTCCCTAATATATATAGCACTTAGCTTTTACATATAAATTTCCATATAACATAATAGTATTTAGTTTTTTCTTACAAGACACAAAACTCAGTAAGCGGGAGATCATTTTGGGACCTGTGTCCACAAATAGGCTGAAGTTCCCCTTTTATCTCATCTTTCAATAACCCTGATCATGTGGGTTACAAATAGCAGCCATCATGAATGAAAGGAAGGGAGGAGCTATATATTACCTTCTCTTCCATTGCTCCTCCTAAATCAGCTATCATCTTACTCAGCAGTTGCACTGATGACAGCACCCATCTCTTCTTCTTCAAATCATTGGGATTGTCCAAAAGCAGTAAGGATGGGCTGGATCATGCAATGGAAGGAGAATGCAGAGAAGAGCAACAAAGATGATTAGGGGACTGGAGGCTAAAACGTATAACCTACAGTTGCTGGAATTGGGTATGTCTAATGAAAACAACCCCTTCATGGATTACTGCCTTGTTGTGGCGAAGGGGCTTGCGTAATTCAATGAAGCTATGAGCTATGCCGTGCAGGGCCACCCAAGACAGACAGGTCATAGCAGAGAGTTCTGATAAAACGTGATCCACTGGAGAAGGAAATGGCAACCCACTCCAGTATCTTTGCCATGAAAACCCCATGGACAGTACCAAAAGGCAAAATGGTATGACGCTGGAAGATGAGCCCCTCAGGTCGGAAGGCGTCCAGTATGCTACTGAGGAAGAGCAGAGGGCTAGTACTAGTAGCACCAGAAAGAATGAAGCGACTGGGCCAAAGCCAAAAGGATGCTCAGCTGTGGATATGTCTGGTGGTGAAAGGAAAGTCCGATGCTGTAAAGATTTTTTCTCCATAGGAACCTGGAATGTAAGATCCATGAATCAAGGAAAGCTGGACGTGGTCAAACAAGAGATGACAAGACTGAACATCGACATCGTAGGTATCAGCGAACTAAAATGGACAGGAATGGGTGAATTTAATTCAGATGACCATCAGGTATACTACTGCGGGCAAGAATCCCTCAGAAGAAATGGAGTAGCCTTCACAGTCAATAAAAGAGTAGGAAAAGCAATACTGGGATACAATCCTCAAAATGACAGAATGATCTCAGTTCGAATCCAAGGCAAACCATTCAATATTACAGTAGTCCAAGTCTATGCCCCAACCACCAGTGCTGAAGAGGATGAAATTGACCGGTTCTATGAAGCCCTACAGCACCTTATAGAACTAACACCAGAAAATGATGTTCTTATCATCATGGGGGATTGGAATGCTAAAGTAGGAAGCCAAAAGATAACCGGAATAACAGGCAAGTATGGCCTTGGAGTACAAAATGAAGCAGGGCACAGGTTGATAGAATTTTGTCAAGAGAATACGATGGTCATAGCAAATACTCTTTTCCAACAACCTAAGAGACGGCTCTACACATGGACATCACCAGACGGTCAACACAGAAATCAGATTGACTATGTGCTCTGCAGCCAAAGATGGAAAAGCTCTATACAGTCAGTAAAAACAAGACCAGGAGCTGACTGTGGCTCAGACCATGAGCTTCTTGTTGCAAAGTTTAGGCTTAAACTGAAAAAAGTAGGAAAAAACACTAGGCCACTCAGGTATGAATTAAATCATATCCCTGTTGAATATACAGTAGAGGTGACAAATAGATTTAAGGAATTAGATTTGATAGACAGAGTGCCTGAAGAACTATGGACAGAGGTTCGCAACATTGTACAACAGGTAGCATCCAAAAGCATCCCAAAGAAAAAAAAATGCAAGAAAGCAAAATGGCTGTCTGAGGAAGCTTTGCAAATAGCTGAGGAAAGGAGGAAAGGGAGAAAAAGAAAGATACGCCCAATTGAATGCAGAATTCCAGAGAATAGCTAGAAGAGATAAGAATGCCTTCTTAAATGAACAGTGCAAATAAATAGAAGAAAACAATAGAATAGGGAGGACCAGAGATCTTTTCAAGAAAATTGGAGAGATGAAGGGAATGTTTAATGCAAAAATGGGCATGATAAAGGACCAAAACGGCAGGGACCTAACAGAGACAGAAGAGATTAAGAAGAGGTGGCAAAATTACATAGAAGAACTATACAAGAATGAACTTAACGTCCCTGATAACCACAATGAAATGGTCACTGACCTTGAGCCAGACATCCTAGAATGTGAAGTGAAGTGGGCCTTAGAAAAACTGAGCAACAACAAAGCTAGTGGAGGTGACAGTATTCCAGCTGAGCTGTTCAAAATCTTAAAAGACGATGCAGTAAAAGTGCTACACTCAATTTGCAAGCAAATTTGGAAAACTCAACAGTGGCCGCAGGATTGGAAAAGATCAGTTTACATTCCAATTCCAAAGAAAGGCAATGCCAAAGAATGTTCAAACTATCGCACCATTGCACTCATTTCTCATGCTAGTAAAGTCATGCTTAAAATCCTACAAGCTAGACTTCAGCAGTATGTGGATTGAGAACTACCAGAAGTACAGGCAGGATTTCGAAGAGGTAGAGGAACTAGAGATCAAATTGCCAACATACGCTGGATCATGGAGAAAGCTAGGAAGTTCCAGAAAAACATCTACTTCTGCTTCATTGACTATGCTAAAACCTTTGATTGTGTGGATCATAACAAACTGTGGCAAGTTCTTAAAGAGATGGGCATACCAGACCATCTTATTTGTCTCTTGAGAAACCTATATGTGGGCCAAGAAGCAACAGTGAGAACTGGACACGGAATCACTGATTGGTTCAAAATTGGGAAAGGAGCCCGGCAAGGTTGTATACTGTCGCCCTGCCTATTTAACTTATATGCAGAGCACATCATGAGAAAGGCAGGGCTAGATGAATCAAAAGTTGGAATTAAGATTGCCGGAAAAAATATCAACAACCTAAGATATGCAGATGATACCACTCTAATGGCAGAAAGTGAAGAAGAACTAAAGAGCCTCTTGTTGCGGGTGAAGAAGGAGAGTGCAAAAGTTGGGTTGAAACTAAACATTAAGAAAACTAAGATCATGGCATCTTGCCAGCCCTCTCAATTCCTGGCAAATAGATGGGGAAGAAATGGAGGTAGTGACAGATTTTATTTTCCTGGGCTCCAAGATCACTGCAGATGGAGACTGTAGCCAAGAAATTAAAAGACGCTTGCTCCTTGGGAGGAAAGCCATGACAAATCTAGACAGCACACTAAAAAGCAGAGACATCACCCTGTCAACAAAAGTGCGTACAGTTAAGGCTATGGTCTTCCCAGTTGCAATGTATAGCAGTGAAAGTTGGACCATAAAAAAGGCTGAGCGCCAAAGAATTGAGGCCTTTGAACTATGGTGCTGGAGAAGACTCCTGCGAGTCCCTTGGACTGCAAGGCGGTCAAACCGGTCAGTCCTAGAGGAGATCAACCCTGACTGCTCTTTAGAAGGCCAGATCCTGAAGTTGAAACTCAAATACTTTGGCCACCTAGTGAGAAGGAAGGGCTCACTGGAGAGGAGCCTAATGCTGGGAAAGGTTGAGGGCAAGAGAAGAAGGGGACGACAGAGAATGAGGTGGCTGGATGGAGTCACTGAAGCAGTAGGTGTGAGCTTAAATGGACTCCAGAAGATGGTAGAGGACAGGAAGGCCTGGAGGAACATTGTCCATAGGGTCATGATGGGTCGGACACGACTTTGCAGCTAACAACAACGACAATGAAAACAAAGACATGATAGCAGTGTTCCTGTTGTAGCGTGGGCGACCACATGGACACAGGAACGAGTCAACATAGTGCAAGGTACCTTTATTGATTACAAGATGGAACTGAGTCCCCAACCCCCCCAGTGTCCTCTTATAGCTACTGATGCCATGACTCCAGCCAACCTGGTTGCTCTATTTTCCCGCCGGCCAGGTAACACCCAACCTGGTGCTGTATATTTCCCGCTGAACAGGTTGACCAATCAGGATGCCCGACCAATGCCACCTGGTGTTGTGGTGGCTATACTAGCCTGGAATTTCTACATATGCAACACACCTTTCCCCCCAATGAGACAACTACTACTTTACATTCCTAAACTACTCTACCTACCCACTACCCTTCACTACCTCACATAGTCCTTGAGGTATGCCGGGGTTTTGTGAGTCCTGGATGGGTACCTTCCCAGTTGCTTCCCGGCCACTGCTTCGTTTTCAAGAGTTCCCTCTCCAGCCAATGGCTGATCCCCCTCCCGTGTTAGCTCTGTGGTGAGTTCCTGTTGAGGCCGTTCCGCTGGCACAGTTTTACTGTCTCTTCCTGATGGCGTTGCCGGCCCTGATTCAGCTGTTGTTGGCTTTGCTACTTGATTAGATGCTGCTGCTGCTGCTGGGAGTGATGGTTGCCATCCATCCGAAAGATCCTGTAGTGGTTCTATAGGTGACCCTTTTTGCTGCTGAGTATAAACCTCTTGTTGTTGTGGGAGGTTCTCCGGTGCCCGCTTCCCCCTCAACAATGTATGACAATGGACCTATTTTATCCACCACCACCCCTTGTATCCACTTCTCATCCACCACCCCATAGTTCATGGCCCACACTAAATCACCAACAGACAATTTCCTGGCTGTGTTGGGCTGTTCCACCTCTGCAGCCACCCTGTCTGGGTGTAGTCTGTCCAATCTGGTTATTAGTCTTCTTCCCCAGCGTAGCTCGGCTGGGCTCTTACCCGTCACTGTACAAGGTGTAGTGTGTTGAGCCAGCAAAAATTGCGCCAGTCTCTGATGCCAATCACCAGCAATAATCCTTCGCAGTGCCTCTTTCGTTGATCTTACATTTCTCTCAGCCAAGCCATTACTGTATGGGTGGAATGGTGCAGCCATTGTGTGTCTAATTGAGTTGGCCTTGAGGAAATCCTGGAATTTGGTAGATGTGAATTGAGGCCCATTATCAGATACAATTACATCAGGTAACCCATGTGTGGCAAAGAGCCCCCTCAGCTCCTGTATGGTCTTAGCAGACATCATACGTGTTACAGGCACCACCTCCAACCACCTAGAATAGCTATCCACGACCACTAAAAATAGTTGCCCTTGAAAAGGTCCAGCGTAATCTATGTGTACCCTGGACCACGGGTTTTGTGTGGTTTCCCACCTGTGCACAGGAGCATGCGGTTGTTCAGGTCTGGATCTTTGACATTGATAGCATCCCGCTACTTGTTCCTCAATGTCTTTGGTCAGGCCCGGCCACCACAGGTAGCTCCTTGCAAGGGCTTTCATTCGCACAATTCCTGGGTGATCCTCATGTAGGTCTTTTAAGACTCTACATCTGAGTTTGTCTGGCACTATCACTCTGTTGCCCCATAACAGACATCCTTTGTGTGAGGACATTTCATTCCTCCTCACAAAATACACCTGAAATTGTGGCCCAGGGTTTTTCCCTTGCCTGCTGGATTGTACCCACAATGTCACTCTACTGAGCAGAGTGTCACTGGCTGTGCCAGCTGCAATATCCCTTGCCGTGAGAGGGCATTCAGGGAGTTCTTGTAAGGCCAAGACTTGACCTACTGGTGCAGGATCAGGGTCAATTACTGGTAAGGGCAATCTGCTTAAAGCGTCTGCATGTCCCATCTCCTTTCCGGGTCTGTAGACAATTTTGTACGTATATGCAGAGAGGAATAGTGACCATCTTAACATCCTTCGGGACATTATTTGTGGTGTTTGTCTGTCTGTTGTAAATAGTCCCAGCAGTGGTTTGTGGTCTGTGAAGATGGTGAACTGTCTTCCATATAAATAATCATGGAATTTTTTAACACCTGCTACTATTGCCAATGCTTCTTTATCAATTTGTGTGTAATTCCTCTCTGCCCTGGATAAGGTTCTGGAGTAGTATGCAGTGGGTTTCTGTTCCCCATTTGCTTCCAAATGGCTTATTACAGTGCCCACTCCATATGGTGATACATCGCAAGCTAAGCAGATGGGTTTGTTTTCAATAAAATGCGTTACTGTGGATCCACTTGACAGTAATTGTTTGAGGTTCTCAAAACTCTTAACATGAACCTCCTTCCATGCCCAAGGTGATTTTTTGTCTAGTAACCTGTGCAAGGGTTCAGCTATAGCAGCCTTATGTGGCAGGAATGTGTGGTAAAAATTAATTAACCCCAAAAAGCCTTGTAACTCTGCCTTATTTTTTGGAGCTGGAGCCAATTTAATTGTTTTAATTTTAGATTCAGTAGGGTAAATGCCCTGAGCATCGATTCTATAACCCAAGAACTCCGTGGATGCCACTCCAATGGAGCATTTTTCCCTTTTGAGCTTCAGGCCAGCTGCTCTAAATCTTTCAAGCACAGCCTCTAGCCTGTTAGCCAATATCCCCTCATCCTCTCCAGCAATTAATACATCATCAAAATAGGGACAAACCCCAGGAATACTTTTAAAGTTCTCTCCATCACCTCTTGGAAGATACCTGGGGCTACTGAGATGCCAAACTGCAGTCTGTTGACTCTGAACACCCCCTTGTGGGTTACGATGGTTTGTGCATCCATAGTCTCTTTGGTTACAGTTAACTGCTGATACGCCTGCGCTAAATCTAATTTAGCAAAGATGGCGCCCGACTGAATAGCTGAGAGGACATGCTTCACCATTGGAACTGGGTAAGCATGCGGATTTAAAGCCCTGTTCAGGGTTGCTTTATAATCGGTGCAAATTCTAATTTCCCCATTGGGTTTGAGGGGGGTGACGATGGGGGTTTCCCAGGGCCCTCCTTCCACCGGTTCTAACACTCCCTGGCCTACTAACTTTTCCAGTTCGCTCTCAATCTTGTGCTTGAGAGCGAATGGAATTCTCCTGGCCTTAATTCTGATGGGAAGGACCTCCGGGTTTAAATTAAATTTAATGGGGGGGCCCTTGTACTTGCCCAATGTTCCATCGAATACGTCTGCAAATTTTTTGCAAACGTATTCAAGGTTCTTGGGCTGGATTGAATTAATTCCCCCTAACCAGATCCCTAACACCCCAAACCAGTTAAGCCCTACCAGACTAGCTCTCCTGCCCTCAGTTACCAGTAGTTCCAATGGGCCTTTAAATCCCTTAAAACATACTTCTATAGTGGCCTTGCCTTTTAATTTAATCGGGGCTCGTTGGAAATCTGTTAACTGAATTGGAGTGGGTTTGAGGTGAATCCGGCGGCTGCTCTTTTCCGCAATGGCGGACAATGTTTCCCATGAAACTATTGATACAGAAGCCCCCGAATCGATCTCCATCCTGCAGGGAATTCCCTGCAACAGGACCTCAATTCTAATTTTAGACCCTAGCATCTGATTTATGGTAGAGCGGCCCACGGATACTACCCCCCCTTCCCCAGTTAGTGGTTAGTGCCTGGGGCTGAAGGCGCTCTGTGCCGCAATGCATAAGGGGTTTGGTACCTGGTGCCCATGCTTCTAAGTCGTGGAGGTTGTCCCGGGTCCGGATTCTGCAGATGGCCTGGATGTGACCCATCTTGCCACAGGCGTGACACTTTGCACTGCGGAACCTGCACAATGCTCTCAAGTGGTTTCCCCCGCAGCTGCCGCATTTCTGCACCACGTCTCTGCGACTGTTGTTTGTGTCCCTCTGTCATCTGGTTGTTGTTGTTGGCCTCCTTTGCCTTCCTGCAGTGTCACAGCGGTCATTTCGGATTGGTGTCCTCTCGAATCTTTGGGTTATTTCGTCTATCTCAGTTTCGAATTCAAGGTCTCCCACTCCGTCGTCCACAAGGCTTTCTTGGTGAATAGAGCCACTCGCGCCATTGCTATGATGGGGGGAATCTCGTAGGTCGGTGGTCTCGTGTGTCATTAAATCATCCAGGACCTCTTGAAGGTCCCCGGTGGGCTTCGCGATCACCTTATTTTGTAATTGTTCGTCCCTTAACCCTAAGACCACTCTGTCCTGGATCCTCTCATCCAGGTCGGCAAACTTGCATCGGCATGCAGCTTCTCATACTGCTGCCACAAAGTCTGTAAGGGATTTTCCCGGTAACTGATTCCTACGCTCAAATTTCCTTCTCCAATAGAGTTTGGATCGTCTAGGCATGAAGTGTTGGCTCAGTCTTTTGTTTAATTCTGCGTACAAAACCGAGGCAACTGCGTCAGGATGGCACAGTCCCACAGCTACCTTGTAAACCGCCGGTCCGCTGAGGGACAATAATGCTGCCACTTTCTTGCGGTCCTCAGTAACGCTGTTGACTAACAAGTATCCTTCTACTTGCCCCACATGATCTTCCCATTCTTCTGGATGCCAGACATCAAATTCCCTCACTCTGCCGAACTTCGTCATTCTTCTGCCTTTGTTTGACGGCTTTTTAAATTTCCCGCGGTGCGCTGCAGTCTCTCTGCTCCATGCAACAGACGCTGTCCGGCTTTTCCAGAGTTCTGACTTACTGCGCTTCACAAGATCCCACCTTCGTCGCCACTGTTGTAGCGTGGGCGACTGCGTGGACACAGGAATGAGTCAACATAGTGAAAGGTACCTTTATTGATTACAAGATGGAACTGAGTCCCCAAACCCCCCAGTGTCCTCTTATAGCCTACTGATGCCATGACTCCAGCCAACCCGGTTGCTCTATTTTCCCGCTGGCCAGGTAACACCCAACCTGGTGCTGTATATTTCCTGCCGAACAGGTTGACCAATCAGGACGCCTGACCAATGCCACCTGGTGTTGTGGTGGCTATACTAGCCTGGCATTTCTACATACACAACAGTTCCAATACCTAAGGGGTTGCCACGAAGATGAGGGAGTCAATCTATTCTCCAAGCTCCTGAAGGCAGGACAAGAAGCAGTGGATGGAAACTAATCAAGGAGAGAAACAACCTAGAACCAAGAAGAAATTTCCTGACAGTAAGAATAATTAATCACTGGAACAACTTCCCTCCAGAAATGGATGGTCCAACACTGTAAGTTTTTAAGAAGAGATTTGACAACCATTTGACTGAAATAGTATAGGGTTTCCTCCCTGAGCAGGGAGTTGGACTTGAAGGCCTTCAAGGTCTCTCCCAACTCTGTTATTTTGTTATTCTGAGATCATTAGAGGCCCCCTATAGCTGCCCTGACCTTCACTGTTGACTTCTCTCTCCTGAGTCACTTAAGATATTGATGCCTGATACTGTGGCAGCAGCCAAGAAGAAATGGCAGTGTGACTCTCATCCCTCCTGTCTTTTACTCACCCTCATATGCTTGGTATTTAACTCTTTCATCATTAGAAGCTTCACCTGAGAAGCAAACCAGAAAGCTCTACTCACACCTCGCTAGTTTCTGATTACACATAAAGAGCACTTTGTACCTGCTTATTTATCCAGTTCTATTTTAAATGGAAAGGTAGACATTAGACTCTATTACATATAGGGCAGTGGTGGGATTCAGCCGGCTCACACCAGTTCGGCAGAACTGGTAGCTAATTTTTTGTTGCACAGGCCCAGAAGCAGCATCCACACAACGAACCGGTTGTTCACATATTTGAATCCCACCACTGATACAGGGCACATCCTGACACCCAGTTTAGTAAGTCATTGTTTAGTCTGTGAAGCACTACAAAGCATGGAGCATAAATTTGCACTGTCCCCATGCTTTATCTCTACTCTGCCTCTTAAGGAATCTGATGAGTGGCATTCATCTGTTTACAGCATGGGAAACAAAATACAACAACTGACAAATTTTCTGTCAGTGGGAACACCATCCATCAGTTAGTGCCTCTAAAATGGGCTGGAGCTGGGAGAGGAAAAGTTTCATTCAAGGCAGCGGGGGCGGGGGGGGGGGGTAGGGGGTAGGTGCAGCAAGATTCTCTGTGTGATTGTGAGAGACAATTCTCACATGCTCAGAAGCAAACAGCCTAATAGTAAATCCGTCCTTTGCCAAATCAAGGAATAATGGAAAGTCTGCCTCTCATCCAAGTTGCTTCTTTTACATGGAATGGGCAGAAGAAAGTGGTGCCAGAATTTGAATCTTGATTGAAGTACAAATGGAACTCCTGTTCAATATGCAGCAACTACTGGAAATTCCTTCTTTATGGTTTCTTAGCTTTTCTACAATATATTGGAAGCTACAGCATCATTGTGTGCCTTTTTCTCTTTGCCCATCCAGCTTCCGGGTGGGAAACTTGATACGAGGCTGCAGGTATGTCAGCATTCATGTGGAGTAGCTCTGGCTGAAGCAAGAGAATCCTCCTGCTTGACGATGTAAGTCACAGGCCAACTTTGGAAAGAACAACATGACTTCTTAAATCATATCCCCTCTTTCCAGATGTTTTTTGTGTTGTTTTTTTTCTTCTGTTCAATTGTGTCCTCTTCTCAGATACTGCTTATACAGATCCCTCCAGTTTTCTTGGCAACATTTTTCAAAAGTGGTTTGCCATTGCCTTTTTCCTAGGCCTCAGAGAAAGTCACTGGCCACCCAACTGCTTTTCCAAGTTAGAACTAGAACTCAGAGTCTCCTGGTTTCTAACCTAATGCCTTAACCACTATACCAAACTATGTTTCCCTGTGTGGAATATTGGTAAATCACAGGGAATCTGGGAGCAGAAATTGTTTCTCAGCTCATCGCCTCATTTCTGACATTACTTTTGACTCACTGAAGACGATCCTATATTTCTGGAGCTTCTTGGAAGAACCAACAAGCCCAATACAATCAATCTTCTTCCCTCTTTCTGTGTTCCAACTCTTCTGCCATTTTTCTTGTTCTTGCAGTGTATTCACTGAGGACAACTGGCAAGTTAAAAAGGACTTACAAAAGCTTAGATTCTGTTTGTTGCTCTTTCAAATGTCATAAAGCTTCTAAATGGTTTTATTTGCAGCCAGAGTCTTTCCTAGGATCAGTGTTCAAGAGATGATTTTTTTTGTCTTTGGAAGTCTACTGGTAGTTCCTTTCCACAGCACCTGGCACTGGCAGCTGGCCCTTATAACTTACCCACAAACTTCCTATTCTTTGAAGTAATATTCTGCTATCCTTAACTGACACAGTGTGTTGACAGGTTCATTCACTTCAACCAGTGCTTCCCTCATGATCAGTCAATATGCCTGTCGGCACATGACATGGTCATTTTGAGAAGGGAGACTTCGAAGAAATACTCTCTCTTTGCAGTTTGTAATCACAAGGGACTAGCATGCCCTCGGCTGCTGAAACTGGCCAATAAGATTTGGGCATATCTCAACTCCTGATATCACTGGGACCCTGTCATCAGTCATATCAGTTGCTACTAAAACATCATACATCATGCCAATGTGTTTTGGAGAAGATGGAAAACCGCTTCCACATCAGGTTAGAAACCCCAAAGTTAGCTTGCTTTACCTATGATCTGGGGATGAAAGGAAGGACGTGTCATGTGGATGTGTCTTGAAAGAAAGATTAGTGACTCATTTTTCAGCTAAGTTAGTGGGATGTGAGTATGTGTTCTTAGAGTCCCAGTTGGTCTCACAAAAGTCACAAAGCTTTACTTCTGAAGAAGAGTTCCACTAAACCAGGCCCACATCCTAGCCCTATAGCTTGGCATTCAGTATCACACAACTATTTTTATTCTGTCATGGCCTCATGACATTGCCTTCATGCTTAAAATATCTCAAGGTTTAACATTATTCAGAAACACAATGTAAAATAATTTCCAGTGTTCCTAATTTTTTCCATATGAGGGCACCATTGAACTGGTTAAACAATTGATGGTAGTCAGCTTTGTCCTATTACTCCTACTCTGGCATAATTCTAAACTTGTTCATCCGTTTAGTTCCACTAATTTCAAGAATTGTAAAAGCTGCTTGCCAATTCAGCAATAAATGGTTATGATAAGCCACCAACAGCAATAGGATTTTCTTTGAGGAAATATGTGTTTTGAATTTCTGCCTTAAAATAGAGACGCATGTGACTACAACTACAAGCACAGACACACATCAAATATGGCCTCAGTGTGAGCAATAAACAGATCAATAATAAACAAACATATGTGTACACACACACACACACACGATGGAAGGAAGATTTTTGGACTGTTCTGCCTCATTTGCAAAAATAACTTAATTGGCTTTAATTTGGATGCAAGAAAAATTGATGTCTTATGACCTATGCAATTTGAGTCCAAGATATTATAATTCCACTATGAAAAACTCATCTAAAAGCAAAGTCACACATTTGTTTAATATCATTTATTGAATATAGGACAGTTGGATTCCCATAATATTTGAACCACAATCTAACATTTTGACTAAACCTTATCAAACAGTGCAATGTTTTTCAGATTTGGCGACTTGTACGTCTTCGGACAAGCGCTGGCTCTTCGGTTTTGAAACAGAGATGAGCACCGGCCCCTAGAGTCGGAAACGACTAGCACGCATGTGCAGGGGAACCTTTACCTTTTTTTTTTTTACTGTTCTATTAGTGATCTTATTTTAAAAAAACTGAACTTGTCAGTAATTTCTCTTCCTGCTTTGTCAGAGTAGCATAAAGTGTGAGGAAGTATGTTTTATTTCTGCTTTGCAAAAATGAGTCTGTTCTGTTTTTCAACTTCCTCCAGCTGCTTATGTCTTAATCCAAAGCACTGGAAAGTTAATTCTTTTTCATATGCTGTACATTTTTTCTAAAGCCATCTCTTCCTTGCTAGTGATTTCCCTTCAGATTCTGATGACGTATAACAAGGGTATTGCTGAAGGCAAACTATGCAGAAATAGAATTTTCTCTTACATAAAATAATCATCCACTTTTAAAATTTCTGAACTAAAATTTTCACAAGTAAAAAAGATTAGATTGTGCTTGACTGCAGGATTAGCTGCAAATACTTTTTTGGTCATGAAAGTGCTACCAATGAAACAATTTATTTGAACTTTTAATGCTAAAATTTTTGTGTTTTTCAAACTAAGAAAACACAACACTAAGACCTAATAGCTAGTAGGGTGCTGGTAATATCAATTTAGGATTTTTATTCAGGTAAGATCACTGGAGGCTTTTAAGAACAGATTGCACAACCATTTTTCTGGAATGGTATAGGGTAGTGATGGTGAACCTTTTAGAGACTGAGTGCCCAAACTGCAACCCAAAACCCACTTATATATCGTTGGGTGCTGGGTGGGCGTGGCCCATTGGGTGAGCGTGGCCCATTGGGTAGGCATGGCTGCGGTAGTAATGGCATATTGGGTAGGACTAAAAAGTTCAATCAATCAATTCCAACTTTGCGAGATCTTTCCCCCCCCCCCCCCGCAAGAAGTTGAAATTGATTGATTGATTGAACCTTAGGTTCGCCACCACTGGATAGGGTCTCCTGATTCAGGAAGGGATTGGTTTAGAAGACCTCCAAGGTCCCTTCCAACTCTGTTATTCTGAATTTAAAAACAGTGCACTATCGCTGAGAATAAACCTTGCTAAATGAAAATATCTTCAATTTTGCAATGCACCACTTCTAAGAAATATTTCAAAAATCTTAAAGGACTTCTGATTGGCTTTAAAGGTTGCTTCCTAACTATTTAGAAGCCCAATATAATGCCCTGACTTAGAGGAAATAAAATAAAACACTGCTGCTTTTATGTTATGTATCTGTGACTCAGTGAACTTTATCAGACTGATTACTATAAATCCAAACTTCCTTGATACTGCTATATCAAGAGGGTGGTGACAAATGTGTGGTCAAAACCCACCTCTTTTGACAGACATGTAAAAAGCAATGGGTGGGGCGCCAATTATGTAGCTGTGGCCACCATATTGACTTTTTTGAATCTTCCCTATGATTAACCCTTTTGAATAGCTTTGCTGCTGGGTTGGCAGCTGAAACTTAAGGCAGCAAGTTAACTGAGGGCAAGGCAGATTCTATCTTTTAACTGAAACAAATGGCTGAATACTTCAAGATGACTAGCGCTACCATTGCTACCCAATGCCAGACTCTGCCACCTAAGATTATTATAGTCCCTCTGATGGTTGTGCAACTCTAGATAGCAAAGTGTTTTTTAGTCAGGGTAAAATTATTCCAGGTATAAAAGCAGGTGCCTAATTTTGTTTTTTTGTTTTTTTTTTCAAGGTCAACAGCATTTGTGGCATCCATATCTGTTCTTCGACTTGAGTTGCTCACCTAAATGTATTTCCAGTATTGCGAGAGTAGCAGATACTGGGCAATTACACAAAAAAGGAAATTCTTCCTACAATGCCAAGAAGTGCTCTCACTGCATGACTTCTCACTGCTACTCTTTCCCCATCACTAGCGACATGCTGCTTTTTATAAACTAAGAAATGCTCGTCATTTAAGTTCTGCATATTTGGCTTCCGTCAAATTAATTTTTCCTGCTTATGTGCGTCGTCATAAAGAAAGAAAGAAAAAATTGTTAACACAAAGTAGATAAACAAGGGAAGTCAGGCAAATTGGGAGACTCAAAGTTTCTATTGTATTGTTACTGTAATTGCTTTGTTTCTTGGTTTTGAGCTATATTAAGTAGGAAACAGACTAGAGAGGTTTCTCCCAGATATGGGTAAATTGCCCAAATTGGATACAGATAGTCTTTAACTTACAACCACAATGGAGCCTGAAATTTCAGTTGTAAGTCATTGTGCTTGTAACTTGAGACACCACGTGGCTGGACTCAATTTTATGATTGTTTTTACAATGGCTGTAAAGTGAGATACCATGGTGATTAGGTGAATCATTTAGTCATTAAGCAAATCCAGCATATCCAAACCCCCCAAAATGTCACAAATTGTGGTCACATGACTGTGGAATGCTGCAACTGGTCATAAATGAGAATCAATTGCCACGTGTACCAAATGCCGTCGTGATTATGGACGAGGGGAAGCAGGCGTAAGTAGGACTGGTTGTAAGTAGGTATTTTAAAATCTATCATACTTTGAATGGTTGCTAAATGACCAGTCATAAGTCAAGGATTACCTGTAAAAGTGGCTTTTCTTTGAGTAATGACTTAAAGGTAAAGTTAAAGGTTCCCCCGCACATGCGTGCTAGTCGTTTCCAACTCTAGGGGCCGGTGCTCATCTCCATTTCAAAGCCGAAGAGCCAGCGCTTGTCCGAGGACGTCTCCGTGGTCATGTGGCCGGCATGACTAGACACCAAAGACGCACGGAACGCTGTTACCTTCCCACCGTAGTGGTCCCTATTTTTCTATTTGCATTTTTACATGCTTTCAAACTGCTAGGTTGGCAGAAGCTGGGACGAGTAACAGGCGCTCACTCTGTTATGCAGCACTCGGGATTCGACCCGCCAGACTGCCGACCTTCTGATCGACAAGCTCAGCGTCCTGACCCACTGAGCCACCATGTCCCTGAGTAATGACTTACAAACCCATTAATAGTTTTGCAGAGCAAGCGAACGAGCTTAGGTCAAGCAAGCAGTCAATGCAAAAGGTTATTTTGCATTGACTGCTGGTTATTTTGAAGAAACGAAGGAGCCTTTGGAGTCTGTTTGGTTAACCATTCACAGTGGCCAATGTGTAGAATGGAAATGTCAAAATAACAATTGATGGCAAAAAGATTGAACGCATGCAAGAGTTCACTTTCCTGGGATTGCAAATTTATCAAAGCAGTGAATGCAGCCCAGAAATTAAGTGTTGAATTCTGCTAGGTCACACAGCAATGATGAGCATTAACTGAGCATGGAAAAGCAAGGATGTAAGTTTGGCAACCAAATGCAATTTAGTCTGCATTATCATGTTTCCCATAGCTACCAACAGTTGTGAAAGTTGCACCATGAAAAATGTAGACGGGGAAAATCAACTCATTTGAGTTGTGGTGCTGGAAAAGGCTCCAGCATATTCCTTGGACAGCAAAGGTGACAAATAAGCATGTACTGAAGTGTATGAAACCAGGGACCTTGCTGGAAGGCAAAATCACAAAATTCTGCTTTACTCATTTCAGGATCAAATGCACTGGAAAAGGCAGTTATATTTGGAATGGTCAGTGGTAAAAGGAAATGAGTGCACCAAAACACACACTGACTAGGCATCATCAAAACCAATACCAGCCAGAGCATAAAACAACCAAAAGTAGCTGTAGAAGATCGGAAAATGTGCAGAGAGATGGTCCATAGAATCACACAGAATTGCACAAAATTAAACAGATAACATCATCAACATCCTGTAACAGTTGGGGAGATTAGAAAACAATTACTGTCATTTTCAAGCCCCTACACGAATGAAATAAGATTTTACCCTCTTGCCTTCAAAAAGAGCACAAAAATGTTTGCTGAAACCCTAAAATGATTTTGGGTAACAAAGGAAAAATTATGGGAAACAGTGGACTAGAGACTAGAAGTAGAAAAGGTTGTAATTTAGGTCATATGAATTGCATTTTTCTAGTGATCTCCCTCCCAGATCTCCCTCTTAGAAACAGTGAAAGTTCTCCCTAGTCCTTGAATGGTTGAATCAAATCAAAACTTCTGGAATGAGTTAATCTTGATTCAGATCAGCTAATCCTTATCTGAAGATTTCTAAGAAAGTGGGAATTTCAACTTTATTTATGCCACACTTATGCACTGTTTCCTATGAGTAAACCCAAACAGCAAATTCTTGTGGATAAATATGCACAAGTGAGGAGTGTAAATCCAGTGCTGCATACTAAAGATGGACAAGCTTTATAAGTATGTGTAGTTGATCTGGAAAGGCTGTCAAAATGATGGCAGGATGGGTATGGCCAGGGAAAACATGAGAAGGCCAAGGTTGCTCACATTAACCGCATACTCCAAGCTGCTTTGATTATCTCAGTTTTTCTGACTCCTTTGTTGAGGGGAAGTTGGACACATGTTTAGGGAAAGCATTAGACTTGAATTGGCCATCATTTTGTTTTCTATGTGTAGCATTGCTAAGGCTATTAGATCTGGGTTCAAAAAAACCTGATGTCCATTAGATGGCAGAGAAGAGGTATGTAAAAATTTGACTGTTCCTGCTCCTTAGTGGTTGTCTGAGATTTTGCAGCCCAGTTCTGTAAACAAACTTCTGAGGTTTCATAAGAGGCATTGCTGAAAATACAGATTTCCTTTGCACTGCTTCTTGTATTCCTCTCCCCTCCCATAAACAAATATAAGTGGAATAGATATTCTGATGGGTTCCAAGAAACATTTTGCAAATCCACAGTGTAAAAATGGTCTGGCTATTTATCTGGCTATTTACTATATATAGCAGCCTTGAACCTCTTTGGGTAAAAAGACTATAATTTTAACAATTTAAAAAATGATGCATAATGGAACTAAGACTAGATTCAATGTGTGCATATTAAGGAGTATATCTATCAAACTGGACAAAACCATGTTGAGTTATCTGACAAAAGAAAAGATTACAACAGTTTAATACTATACTCTTCCAAGTAATGTCCGGTTTTGTGAAAAAAAATACATTCTTCACTAATGGAAGTTTACATATTATGTAGGTATCTATTTAGAAAGAGAGAGTCAAGCAGACACATATCTGCCAGTTCTATCTGTCCTATAATATGAAGGTGGCATGCATATCATATTACTGAACATTCAACAACTATCAATGCCTTTTGCAGAATGAAATTAGAAAACCACTCTGAATTAAAATACTTTATCTTCTTCAGCTCAGACAGAAATCCTAGACAGGTTGGGAGCAATACTTCCATTCATTAGTATTTTTGCTCTTAGACCAGAAAACAGGAAACACCTTTTATTTAAAGTGTCCAGGAAGTCAATAAAGAAGAAGGGTATCCCTTCCATCATTTCCCTACAAGGCCTATTTAACAAAACCTTTTATTGTCTTATTTTCTTTCTTATTATAGCCATGGGCAGACATCTGGGGCAGCATCTCCCTTCCTCTAAGACCTAACTATAGATCGCAAGCAAAAGTAATAGCAATGAATGAGAAAAAGCAAGTGAAACATCCCATCATTGAAAGGAAGCTTCCCTCTGCCCTCAAACAACTATTATAGGAAGGATGGAGAAACCCAACTTTCCGCACGTACCTTTGAGAAGGGAAGTGAAATTTGTTGGATTCATAGGATCAAATGCAACTAAGAAGATACTAACGTTCAGCTAATGACCCAAATCCAAGAATTAAAAGGAGTTGCCCCAGTAATGTCCCACACCAAAGGTGATAGTCTCCAAAAACCAAGAAAGACACGCAAAGTTACTTCTAAGCAGATTCCTTTATTGTTTCTCGCCTATAGGCAGGAATCTTGCCAAACTAAAGTTACTACTTTCATCATTAAAGATATACTTGAGCCTTGGTGGAGCAGTGGGCTAATGCCTCCTTAAGTAATACCAGATGCCTGTAATTAGTGCAGGTTCACATCTCACCAGGCTCAAGGTTGACTCAGCCTTCCATCCTTCCGAGGTAGGTAAAATGAGGACCCAGATTGTTGGGGGCAATTAAGCTGACTTTGTAATAATGCCACTTGGGGGTGTGTGTGTGAAAGCCCTAATAAGCAGGCATATACATAGAATGAAGGCTACTGCTAAGCACATTGATTTGTGCTTTAGATTGTAAGCCGCCCTGAGTCTTCGGAGAAGGGCGGGATATAAATGGGATTATAAAAAAAAAACTTGATGAAGAATGATCTTTGACATATAACCATCAATTTATAAAATAAATAAACTGTAGAGTACTTGGGTGTTTTCATGCAGGCGTTTCATTATCAAACTAGGTAATATCATCAGTGTTAGAAGGAAGTGGGGTGTTGTGTCCATAGTTAGGGGAGTGGTTTCCCTTCGGCGGGAAAACCTAGTGCAATCATTGGTCGTTACTTCCCGGCGGGAGATTCTGAGCCGGGGATTGGTTATGTTTGAAAGGAACCTAGTATATAAGGTAGAGTTCAACGACTGTTAGCCAGTTGACCCATGTAAATTCAATAAACGTTCTCTTGTTCTACCTCGCTGTCTCCGCTCGTCATTCCGGACTTAACAGTGGCGACGAAGGTGGGATTGACGGCAGAACAGCGAAGGAGCCGCGGAAGCCAGCAGAGCGAAAGGCGGAAAAAATTTGAATCGCAGTCAACCGAACAGCAATCTAACTGAACTCACAGGATGACGCAAGTCGGTTCCCTGAAGGAGTTTGACCCGAATTACCCTGAAGACTGGGAAGAATACGTCGGTCAAGTCGAGGGGTTCATGCTGGTCAACGGAATAACGGAGGACCGGAAGAAAGCAGCGGCTCTCCTAACCATCAGCGGCACCCCGGTTTACCGGGTGGCCGTCGGCCTGTGCCAGCCTCTGCCGGTCTCCAGCGTTTCGTACGCCGACCTGCTGGCCAAGCTAAAGGCCCATTTCACCCCAAAAAGGTCGGAACTGTTCTGGCGGAGGATATTTGAAAAGCGGAACCAACGACCGGGTGAATCAATTACTCAGTTTGTGGCAGCAGTCCGAGAAGCAGCCCTGCGCTGCAAGTACGACAACCTTGAAATCAGAATAAGGAACCCAGTCGTTTTGGGCCTACGCGACGAACACTTGCAGAACCGAATAATCGCGAAGCCCACCGGGACACTGCAAGATGTATTAGACGAGTTACTCACTTACGAGTCGACCGGCAGGTGCGACCCCCCCTACAACAGCATGGCGGCCACGGCTGAAGTCAACCTCGAGAGCTATGTGGACGGTGGGGAGGTGGACTACCAGTGGGAAGCCGACGTTGCCGAAATTGCCCAACGGTTCGGAAAGATGGCGCCGAGACCACCACGCACCGACGGACCCGACCAGAGTAGAAGACAGCAACCCCCTGCGTTTCAACGACCCCAGAGGGACAACCCAACTAGGCCTCGCGACCCAGAAACGAGGTGTGGAAGCTGCGGCGGAAATCACCTTCGATCAACGTGCAGGTTCAGAAATGCCAAATGCCGAGGGTGCGGTAAAACGGGCCACATCCAGGCCATCTGCCGAAGCCGACCGCGCGACAACCGTCTCCACGAGCTCGACGCATGGGCCTCAGGTGAGGTAACCCCCAAACAGAGTGGCGGAGAGACCCCTAGACCTAAGGCACGCACTTCCAACCCGGGGGCAGGGGTGGGGGTCAATCACGTGGGAACCCCTAGATTAAATTACACCCCTAGAATCAATCACATTTTGAGGCCTAAATTAAAAATAGAAGTCCAACTGCAAGGCATCCCCTGCAAGATGGAAGTGGACTCTGGGGCCTCAGTATCTATAATTTCAAGGGACACCCTTAGGTATGTAGAAAACAGAAGCAGCCATAGAATCCCCCTTAAATCAATTAAATTACAGTTAGCCGATTTCCAGAAAACTCCTATTGAATTATTGGGTGAGGCTACCATTAAAGTTAAATACAAGGGATTTAGCGGATTATTAACTGTCCTAGTCACTGAGGGCCAGAGAACCAGCCTTGTAGGCCTTAACTGGTTCCCGGCCCTGGGCATCTGGGTTGGGGGAATTAACACGATACAAAGTAAAACCCTAAAGTCTGTCTGCGATAACTTCGCAGACGTGTTCGATGGGTCATTGGGTAGGTACAAGGGACCCCCCATTAGCTTTAATTTAGACCCCGCAGTCAGGCCCATTAGGCTTAAGGCCCGGAGGGTGCCTTTCGCCCTTAAACAGAAAATCGAGGCCGAACTAGATAAGCTAGTAGGCCAGGGCGTTCTAGAACCCGTAGAGGGAGGCCTTTGGGAGACACCGATCGTCACACCCCTTAAGCCGAACGGGGATGTGAGGATCTGTGCCGACTATAAGGCCACCCTGAACTTAGCCATGAAAAAACATGCTTACCCGGTCCCGACGGTGAAGCAGGTCCTCGCGACGATCCAGGACGGCGCCATTTTCGCCAAGCTTGACTTGGCACAGGCATATTTGCAACTTACTGTGTCTAAGGAAGCCGCCGAGGCTCAAACGATAGTTACCCACAAGGGGGCGTTCCGCGTTCACAGACTTCAGTTCGGGATAGCAGCAGCTCCAGGCATCTTCCAGGAGGTGATGGAGAGGACCTTGAAGGGCATTCCAGGTGTATGCCCTTACTTCGATGATGTCCTAATCGCTGGAAAAACTGAGGACATCCTAGCTGAGAGGCTGGAACAGGTATTGGGGAAGTTTAGAGAGGCAGGGCTAAAATTAAAAAAGGATAAGTGCTGCATAGGTGTAAAATCAACTGAATTTTTAGGATTTAGAATTGATGCACTGGGCATTCACCCTACAGAAGGGAAGATTAGGGCAATTAAATTAGCTCCGGAACCCAAGAACAAGGCGGAATTACAAGCTTTCCTTGGCTTAATTAATTTTTATCACACATTCTTGCCTCACAAAGCAGCTATTGCTGAACCCCTTCATAGACTTTTAGATAGGAAGACCCCCTGGCTGTGGCAGGAAAAACACAGGACCAGTTTTCAAACACTTAAGGACATCTTGTCCAGCAACTCCACAGTCACTCACTTTATTGAAAAAAAACCTATTTTCTTAGCGTGTGACGCTTCTCCCTATGGAGTGGGAGCAGTCATAAGCCACATGGATGAGCAGGGTCAACAGAGGCCTATAGCATATTATTCCAGGACCTTAACTAAGGCAGAATGGAATTATGCACAGATTGACAGGGAAGCATTGGCCATCGTGGCTGGCGTAAAAAAGTTCCACGATTACCTGTATGGTAGGGACTTTACCATTTACACTGACCATAAACCCCTGCTAGGGTTATTCACTACTGACAAACAGACACCGCAAATTATGTCACCCAGGATGCTCAGATGGTCAATTTTCCTTTCTGCATACACATTCTCAATTAAACACAGACCGGGCAAAGAGATGGGGCATGCTGATGCTCTTAGCAGGTTACCCCTAGCTGATACTGGCACGGACCCCGCACCAGTGGGGCAAATCATGTCGCTACAAGAACTCTCTGAGTGCCCCCTGACAGCCAGGGACATTGCAGCAGCTACCAAAAAAGACCACATACTTAGCAGAATAGCAGCGTGGGTACAAGGTGGGTGGCCTAGCAAAAACCCTGACTCTAAGTTCACACCATACTTTAGAAGGAAGGACGAATTGTCATCACACTTAGGATGTATCTTGTGGGGTAGCAGGGTTGTTATTCCAGAGAGTCATAGGAACACAGTGATGGGGGAATTACACAAAGGGCACCCCGGAATTGTTCGTATGAAAGCTCTAGCAAGGAGCCACTTATGGTGGCCATGGTTGGACACAGCAATAGAGGACAGAGTAGCTGGGTGCTATCAGTGTCAACGATCCAGACCAGAGCAAGCACACACGACGGTACACAAGTGGGAAGTGGCCAGGAACCTGTGGTCTAGAATCCATATTGACTTCGCTGGCCCATTCCAGGGCCTCACATTCTTAGTTGTGGTGGATAGCTACTCCCGGTGGTTGGAGGTCGTGCCTGTAAAGTCCATGACTTCAGCCAAAAAAGAAGTTTCTTAAAAGAAGATGGCGGACGTGTTGGGCTGAGCTCCGCGAGCTCCAGTTGTTGGGCGTCCCTTGGGAGCCCCCCAGGGGTCCTTTTGAGCCCCTGGGTAGGGGATTTGGACTATTAATTTTAGAGGCAAAGAATGAGGTAGCTTGCTGTTCGTTTTCTCCCGTCTGTGAGTGGCTGTTTCCATCTGCTCCGTCTGCTGCTTCACCCGCTGTTTCCATCTGCTTCGTTCGTGCTGCCGCTGTGTTTGCTGTGTTTGGTCTCGGCCTGCCGGTTTCTACAGCCTCGGCGTCTCCGGGCTGCTTCGCTGCTTCGCCTCGACGTCTCCGGGCTGCCTCGGGCTGCTCCTGACGGGTTGTAGCTGGTGGTGACGGCGTTCTCTGCTGTTTCGGGCAGCAGCGCTGTTGCTTCTGGCCGGCTCTTGGCGGTTTTCGGCGGCGTCTCTGAGGTTCCAGCTGATCGGCGGCGGCCTCGGAGTCCCAGCTGATCGGCGCCTCCATTTTGGCGCTTCCGTGTTGGCGGCGATGTCAGCGGCGGCCTCGGAGTTCCAGCTGATCGGCGGTGGCCTCGGAGCTCCAGCTGATTGGCGCCTCTATTTTGGCGCTTCTGTGTTGGCGGCGATGTTAGCGGCGGCGGCGGCGGGGATCTCTCTGTTGGACCTGCCTCGGGCCGCTTTCGGCGGCTGCGGCGTCTTCGGGCCGTTTTGACGGCGGAGGGGACGACCGCTGGTCAGCTTGGTGACAGGGATGTCCCTGGTATTGTTTTTCGCGCCGCTGCCGGCGGCGGAGGTGGCGACGGTGACGGCGTCCTCGGGCTGCCTTGGGCAGTGGAGAGGACGACCGCGGCGACGGCGGCGGTGCTGCTGCTTCGTTTGCCTTGTTCCGGCCTTCGACGGTGATGGCGACGACGGCATTTTCGGGGCTTGCTGGCCCGTTCCATCGGCAGCGATATGGCGGTGGTCGGTGCTTTTCCATCTGGTCTGCGATGGCCGTAGCAGCTCCGGTGGACTGCCAATTACTAACTCTCCATCTGCCTCCCTATTCCCCTTTGGACTGGGACGGACCTGGGTGCAAGCCGCAGTGGGAGAGCGGCCTGTTTTCACATCGGCACTCCCATAGAGGTGGGAGCTCTATGGGTTATGCCCCACCCAGGGTGTACATTCTGGACCATCCCCCTGGTTCAGACTCTCGACCTGTCGTGGGAGGACGGGTTGGGGTCTGCCCCCGGGAGCATCCAACCGGGTGGCAGTAGGTTGGTCGATGGCCCGAATGTTTCACTTCCTTCCTTTAGAACCTCCTACTGGACTTTTCTATTATGGGACTGCCTTATCTGGACTTGTTGGACTTATGTATAGATACTCCAGCACGGACTTGCTCGCCCTCAGGGGTGCCCCCCTCTCCTGGGTGCGTCCCGCCTTTTTTGCCACTCCCAGTCTCAATGAAGGGCCCAATTATTGGGACCCTGAGAGATGGCCGGGTAAGGTCAGGGGCTCTCGATCCAAATTTAATAGGAGGCCCCTGGTTACTTTTTTAGTTAAATTTTTTAGGGGGTTAGGGAGAGGGGTGGGGGGTAATGGTTGTTTGACTATGGGGGGTGGCCATACAACCATGGTGCAGGCCAGGCCTGGGTCTGACTGCGTTCGGGGGGAGCGGGGTGTGGTTACATCTGGGGCTCAGGAGCGGGTCGTGGGATTACCGATTCCCACGACACTGGGGTATGGCAGCAGGCGTATGGACAGAGGGCCGTATCGTTACCGGGAGGGCCGTCCCCGCTGTTTACAAGCGGTGAGGCGCTCCGACCCTCTGTTTCTTCCCCGAGGTGCCGGGAGCGAGGATGCGCAGCCTCCTGAGCTCCGGCTGGTGTACCTGAATGCCAGGTCCGTGGTTAATAAGGCTCCCCTTGTGCGGGATTTGGTGGAGGGTGAGCATGCGGACCTGGCTTGTATTACCGAAACCTGGTTGGGCCCAGAGGGTGGGGTCCCTTTGGTTGATCTTTGCCCACCAGGTTTCCGAGCGTTACACCGGCCTCGGGCTCAAGGTAGGGGCGGGGGAGTGGCGGTAGTTATCAGGGAGACCTTATGTCCGCGGGAGACCACCGTCCCTCAGATAGTCGGGTGTGAGTCTCTCTTTTTGAGGTTTGGTTCGGGGGCGCAGTTGGGCTTGCTGCTGGTGTACGTTTCGCCTAGTCACACAGCGGCAGCCCTGCCTGAGCTACTCGATGTCCTCTCCGGTTTGGTGATTGAGTTCCCCAAACTTTTAGTTTTGGGTGACTTCAATCTACCATCCCTGGGAGGGTCATCTGAGTTGGCTCGGGAGTTCATGGCTTCCATGACGGCCATGGACCTGACGCAGGTAATTTCTGAACCAACTCATGAGGGAGGCCACACCCTGGACCTAGTTTTTTTATCTGGACGATGGTTGGATGATCTTGGTGGGGGCTCTCCATTTATCATGCCCCTGTCATGGACGGATCATCACCTCCTGCGGCTGGTCTTCCGTTTTACCACCCCCCGCCGTGGGGATACGGAACCAATTAGATGGTACCGCCCCAGGCGCTTAATGGACCCCGATGGGTTCCAGGCAGCGCTGGGATCCCCACCTGCTTCCGTCGCTCACAACTCGGCGGATGCCTTAGTGGAAGCCTGGGAAAGGGCAGCCACTGAGGCACTGGACCGAGTTGTACCCTTGCGGCCCCTGACCCGGTGCAGATCCCAACGAGCTCCATGGTTCTCCGCGGAGCTCCGGGAGATGAAGCGTCGGAAACGGGGCCTAGAGAGCTGCTGGAGGTCCAGCCGATCCGAATCCGACCGATTGCGGTTAAGAACCTATATTAGGTCTTATCTCGCTGCGATGAGGGTGGCGAGGTGTAATTACTTCTCCACCCTCATCGCGTCCGCAGATAATCGCCCGGCCGCCCTGTTTAGGGTGACTCGCTCACTTCTTAATCAGGAGGTGAGGGGGGATCCCTTACAGGGTCGTGCCGAGGAGTTTGGTCAGCATCTGTCGGATAAAATCGCTCGGATTCGGACCGGTTTGGACTCCAGCTGGGCAGAGTCTGACGATCAGGACACGGGCGGTCTTGTCAATGTTATCTGGGAGGAGTTTGATTCTGTGACCCCTGATGAAGTGGACAGGATTATGGGGAGGCTGAGCTCCACCACATGTTTATTGGACCCGTGCCCTTCCTGGCTGGTTTATGCAGCTAGGGAGAGGACACGAGGCTGGTTCCAGGCGGTGATATCTGCTTCTTTGAGTGAGGGTAATTTCCCCACCGTCTTGAAGGAGGCGGTGGTGAGACCCCTCCTCAAGAAGCCTGCCTTGGACCCAGCTGTGTTGAACAACTTTCGTCCAGTCTCCAACCTTCGCTTTCTTGCGAAGGTTGTTGAGAGTGTGGTGGCGCATCAGCTTCCTCTGGTCCTGGATGAAGCGGATTATCTGGATCCGTACCAATCGGGTTTCAGGCCCGGGTACAGCACGGAGACGGCATTGGTCGCTCTGGTGAATGATCTCTGGAGGGCTCGGGATAGGGGATGTTCCTCTGTCCTAGTCCTATTAGACCTCTCAGCGGCTTTCGATACCATCGACCATGGTATCCTGCTGCGGCGTCTCAGGGGATTGGGAGTGGGAGGCACAGTTCTTCGGTGGTTCTCCTCCTATCTCCTGGGACGTTCGCAGTCGGTGTTGGCAGGGGGGCAGAGATCGGCCCCTAGGTCTCTCGTTTGTGGAGTTCCTCAGGGGTCGGTTCTCTCGCCTCTCCTGTTCAACATCTACATGAAACCGCTGGGTGAGATCATTCGTGGTTTTGGAGTTGGGTATCATCAATATGCTGATGATACCCAACTTTTTATTTCTACCCCAAACCACCCCAGTGATGCCCTCGCTGTGATGTCCCGTTGCCTGGAGGCGGTTCGGGTCTGGATGGGGAGGAACAGACTTCAACTCAACCCGGACAAGACTGAGTGGCTGTACATTCCGGCATCCCGGGACATTCAAAATGTTCCATCTCTTTCTATGGGGGGTGAGCTGTTACCCCCCGTGGATAGGGCTCGCAACTTGGGAGTCCTCCTAGATTCACGACTTACTTTGGAAGATCATGTAGCAGCTGTGACTAGGGGGGCTTTCGCCCAGGTTCGCCTGGTGCGCCAGTTGCGGCCCTATCTGGACCGGGATGCCCTGTGTACGGTCACTCATGCGCTCGTGACCTCTCGCCTTGACTACTGTAATGCTCTCTACATGGGGCTTCCCTTGAAGACCACTCGGAGGCTCCAACTGGTACAGAATGCGGCCGCGAGAGTTGTCTTGGGAGTTTCCCGGTACTCCCATGTTACACCTTTGCTCCGCGAGCTACATTGGTTACCAGTTGTCTTCCGGGTGAGGTTCAAGGTCTTAGTGATGGTTTTTAAGTCCCTACATGGCATGGGTCCGGAATACCTCGGGGACCACCTGCTGCCGGCGTCAACTCCCCTCCGCCCTGTGCGTTCCCACAGAGAGGGCCTCCTCAGGGTGCCTCCAGTCAGAGAATGCCGGCTGGTGGCCCCCAGGGGGAGGGCCTTCTCTGTGGGCGCCCCGGCTTTGTGGAATCAACTGCCGGTGGAGCTCCGGATGGCACCGGATCTCCGCTCCTTCCGACGCGGGTTAAAGACCCACCTGTTTGAACAAGCTGGCCTGGCCTGATGGGGAGTTAATTTGGGTTTTAAATATTTGTATATTTTATAGTTTTATCTTGGGCATTAATTTAATTCTATTTTAACTTTTGTAGTTTTGTATTTTTATTATATGCCCTGTTCACCGCCCTGAGTCCCTCGGGAGAAGGGCGGTATAAAAATTTAATAAAAAAAAAAAAAAAAAAAAAAAAAAAAAACCATACAGGTCTTACGGGGACTCTTTGCCACTCATGGGTTACCAGACGTAATTGTTTCTGACAATGGGCCCCAATTCACATCTAATGAATTTCAGGACTTCCTCAAGGCCAACTGGATTAGGCACGCGACATCAGCACCCTTCCACCCCTCCTCCAACGGATTGGCTGAACGAAACGTCAGAACAACCAAGGACGCCCTCAGACGAATAATCCAAGGCGACTGGCATCAGAGACTGGCTCAGTTCCTTTTGGCCCAACATACTACACCGTGCACGGCCACAGGGAAGAGCCCAGCTGAAATGAGGTGGGGCAGACGTTTGATAACAAAATTGGACAGACTACACCCTGACAGGCTACCAGCGGAACCTGAACCGGTCACTCCGACCCGGTCTCTGAACATTGGGGACACTGTGTGGGCCAGAAATTATGGACAGGGGGACAAATGGTCAAAAGGAGTAGTCATTGACAAAACTGGACCCTTATCTTATTTAATTGAGGGGGAAGGGAAGCAGCTGATCAGGAGACACATCGATCAGCTAAGGAAAAGGGCCCCTGAATGCGTACAGGCTAACAAAGAGAGGGAAACCACTACATCTGACACTGTTTTTCCCCCTGCCAGGGTTAACACAGCACCTGGGGGTGAAGGGAGGGGAATACAATTCAGGACAGTGGAAGCAACCCCCCAGAATTGTAATGCAGAGATAGAACTAGCTTCCCCAGACAGCCCACCAGGGTCCTCCAGTCAGTCCAATGAACAACAACAACCCACTAGGGAAATACCACCAGAGCCAGTACCACACACAACAGAGTCTGAGGCGTTAGCAAATGGCGGAACTGAAGACACCCCAGCAGTTAGTACGGCCAGCAGATACCCAGCCAGGAATCATAAGCCTCCTAGCTATCTGAAAGACTATGTCAAATAGTAAATTTCATTCCAGGGGGGAAGGGGTGTTGTGTCCATAGTTAGGGGAGTGGTTTCCCTTCGGCGGGAAAACCTAGTGCAATCATTGGTCGTTACTTCCCGGCGGGAGATTCTGAGCCGGGGATTGGTTATGTTTGAAAGGAACCTAGTATATAAGGTAGAGTTCAACGACTGTTAGCCAGTTGACCCATGTAAATTCAATAAACGTTCTGTTGTTCTACCTCGCTGTCTCCGCTCATCATTCCGGACTTAACATGGGGTTTGCTTCTATTTTATATTTATTTATAGTGGCTTAGGATCTAAAATAAGAGCAAATCCCACTCCCTTCAGCACTAGCACTGATGGTGTTGCCTAGTTTGGATAATCAGATGTCTTCAAGAAAACAACCAAACTCAGACCTCTCATATTTCCCCCCTTTTGGTATTAAGTTGTAATATTAAGTTGTAACTCAGTGACAGAAAACAGACATTGCATACAGAGGACCCGAGCATCTGTCTCCATCACTGGCTACTTTTAAAAAAAACTGGCTACCTTGGTTATCTTGGATTCCTGCTTTAAGTTGAGATACACTAAATGGCCCAGTTATGCCACACTGTATATGTTTCCAACTGTTGCTTGAACGGAAAAGTGTTCAGCCTAATTCATCAAAATTTATGCAGATAGCAGTTGTGGCATGCCAGGGATGTCAAACTGCCAGCCCGTGGCCCAGACGCCTCATATGGAAGCCACACCCACCCCTTTGCCGACAATGGCAAAATTGTCCCGATATGTTGAGTGACGTCATGGGTTTGACATGTCTGAATAGGCATATCTTATTAGTAACTATCCTGTCGTGGTTTTTATGCCCCCAAAAATGTTTAACTCAGTAGATATAGAGGAAAACCACAAAGATTTACAATATCATGGGAAATAAATCTTTTCTGAAACAAAGGTGGAAGGAACAGAGCTTATTTCATCTAAAACAAAAACAAAACAAAACAAAAGTGTGATTAGAGATTTGATAGTATTTTTCAGTGCTTGAATAAATGAAGCAGAAAATTGAGCAAAAGTTTGTTCTTTGCTGGCCCAAAGGGCAGGATTAGACTTAGCTAAATTGGACATTAAAAGCATGAGAATTAAGCTCTTCACAATAAGAGCAGTTTGACAACAGAACTAATTAATTTCCTAGCTGGAGATCTTCTGGAAGAAATTGAATGATCTTAAAAGGCTAAGATAATGATTACAGCTCCAGTTTCCATGCGTATTCCACATTGACTTTTCTCCTACTGTAACTTAGATTTCATTTGTTTTTAAATAAGACTTCTAGGATTTTGGTGCTGATTGTTTTGTAAAACTACTGATATTGAAATACAAACAATGTACCACAACTCAGAAAAAAACCTATCTCACTAGGAAGGTATACACACTCTTACTTGAAGTAGACAGCATGAACCACATTCTCCACTTATCTCAGAGCAACTCCCTCCTGTAATGGAGTACATGTATAGAGACCGATACTCTGTGCTGGCCTTCTGCAATCAGTAACAAAACTGGAGTGACTTTACTACCAAAACTAAAATAAGATCCTTTTTTATTAGTTTTCCTGCTGGCTTTCCTGCTAGCTGAATCCAAACAACAAAGATCAGGAGAAAGATTTATACTAGGATGTTATCGGTGCCTTGACTTTCTTTTGTCAGTTCATCTGGGCTTCAGCAGCTCATGTGACTAGAAACAGGATGCATATGTTGCACAGAATTTCTGCTTTAAAGTGGCATCCTTCCTGTGAGGAACTGCTTTGGTTAGCTAAGTTGCTATTTAGACAGACTTTCAGTTACTAAAGTTGTTTTTCCTGATTTATCACCCTACTTATCACTTTCCTTTAAATAATTTTTCACTCTTTAAATCAGCGGCTCCCAACCTTTTCTATACCCTGCACTAGAACGCTTCTGATATATTCTCGCACCCTTTACAAAAGTTCAAAATAAAAGCAACAAATTATGCATATAGACTTATAATTTTGAAAACCCAAGTTTTCGCACCCCCTGGAATATCGTCTTGCACCCCCAGGGGGTGTGAGCACCCCCGGTTGGGAACCCCTGCTTTAAATGAACCTGTCTCTTTGCAAAATAGTGCCATGAGATCTTTGATTGACCATATGTTCATGTATTTTTTTTAATCCCATTTATATCCCGCCCTTCTCCGAAGACTCAGGGCGGCTTACAATCTAAAGCACAAATCAATGTGCTTAGCAATAGCCTTCATTCTATGTGTATGCCTGCTTATTAGGGCTTTCGGCCCCCCCAAGCGGCATTATTACAAAGTCAGCTTATTGCCCCCAACAATATGGGTCCTCATTTTACCTACCTCAGAAGGATGGAAGGCTGAGTCAACCTTGAGCCTGGTGGGACGCGAACCTGCACTAATTGCAGGCAGCTGGTGTTACTTAAGGAGGCATTAGCCACTGCTCCACCAAGGCTCTTGGTGTTTGCCTATGTGTATGTGGTTGTGTGTTTCATTACAATTCTAGGTATGCTGGTGTAAGAGGAAAACCAGGGAAATCACTGACTTCTCTTTTGGACTGCAAATACACATGGTTCTTGCACGTAAACATTTAAAGACAAAGAATAGCAAGAGAGAATGAAAGCAGATGGTGCCTGTTAAACCAGAAGTCTGAGGATTGGTCTATAGCACCACTTTATGTTATGCCAAGTTTTCTTCTCGTCTGCAAATAGCTAGCGTTCCCAAGAATATTTTAGTGCTTCCAAGCGAAACTTTGGCATAATTGAAAAATGAACAACTTTATATAAAATAGGATACTATGAATGAACCTTTATTGTCAAAGTACAACCATGTATACATTGAGATTGGCTGAGCCTCCCTCAGTATAGGGTAGGGTAGGAGAGGATAGGGTAAAGTAGAGTAGGATAGGGTAGGGTAAGGTAGGAGAGGAGAGCAAAGCACAGCACAGCACAGCACAGCACAGCACAGCACAGCATAGGGCAGGGCTTTTCAACCAGTGGTATGCGACCATCCTAGAAAAGTAGCAAGGGAGGGGAATGAGCTGAACTGGTGGTAGCACCGCACAAGCCTGAGCGAGAGATGGCTGGAGCTGCAGGGCTGTCAGGGCTCAGCAGAAGCGCCAGGATCAGTGCCAGGATCCAGCCGGATTGGTGCTGATCCTGGCGCTTCTGCTGAGCCCAGAAGAAGCACTGATCAGCTGGAATGTTGCAACATCTCCAGGGTCTTGTGATTTACATTCAGATGCTTGGCAACTGATTTATATTTATATTTATGATGGTCACAGTGTCCCAGGGTCATATGAAGTGACCAAAACCTGCTGCAACCACCCAGCAGATTGGGGGGGGGATAAAAATCAAACGCACACCACCCCCCCGCTGCCAATCCTCCACAGAAATACTCACAACAATGAAAATCTCGGACAGGAGGAAGAGCGCCACTGGGCAGGCAGGCAGGTGTCTTGCTCAGCTGTGGCTTGGGGGGGCACTTTGTTCAGTGCCATTGTATCTTCGAACAGTCACTAAGCGAACTATTGTAAGTCTAGGACTACCTGTTCTTCATCACTTTTTTCCTTTTTTTTTGGTCATCAAGTTTTTGATACCTTGCTAGGTGACTGGTGGTACTAGGATGTTGCCATATCCTAAAAGTGGTACAATGGGTGAAAAGGTTGAAAAGCCCTGGCATAGGGGAGGTGGGAGGGGAGAGTGGAATGGAGGGGAGGGAGGGGAGAGGAGAGGGTGAGGTAAAGTGAGGTGAAAATAGAAGAGAATAGAAGAGAACTTTTATTGTCACTTTGTCTGTGAACACACTGGTACAGATTAAAAATGAACACACATTAGGCCTAATATACCCAGAAGGAGCTGGTTGGCTGGATTCTTGTAGAGAGCTTAAGCTTGTAATAAATCTTTACACTCCTTTTAACTGCCTGAATCTCCTAATTTCCCTGGAGTTGGACAGTACTAGGTACTTCCCAAACATCCTCTTATCCAAAAGTTTCTGCTAATATAATATGTAATGCATCGGCATCTGCTCCTTCGTTGGTAGTTTATCCATCTACCTCTTTTCCTTCTGAACTACAGAAAAGCATCTGAATTCAAAACTTGAACACAATAGCTTTACAGAGGAATCTGCAGTCTTTCATCCACCCCTTATCTACAGGAGAATAATGCTATTGTACTTTATTTCAGGAAGGGTTTTTTCGTATCTTACGACATCAGCAATCTGTACTCCAGGATGTTGATGAAGATTCATAATCAACCATGTAAAGTTGTCTAGAGACTGAATTATGACAACTGGTCTGATTTCAACTATACTCCAAAATCCACAGTAGTTTAGAATGATATATTGGTCTGACAACCAGTAAATAACTTTTGCACTTAGAAAAGCAACAACAGAATGTCATCATGAAGCAAAAAATAAAGAGCATTAGAGAGAGATTAATAGGTGGAACAACAAATTAATATACATGATTTCCTATTTAGTAGTGTCTTTATAAAATAATAGAGCATAGTTTCCGCGAGAAAAAGCTATATTCTCTTTTTGGCTCTTTGACTAAAAATTCAGTGGCTTTTCTGTAGAATGGTCCTGTATAATGATGTTCTTTCTATCTGAAAAAAAATCCCCTTCCTTTTTACGACCATGTAGTCCCTATTTGGGAAGGTATATTATTTTGAAGCTATATAAGTTCATGAGCTTTATAGTTAAAATAGACTTAAACTGCACAGTCCTTCCAGTTAGGAAGAGAAATCAAGAGTTCTTGATGATGTTAGTTGTCTGCAAAATGATCAGGTGCACAGGTTACTTAGAATAGTCTTTGCTACTATTGTATTTGTATTATTCTAATAATGAATAATATAAATACAGTAGTTGCAAAGACCCCATTTCACTCCGTTCCTAATATATTCAAATTGTTCCATTTCACCCTACTTCACTGTATTTCTAATATATTCAAATTGTATGCATATCTGGATTCTATCTTTTAGAATCATATCTTTTGAAGTGATGCATTCCTCTTCTTTGGCAGCACATGAATACATTAGAATAAGCTACTTCCCTCCGCTCCCTCCAATAATCCTTTCCAAGCTATATTTTCGGTGGAAAAAAATGTTTTGGCAACATTTTCCTAGAAGAATGAAGACCAGTTCTGGAAAATTGAAGCAAAACTGAAAAATAAGAGGATAACATTTTTATTCCATTTTCTTTATTTTAGAAAATTGACAAAGGGCATTTGTTTTCAAAAAGTCTACACTTTATGACTTTCAGTTTTTGCAAGCATTATGCCAATAGAAACCTACCCTATATGAAATAATCTTCAAAATGTTGATTTTTAAAAGCAAAAGAATGAAAAGTACATTTTGTTTGCCTGTTGCCAGGCACTGTGAACTTCAATAGCTAAATAGATGTTGGCCGCCAGTCTGGTTTTACAGCTGAAAACCTCATGCTGGCAAATTATAGATTTTTCCCTTTTAATGTGAAAAACTTTTCACACAAACTATAAATTTTCTACAAATTAAGTGCATCCTTAAACTGTACTGCGCTTAGGGGAAGGGAACACGTATCCTTTATATAAGAAGGAAATGTATCTATTGTATATGGAAAAAATGAGCAGATGTAATGTTTTAGTTTAATCCAAATTAATATTAGATGCTTGTAAATCTTGATGGATTTATAGTTGCCATTCTTTGTGTTTACTACAAAAAAATGGTAGAGACAGAAATTTGCTGCAGTTGTTTGTGTCTGTGTCAGACAATAATTCAGAGACTTAGCATGTTGCCGCAAACATTTAAACATTTCTTCATAATTATATAATCATGTAAATGAAAACAAATCTGACCAAGGACAGATATGTGCCCACCTTTGGGATTAGTCTGTAGTGAGAATAGAGGTGAAACAAATTTTCATCTGCCTTTGTGATGACAAGTTTTCCTCCTTAAGACACCCTTCTTGGACTTACTGCCTGCTCTCAAACCTTTCTTTTTTGGATGTTAAAGAATACAGACCTGGCCCCAGGAATGATAAAAATAAGTGAATCCTTAAGCAGAGACTTTAGGAAAAATTACTCAGTCCTGAAAAAGGAAGTGTATAAAATACCCCTGCCTTGATTTTGTTTGATATAAGATGGGACTAAAACTATATCAGGCTTTTTAGACTCTATTATTCTATCCCAAAATAGTGAAAAGGATCCTGGGAATCCATCCTGTGCTGTTTCTTGATGTTGTCTACCTCTTATGGCTAACATAAGAGAAGGTGGTGATGGAGGAACATGGTGAAGAGTCAATTATGGAGCTCTTTAGTAGAAGAAGCAGATTTTTAGGCCTGGACATGGAATGGATACAAAATTGGTTGCGTTAGTAACAGACCTCTGACAGGACTGGGATGGGATACACTGATCCCAATTCTGATGTTTTCAGCTTTTGATACCATCTACCATAATGTCCCTCTGGGCCATCGGTAGGGTTTGTAGATTTGAGGCAAGATATTGTTTTGCAGTGGTTCTGTTCCTTCCTCAATTGTCAGTTCCAACTGGGAGGCGGAGGAGAAGCTGGAGCTGAGGGTTGCTTCTTTATCAAATATTTCAGAGATAAGCTCCTCCCTCCATTTAACATCTACTCAAAACCAGGGAGAAGTCATCCAATAGTTTTGGGTTCAGAATCACCAATATACTGATGATAATCAACTTTATATGACTATCCCAGGCTAGGTTGGTGATGTTTTTGCAGTCCTGTCCCAGTGCATGGAGCAAGAAAATAGCAAGAAAAGGAACTTTCTAGTGATCGATATGGAAGATATTTGTTAGCTGCTACTTATCTTTTCATAAAAAATAATACAACTTTGGATAACTTTTCACTGTTTTCTGCATCAGCTGAAGTTCGGGATATGCTTCAAGGGTAGCCCCTTGAGTCCATGGTGGACTGAGTGCATATATTATATAAAACCATAATAACCAAACCATGTTATTGCATAGTGAAATGTGTAAACTTAGTCATAGGTCATTAGTTGTGTGAACCCAGCCAACAACTCTGTGACTTTAAGCCATGAGGGGAGTATTTGTATTTGCTTGAACTTATCTAAAGCATCCCTGGAGTAGGAGGGTCTCAGAATGGTATATAGTATTGTGTAGTGGGTTTTGGACCGCGTGGACCGCATGGAAGACGCCAGGCAGATGAGTGCAGCATATCAGCTCTTTATTGTGGTCAGACTAAACTGGAACAATGGGGCTGCCTGATCCCTTATATACCTGGCCAGGTACACCCCAGGCCAATCCCTTTAACTGAATTTCCTGCTGTCCGCGGGCCAGCCAATCCTGTCACAGTGTAGTGCCACCTGGTGGTGTCAGTGGCCACTGCTAATATGATCACCCAACATCTATATACATAACACCCCTTCCCCCAGAAGAACAAACAATAAACAACAACACAAAAAATGAACACACTGTTGCACTGGTTCTTTCTTTGAGACACCACATGACCCTCACCCTCATGACCTTACATAGTCCTCTAGATACACGGGTGGCCTATGAGTCCTGAACGACCGTCTCATAGCTTGCTCACCGGCTTGGTCAGCAGAGTCATTATTTGAGTCCTGGCCCTGGACCCTAATGACCACATTGTCGTGGTAGGCCTGTGCCTGTTGTTGCTCCGCCCTGCCAACTCTCTCCGGCAACTGTTCGATGACTGTGAGATCCTCCTCCTTTTCTGGACCCATTGTTGATGGTTGCTGGGGTTGGTTGGTTTGTGACTTTTCAGGAGCAGGCTTCCTCAATTGGTCTATGTGTCACCTGACCTGGCGGCCTCCCTCCACCTCTACAATGTATGACAAGGGCCCCGTTTTGTCAACTACCACCCCTGAATCCACAAACACCCCATCCCATAGTTCCTAACCCAAACCACTTTGCCAATGTTTATTTCCCTGGTAGGTTTTGGTTGTTCTGTCTCTGCGGCCACTCTGTCGGGGTGGTGTCTGTCCAACTTGGTGATAAACCGTCGTCCCCAACGTAGTTCTGCAGGACTCCTGCCAGTGGTTGTGCATGGTGTGGTATGTTGTGCCAGAACGAATTGAGCCAACCTTTGGTGCCAGTCTCCACTGATGATGCACCTCAACGCGTCCTTAGTCATTCTCACCATGCGTTCTGCTTATCCATTGGACGACGGGCGGAAGGGCGCGGATGTGACGTGCCTAATCAAGTTGGCCCTGGTGAAAGCCTGGAAATCAGCAGATGTGAATTGTGGGCCATTATCAGAGACTAACACATCAGGCAGGCCATGCGTGGCAAATAGTCCCCTGAGCACCTGGACAGTCTTTGCTGTGGTCATACTCGCAACCAGAACTACCTCCAGCCATTTGGAATAGCTATCTACCACCACCAAAAATAGTTGTCCTTGAAATGGTCCAGCATAATCAATGTGTACCCTGGACCAGGGAGTGTGTGTTACTTCCCACTTATGTACAGGGCGTGCGGTTGCTCTGGCCTGGACCTTTGGCAAACGTAGCACCCTGCTATTTGTTCCTCTATACTTTTATCCAGGCCAGGCCACCACATGTAACTCCGTGCTAACGCCTTCATCCTGACTATGCCTGGATGTCCTTCATGTAGCGACTGCAAAACCTTCTCCCTTAATTTCTCTGGAATAATGACCCTGCTACCCCACAATAGGCATCCCTTATGAGAAGACAACTCATGTCTCCTCGTGAAGTATGCCTGGAACTCTGGGCCTGGCCTCTTCTCTTGCCACCCTGAGACTACCCACGTTAAAATCCTGCTCAGGACCCTGTCTCCTGTGGTACCAGCAGCAATGTCCTTAGCTTGGAGAGGGCACTCTGGGAGATCTTGGATAGCCAGTATTTGTTCGGCCGGCGCCGGATCAGGCTCAGTCATGATTAAAGGTAACCTACTTAATGCATCTGCGTGGCCCATATCCTTTCCTGGTTTGTGGACCAGTTTGCATGAATACGCAGATAGAAATATGGAGCACCTTAACATCCTCGGGGATAGAATTTGTGGAGTTTGTTTATCTGTCGTGAACAGTCCCAACAGTGGTTTGTGATCTTTGAAAATAGTGAATTCCCTGCCATACAGGTAATCATGAAATTTCTTGACTCCCGATACTATTGCCAGGGCCTCCTTATCAATTTGAGCGTAATTTCTTTCTGCCCTGGACAGCGTTAGGGAGTAATAAGCAATAGGCTTCTGCTCCCCATTTTCCTCTATGTAACTCAGAACAGCGCCCACGCCCTAAGGGGATGCATCACATGCGATGCAGATGGGCTTATTTTCTATAAAATGTGTGACAGTTGAATTACTGGACAAAAGTTGTTTTAAATTTTTGAAACTGTGTTCATGGACTGTGGTCCAATTCCATGAGGTTTTCTTGTCCAACAATCTGTGTAAAGGCTCAGCAATTGCTGCTTTGTGAGGCAAGAACGCATGATAAAAATTAAGTAATCCCAGAAAAGCTTGCAATTCAGCCTTGTTTTTAGGAGTAGGAGCCATTTTAATTGCTTTTACCTTGTTATCAGTTGGGTGAATTCCCTTGGCATCAATTCTGAACCCTAAGAATTCAGTGGATGCCACTCCAATGCTGCACTTTTCCTTTTTTAGTTTGAGCCCTGCAGAGCGGAATCTGTTTAAAACAGCCTGCAGCCTTTCAGCCAAAATCTCCTCAGACTCCCCAGCAATCAGGACATCATCAAAATAAGGGCATACTCCAGGTATGCCCTTCAAAGTCTTCTCCATCACCTCTTGAAAAATTCCAGGAGCTACTGTGGGAACGGCCAGTTTTTGGCCTCCCAACCTTCAGCTTTCCCAAACGTTTCTTATCGGCCTCTACGTGAATTACAGTGATGAGCACACTCTCCTGGTTCGCACAGGATGGCATGTGGGAGGTTTGGGAAACGCTATGATAGAGCTTTCACATATATCTTTTAGTATCTTGTTTTTGTAATGATCTCATAGGCACCTGAAAAGTTCTCACTACGTATCCAATTATCACCATGTATCCTATTTTTTTGAGATTGATGGGGTTTATGTAATGTTGTATTTGGTATTCAGAAAAAGGAGGTGAATAAAAGTTCAGCGGGCAGTTGCTCAGGGTTTTTTTAGAGAGACGAGGCTACCTGGCTGGTTCAGAGCACCTCTATCGACCCGGGTCTGAATTCTTTTCCCTACAAGCTACAGAGACACCAAACTGCAAATGGTTAACTCTGAAAGCTCCTCTGTGTGTAACAATTGTCTGAGCGTCAGTTGTCTCCCCGGTAACCGGGAGCTGCTGGTACGCTTGCACTAAATCTAACTTGGCAAAGATGGCGCCGCCATGGACTGCAGAGAGGACGTGCTGGACCGTCAGGACCGGGTAAGCATGTGGATTTAAGGCCTGGTTCACTGTGGCCTTATAATCTGCACAAGTTCTAACCTCCCCGTTGGCCTTTAGTGGGGTAACTATGGGGGTCTCCCAATCTCCCCCCTCCATGGGCTCTAACACCCCTTGTTTCACTAACTTATCCAATTCGCTCTCAATTTTATGCTTGAGTGCAAATGGGACTCTACGGGGCTTAATTCGTACCGGCAACACATTCGGGTTTAGCTTAAATTTAATGGCGGCTCCTGTGTATTTGCCAAGTTTGCCATCGAATACGTCTGCAAACGTTTTGCAGATGGATTCAAGACTTTTTTGCTGGGTATTACAGATCCCAGAGATCCCAATACCCAAAGCCTCAAACCAATTCAGCCCCACTAAACTAGTCCTCTGTCCCTCGGTTACCAGTACGTCCAAGGGACCCTTGAAATCCTTAAACCCCACTAACATGGTGGCCTCCCCCTTGATTTTAATAGGGGCGTGCTGGAAATCGGACAACTGTATGCTGGTGGGTTTCAATGGAACCCACCGCTTGCTCAGGCCGCAAACCACTTTGAAAGTCTCATAAGAAATTATTGAGACTGCAGAACCGGAGTCGAGCTCCATCTTGCAAGGTACACCTTGCAGATGGACCTCTAGTTTAATTTTTGGGGTGAGCAGACGGTGGATTTCCGTGTGAGACACGGTCCTCCTGCTCTCACAAAAATTAGGAGGTGTGCGCTGGGGGGGCCTCAGTACCTTTTAGCACCACATCCAGGGATTGAAGTTCATGCCGGCTGTCCCAGTTGCGATTCCGGCAGATGGCTTGGATGTGTCCCATCTTGCCGCAGGAAGGACACTTCGCGGTTCTGAACTTGCAGGTCACTCTCGGGTGATTCCCTCCACAGCTGGCACATTTTTGGACGTTTCCTCTGCAGCTGCTGCAACCGGTGCATTTGTTGGCTGTTGTGGTCTTTCTCTGGCTTCCGTCATTGTCGCACCGTGTTAGGTGTTTTCCTAGCCTTTGAAGTACAGCATCAATTTCTTCTTCCTTGACCGCTTCCCTGCTTCCGCCATATGCAGCGTTCTCCTGGTGGACTGTACCTTCTGAGCTGCTGCTAGGTCAGTGTGTGGGCTGGTTAGAATATATTTAGGCCTTCGTTAGAATATATTTAGGGAGAGATATCTCTTTCCTCGGTCCCTAGGGACTTCAGCTAGTGCAGGGGTCAGCAACCTGAAACAGTGAAAGAGCCACTCGGAACCGGTTCCCTCACAAAAGGAAAAACTGGGAGCCGCAAAAAATGTGTGCGCATGTGTGTACATGCGCGCATGCGCAGAACAGGGTTTGACTGAAGAGTGGAGCCAAGGCGAGATATGCACCTACCCTGCATATTTGAACTGATTGGTTGAACTTTTTTAGTCCCACTTTTTTTTGGACTGCACATGGAAGAGGACTGGGAGCCGCAGAAGAAGGCTGAAAGAGCCGCATGCGGCTCCGGAGCCGCGGGTTGCAGACCTGTGAGCTAGTGCATCAGCTAGTGATTCAGCTCTTAACGAAACAGGCATCTCACCTTCGTCGCCACTATTGTGTAGTGGGTTTTGGGACCGCATGGAAGACGCCAGGCAGATGAGTGCAGCATACCAGCTCTTTATTGTGGTCAGACTAAACTGGAACAATGGGGCTGCCTGATCCCTTATATACCTGGACAGGTACACACCAGGCCAATCCCTTTAACTGAATTTCCCACCGTCCGCGGGCCAGCCAATCCTGTCACAGTGTAGCACCACCTGGTGGTGTCAGTGGCCACTGCTAATATGATCACCCAACTATATACATCTATATACATAACATATAGTATACAGTCTACCTTCTCTTTAGCTCAAAGAGCAGAGAAATAGAATTTTATTATGTTCTGCCAACAATTTACACAATTTCTATCACTCCCTACTTGGATGAAGGAGAATTTCTCTATTTTTAGTGTATATCTAGATATCTATATCCTGTGATATCTTAACTTCCTTTTTTTGGGGAAGAACTGCTTTAAGGGGATAAATTCATATTTTAAGTCTTGAATTCACCCCCTAAATAAGCCCTAAATCTAGCTAAGTTTCCCATTTTGAACAAGTTTTATGTTGCAAAGTTAGTGCCTTACTCTGAGACACCCATCTTACCCTTTAATTACTCTCAAATCCCTCCCAACTCTCTCTCTTCATATTGCATCAACCCCAGTCCTTTGAAGTGCATCATTTGATTTAAATGAAAAGTGGATCCCTAAGTTGCAATAAAACACTGCATCCCATCCCATGCTGTTTCCATTTATTGTTTACCAACTAAAGAAACCACAATCCAAAACCAACAAACCATATTTGTATGATGCATGAACTAGGCCTATGTTGCTAAAATCTTATTGATACTGGCATTTCATCTCATGAAATACATCCCTGTATTTATACAGGGGTTGGGTGCTTGTTTTTAACTTGTGGCAAAGATGAAATAAAGATAATTTGAAGTGCTGCTGCAATGTTATCAAGAGTAGGGTGTTCAATGAAATCAAACCTCTGATGAAATGAGTCATTACATCAAAAGTCTAATCAGACCTGTTCTTCAAGAATCACTTATCACCTCTTGGCTTACAAATGTACTTCACGACTCTTTTAACTCTCTGACTGAGAAGGATGTAGATCAAGAAAGAAAGAGCAAGAGAAAAGAGAGAAGGAAGGAAAGGAAAGGAAAGGAAAGGAAAGGAAAGGAAAGGAAAGGAAAGGAAAGAAGGAAGGAAGGAAGGAAGGAAGAAAGAAAGAAAGAAAGAAAGAAAGAAAGAAAGAAAGAAAGAAAGAAAGAAAGAAAGAAAGAAAGAAAGAAAGAAAGAAAGAAAGAAAGAAAGAAAAATGTGTTCAACAAATGCAGAAGCAATGCTTTGGTCCTCAATCTTTAAAAATGCTGAAGTGCAATCTTACAAGTGCCAGTACCAGGTGAAGAAATACTATCAAAGCCACTTTTCCCAGGGAGTGGGAGAAATTTGCACCAGAAGATATGGCAGAGATCCAGCCTAGAAATATGTTCACTCCCAATAGGGAGTGTGTTCTTCCCATGGTTTCAAAATTCCACATAGGGATTGATTAACTGGAAGCAATTCAGGCGAGTAAAGTATAAAATGCTGCATTTTATTTATTTATTTAGGCAGCAAACATCCTGTGAGGTGGGTTGGACCAAGAGAGAGTAATGGGACCAAGGTCACCTAGCCGGCATTCATGCCTAAGGTGAGATTAGAACTCAAGGTCTCTTGCTTTCTAGCCTGATGCCTTAACCCAGAGGTCCCCAACTTGTGGGCTGTGTCCTGCTGGCCACCAGGCTGTAGAACAGGTTGGCCAGTGCACACACGTGCATGCACCCCCCATGTTAGCATCACTGCAGCTTCACAAACGGGGCACTGCGCGGTGAAAACAGGGCACTGCGCAGCAAAAACAAGTTGCTGTGTGGCAAAAATAGGGCACCACGCAGCGAAAACAGGGTATCACTCAGTGAAAACGGGGTGGTTAGCGGCAAAAAAGGCAGTGCTAGCGAGTGTCATGTGGGTTCTAGCATTGCCCCGTTTGCATCACGTGTGTTCGCGGCCTCATGTGTGTGCACGCAGGTAAAATGCTTCCCCCTCCCTTTCCCTATGTCTGCTAACCGAGAAAGGTTGGAGACCTTTGCCTTAACCACTAGACCAAACTGACTTTCCTGTAATTTCTTCTAATTCTAGGTGACAACCCAGCTCAAGGCATCCATATTATATACTAGGCCAAGGGTAGGCAACCTCGCCTCTTTTATGAGTCATGGACTTCAACTCCCAGAATTCCTGAGTCAGCTGACTCAGGAATTCTGGGAGTTGAAGTCCATGAGTCATAAAAGAGCCGAGGTTGCCTACCCCTGGCCTAGGCTGTACTTAATTGTTGATCAAATTTGTGCACTAGTATAAATACATGTTTCCTATATTTATCATACAAAGGTAAGAACAGGAGAAAACAAGAAGAAATAATAAGAGAGCCACACAGGTAGTCCTTGCTTATCAACAACTCATTTAGTGACTGTTCAAAGTTATGATTACACTGAAAAAGGACACTCATGATCCATTCTGGAAACTGTGGCTGTTGCTGTGTCCTCGTAAGTGATGTGATGGTAATTTGGGCACTTGGCAACTAGTGTACACACAGGGACTGCAGGAATAAGGGATCATTTGCGGGAATAATGCACATATTTGGATGTGAGCCTCTCCTCCAGCTGATGCTTTACATTTCTGCACTTTTGTATCTCCCCCCCCTTCTTCTTTTGAAACTGCCAAAAGAATTTGCTCAGAAAATGATGTGCTCCAGGTACTATATCTGTACATATGAAATAGCATAATTACAATTAAAGCAGGGATATCTGCTGAGAGAATGTTTTAAAACAAAAAAAATGAAAGTGGAGACTATACATATAAAAAGGCAGATCTTCAATTACATGGTTGTGGCCACCATCTTGACATTTTTGGCACCGCCCATCCCATGAATGGTGCTTAGTGAAAGGGTTTTATGTTCAGGAAACTGTTTTAAAACACGCATTCTGATCAGAGCCTTTATCATAAAAGCCAGCTTCTTCGGTAGTCACTCTCTAATTATTTCAGTGGAGCTTAAGTTTGTAGTTGGTTTTGTTAAACAAGTGAATCAAAAATCCATGCTTATTTATCTCTAAGCGTCAAGGATCGCAAAGCAGCATCAAGCCCCGAATTACTTTTGTGCCTCAATTTCTCACTATTTCCCATCGTGTTAAACGTGTCCCGAATTTGTAGGTTCCACGCGAGATGGAATTTGACCGTTGCTTGCAGAAAAATGGTGGGACTCCCAGGTCTTTTAGCCTGGCTGGCTTGCAAAGGAAGCAGCCACTGCTTCTCCACGCAAGCCTTTGCGGAACAAGACTTCCGTGCAGCAAAATGCAGCAACCAATCGTGCAAGAAACGAGGCATGTGCAACAAGCGCGCGCTCTGCGAACATCCCGCCAGTGAATGGCTTCCCTCTCTCATCCAATAAAGCGGGCAAAAAGCGTATCATTTTGTACCGCCTGGTGCGTGTTCTGTCGCAGGTATCGCTGCTAGACAACAGGCCGCAATTTGCTCCAAAGTGGGGACTGCAAGACAAAGCGTAGCTGCACGCGCACGCAATCTCCCAAACTGAGAAACCGACCGCAAACAAGTTTGCAAGCCGACCTCTCCTAGGGTCGGAAGGGCAAAGGCACGCCAACGCGCCGAGGCAAGGTTTTTGTTTCTTTTTCCCCATCGCAGCGTAGAAATCCCCGCATCTTCCCCGCTTCTCCGGCTTCCCAGCCGCTGCTCTCTTTGTTCCGGCCTCTCCCCTCGCCGCCTTCTGCGGGCTCCAGACTTCTGTTTCGGGCTGGTCTCGCCACGGCCCCCTCCCTCGCTTCGGAGCGCCGCCCCCGCCTCCGGGCCCGAGGCCAACCCTCCCCTCCGCCCGCTGCCCTGATCACGCCCCCCTCGCGCGCTCCACTCCCCGCCCGCTTCTCTCCATTCAGCGCTGTTCGCGCTCCGCTCCTCGTAGCCGCCGACGCCGCCTCCTCGCCAGGTCCCAGCGCGGCGCTGCTGCTGGCGGCTGGTAGGTCGAGCGAGAGAGCCTTGGTCCTTGCGGTGCGTTTGGCGTGCGCCTCGGGGATGGAGGGCGCCTAAAGCCCGCCGCCGAGTGAGGAGAGCGGGGCCGGGACGATCTTCTGGAAGCGGAGGCAGGAGGCAGGAGCCATGGAAGCGCAGTCGGTGTCTGAGCCAGCGGGGGCAGCGGCAGTGGCCCCCGGCACCGGCGCTCTCCCTTCGGAGCCGGCTAAGGATACGGACCGCCAGCTGCGTCTTCGCCTCTGTGTCCTCAACGAGATCCTGGGCACCGAACGGGACTACGTGGGCACCCTGCGCTTCCTGCAGTCGGTAAGCGCCGGGGCTCCGAAGGGGACGCCTGGACCCCGGGAAGGGGAGGGAGGGAGTCACCGGGGACAGGAGAAAGGTTGCGTCGAGGAAGAAAGAGAAAGGGCAGCTGTGCGTCTGCTGCGGCGATGGGACCCGCGGCGGTGAACGTGGAGGGGGCCAGCCCGGGAGACTCTTGTAGCCGTTGCGAAATGGGCTGCGAAGTTGGCCGGCGCAGTGTAGTCGCGCCAGACTTTGTCTCTGGGGAACGGGCGATACGGAGCTGAATCCGTATCCAGTCCGCGCGGGCTCTTGGGTCGACCGCCCGAAGATTGTGGCATCCGGAGAAATTAAGGTCCCCCGTGTTACCGGGAGGCATCTCCTGTAGGACCTGGAGCGCCTGGTTGGCAAAGGGCAAGCCGGCGAAGTAGGCTGGAGGGGCAGCTGAGGACACTTGTGTGTGCTCTTGTTCCTGCAGCTGGTTAAGCAGACTTTGGTCTCCCTGGGAAAGAAAGAGCTTGGGTTCTCGGTGGCAGTGGAGGGTGTTGTTGCCTTCAGATGTTGAGAGGGGGCACGGCCCGTCGGTCTTGGGTTGAAGGGCGTGGATGATTTGCAAGCTGGGATGTCAACACGGGAGAGAGCTCATCTGTCATGTGGGTTTCCTTGAACCTCCGATCTTTAGGCTTCTGGCAGAATGCGTAGCCGGCACGCTGGGCGTTTTGGAAATTGCTACTGGTGGGCTTCTAGGTGGGTGGTAAGATGCGTTTGCCTCATGGTGGGAAAACTGGCCCTTGATACAGAGGCTTGGTGTGGTTTTTAAATCACCCCTTTCAACATCCCGAAGCCTTCGAGATGTTTACACACAGTTGATTGGTCTTGCCAGAGTTCATCAGGTGCCTGGCTGGTCATAAGGGGGAGCCCTTTGCAAGCAGCAGTGATATAGTATTACTAATGGATTTTTATTTTTTAAGCATAGTGATAAAATCCTTTCTGGTCTGAAGGCTTGTTTTAAAGGGCTTACTTTCTTTCTTTCTTTCTTGTTCTCTTCCAAGAGAAGCTTGTGATGCATGGTTTAGACTTGGCAACTTTTTCGTCAGTAAATCTTGGCTTAGGTTGAGACTCTTTTGACTTTATTTTAAAAGTAATTCCAGTCACCTTTGTAGTTTTCCTAGAAACAGTCTTTGTTGCTTGAATTTTGGATTACTTATGTATTTTTATTGGATTAGTTAAGCTATTTGTATCCATGTCAGGGTCATTTTTATTTCTTGGCCAGATTAGTGCTTCCATGAACAGTTCCCTTTTAGTTTTGCGTTTTGCAGCCGTGGCAGTTGAAACTCATCAGCATTCTGAAGCATTTCTGTCTTTGTACCCAATTGCTTTGTGGCTAACTCTGTCCTCATGCTCTTCTGAAATTGTGGGAACAAACATCTAGCTCTGAGCCTTGCCTAAAAACATCTATAATTGTGTTAGTTTTGTAAAGCCTCTTCATTAGCAACAACAGTATTCTTGAATTAGTGTGGCTCATCTGCAATTAAAATATTTCCCGCAAAGGAACCCCTCTTTAAGGGATAATTTTAAGGAAACATTTATTGAAATGTTTGCATTTATACACATTCTGGTTGTGTTCAGACTCATTGTTGATAGAGCTTCTACAGTGGGCTCTTTTAAAGCCATAACTAGTCAGATGCAAAGTTTAGTCATTAAACTACTAGATATCTTTTCATATTGTGTAGATCAGGGCTTTTCAACCTTTTCACCCATTGTACCACTTTTAGGATATGGCAACATCCGAGTACCACCAGTCGCCTAGCAAGGTGTCAAAAACTTGATGACTAAAAAAAAAAGAAAGGAAAAAAGTGATGAAGTACGGGTAGTTCTCGACTTACAACAGTTCACTTAGTGACTGTTCTAAGTTACAATGGCACTGGAAAAAGTGCCCCCCAAGCCACAGCCGAGCAAGACACCTGCCTGCCTGCCTGCCCGGCGGCACTCTTCCTCTTGTCCGAGGTTTTCATTGTTGTGAGCATTTCTGTTGAGGATTGGCAGCAGGGGAGGGGTGGGGGGTGTTTGGTTTTATTCCCCCCGTCTGCTGGGTGGTTGCAGCAGGTTTTGGTCACTTCACATGAACTGGGACACTGTGACTGTCATAAATATGAATCAGTTGCCAAGCATCTGAATGTAAATCACAAGACTCTGGAGATGCTGCAACATTCCAGCTGATCGGTGCTTCTTCTGGGCTTAGCAGAAGCACCAGGATCAGTGCCGAGCTCCAGCTGGAGCCTGGCGCTGATCCTGGTGCTTCTGCTGAGCCCTGACAGTCCTCCAGCTCCCGCCGTCTCTCGCTCAGGCTTGTATAAGGCTGCCACCAGTTCAGCTCATTCCCCTCCTTCACTACCACTTTTCTAGGATGGTCGCATACCACCTGCCAGGTGCCAATGTACCACTGGTTGAAAAGCCCTGGCGTAGATTTTCATTGTTACTCCTTCCCTCCCACTATTAATTTTTAATTTACTGCAGATAATGACACATGGCTGACTATGTCTGATTTCAAAAAGCTAAGCTAAAAAGCTGGACTGGACTCAATTCTTAGTTGGGATGGGAGACCACCAGGAAATTCCAAGATATTGGGATAGACTGGGGAGTCGATAAAGCATTGTAGAGGAGAAAGCATTGACAAGTTATTTCTATATTGAGCCCAGAAAATTACATGTGTCTGTGTAGTCATCATGAATCATACTCCACTCAAGGATGAATTTACTGTTACCTTACTTAGAGCCCAGAAAGCAATCAAGTTGTTTGAAGGACCATTGATATCAACATGAAAATCCCTGAATCTTTACAAACTATGTAAGAAACTGTTCTTTGCTTGCTTTAAGTTGGACCAGGTTTGTAAAAACCATGGCCTAATATTCTGAAATTCTGTGTCTAAAATTGTAATGGTCCTCCTTTCTGGCTACTCTTAAGCAAATCTGATAAATGGATTTCACAATAGTTTGTAACATAATATAATTTTATCTTACACTCTTTATTGTATACTCTATTCTATATTATATTGTTACATTGCATTTGTCAAATGTATTATAAATTGAGGAGTACAGATAAATAAATGAAATACTTGTTTTATTAATAGTTACAGTATTTTCTGTTAGCATGGAAAAAGTGGCAGCTTAGCAAAAGTGCATACTATCGCATTTCTTCTGGCTCTAGTTGTGTCCATGCATCAAATGAACATAACTTGTGACCCATTTCAGTTTCCACGAGTAGAGAGGTAGTGCATCTTTCCTGTAGTATAAAAAATAGGGATATCGTCTTCTTGACACACCAGATAAATCTTTTGTTTTATCTTCAAATATTCCAGTGAACCCCAACATTCTAATAACAAGAACAGTTTCATATCTATTGCCTATAATTTGTAAGCCATCACTATTTGCAGGAGATGCACAATTGTGCTCATTTGCAATAAGACAATATAATGAGTTCATTATGTTGGAATAGGGCTTCTACCTAAATTTGTATCTGGTTTCATAACTTTCTCTAGTTTTTGCTCAGATGTTTTTGAACTTGTTTGCAATCATGAGAGCTAGAAACTTGTTCTTGGAACTTCCATTTCTCAAAAGCTTTTTTTTGGGGGGGGGGAGGTTGCATGTGTGCCTTCAAGTCATTTTTGTTTTGTTTTGTTTACTGCTGGCAACTGCCTAAATGAGTCCCTACAGTTTTCTTGGTAAGCTTTTGGAAGTGGTTTGCCATTGCCTGCTTCCTAGGGCTGAGAAAAAGTGCATAGCCCAAGGTCATCCAGTTGGTATTGTGTCTAGGTAGGGAATAGAATTCGCAGTCTCCTGGTTTCTAGCTGATGTCTTAATCTCTACAGCAAACTGGTTCTTAAATTTAGAACTGGTTATACTGAAATTTTTTTCAAATAATATCATTTGTGACAATAACTTTTACTGTTCAGTATCTTGTAGTCCAATATAGTATTTTCAGTTTACGCTTTACAATTTACAGTTTTAGTATCCCCCACCTAGCTAGTGCAGAAGGCAATTCTCCCCAATTGTTTTCATCAGAGGCTGATTTGTAACAATTGAATACAATTCCATTATAGATAACATGGTAGGGTATAACTGCTGTTTTGATATTATCTTCCCATTTGCTTTGAATCATTTAAATAATCACTTTTCATCTATAGTGAAATTATTAAGATTGGGGAAAAACAGTTACAGTTTCACAGATTTGATAAAACAAGCAATCAACAAAACCATAAAAGTAAGAACAGTAAACATGCAACACATAAATAAGAATTCATTATACAGGATAAAAACTATATAATCATGTAAGAAGGATGGAAAACTTATAAATTTTGTTAATCTTCAGATAATTTTAATGTGGGGTAAGAATATTTTAAATATGTGTTTTTATCAGAAAAAGTATTAACTGCATAAAATTAGATAATGTTTTTGGGTAATCCCTTATTTTTCTGTAAGAACTTGAAATAAGATGGGGTAAAATTAAAATGAATGGCTGTGCCTACTGAAGATTGCAGGTTATATATTTCTCTCTTTTATTTTTCCCGTATTTCTCTGATTTGCACAGTATATTGTCACAATATTATATGGTACATTTTGGCTTAAAGGTACTTTGTGAATCCAGCTAATAGTACTTTAAATCATGACTTATTCCAGCATGTACAAAGCAAACTATTATACATATTTTCTATAAGTGAAAAACATGAATTCAGTAGTATTGCTGTTGACTGAAAAGGATGTGGCTGTTTGAAGGGCCAATAGCAACTGAAATCTTGGATTTCTTTAGTAGACTTCATTTATGCAATTCTGCAAAACTGTCAATTAAAGTGGCTTTTGGCTTCAAGTTCTTGATGTTTTGATTCAGTGGAATGTCCTTCTATAAAAAGCACTTGTTGCTCAACCAGTACTCTACCCTGCCTAGACAAAACAGATCAATCATCCATCAGTATACCCAGTTATTGAAGATGAGAGTTTTGTTGTCCACAGATCAGGCTATTTGCCACTGGTGCTTTGCTGGGAGTAAAGTCAGCATGTCTGATTTTGACAAATCATAGTTTAATAAGTGTTTTTATTGTATGGAATAATTCTTCTTGTTGTGACGAGAAGGGGCACTGTGCTCCCTTTGTGTTTCTGGGTGTGTGTAATAGTTAGCCAAAATCAAGCTAAGTTATCCTTAGCATAATGTGGGAGTCCAGCCAATGGTTGATTCCACAACATCTTGTGAATATCATTGGGTACTGAATGTGAGTCTGCATTTATGTTAACACTGGTGGAAAAAATAGAGGATTAGGGAACAGAAATTAAATTAGGCCATATTTTACACATTTACAGTAATTATCCTGACTACCCAAGACATACTGAACTAGAAATTATAGACAGTACCTCTATTTACAGAACCTAGGCCAAAATAGGATTGGTTAGTTTGTAATTCAGTGTGTCATGCAAATGCAGCCCATTAGTGTTATACTAGTTGGCTATACTATTGCATTGGTGCATTGCTGATGGCTAATGGTAATCCTGTTTCAGAGCTCTGTGTATACCTTCAATATTTAAACACCCAGCTATACCAATTGAGTACTGTGTGTGTGTAGCTTTAGTCTACCAGAGATCAAGAGCTCGGCAAATGCCCCTCCAGCATGCTAATTCTGCCTATGAATAATAATAGATGATAAGTTTCCAGAAAAAAATATCACTGTGCCATGTCAGGTTATAGTGAGTCTCACACAATTGAAGTTTTGTAGAGAAGAATATTTCCTCAGAGCCAACAAGGGAGTTGTTTTTTGGTGTCCTGGAGCTGTAAAGCAAAAGCCCATTGACCAGACCAGTTCCTCAAGGACATATTTTTATGTTCTGTGTATTCCAAAGAAAACGGTAGAAACAGTTTGAGACTGCTTTTCCAAAACCCACTATCAGTACTTATCACTTTCGAGTGCCCTAATTTAGGAAAGAGAAATAAATGATGGCTGGGAAAGCTCTCTTTCTCCCCCCACCCCCTTCCCTGGAGCACTTTTCCCAGAGCAAGAATCTCAATTTGGAATTATAAATTGCCTGAATTTCATGAGATCTTGAGAGCCATCATCTGTCTCAGACCAGTAAGTCCAGTGTCTATGGGGATTCTCAGTCATCCAGGTCATAGTTGGCCCAAAGGTGTCCACCTTTGGGACACCAAGTCCACTGTTCAAAATTGCCCAAGTACACCACAGATGCTTATACTACTCTACCCGGTTTAATATATGAGAAGGTGACATTGTCCTCAACTTGGTAGGAAGCAGGTTTAGTTTGTGGAAGCTCGTTCCTCAGATTATCTAGAAACTTGTCCTTTTATCAATGCTTGAAAACGGGAATGAAGGAAACTGCTTTGGGGGGAAAAAAGCATAGATGTTAATGCAATGACAGAAAGCTTTTCTCAACTTGTGACAACAAAATACCACAGGGATGAACAAAGGAGTTGGTGTTTTGCGTTTGGGGCTGGGCCCCCTGGTTAAACATTTACCATAAAAGCCCCTGATTTTGTTTAGTTGTCTCCATAAATAACGCCGAAGGAGCAAAAAACCCAATTCAATAAGTAGGGAATCAGGGCCTTTCCAAGGACTTCCGGGCTCCCGTGGTAATGTGAAAGAATCCTTTTCTGTATTTGATGCTATAGACTGTGTTAATTGCAGATTTTTTTTACAATTTTTTTTCTTAGAAGACTAGCATGTGGCCATGTAGCAGTTAAGGGAAAGGTTTCTCTTTGTGTGCGCCTAGAGACCTTTTCCCCTCTGCTAGGTGGGGGTCCCTTGCAGATACAAAAGGTCCCTTTTTATTTGCTTTGTTGGGCAGATCCCACCACTTTTATTTTACTTCTGTGGGTCAAAAGGGGGGAGCAAGAGGTGTGGGGGGTGGAGAGGAGAGGGCAGCCTGAAAGTTACAGTATACAACATTTTCTGAGTTCCCTAAGAAAGCTGCCGTATTTCCTGCAAGAAAGCTGTGCGGCACTTTCTTGAGCTGTGGAATATAATGCAATTTTAGCTCTCTGCATTAACAAGATTTTACATTAACATTTAAAATGCTTCTTTCTTGGCCAGGCAGTTGACAGTGTTCTGCTATGCTTAGATGCATAGACTGCTAGATTCCTTTGGATTATGAAATCACAGAATTTCAAAAAGTTGCAGCATTCCTTTTTTTTTTACCCTTTACCCATTTTTATTTATTCTTTTTTGATGGATTCTAAAGAATTCAGTGGGTGGAATCTCTTCTGTCTGATGAACAAACTGAGAAGCACTGTATATATTTATATTGGAGTGTCAGTCACTCTTCTCCCCAAACACTTTTGCTTCCAATCTTTAAATTTTAGGACTAGACTTTCAGTGAGTACAAAACTAGCAGAAGTTGGAAAGCTGAAAAAAGTTGAAATAAATACAAACACACACACACACACACACACACACACACACACAAAACCTAATCTATATCTTTAAAGATAGCCTCTGGCCTGTATACATGCCCCAAGTCTCTACTGTATTTTATAAATGCCAAAGCCTGGTTAGGATTACATTGCCAAAATTTAAGAAAATAACTTCTTAGTAATCTTCAGTCTTCTGATAGGCTTAAAATACCTAAACTAGAACTCTGAATACCCTTGAAAGATTCTTCCTGCCTAAAACTAGCATAAAGTATTAGGTTTGCCCACTGTTGAAAGTCTCTAGTTGCTAAAAATATATATATTTGTGGTCACAACTACAACCTATCCCCATTTTTAATGCCTTGGCCTTATGACATTGTTTTTGTCTTCTTCCTAGATCACAACAAAATTGTTTGATTTTTAAAAAACTGGTCCAGTATTAAAACAATATTTTCACAATTTTTGCCAAGAACCCACCTACACTTGCCCAACTAGGGAGAATAAATGATAGTTGTTTTCTGCCAACAGGCAATGCCTCCCTTAAATTGTCTGATATTAAAAGTGAGGACAGTATCATTTGCCAACTGTGTTACTGTGACAGAAGAGGGTTTGGCAATAGGGACAGTAAATTTTATTCTGGCAAACATTTCTCTGGCTTAAGCACTGTGGATTGCACTTCATCATGGTCATCTGATTATTGCCCTGTTTGTGATTATTACATTAAAGGTTAAATTTAACCTTTAATTGGCTAAATTTATTGACAAGCTGTATTTTAAGATAGAGATATGAAAGATCTGAGATTATCACATTGGTCCCCCAAACTGGCACTGGAAATTATTTGCCTTCACAAATGTTCATCAATTCTGTTGATACGTAATAAATCATTTCATACATTCCTGTTTCCATGCATCACACTAGATGGTATAAACAATGCTGAGCTTAGCATCCACAGAAATCTTGGTTTGCATCAATTGAATTGGTGCCAGTTTATTTTGTTGGGGTGTCTTTTTTGTGTTAGAGCCTGACTTCTTTCATTCCCTACTATATAAGTGTGCAACATTAGCACACATGCTGCTATCAGATAAAATAAAAACCACATCCGTTGCCTTAAAAATATTTTGTTCTGCAATTCGGCTGAGTATTTAGCTTCTTGGTATTTAGGATGCTATGTAATCTGGAGCAGCTGTTTTGTACATGGCCTGCTGCTCTTTTTCCATCTGCGATTAGCTGCTGCAATTGGCCTTTGAACCATTACAAGGAATGTTTGTCTTGGTCACTTCTTGGTGGTGATTTCCTGTGTCCTGCCTTATACCATAGCTTTTGTGTCTCTTCTTAGGTTCAGTAGGTGCTGATAATAAAGCTGTTTGTCCAGAGAAGGTGAACCATCTGGTTTCTGTAAAACATTGTTTTTCAAACTCGGCAACTTTAAGAGGTGTGGACTTCAACTCCCAGCATTCCTCAGCCAGCAGAATTCCTCTCTTAAAGTTGCCAGTTTGAAAAACATCAGTGTAAAACAAGTTGTGTGCATGGTGGCTTTATGAGAGAGGAAGGGAGAGTAAAATATAGAAAAGGGCAGGTTGAAATGTACTTTCCTGTTTTGTTATTGCTGAAGTATAGATCAGATGCATGAGCCTGGCACTTGCCACAGGGCATTTATCAAAAAGGCAGCTGGATCACGCATGTATTCTCATACTGAAAACATTGCTTATTTTATTCATTTCCTAAAAGCATCATCCCTTCCAAAGCAGTCTTGCTTAAGTACTCAAGAAAACAAAGATCCAATCAAAAGGTAGGGTGTCTCCAGAAAAGAGTTTAACTGTATAAATACAACAATTTATATTTTTCATTAGGAAAGCAACCTGGATGTAGAGCATTAAATGAAAGCAGGCAATTTACAGTATACGTCTGGTTGGATGGAAATTTCTTTGAAATATCTCGTTGCTACTTTTTGATCAACAGAGAACTGAACTTGGTGACCCTCACAGCTGATTCTTTCATTGAAGCTGTTGGTGCTGTAGGTCTCTAATGAACCTTGAGATTAAAATGTCTGCAATCCAATATATAAGTGTCTTGGAATAACTCTTGAGGGTTGTCTTAGAATCATAAATGCAAGGGCTTGCAGGTATCTTGTAAATTATCAAGTCCAACCTAGTCCAACCTCCAGGTTCGTGCTACAGTTTGTTATTACTCATGTGATTCTGCTGTATGACTGAGACATGTGTTACTAGTATGATAATGATGTTCTGGAGGATAGTGAATTATTTCTGTATTTTAATTAGAAATAGGATTTTCTGGCATCCTCAGATGAATAGTTTAGGAGCATCTGGAAAGGCATAACTGTGTTTGCAGGTTTTTGTGTTCTTCATGCTATTAGTAACAAAAGCTACTATAGTAAACAGGGATTGGGGAAGAAGCAAGAAAGTCCAACAGCTTCGTCAGATATTTCAGCCAGGGTATCTAGAGTTCAAAGTTGGCCTTAGGAAAATAATTGTGACATACCTAGTATTTGAGGAAGAAAACAGATGGTTGTTTCCTGAGCTCTGGAAACTTTCCTATGTATCTCTCAACACCTTGGTTCATCCTAATTACCGTGAACACTTGACACTTGTCCTCAAACTCTTGAATGCTTGCATGTTCTTTACTGTGATTTTTGTTTTTTCCAAGTAGTATCAAACTATGGATTTTTCTCCCTGTGGACCAATCAGGTTATTAGTGTTTTAAAGATATTCTTCATAGATTCCCTGAAACAACATAAGCAGAATTGTAGCTTCTATGCAGATTAGCCCATATTTTTTGGACACTTGAAAGCTGTTTGGGGGATGTTGTCTTGGATACCATATTATGTTTTTAGAGACTTGTACCTGATCTCACATATAACAAGCCATGATGTTTTAACCTGAGTTTAATTAAACCAATTTTCTAGTTCCCACGTATCATGCAAATATCTCAACTATATTGTTTATTTATTCAACTTATATGCTACCCATTTGACCTGGAGGCAACGAGGCAAATTACAATAATTAAAAAACTGATAAAAATATTGAAACATTAAAGCAATAAACAGTAATATTAACTTAAAATTGACAAAGATGAGGAGGAAGGGAACAAGAAAGGGGAGAGGTGGGGTCTTAGTCTGTCAACTACCTCCAGAATAATGCTCCTCCATTGGGGTCCTGAATTAAACCATAATCTGTAAATTGCAATAATTCACATATTGTGACAAACCAAGTCCTATTATGGCATAACATGGTACATAAAACAAGTCAATGCCACCTTTACTCAAATGGGTGAATTAAAATAATTGTAATAATCAAACCATCATAATAAAACTGGCTAATATTATAGTAATTGAAATTAATGACTTTGAAATTCATCAGGTTGGTGTGTAGTATTTATGTCCAGTTGATTCAGCGAGATCTAAACTGATTTGAGTGTTGGCATCCTGGAGCTGTTTTTTTAAAGATGAATTCTTTTTTTATGAGAAAGCAGAGGAAACTGAATGCAAATCAGCCATCTGATCATGCTTTGCCTGCCTGCCTGCCTGCCTGCCTCTTCCCCTTCCCTAGATTGGAATAAAGGTTTCCCTTGGTATTTCCATGCCTTTTATGTTTTTACTTCCTATTAGGGAACACATCCTTTGTAGTCAGTCCTCAGTGCTACAACTTTCATTTTGTTTATGCCCCAAACAATCTGTTTGTATGTTAATGGCCTTGACCTCTGCATTCACCGTGGAGCTTGGCATTTTTGGATTGATCAAGGTAAAGGTAAAGGTAAAGGTTCCCCCGCACATGCGTGCTAGTCGTTTCCGACTCTAGGGGCCCGTGCTCATCTCCGTTTCATAGCCGAAGAGCCAGCGTTTGTCCGAGGACGTCTCCGTGGTCATGTGGCCGGCATGACTAGACGCCAAAGGCGCACGGAACGCTGTTACCTTCCCACCGGAGTGGTCCCTATTTTTCTACTTGCATTTTTACGTGCTTTCGAACTGCTAGGTGGGCAGAAGCTGGGACGAGTAACGGGCTCACTCTGTTACGCGGCACTTGGGATTCGACCATGTAATAATTACAGTTTTGGTTTCCAATGCTGTTGCCGCTTCTCATGCCTTCTCTTTGCTGCATTGGGAGGAAGGCATCAGAGCACTTCTGAAAGCAGATAACTCAGAAGTCCTGGGCTTCATTCTTGAATCTGCTCCTGCTACTTGAGCCGATTTCCTTCCCATCTGCCAAATGGGATAGATTATAATCTCTACCTCATGCAGGTTTATGAGGGTTTGTTCATTAGGGTTTGTAAAAATGCTGCAGGTTCTCCAGATGAAAGAAGAGTCAGGTAATTACTGTTTTCTAATAAAGTCTTGTATAATGCCTTCTCACAACAAGCAAAAGGCCTTTTTCCAAACAAGATAATTATCTGTATTGCTCTGTGATGCATCCTGTGGTTTTTATAGTGGTCTGCTCAGAGCTACATTCAGCCGTTCAGCTTGTGCCTTTGTGAATTCTTGTTTGTGTCCTCGGTTAACAAGACCTTTTCCTCAAAGTTGCCTTAAATTAGAACAAGTGATATTTAGCATAAATGTGTGTGTAGATATGTAGGGAAGCAACAGTAGAACCATCTTGTAAAATTTGATAATTGTCTTTCAGGTTGCTCCAAGATATTTTAAAGCCTGGGGAAGAGATTTCACTGGTCTTTCCCCATTCCATAATTTACTTCTGTGCTGTCAGTTATTTGATAAAAGTTTGCTCTTGCTTAGCCTTTGACTTGTAGTAAGTTACTTAAGGGCTTCATAAGGGACCATATTTACAGTATGATGGAATAAAATTAGTCAAGCGATAAAACTGTCACTTCCGGCTCCCTTGAGGAAAATGTTATATAGGTGGAGTTTTTATTCTTGGAGGTTCAGAGCAAAATTGTAGACAAAGTGAATGATGAGACTTGAGGTTTAGGGGAAATAAAGGGTTAGGTTCCATAGTCTATGTCAGGGGTCTTCAAATTTGGCAACTTTAAGATTTGTGGACTTCAACTTCCTAGACCTCTAGAGGTTTAAACCTAGACCTCTGGGAAGTGCGTAAGTTTGGAGACTACTGGCCTATGCCATTGTCTTCCTCTCATGAGTGCTTTCTTCCATAGTGGTACCTCTTTCTCCTTCTTGTGTGCCTGTGGTGGATCTCCCTGGGTCAACCGAGTTATGAGAGTGTCTGTGATGTCCTTGTAGCAGCTACCAATCTTCAGATTAGCTGACTTGGCTGATGATGGACAGAGTTGCTCTGATTTGTATCACATTGCTCATGCTGGCTTCACTGTTGTAGGTCACTCTTTTATGAACTTGGAGGTGTGGCCTCTTACTTATACTATGGATGCTAGTGCTGTTTGTCAGCTCTGTGTAGTGACCAAAGTGTGTTCTTGAGAGTCTGTGGGCAGTTCTAGCATTGTAACTGCTTGTGGCAATCTCTCATTCATGCCATAGGACTCCAGTTTGTGAGACACCTGCAGGCAGCATGAACATTTTTGGTGGTGTGATTAAGAGGCTCCTTGACTGAAATTTTGAAAGAGCTCCATGGAGCAGAGGATCTAGCATGAGGTATTTTTCATGTATGAGTTCCTCCATCGTTTCATAAGTGATTTGCTATGAAGAAGGCCAGCTTCTATGAGGAAGTCAGGCTGATGGGAGATTTGCTGTGACTGAAAGAAGGAAGAGCAAACACATTGCCCTGATGATCTAAGTGTAACCCTTGAAAAACTAACTATATGGATATACAAACATAGACTCTCTATTTTGGGTATGCTTTATGTATCAAAAAGCAAATCCAAGATTGCAGATATGCATACACTGAGCTCTAGTCTGTAATTATTAATTATGGATATACAGTGCCATTTTATTAATAGATGTACATTCTGCCTTTATACAACTCAAGGCAGCAGGGTGTATAATGTTCTTGCCTTCTATTTTTTCTACTACAACAACCTGTCAGGTGGATTCAGATGAGGTGAGAGTGAGTGGCCCAAAGTTTCCCAGCCAACTTTCAGTGTATAAGGTAGGGCAGGGGTTGGCAACCTGAATTGGTGAAAGAGCCACTTGGAACCGGTTGCCTCACCAAAAAAAAACCCCCTGGGAGCTGCAAAATGCACATGCGCATGCACACGTGCACGCGTATACGCAGAACAGAGTTTGATTAAAGTGGAGCTTACCTAAGGCGAAACATACACCGGCCCTGCCCCCTGTCCAGTTCTGGTATGGATGGCTCCGCCATGCTGGCTTCTCCTCCCCTCAGAAAAGAGTGCTCGGAGGGAGCGGAGGAGGAGGCTGACGGGGAGAAAGAATTGCTGTGGCAAAAATTCAGATTTGGGGAGTTTTGTGGGATTTTTGCATGCAGTTTATTTGAGGGGGGGAGGAGGAGGAAGAAGTGCGGAGCAGCCAGTCAGAACCCTGATTGTTTGCTTATTGAGAGAGAGAGAGAGAAAGGAGGGAGGGAAGGAAGGAAGACAAGAAAGGAAGAAGGCAAGAGGAATATAGGAAGGAAGGAAAAAATAAAGAGAAAGAAAGAAAACAGTTGCTGCTTGACACACTGCGGCCGGGCGTGTTGGTGGCTGGCAGCTTTGGGGCAGGCAAGAGGGGCTTCTTCCTCTGGGGGTGGAGGGAAAAAGATGCATTCTCCAAACGGCTCTTCAAACCAGCTTGTCAAACGCGCGCACGAGGGAAAGGTGCTGCTCGGGGTCGAGCAAATTTCCCCCTCCTTGCCAGGCAAACGGAGGCTGATGGAAAGCACGCGCGAGGAAAAGGTGGTGCTCAGGGCCAGAGAGGAGGCTGAGCAAATTTCCCCCTCCTTGCCAGGCAAATGGAGGCTGATGGAAAGCGCGCGTGAGGAAAAGGTGCTGCTTGGGGCCGGAGAGGAGGCCGAGCAAATTTCCCCCGCCTTGCCAGGCAAACGGAGGCTTGTCAAACATGCGCACGAGGGAAAGGTGCTGCTCGGGGCCGGAGGGGAGGCCGAGCAAATTTCCCCCTCCTTGGAGGAGGAGGAGGAGGAGGCGCCGTCAATCTGGTTGCTGCATCTCTTTCCTCACGGGTGGGGGGGCATTGGGGGAGGCTCCTGAGCCCCGCAGCTCTTCCAAGGGGAGGAGGAGGAGAGTGGGATTGGGGTTGCTTGTGCCTGCTGAAGAGCGCCATGGCTCCATTTGCCTGGCAAGGCTGGTGAAATTTGCCCAGACTCCTCTCCGGCCCCGAGCAGCACCTTTCCCTCACGCATGCGTTTGATAAGCCTCCGTTTGCCTGGCAAGGAGGGGGAAATTTGCTTGGCCTCCCCTCCAGTCCCGAGCAGCACCTTTCCCTCGCACGCGCGTTTGACAAGCCTCTGTTTGCCTGGCAAGGCAGGGGAAATCTGCCCGGCCTTCCCTCCGGCCCCAAGTAGCACCTCTGCCTCACCTGTGCGTTCAATCAGCCTCTGCGTTCCCCCCCACACCCCATCTGACCAACCCACACACCTTGTTTCCAGCAGTCCTCCGTCTCTTCTTCTGTTGCCGCCACGTGCAGTCCGAAGAAGAAAAGATGTTTGTGGGCAGTCCCACAAACCAAAGAAGTTCAACCAATCAATTCGCGAGATTTTTCTTTTTCGTGAGAAGTTTGAATTGATTGGTTGAACTTTGTTTTTTTGGGACTCCACATGGTGGAAGACTGGGAGCCGCAGGAGATGGCTGAAAGAGCCGCACGCGGCTCCGGAGCCGCAGGTTGCTGACCCGTGAGGTAGGGCATTGAAGTCATGGTTTCTAGTCTAGCACCTTAACACCTTATGCAAAACTATGCTCAGATTTGATGTGAATGAGGGGCATCTGTTTAATTCAGATTTGCAATCTATAATTCTGTCCTGAATGAGTGTACAACTAACTATTCAGACCAAAATCTATCTTCAGGGAAATAACCAGCCATACTAAAATAAATGGATTTTATGAATTGACATTTTGAATAGGAAGAAATGGTTGAATTGGTTGAATTGTGTTAGATTCCTGTGACTTCATGGACATGTCCAAATTGTTTCTTTGGCAGCAATCCAGAAGTACTTTGCCATTTCCCTATTCTGGAATATTCTTTCAATTCTTAATCTAACCCATAGCCTTGTGATTTCTTGACCATCATTCCTGATGCTAATCAAGTTTGGGTTTGCTCAGCATTTTTTGGAGATTAGACAAGGTCAACTAGGAAAAATAAGTTACCAATATGCACCAAAGATTAAACTGTTGGGGCCAGCTGTAATTAGAGGTATTGTATGTACCTTGATGTGTGCTGTGGATATTTGAGCCTTGTGATGAAAATTAGCATGGGAGACAAGCTGAGATTCATCCTCAAAACTTTCATCTTAGCCTTTATAAATCAAATTTGACACAAAAGAGATTGGTTTGTTGTAGGTTGCGTTTTCAGTTGTCATTTAATTCTAAATCCATGCCGAAAAGTGGTTTTGAAGTATTCGATCAGTAATACTAGAAATTAGAACCATTGGTAATTGAGCATAGAATCTCAGACCTGCAGTTTGCTAAAATATTCACTTTGTATTGGACAGTAAGTAAGCCAAATAAGCAAAGTTTGGAAATTTTTCTTGGGTCAAACTGCTGGACACAACTCTTTGTTCCCAGTGTAAAATGGCTGTCCATTTGTCTTTTCATGAAGATTCAGTAGCTGAGTTCACATGTTGTGCTAGGCCATTGTTTGCTTAACTATATTTTCTGAAATAATCTACAGTTGGCTGGAGTTGAATAGTACACTAAGCCAAATCACATTGTGGGCTAGTATGAAGTATATGAAAGGCAGTTGTGATTAATAAACCATTCCTTTTGGTCCATTTGGTCTAGTGGTTAAAATATCAGGCTAGAAAGTGGGAGATCATGAGTTCAAGTCCTGTAGTAGCCATGAAAGCCAACTGGGTGACTTTGGGTGAGTCAATCTCACTTAGCCCGATCCACCTCACAGAACTGTTGTTGTGGGGAGAATAGGAGGACAAAGTGTATTGTGTGTGTTTGCCACCTTGAGTTATTTTTAAAAATAATAAAGGCAGGATATACATACATTAAATAAACATAAATAAATATTATTGGCCATTGCAATTCATTCAACGGATAAGGTTAACAAAAGCAATAGCTTAATGCAATTTTGAACCTGCATAATGTGTAACAGAACTAAGTACACACTGCACAGGAAATCTCCACCCTGTAATAGTGACATATAACAAGAAAACGTTGGAGATTGTTCACTGTTTTATGCCACTGTGATCAAGGCTCAGTCTATTTCCTCCTTGCCTGAAATTGCTGCACAACCTCCTTCAAGTAAAAGAGAGTGACTTTTAGAAAACCTTGAGCCTTTGATATTTTTCTTCTGTCTTCTCTTCAGTCATTGGCAGTTTTGCGGCCACCCTGCTGCCAGTGCAGTTGATGTTGTTTTGCAGAAGCTTCATCACAATGGAAGACTCCACAGGAAGTCCAGGGACCCTTCATTAAAATATTTAACATGCTGAGTGTCATGTAAAAGAATGGAAGGGGCAGGTTTCAGTCTTTCAACTGAATTAATATTACTCTTTCTTTTTTGTGATTAGCATCAATTAATGTGCTTTGGTCCAGCAGCCTTGTAATTTCACCAACAGTTTGGATTTTAAACACAAAGATTTCCATGGAATGCCTGTACTGGGAAATATTAAAGGTAGACTTTGGTACTAGCTAGATTTATTTTGACAGAGAAATTCCCTTGTTTTGCTAAGATCGTAAATTGGCTATGTTCACAAAACATGCTTAAACAAATCAAGATTTGGCATAGCTACCAGACTCATACTCCTGCTAGTTGTCCATGAATCTGATATTGTCACATCCAGGGCTGAATTCTGCTCTCACTATTTTATTTATTTATTTTATTTATTTATTTAAATTTATATACCGCCCTATTCCCGTAGGACTCAGAGCGGTTTACAGGGAAAATTAAAAGTTAAAATACATCACATACAATTAAAATCGATTAAAACTAAGATTAAATTAATCCCTGAACTTAACTAAAACCCCATTAATTAAATAATTAAAACCCCTCAGTCTGGGCCAGACAGCTCAAAAAACCAAGTTTTCAAGTCCCTACGAAATGAGCGAAGGTCAGGGGCGGTCCTAAGCTCTGTGGGAAGCTGGTTCCAAAGGGCTGGCGCGCCCACAGAGAACGCCCTTCCCCTGGGAATAACCCACCGGCATTCCTTAGAGCTTTATAGGTCATTACCAGCACCTTGAATCTCACCCGTAGGGCAACCGGAAGCCAATGCAGCTCACGGAGAAGAGGTGTTACACAGGAGTATTGGGAAACTCCCATCACAACTCGCGCAGCTGCATTCTGCACCAGCTGAAGCCTCCGAGTGGTCCTCAAGGGCAGCCCCATGTAGAGAGCGTTGCAGTAGTCTAGCCGGGAGGTCACAAGCGCATGGGTGACTGTGCGTAGGGCATCTTGGTCCAGATAGGGTTCTCGCTCGCACGCTAGAGAAAAAAAAATGGCGCACCAGACGAAGCTGGGCAAAAGCCCCCCTGGTCACGGCTCCTATATGATCTTCAAAATTGAGCCGTGAATCCAAGAGGACGCCCAAGTTGCGAGCCCTATCGAGTTGCGAGCCCTACCATCGCAATTCATTCTTGCTTTGACTTTGAAGTGAGAAGCCACATTTCTTATCCTAAATAGTGAGATACACTTTCCCCCTAACTTAAGGATCCACAGCATATAAAACCAGAGTAGCAATATCCAGAAATATATTCTAGTCTTTCATACAGAATTTTATAGAATTAATTTCCTGACAGTCCACCAATATCTACATTCCTATTAGGAAATAGACATCATTTTTCCATTTAGGAGTTAGAACCCAGTCAATTTCTTCATGACCTTTATGTCAAATAGTGCAGGGGTCCCCAACCTGTGGGCCATGGCCTACTGGCTACTGGGCCGGTAACAGGCTGGCCAGTGCGAGCGCTTTTGCACGCTCACCCCTTCACTTGTGCTAGCGCTGCAGCCGTAGGGCATGAAAACAGGAAACTCTGCTGCAGGACACAAAAACAGGACACTGCCATGCCTCGGGACATGAAAATGGGCCACCGCTGCACATTGGGGCATAAAAGCAGGCCGCTGCTGCGCTGTAAGGCGCAAAAATGGACACTTTGCACCTCGGGGTGCGGAAATAGGATGCTGCTGCACCACGGGGTGCAAAAAGGTGCCGCTGTGAACGGGGCAGGGCTAGTGAGTATCACGCGGGTCCTAGCCTTGTCCCTTTTGCAGCCCCTTGCTCACGCACGCACACATGTAAAATGATTCCCCCTCCCTTTTCCTTTGGTCCGCTAATCGAGAAAGGTTGGTGACCTCTGAAATGGTGGATACTATGCATTAAGAATACATTGCTTTTCATATTCAAAGGAAGTTCAGATCATCAAAGGTACTCTAGAGCATGCAGGGCACCTACATAATACCTGTCCTCACCTCTTTAAACCAATGCACCTTTTCCTGTTGTGTATGGGTTTCTTCAACAGCAACATAATCCAGGGGGAAAATATTTTTGATTTAAGAACTTGCAGAAAGATACTAGGTGCACACCTATATTTGTTTCAAAGTAACTTGTTTCCATTGAATGCAAAGTGGGATCCTCCTTCTATGAGAAGTTGTCTGCCACTACTGTGTAGTACCATACCATTCTACAATATTAAATGTCATTCTTATTTTAGGAAAGGATCTTTATTCTGTAATTGGATCCATGTTTTGCGTGCAGAAAGTACCCATCAATCTTGGAAAAATTTAATTCATTGGATTGGATAGTAGGCTACTGAGATGCTTCTTTTGTGCCTGACTTCTGAATCTCATCTCTCCTCTTGTCTCCACCCCTCCCCTCTCCCCTCCCCTCCCCTCCCCCCTCCCCTCCCCATCTCCCCTCTCCCCTCCCCTTTCTCATCCTTATTTAACAAGAAAAATATATAAACAAGTATTTCAGATGAGAAGATCGCTAATAATAAACAAATCAAATCAACATCTAATATTTGTAAAAATAAAATAAAAAAATAAAAAAAATCAACAGGTTAGCCCAAATATTAGTCTTCAAATCTCTTTGTAAACCATCTATTATCCTATTTTATATTTCTGAATCTGTCTATCTTTCTCTTGTTACAAAAATGTCTGTCATGATGCTGACCTTTCTTCACAGCACATGGGATCATTTCCTTTCCCCAAAGGGAGTCTGCATAAGCCCTTCCACAGTGCTGGTTTAGTCACACAAAACCCATAGCCTTTTTGGGGGTGTGACAGAGAAGAATATGTGGTTCGTTTAGTGCTGGTGATTGGTTGAACTGGGGTGGAACACTTAATCTATGTTTACAAAGCAATAGTGCTATTATGTGACCTTGGTTGACAAGAGGCTCTGCGGATGGATATATTCACCAAGTAATAGAGTTTCAGGGTATTTTATGGAGTAGCTAGTCTAAATTGCTAAAAACAAACAATGTACACTGCCATTTTGTGTTTCACATTCACTTTTCCTCTTGTGTGGCAGTCATTAGGGGTATTTTTTCTTTACTTTGTAACTTTTGGCTATATATCATTCCTCCTCTGCTCAAAAAACAAACCCCAAAATCCATACATTTCTGTTGTACTGCCAAAAGCTGGCTTCTATTACTTGCAAATTAGCAGGGGAAAATCTGGTTGGACCAGCAACACTGTTCATTACTGTACTGAGCCTGTTGCAGGCACAAGAGCCCCTCTTAAGGTCAGCTCTATAAACAGAACTGCAGATCTCACCTCAAGGATGGACCTTTTGCAGAAGAAGAAAGGGGGTCCCTGTGGAGGATATGATATAGTACATGGCCACATCTGGAATATTGTACTCAGTTTGGTCGTTGAACTGTAGCCTTTTGGAGGAGAGGGAATGGAGGCAATTCCCAGGAGTCAGATGGTTGGAGGAATTTAAACATTGATAGAGAATTGGAAGTGATCAGATTGTTACTTCTGAATCAGGGCAGGAAAACTAATTGATTGATATATTTCAAAAGTTTTGTTTTTACTTTATAGGCTTTCTGTATTCATTGGGCATTTGACTTTAATCGACAATCCCAATGTGAGGAAAAACACAGACAGGTATTATGTAGATGCACAGAGAAGAAAGTGGAACAGCCATCAAACAACATCCTATCCATGGGCCTCTTGAAGTTTGAAATAGGGCTGTCATATGTAGAATGCAAAACTCTGGGGAACTATGAGATAGCAGTAAAGGAAGAGATTGTCCTTCCTCTGAGCTGCCATGAAGTGGTTATCCAGATTTTTGCATACTGGTCTGGTTGTTCTTGTCTCAGAGTTTCAACTGCACCTCAGAAAGATATTGTGGAACAGGAGAAAATATGGAATAAATCAACTAATAAGTTCAGGAAGCAAGAAAAATTATATGGTTTGAAATTAAAATTTAAGGGCAAAAAGGAAATACAAGTATATTTGCTAAAATATATACATACTGTGAAGAAAGTAGTAGAAAAAGACGTTAAAACAGAATGACTGCTAAAAGTGAAAGGCAAATACTCTATCGGGTAAGATACAGTATAAGTAGTCATAAGTTACCTATAGTGGAACATGATGCTGGAGGAAAAAGCTGAAACCAATTGATTTAAAGAGAGATAGAAGAAAGATACCAAGAGAGAAGTCATAAAAAGGAAGGAGGTAGCAAGACTTCTTTGTTAAAAAAATAAACAGAAAGAGGATGAAGCAGCAATATATAGGTCCACTGTTTATTAATTTATAAATTATATTTCTAAGGGTACCTGACTACAGAATATTCTGGGGGCCAAATAACAGTTAAAACAGAATAGGAAAAACAAGTCAAAGGAAGAACAAGAGATTCACCTGGAGAGGACAGCCTTCAACCAGATCCAGTTTGGCCTAGTGGTTAAAGCACCAGGCTAGAAACCAGGAATGTTTTCATAGATACTGTAAATAGGTTCTGCTTCTTCTTTGTTTTCCCTCTGGAAAATGTGGACCTCTCCTAATTAAAAGGGTAGGTGTCAAATTACAAGATGCTGAGTGTCAGCAACTGATCTTTAGCCTTTGGTAGATCACAGGGAATTAAACAGAAAAAATGTGTTCTTGCATGTACTGTTCTGTGAAAAAGTATTTCCTCTTGCTAGGATTTTCTGAATTTTTTTGTGTCTTTGTCTCCAAATGCTGTCACAGCTTCATGTGGGTCCTACTAATATATAATGAGAGTGTGAGTGCAAAAACAGCACCAAAATGTGATGCTTATTTCATTTAGTCATTTGTTCATTCCATAAACAAAATCAGCGCATGATGTGCCAGAATGAAAAACCAATGGGCTTCCCAGTTCAATTAATTCAATTAAAGAGATAACTATAACCAGTTGTATGAATGTTTCATTAAACAATTGGGGCTGATTTGAGCCAATCCTGCCCCATACCTCACAGACTTTAACTTCCCTCATCACAATGTTCTCATTACATAGAACATTTCTGAACTTCTTTTCTAAAGATCTGGAGTTCCACCTATCCGCAATAGATGGATCATACTCATCTCTTGAAATGCAAAAGATTTGAAACAATCATAAATCTTTCCAATTGTTTCAAAAATCACTCCTAAATGCTCAGAATAATATCATTTAAAAAGTACAAAGGTTCCATTAACAACTGCCAAGGATCTTCAGGCCTCTCTCATTGTGGCTAGTATTCATGAGCCCACCATCAAACAGCATTTTATAAAATGTGGATTCTTGGCAGACTAGCAAGGCGCTCACCAAGAACACCATTGATACTTGTGTCAGGTTATGCGTGCATGGTATTGCAGTGGTTAGAATGCAATATTGCAGGCTAACTATACCCACAGCCAAGAGTTTGATCCTGACCGACTCAAGATTGACTCAGCCTTGCATCCTTCCGAAGTTGGTAAAATGAGGACCCAGATTGTTGGGGGCAACATGCTGACTCTGTAAACTGCTTAGAGAGGGATGTAAAGCAGTATGAAGCAGTATATACTGTAAGTAAGTGCTATTGCTATTATTATTGCTAAGTTTGGTAGAAATACTTGGATGACATTCTTTACTTTCAGGATGCAGAATGATTCAAACAGCTGACTTTTGAATAGAAGTGCAGTGTCTTCTGAGTATGCATAGCATAATTTATTTACTACATTCAAATGAAGATGTGCTGAATTGTAACAGGTTTACAGTCCTTCCCAGGAACCATGAGAGTTATTAAATTGAGATTGGCTACTCAGACTATACATGGAAATGTTTTTCATAATAAATTGAATAGCCCATCTAATTGCATAGGGACTTCAGTGGTATTTGGAGAGATATTTTCTATTTTTGATATCTAAAACGTTTTACTTTCTGGTTTCAAATTGAACCTGAAATATTCAAGGAGATTTGGCCTAAATTGGCATCCCTTTTGAGCTTGGGTTTTTCTCCTTTTTAGACAGCGAGTTGTCTGGCTCAGTGTCTAATAAAAAGTATAAATACTTTTCTTCAATCTAACCCTCCCTAGTTGTGTTGGAATTGCATTTTCCAAAATGTGAAGATTATAGAGAAATCTGGTACAAAGGAATAGATTCTAAAGTTTTTTTTTAATGGAAAGCATTCTGTTATTTAAGAGCTGGTAGACATGTAGATTCTGATTAACGTCAGAATCTTAAGATGAATGGCACATGAACTTAGAGTAGCAGTCTGAGGCATTCCTTTCTAAGTGCCTGGTATTGTTGTGATTCAGGGTCAGCCTGTGGGTTCAGCAGTTGGGTCAGACGATTCAGAGGAGGAGGAGGGGGGTGTTGGAGAGCTTGCTGAGGATAGCCTTGAGGCTCCGCAGAGCCCTCAGCCAGGCCCCTCCCATCTGGTTACGACGTGGACCCAGCTGTGTGAGCCTGACAGCGTGGATGAAGATGACCCACAGCTGGCCCTGTTCAAGGACGCCCGACGCAGGAGGCAGTCAAGCAGGAGTAAACAGAGGAAGGCAATGGGGCACCTCGGAAGGAGGCAGAGAGAAGCCATGCCTTGAACTGTTTAAAAGGGGAATGTGTGGGAGGGCTGGTTTGCTGAAGGCAACCGTTTGAATAGCTCCTGTTTCATGGTTCGTGTTTTGTTTTGCTCTGTTTGCTTTTGTGTCCATAAGTTTGGCAGGCTTAGTTTCAGCCTCTTGCCTTCTTGTAAAGGGGTTGTCCCTGCCTTTTCTGCAGGGCCGGTAGTAGGCTGGTACAGAACAGGTATTAGGTAATGGGGAAGACCTATTGAGACCCCGTAGAGCTCCTCCTTTACAGAAGTAATGGTACTCCTGATCTGATCACGTGCATTGAAGGTTCTTACATTCTAGCAAAAGGCGATCATGCCAATACAATACCTTATTCATATGGGCTGCTATTTACGGTCATAATATATCTTTTGATATAAAAATGAGTGCTCTCAAATGGGATCACAGTTAGAATCTCCAGATGGTGAGCGTCAATCTGAAATGCCTAAACTATGTCAACTTGTTCTATTATGTTCCATATAAGTACCTGGGCATCATTTTGAAATCAAAGGAAAAAAGGTACTTTGGGTGGTGGTGGTGATGTTTATATAGCATTATCTGATGTTTATCTATGTGATGTTTATCTGGCATTCAAATGCAGATACTTAAAGCAACCATATTTTTCCCCCAGGGTTGTATGTCAGCCTTCCTTAGCTTAGCTTCAGCCTGGGAAAAGGTGTGTGAGAATTAAAGAGTTATTGACAGTTATTGTATGTTGACTCCAGTTCTAAAGCACCTTTTATCTTCACATTCAGTATGTTTGCTATAAGAGCTAAGATTGTAGCTCTGAGTTTAATTGTAGTGAAGTAAATCCATTCTATTTTATCAACCCGGTACCTGAATAAATAAGATTGTGATGCTATTCTGGGTTTAGTTACTGCTTTGGCTGTGACTTAATTAGGTTGACTCTGGCAATTGTTCTTTCTCAGCTTCATTCCCTCCCCCAGCATAGAATTAAAACTGGATCTATACATGATACTTAATATAAGTTGCTAAATCATGTCTATTGCATAAGCTGTACTTATCTGTGTTCACACAGCATGCTAAACCATGAACAAAGTCCAGCAGAGTGTATGGACCAGACCAATTTACAGACTTGTAAGATTACTGAGATGTTGTATGTAAAACACTTTGAATAACCCAAATATTGCATGTACACTAAGTGTTACGTAATGATACTGTTCCCCTTGCTCAACCATTAATCTACATTTTGTGTTTTTGACAATAGTAATTTGTTTGACAATGTCTTCATCTAAGGTTTTTTTAAAATCTTCATAGACCAGTGATCTCCCATCCAATTATTATTCCAGTTTAGTTTTTTGGAGGTCAGCCCGGATGAAAAAATGCTGAGGATTATATGCGGTTGTTTTATTATTTTAAAAATGGAATTGGGGTGGTGGTGGAAACTTGATCCATAGCACTCTGCCAGATCTGCCAGTCCTGCAACTTTAACAGCAGCTTCATTTGCTGAGAATCAGTGCTTTAGTTGCACTTGGCATCTGCCAACATCACCTGTTAGAGACAGAGTTTGTGTTGCATTTAGTGAGTTGAACAGCTGTCTTGTCAGGCAGCTGGAGCTAAATTAGCAGCATGACCAAATAGTTAATCTCTGAAGCTTCCAAGATGTGGCCTTAGGTCACCTCTTGATTTAACAAGTATGCCCCACACTTTTCCTTAGTAGTGGCCACCCAACTTACTTTATGCTCAGAGATTTTGGAATGCCAAGTGCATTTGCTTGTCATAAAATCACACACAAGTTAATACTATGCTCCAAATAATACTGTTGTAACAGAATGAGTGAAAGGAAAAAGACTCTAATGTGTGTGTATATATATATCATTTTCCCATTTAAAAATATTTAAGAGGCTAACAAACAATAGTAAAGTAGCATTTTAATCCCTTAAAATAGTCCTTCCCAAACAGGTGTTCTCCAAATATTTGGAGGTGTTTGTGTCCAAATTTCTAGGTAGGTCACACAAATCACATTATCGGTTAGTACAGTGTGTGCACTTTGCAACTGTAATGTACTTCTTTGTAAACATGCGTTGAATTGTTTTGGGGAGAACAATGGATGCTCTTTCTATCTATATGTCTTTCACTCACTCTAAAACATTTCTCAACTTTGGCACCTTGGAAAATAGAATTCTCCAGCCAGCCATGGCTGGCTAGGAAATTCTAGGAGTTGAAGTCCATGCATCTTCAAACTGCCAAGGTTAAGAAACACTGCTCTAAAAAGATGGTCAGAAATCCCTCTCAGTGGATTGCAAGTCACCCAGAGATCTGATTTCACCATTGCTAGAGATGGCAATGGGGTCATTTCCTTTTAGAAGCCTTTTGCTTCACATGTTTCTGTGTTTATTCCTAACTTCAGTACAGAAAGTTCTGCCACTTTTTTTTGAAGGAAGAACAAGGGTAACTGTAACCTCATTAAAATCTATTTGTTTTTCTCTACAAATGCATATTCCACAATGCTTTTCATAGCATTTGTCCTTTATCAGCACTCAAACCTCCCCCCCCCAACCTTTTTAGAAATAATTTGTGGGATGTGAGATTTGTCCATAAATGAAGTTTGCAACGGGCAGCTGACTGGCTCTAGTTAAGTCCTTTCTTAGGTTTACAACAAAAATGTAATAGGTTTAGCTCATTAGTCATGGGCAAATTCTGGATTGGCTATGCACTGATATTTCTATACCTTTTCCCTTGCCATTGCATCTCAAAGTGGGTTAGGGTAAAATAAAAGTAACACAATACACTCAATTAAGTGAAATAAAAAACAAACATATTAGAAGGTGGGTTGAAAGGGGTTATGAATAATCCATAATATAGGAAAGGACTAAATATAAAAATAAATTAATGGATAGTTAAAAGACGTAATAGTACACTGCTTCATGCAGATATAGTGGCTATCTGAACAAATTCTACAATAATCTGGCTGTTGCATTTTGATCTAGTTGCAGTTTTTGGCTCAGGTGCAAGAGTAACTCTATATGTGGACTGCAAGTGATGTCACTTGTGTCATACCAAGTGCCTTTTGCTCTACATAGGGCAGGGGTGTCAAACTGCTGGCTGGTGGGCCAGTTGCATCATATGGAGGTTGCGCCCACCCCAGCTCCAGCAATGCAAAAAAAGTTGTGATATGTCACGACACATCACGTGACATGGCGAGTTTGACACCCGTGACATAGGGTGTATTAGAGTGATCTAAACATGAGCTTTCCAAGCTATGAGAAGACTTATCCCTGTCTGGTTTAGGGTATAGCTGTAGTACCAACCAAAGTTGGCAATGATATTTGGCTGTAAATATTACCTGCACCTCTAGTGACTGTGATGTCTAGGGATATCCCAACTTGCTGTTTTGAGTAAGGACAATCCGTTTAGAATAAAAGAGCATCAGTTTGGTCTGATGATTTAGGCACCAGGCTAGAAACCAGAAGATTGTGAGTTCTAGTCTTGCTGGAGAAGACTCCTGCAAGTCCCTTGGACTGCAAGGTGATCAAACCGGTCAGTCCTAGAGGAGATCAACCCTGACTGCTCTTTAGAAGGCCAGATCCTGAAGCTAAAACTCAAATACTTTGGCCACCTAATGAGAAGGAAGGACTCACTGGAGAAGAGCCTAATGCTGGGAAAGATTGAGGGCAAGAGAAGAAGGGGACGACAGAGAACGAGGTGGCTGAATGGAGTCACTGAAGCAGTAGGCGTGAGCCTAAATGGACTCCAAAAGATGGTAGAGGACAGGAAGGCCTGGAGGAACGTTGTCCATGGGGTCACGATGAGTCGGACATGACTTCACAACTAACAACAACAACAGCAAATGCTTCATTTACAGAATACAGACTATCAGAGCTGGAAGGGACCTGTCCATGGGGTCGCGATGGGTCAGACATGACTTTGCAACAACAACAACAAGTCTTATCTTGGATATCAAAGCTGACTGGGTGATTTTGGGTAGTTTCTCTCAGTTCATGATGTCAGGGTCAGGTGAAGGGTCAGTCAGTCAATTCCTGTCACAACCAATGGATCAACTCTGGGTTAAAGCAAAAAAAAATATGGACCCTACACTCACAGGAAAAACTCTAGGAAGAAAAAAATATTTTTTAGACCCATGCCTACCTGGGAAAAACCACTCACAAGACCTTTATCAGTTCTCCCTATTATGCATTCTCATAGTTCAGTACATGTGTAATCTGTCTTGATTCTGAAGTCATAGATAGATAAACTGTTTTCAGCATATTGTCTGATGATCTTCCCTGGCAGCTTTGTTGACAAAGCCATGAAGGACAAATAGTGTTTTGTGGCACCTCATGGCATGCTTGCCAGGGTGCAGAGACACAAATATACTGTATGAGTCCCCAGTTGCATTCATATAGAATACTTAATGAGATTGGTGAATTAACTTATTTTCTGGATTGCACAATATATTCTACCTTGAATTAAATGAACAGTCTGAATTCATGCAATTCATTAAATCAGAATAAAAAAATGTAACCCAAATTAATATTAACCTAGGTAGCATGTTGTAATAAAGAATTTACTAAATATTTGCTTGTCATGATTAAACTTGTTGTCTGAATATTGCTATTGAGACTATCCTATCCTAAGAGCAGTATCATCAGTAAAAGCGATCATTAGCATCAATCAAGATAACACTTCCTGTATTTTGTTCTGCAGGAGATTATCTGTCAGACCAACTACTGGTAAATAGGATTTTGTTCCAAAACCGGACTTTAACGCAGACTTAAAAGAGTGAGATAACTCTTGCTTTTGTGATAATGACTCTTTTCTATCACAAATGGTGATATCCAAATTAAGTATACTATAGATTTATTTATTTATTTATTTATTTTATTATATTTGTATACCGCCCTTCTCCCGAAGGACTCAGGGCGGTGAACAGGGCACATATAAAAATACAGAGTACAAAAATTAAAAAGAATTAAATAAGAGCCCGAGCTAAAACAATAGATAGTAATATAAAAATCCACAATAAAAACCCCAACACATCCCCCATCAGGCCAGGCCGGCTTGTTCAAATAGATAGGTCTTCAGACCGCGTCGGAAGGAGCAAAGGTCAGGTGCCATCCGGAGCTCAACCGGCAGCTGATTCCATAAAGCCGGGGCGCCCACAGAGAAGGCCCTCCCCCTGGGGGCCACCAGCCGACATTCTCTGACCGGTGGCACCCTGAGGAGGCCCCCTCTGTGGGAACGCACAGGGCGGAGGGAAGTTGACGCCGGCAGCAGGTGATACTGCATTGTTTACTTTCCAGGCTAAATTATAAATGCAATTTAAATGCAGTTTCTAGTTTTTATCTGTAAACAAACAGTGGTGGTAATTTAGCAAATACATGGATATTTTGTTTAAGGAATACAATTTTCCCCCCTCATCTATTTTCTTAAAATGTCTTGATTGGGCTAGGAGCCAGAACTGTCATTTGATTGGCAGCTCTGGTTAAAAAGCCAGTTAGTGTGCTCTTTCTTTTTGACTTATTAAAGATTCTTGTCATACAAGACTGCAATCTCAGATTTTCTGAAATATGACATCCATGGTGTTAAATGGTAGTTTGGAACAACTTTCCTCAATCTAATACCATCCCAGATGTGTTGGGGTTGGCTAAGGATTCTGAGAATTGCAGTTATGCTATAGCTAGATAACACGAGAATGATGGAGTCCTGATCTCAAAGATCTAAGACACGGGTGTCACGTGATGTGTTGCGATGTAGCACAACTCTTTTTGCATTGCTGGAGCTGGGGTGGGCGCGGCCCTTGTTAAGATAAATGCTTATAGTAACCCATCTACCTGTACATTCCAGATGCATTGTGCTTGATGTAGTTTTAATGTTGCATATTAGCCTAATGTATGAAGTTAGCCACTGGGGCTTATTAAATAAACTATAAATAAAACAGTCTACATTTTGGTTATAAATATGTATCTCTATTTGCATACTTGATTGGTTAATAGCTAAATATGGCATTAAAATATTTAGAAACTTATTAAATGTGTAATAGTGATGCTCAGTATTATCTGTAGTTTATGAAGTATGCATAAACCAACAAATACCTATTTGATGTATGGTTAATTTAACCTATGTTCTTGGTCATATCTCTGATAGGCAAACTAAAAATACGTTATGTAGGGTTGTATACAAGTAGCAGTTTCAGTCTTAACCACAACCCATTTGCAGGTAGAAATTTGACAGATGAACTTTATAGCTAAGAAAATTAGACAGAAGAGAACCTACCACTGGTGGTTAATTCCTGCATAGTTTACAGAGGCAACCTAAGAGTTGAATGTTATATTTGGGACATTTGCAGAAATGTATAGGTTTAGCACTGTATGTTCAGGATATGGCAAACTTGGTACAGGGTTTTTTCCTGTAGTGATGAACCAGGTTTTGCTATCATGTCAGAACTAACTCATATGGTAGTCTATTAGAAAGTATTTATCATCTAACTCCATCAAAATTAGTTTAAAACCTAAAAATATATGCAGTCTTTTGATATCAGTTACCATGTTTACAAAACATGAAAGGTTATTGCCAGGCAACCTTGCCCTTTTGATTCTTTTAAAAAAGACATTTACAGGCAATGAAAGAGTTTTCATGGACAGAAAAGTGGATTGTGGGGTATACATTTATCTGTTTCTGTGCCAACTACTGCAATTAGCCTAAAAAGGGCTCTGTGATTATGTTAATTGTTTTTATATTACTCATAACTGATCAGCAGAGATTATTGGGAGTGGGGTATATTTCTAAGGATGCAATACATCTTTTGCTTGCTGTAAACCATAAATTCATCACTAGAGTTTTGAAATGAAAGAAATTCAAAAAGCACTTACTAGGCAGTAAGTGTAACATGTAGTTTGACCACCAATTACAAAAGAAATCTGATTATCATAGCAGATTCATTTCTCCTTTTCTTCTTTTATTTGTAAGACTGCAGAAATGTTTGAATTGATTTCCTGATGCTGTAGATTTTTCCTCCTACAAGAAACAACCAGTACAACAAAACAAAGCACATGAAGGGAATTTGAGCACTCTTACTATAACATATCATAAATTTTGGGCTAGTTTTCTATGGGGGAGACAAGTAGCATTACTTGAATTGTTACATGAGCACTATATTTGCATGAAATACTATTGTGGTTTAGGATTAACAGTGGATAAGATACTTTTTAAAGAAGGTCGGCAGTTTGGCGGGTCGAATCCCGAGTGCCGCGTAACAGAGTGAGCGCCTGTTACTCGTCCCAGCTTCTGCCAACCTAGCAGTTCGAAAGCACATAAAAATGCAAGTAGAAAAATAGGGACCACTACGGTGGGAAGGTAACAGCATTCCGTGCGCCTTTGGCGTCTAGTCATGCCGGCCACATGACCACGGAGATGTCCACGGACAAGCGCTGGCTCTTCGGCTTTGAAACGGAGATGAGCACCGGCCCCTAGAGTCGGAAACGACTAGCACGCATGTGCGGGGGAACCTTTACCTTTACCTAAGATACTTTTTTAGCAAACAAACAAGCCGTCCCATTTTATTTATTTATTTATTATTTATTTATTTTATTTATTTTATTTGTATACCGCCCTTCTCCCAAAGGACTCAGGGCGGTGAACAGGGCAAACATATAAAAGTACAAAAATTTTCTCAGTCACCCCATTCATTTGGTACCTGATCATCTCCCTTTCCAGTGGATGGCTTGCACTTTCTTTTTAAGCACAAAAAGTGAGAAAAGCTATGGTGTTCAGTGTAGGAGGGGGTGGGGAAAGGCTGGATTTTGGTCTGTCCGGTGTCAGCAAAGATGCAGTTTTTAATTTTGGGGCTCTCTGGAGCCCCTATCATTTCCGTAAAGGAATAACGAATGCTTAAAAATATAAAATAATAAATTGTTTTGAATCAGATGATACATTCTACTAGGGTTCAGATAATAAACATAAGCTCAGTTCTGATTGTAGGTTTTGTTTGCATTATATAATTTACCCTTGGCTTCCTAAATTTATTCTTGTGTGGTTGACATGAGCTAATTCCATAAGCTAACACATCAGACTAAAATATGGTGGGCATAATTTATTTAACGGGACCATTTCTAGGTCCAAAAACTAAAATGCAAACTAGAATCCTAGGTTGTTTAGGACATAAAAAGCATTCTAATCCCATAATACCTTCCCAGTCAAAAGTCTAAGTACCCTCTTGTCAGTCTTCCAAGAAATGAGAATGCAAGGTGCTCCATTATAAAGCTTGTTGACCCAGCTTGACAGTGACAGAACATGCGTCTCAGTGATCTGCTGTATTGCTCAAGCTATTGCCACTCACTTTTGTCTGGTCAGTGGGGAAGAGGCCCATAATGCAATGAAGAGCTTACAGAGATAACTGGCAAAACATGAGGAAGTAGGTAGGACTTTGCATTCTCAAAACAGAGAAATCCATTGTCACAATTGCTGGATTGCCAGATCCTGTAAGAAGTTGCTAAGATTGGGTAAAAGGTTCACTAGGTTAAGTAAATTGCTCAAAAACACCCAGTTTAATTGCCTTTCATTTTGGTACTCAGTGATTTGCACTTTCCTCAGTTAACTCAGTGACACAGATTTATGCAACATTTTGAGCCATAAACTAAATGTATTGGCTGAGTCTGTAGTGAGCCACAAACAACAGTAAACCAACAACATTTTATGTAGCTGTCCTAAGAGCAGGGCTTTTTTTCTCATAGAACGCTCAGAACGGAGTTCCGGCACCTTTTTTGGATGGAACCTTGTAGGATAGGCAAGGCGGGTTGTATGACATGTGTGAGTTCCGGCACCTTTTTCTTATACAAAAAAAGCACTGCCTAAGAGCATTATTGAATAGCAGATTAGAAATGTGTAGTTGCTATCATTATGCATTATTTAAATCATCTTTTTAGTAAATGTTGTAGGAATCACGAATCATAGGTAAAATCTACCATAAATCACAAGTAAGAGATGGTGACCTTTTCAGTGGAGGGTTATTTGCAAGACTGAACTGAATAAGTCTCTGATCAAGAACGCTCTTTACAGATGCTTGTTATACCAGCAGACTTTCGTTGTGTATGTTTGGATTTTCCCATTTTCTCCTTGCAACATCTTGGTGCCTGAAATAATTATGGAGATACAACAGATTTGGTACTCCTACGTTGCTTCTGAAATTTCTACTCTTTCAGTAATAATATTGCAAGTAAGGCTGCAATTTCTTTCATTCAGATGCCCTGTAGAAGAACTAATAACAAGCATATCATTTCTCCATCTCTGTCCTGTCTTTCTTTAATAGAACTGTGCAGCTTTGCATCCTCTAGAAAGTTACCTTTGCTTCATGAAATTAGCAAGAGTAGATTAGATTTCCAGGCATCAAACTATGAGTGATGCTATAAGGAGGACCCCTTTGTTAGCAGCCCATAGAAGTTTGGTCTTAGCATATAGAATAAACTTGGCTATTGTAGTTTTCAACATGTGGCTTAGAGTTTAGCCTGTTAAATGAAACGAAGCCCATTGTGGTTTATTTGATCAATAATATATCACCATAATGTTATAACGCAGGGGTCCCCAACCCCCGGTCTGTGGACCAGCACCTGGCTGCTGCATGTCAGAAACCACTCCATGCAAACAAGCAAAGCCCCATCCACAGGATGCAGGCAGTACATGAAACCACGCCCCCTCCGGTCCACAGAAAAGCCTCTTTCCATGGAACTGGTCCCTGGTGGTCAAAAGGTTGGGGATTTCTGTTATATGTTTTTCCAAATGTAAAGATCAGCTATATAGGAAAATATGATCAGGATTTGGACTTTTAATGTGAAGAATTCATGGGACAAATTTTAACTTGATTTTCTTAGTTGCACTTTGTGAAAATGATTATATTCGATCTCACCTAAGTGACTCTAGAATTTAGATGCAAATTGTTCCCTCTAAAACTGTGCTTACGCTGGAATAAAAATCCAGTTGGCATTTCTTTCAGTATGTGAATGAGAAGGAGGTTTTTGCTAGCCATGATAGAAAAGGAAGGGTTAAACTTTACTCATTGGTTCTAATCATGCTCAGTTACTCTTTCCACTTCTTTGCTGATGTAAAAACACTAATAGAATTTAAAGTAACACTTTTAGTGTCACGTACATAGTTTGGTCAGACAGTATCAAGAGCAATAAAACAACAGAGAAAGCAATAGCATGCCACATGGATGAGTGCTGTGATTGAATGCATTGTGTATTGATCTGTGGACTAAATAACACATTCTAGCATGTAGGGATGTCCAATCAGATAGAGGAGACAGGCAGATTCTTGGGCACTAAAAGAAATTAGTAATGTCTTGCCAAAGATAAGCTACTTCTTGGGTGGCTGTTTTTATACTGACTTCTAGATTGCTCCTCAAAATAATTCCAGAATGACTCATGACAATAGAAGTAAAATTTAAGAATAAATAACACAAAAATAAAAAAGCAATAAAAATTAAGAACAAATATTCAAGATTGGATAAAACTGCCTTCAGTTAAAATATTGTGATCCCAGATTACGAAGGAAATGATAAAGGCAGTTAAAGAGTGATAGTTTGATTTCACAGTTGCTTTTTGCTCAAGAAGACATTCATCCTTTATCTGAAAGCGTTTCAAGGACCTTCATTTATTCAGAGGAGTAGTGTGTTGGGGTTGAGTGAGGAATTTGGAGACAGATTTGTTTTCAACTCTCCTGGTTTTTGTTTGGAATTATTTGTCATATGTTTATTACTTCAGGACTACAGCACTACCCTGTTGCTTTGCATGTGTGAATGAGCCATGAAGATAAATTACTTGGATAAGGTATCTCTTCAGTCACAATGCATGGTAACTACAAACCACTCAGTTGTAATATACAGTTATGGTTGGATTATCATTGCTTACCTTAACAGTGAATGCTGTAGATATAATTTACTTGGACTTCAGTAAGGCATTTGATAAAGTAGATCACAACGTACTACTTGATAAGATAGAAAAATGTGGGTTAGATAGCATTACCACCAGATGGATTCGTAGCTGGCTGACAGGCCGTACTCAGTGTGTGGTCCTCAATGGAACCGCATCTAGATGGAAGGAAGTGTGTAGTGGGGTGCCCCAGGGCTCTGTTCTGGGCCCAGTGCTCTTCAATATCTTCATTAATGATTTGGATGAGGGGATAGATGGGGAACTCATCAAATTTGCAGACGACACCAAGCTGGCAGGAATAGCCAATACTCCAGAAGATAGGCTTAAGATACAGAAGGATCTGGACAGACTCGAACACTGGGCACTATCTAACAAAATGAAATTCAATGGTGAAAAAAGTAAGGTTCTACATTTAGGCAGGAAAAATCAAATGCAGAGGTATAGTATAAGTGGTACCTTGCTCAATAGTAGTAACTGTGAGAGGAATCTCGGAGTCTTAGTAGACAATCACTTCAATATGAGCCAGCAGTGTGCTGCAGCTGCCAAAAAAGCCAACACAGTGCTAGGCTGCATTAACAGAGGGATAGAATCAAGATCAAGCGAAGTACTAATACCACTTTACAATGCTTTGGTAAGGCCACACCTGGAATACTGCATCCAGTTTTGGTCACCACTATGTAAAAAAGATGTTGAGACTCTAGAAAGGGTACAGAGAAGAGCAACAAAGATGATTAGGGGGCTGGAGGCTAAAACATATAGGGAACGGTTGCTGGAATTGGGTATGTGTAGTTTAATGAAGAGAAGGGTGAGGGGTGACATGATAGCAGTGTTCCAATATCTCAGGGGCTACCACAAAGAAGAGGGAGTCAAGCTATTCTCCAAAGCTCCTGAAAGCAGGACAAGAAGCAACGGATGGAAACTAGTCAAGGAGAGAAGCAACCTAGAACTAAGGAGAAACTTCCTGACAGAACAATTAACCAGTGGAACAACCTGCCTCCAGAGGTGGTGAATGCTCCAACACTGGAGGTTTTTAAGAAGAGACTGGACAGCCATTTGCCTGAAATGGTATAAGGTTTCCTGCCTGAACAGGGGGTTGGACTAGATGACCTCCAAGGTCCCTTCCAACTTTATTATTATTATTATTATTATTATTATTATTATTATTATTATTATTATTATTATTATTATTATTATCATTATTATTATTATTATTATTATTATTATTATTATTATTATCAAATAATTTGTAATTTGCGTTCACATTGTGTTACACAATAAACATAGTTCACAAACCATAGTGACTGGTTTATTGTACATAGCACACTAAGCCAAAATCAAACAAAGCTATCACTTAATGTTGGAGTGGGCAACTTAATATTTTGGGGTCAGTTCAAAATTGGTGGGACCATAAGTGCTGTTTGGGAGTCCATTATTTTTTTATTATCATACGCCTTTATTACAGGTATCACCTCAAAACCTGCATATATGTGACCATATTCCTCACTCAATTACTCTATATAGGTGGAGCTAAACAAACTACATTATGGCTTACTACAGTGCATGAATCAGGCAACTGTAGCTGACTGAGCAAATCATATCAAATCATACTATAGTACAAGGTGTGAACCCCTGCTATCAACCTCTCCACTTTATTTACAGTCAACTTAGTAAAGCCCCTGGAGTCTCTCAATGGAATTTAGGATAGTTTACAGAGCTACATAAATATTTCTCCTTATCATTTATTTATTTATTTCAATTTATTAACCACATAATTTAATATCTCCTTTCTTCTGCAAATAGATGGGTGCACCATCTAGCTTGATTTGGAAAAGTATTTTCTCAACATTGTGGCAGAATTCATCTGTGCGTTAATCCCATAGAACCATTCTCCTCCTCCTCATATAAATATGACGACTGACTGACTGAATAAATAAATATTGTTTCTCCCCCCCACCACCAATGGTGGAGATAGAACCGTACCCTTTCCTTATAAGTTATGAGTTTGAAGTATAAAAGTGCACAAAATTGTAATATTTGTAAGATGCAATTATATCTTCCTGGATATATATAACATACTGAGACAAAGCAAAGTTAATTATGGTTTGAAAGGATCACCTTGAAAGGATCATTAGGACATAACGGCCATGTTCATATAGTACAACTACTGGGCTGTGAAGGCTTGGTTAGTATGAATGAACTAAAAAACTGTGGGTTAGGGGACCCAACCATTTAATCCAAAAGAAGTTGAACTAATTCTGCTGGCTAGCCATGTCAGTTGAGGATGAATCTCATGACTACTTTTGTAATGCAATAATCCTGTTTGCACCACCACAGACAACCCTTCCGACAGGGGAAAAAAGAAATGAAGTAAATGGGAAGTGGGGAAAGGAATTGAAAGTCTGGCCCGGAGGAGGAAGAATATACAACCTAAGAGTGGGAGTGTTGTATGTGGCTGCAAAAATCTGGACAAGAACTAGATAGCAACTAAGGATAGAGTTAGAATTTCTTTGCCACCATGTAGTGGGTGGTCTGTATTTTGTAGCCTAATTTGATAGCTGTAGCCAAGGGTTGGGCCCTGCAGCTCTGGGCACATACAGAGATGAGTGACTTGGCCTCAACATGGCATTGCTAAGTTAGTATTGCTACCAGACATAGAGAATGGCTCAGTTCACAAGACACAAATAATTGAGTTGGGAAGTGGGGCCTAGCATGTTGTGTGAACACCCAAACCACTTTGTGCCATAGCTGGAAAGGATTAATTTTAGCTCCAAAGAGCTTACTTGTTTGGCAGTAAACTGATGCCCTGGATCAACTATAGTCTATGAACCTCCCTGTTGCTGAAATAAAGAGAAAAATAAAGATCACTTCATAAGAACCATGAAGGGTTTTGAGGGATAGAAGCAGGTGAATAGCAGATCCTGGATTGTATTTTTGTTTTGATCAAGGCATGGTGGAATTTTAAGAGCTGATCATGTTTTTAGCTAACAACTTTATTACATTTTTATCTTTTTCATTACTTCTAAATATAGAAAAAGCAAAAGCTGTTTAAGTAAGCTTGTCTTGTGTTCCTGTTCTAAAAGCAGGATTTTGCCCAACACAGAAACTTTGCATCTTTCTCAAACCATTGCAAAACACAGCCAAGAAGTAAGCAAAGTATGAATCAAAGTTTACTGGATGTCATCATCAGAGAGAGGAACTGAAATTTGTGGAAATAAAGTTGCATGTTTTTAACTTTTGAAAATGTAGAATTTACTTATCTTCTAGTTTTAGGTGCAGCTTAGTATGCATTGTGATTCTGGATTAGTATCTGTAAAGAAAGACCACCGTTTAATATCCCCTTGGAAATAAAGTCCTGTAAAATAGTTAATGGCTTTGTTTCTATATTGTAATAAGCTATGGCTAAACATTTATGGAATGAACCACAAGTGGCTAGATTTCGATAATCTGCTAAACCTATAGCAAACAAAAGCTTAATGTAATGTGCAAACCTAGTCAGTGTATATTTTGAAGGGCGTTGTTTGTAAGATAGAGGTTTGATATTTGCTTCTCTACATGGAAAGATTGCTTAGCAAAATAGACTTGGACAGAACTTCTTGCCCATAGCCACTGAATAAAAGTTGGAAGATATGAAAGGATGCATCTAATTTAGTCCTACTCAGAAGCAAGTTGTGTTATTTTCAAGCAAGTGCGAATAGGACTGCAATCTTAATTCACAGTTCCAGCTATTTTCTGAAGAAGAAATTAGTGAGCTGTGTATGTACATAACCATTAACATTAAACAGTAACCTAGGTCTACATTTTAAAATAAATAAATAAATAAATAAATAAATAAATAGCAATAGCATTTAGGCTTATATATCGCCTAAAGTTTACAGCACACTCTGGGCAGTCTACAATGTAAGCATTATTTGCATATTGTCCCCAACAATCTGGGTTCTCATTTTACTGACTTTGGAAGGATGGAAAGCTGAGCCCCTTCAGGATCGAACTCCAGACTGTGTACAGAATTTGCCTGCAATACAGCCCTTAAACTCTATGCCACCAGGACTCCTTAAAATGACTAGAAAAGAGTGAGCAAGTTATTTTTTCAACCAGTGGAATGCTGCTTCTTCAAAGTTGTTAGCTTGACATATGTGCCATTTCTAGATTGGCACAATAAAGAGAAATATAATTCCTGAGAACTAAAAGTTTGTTTTCTTTGATTAAATGAGTATCCAGCTGTACATAGGATATGTGTATACATGCAACTCTCGGTTGTGTTACTTGAGAAGGATACCCTAATTGTTTTATTTATAGGTTACATTATATTTAGTTACTCTATTTTTATCTTATTCTTACTCAGGTGGACAACCTGTGGTCTGTGAGGCTGCTGCTTGAAATAGAGTGAAGAGAGTATCAGAAAGAGAAAAACTATGAGAGAGAAAAAAAGAGACAGTCAGAAAGAGCAAGAGAGAGACAAAAAATTGGGTGTTAAAGCAGGAATATGAGTCCCCTATAGTTTGTTGGTCCTGGACTGGTTGCCTTTGCTTGAGTCCTATGAACTCCCTACATAAACTCCTAGGTGAGTCTAACTACCAGCAGAAAAACTATTGCTCTGAGGTGAGCTTAGTCTAATAGTTCTTGGGCTTTTAAGGAGCTTCTGCTGTGGTCTCCCACTGCATTTCTTGAATTAGCTTAAAGTACTTGTATTCATAGAACATTCTTATCCATAGTTGACTAAGCTAAAGATTTGTCAAGAGTCACGCAGTCAGTCAACATTCTTAATCAGCATGATGTACTAAGCCACAAATAAACACATGAGCAGGGTTTGCTCAATGTAGTGTGCTAGTCTAAAATGTGGTTGGTTGGTTTCCAGTTCAGTGTGTTGGGAGCACCTAGCCAATGAATGAGAAGAGCTAATTCTGACTTAGCAATCTCTTTGGCAGCAGTGTGGATAAATGAACCTTCCATCACTGAGCTTTGTAAGATACTCAAAAATGTGAAGCAATATTTTTCTTCACTTGGACCGTGTCCTTCCTCCAAGGAATCCAGGAGAATTGCAACTGCACAACATAATCTAAAAAGCAGTATATTCATTTTTTTTTCAAACGTTTTCATGCCAGTTTAATCATCTAGCTCTAATCAGTATACAGCAAAACACACAATAATTAAAAAAACCCTCCCAAATATATCAGATAATACTAATAAGAAATTGTTGTTGTTAGCTGCGAAGTCGTGTCTGACCCATCACGACCCCATGGACAACGTTCCTCCAGGCCTTCCTTTTCCTCTACCATCTTCTGGAGTCCATTTAAGCTTATACCTACTGCTTCAGTGACTCCATCCAGCCATCTCATTCTCTGTCGTCCCCTTCTTCTCTTGCCCTCAATCTTTCCCAGCATTAGGCTCTTCTCCAGTGAGTTCTTCCTTCTCATTAGATGGCCAAACTATTTGAGTTTCAACTTCAGGATCTGGCCTTCTAAAGAGCAGTCATGTTGATCTCGTCTAGGACTGACCGGTTTGATCATCTTGCAGTCCAAGGGATTCGCGGGAGTCTTCTCCAGCACCATAGTTCAAAGGCCTCAATTCTTTGGCGCTCGGCCTTTCTTATGGTCCAACTTTCACTGCCATACAGTGCAACTGGGAAAACTATAGCCTTGACTATATGCACTTTTGTTGGCAGGGTGATGTGTCTGCTTTTTAGTGTGCTGTCTAGATTTGCCATTGCTTTACTCCCCAGGAGCGTCTTTTAATTTCTTTGCTACAGTCCCCATTTGCAGTGATCTTGGAGCCCAGGAAAATAAAATCTGTCACTACTGTTATGACTCAGGGCCAGCCGGTGGGTCCGGCAGCCGGTTCAGATGTATCGGATGACTCAGATGAGGGGGAGGAGGAGGGTGTGGAAGACGAACCGGCTGATGATGGCTTGGAGGCTTCGCAGAGCCCTCAGCCGGGGCCCTCTTCTCAGCTGCGTGAGCCCGATAGTGCGGAGGATGATGACCCACAGCTGGTCCTGTTCAAGGACGCCCGACGCAGGAGGCAGTCGAGCAGGAACAAACAAAGAAAGGCTGTGGGACTCCTCGGGAGGAGGCACAGGGAGACCACGCCCTGAACTCTAAATAAAAGGAGTGTTTGGGGAGGGGCTGGTTGCTGAAAGCAACCCTTCCGCTTGAGGATTCAAGTTCCTGTGTTTCTTGTTCTGTTGTTTTGCTTGTGAATTAAACTTGGCAGACGCTTTGCAACCTCAGACGCTCTCCAGTCTCTACTGCTTGAACAGGGGTTTGCCTTATTACAAGGCCGGTAGTTGGCTGGTTCAGAACAACTACCTCCATTTCTTCCCCATCTATTTGCCAGCAATTGAGAGGGCCGGATGCCATGATCTTGGTTTTCTTAACGTTTAGTTTCAACCCAAGTTTTGCACTCTCCTTCTTCACCCGCAACAAGAGGCTCTTTAGTTCTTCTTCACTTTCTGCCATTAGAGTGGTATCATCTGCATATCTTAGGTTGTTGATATTTCTCCCGGCAATCTTAATTCCAACTTTTGATTCATCTAGCCCTGCCTTTCTCATGATGTGCTCTGCATATAAGTTAAATAGGCAGGGCGACAGTATACAGCCTTGCCGGATTCCTTTCCCAATTTTGAACCAATCAGTGGTTCCATGTCCAGTTCTCACTGTTGCTTCTTGACCCGCATATAGGTTTCTCAAGAGACAAATAAGATGGTCTGGTACTCCCATCTCTTTAAGAACTTGCCACAGTTTGTTGTGATCCACACAATCAAATGCTTTAGCATAGTCAATGAAGCAGAAGTAGATGTTTTTCTGGAACTTCCTAGCTTTCTCCATGATCCAGCGTATGTTGGCAATTTGATCTCTAGTTCCTCTGCCTCTTTGAAATCCTGCCTGTACTTCTGATAGTTCTTGATCTACATACTGCTGGAATCTAGCTTGTAGGATTTTAAGCATAACTTTACTAGCAAGTGAAACGAGTGCAATGGTGCAATAGTTTAAACATTCTTTGGCATTGCCTTTCTTTGGAATTGGAATGTAAACTGATCTTTTCCAATCCTGTGGCCACTGTTGAGTTTTCCAAATTTGCTGGCAAATTGAGTGTAGCACTTTTACGGCATCGTCTTTTAAGATTTTGAATATCTCAGCTGGAATACTGTCACCTCCACTAGCTTTGTTGTTGCTCAGTTTTTCTAAGGCCCACTTTACTTCACATTCTAGGATGTCTGGCTCGAAGTCAGTGACCACCTCATCGTGATTATCAGGGACATTAAGCTCATTCTTGTATAGTTCTTCTGTGTAATTTTGCCACCTCTTCTTAATCTCTTCTGCCTCTGTTAGGTCCCTGCCATTTTGGTCCTTTATCATGCCCATTTTTGCATGAAATGTTCCCTTCATCTCTCCAATTTTCTTGAAAAGATCTCTGGTCCTCCCTATTCTATTGTTTTCTTCTATTTCTTTGCACTGTTCATTTAAGAAGGCATTCTTATCTCTTCTAGCTATTCTCTGGAATTCTGCATTCAATTGGGCGTATCTTTCTTTTTCTCCCTTGCCTTTCGCTTCCCTCCTTTCCTCAGCTATTTGCAAAGCTTCCTCAGACAGCCATTTTGCTTTCTTGCATTTCTTTTTCTTTGGGATGGTTTTGGTTGCTACCTCTTGTACAATGTTACGAACCTTTGTCCATAGTTCTTCTGGCACCCTGTCTATCAGATCTAATTCCTTAAATCTATTTGTCACCTCTACTGTATATTCAACAGGGATAGGATTTAATTCATACCTGAGTGGCCTATTGCTTTTTCCTACTTTTTTCAGTTTAAGCCTAAACTTTGCAACAAGAAGCTCATGGTCTGAGCCACAGTCAGCTCCTGGTCTTGTTTTTACTGACTGTATAGAGCTTTTCCATCTTTGGCTGCAGAGCACATAGTCAATCTGATTTCTGTGTTGACCGTCTGGTGATGTCCATGTGTAGAGCCGTCTCTTAGGTTGTTGGAAAAGAGTGTTTGCTAATAAGAAATAGTGTTAACATAACCAACATATTCATATTGTCCTAAGAACTATAGTGCCCTGTAACACCAAAGCATCCAGATTCATCTCAATTCCCATTCTCATCTCAGATCCAAATGTACATTTAAAGAACAGTGTTATTTTTCTTGAATATTGCTACTATCCTATTACAACATGCTCTACAAGGGACTGTATTTCAGGATCAGTCACAAGCTGCATTAGGGTCAGAGTTCAACCTATCTAGTAGAAACATATTATGCCAGTGTGGTAGGCCATATATTGCTTACCAGCAAGCTTTCAAGTGCAGTCTAAAGTGCTGACAGCTAACCTATATTGGATGGTTGGCAAATTATCTGCAGGACCACATTGTCCAAATGTAATTGGCTGAACCACTTCAATGTGTGGGTGAAGGTTCATTCTCCGAGCTTTGTAGGTTGGTTTCTGAAGGTTTACTACCAGGCTAGGTAACATCTTCAGCAGTGTTTAGGGGATGTCTTCTATTTATAACGGCTTTAGGATACTTCAGTGTATCTAGGATAAGTTAGTAGTAGTTTCCCATTTTAGAGAAGTAAAGGCAGCCAAAGTACTATTTTTCAGTGGCAGTGTTAGTCCTTTGGTACAGCGCCCCGTTGGATGATGGGTTGATTGTCTTTCAAATGCAGCTTCCTTCAGGCTCTTTCAAGGACGTTCGAGCCATGATATCATCTTGGTTGGGTATAGGTTAACTTAGTTGAATTTATATTTCATGTTTATTATTGATGTGGGAACTTTTCATCGTGCATTTTATTTTGTGAATCACTATCTTTCAAGATCGCAGTCTACCAATGGGATTAATCTATAAAATATTTGAAGTGACCATATCATTCTTAAGGCTGATGGAAGGGTGTTTCCTAGGAGAGGAGCTCTTGCAGACAGTGCTCACCTGAGTTTCAGCTTAGCATACTTCATGAAGTGTGGAGACCCCACAGGCCTTCCTTGTGTGAGCAGATTTTGTTTGGAGCCTGTGGTCACATAGATAGTTGTTTCCAAGCCATGTAGTACTTTAAAGGTGATCTTTTCAGCTTGTGCCTGGAATAAAACCCATAGTGAAAGCAGGTCCCTCATAGTTGGTATGATAATACTAGCTTGCTTCAGTTAATATGTCACTTGCTGCATTTTGCATTAGTTACAGTGTCCAGTGAGGACACTCCCATAAAGAGGGCATTCCTGTAGTCTGCTTGTGAGGTAACAAGGTTATGAATGACTTTGGCTAGTGTCTTCTGTTTATCTAAAGACATCTGTGGTAGCTGGGTTCCTGTACTACATTAAGTTGTAGTTTTATGATTATGCTACAATGGAAATGTTCAGACATAACCATCTTAAATAATTAAATAATGATTTAAAAGCTAATCTTGAGTTTGTACATATTATGGCAGCCTAGGCAAAATCATATTTGATGCCTCAACCTAATTTATCATGCGGTGCTTTTCTGTAGACAAAACAGGACTAGACTATTAGCCAATATAGATCAGCCATATTGGACCTAATCCTCACTAACAGAGATGAAATGATAGAAGGTGTTGAAGCCACAGGAAACTTGGGGTGGAGTGATCACGTGATATTAGAATTCAACATTATGCAAGCACAAGCAATAGAACACAGTCAAACTCGAGTCTTGGACTTTAAGAGAGCTAATTTCAATAAACTTAGAGAGAGCTTGGGAAAGCATTCTATGGATGAGAATCCTCAAGGGGAAAACAACTCAAGAAGCTTGGGAAATTTTGAAAAGTGAGATTATGAAAGCCCAGTCTAGCACAATACCAACAAAGAAGAAAAATAACAGCTCTCAAAAGAAACCAGCATGGCTGCATAAAGAACTCTGATAAATTGAAAGACAAAAAGGACAAGTATAAAAAGTGAAAAGAGGAGCACATAACTAAGGCAGAATATCAGCAAATAACCCAAGCTTGCAAAGATGAAGTGAGGAAAGCTAAGGCTCAAAATTGAACTAAGGCTTGGGACAAAAGTCAAAAATAACAAAAAAAGCTGTTTTCAACATGTAAAAAACAAGAAAAAAGTTAAGGAAATGATTGGTCCATTAGTGGGAGAAGGTGGCAAGAAGGTGACAAGCAACAGGGAGAAATGAAAACTACTTAACTTGTTTTTTTGCATCTGTCTTTACACAAAGGGATAAAACAGTCCAACCTATCAAAACGTGTATCGTGAAAAACAGATTAGAAACACAAGTTAAGATAGGCAAGAAAATGATAAGTGAGCACCTGTCCACCCTAGATGAGTTCAAATCACCAGGACCAGATGGATTACATCCCAAGGTTCTCAAGGAACTGGCAGATGTGATCTCAGAACCACTGAACTATATCTTTCAAAGATCCTGGAGCACCGGGGAACACCAGAGGCTGGAAAAGAGCTAATGTAGTTCCCATCTTCAAAAAAGGGGGAAAAATGGATCCAGGAAACTACAGACCTAACAGCCTGACCTCAGTACCTGGGAAGATTCTGGAAAAGATAATCAAGCAATGAATCAGCGAACATCTAGAGGCAAACAAAGTCATTACCAAAAGCCAACATGGGTTTATCAAAAACAGATCATGCCAAATAAATCTTATTGCATTCTTTGACCAGGTGACAAAATTAGTGGACCAGAGGAATGCTGTGGATATAATTTACTTGGACTTCAGAAAGTAGACCACAACCTACTACTTGATAAGGTAGAAAAATGTGGTTTAGACAGCATCACCAGTGGGATTTGTAGCTGGCTGACTGGCCCTACTCAGTCCTCAATGGGACTGCATCTACATGGAGGGAAGTGTGTAGCAGGGTGCCCCAGGGCTCTATTCTGGGCCCAGTGCTCTTCAACATCTTCATCAATGAGTTGGACGAGGGGATAAATGGGGAACTCATCAAATTTGCAGATGACACCAAGCTGGCAGTAATAGCCAACACTCCAGAAGATAGGCTTAAGATACAGAAGGATCTTGACAGATTTGAACCTTGGGCGCTATCTAACAAAATGAAATTCAATGGTGAAAAAAGTAAGATTCTACATTTAGGCAAGGAAAACCAAATGCACAACTATAGTATAGGTGGTACCTTGCTCAATAGTAGTAACTGTGAGAGGGATCTTGGAGTCCTAGTTGACAAATACTTAAATATGAGCCAGCAGTATGCTGCAGCTGCCAAAAAAGCCAACACAGTGTTAAGCTGCATTAACAGAGGGATAGAATCAAGATCATGTGAAGTGTTAATACCACTTTACGATGCCTTGGTAAGGCCACACTTGGAATACTGCATCCAGTTTTGGTCTCCACGATGTAAAAAAGATGTCGGGACTCTAGAAAGAGTATAGAGAAGAGCAACAAAGACGATTAGGGAACTGGATACTAAAACATATAAGGAATGGTTGCAGGAATTGGGTATGTGTAGTTTAATGAAGAGAAGGATGAGGGGTGACATAATAGCAGTGTTCCAATATCTCAGGGGTTCCCACAAAGAAGAGGGAATCAAGCTGTTCTCCAAAGCACCTGAAGGCAAGATAAGAATCAACGGATGGAAACTAACCAAAGAAAGAAGCAACCTAGAACTAAGGAGAAATTTCCTGACAGTTAGAACAATTAACCAGTGGAACAACCTGCCTCCAGAAGCTGTGAAGGCTCCAATATTGGAAGTTTTTAAGAAGAGACTGGACAGCCATTTGTCTGAAATGGTTTAGGGTTTTGTGCCTGAGCAGGGGGTTGGACTAGATGACCTCCAAGGTCCCAACTTTATTGTTATTATTGATCATCGCATAGCCAGATGTTCAGACTGGATTTGGCATTTTTATCTACCTATCGAGTCCTTACCAAGGACCTGGGATAGGCAGATGTGGATGTTTGATGGTATTACAGATATCATCGTAGGATGGAAGCAGTTCCTAGTAAGGCCGCCTTTTGCAATTGACTAATGGCCAATTTGTCAATGCCAATGGTGTTCAAGTGGTGCTCCAGTTGTTTTGGGATTGCACCCAAGGCGCTTATTACTATTGGTACTACTCTTGCTTGCCTTTGCCACAGTCTTTCTATTTCTATTTGTAGGTCTTTGTATTTTGTTATCTTCTCCAGTTCTTTCTCATCTATTCTGCTGTCTCCAGGCACTGCCAGGTCCACTATTTAGACTTTTTTGTCTTTCTTATCAACAATTGTTAAGTCCAGGGTGTTATGTTGCAGGTGCTTGTCTGTTTGAATTCTGAAGTTCCAGAGCAGTTTAACTTTATCATTTTCTATGACTTTCTCTATTTTATGATCCCACCAATTCTTGCTTACAGGCAAATGATATTTCTTGCAGATCTTCCAATGCACCATTGTTGCTACTTTGTCATGCACTGTGTGTAGTCAGTCTTTGCATAGGCGGCACTTACTGTCTGTTGCTGTCTTTTCAATTTTGACTTTGTATGCATTTGTCCTTAAGGCTTGGACTTGTACAGCCAGAATTAGTCCCTCGGTCTCTTTCTTCAACTTTCCTGCACTTAGCCATTGCCAGGTCTTGTTATTATCTGCTTTCCCAGCTATTTTTTTTTAATGTACTGGTTATGTAGTGCTTCGCCTTCTCATGCCTCTATTCTGTTCTTTCTTGTAGGCCAGTTTGGTCACTCCAGTAGTCAGTAAGCCTTCCTGATATATTAATTTCAGTGCATCTTCATCATTGTCCTTCAGATATTCTTCCAAAGCCATTTTTTCTTCTTCAACCATCTGATGTACTTGCAGCATTCCACGTCCACCTATTTGCCTTGGTAGATAGAGTCTGTCAATCTCACTGAGTGGATGAAGGGCATGATTCATTGTCATTATTTTTCTGGTCTTCCTATCCATTGCTTTTAGTTCTGCTTGAGTCCAGTCCACTATTCCAGCTGTGTATCTAATGACTGGAATTGCCCAGGTGTTGATTACCTTCATGGTATTTCTTCCATTTAGTTTGGACTTTAAGTTCTTTTTCACTCTCTTTATGTATTCCCCTCTAATCTTTTTCTTGACTCCAAGGTCCTTTCCATCATCATCATCATCATCATCATCATATCAGATTCTATTTGAATAGGTTACATACTGGCTATTTCTGTATTCATCTTAGCTGGATAGTTCAAAATATTTGCAGTTTAAGAAAAAAAGGAGAGAAATACATTGTGATTTTTTCCTACTTTTTTCCTGAAACATTGTTGCTTCCGCCCCCCTAGGTTTTATCATCTACACCTCCCCCCCCAAAAAAAAGTATAATGGATTATAACAGGTCTTACACTTTCTTTTAATAAAGCTTGCTTTCCCTCTGGAATAATATGTTGAAAGTGTTGATTTACACATCAATCACTGTCTACAACTTTTCAAAAATCTAATTTTGTCCTTATTTTCAATGCAGTTGTTTCAATCTTTCCTGTCCTCTCAAGGATATGTCAAGGCGTGGGGGAAAGGGCAGACAATGTTGTAGCTTCAAAGTGATTACTTAAAGTCTAGGCACATTTAAAGTTGTTGCTAATTTGAATCTTAACCGAAAATTCTTTTTCTCTGTCTATATAACTTTATCTCCCTGTAGCACATAAGTGTTGTAGGATCAATCTGTCTGTCTGTCTAATTTATCTCCATCCATCTCGCATTTATTATTCTTACAAATCATTCAGTGTATTTAGCAGGAGATGTAGAGATCTAACATGTTACAGTTAGTTAGCATTATCTCTTGTGTGAACCCAGACATTTCCTGTGTTTATATGCTGCATTAAGCCAAGAGTGGCCAACAGAGACTGCAAGTCTACATGTGGCCCCAAAGTGAGTTTGGAACACTGTAAAAATATTGTGAGTTTCAATTAGCAATAATTTATTGTGAAATAAATACATACCTACAAATACACATATACATATATACTCATGCATACTTGATAAAGTTCAACTAGAGATTAGTTGGGCATTCAAAGCAAAAACCTCCAACACATGGTTGTGACCTTGTGATCAAAGCCCTCTCCTTTCTTTTTCTTTTTTTATTTGCATGTGATGCATATAAAAATGCAGTCTGTCTTTGATCTTGTGGTTGCAACTGCTGACTTGCCTTTTTGGACACGCCCTTCCCATCTCATGTATCTCTAAACGATGCCTCCAAACAATCTTTGAAAATGGCAGGAAGTGATCTTTTAAAGCTGCTATTAATGATTTAATCAATTTCACAAATTTTGGTTAATCTTAAAAGTAAATTTAGCATCATCAGAAGAGAGTTTAATGCCCCAATACCATGTCTTGTTTAATCGTAATTGTTGACTAATCAATTAACAGTTGGCTTGATTTGCGCAACATGATAAATCATTAATAATTATTTACAAATCATTTATTTTTATTTATTAAATTTATATGCTGCCCATCTGTCTATGCAGAGCAACTCTGGATCCATCTGTCTATGCAGAGCAACTCTGGATGGCTAACCATACAGTAAAACAAAATATAAATATAAAAATAATTACAAATATAAAAACAATTTTAATACTCCAAAAGTTAAATACAGACTAAATCGTGGGAGCAAGATCCAAACAATATGCAAAGCTACAAGCAAATAAACATTTCAGATTATTGCAATGTGTGAATGCAGTCAATAAATAATTATTAACATGTAAACAATCTATCCAGAGATATGCTCACTTAATGTTCCTCTTCTGTGAACCTGGTATACAGTTCCCAATTCTGCTTGTTTGCATGTCCTGGTGTTACCTAGCACAGGGCTTTTCAACCAGTTGTATGGGTAGCACCTGTGGTACATTGGCACCTGGCAGGTGGTACGTGACCATCCTAGAAAAGTAGCGGGGGAGGGGAATGAGCTGAACCGGTGGCAGCACCGCACAGGCCTGAGCGAGAGATGGCTGGAGCTGCAGGGTTGTCAGGGCTCAGCGGAAGTGCCAGGATCACCGCTAGGCTCCAGCTGGAGCTCGGCGCTGATCCTGGTGCTTCTGCTAAGCCCAGAAGAAGCACCGATCAGCTGGAATGTTGCACCATCTCCAGGGTCTTGTGATTTACATTCAGATGCTTGGCAACTGATTCATATTTATGACGGTCACAGTGTCACAGGGTCATGTGAAGTGACCAAAACATGCTGCAACCACCCAGCAGACGGGGGAATAAAAACCAAACACCACCCCACCCCACCCCCACTGCTAATCCTCAACAGAAATGCTCACAACAATGAAAACCTCGGCCAGGAGTTAGAGCGCCGCCGGGCAGGCAGGCAGGTGTCTTGCTTGGCTGTGGCTTTCAGGGCACTTTTTTCAGTGCCATTGTAACTTTGAATAGTCACTAAGCGAACTGTTGTAAGTCGAGAACTACCTGTACTTCATCACTTTTTTCCTTTTTTTTGTCATCAAGTTTTTGACACCTTGCTAGGCGACTGGTGGTACTCAGATGTTGCCATATCCTAAAAGTGGTACAATGGGTGAAAAGGTTGAAAAGCCCTGACCTAGCAGGAGGTTTCTGCTCTCTATTTTGATAATTTAGAGTTTAGTGTGTGAACCGTGAGTTGAGCATCTTTTTTCCATACCAGAGTGCCATCAATCTAGCCAAGAAACTTTATTTAGGATTACCTACGGCAACACCTGCGACTGGCGTCAACATCCCTCTGTCCAGTGCGCTCCCACAGAGAGGGCCTCCTCAGGGTGCCGCCGATCAAAGAATGCCGATTGGCGACCCCCAGGGGGAGAGCGTTCTCTGTGGGCGCGCCAGACCTTTGGAACAGCTTACCGGTTGAGCTCCGGACGGCCCCCGACCTTCGCTCCTTCCGGCGCGATCTTAAAACATTCTTTTTCGAACAAGCTGGCCTGGTCTGACGGGGTGGGGTTGGGTTTTTTAAAATTAGTTTTTAACTTAATATGTATTGATTTTATGGGCATGATGTTTAATTGGTTTTTAATGGTTTTTTAATTTTTGTATCTGATTTTTATTGTGTATTGCCCTGTTCACCGCCCTGAGTCCTTCGGGAGAAGGGCGGTATAGAAATCAAATTATTAAATTAAATTATTATTAAATTAAATTTAGAAGATAGGTATCTCAAGAGTTGAAAACCCTAAAACATGGCAAAAACAGCAGTCAAAGTGGAATAATCTCCCTTCCTCTTTCGATTATAAGAAGATAATTAAGTGGTCTTTTACAAGCCTAAATTTGTGAATTTCTTTCCTAGAGAATGTTGCTGTGTGCAGAGCCTTTCCTATTGTTTAGATGTCAGGCATAGGGTAATTTATTCTTCAAGGATTTTCTATACAGATTGAATTGGAAGCTAAGTCTAATTGAGTTCAGCAAAGCTTTTGGGACTACAGATTCAACTGATTAAAGTTAGTTTATTGGGATTTTTATGCCCGATTGCTTTATTTGGCTTTAGCTTTCTCAAAAGAAAACATCCATATTTTTACGTTTTTAATTTGTAATTTAAAACATTCTGATGAAATTAAGAATGAGATGTAAAAGCCAGTAATAAAAACATAGTAATAAATAAAATTAATGCTTGCATTGATTTTCAGCTTATGTTGATTCTGAATAATGAACAGTTCTTTTTAGTAATGAGATATTTTAAATTACTGGCTTTGCCCAGCAGCTGGATAATGGCTCCCTTGATCTTTCCATGTAGCATTACCAGTCAAGACCATGGCAAACTGTTATAAGTAAGGAAGATCAATTTCCTTCTGATAAGCCCATAGGGTGTAGCATGAAAGCACTAGGGCTGTGCAGTGTTTGGGATTTGATTCCCAAAAGGTTACAGCTAAGAGGAGAAGATGTAGGTACTTTAAACAATTTCATACAGGTGCCAGTTTCATTTCTTAAGCATTTTTTTCAGGATTGCCCAACTTCAGGATATATCATAACATAAAGTGAATATCAGAATTATACTATCTAATCAGGCCTCAAAACTACTTGGAGAATATCCTACCCCTCTCCATGTCTGACTTAATGGGACAACTGCTTTGGTAAAAGACATAAAGAAAAAATGCATTAACAAGATGAATCATCTTGCATGTATGGCTTAATACATTATTTAATAAAAATGGATCATCAGAAGATACATTATGTTTTGCCACAAAATGCTGCCATATGTTGCCTCTGACTCCTCACCATCTTAGTTATGTGGAAACTCACTTGTTTTGTTTCTACAGTAGTATTCCCTTTTTCCCCCTTCTTTAAACTTTTCCTTGGAGAATATAAAAGCCACAATTTGACAGTGTAGCCATCCCCAAAGTTGGCTTGGATTTACATTTCATTACTGCTAAAACTATAAGTAAATCTGACAGGCTAAGCTTGCCTTGTAGGTCAACGAGAGGTAGCCCCTTTCTAAGTTTAAAATGGGAAATTCCTATCCCCTAATATTTGAAAATTTGCCACTGCTTTTGGGCTACTGACTAAGAAATGGTTCAGAAAAAAAGATGGTCTTAGAAATTCTGGAAAACCATTCTAGTGAAGTTTAAAACCAATGAGTTTCCAATTATTAGCCTGATTTTTTAAAAAACAATTATATTAACTGTGTATCGCCATAGATCCGTGGTGGCGAACCTCTGGCACCCTCTCTGTGGGCATCCGCTCCATTGCCCCAGTCCTAGGCCTTCAGCTGGATTTTATAAAACCTTTTCGCTTTAGGCCTCCGCCACCGTGTGCAAAAAAAAAAAGTTCAATCAATCAATTTCAACTTCTCAAGGGGAAAAAAAAGATCTCGCAAAGTTGGAATTGAATGATTGAACTTTTTAGTCCCACCCAGTCTGCCGTTACTACCACAGTCATGCCCACACAATTGGCCACACCCACCCAATAGGCCACACCCACCCGGCACCTGGCGATACATAAGTGGGTTTTGGGTTTCAGTTTGGGCACTCGGTCTGTAAAAGGTTCGCCATCACTGCCATAGATGATACATAAACAGATTAAGCAGTTTTACAGAAAGCAAACATGGTACCTCATCAGCTTAACTAAATAGACTGAAACTATTATTTATTTATCATTTAATCATTTAAATGATTATCACTTAATCCAGGAGTCTTCAAACTTGGCCCTTTTATGACTTGTGGACTTCAACTCCCAAAATTCCTCAGCCAGCGTGCCTGGCTGAGGAATTCTGGGAGTTGAAGTCCACAAGTCATAAAAGGACCAAGTTTGAAGACCCCAGACTTAATCATTTAAAAGCTCTGGTGGCCCAGTAGTTGGAATGCAGTATTGTAGGCTAACTCTGCTGGCAAGCTGGCAGAGGGGTTGAGGTTGACTCAGCCTTCCATCCTCCCATGGTTGGTAAAATGAGGATCCAGATTGTTGGGGGCAATATGCTGACATTTGTAAACTGCCCAGAGAGTGCTATATAGCACTATGGAGAGATATACAGTATAAGTAAGTGCTATTGCTATTGCTATCTTCATTTCTACATCATTTAATGCATAGTGTTATAAACAGTTATAAAACTGTTTTATTAGAATAAAGTTAAATAGTCCCAATAATATTTAAAACCATATATCTGCTTTTGCTTGAATCTTGAATTCTGGTTTTACTTTTGGAGATGAATGCTCTCTTTCCCCAAAATCATGAAAAAAGGGCAGAGCTCTTCCTTGATTTAAGCCCACTTCTCTTAAACTGCTGCAGCTAGCAAAACATTGATAGTCTGAAAGTTGCTGTTGATACAGTCATCTCCTATTTTCCTACCAAAAATCTTATAAATCCTCCCCCAATTGCTTGCAGCTTCCTCTGTCTGCTTCCTCACAGCCCTTCCTCCCTTCCTCTGCCTAGTAATTCTCTGTTGAATGAGAATTACAGCTTTGTGCAGAAACTTCAATTTATTTTATTTATTTATTATATTTGTATAGCTGCCTATCTCACTTGAATGATTCTGGGCAGCATATATAGCAAGGGTCTCCAACCCCTGGGCTGCGGCCCACTACTAGGACATGGCCCCTTCGGAACTGGGACGCGCCAGTGACGGGGAGCGTGCTTGTACATGCAGTCCCACTTGCACTCACACAAATGAAGCTATGCGTGCCTGTGCGCACGTGCCCCTCACACAAAACTATCCCCTCTCTTCCCCCCCTGTGCCAGGCCGCCAACCTGGGGAACGCTGGCGTACAGTACTTAACTAAAAAAAAAGACCACAAAAAAGAGTCACAATTTTAAAAATAACAATTAAAAAGGTACATGAAACAGGAAATGATGACATTAACCACAGTAAGAGAGCCATCGCAAAATCTCCCCAGTCCTCTAGAATCCCCAGACTTTGGTAATAACCCTTCTCAAAGAGCATTCAGGCTTTGCTTTGGATTCAACATACTCTTACCTTAAAACAGCAAACTTACTTTGAAGTTACTCTCCAGTGGACTTTCTCTGGGGACTGTTGATTATGGTACTAACCATCTATTCCATCAGTAAAGTTGCAAGTATTCCTGTTGGCAGTGGATTATGATAATTATAATTGTCAAGGCAAGCAAAAAGGGAAGGGAAGGATTTTGAAGGAAGCTCAGATTGGCTGATAGGAGATTCAGATATTTCGGGCAAATGAACTGGTTAAATAAGCCAAAAATTGAAGGAAGCTAGGAAAAGCAATATAAAATGATAGGTTGGATGGCTATGATATATTCTGATTTTTGAGGACATTTTTTCAGCTCCAGATTACTAACGTTTTGGCATTTTTATTTCAATAATTCCATGCATTATTAAATTGCTATTAAATATTGATGTTCATGTCATAATGGAAAGGGGGAATTGTAAAGCATTTGTACAGTAATGAAAAATAATTGATACAGTAATGTCTTGCTTTATTATAAATATGTAGAATTATATTTCATTAACTAGATCATGCTGGAGAAAATAATCTATTTAAATTGGCTTCAGATTCTCTCTCTCGTGCAAAATATATAATGACATATCTTACTAAAAATTGCAACAAGACTGGGTATTGCTATATTATTATAGATAGTCCTTGCTTAGCAACCACAATTGGGAACAGCAACTCAGTTGTTAAATGCATCTTCAATCATTAAGCGGTGCTAAATTACATAATATTATTTATGATTCTACTTGCACTTTATTATAATTTCTGTAGAAAACTGGTTGCAAAACACTCAAATGGCAAACATATGACCATGGGATGCCGAGCCAGTCATTAAAGTGCACTGGTGGCAGTGTCCGAATGGTGATCATGTGACAGTAGAATACTATGGTCATAAATGGAAGCATTGTTTGCAAAAAAAATACTGTCTTGTAACTTTGGTCACTAAATGAGGCAGTTACTGTGCTTCACGATATGCTATGCTGTGGTACTTGTGGTCTTTATTTACTTTTACAAGGGACCAAGCTATAAAGAGCAAATATAAAGAAAGGTTTCATTACAAGACATTATTTTGACAGTCCCATGATGCTTAATTAGTAATTCTGTATTGTTACTATACTGTTACTTACTATTCTCAGATTCCCAGAGCTAGAGAGATATTGTTGCTGCAGATGAACTCTTGTAATTAATGCATGTAGTCTGCTCATGTGAGCTAAGTTGCTGTAGGTCAGAAGAGCAAACTCACACAAGATTGTCCTTGTCATTCTGCAAACAGGAAAGTTGCAGATTACATTTATTTTTCTTACCCTCCCTTCTTTCTGGCTGATACATCTGCACTTACACAATACATTTGTAGTAGGAATACCAGCCAATCTTCCTGAATGGGGCTACAAAGCTGATCCAGATGGTGCTATTTTCCACAATCTGTTTCTGAAGTCTGTTAGCATGATATGATCTGATGTAGCAGATGCTTAGTTGCTGGCTTTGGAGATTTCTCACATTTCAGAGTAGTATCTAGTGAGACATTTTCAGATTTAACCATCTTCTTCATGAGGTCTTCATAACAGCTGCGTAAATTGCATTGTTATTTTCCAGGGTTGTAGCATGGATCTACTTACTGAATTGATTCCCAGAATTCCATTGTTACAAACACAACCTTATTGTTGTAATTAGGAAGAGTAATCACTAATTTCCAATCCCTGGAATCATTGATTCTCTGGATTTTCTCTGTAGACTTAAACTTTTTCCAGCTGCAGAATATTTGAACTAGGAAAATGTGGCACTTCTACCACAAGTTGCAGTCCTGAAGACAGAGAGGCAGATGCTATGCAAGAACCAAGGAATCAACATTCAGTCAATAAGCAGATTGCATCAAAAGGATGTCAGAAGTTAAAAAAAAAATCAGTCACCTTTGTTGAATGGACTACTGTATTGAATGTCATTTCTAGAAAGAAAGCTATTTTTCAACAATGCATGCTCTGATATCATCATGCCATTCAGGTGTCCCATGCCCTGCATTCTCTATGGCTGCTATCAGCTCACAGCAGATCCGTTTCAGTGCCCTATGCCAATTTTTCTGAAAGCCAAGTCGGTGTCTCTTTACTACTGTAAAGATCTCAGGATCTAGTTCCAACAGTTTTTTGCTTGGAAGAATGCTTAGTTCAGTTGACAGTTTCTAACATTTGCAGGGCTTTCTTATGTTTGGGAGATTTGGGAGATTAGTGTAAAATAGATGCTTTAAATCTTGCAGAGATTTACTATGCCTATTTTACTTCTTTTCCCTTCCTTAGACATGCCAAATTGCAGTGAATAAATCAGCCATTTGCTTTTGAATTTCAGCAGTGCAATTTTTTTTTGGGGGGGGGGGAATCTGTAAATCATACATTGCATAACTTCTGATATATGTCAAATACAGTATAAATGCTGAATCATTTAATATTTTTTATTTCCTCTATTTAGAATTGTTTTTCTAAGTAGTAACTAGTTACATGGACATACTTTAAATTCTTCTATCTGCGATTTCCACTTGCAATGGAATTCTGCATCCAGTTACAGAGTTTTGTGGGAGATGCTTCCAGAATACTTGTAATCCATCATCCGGGCAGAAGCATTGTCATTTAGGTTCAACAGGACAAGTTCCACAATAAAGTGGGCCTTTTCTAGTGTGAGAGAAAGGGCAACCACCTGCACTGCTCTTTACAGCACAATTAAGACAGCATTTCAGGTCTACTTTTGCATCCTGATTTTGCTGTTGGACCATTGTGCAACTTACAATCAAATCTCCAAATGTATTAACTAAACATTACCTCTTTAGAATTAATTAGTGGGATCTCTTGCAGAATTAGTTGTGTGTTGTAATTCAGACATATGACTGCATTTATTTTTAGTTATGGGAGTGTCTCTTATACAGTACGAAACTGTAATATGAGAAGTGGCTTGCAGCAGTTTCTCAGTTTTTACTTTGCAGCGTTTCCTTGAATAACAGTTGTGTATTTTCTACTTTTCGATAGGGGGTTAAAAATGTTTCCTTGATACTACTTTCATTGTACTGAATAATTCAAATCTAAGCTGATGATTCATTTTTTTCTTATCTCATGTATATCCAAGGATGCTATTTAATTTTACTTTGATCCAAAATGTTGCCCTCAAAGGAAATACTAGTTGAAAAACTGGAGCAAAGTATTTTTTCAGACAAGTGGCAAAATTTCAGAGCACCAACATCCTTCAACAAATGCAGCTTTGCCCTTATGAGATAAATTAAATGAATGAGTATCCAAAAGAAGAAAATCAGAAGAAAGCTGCATGTCTGCATACTAGGGGGGGAAAAGGCAAGCAATCCAATTGAAGCCAGAGGAAGAGTTGTTTCCCTTGAAGGAACCCTTCAAATGAAGATTGCTGAGTTTAGCTGCACAGGCCGGTTAATACCCATGAACTTGCAATTAAATGTGGAAGTGGTAGACAAAAGGAGTGGTAAAAGACGATATTGTCAGACACTGTAGTGGTGGATGAAGGCAGAAACTTGGGAAATCCACTGAGCTGGAGTCATGAATAAAGACTCCCCTTTCCTGGGTTTTGCTGTTGGTGGGTTGGGGGGGTGCATTTCGAGGTCTCCATCATTCAGAAATGTTACATTGGCAGAGGGCCTTTGTCCTTCCCTGCTGGACAGAGCTACAAAGGAAAGCTTTATTCAATTTTCATGCCGCCAAGCTGGCAGGCCCCTTTCCCCCCTCCTAAACAGAGGGGGTTCCTACCCCAGGCCAAGCCCTGGGAGTCTCTGTGAAGTCTGATTATTGTTTGGCTTGGAACTGCATTGTTTGCAGCCTGAATTCTTCTTGATCTTTTGCCTAGATAGCTTTAACCGGTTCCTTATTTTTTTTTACTGAAAATTACATGCACAATGTGATATGGGGTTCCTTTTCTATCCCACTGCCAATTCCCTTTATTATTTCCTTCATGAGATGGGAGACTCTTGAAAGAATAGTCTTATGATTTAAGGCTTGTCACAAATCTCCTTTATAATGTTGTTGCATTTTGATTTAGGTCAGAAGGTGAAAGTTCAGACTTAACCCTTCCATCATGGTTCAGAACTGTATATGCCCATCATGACTTATGCTAAGAAGTGAATTTCTCAAAGATTCTCTTCAAACTCTATCAGAACAGATACGTTCATTGTTACTTCTTTGGGAACCAGTGGCATGACCTTGTTTTCCGGTTCTTTCACTTGAAAAGGCACAAACTTCCAGACATTACCAAAACTGTTCTGAATTAGCCAGAACAATCAAGATTTTTTTTTAAAGGTATTCTGTGTTTTGCAAAATATAATGCTAGTTCAAATCTGCAGTAAGATTAACTGAAGAATTAAATAACTTTCCCCTTCCCAAAACACAGACACGGACAACTTTTCAGAACAGAGTAGAGATGAGTTCCTACTATTTTTTTCATAAAGACACACACACACGCACGCATGTGTGTGTGTATAAATAAACAAATAAATTAATTAAAATAAAATAAAATGTTTGTGTGTCTGTGTGTATAAATAAATAAAATAAAATAAAATAAAATAATAAAATAAAATAATAAAATAAAATAATAAAATAAAATAAAATAAAATAAAATAAAATAAAATAAAATAAAATAAAATAAAATAAAATAAAATAGGGAATTGTAGTGGCTTCCAGTCTATAGGCTTAGTTTAGATCCATGCACATTTTTTTATTCTTGGTATCTATCAAATTTTAGTTTAGCAGTTTATTTTTAAAATCTGATTTCAGAGCCACCAGTTTTTGCATATCTACATTTGTAGAGATTTTGTAAATGTTTATATGGATAACAGTTAAAAGTAGTTCTCAACTTACAACAGTTCATTTAGTGACCGATTGAAGTTACAATGATACTGAAACAAGTGACATATCACTGTTTTTCACACTTATAACCGTTGTAGCATCCCTGTGGTCATATGATTAAAATTCAGGCACTTGACAATTGACTCATATTTATGATGGTTGCACAGTGCCCCGGGGTCATGTGATCCCCTTTTGCCACCTTTTGACAAGCAAAATCAGTGGGGAAGCCAAATTCACTTAACAAGCAAATTACTAACTTAAGAACTGCAGTGATTCACTTAGCAACTGTGGGTAGAAAGGTCATAAAATCGGGCCAATTTCACTTAACAGTTATCTCACTTAGCAACAGAAATTCTGGGCTCAATTGTGATTGTAAGCCGAGGACTACCTTTATTCAATCTTTTAAGAATGAATAGACTCTGCACTTTCAGAGAACTGAAATTTTTTTAAAAAAATTACATATTGTTTAAAACCAAATGGCAGAGAAATTATTTTAATCTTCAGTGACTATATTGCATCTTCCTTGGTTTCTGAAAACTTTTAGTCATTATTCCAGAACAGAGCTTTAGAAAGTTCTGTCCTTCCATATTTTTACTAGTGTCCGGAAGAAAGGATTGCTACAAATTCTTCCAGCCAGTTTACTTCTGCAAAGGAGATGCTTTGCTGCCTATTAACAGTTGCCTGAGAATTATCTGCAGAATGTGTCTAGCTGTAACTTACTTATGATGAAGTAAGAGCCTATGATCTGCAGTTAATTTTTTAAAATCTAGTTTCCATCATGAAAGTAAATAGGCCAGATGGTTATTCAATTGTATTAAAGATGTAAATGTTTTGTTCTTCTTGTGTAAATAACACTAGAATATAAAGCAAACGAATCTCTCAGAGTACACCATCATGAGATTATGTACCCCTGCAATTAGACACAGTTATAATTTCCTCATTAGTCACTGTGTTATGGAGCTATTTGGAAGGTGAATAAATACATTTTTAGAAAAGAATAGCTCAGTGGTTAAGCACGTTCTTTAAAGGTAGAAGATCTCATATTCCATTTAGCCATCTTCAGTTCAAGGAAATAAGTTGATACCACTTACACCACTTGTGTGCTACCACCTGCTTCATTCAGAATCAGTATCGGGTAGCAAGTGATAAGCAAAATCTGATTTGCGCTTTGGCGGAAACTGCCAGTCAGAGTAATTTTTTTTTGAAAAAAAAAAAAAAAAAAAAAGGATTAGAATAAATAGCACTGTGAGTGTTTGGACAGCAGCTAACAATGGTTAGGACATACTGAGTTCACAAATCACTCTAACTCATAGTTTAATCATGATATATTGAATAAAGCCACAAGGTTCTCACAGTTTATTGAGTCATTGTTTCCAAACCATATTTGCTAGGTATCCATGAAGTAAAGGTTTAACATACAAGTAGTCCTTAAAGCCACAATAGGGGCTGGAGAATTTATTGTTAAACGTTTTGGTCATTAAATAAGGCTTTATGTGACTGATTCTATTGATTTTTCCCATGGTCATTAAGAGAATCATATGGTTGTTAAGCAGATCACAATGTAATCAAGCAAATCACACAGTTCTTCCATTGCTTGTCAGAAGTTGACTGGGAAGATAGCAGATGGCAGCCAAATGACCCTGTGGTGCTGCAACCATCATAGATACATGCCTGTTGCTAAGATCCCAAATTGGGGATGCTGCAACAGTTGTAAGTGCGAGGACTGATCATAATTTCAGATGGTTGCTAAAATTTGGCTATACTATAAATCAAGGATTTGCCTGTATTACTAGGATAATGGCCATAGAAGGTGCATGGGTTTATTTTTACATTTCATATTTATATTTTTATTTTAGGTATCTAAGAGAGACTACCTATCCCAGATTGATTCTGACCACTCAGCATTTACTAAATGTTCCCATCTACTAGTGATACTAGTTAATGATAGTGGATACTAGTTTGTGGAAGCTTTCTTCCTATGCAACAGTCTGCCCCCTGAGTTAGAAACTGCCCCGAACCTAGGATAATGATCCTGTAAACTTGCAAAATTAATATGGCTAGATAAAATAGGAGCTGGATCTTGACCTGCAGTATAGTTTAGCAGCTTCTAATGCTCTTTCAGCCACAAAACCTTAGCCTGGCTTTCAGAGTTGTTTGTTGTTGTGAGCAAATGGAGGAGGAGGGAATAGGAAGAGGAGCAAAAGGTGAGCTAGAAATCAACTAAAATAGTTCATCTGAGTGTTTTGTTCTACATCACTATTCCCTAAACAAGAGTTTTTATAGCAATAGCACTTAGATTTATATATTGCTCCATAGTGCTTTACATCAGGGTGGTTTACTATGTCAGCATATTATCCCCAACAATCTTGGTCTTCATTTTACCAGCCTCGGAAGGATGGAAGGCTGAGTCAACTTTGAGCCCTGTCAGATTGAAATTAAGGCTGTGGGCAGAGTTCACTTGCAATACTGCATTTAACCAGGCATTGTATATGCATTAAAAAAAAATAAAGGAAAGAGATAACAGAGGAGAGAAAAGTGTATACTTACCTGTTCAAAAAACGATTTTGGAATTTCCAGTCCTTGTGCATCTGTGTGTATCAGAATTGTTGTATTTTAGCGTTGCTTATGGAATTCCAAAAAGCACATAGACAACCACTTTCAAGGAGTGTCGTGTAGAAGGATAATAAGATGTGGTGCTCAAAATGTATGGTTTCTAGCGAAAGAGTTATAAGACCAACAAAAATAACAGATGAAATGACTTAAACATATTTTAGCAATTATCCTCAATGTTCAATGTAAACTACAAATATTTAGGTTAGCGGTTTGGCAAACAAATGGAAGGGAAAGAGAGAAACAACCCCTAAAAAAGTCTTCTCTATTTTTATTCTATAGTTGCTTTCTATTTGGTGTTTTGTATCTTTAACTTTCTAAAAAATCTGTTAAAAGCTTAAATAAAAATAAACCTAGAACTTGTGGACTCATGCATCAGAAAATGTTCATATTTTACTATTGTTTCCAAAGCTTTAGTTTTATATGGTGATACCAGGCAGTTATAAAGATATTGGAAACTTCCCGGAGGGTTACTGAAATCCAAGAAATTCTTCTTGTCAAGGACAGAGTCTCATTGTATCTTTTCTGAGTTCAGAACAACAACAACACCACACACACACACACACACAATGATACACACACACACACACAAACAAAATCTTATTTGAAAATCACAGAAGGATGGTTCCAATCTCTGTGCTACCAAATCCATATGAGAATGATCTATACTGAACTTGACTCCACGGCTTTTCAAAGCTTTGAAACAGACTCCAGCTGCCTCCATAATCTGGTTAGATGTGTAGATCATGACTGAGAGGAATTGAGGGTGAAACAGATTTCTCATGCCTAAACTCAAGAGCTGGAGAATCATTCTGCAAAGATGAATTAATCTTCCTTTGGAAGCAAGTCTTCTCTCCAGTGTGGTGCTTTCCAGATGTGTTGGCCTTCTTTTCCTATAATCCCCAGCTGGCGTAACCCATGACTATGCTGGCTAGGGGATAGCAAAAATGGTAATCAAAGACATCTGGAGGGAACCAGGTTCTGAAAAGCGATTCCAAAGGGTCAAATTACATGTGATTTAAATGGCATCTTTGAACTCTGTGATAAGGATTCACATGTTCTTTTTTAAACTAATAGCAGTGTGGGAGCTTCATCTGGTTTGGGTTGATGAGGTGGCAGAAAGAACGTAAGGCATATTCCTTCTGCATGTGTCTTTAGAAAACCAGTTCTTTCCTGACTTTTTCTTAGCATTGGCACATTTTAATTGTGCATTAATTCTTATAAAATTTCTTAAGGCCATCTGTATCCCTGGGTGTTTCTTTACAGATGTCTAATTTATGCTGTTCTAGGGGTAAACCTGACCTGCTTGTATCCTGAAATGGGGAGGTGGCCATGCGGCCTAAGGAAATGTGATATTATTGTTTTACTCTCTGGTGGTTTTCCTTTCAGCAATAGATCACATCTCATCCTTTGTATGACTGATAGATTAATGTCTTATGCTTATTGGGAGATTTTTTATAATTAATAAAATTCTCATTATGCAGCACTCATCATTGGAAAGAAGCCTTGATTGTAGTCCATAGTTATAGTCCTTGAATAGGTAGAGCTGCTGTCACCTGAGGCTGTGATGGTATCAGTGTTACCTCCGTTGTGAAGCAAAGTGCCAATTATTTTGTACATCTTTGACAAATGACTGAGAAATTGCTATCCCACCCACGTCTTCTAATTAGTGACTGTATGCAAAAAGCTATTGCTCTGAAGCTCATAAACGTAAGCCTCAAATCATATACCAATGCTGAGTACATGCTGTGAAAAATAAATTCATGAAATAAATCATCCAAGACCCAGTTGAGCTGGATGGTATAGAAATTCTTAAAAATAAACAAATGCTGTAAAGAAAATACATATGTACTATTTTGAATTGGTATCGTAATAGTAATATTGCTACCAGCAAGATTGCAAAATTACCATTTTGTCTATTACTGGTAGAACTTACAGTCAAGAACACACTGAGAAGCAGCAAAAGAAGAAATAGACATCAGCATAAAGACAGAAAGATCCTGATTTATTTAATGATAGTCATGCAGTTAGATTTAAGTAGGAGAGACTTTGCCTATCATACTCTATACAAGTCTTGGACTATAAATACTGTCATTACCAGACAAAGTGCTTTAGAGCAGTGTTTCTAAATGGTGTTTCTCAACCTTGACAACTTGAACATGTCCCCATCCAGTGTGAAGTCCACATATCTTCCTGTTGCCAAGGTTGAGAAATGGCACCTTAAAATAACAGTTTTTTGTTATTTTGTGCAGTTATTTTATGTTTACGATCTACAGCAAACCCCAAATATTTCTCATAAAGATGACTAAGTACTATTGATCTTACTATGATACGAGTATTCCTGAGAAAAGATTAAATCTGCTGTAGATATTATTACATAGGTATTAATAGAAGAGAATACGTACACTTCAGAATTGAACTGTGAAGTCTTTTGTGCTCTCTGAGCTTAGTTGTTTGCTTGCAATTGTTTTATTATCCAAGTACCCAACCTATTAAATAGATTATCAGAGGAAGAGTAGATAGACCTGCCTTCAAAAGAATTTGTTCTTCCTATTTCTGTAAGTAATATCAACAGTGATAGCATTGGATTAACTTGTCTGGACTTGAAAACTAAGGGTTGGGTCTGGTTAGTCCTTGGATGGCAGTCCATAGACTATTGGAAATAAACAGAAACCACTTCTCTCTGTTGCCAAGATAATTATAGAGGTGTACCTATGAGTTCATAAGGAATATATTTAGTCTGAGGGACATTTGACTTTATAACTTGGTATTGTTTTTAATTTAGTTGGGGGAAAAAACCTAAAATAACTAATTTGATAATAGAATATAATGTCATATCTTGACAAAAACAGTCCTATTTTAAGCACAATATCAAGCAGTCCTCAAATTGGCAAAAAGCCAAAAAGTTAGAAACGTACAACCTAAAATAGTTTCTGTCAGTCCTTTAAGGCAAATTAGACTTGGGCACCAAAGTTATGAATACAAAACTACTGTTATTATAGGGTTAAGATAACAGAATCTTGAAAATTTGAAAGTACCTACCTCTTCCTTGCCATTATCCTAAAGAGAGCTAGGAAGAATTGTCTTGAGACATTTTCCTCAAATTACATTCCTGCTTTGGACTCAGATTTCTCTTTCCTGACCATTTTCTTGGCTGTAGCTCTTCTTCCTGTTCCTCAAGATTATTCTCACTACAGTTTCAGATCTGCATTACTGTACAATAAACCTATGAGAGGAAACAAGCCAAATAAACATTCTGAGGAGGCAAAATGGATGTTATTTAGAAAGAGATTTCCTAATTGGAGGGTCACCACCACTAAGAAGACACACCAGTCATATCTACCAGCGCACTTAAGTTTTCTTTGAGTAGTATGGTTCCAAAAATAAATGGTACATGTTGACAAGTTCATATAGATACAGACTAATCAAGAGGCAGGTTCAGAGGAGTTATTTGTGGAAAGCTCAGTCAAGACGAGTTTCTCAAGCATTGTAGCTAAGTTTATGTAATACTGTTAACCTGATTACAAAATTAATTATTTGTGTTGGGTTTCCACAATAAACTAATACCTAAAACCAATGTCTTAGTCCCAGCCTACATTTGTTTACCAAATGGGGTACTAAGTTACAAAGAAATCTAGCTAAATTGATTAAAATTAAATAAGCTAGTTCACAAGGTAGTCAGAGAAGGATATATGCAAGGCAGAACTCTGTTCCTTAGAAATTAGATTGCATGTCAACAGCTGGAATTGACATACATCAAAGCTGCCTCATGCCAAAAGCCATGTGGTAGAATGAAAAAGATCTAACAGCTCAGATACATTCCAGCTGTCCTTTGTAGCAAAGTGAGCTTTTAGGCTTCCTAGATTCTCCTATTATTTTATTACTTCTACACTTTCCTCAGCTTTATGATGCACTTCTTAAAATTAAAAAAATGATGTAATTTCTTCTCAGATTTCAATATATTTTAACCATTTCTCCTAATCATAAAACTGATCTAGTTGCATTAGAAGATATTCCTTGTTGGGCTGTTAAAGTCCACTCTTTTACTGAAAAGCGTTCTAGAAACATCTCATACAAGGAATCTGTCTGGCATGAGGTTGACTGATTGTTAATTTCATCTACTGATTTTCTACATTCTTGAACAGTAGTGTTTTTTTCACCTATTACCTGCTTATTTTATCTGGAAATGCCATAGATGGATCTATTTCTATTCAAAATACTATTTAACTGGTTCATCTCATCTCTCTATTCATCCAACCTATACCCAGGTAGTTATCCCTAGTCCATCATGTCTTCTTTTATTGGCAGTTCCCAACCTGGCCCTCAGACAAATGTTTCCTTCATGATTTACTGTGCAATCCTGTTTATGCTGTAGATGTTAGAAATGGAACATGAATTATTCTGCATTTGAATCATACAGATTGGGCCTTTATTTTCTCTCTGACATAATCTGGAGAATCACTGTATGTGTGAAAGTACTACTTAAAATGATGAAGGTGATATGGATATAGAGCCCCATTTCTTATTATCAAACAGATTTTTTTAATCATGATAGCTTTCCTTCATGGTGTTATTTGAGAAACTAAGAAAATCCAAATTGAGTTCAGTTACATTCATACAATGACAATACTCAGATATCCTTGAGAAGTGTGACTACCAAGTTGTTTTGCATTTTTTGTTTTTTCTATTTAAACACAGATAGGCAAGGTAAGAAAATAGAAAGAAGATCGAAAAAGATATAGACAGTTTGAACAATTCAGGAGGCATTTAGTGGGAATAAATACAAAGTTCTGTATCTGGGTAAAATAATATAAAATAGTATAGTGTGTGTGTGGGGGGGGGGAACCATGGAAAGTAATTATTCCACTCTACTTTGCTCGGTTTAGCCTCTATTTGCAGCACTGTGTCCAGTTCTTAGAAATGTAGTAAAAAAAAATGTGATACACTGGAGCGAGTTCAAAGATGGACTTACAAGACAATAAGCAAATTGAAAATGAAGTCCTGTGATAAACAGTTAAAAGATCTGGCTATGTTTAGGTTGCAGAAGAGATGACTGTGGGGAGACATGGTAATGACCTTAAAATATCTGAAAAATTGTCACTTAAAGGAGTGACTTTAGCCTCTGTCACCTCCTAAGTTGGGATCAAAACCAATAGTTTAAAGCTAGAAGGAAGTAGGGTCAGGCTAGGTGTCATAATGAGCCCTTGCCTTTATAGGATCTGTCAGCCATTGAAACAAGCTACCACATGAAGTACTGAATTTCCCTTCACTGGAGGTCTTCAGACAGAGGCTGCCTGGGCCTCTGTCAGAGATTTTGTAGTGGGTCCTGCACTGAGCCAGTCTACTTCCTGCTGTAAAATTCTATGAAGCAGATAACAACATAGCAATTTCTTATCTTTTTGAAGTGAGGTTAGCATATTTCCAGAGCCTTCTGAATATATTAAAGTTGTGTGAATTGCAAAAATAAAATGGCTCATAGACATGAAATCAACACCTATCCCTAATTATCTATAGGAGGAGGAAGTTGCTTCTTATGACAAAGAATAAGTGTCAGACAGAATGCAACACAGTAGGTGCAATAACTACTTAATGTGCAACACGGTTATATAGTAATGTTCCTTCAATTCACAACAGTTGTATATTGTAGGCACCTAATCAACATAATTAGGATTCCAGACGTCTGTTTGTATGTGCACAGGGCAGGATATGGTCTTTCAGTCTGTCATTACTGTGAATTTCCCATTTCAGACAACTCTTTTCTTCATCAAAGAAACAGTATCCTTTAGCTGGTTCCTTCTTGTCTCAAACTAGGAAATACAAAGCCTTTTAAAATCATAGCAAGCTGCAACATAACAAGTTTGGCAAGGATACATTTAATGGTGATGCTAATTAAAAAGGAATTCTCTTGTTAGGTGCAAATAGAAGAAGCAAATTCATCAAAAGATTTCTCAATTTATAATGAAGCAGTACCTTTATTTGGTCTGGTGACATTTAAAGGCTAAAAGTATAATAGCTCAGAGATGAGCTGTTAGGGAGTCCTAATTCCATTCCATTATCAGCTATTAACTTACTTAAGTAACCTTATTGCAAGCTATCAATTCAATTATCTATGTTATGGGGAATTTAACTTTGGTTTACCTTATTGGACTTTTAAAAGGGTTACTGAAATAATGCTAACTCAGAATTTTTATAACGTTGACTTGTCGAACAAACTGCTGTTGGCAGGGTTCATATGCTCTGCTAAACTAAACTATTGTTAATACAATTATGATTTCATGATAACCTTATATCTATACAAGTATAGAAGTTCTTGTCACTTCTGCCACTTTGTTCTAACCGGGATTCCTTTCAGAAGTTCTGTGTGGATTCAATCCTTCAGGGTCTTACCTTAATTCTCAAGAGTTTCTCAAGTATAGAGGGAGGAGGGGTCAAAACCAAATAGCTTCTATTTTAGTTGAATCCATCTGAATTCCTACAGAATTCTGAACAAGTCCCTACAGCTTTCTTGGCAAATATTTTTGGAAATGATTTACCTTTTTCTACTTCCTAAGAGAGAGGGAATAACATTCCACCTGCTTTTGTGCCTAAGGTGGGACTAGAACTCATGGTCTCCCAGTTTCAGGTCTAACCACTTGCCACTAGAGCACAGTGGCTCATATGATTAAAATGCTGGGCTGACAATCAGGAAGCCTGCATTTGAGACCTGAGTGCTACTGTGTGATGGGGTGAGCTCTTGTCATTCACTCCAGTTCCTGCCCACCTAGCAGTTCGAAAGCATGCAAATGCAAGTAGACAAATAGGTACCACTTCGGTGGGCACTTTAAAGGAGACATGAAAGGAGCCTAACCTGGCATCCTCTGATTAACAGTGATGCCACTGTCTAATCCTTTTAACCCAGAAGGATTTTGGGCTTCCAAAAAAACAACAACTAGACTAAATTGGCATTTTTCTGAAAAAAAAAATACAATAGATCATATAATCCATTACAGAAAAATCAGAGGGACGTTTCTGTAGTTTAGCATAAAGGCTGTGGCAGCAAGATCCTTAACTGTATAAGCAGATAGTCTAAATAAGTGATAAGAAGTTGTGTAAAGGTCATAAAATATGTGTGACCAAGAGCACATTGTTCAATGTATAATTTTATTATTACATATTCAAACAAGAACCAAATGCAGTTAAATATTTATAATTCCCTTTTGTGCAAATCAGAAATTCAATTGGTAAAAGTGTTGCCTTTGGGAGCTTTGGTAGGAATTCTGAAATTGGGGGAAAGGAATAAAAATCCTTAATGTTTTAGAGTTCAAGAACTCGAATTTGTGGGCTTTATACAAGAGTTATCCTACATATACATATATACATATACATATACATACACACATACATATACATACATACACACACACACACACGTGTGTGTGTGTGTGTGTGTGTGTGAGAGAGAGAGAGAGAGAGAGAGAGAGAGAGAACTAATGGGGAGGTGGAAGGGCAGATAAAGCCCTTTTTATAAGTTGCCATCAACTCTTTTAGGTAGGTCATTTGTTCTGTGACATATAGAAATGGCATTTTCTAGGAATTTGAGCTACAGAATTAATATTGATAGTATGATCAAAATTCAGATTAGGGGCGAGTCTGTACTTTCCTTTCCCTTTTCTAAACACATCAGCAAAGTCTACATATTTAAGGCAAGGCAGGGGGGAGTTCCTGCAGTGGGATGGTGGGGAGGAGATATGAAGCTCAGCAGGCTATATGTTTTGTTTGCCAGAGGATCAAAGGTTAAGTCCTCCTGGTCCCAATGAATATATGGATGGTGAGTCTGAAGCCAAGACTATTGGGAAATGTAACTGAGAGGCCAGATAAAGTTACAAAGGTTGCTGATGATAAGTAGAGGAGGTTCATTGCACTCTGGTAGATTCAGACAAAAGAGCTGGCCATTAATCATCTCAACCCAGATAGGAAGATGAATACGCTGACTGGGCAGAGTATATTCAGGTACAATTGGGGAATTGGTGAAATGGTCCATGGTGCTAGAGTCTACTTGAGCCTGCCATAGCAATAACACAGACTTATATACCGCAACAATCTGGGTCCTCATTTTATCACCTCGGAAGGACAGAAGGCTGAGTCAACTTTGATCCAGTGAGAATCACTGCTGAGTTAGCCTCCAATACTGCATTCTAACTACTCCATCGCCATGGCTCTTCAGCCATATTGTTCAGCCTGTTTGTGCAAAACAATCAGATCAGAATTTGGGCTCTTGGCAACTGGCAGGTAGTTATAACAGATGCACTGTCCTGGGGTCATGTGATCTCCATGTGTAACCTTCCCAGCTGGCTTCCGACAAGCAAAGTCAATGGAGGAAGACAGATTTGCTTAACGACTGCATGAATCACTCAACTACAGTGATTTGCTTAACAACCATGGCAAAAAGGTTGTAAAATGGGGCAAACCTCACTTAACAATTGCCTTGCAACAGAAATTTTGGGCTCCATTGTGATTATAAGTTGAGGACTATCAGTATGTATAATGCTGTAAGTCAGAGCTCAAAAATTTAAGTGGCCCAACCTCTGAGCTCCCAGAGATTCAGGCTGATCTGGAATGTTTAGGGTGCCTGTTTGAAAAACCCCAATTCAGTTGATGCTTCAAGGGGAGGATGCAGTAGGGATATTTTTCAATAGGTAAAGGTAAAGGTTCATGCTAGTGCTAGTGCATGAACTAGCACGTGCATGCTAGTCGTTTCCAACTCTAGGGGCCGGTGCTCACCTCCGTTTCAAAGCCGAAGAGCCAGCGTTTGTCCGAGGACGTCTCCGTGGTCATGTGGCTGGCATGACTAGACGCCAAAGGTGCACAGAACGCAGTTACCTTCCCACTGTAGTGGTCCCTATTTTTCTACTTGCATTTTTACGTGCTTTTGAACTGCTAGGTTGGCAGAAGCTGGGACGAGTAACAGGCGCTCACTCTGCTATGCAGCACTTGGGATTTGACCCGCCAAACTGCCAATCTTCTGATCGACAAGCTCAGCATCCTAACCCACTGAGCCACTGCGTCCCTTCTATCTTTCAATACACATGCATACAATTTTGTGGCTTCCTCTGCTATGCGGAGCGGGGGGGGGGGGCTCTTAAACTTCTTCCCATGGCTCTGCTTCCCCCTCCTTACATCTCCCAGGGACATCTGAAAGGAAAGTTGCCAAGAGCCACTTTACTCCAAAAAAATATGCTGTGCTGGTGAATTACTCTGGAGGAGGTAAATGGTAATGTTTCCCCCTCCCTTCTTTCCATAGTTAAAGGCTGGATTTGTTTTTCAGAATGAACACCAGTGATCCAGTAAGATATTTACATTTTTATCATAAATAGCAAGGTCAGAGATTTAGCAGAAAGTTGAAAAGAAGAAGAAAAGAAAAAGGAAGTGAATAAGCTGAAAAAGTTGATCCCGCATGCTCCCAAGATCTCTGCCTCTCAGACACAGTAGTGTAGTTTCACGTGGCCTAGATTTCCACCCATAAAAATAAAATCTATAATTTAACTAGCTTCACTGATTCTTGTGTCCGAGTTATTAATTCCAGCCATTATTTTTGCCTGAGATGGCTTCTTTTGCTCCCTGGCTTCCAACCAGTCTCAAAGAGGATTAAATTTCTTTAACTTTTTATATCTGATTGGAACCTTTTGAAATTTAATTTCTCCACATTCTCCACATGGGGTCTTAGACATAAGTCTTGCATGTGTTTTCTTGGACAAATAGTTTCATGCTGCATTAGAAATGTCAGATGAGGGGCTGGGAGAGAGAATAATGATAGCTTCCTCTGCCTCCATACTCTTGCCTAGAGACTTCCATTGATATCCAAACTGAAATTCTCTGGGGTGCCTTAATGAATGAGTTAGTTCTGCATTTCACTTTTTGAATTGATCAGTTAAGACCCTTTCTCCTCAGCCCACATCCTGAGCTAGCAATTGAAAGAAAGCAATATAGTTTTGTGGAAAGTACTTACATGATCAGGAAGAGTGGATTTTTTAATTGGTGGTTACTCATTTTACTGGATCATCAAAGTTCACTCTTAGGAGTGGTACAAAATTAGTCTTAATTGCCGAAGCCTGACCGTGCTGCAATGGGGAGGGAGACTGTTTCCCATTGTAGAGCTTCCTCTGTCAGTTGACTAATTATGCTTGGGAAAATCCTTTAGCTGAAGAAGATAAAACAAGGAAACTACACGTTTGCCAAAGCTCCCACCATATTTAACAGTTTGATGTTGGAGTGTTACAACAATAGTATCTAGATTTGGGCTGGGATAGGAGTTGCTAGTTGAGGTATACTTTGTTTTACTTGCATGGCTAGCTGGTTCATTACCTAGCACAGCTATGCTGACTCAGGAATTCTGGGAGTTGCAGTCATAAAAGAGCCAAGGTTGCCTACCCCCTGACCTAGCATAACCGGTTCATCTTTTTGATTGTGAAACTGAAACAAGGCATAAGTTACTTGAGGCATGGTCAGTGAAGATATAAAGTGGAATCTAGCCATTGTTTACTGTCATAGTTAAAATCAGGGCTTTTTTGTCATAGAACCCTCAGAACGGAGTTCCGGCACCTTTTTTGGATAGAACCTTGTAGGGTAGGCAAGGCGGGGTTGTATGACGTGTGACTTCCGGCACCTTTTTCTTTTACAAAAAAAGCACTGGTTAAAATGTAGCTTTCCCCCATAACATTCAGAACAGGAGTGGAGTGGTCTTGCTTTCAGTCGTCCCATCAGATCTGGCAATGAGCCTCCTCTCCACAAACTCAATTCTCTACTCCTTACTCAACTGCAGAACCTCAAGAACATGATATTGCTAGATGTGGATTTTAATGTACAGGTCAGATGTGTAGAGAATATTGGTTTAGTCTGGAATACAGGAAATCAAACTATATTGATATGCATGTCATATCCAGGATTTGAACTTTATTTTTTCCCACCCCTTGCCTTTTCAAATCAGTTGCATTGTTAGTGATCCCTTTCCCAGCCTTGAAGAGTTAATATATATACAGTTATATACAACAGTTCTATTTGAACTTAATGTTCACCTTTCCAGCGTAAGGTCTTATATAACTAGGAAGGTTGATTTTACTATATGAAATAAGTCTGTAACAGCGTAGCTTTGCCAGTATGGTAAAAGGTTGCATATTATGTTGATCTTTTTAAAATTTAGATGCAGTGCTTCTTAAATTGCATAAAACACATAACTTATTCAGACAAAATAAATAGCACAGAAATACATTATTTTACCTATGATTCTGAAATTATAGCTTCCTGAAACCTATTTCTCTTGGTTTCAATTATACTTGAATTTTTCCTCCATATCTCTAGGGAGCCATTTTTCCCCCTCAGGTTGGTCCCTAGCCTCTGATCTCATTTGAAAAGAGATTTATTTTTCCTTCTCTTCCTCTCCAGCAGAAATGGATAGTTCTTTGGGTAATGGTCCAGCTGATATGAATCTAAGCCATGACACTGTTGTCTTGAACATTGCTAAAATATAACTGACTGACAACGAGTGGAAACTTTCCCTACAGAATAATCTCCTAAGTAAATTTGCAGTATATGGCAGCCTTAGGCCACGGATTATTATCATTGTAAATAGATTTTACAATATCTAGGATGCATATTCATCAAAGGGTCATCATTTTTTTAGTTACGGATAAATGCCTTGCTTGTTGCAGTCTTGATCTAAACGTACAAGATTGGAGTACCTGGAATATAGCTGCTTTACTGTATATGAAGTCTAGCTGAAGTGAAAAGTCATGCAATACCACACATTGTTTAATTACAGTAATTAAATACTAGGTAGCTGAATTGCTAATTTGCACCCCCAGTAAGGGAAAACAGGATAATTTCATGTATTCAAAATATAGCTAGGTTTATCTACTAATTTAATTATCCCTTATCTATCCATATCTTCTTTTCTCAGTCATCAGCTGTGAAAAACAGATGATCTCTGTTATGACCAGCAGCAGTAGGATTAAGGTGTCCTCTAGGTATATATTGCTGAGAATTAAAGAAAAATCTCTGCCCGTAGAATTAAAACTGATTGAGAAAACTACCACACATATGGTGTGGGAGATATGGAAATGTGGAAAATGCAGTGCACTCATAGAGGAAAAATATTGAAGGGCATTCAGCATTTAGCCATATGTCAAAAGTAGGTCATTTTTGATGTTAGCCTGGATTGTTGACATTCTCGTATATACAAATGAGTAGTTTAGAGAATAATTGTTAAGACTTGATGTGATCTGAAAGATTTAATTAGGAGCTAGGTAGCAAGTTATTTATAACCAAGCTGCCAGCCTGGCACAGATGTTATTTGCTCTCAAAGTAGAGCTTTTCTGTTTTTTTGTTAAAATTTCTGGCCAGTGTATTCTGCATCTCTCTGGCTTCTGGTTTTGACTGTGGAGTTTGCTGCTCTGTTCTTAAGCACAGCAGGAGATGCCTCTGTTTCTTGAGATTCACCTGTTTCCTCAGATTAAGAATGTTTTATGGGAATGCATACTGTATTTGTCTTTGGCCTGGAAAAAGGCAGTGGTATATTCCTGTCAAGAAACTATGACTCAGCCTGGCTCTACTGTATAAGCAACTACTGTCCTGCCTTCAATCTCATTTTGTCGAAAAGTTGTTGAAAAGATTGTCTGGACCTTTCCCAGTTGGGATTCTGGCCTGGGTATGAGACAAAAATCTTGGTAGATGACCTGTGGTGAGACTGAAATAAGGGAACTCAACCCTCCTGGTTTTTGCTGAATCTTTCGATGGCCCTCAAGACCATTAATCATAACTTCCAAACCCCAGCTCCAGAAGTGGGAGGTATCATTTCACAGTGGTTCTTCTTCCTCTGACCAGCCAGATTTAATTCGTACAGTAGTAAAGGAGCTCCATTATGGAATGCCACAATCATGTTCCGTTTCCATCTGTAATTAAATTTTACATGAAACCCTTAGGATATCCATGAGGCCACCTTCTCAGACTAAATCTTGCTGCCATTGTAAAATCAAGACGAGAGAGAATTTGCTGAGGTCTCTTCTGTGAGGGAATACTTTCTATAGAAACCCAGGGAGGAATCTTTTTATAGATAATCTTCCTTTTGTGGAGCTTAATCTGGATATCCAGTCCTCCTACATTTTATTGGGCTGCTGGAAAAAAAACAGGATTTTCAGGAATGAAGCCTGTTAGGAATGTGGAAGTTTAGCCTATTCCTAGGGATAAGGCTGTTATCAAGTGTTAATTGGATTTGACATTGTATAAACTGGTAGAGCTTTGGAAATTAGCAATCCCATCAGTTAATTAAATAGCTTCCCAAATAACTGTGTTTGAGCTCCTGGACTTCCACTATGGTGTGACACTGATTTAATAGCAGAACACTTATTTTGTAAAGAGATGATCCTAATACAGCTCCTGGGTTTCCTAATTAGAAGGGCTGGGAAGGCCTCTTCCATGAACGTGGACCAGTTACTGTGAATCAGAGGAAGCATGCTAGGGGACTGAAGGTTCATAGTGCTGTGAAGTAGATCCAGATCCAGATGCACATGATCATTGATACAAACTGAACATTTTTTCATGCACTACTATTATAAAATGCCTGATCTCTAGCATTCCTTTTATTGTATTTCCATATATCTCTACATTTCTTGGCTGACTCAAAAGGGAATAGTTCGTTGATTCTTGTAGAGCCAGAAAGTGATTCTAAGGAATTTTATGGATACAGGACTGTGGATAGATAAAAGCAAGATAATTTCCACTTCCCTCTTTGTGGAATACCATCTTGTCTTTTGTGGTTTTCCAAGCTTCCTCTCAGAACAAATTCCCACACTGAGTCTGATGATGCTTTTTCACTTCAGAAAAAGTTCAAATTAGAAATTGCTATGAATGGAAGCCTTTGCAATAAAGAAGCTTAAACAAAGCAAAATTTCCATAACACTATAAAAGTGTTTTTCAATATTTTTTCTTCTATTTCAATACTGTAAGCCCTAATACCAATCACTGGGAAGCTTCTGAGGGAGCAAGATTATGTTCATTGTTCTCAATCATGTCTTCCCTGTTCCTGTGTGAAACAACCCCTTCAGATAAAAAAAATATGAACCATACAAAGTTGTTTTATAGAGAAACAGAAACCCACTAGTAATGCTGTAGCTTTTCAAATTTTCCCATCTCCCTATCCGCAAACCAACAAATTAAATTCGGGATCAAAATACTCCTTAGCTATAACTTTAGTACTGAGGTGGTAGCTCCTCTTTGTTAACTGTTTTCAAAACAACAATTAATTCATCATAATTTGGAGCTGTTATAATAGATGAAATTTACTCCTCTCTCCATCTGATCATTTATGTACTTCTCAGTTATGTTTAATGAAGAATTTTTTGCCTTCATTTAAGAGCTCCCTCTTGATTATGGGTTTTTGGATTATTCCACACAAAGGGCTCCTAGTGCATCCCATCAAATGAAACTATAGTTTTTAGATTTTTCCTCCTGTTTGGAATTTTTGGGAAAAGAAAAAGGTGAAAGTAATACAGAAAGTTACAAATAGAACATAACGTTATTTGAATATTCGATGATGCTTGAAGAATAATGCACGTTTTTTCCCCCTCCTGTTGATTTGTTGAATTGTTTCTTGGAGACCACCTAGGCAAGTTCTTGGCAAGGTTTTCAGAAGTGATTTGCCATTGCCTCCTTCCTAAGGCTGAGAGAAAGTGACTGGCCCAAGATCACTCAGTTGGTTTCGTGTCCAAAGCAGAACTCATGGTCTCCTGATTTTTCGCCTGATGCTTTAACCACCACACCATACTGGCTCTCAATGAGGGACACTACATAATAAAAGGCCAATTTGGAAGAACTGAATGTTTTCATAAGTCTTATAAACATGGAAATCAAACCAAATTCAATTATTTTGTGGTGTTTCTGCCTGCATGTTTATTTTCCCTTTGGAGTAAGTAGCCTGCAATTATGAGCTTGGCATGGTCTGTGCCATGAAATAACTACCCCTAAGAATCCATATTGTATCTGCTTGTCATGCCCATTCCCAAAATTTTAATTGAAAATGTCAAGTGAAAGAGAGATGGAATTGGTGAAATAGCTTATATCTGAAACCGTATGCTCAGGATATAATTGTCCTTGTTGTGAGCAGCAAGCTTTTTCTTGTTGCGAGTAGCAAGCTCTGCCGGGACTTTTGAGGAGATTATAAGAATTAATCTCTCCACACCCACTCTGTTGACCTGATGACGCTTCAACTCCCACCTCCCAGCAACTATTTACATTTTAATAACTCAACATAATTTATGCATTCTCTAATTTATCTCATTTCTTTTACAAATTCCACACCAGCACAATTTTGTTGCATGAAAGGAAATTTATGGTGGCTTTTTTGTAGCATCCCATCCCTGCGTGCACCTTTTAGGGGCAGCTTCCTTTTCTGGATCGCATCATGATCAGCAAGAACAAGTATCTTCTTTTACAGAGAAGCATGCTCAAGAGACTATGTTCATTGTGTAATTCTGCTTCTCGCCAACCAAGACTTACGGGGCATTGTTAAGGGCAGCTGGGTTTGCTCATTACAAGAACTCAAGTCATTAGTGCAGTAGTAGAAAGCTCTTAATACAATCCCTTGTTCACAATTATAAATCAATCTAAAAATCTTTTTAAGGGAAACTGTGCTGTAGCTCACTCAAGTGTATTCATCCAAAGGGAATGCACTAACTTCCAGTAAACGGATATTTATGTAATAGAAGTATTTTTTTACATTCTTTACCTCTTGTTAGAAAGCATTATTGTTTTACCCTGAAGTGTGGTAAGATTGTCAATTACAGATTTTCTATACTGAATAAAGGAAAGAACAATTATATTTTTCAATTTACTGCTTGCTCTGGAATTGAAAGGCTCAAGTTGAGATGCAGAAATTTTAATTGAGGTACAGCTGTCTCTGTATCTATTCTACTTCTGAAAGGAAAACATTCCCCATAGCAAAGGGTGTAATAACATTTGATGAAATGTTGGTTTTACATTTACACTACTTTAGCTCAGTTACAGTGAAAAATAATATTAATTAGAAAGACAAAAATGCCAAAAGCCACAGATAAAACTTTTAATGCATTTAATTGTTACGTTAATATCTAGCTTTCCCCTCAGAAACTCATAATGCTGTAGATGTCAATCCTTCTCAGATCAGTTACTGGGCTCTTAAAAGCTTAAAATAACAGCCTGTTTGTTTTAAGACCAAATTGTACTCATTTTTGAGGATATACTAAGCCATCCTATGGCTTCTACTCAAATATAGCGATTAAGCTGTGTGACAGATTGTGTGTAGCCTGGGATTGAATAAAAAGGTTGTAGACACGAATAAATAAGAAGTAGTGGGAGAATTGGTTGACTTACAGAATATGTCTTATCACATATACAACTTAGCCCAGATGCCAAGCAACTAGGCAGAAGCATTTCAAATTAATAAAAGAGACTCCACTTTAACTTACTGTGCATAAGAATGGGAAATTGTAAGAGAAACAGAGCCAGCGGGTGGGGTAAAAGTTTGCAGTTGTTATGTAGCCACAAACTAAGTCCCCCTTAATTGCCATTGAGCCTTAGCTAGCTCTAATAGGGTGCTGACTGTTGGTTGAGAAATAAATCAGTTAAATTTAACCTTCATGGGTGGATGTGGTTTTTCATGCCTGATATTAACTTTATGTACAGTTTCCAAGATTCCATATAGGTATTCCTTGACTTAACGAATGGTCACTTAGCAGTCATTTAAAGTTATGACAAACTCCCCCAAAGGTACTTATGAACTGATTCCAAAGTTTTGATGACTGTCCCCCCATGATCATGTGACTGCATTTCGGGTGCTCGGCAACCAGTCTGCATTTATGGTTTGCAGTGTTCTGCAATAGCTGTCTTTTTGTAGGAGAAGAGCAAGCAGAGCTGGAGGGCAGAGTTAAATGCATCATCAGTTTAGCAATAGCACTTAGATTTATATACTGATCCCTAGTGCTTTACAGCACTCTCTGGGCAGTTTGCAATGTCAGCATATTGCCCCCAGCAATCTGGGCCCTCATTTTACTGACTTTAGAAAGATGGAAGGTTGAGTCAACCTTGAGCCCCATCAGAATCGAACTCTAGGCTGTGGGCAGAGTTTGCCTGGAGTACTGCATTCTAACCACTGTGCTACCAAGGCTTCTTGTGCTGTTTAGAGTTCTTGTATTGCCACAATATAAGAGAACCAAGTCGATCCCATCCCGTGAATTGCATTGAACCTTATCTAGTGCCAATTTAATGCTGACCTTTAGTTGACCAGATTCTCGTGCACAGGCTTCAATAAATCGTTTATGCTGCAATCTATACGAATGACCTTGATTCATTGTGCCTGATAATTGGTAAGTGAACTGGAAAAAGGTGCAGGTGCTTTAAAGAGTTGCAGAAAGGTGGCTTCTGAACTCCATGAACCATCTTTCTGGAACTGAAGAACTGTACAGATCTCATGTAAACCATTCTACTTGCAAATCCTGAAACAATGAAAAGTCATGCAATAATAGAATGTTCAAAGTCCAATTAGGATAAGTATCAAAAGCATTCAAAAATAAATACCAGTTGCAAAATGGAGTCTTTAGAATGCCAAATAAAATATTTATTAAAAAGAAAAGCAGAACTGAGCCTTTCATACTTTTTAGCATTCAAATTGTTAAGTGATGCTCTAGAATTTCCCTTATGAGTAATAAACACTGACAGCATCCTTTTGATTTTTTAAAGGAATGATCTAAGCTTATCATTTCTGGCAACAAATAATTTTAGAAATCACTTTGAGCTAACTGCTTTCCTGAAAATGAACTCTTCAGATTGAAGTCTTTACCCTTTTTGTCTCTTAACATTTCATTTTGTTATTCAAAATTCTTGAAAGTATACCTAGCTATGGTGATGAAGCCTCTAAAAAGCATCTTGTTATTTCAAGCACAGTACTGCCTTTGGCATCTTGATTAAATAAATGATGAAAAGTCCCAGTGAAGACGTTAGAAAATAAAAAAGTATCATGCAAAATATTTATAGGATATGGTAGTCTTTGCATTTTATATGTATTTTAATTTCTCTCCTATTTCCCAGACATTTTCTTCCCCTTTCTTATTGCTTGCTTTATTTGATTTTGTTCTCTGGGTTTTTATATATAAGGAGCCTTTATATAGGCTCCTTATCCTTTTAATTATAACTACATATTCTTTTAATTATAATGTTTTATCAATAATAATATTTTAAGCTGCCCAGAGTCATCTTGTGATGAGATGGGCAGCAAGTAAATTTAATAAATAAATAAATAATGGGTGAGGCTTTCTTAAAAAGTAATAAAGTAATATTTTTATACAGTAGTATCTTGGTACTCAGCTGCTTTGAAACTCATTGAATTTGGTACTCAACAACATTTTGGTGTGAAATTTTTGTCCTGGTACTTGTCGTTTGTTGGTACTCAACACACAAACTAGAACTTGTCAGTCTCAATTGCCTTGCGACTCACTTTCCTTAAGGGTGGAAATTTGTTTGGTATTCATCATTTTGGGTACTCATTTCGCCTCTTGGAACCAAGTAACGATAGATACCAAAGTACCTATGTATTGTTATTTAATTTATATAGAACATTACAAATTACAGTATTGTAGGTTTCCTTTTTTTGGGAAGAAATATTACTTGCAATATTTTAGACGTTCAGTAGAGTGTAGACTTTCTGGAAGGATTTTTGTGTGTGTGTAAACACATCTATCCATCTAAACCCATCCATCTGTGCATCCATTCATATTACAAAATTTGTTTTCAAATACAAGAAAATGGAATCCTAATTGACAACCCAGGTAATCAGATTTCAAGACATTTATTTATTTTATTTATTTATACTTCATATTTCTTAACCTTCCACCAGCCTCGGGACATAATATACATATGTAATCACTTGGCCCAAATAAATCTCACTCTCTACTTTCTAGTGGATGCTACAGTTTCTTGCTTCCAGGCAGATGGAATCTTCTTTTAAAAACAAAACAAAATAAAATCTTTTAACCACTGGAATCTGGATAACGAGCCCAAAACATCAGGACAAAAGAGTGTGAAATAAAGGCAGAAAAAACAGGTCTGTGTTATTTTTGATGAAGATGATGGTTAAAGCACTGTACAAATGCCTCATTTTAAATATCTTTGTCCACTTGCTTCCCCTTGCTGTGCATATTTCTCTTTTTTGTAGAGTTAGATTGTTCAAAAACATGGAGATCTTTGTATTGCTGTTTATTCTCTTTGCATTTCATCGTTTGTCCTCTTCTTCTTCATCCTCATCCTCTTCTCTTCATTCTCCTCACTAGCCGTACATATAATAAAGTTTTGCAGTTTAATTACTGTAAAATAAGGCTATAAAATAAGAGTCACACACTGTTGAGAAAAATACAACAAATTTGATGGAGAGTGAGAAGTTTGGAGAAAAAAATCAGCTTTGAATGCCTTGCACCATATTTGAGTTTCCTAGGATGTTAGGTAAGACCAAAATATTTTGCATATTCAGCTCTTTGTCCAAGCACTTAAATTAATTTCTACAGGATGTAGCCTTCACCTTTAAAAAAATAATGACGATTATTTATGTTAAGCTAATTCTTCGATTGGAGAAGACTGTATTTGCAGTACCTCCCACTTTCTGAATCTTCATTTCTCTTGTTTTCTGTGCATGAGTTTCTCAGCCTCAGCAACTTTAAGAAGTATGGACTTCAAGCCCCAGGATTCCCCAGCCAGTATGCACAGTTGCAACAGAACTAAACATACCATTCTAGGCAACAGAGCGGAACTTTCCCAGCAACAAAATACTTTCATTTGAATTCTAGGAACTTTGAGCATTTGCAACAGAAGGGAAATCACAGGGAAAGCTAAGTTGCAGTTTCCATCTACCGTAACATTGCCTGTACAGTTTGAAATAATTGACTTTGGTACTTGTTGCTCAAGCCAAGACCAAAAGCAAAATGAATATATATATATTTTAATCCCATTTATATCCCGCCCTTCTCGGAAGACTCAGGGCAGCTTACAATTTAAAGCACAAATCAATGTGCCTAGCAATATGAATATGAATCACATGAAAGGACATCATGTATATATGATTGATTGATTGATTGATTGACAGACAGACAGACAGACAGACAGACAGACAGACAGATACAGATTTTCAAGGTTATACCTTTTATGGCTTTCTGGGTAAGGTCTTCCTGTCACCAGTATGTAACAGATATATTGTCACTGCTGCTGGCAGCTTGGTGTCACAGCTAGAAACACCCAGCCATTGGAAAGCTTCCCTCTTGCCCAATCCCATGCTCTCCCCTCTGCAGAATTGGATGGTAAATACAAAAAAAGCTGGAAGGCCCTGTGATTCCAGAGAGCTGGAAACTGCAGAACATGTTCTGTGTTCTGCTGGATGACAAACATACAGTCAGTATCCGACCTAGAGATTGTGAAAAGCCTATGATTTTAGAGTTTTAGGTTTTTCTTTGCAAATGTACATATCCTATGGACTTTTCCAGCTGATATGCAGACATTAAAAGCAAGTTTTAAAGAACCACTGTGAGTTTGGGGTAATATTTCTGCAATTCATATTTACAATGTTCCCTGAAAGGATCACAGATACTATGCCTAAAAACTACTTATTAGTTAAGTTGCACCAATTTGATTTTGAATAAAAACTTTCAATAAAAATCATTCTGATAATTTCACCTTTCACCTAAAATAAGTCTAAAGGCTATATATATGTATCTGTCTCAAATGTTAATATAGATAATAGCCTAAAACAATTGGAGTTAGGTGGTATATAAAATGAGTAAATATGTTGTAAAACATTCAGTATGGACATGGAGATAGATGAAGATGTGAATTAATAGCATGCAATCACCATCAGTCATTTGAACCCAAGCCTATAAGATCATAAGTCCCTGACAGGTGAAACATGGAATCCATCAGTTATATATTTGTATCATTCATGCATTATTAGGGTTTTTGGAGACATTATTGTAAACAGCAAGTAAGGTGAAGGAAAGTGGGGCTGGTGTCTGATCTCATTTTCATCTTAGTTCTCCGCAAAAGGTTGCTCCTGCCAGTTTTTTTTATTCTTCCAAGGGAAGAAGTGTTTGGAACAATAAGCTGCGAGAGTAAAGGCATGGAAAAAGCAAATATTCACTGAAAAGAAACTCATGGTTATCAATCTCTTCAGCAGTTTTTACCCAAAACTGCATCAGGGTGCCAGAAGCTGCCTTATAGTAGGTCAAACTACTTGACCACCTAGCCCATTTTGACTGGCAGCGATTCTCCCAATGCCAGTTACCCAATGCTCTTGAAATGGAAATGCCAAGGAATGTACCTGCCTGGACTATTAGGTAAAGAAGAGAATACAGTATCAGATAATAAAATTGGGACCAACCCTCACAATTACCTATTATTTAATTATGATGACTCCTGAAAAGTCAATGCAGTGTAGTACATGGAGTTTTCACCTTGGAAATGCTTGTTGTACAATAATTTACTTGGTCAATACCTTCATTATTCACTTCTAATATCTTTTAGAGATTGTTAGGGTTGCATTTTAACATATTTGTAAGGTTCTATGACAATTTGTCTCAGCCAACTTACTGCAGCTAGCTCTCCGTGAAACAAGAATTACACTAATATCAAAGAAAAAGTGGAATAGAATCATGAAAGAGAGGATGTCAAAGGAGGGACAAAATGAATGAGAAAAATAAAAATAATTTTTAAATTACTTTAGATAATTAAATTGAATAGTTGAATTGTCCCGCAGCAAATTATCCCATGGCGAGTTGGCCATTGTGAGTCGTCCAATGGCAAGTTGGCCATGGAGAATTGGCCATGGCAAGTTGACCATGGTGAATTGTCCCATTTGGAAGGTGTCTTTTTTGGGGAGGAGAAGGGACACAGGCTAGTCCACAATTCTACAAGAAATAGGCAAGCCAAGGTCCAGAATTTTGTAGGCAGAGAACAATAAAAATGCAATTCCTTCCCATCAAGTTGTGTGGCTTTTTCTAGATCAATATTTCTCAACCTTAGCAACTTTAAGATGTGTGGACTTCAACTCCCAGTACTCCCTAACTAGCAAGATTGTCCTGTATCCAGAGCTGATTCTGAAATAAAGTGAAAACAGGGACTCTTGTTGAAAGAGAGATGTATAACACTTCTGGAAAAGCATAGGGCTCTTAACTGATGACTTTGTTTGCCATTATTTTCTTTTCATTTCTACTTATGGAAAATTATAAAATTGGCAAAAAGATGAATTTGTTGGACCCTGTTGTTGAGTACTATGAGCCAAAGGATAGAAAGTTTTGAAATTTTTAACAGAAGTATTAAGGTGTTCTATTTTGCTGATTTCTTTTTAAAGTCTCCCCAATTTGTAAACTTTATAAAGGAGTCAAGAAGTGTAAGCTTTTTTTATTTTTGTTTCTCTATTTTGACTATTTATAGCTTTTAGAAGTTGGCAGAGTGGAATAAGTTATCTCCTCCAGGACATTCGCTGCAGAACTGTAATGAGAACTAGTCAGGTCTTTACTGACCTTTAAGGTGGTGTGGCATTGCATTGCCTACTGTAACAACGCCACTCTCTTTAATAAATAAAGAAGCAATAGAAGACCTATTTGTGCATCAGGCAAACAGGAACAGTTTAAAGTGCACTTTACTGTCCACTTTCTGCCCCATTTACTGAAATTCGTAAAGATATAAGTGTTTATGTTCTATAGGCATAGAACATTGTTTGGTCCAAGTTTACTTTCAAATACTAGTTACACACTAGAAAATATAGTTAATTGGGAATAAAAGTTATAACTATTTTCTGATATTATTATAATGCGTATAGAACAGATTTCTTTTTTAGTAAATTTGTAAGAAGTAAGATCTAATTCCAAATCTGTGGTTCATGTTCTTCCTCTCTCATTCTTGCCCTAAGCAAGGGGGTTATGTGTGGTGACCTACATGTACCTACATGCTCTATTCATATGACCTGCTTAACCAGATCATGGGATGTGGAAGAATTAGCATGTTATGCAAACTTTAAACCATAGTCCAGATATTTAACTAAAAGGAAGTTTAGCCCAACAGAATTAGCTTTGTTTGGCACTGAATTAACCATCTCTCATCAACTAACTCCTGCATTGTGAGAACAACTTATTAAAAAATGAACAGTTCCTTCCAATGTTTGGGATGAAAACGAAGTCTGAAGTTTCTCTAGGCATTCTGTGATTGTTTCACTTTTTATTCCCTTTGTCCCTCATCTCCAAGTGGTAGAAGAAGAAAAAAGCCAAAAAGATCTTTCTGTCTCTGTCTCTGTCTCTGTCTCTGTCTCTCTCTCTCTCTCTCTCTCTCTCTCTCTCTCTCTCTCTCTCTCTCTCTCTCTCTCTCTCTCTGTGTGTGTTTGTGTTCCCTCATTTATATTCTGCCTTTCTTTAAGGAGCTCAAGATAGCTTACATAGGAGATCTCATCTCTAGGCAATAATTTTGCAAAGTAGGTTGGATTTAGAGAGCAAGATGTCATTGAATTTCCATTTCTAAAAAGGAACACAGGTAGTCCTCGACTTACAGCAGTTCATTTAGTGACTGTTCAAAGTTACAACAGCACTGAAAAAAGTGACTTATGACTGTTTTCCACACTTACAACCGTTAACAGCATCCCTGTGATGACATGATCAAATTTTGGATGCTTGGCAACTGTTTCATATTTATGACAGTTGCAGTGTCCTGGGGTCATGTGAACAGCTTTTGTGACCTGACAAGCAAAATGGGGAAGCTAGATTCACTTAACAACCCTGTTACTAACTTAGCAACTGCAATGATTCACTTAACAACTGTGGCTAGAAAGGTCGTAAAATGTGGCAAAATTTACTTAATAAGTGTTTCAATTGGCAACAGAAATTTTAGGCTCAACTGTGGTCATAAGTCAAGGACTACCTGAACTTGAACCTATTTCTCCCAAGTCCTAGCCCAATTAACCACTACATCACACTGGTTCATATGGCTCCATCCAGTTGTGTTGGTGGTGATGCAGACTCTGATTGTGCTGATTTGTTTTGTTTTCCTACCAGAGAAAGGAGGAAAATAAAACCACCAGAAATGGAAATGAGAGATTTCCTTTGCAGAGACTGGGAGAACCAAAAACGTAGATTTTGCTGAATGGATTTACCTGCAGGATCCAATCAGGATAGACTTCTCAAGATGGGCTTTAGCACGAGACTAAAATTGGTCTCGGTGATTGTCCCAGATTGGACCCAGCAACATTATTCTGAGACACGTATATTTGCCTTTATTTGTAAAAAAATCTACTGCTGGCATGAAATGTTGAATGGCTGAAGGGTGGCTGGATTGTTTGGGTAGTATGAACAGAGTTTGTGGTTTTAATTCACATACATCATGAGGGAAAGTAACACTTAAAATGCTGAGTTTTAAGGGTTGTAGGGTATGTTGTGAAATTACAGGATGATTGGGGGACTAATTATTTTCTTTTTTTCTTTCATTTTAGAGAAGTGGGTTGTCAAAACAACTAAAATATGTGTGCTAAAATTTAAAATAGCTGTTTTGCTTCTAATTTCAACATTTGTACTGAAATTAGCCAAAACTGTTGCTGGGATGTAAAAGTCACCAAAAAGTGATTGGAAAGCCAGTAATTTTGAGCTTTTCATTCAGTGGAGGAGATCCGATATCTAGCTAATTGCCTGCATTATAACCTGTTGTGGTTTTGACACCCAATGGAGCAAACATTTGGTAGACAGAATATTATTTTGCAGCAGTTGTGCAAATAGCCATAACATACACATTAAGTTTTCAAAACTGGTTGTTTCCAGTTTTGCATGGAAGCCATACAAAACGAATCTATAAGTGCACACCAATCTTTGACTTTAGACTTTAGTGTGGGCTTTTTCTAAACTACTAAATTTGAATATAATTCAGCATGTAAATTGAGTAAATAAATAAATACATATTCCTTCTCTGCACATCTTAAGAATGTATAATAAGCATTTAGTATCAGAGAAATAATTTTGACTTCAGTACCCCAATTTCCCAGTAACTACTTTTTTTTAAGAAATAAATTTGTACAAACTGAGATTTAAAGGAACAGGTCAGACTTAAGCATAGACATTGGTATTATTTGAAATCAGATTTTGATGGATAAAAATAAAGAAAACCATAAAGCATTCCATCTTTTGCTAAATATTTTTATAAGTACTTATTTTATAAGTATACAGTACTTATATAAAGGCATTCCTCCTGTTCACTTACAGGTAGTCTTTGACTTATGACCAGTCGCTTAGCAGCCATTCAAAGTCATGACAGACCATTAGCCCCCAAATGTGCTTCTGACCTGGATTGAAAGTTACCATGGCTGGGCCCATGAATGCATTTTGGGTGCTCAGCACCAATCCTCATTTATGGCTGTTTACAGTATTCCATGGTCACATGACCACATTTTATGGCGTTTCTTCTGGTTTTACGGTGTTTATTTCTGGTTTCTTGCAAAAAGAATCTATTGCAGATAATGGGCTCCCTTAATGGCTATCACATTTGCTTAATTACTGCCACATTTAGTTTGTGATTGCTGTGTTCACTTAACAATTGCTCTAAAAAGTGTAAAATTGGGTTGGTTACATGGGTGCCTCAAAATACTACTGTCATGACAGGATGGAAAATTCCAGGCTCATAATTCCAGGTCACCTGTATTCCTTGTTCATGTCTCCTTCATTTTTAATTCACATTTTCTTTTCTTATAGACTAGCCAATGTACCATGTAGTAAATATATTAATTAATTATTCTTAGAATAAGGCTTGAAAATTAATGGTTAAAAATGTACTACTCAAAATTAACCACAAATTTAGTTCTGTCAATCACTTTTACCAGCAGCTGTACAAATAATGAAACAAGCCTTGCAACTAAATAAGTATAATCTATTTGGCAAATTAGCAGAGATAATGCTTAACTCTACTGTCCTCTGTTAAAAGAGTTAGAGTCACATTCTTTGACCTGGCATCTATAAATATTGAACTACAATCTCTGCTATTCCTCTCCCACGCCAGGCACCTAAGGTCATCTTGGCCATGAATTATGAAAATTGCAGTGTAGATCCACCTCCTCTAGAGCATGCAAAGTAGGGAAATATTAAGCAAACTTTAATTGCAGGTGATGATATGTGTGCTACTGTTATTGTCCGAGCCATTCATGGGATGGCAGGTTCCACCTGGCCATTTATAGAAAGACAGGTACTATACAAAGGATTCTTGGCTGCTTTATATGGAATAAGCAAGCCTCAAGAATTCACACATTCTATACCTAAAGAAGATTGATGACTTTCGACATTAGTGGTTACTGGTGGTCCAACTTTTGGTACTAGTCATAGCTCAGTGACAGAATACATATTGCACTTGTTTGAAATCTGAAGCACAGTTTCCAAAACATTTTCAAACTATGCAAATCTCTGTTAAATATATACAGTTAAGCTTTTACCATGAAATAATATTAGTTCATGAACTGACATCCATTCTAATACCAATCCAATATAGTTTCCTTAGCATTGTGTTAAATACATTTGGACCCAGCTGTTTGTGCTTGATAATAAGCTGAAAAGGGGCAATCGTTTTGTTTGTTTTTCTTTATTTTTTTTAATTTGACAGTTTATTTTAAACATTAAATGGGCTTCTTCCCCCTTCCCAGCAATCCTTTTTTAAAAATAGTTGCTCACTGCTCTGAAACTTTCCTCTTGCACATTTTCTTAACTGCCAAAATATATCTGTATCCTTTATTGTAACAGGAACCCAAGAAGAAAGATAAAGATCTTGGCCAGTCTTAACGAGTTACCTATTACAATGTGGATTTTTGTCTTTTTACTTAGGATTTTAGGGAAGGATATGCTCCTATTCCCTCCAGCTGCCCACTTCCTTTAGAAAAGCATGCTAAAACTAATCCAGTAGAAAATCAAAGTTATTTAAGAGTACAGAGGAAACAGGAAATGGGCTGATCTTGGCCAGTCTTAAGGATGGTACTACAGTTATGCCTTATGTCTGCAAAATTAAAAATGAGAAGGATAACACCTAGTCTGTTCCTGGCTCCAAGTCTTATCTGTAATCATCTTCCAGGCCTTCCTTCAACAGCATAGGTTAAAACGATTCCAGGCAATTTTTATCTTTAGGTCAAAGTGTTAGAGATAGGAACACAGTTTTGATAGTGCAGTTCTAGATGGCTTATTTAATAGCCTATTTTGATGTTTCCAAATAGTTTTCACAGGGAATTTTACACAGTATAATAATGCATTGCTCAATTTTAACCTATTGTAATACCATAAATTATTGTACGGTGTGAGATTTATAGTACTGCAGTTTGTTCTGTATCTCTTACACTGTTTTTTTTTTGTATGAAGCAGTACTAGTGAAAAAGACATTTCCTATGTGCAAGGAAGCTCCTAAAATGTTTACAGTGGGTGTCCAAACTTGGCAACTTAAGACTTGTGGACACAACTTCCAGAATTCCCCAGTCAGTCATTCTGGGCATTGAAGTCCACAAGTCTTAAAGTTGCCAAATTGGAACACCCCTGATTTAGAGTGTTGAGAATTTTGGAGATCCTTCTTTGTCTCATGTGCATATGTAATCACATAACCCCAGGACACTGTAACTGTCATAAGTATGAGTCAGTTGCCAAGTGTCTGAATTCCGATCATGTGACCACGGGGATGCTGCAGCAGTGGTAAGGAGCCTTGAAAGAATTTTATAAGCTCTGCATGCTAACCCTTTGTTGTTTAAAGCAGATTAAAGAGGAAACCACAGTCATACATGGGAGAGATCATTGTGCCCTTATGTTATGATGGATCCAGACAGCTAAAGTTCTTGGCAATTGACTCTTATTCTAGGAGGAAATATATTTCTCCCAAGGCTGATAGCATCTGTGAGGGAGATAATTTTCATTTCAGTTCTGATGGGGAGGAAAACTTTCAATTCTATGTATAATTTTTTTAATCATGTGGCCAATGCTACTTCTTACTTCTCTTCTTTCTCAAGCTTTTGTAATAACTTGGTACATGGACACATCCCTGCAGTTTTCTTGGCAGCTATATAAATGTGGTTTGCTATTGTCTTCTTCCAGGATGTTTATCGACTTTCCTGTCTAGCCTACATCTTTAGTATGCCCTAGGGTTTCCCATCCAAATGCTGACCAGGCCTGACCCTGCTTAGCTTCCAAGCTCCGAAAAAGTTAGCTGGGGGGGGGGGAGAGAAAGTGTTAGGTTTTTTTTTATCTTTTTCTTTCTGATCTTTATCTTTTGAAAAACAATGTAGTTCTGATCCATGTTTTCCAAAAAAAAGTTCTTTAAGGACTGAATTTAGTCTATATCATTGATTTTTAAAGGTAAAGATAATCCCTTCCATTTTAGTGCAGTGAAAGGGAATATTATTTTGTTTTAGGAGATCTGTCAGGAAAAATATTCTTTAGTCTCCTTAATATTGTAATTGGAATTTCTCTGAATATTCACACCTCTTTTTTCAGAAATGTTGAATCTCTGATAATGTTTCTAAATTATTTGCTTTTTAATAGATTTTCTTATAAATTGGATCATAACATCTCTTGGCCGTATTTGCTGAGTTTATTCTATAAATCTTGTCTATTGCTTTAGAGAAGTCTACTTTCTCATTTTTAAACCATTTAGTCATTTCTGTTATAATTATATCACTTAAGTTATGAATTTGTTCAGTGATTCCTCTGAAAAACTTCCTTCTGTTTCAAATCCAGTAACAGTAAATATTGGTTAAGAGGGTCTAACCTTGTGTCTGTGTCATCCATTCTAATCTGTATATTTTTAACATCTTTACTAATAATTCAAATTTTGTATCAGATTTTTTTCATTCATCTCTTTTATTGTGTCATGTAGCATAGAAAACTTTTTCTCAAATACTTCAAAAAAAAATTTGGTGCTGGGCTCATCTGAATCATGATTTTTGCCAATATCTCTCATACAGACAGTTGCTGGCAGCAGAAAAGCAGGCAAGAATACTTTGATTAGGCATAATGGACTAGAAAGCTATATAAGAGACTGGAAAGTTTGTGGACTTTGAAGATTAGTGCAATGTTTATCTCAACCTATTGACTGCTTTTTCTTTTTTCTTTTATGTATGTGTATTTATGTGTGTGTGTGTGTGTGTGTGTGTGTGTGTGTGTGTGTGTGTGTATAAAAGGGGAGGACAACTTACTGCTTTTTCTTTTCTTTCAGCACTCAGCTAGGTGGATCCTAAATGTTAAATTTAATTGATCACTTTTTCTTCCTTTTTTGTACACTATTTTTTTGTTGTTGTTAGGGTTGAATGTATATTTTTCTTTTGTTTGTTTTACTGTTCTGTATTTTATTCTCTATGATAAAACAATAAATTTTATAAAAGAAAAAAGTACTAGTTAGTCAATTAGCAATAACTTTTTATTAGATCAAGTGATTCATCAATTGATGAATTTATTATTATTGATAAATACTCCAGTGGCACAGGTTTAGAACATGTAGATGGCTTGAGTCCAGCGTTCCATCCCAGTTAGTAGCTCAAAGCTGGTGTTCAAGGATTTCCAAGAAGGGTAATGGATGTACCACAAATTCCTGGCAATTTCAGAGTGTTGCTTTCATTCCATTCAGGAATATTTTTCCTCTTTCCATTTCAAATAAAAGCCCTGTTTTATGTGAACTCTCTGGCACTCAGTTGAGCTTGCAGCTGTGGCGAAGGTGCTCGCAAAGGCTAAATTCAATCCAGCATGCAAATTAGGAACTGAAGTGTTAAATCAGATATTTGCCTTGGACTGTGAGTTCTGATGGGAACTCTGTGGTTGGTAGGAGGTTCTGGAGTTTATCTGAGGTTGAGAGGCAGAGAGAATGTCCTTTGAGTAGCATGTGAAGGAAGCAGTGAACTCTCACATGGAACAATAATTATATTGCTTGGGATGTCACAGGATAATCCTTGGTAATGTGTCTTACCTGGTATATACTGTATGTTATAGTTTTCAAAAATGATTGAGAAAGTGTAAAGGGAAAATGAAATGGAAACTTAAACCAAATGGGTTGATTAAACAATTCAGTGCATTAACATCTGGGGCTTTGCAGTTAAAATGCTTTTTGTATTCTTTCTGCTGAGTTTGGATAATCATATTTTCTTTCTAAAATTCATCAGGCGAAAGGTTCAGTTTACAGAGACCTAAAAGTGATGCTCATATAGCTCAGAAACAAAGAGGTCTGCTTCGAAAAATAGAACATATTCATTCATATACTTTTTGACAGTCAACATGCTATGTTGAGTCTGCTTTTCATACCTGGTGCAGAATTGCAAACATTTCTGACATTCAGGCAGTAAATCAGTTGCCTGGGGAAGGAAACCCTTGAGGAGGGTTATAGAGCAGGGTGTCCAACTTGGGCAAATTTAAGACTTGGGGACTTCAACTTTCAGAATCCCCAACCTGCTGGGAAATTATGGGAATTGATGTCCACAGGCCTTAAAGTTGCCAAGGTTTGATACCACTGGTATGGAGCATGCATTATTTTATGAAATGGAAGGAGTTGAGGTAGAGCTTGTACATTTTTGTGAGAATTTCTCCACTTTTCCCCCATGCTTCAAGTACAGCCAAAAATAGTGTTTAGTGTTCAGGAGACCAAACAGTTTCTCTCTCTCTCTCTCTCTCTCTCTCTCTCTCTCTCTCTCTCTCTCTCTCTCTCTCTCTCTCTCTCTCTCTCTCTCTCTCTCTCTCTCTCTCTCTCTCTCTCTCTCTCTCTCTCTCTCTCTCTCTCTCTCTCTCCCTCCCTCCCTCCCTCCCTCTCCCTCTCCCTCTCCCTCTCCCTCTCCCTCTCTCCCCATCTATCTATCTATAGTGTGTGTGTGTGTGTGTGTTGGTATTAGTATCTTTCAGCCAGCTTGAGCTGCTACCTGAAATTGACAAGACCTTAATCAGTAACATACTGAAGACTTGTAAGCAACTTTAGCCCATTGCTGCCATTGCAAAACAGTCTATCTGATGGTGGAACAAATACATGTAGAACTGAATACTTTTTTGTTTTTGCAGTTTTTCACTCTTAATTTTTGTTACAGATGTCAAGAAAGTTAAACAGTTAGTGTGTCCTGCTTCCACCCCCCCCATGTCCTCCTCTGCCTGTTGAGATATCTGGTAACCATATTTTCACATCTCTTTTTGATGTGTTTATATGCAAGATGGACCTAAAAGTCAGATTGCAACAGTTACAATCTGTTCTTTAATTTTTTTAAGAGAAAATGTTACTGAGGAATATTCTATCCAGATTTGTCATATGAGTAAGAAAATGTTTAGAAGAAAAAGGCAACCTATTCAAACATTTTATGTAATTTATAAGATAAATTGTCTGGGAGGTCTGATTATTGGTATACTCTGTAATCAGTTTCCTAATTATAGCTAAATGTTGGACCATTGTAATTTTTTAAAGTCATTTTTAAGTGATTTTAGTCATTTTTCTATGTGGTAAATGAAAAATATAATTGTAGACCGCATTATTTCTGAAGTAATGTAAGGTGTGTATTGCTGAATATTTACCAATCTGAAGGAAATGCTTTATGTGCTAAAAAGCTATGTGTGAGGAAGATGGCTATGCATCCTTTTTCTCCTTGGTTTTTTTTTTTTTTGGTGGGGACAGAACAGTGGCTTCTGTGTTATTCATAACCCAGCATGATATGAGTTGCAACTACATCTACTGTAGTGGTATGTAAATTGGCTGTTGCGATTCAAGTATCACAATAATAATGTCATCCGAATCATTATTTCTGCGCACATTGCATAAACCTTGCATAAGACCAATTCCAAGCTGGCACCAGTGAAATCACAAAGGATGCGAAATCACAAAGGCACCTCCGGTTAAGACATCAGAGCTGGTGACCAACAGGGGTTTCTAGAATGAGGCCAAATCTAAGGGAATCCTGGAGCTGGTAGATTCTTGATTAGCATTTGATTGTAATGTACACTAGCAGCTTTCTTTCCTGTTCAATTTCCCCTTTATGTTTTAAAAAAGAATGGCTTGATTCTTTTCCTTGACCAAAAGGAAGCTGGCATTTGACAATGCATGTGATAGGATTGTATTTTTGTAAGAACAGGCATTCTAAGAAGAAATGGACGCTGGAGTATGACTTTCTTTTGCAAAGGCAATGCAGGGTATAAAGAGGAGGTAATATAAAAGAAGGAGCACAGTTCTACAGTTAACCACCTCCAGTTTTTCTTGGACAATTGGCAACTACCTACCTTTTATCCTAGAATAATATGAAATTTGCTGGAACAGTCCTCCTGATTTGCAAACACAAAGTGGGTAAACGTGATTGTGAGTAACAGATATTCACATGCATGTTCAGGAGCAGGACCAGCTCCCCCCCTCCCCCCCGGTGCTCCTGCAGAAGGGCTGGCTGGCTTCGGCGTCACCTGGGCAGGACTAGCCGTGCATCTGCCCAGCGGCACTGGCGGCCCAGCCTTCCTTCCTTCCTTCCTTCCTTCCTTCCTTCCTTCCTTCCTTCCTTCCTTCCTTCCTTCCTTCCTTCCTTCCTTCCTTCCTTCCTTCCTTCCTTCCCCCTCCCCCCCTCCTTCCTTCCGCTCTCTCTCTCTCTTTCTCCCTTTCTCCAAAGTCCAAACTCACGTGTCCTCCTTTCCCCGCTAGGCTTCTGCAAAGCGCAAACGGATGCCGCATCCTACTTGTCTTCTCCAAACTCACACCCACCATTGCTTCCAAAGGCTGTCTGTTTGCTCACTCACTCTCTCGCTGCACTCCCGCCAAAAACTGTTCCTTTTATAGGTTCCCTTCTCCCTTCCCGGGTCTCGCAGCTGTTCCCACGAGAGTGCTGCTAGATTCGGTTTCCCTGCCCTCTCCAGGTCCCAGTAGTCAGGTGCATGTGGAGAGGGGGAGGGGAGCATCCCTCTGGCACGTGCTGACAGAAAGGGCTCTGCCTGCCTAGTCTGGCACACGTGCCATAGTTTTGCCACCACAGGACTAGACAGTCACTTGTCTGAAATGGTATAGGTTCTCCTGCTCGAGGAGGAGGCTTGACTGGAAGACCTCCAAGGTCCCTTCCTATTCCCTTCCTATTTAGTGATCCCTAAAAAAGCCCAGTTGCTGGGAAATGATTAGACCTTGTCTGCAATTGCAAGAGAAAAACAAAAGCATTGCGAAGCATCTGCCACTTAGTACTGTACTTCCTCTTTTAAGTGTTTGGCAGATACTTCCCTCCTTCCCCAAATTATGCCAGGCCAAACTGGACATGGCAGAAAGCATATAAGATTAATTATAGGTAGATAAGAAATTGTTATTGTAACTGTTAAAACCAGAGAGATGAGGTTTATTTTTGTTTTACTCCTCAGCCCTGAATAAAATAGAGATTGTCCTCTTCATCTAAGTATTTGATGAACAATTTCCTACAGTCAACACTTATTTTCGGTGTGTTTCAGAGTAACAGGCAAATTTTCCTTTTAGTTGTGGCTAAGGATTGTAGGGATGTAATTGTGTAAATAGTGTAATGAAAAACTGTAAGTATGCAGCACTCTTCTTTAAATGCAGTATCGTCATCATCATCATCATCATCATCATCATCATCATCATTCATGACTATAATATTTTGCCATTACAGTTAGATCTGGAAAGATGTTGAGGGTGTTCCCTGAGCCCCCACCCACTGCAGCCAGAAAGATTTCTTCACCAAAATGTTATGATCAGTGGCTTTATCAGGAATATATTTGAAATTTAATTTAATTAATTTAAATGTAATGTAATGTAATGTAATTTAATTTGTGGGCCACCCGTCTTTCAGTGATTATGGGCAAAGCCCATCTTCAAATTTTATTCATTCTGCAGTGTTTGTGTGGTGAAGAGCTTCTGCAAGCCATTCTTTGCCAGTTGTTCCGATAGAAGTATCCACAAGATTTCAGAGCAGTTGTGATTAGCTTTTGAGTAGTGGCTTTGAGGCTTTGTTTTGAATGATCTGCACAGGCTTGTTAGAGAGCAGCTTGAGATGAGGACCAGACTAACAAGTGTATTCAGGCTTAGCTTGGCTTATGCTGCAATTTGCCCTTTTTACCCTTGAGCATTGTGGCTAAAACACATTACACAAACAACATTGTGACTTAACGTGATGGACTTAGTCATCGTTGGAAGAAGATGGGAACTCAAGGGTGGCTGGGAATGGAAAGGAGGCATGCCTGACTGAAATAATGAACAGAGCAATCCACACTAATATGTTTTCTTGCACATTCTTCTTGAATCCAGCTATTTAAACATCTTTGAGGATTAGTATTCCCAGTTTTAATGAATGGATTTAGAAGGATCTCCTGAGATCTGTCAGTGTCTGTCGGGCCCATTCCTCAACAGGAAAGTCTAATGCAGTTTGTATCCATTGAAATTCCTCCAGGTTGCTTGACCATAACATGTAATTTCACTATCACAAGGAATTTACTGATGTTACAAACAGGAAAGATTGGTCGAATGTTGGCAAGGACTGGAGAACATGGACTCTTGGAAACAGCAGGAGCCATCTGCACTTGTCAGTCTTCCTGGCTTTAAATCTGCACTTGTTAAGAAACCATTATTTGATTTTAGCAACTTCTTTAGATTCCTTCTGTGGATGTAAAAGCCATTACTGGTTTGAGTAGAGATCTGCCATCACTTAAGTGTCAGCAAATCTTACTGGCTTCAGTGCCACTTTTGTACAGGGGCTTCTGGGCAGAGGATTTGAGCCTTTCATAAGAGCAGGGTGGAGAAAAATTCCTTTGTAGCTCCTGTGAACTGGCAGTGTGCCGGAGAGTTTCAAAGGGAAGTTCCAAAAACATAGGAGGGCTCTTTTGTATGTTTATATCAGATGAAGAGAGTGTGCTTTTTTGTAGTGAGTATGTAAATGCTGGATTTAAGAAATAGATTATCAACATAACTGCACTGAAGTATTCCCATTAAAGTAGTACTGACAGCTTTTTTAATGGATGCAGGTAGTCCTCAACTTACAACAATTTGTTTAGTGACTGTTGAAAGTTACAAAGGCACTGAAAAAAGTGACTTATGACAGTTTTTCACATTTACGACTGTTGCAGCATCCTCATGGACATGTGATCAAAATTCAGATGCTTGGCAACTGACTTTCAATATTTATGACGGTTGCAGTGTCCCGGGATCATGTGATCACCTTTTGTGACCTTCTGACAAGCAAAGTCAATGAGAAAATCAGATTCATTTAACAACCATGTTGCTAACTTAACAACTGATTCACTTAACAGCTGTGGCAGGAAGGATCATAAAATGGAGCAAAACTCACTTAACCAATGTCTCACTTAACAACAGAAATTTTGGGTTCAATTGTGGTTGTACGTCGATGACTACCTATTTGCATCTGCAGGTATGTGCAGATTTAACATTGCATCAAAGCTGAGTACCTAAAACAGAAAACTTTATTCTGCATCATTGAAACAAACTTATCTGACTGATTGTGATAGCTAATTTGACAAATGAGGTGTGGCATATAGATTTCTCACTTTTTAAAAATATTACATTTTATCTTATTCCATTTCTGCATCAGTTTACAGTATTGTGTAAAAAAATTCCATACAGTGCAGAACATTGCACATAAAATTTAAGGAAGTGCCAATTATGAAAGTTCACATAAGAATGTATGCCCCAACTCTGGTGTGGAAAATTGTTTTCCAAATGCTTTGAATTTCTTCCAATTTTTCAATGTATTTTTACATACGGATGAATGCTCTTTGCAATTTACAGATAGGCCTGTGGAGCTATTTTATATTTTCTGTTAATAATTCGAACAGACAAGAATGTCTTTGATAGTTAATTATCAGGAGTGACAAGAAAATAGTTGTACAACAATTCATACCAGTTTTAAATAGAAAAGCAGTTTGCCTGTTGTGCTAATAGGCTATAGAAAACATATTCAAAATGTTGCCTGCTGCCTACTTATCTTGTAGCAATCTAGCATTGAAGCTTAAGAAAATAACCACATCATGGCAGACTGAGTGGTTCATATTTCAACTCAGCCTCTACTATCTTTCATTTCTCGTCATCCGTTTCTTCTGCAAACTGGGGATAAACTGCCTTACCTTAAACATAAAGTTTACAGAGATGCTTTGAGAGATTTGCGTATCTAACTAAAGCAGCAAGTTCAAGTATTGGAAAGCTCTTTTTAAATTTTTCTTCCTGGTCACTTAAGAAGCTTCCATGTGAGATTGTTCAATTGTAGCCATGGTTCATTCATAGAAATTTATGGAGGCCGAGAAATGTCATTTCTGTTTGGAACCCACTTCCATTTCTCTAATTCTGCTTTTGACAGAAACTCAGTGAAGAAAGAAAATATATTGTGTACCTGTGAAATGTCTTTATTTGACAGGTCAGCTCTATCTACCCAACTAGTTCCCTGCTTGATTTATATGCTGCCCCGTTTTTTTTTTATCAAAGTGAACACCCAAGGTAATTTAAAACCACATAAAAATAAAAAATAGGAAAAACAAAAAAAATATTTTATCCTTGGAATTTTTCCTTTGTTTTTTTTTAAAGTTAAAGATTAAATTTTAGTTGAATTATTTGAATTATAGATATTTCTGTTCGATCTATGCTTATTTTGCTGAAATAGGGTACAACAACAACTATAGTTATTATTTGTTGCTATGGCTGAACTTCACTTTTCTTTTTTTCAATATCTTCAGAAAACAGATGATTTCTGTGCTTTATAAGGCTTAAGCTCTGGTCTATGTTTCTTGGCCTTGATAATCAGGTATCATGCAAGTTGTCCTTGATTTGGGTTTTTAAAAGGATACAACAGAGAATTGTATATCTTCTCTTAAAGATTTGTCTAAATGACCTAAAACATTTTACACCTTATTAAGATATTACTCTGTAATATTGGAAAGCTGGCAGTCATGTCAAGAAAGTTAGAAAGAATAAGTAAATATTACATGTGGGTTACACAGCCAGTAGATTTTGAAAGAAAACAAGCATTCCATTGACTGCTATAAATCTTGTATATAAAACTTACACAAACCACTAATTTTAACATTTAAGTTAATAAAAATAGTTTGGCTGTCATGGTTCCCACAGACAGAGAAATATAAAGCAGAATTCCAGGCTTGCAAGTTCCTCAAAGAACATGTTTATTGATATAAAGTATCAGCACGTCAAAAGTGAAACCAAGTCTGAATAGACACGTAACAATCCGGAAAACAAGTTAAGAAATCCCACCCCTAAAGCTATGCAAGCTACTATGTTCCCCAGTACATCTTCTTGGCGAGCTTTTCACGAAATGCTCAGTCTGCAGACCCGGGAGCAGGTAAACCCCCCTCCCTCCTTGCTATGTGTCAACCGAAAATGAGTAGGGAAAATGGCTGCAGCCATGCTCATTTTCAAAGTTGACAGTCGGGTATGACTGTTTTACACAGTTACGACCATTACAGCATCCCCATGGTTACAAACCTAAAACCTGCAGTGATTCACTTTAACAACTGTGGCAAGAACGTTCATAAAATGGAGCAAAACTCACTTAGCAACAGAACTTTGGGGCTCAGTTGTGGTTGTAAGTCAAGAACTACCTGTATATTAGCTAGAGCTGACATTGTTTTAGAATTCTATGTTGTGGTACTTAATGGCCCTTATCCCAAGATCAGTTGAAAAAACACAGATCATGATTATACAAGTACTTCCAGTTTAATAATATATCCCACTAGGCATTTGATCAACTAGATCATAGTCTTCTTTGGAACAACCTGGATGCATGGTCCCACTACCAGATGGATTCACAGTTGGCTGAACAACTGTGTGGTCTTCAGTGGATCTGTGGTCACATGGAATGAGATATGGTATCTGGTACCTCAGGCATTGGAAGAGGTTTAGTGAAGCAAATAAGAGCTTTTGATTTTATTTCAGTATTTGGGGATTAAGAATGAGAAGAAAAATGAGGGAAGTGGTACAAGACTAGGATGGATCTTGAGCTAATTCTGCAATTCTTTTAATATTTCACATTATATTCTGCACCAGTCAGAATGAGACACTATGTTTTAGGGAAGCATGTCTAGATAAACTAGAATAGGTACAGAGAAAGGTAGTGGTGATGGTCATAGATATAACATAATTTTTTTTAATTTAATCCATGCTTCTATATAAGATAAGACACTGGAAACCTGAGGAGTGGAGTATATGCTCCTGGGTATCCTTAGATAAGATAGTATTGTTCTGGATGTCACATTCTATTCTTCAAGAGAGCAGAACAGTAATAATAATTTTAAGTTTCAAGAAAACAGATTCCAGTTAAAATACATCTTAACAACTGTACAATGGAGGTCAATTACTACTGAGAGAAATGATAATCTTTTTCTTGGATGTGCTCATATATGATATAATTTGGAATCCTAAAAAAGGATTGGACTAAAAGACACTTTCAGCTTTCCCAGGTAGACCAGTTAGGAAACATGACCAGAAGAGTTAATTCTACTTTATTTTAAGGTTACTGTAACTAAATCTTGCAAGTCTCCCTCAGTCTCCTTTAGAACCTGAGAACTTATGTATGTGTGTGTGAAGGGTATCTCTTCTGAGTCTCTTCCTCCGCCCATTATGTAGCTGAGGGATATGCCCTCTGTTATCTGTCCTTTCCCTAGGCAGCATTTCTTTGACCAGTCTCTCAGGGTCTTTCTCATATACCATTATAGGCCTTTTCCAGTTCTGTAGTTCTGTGTTGATGCGGGGTAGGGAGACTACATTATAGGATTTCATAAACACATATGCTATATGTTGGTTTCAGAATGTCCTTATTTTCCCCACTCTGTTTGGTTAAGCACTTCAGTTCTTAACCTCTCCTACCCCCCCCCCCTAACTTGACACAGCTATTTTTTGCCTGATGAAATCCAGACATCACACCTCCCTCATCAATTTGTATAGGACTAAAGGGAGCTTCAGAGGGGTTAAGCAAACAGTAGTTTCCTTTGGTGTGCCAATGGTGCCAATTGTCTAAGCAAAATTAAGTACCACAAGTGCTTCTGAAGGAAATTGCTTGTTGTCAGGCAAGCTGCAAGCAACTTGAAAGAGATGCTTTTATCAAAATGTGTGGAGTCCCAATACCAAAATGTTACAACTGATGATTTAAATATGTAAAATGATCTCCCTTTTATCCCAGAAGAATCCCAGATTTGTATCTCATGGCTCATGCTGTGAAATCCTGAAGATAGAATAAGCGAAATTACTGAAGGATCAGCTTGAAAATAATTATGTTTTTTATTTCTCTGCAGGCCTTTCTGCATCGAATAAGACAAAATGCTGTGGATAAAGCTGAGAAGTATATAACAGAGGAAAATGTCAAGGTAATGCTTCCAAAATATGTTTGGGTTAAGATTGAGATAATGTGAAGCCCAACATCAATTCTGTTAATGGCATTGCTTGGATTGCCACATTACCTTAAATGAACAGAAACTGCATAATACTACAAGATAGATTTAGGTGAAAAACAGCAGGGAGTATCTTTTCTTTTTCACCTGTTTAATTGAAAAGTCCAATATTGTGTCTTACAAAGAATGAAGAAATGAATGTGATGACCACATGCAGATCATAAGATTCAGGTCCAACTTCAGTCCCTAAATATTGTTTCTTCTAAAACCAACAGAAGGTTTAGTACAGTGGTGGCGAACCTATGGCACATGTGCCACAGGTGGCACGTAGAGCCCTCTTTGTGGGCACGTGCACCGTCACCCCAGTCCTAGGCCTTCAGTTGGGTTTTATAAAACTTTTTCGTTTTAGGCCTCCACTGCTGTGTGCAAAAAAAAAAAAAGGTTTAATAGATTCAATTTCAACTTCTTGTGGGAAAAAAAAAATCTGGTAAAGTTGGAATTGATTGATTGTACATTTTAGTCCCACCCAGTCTGACGTTACCACCGCAGCCATGCCCACCCAATGGGCCACACCCACCCAAATGGCCATACCCACCCAATGGGCTACACCCACCCGGCACCCGATGACACAGAAGTGGATTTTGGGTTGCAGTTTGGGCACTCAGTCTCTAAAAGGTTTGCCATCACTGGTCTAGTAGTTGAATAAATCTATGATTTTTACTTACAATCTCCATTCCTTTAAATTTGTTGTTCAATTCAAAGGCAAAGTACCTCTGACTTGGAAAATTAGATGTTTGTATTTTTCCTCCTTGCTAAATTCTTTCATTTAATAATAATAATAATAACAACAACAACAACAACAACAACAACAACAACAACGATGACGACGATGATGATGTTGGAAGGGATCTTGGAGGTCATCTAGTCCAACCCCCTGCTCAGGCAGGAAACCCTATATCATTTCAGACAAATGGCAGTCCAATCTCTTCTTAAAAACTTCCAGTGTTGAAGCATTCACTGCTTCTGGAGGCAGGTTGTTCCACTGGTTAGTTGTTCAAAGCAATTGTGCAAGTCCTTGATTTTTTCACCCAAGGTCTCTTAGTCCTCAGCAAACAAAAAAATCAGTAGTGAAGTTTTTGTTGCTCTTAAATGCTGCAAATAAAAAGTTACTGACATTTCTGTTGTTTTTATGCCAATTAATTTATTGCCTGTCAGGCTTCTAAATATATCTGTCTTACAATCAAATACTGCATTTAAATTAACTTGCTTTTCTCAGCTGATTAAATATGTTTACTCCTGAAGTTTCTTTGGGCTTTTCTCCAGATGCACAATGATATTTTTTGTTTTATTTTCCTTTGCTGAATTTCCTGGGAAGATTTTGAAAGGCAAAAAAGAAATTAAAGATTTGAAGACAGGTAGTCCTCGCTTAACAACCATTCATTCAGTGACCATTTGAAATTATTAACAGTGATGAACATACGGAACGTACAGCTGGTACATAAAGTTACAGCTGTTGCAGCGCCCCCACGGTCATGTGATCAAAATTCAGGTGCTTTTGCAAGCCCACCTACATTTCAACCCAGGTGGTGTGCTTAAACTCCCCCAGCTGGCCTGTCTCCAATCCATCTCTGCTCTTTTTCCTGTCCTGTGCTCTGATGCCCTGAGCTCCATCCTGCATCCTTGCCACCTGCAATTTGCCACTCCTCCTGGCCTGTTCCCCTGCACTTTGTCTTGCACCCCCCCCTACCCTTGCCATACCTCCTGACCCTGCCACCGTGCTCTCTGGCCTGTCCTCCACTGACTCTGCCATGCACCCCTGCACACACTACACTTTCCCATCCCTGCTGCTCTACTGTTCTGTCTACCACCCTCCCCCACCCCCATCACTGACCCACCACCCTATGCTCTGTCTTGCAGACTCACCTCCACTTCAGCTCATCCCGCTGACCTGTCTCCCCTTGTCATTTCTGCCCTTTGGGCTGCTGTGTGCCCAATAAGCTTCACTAATTTCACTGGGATTTATTTCTACTCAATAAATAAAAGTTCAGGATTAAGGCCTTCTGCAGTGGGGTTGCAGCCTTTTATCATATAGCTGGCCCTTTCTTCAGTAATGGTTCAAACAATATATTTAATTTGGTTTACTCTAATTAGAACTATAGCAGTGGCTTATCAAATTATATTTGCTACTTTATTTTCAGTCCTTTTAAGCACTTCTGGCTAATACTCTTTTTTTTCTGGCTCTTCGGCTTTGAAACGGAGATGAGCACCGGCCCCTAGAGTCGGAAACGACTAGCACGCATGTGCGGGGGAACCGGAACCTTTTCCTTTACTAGTATGCCTTGCTATTTTACTATTGACATTTATTATTTACTCAGCTTTATTACTATAAAATTAGTTCTTCTATAATCATAACTAGTTTATTTTTTATTCTTTGAGTATATAATTGATATTTGAAGTATTTATACCAAATGAAACTACTGGCTGCTAGTGTTAGTTGGATAACGAATGAATAAACCTTTATTGTCAAAGTACAACCATGTATACATTGAGATTGGATGAGCCTCCCTTCGTGCCCCCACCCCCAACTTACAGTGACACAAACCCTCCATCTTATTACACCATGTGAGCTAATTGCACAACACACAGGCCTCGCAAGTCAATCATGCATAAAGTTTATAAAATTATATCCTGTTCAAAAGCCTAACAGCCCATGAATAAAAGCTGTTCTTCAGTCTGTTGGTACGGCTGGCTATACTCCTATATCTCCAACCTGATGGTAGGAGAGTGAAGAGATACCGTCCAGGGTGTGAGTCATCCCTGAGAATTTTCCTCACTCTTCCAAGGCAGCGAGCCCTGGCGATGTCATCCAGTGGTGTCAGGGAACAGCCCACAATGTCTTGTGCTGTGCTCACCACCCTCTGTAATAACTTCTTAAAGGAAATGTGCTCTTTTCTATTTTGTAATTATATTTTTATCCAACCTATGTGTCAAGTAGCAAAGAGCATTACAAATGACTACCTTCCCTTAAAAAGCTTCACAAGTCTTTATTTTGAACCCTTTCAAACCTAGAGAAATTTAATTGCCTAAAATCTTCTAGCCAGGTTCATGGTTTAAATACTTGAACCTGTGTCTCCTATACATAGTCCAGCCATTAAGCTAAATGTTTTTAGATTTATGGAAGACAAGTCTGTAAATTACTAACTTTGACAGGTAAATGAAACCTTAGCATATCAAACTTTCTTTGAATACTTGCCATAGAAAGAATATGTGCCTTTACAAAATGTTTTGTAATATACAGTATCTACTAGGAAATAGACAGCTGAAGATCATGGGCATTTATGAGAGGGAAGGACAAAGGAAGGAAATAATGCAACTTATGTGCTTGATCCAATGTCAAGGTGTAAATACAATAATGCTGGAATTTGCATGTTGACATCATTGTTCATATATTGCCATTTTGCTGTCACTGCATGTCAGGCCAGGTGGTGATTCTTCCAAGCTAAGTTCTTGACATACTGAGACCCCCACTATCTGCATCCATAATATACTCTGTGAACTATTAGGGAGAGACTGTCTTCACCCTCTTTCTAGCCCAGAAGATATATGGGCTGAGTTGCCTCTTACTCCTCTGGAATGAAGGCCTTCCCTCCTGGGAATCCACCTTCTCACTACATTCCATCACACTGTGATTTGCTGCTGCTGCTGCTGCTGAGACCATTCGTTAAGATGCTTTCTACCACTTCCAGCACTGAATAGCATGCTAAGTACAACACTGATTATTTTATGATTTGGTGAGTTGTTGAACATAGAGCAAATGGTTATCTTTAGGATTCCATGTATGAGACTCCGTGCAGTCTGAGCAGAGAATAACATAGTTCTTTGTCACTAATTTCCTTGTGTTCGCGTTGATGCTTCCAGGGTTCACATTTGTGACTTTGGCCTAAAGCCTCTATATGCCTTTCCAGAAGCAGATAACTGGTTACCTATTGACTTAGAATGTTAATCTAGATCACGGGTGTCAAACTCAATCGTATCACATGACGTATTGTGAAGTATCACAACGCTTTTGCCTTTGCGGAGCTGGGATGTGTGTGGCCTGCACGTTATTTATACGGCCCATGGGCCGTCAGTTTGACACTCCTGATCTAGATGAACCCTCAGTCTACAGAGAGGTTCTTCTATGGTCACTAGATTTCAGTACTGTAAATGATGCAGAAGCATATGGCTTCTTCCTTGCCAGAAATTTTAAATTCAGATAACTGCTACCAGTTTTCTATCTTTAAGTTATAACTGAAAAGGAAACAGCAACCAAGAAAAGTTAAGTTTAAGTCTTTGGAACTTTATGTGCAACCTTTCCAGTATTACTTAGTTGTCTCCAGCTAGGAGCATGAAGTATGAAGCAAGCAGCTAAGAAGAGACAATAGGCAGCACATACCAGTTGGATAACTGAAGTCTGTCAGATCCCATTAATATAGCTGCCTCTGCTGTGTGGCATACTTCATGATGAGAAGAGCATTAGAGAGCTTACAAGCTTTAATGATGAAAGAGATTATAACAACACCAGTTGGACAAGATGCCATAAGGAACTCATAATGAAGTGAAGTTCTAGTTTAGAATAACATCTGAACTGAGCAACGGTGATTTGCATTCTTCTGCCAAACTAGAATTGAAACAGGGTTGAAGTTAAGTTGATTTGTAACCATTAGTAATGGTAGCTATGCTTGTTTAGGATAAAGGTAAAGGTAAAGGTTCCCCCGCACATGCGTGCTAGTCGTTTCCGACTCTAGGGGCCGGTGCTCATCTCCGTTTCAAAGCCGAAGAGCCAGCGCTTGTCCAAGGACATCTCCGTGGTCATGTGGCCGGCATGACTAGACGCCAAAGGCGCACGGAACGCTGTTACCTTCCCACCGTAGTGGTCCCTATTTTTCTACTTGCATTTTTACGTGCTTTCGAACTGCTAGGTTGGCAGAAGCTGGGACGAGTAACAGGCGCTCACTCTGCTACGCGGCACTCGGGATTCGACCCACCAAACTGCCGACCTTCTGATCGACAAGCTCAGTGTCCTAACCCACTGAGCCACCGCGTCCCTTTGTTTAGGATAGTGGGTCTCATATAACTACCATTCCGTCTTAGAAACTGATATTGAAAATTAGCAATAGATAATAGGTTACTAATAGTGGTGTTGCATAGTGGAAAATTGGGGAAAAGAAATTGCATTTTTGAATGTTTTCACACTGTAATTTTTTAAAACTTTGTATGTTCTCCCATAGATATACTTAAGATTAGTGGAGTTTGCAGGAGTGTGTTGTTGTGTGTCAAATGCAGCAAGATGGTGGATATGTCATCATGTGCATATACCAAAACCAAATGGGTGGGGATAGAATTGTGACACACTGATATCTTGCCTATTTGTTACACAGACACAGACACAGACACACACAGACACACACACACACACACACACACACACAAAACACACTGTGATCACCAGTGCTTAATTTTTTTCTTTTTACTATGTTATTAAACTAAAGGCTTCGACTCAACCCGGCCAAGACTGAGTGGCTGTACATACCGTCATCTCGTTTAGTCCAAGAGGTTCCATCTCTGACTATAGGAGGAGAGATGTTACCTCCCATTGATAGAGCACGCAATCTGGGCGTCCTCCTAGATTCACGACTCAGTTTTGAAGATCACATTGGAGCCGTGGCTAGGGGGGCATTTGCACAGATTCGTCTTATATACCAATTGCGCCCCTTTTTGGACCGAGATGCCCTACGTACAGTCACCCACGCACTCGTTACCTCCCGTATTGATTACTGTAATGCTCTCTACATGGGGCTGCCCTTGAAGACCACCCGGAGGCTTCAGCTGGTGCAGAATGCAGCTGCACGGGTTGTGATGGGAGCTCCCCGATACTCCCATATTACACCCCTCCTGCGTGAGCTGCATTGGCTACCAGTTGCCCTCCGGGTGAGATTTAAGGTGCTGGTACTTACCTTTAAAGCCCTACATGGCTTAGGTCCGGGATACTTGCAGAACCATCTGCTGCCGGGAACAAATTCCCATCGTCCAGTACGCTCACACAGAGAAGGCCTCCTCAGGGTACCGTCAGCTAGGCAATGTCGGCTGGCGACCCCCAGGGGGAGGGCCTTCTCTGTGGGAGCGCCAACCCTATGGAATCAGCTCCCCCCTGAGCTTCGGATGGCCCAAAACCTCCAATCCTTTCGCCGCGGCCTCAAAACACACCTGTTCCACCAGGCTGACCTAGACTGACAGGCATTTTAATTAATTTATATTTAGTATTTTTAATTCATTTTTTAAATTCTCTAATTTTAATTTACTGCACTGATGTTCTCAATTTCATTTTTATCTTGATTTCTGTACTTATTATATGTTTTGTTGTTAGCCGCCCTGAGTCCTTCGGGAGATAGGGCGGGATATAAATCCCATCAATAAATAAATAAATAAATAAAGGGTTGAACTTTTCATTTCAATACTCTGACAGGTATATCTTCATTGCAGAGTTAGTGAAAATATGAGTTATTAGGGATTTAAAACTTTACAGTATGATAATCTTTCTTCAGATGTTGTGCCAAACCATAGTTAATTAAGTTTCCTAGTTCTTGCAAAGCCTTTACTCTGTGTTGTTTTCTAATCTTTCAATTAAATTCTAAATTGTTTTATTATGAAATATTAAACAATATAAAACAAACATAACAAAGATTGTTTCAAAATGGGTAGAGGAGTAAGAATCTGCAAAGCTTTCACTGGCAATTATTACTGGATTTTTTTTTTATGTTACAGATTTTATTTTCCAATATGGAAGATATACTTGATGTTCATAATGACTTCCTGACTGCTTTAGAATATTGTTTACACCCGGAACCTCATTCTCAGCATGAACTGGGAGATGTTTTCTTAAAATTTGTGAGTATAATACATTAAAATATTTCCCCTGGGTTGTGGCCAGACTCGGAAATTGTGTATCTTGATGCAAATTAACTATATTGGATTTGGCAATCAAATGATTTCATGAGATACCAGAATTGATGTAAGGTTCCTTTAAGTAGACCAAGCCTCATTTCTTTCACCCGTTTGTTTGGAAAAACAACACTGGGTTCACATCTTATTCTAAGCCCAAATAAAGAAATCCCACCGGGTCAGTGTGTCTGCAAAAATGGGTACATTTTGTCACAATTATCTGGAGGAAGGACTGCCTCATATATGCAGTTTTTAGTCTCCCCCCCAAAAAACTGCAGGGAAATAGGGAGAATTTTTGAATTGACTTATATAAAATCCTTTTACATCTTCATATCCATTGCCTTCCCTATCCTAATGCAAGTCTATATCTTTTTAAGAGGAAAAATCTAATTCTGCAGAATTTTTCAGATAATGTCAAAATAACTTAATATGGTGTCCATTCCTTCATTGTTGAGAAGTCGAAGTATCGCCCTTAAAACACCCTAACCTTGGCTCACATATTTAATTTAATAATTTAATTTAATAATTTAATTTGTATACCGCCCTTCTCCCGAAGGACTCAGGGCGGTGAACATGTCTCATCAACCGTTCTTTATGACTACGTTTGCATAGATTTATTCTTCTCCTTTTCCTTCCATAGCCAATTTTTCCATAATCTGATGTCGAAATAGGTTTTTCTGTCTTCACCTGCTTTTTCTAGCAAGCAGGGTACAACTTGGGGATAGCAATAGACCACGATCTCTTTAGGTACTAGCCTAGACCTTTGCACAACAAAGTACCTGTCAGGAATCAAACGTCCTGACAACCAGGTTGTTCAGTTCTGTTAGAATAAGAAATCTTATTTCATATTTAAATTAATAACCGCAAAACCTTATATTACGTAGTGATTGTATCCATGTATATAAGTGGTATCAATCCTGACAAGGAATGCATTCTTAAATATGAGTTAATGTATTGCAGATACTAAACTAACTTATATGGTGGTGTTATATGTGTTAAATGCACATGCTGTTATTATATGCATTTATATGCTTTGAAATTTATATATATAGAAAGTATGGATTATTAATGGAGCAATATCGGGATAGTTGAACAGAAGACAAAGAATTGAAGAAGATAATGAAGTATCAAGATCTGGAAATCAGTCTGGAAATAAACTGGCTATGGTGGTCCCAGTGTTTATAGGCATACTGGATGCCATATCTAAAAATCTTGGATGACCCTTAGAAGATCTGTATCTTGGCAAAATTTGCCTCTGTCAATTGCAAAATGCCACACTGCTTGGTTTTGCGCTTGTACTATGCTGATACATTACGACATCCTAGGTTCTTAGGAAAAACTCAGTGTTACGAAGGCCAGTACTAGTTAAGACTTTACATTGTTGTGAATTGGATTCGGAAACGGAACTGGTTAAAGACTGTATGATAAAGTGGGCACAAAATATTCAGGAACCAATTTCATTGGACACCTGGGAGATAATTTGGGTCAGAAATGTTAAATTTACTCAGGCTCAAAATTTAAGAGAAAATTTTTATAAAATGTTTTATAGATGGCATCTGGATCCCAAGAAGTTGTCCAACATGTATCCTAATTTACAGTCTAAATGTTGGAGGTGTGGTAGTTTAGAAGCTACCTATTTTCACATGTGGTGGACTTGTAGAAATATAAAAGCTTTTTGGATTAAAATTTGGTGGAACATTCAAAAGATTTTTAAGAGAAAGATAAAGTTTTCTCTGCAATTGTTTTTATTGGGTATTGTTGTAGATTGTGATGTTAAAGAAATTAACTTGATGTTGAACATGATAACAGCAGCACGGTTACTGGTGGGACAATATTGGAAGAAGGATAGTTTGCCCACTATAGAAGAATGGGTGTTTAAAGTTTCGAATCTTGCAGAAATGTCTAAGATTTCTGCTTATTTGAAAGATCATTCACAGGAAAGATATATTTCAGTTTGGAGGAGATGGATAAATTATATTCAGAACAAATATGGGACTAAAAAGCTTATGAGTAGATTTTAGTGGGATATTGTTATTGGTACGTTGTTTGTAGTTATATTAAAGGGGAGTTAAAGCACATTATGAATTTGGTTAATTGTATATTATGCATAATTTTTATTTAGAATATGATTATTGTAACTATAATCCTTTATTTAGCTCTGGGAAGTGGGGGGGAAGTGGGTGGGTTTGGGGTGGGAGGGATTTGGGGATATATTGTAAAAGTTTGTTTTTGTAAAACTCTTTAATAAAAAAAGACTTTACATTGTTGTGAACAGTGAATAATAGTAATGAAAATAATAAATAATATTAACGCTGAATATACAGTACATGCAGTGTATCTGTATCAGGAAATGGGCTAGCTGCATATTCCTGTTGCCTACAAATGCCTTCAGAATTGCAATTACACATGACCGTCACATACATAAAGCAGTTCATCCAGTGACTTTAGTAATGTGGTAATATGTGTGGTGGTCTTAAGTTACAGGGTAACCTACTGAAAGAATTTGCTGAGCAAGAAAAGATCTATTTTTAAAGAGTTGCAATCAGTGATCATAATATGCTTGATTATGCAGGTTCATTTTTCTGAGGGTTGTGTCTCTAATTATGTAATTGATAGTTTCCTCATCCTATGAAGAAACCTCAATGTCACTCAAGAGAGTAAATTAAATACTTAAAGCACTAAGTAATTTTAAAGCGTGGCTTTCATTCTTGTGGTCTTGTGCATGAAGGACAGCTGGTAAGACATGATGAAAGCCCTCTGGCATCTTTATAATTATTGAATATATTGAACTGTGGTTTGCCAGGAGATGTCATGATCTAAATATAATCTCTAAAAATATGGCCAGTTTCACAGAGCTGTAATCAAAATCAACAAAACAACACTGGGTGCTATTTCTCAAGCATAAGGTCAGCTGCAACGAGCTCAGCGATATTAATGGCAACAATACTAAAGAACTAAGTCTTATAATGTTTTCCTTGTATGAATTCCCATGTACTGTATACTCCATCAGGCACTGGGGCTTTACTGACCCGTATTAGGATATATCCTAAAGCAATCTTCAACCTGGTGCCCTCCAGACATTGTGTTACAATTTCTGTCTTCCCACGAAGCACAGGTATTAAGATTATGTAGGATTATGGTACAAATTTAGCTGTCTGCTCTCTTGTGAAATATACTTTTTTTAACCTCTGCTTGTAGCTTCTTTCTCTGATTCAGGTCTTTAGTTCTAATTCAAATTACAAACAAGGATGGGAAAACGTGTTCCAGATTTATAGAAGGGTCTAGTTCTAATCCCATACTGTAAAATGGGTTGCATTGTGATTTAGATCAGTGGATCCTAGCACAATGTGGATCGACCTACATGGACTTGTGGTCTGATTCCTAAGCCCAGACAACTGAAGTTATGAAGAGGCAGTCCGTTCCATACCCATGCTGCCCAAATGGGCTACTGAAATATGCTCTATGTGGGGTTACTCTTGAAGAGTATCCAGAAGCTGCAGCTGGTGCAAGCAGCTCTGGGGAACCCTAGGATGGTCATATAACCACCAGTTTGCTTCTGCATCCAATTCAAGGATCACCTTTAAAAGCCTTCCTGGTATGTGAGAAATCCTCTCATCCCAGTTACATCAACCTACTTCTCCTGGTCAGACAGTAGTATACTGTGTATCTTGTCAGTTAAAGTTACGTTTTTGGTGGGATCTAGGAAGAGGGATTCTTTGCCATTGCTCCCCTGCTTTGGAACATCTTACTCCCTGAAGTGGCAAACCCCCATTTTTCTGGCATTCTGGAAGAGTGTTAAGACCTTCCTCTGCCAATGCAGCCTTGGGAATGGTTAGTGCTTGAAGACGCTTCCTCTGCCTTGTTAACTTTTTAGCCTTTTTAACTTTAGCAGGGAAGGAGTGAGCCTAACTTCAGGTTGAGAATGTTCCACAAGGAGGATGTCACAGCAGAGAAGGCCCACCTCACAGAACCTAACCCTAACCCTCATAGAACTTACTAAACACAGGTTTTGTTTGGTAGAATCCATAATGTGCCTTCCCTGCCAAATTAAATGATACAGACTGATGTAATGATGTATGAACTCAGTATTACAGGTAACATTACCAGTCTTTGTGCTGCAATGCATACCCCATGATATACATATTTATACTGCTTTGATGGAAAGTTTAACTTACATTGATTTGGAATAAGATACCAATTTTATTATTTATTTATTTATTTAATTTGTATAATAGTAGAAAGCTTTAATTAACATAAATTTCTTTTCTCATTCTCACAGAAAGACAAGTTCATTGTATATGAGGAGTATTGCAGCAACCATGAAAAAGCACTCCGGCTTTTGATGGAACTGAACAAGATCCCTCCTGTGAGAGCATTCCTATTGGTAAGGATCAACGGTACTATAAATTTCTTTGTTATGGACAAGCATAATACTCAAAAGCCCACTCCAACACTCAAAAGAAAGGTAGAGTCATAAATGCCCCAGACTGTGGAAAAGATTTCCGTTAAAAAAACCTGTAAATACTGTTCCCTTGACACCCAGTCTCATTAGCACTAGCAATTAAAAGCATTAAAGACCAATTCTGTTTTAATTATTTTTTTGAAAACCATTAGGGATTGGGCCATCCAGATCTCTGGGGCTAAACTGTTCTATGGGGATGGATTAAGAATGAAGAAATGTTGTTTCCTGGCCTCCTCTTGTACTGTCACATGTGTGGAGGGAGGAAGTTTTAGGATCTCTAACCAGGAGGCATACACTGAACAGATTGCGTATTTGAATTTATTATTATGCTTCTATGCTGCTTCAATCAGTTGAAGCTAAATCACTTATTAAACCATAATGAACATAAACTATTATTAAAGCTTACATATTAAAATGCATATTAAACACATACACACACACATAATGAGACCATAATAAAAATAATAAGAACCATTTATTACCAGAATCCATCAATGATTTAACTTATATTCATTAATTCAGCTCTTCAGTTCCCAAATATTCCTTAAAAAATTTAAGACTTAATTATCTTCCTGAACTTTCATTTTACTTGGGTTCAGTTTCAAATGTTCTCCCTGTCCAGACTCTCATAACCTCCACTGCTATATTTTGTACTAATTTAGCTTCTGGTTAGTCTTCAAAGGCAGCCCATTGTAGAGCTCATTGTATTAGTCCATCTGAGAGGCAAAAAGGCGATGGGATGAGATGCAAAATATGGAAACCGAGAACCTTTTCAATTTGCATCGGGTCCCCCTTACTGTTTCTCTCCCCATAAAAGCATTTATGACTCCTAGTGCAGACCTATCCCAAAGGTGCTTTTTCCAAAAAGCAACTGGACTTTCTTGGTTTCTCTTCTCATCCAAAAAGTGACGAAGCTTCTGAACTGAAGAAATTTGGATGAGAAGCAAAATATTTTCAAGCAAAAACCAAAAAAGACCAATTGTTTAGGACAATAATGACTTGGATGATTGAGAATCTCCATAGACATTTAGTGCACACCTATTTTGTTTGTCTTATATCTATGTCTGCATGTGTTATATCTATGTTGCACTGTTGCCAGTGGGCATAAGCTTGCTTACTTATGCTGTATGAAAGCTTTCATTTTTTTTGTCTCAAGTGTATTAATTTACATCTTTAATTTGAATTATTGAGAGGAAATCTGAGTACAGCTGTTATTCCAGCACATTTCCTGAATTTATTAATTGGATTGCCAGGAAAAAAATATCTATATCCTTATTCATCATTTTACAGGCTCCTTCTTTGGTGTCTAGGTCAAACTTTAAAGTACCAGAATGAAGCCACCTTCCTGGCTTTGTCATTGGCCAAAATTTCACAGGCTGAGAAGATTTTGGGGTTGTGTTACATTGCTTTTCTTGAAAAACATTTTAAATAGTTACATGCGGTATGGAAGTCTGATCTTGTGACTTGGTAGTTCCATATATAGCAACAGCACTTAGACATATATATTGCTTTACAGTGCTTTACAGCCCTCTCTAAATGGTTTACAAAGTCAGTATATTGCCCCCAACAATTTGGGTTCTCATTTTACCAAACCTGGAAAGATGGAGGCTGAGTCAACCTTGAGCCAATGAGAAGTGAACTGCTGGCAATACTCCATTCTAACCACTGTGCCACCACAGCTCCTCCCCTTTTCTTAACTTCCTTTTTCCTATTTCTCCACACGTTATGACCAGCATGATCATATCACAGTAAAATGAGAATAATTTAAAAAATTAAAGAGACATCTGTCTGAGTGGCGTGTTTTTGCTACCTGAAATAGTGATTCTGCCTTTTACAAGAAAGATCTTTGATCTTTCTTGTAAAATTGTCAAATGTTATGTGATTTTGGCATCTCAGTCCTAGGCTCTCACATGCAAGTTTTCATTTCAAAGTGGCAAAAACCTGTAAGATTTTTTAATTTTAAAACATTATTTTTAGTTAGTTTGGTGGTCGTGGGTCTACAATAATTACCTAGGGATTTATGGATACCTCAGTTCCCACGAATGCCTTCTTGCCCTAATTTAATGAAAACTTAACCCAGAGGTATGCAGCTTCCTTAACTGGAAAATGAACATAATGAAGAAAGATGTAGAGATTTCTTGGAACAAAATAAAAATAATTATATTGTAAAATGCCACAGCAGTAACACCTGCTACAAATTACAATGATGCTGAAATAATGACACATGTGGAAAATGTCATTCCCTAAATGCCCCTGTTATAAATTTGCATCCCAATGTTTGACATAAATATGTAACTTTCTGCATTTGTGTCATGATGCCAACATTTAAGTAATATTCCCTTCACATTCTCCTTCTGCAGATGCCCATGTATTATAGAAGTGTATAGCATTACACTAAGGGGCATTGTGGAATCTGTATTTGTAATTGTAAGGAGTTATGATACGGCAGAGTTTGAGAACCTCCGATTTAGAGAAAATATAAAATGTAAAAGTGAATAAGCTTGATTTATGAATTTTTTTTGCATGTATACAGAGATGAATGTTGGCTATTGTCTGCAGTGCTAGCAATATATGCTAGAAAGTGAGCCTAGATGAGAATATATGTAATGTTTAATAAGTAGCTTAGCATTTACAAGGACACATGTTGTGTGTTGTTTAATGCCTATAGTGATGGTAGTGATATGTTGATTAGGAATGCAAATATATGGATGTATTTAATTTAATTTAATTTTAATTTAATAATATTTATATACCGCCCTTCTCCCTGAGGACTCAGGGCAGTTTACAGGGCAGAATAAAATACTGAATACAAACGTTAAAAAGAGATTAAATAATTGCCCATGTTAAAACAGTTGACATAGAATTCTAAAACACCAAGTTAAAAATTAAGACAATAGAAAACCCCACCAATCCCCATCAGGCTAGGCCGGCTTGTACAAACAGAAACGTCTTGAGATCGCGACGAAAGGAGCGAAGATCGGGCGCCATCCGGAGCTCTACCGGTAGCTGATTCCACAGCTCCGGAGCGCCCACAGAGAAGGATCTCCCCCTGGGGGCCACCAATCGACATTCTCTGATCGGTGGCACCCTGAGGAGGCCCTCTCTGTGGGAACGCACAGGACGCAGGGAGCTTGATGCCGGCAGCAGATGTTCCCTAAGGTACTCCGGCCCCATGCCATGGAGGGCTTTGAACACCGTTACCAGTACCTTGAATCTCACCCGGAAGACAACTGGCAACCAATGCAGCTCACGGAGCAGCGGTGTAACGTGGGAGTATCGGGAGACTCCCAATACAACTCTCGCGGCTGCATTCTGTACCAGTTGGAGCTTCCGGGTGGTCCTCAAGGGCAGCCCCATGTAGAGAGCGTTGCAGTAGTCCAGACGAGAGGACACGAGCGCATGAGTGACCGTGCACAAATCATCCCGGCTAAGATAGGGCCGCAACTGGCGCACCAGGCGAACCTGGGCGAAGGCCCCCCTAGTCACAGCTCCTACATGGTCTTCCAAGGTGAGCCGTGAATCTAGGAGGACTCCCAAGTTGCGAGCCCTATCTACGGGGGGTAATAGTTCACCCCCCATAACCAGAGGTGGAATATCCGAATAAACCCGGGATGAAGGTATGCAAAGCCACTCAGTCTTGTCGGGGTTGAGTTGAAGTCTGTTCCTCCCCATCCAGACCCGAACCGCCTCCAGGCACCGGGACATCACGTTGAGGGCATCACTGGGGTGGTTTGGGGTCGAAAGGAAAAGTTGGGTATCATCAGCATACTGATGATACCCAACTCCAAAGCCACGAATGATCTCACCCAGCGGTTTCATGTAGATGTTGAACAGGAGAGGCGAGAGGACCGACCCCTGAGGAACTCCACAAATGAGAGACCTCGCGGTCGACCTCTGCCCTCCTGCCAACACCGACTGCGAACGTCCCTGGAGATAGGAGGAGAACCACTGTAAAACTGTGCCTCCCACTCCCAGTCCCCTGAGACGCCGCAGCAAGATACCATGGTCGATGGTATCGAAAGCCGCCGAGAGGTCTAATAGGACTAGAACAGAGGAATGTCCCCTGTCCCGAGCCCTCCAGAGATCATTCACCAGCGCGACCAATGCCGTCTCCGTGCTGTGCCCGGGCCTGAAACCCGATTGGTACGGGTCTAGATAATCCGCTTCATCCAGGACCAGAGGGAGCTGATGCGCCACCACACTCTCAACAACCTTCGCAAGAAAGCGAAGGTTGGAGACAGGACGAAAGTTGTTTAATACAGCTGGGTCCAAGGCAGGCTTCTTGAGGAGACGCCTCACCACCGCCTCTTTCAAGACGGCGGGGAAGCTACCCTCACTCAGAGAAGCCGATATAACTGCCTGGAACCAGCTGCGTGTCCTCTCCCGGGCTGCATAGACCAGCCAGGAAGGGCACGGGTCCAATAAACATGTGGTGGTGCTCAGCCTCCCCATGATCCTGTCCACTTCCTCCGGAGTCACAGAATCAAACTCCTCCCAGGTGATATCGACAAGACCGCCCGTGTCCTGCTCGTCAGACTCTGCCCAGTCAGAGTCCAGACCGGTCCGAATCCGAGCGATTTTGTCCGACAGATGTTGGTTAAACTCCTCGGCACGACCCTGCAAGGGATCCTCCCTCACCTCCTGATTTAAGAGGGAGCGAGTCACCCTAAACAGGGCGGCCGGGCGATTATCTGCGGACGCGATAAGGGTGGCGAAGTGGTTAGACCTCGCCTCCCTTATCGCAGCGAGATAAGACCTAATGTAGGCTTTTAGTCGCAATCGGTCGGATTCGGATCGGCTGGACCTCCAACCGCTCTCTAGGCCCCGTCTCCGACGCTTCATCTCCCGGAGCTCCGCAGAGAACCATGGAGCTCGACGGGATCTGCACCGGGTCAGGGGCCGCAGGGGTACAACTCGGTCAAGAGCCTCAGTGGCCGTCCTTTCCCAGGCTTCCACTAAGGCATCTGCCGAGCTGTGAGCAAAGGAGGCAGGTGGGGACCCCAGCGTTGCCTGGAACCTCTGGGGATCCATTAAGCGTCTGGGGCGGTACCATTTAATTGGTTCCAAACACCCACGGCGGGGGGTGGTATTTGTTTGCAGATGCCATCATGTTGGCTAAGAACCTAAATGTTAGAAGATTTCATTCCTAAAAATATGCATGCCAGTTTAGCTGTTCATTTTATCTGTGAATGGAATGGCTATTTGGATAAAATATACATGGCTGTCCAGATTTTTTTGTGTTGTACTATGTTGACTTCAGAATTTTTAGTGAAAATTGTGTTGGATTGCAATCAAGCCTCAGCCTTGAGCAGTGCTTGGTTGGGAGATTTTCTGGGAACGCTGTATATCGGGGGTCCCCAACCCTTGGTCTGTGGCCTGGTACTGGTCTGCGGCCTGTTGGGAACTGGGCTGTGCCAGCGGCATGCAAGCATGAAGGTCCATTTATGCAAGGGGTGGGTGCATGCACAAAACTATCCCCCCTTCTGCCACCAACCACTGCCAGTCCACAGGAAAGGTTGGGGAGCGTTGCTGAAAGTAATATCTTGAGTCCTATTAAAGAAACACAGGCTGGAGACTTCCGGTGGCGACGCGACGTCGAAAGACAGCCGTTTTCGGGCTGCCCGCTCCGCAGCTGTGTTTTTCCATCGTAAACAGCGCCGATCAGCTGTTTAGATGGATTTGAAGCCCCCTCCTCGGGAGAAGAGGAGGGGGTGAGGCCCCAGGTAGGGGTTGAGCTCTCTGGGGCCGCCTGAGCTGAGAGCTTGGGCGGCTGAAGGATGAGCCCCCCCGAAGCCTGGGTTGCTCCGAGCTGCGCAGCGCCTCTGCTCTGGGATTCTTGGAGCAGAGCCAGGCGTTAGCAACCACCCCTGCCAAAAGGAAATACTTTTGATTATCAAGATGCAGGCAGAGCGGTACAGGAGGTCAAGGTGAAGTGGACTCTTTATTTTTACACTCTAGCTCAATGGATTTTATAGCTTTAAAGTGAAAGTGCGTAATAAGTGAAAGTGGGGGAAGATGGCGGCTAAAACTTCTAAAGCTCTTCGGAATGCGGGGTCTTCCCTGGTGCAAGAGACCTCACTGCAAGCTTTGCTTCCTCCTGCATCTCCCTCGGTATTGACGCTTAAGGATTTACAAGACGCTCTTGGAAAGCATGCACAACTGATGTCTGATATGATGGATGAAAAGTTGAAAAAGCTGGAGGAGAAATTGGAGGAGAAAATGGAGAAATTGGAGAAGAAGATGGAAGAGAAGCTGAGAGCAATGAGGGTGGACATCTTGTCTAAGGTTGAATCCGTAGCTGAATGTGTGCTACAGCTGGATATAAAAGTGGAGGATCTCAGTCAAAAGAACTCTATATTAGAAGCAAAGGTATTAGAAAATGAAAATATAAGGGATAAAATGGACGAAGAATTGAGCCTTGTTCAGTATAATCAGATGCAGTATGCTATTAGAATTAGGGGTTTAAAGGAGAATGGTAAAGAAGATTTAAAGCAGCTGATTTCTGAGGCTCTGGAAGGGGTACTGGGCCAGTCAGCATCTGAAATTGAGGGAAATATGGACAAAGTTTTTCGTGTAAATTCATGGATTGCAAGACAGAGGAAGTTACCCAGAGATGTGGTGGTCTATTTTACAAAGAGAGTAATTAGAGATGAAGTCATTCAAGCTGCTTATGATACTAATTTGGTAGTGGCTGAGCAAGAAGTTTTGGTTTTAAAAGAGATCCCTCCGAAGATCCTAAGGAGAAGGAAAGATTTTGCATTTCTAGTACAGGAACTTAAGAAATGTGATATTAAGTTCAGATGGGAGATTCCAGTTGGGTTGGTGGCGACGCACGAAGGTAAAAGACATCGTTTGGTTACTGTGGCTCAGGCACGTGATTTTTATAGTAATGTGTTAAAAGCAACCCCCCTATCATTTTTGGAAGCTGCAAAAGGATACGGTGTGGGAAAGCTTCAAGATGTTGCAGATAGACAGACAGAGGACAATGGTGTTGGAGGGGATCAAGCCACAGTCTCATCGGTTGCTGCAGGAGGCCAGAAGATGATGCGTGCCGCCCTAAGAAGAGTGAGACGAGAGCAAGAGCAAGACCAGCAGAAAGTTATGGAATCTTCAAAGTGTGCTTACAGTGAAGATGTAGGAGGAGAGCGGTCTAAAGAAGTTTTGGGGGTCATGACAGAGGTGCTCCAAAAGTTTTGGGGCGTTAAGATTGCTGATTAAATTTTTAGATTAGAATGTCAATGGAGTAAAATTATTATAGAGGAGAAAGAAAGTTTTTTCCCCTCTTTTTTAATATTTTACACAATTTAAGATTGATGTTATTTGCTTGCTAGAAAAGTATATTAGGGTTATGGACTTAAAGTATGTGTTGAACTAAGAATGGGTACGCAAGCTCCTAATTAACAACAAGTTGTCATAGAGACTGCCTAAACCTTCTTTTTATATTCTTTTTATTTGAACTCAAGGATGATTTGGAACGGCGAGACATTTGGCGTGATACATGCAAGAACTATTTTTGATCATAGTTTAGTTTGGTCGGAGATTATTAAGGTTAACAGAGATAGGCGCTTTTGGTGCGTAACTGAGAATTTGTTTGGAAATTAGAGAAAGGTGGGAGAATGCAAATAGCAGGTGAAAGTTTTTTTTTTCTTTTCCTTTTTGTTTTTTTTTTTGAAATTAATATGAATAAGGACTGGGATTAAGAAAATTTATTTTGAGTAAAGATCTTTTTCTGTTTTCCTCTTTTTCTTTTCTACTTTATTTGTAATATTAATATTGTTTGTACTCATTTTATATGAGCTAGAGAGAGATAGAATTTATAGTTTATTGTTGATAACATAGGGGTGTTTATGTTTGTTTTTTGATTTTATGCCCTGTATTTAGCTCTGGGAAGTCGGGGGGGGGGAGGAGGGAGTGGGGGAGAGGGATAGGGGTGGGGGAGGGGGGGATTAAAGTCAAAATGTATTGTAAAACTTTTTAAATAAAAAAAAAAGAAACACAGGCTGATATCTTCTCAGTAAAATCAATATGCCGTTTGTCATCAGCATAAGGTAGAAAAATGAGATGAAAACCTGCAGGGACTATCTGTACATTCTGCTCATCCAGTTCTTCTTCTTGTGGGACCAGAGCTATAAACCTGGGAGGGTTGTTTTGACGTGGTATGTATCTACATATGGCCATCACTCCTTTCTCCAAACACTTTGTTAACAAGGCATTAAACAGAGTAGTACTTCCATTCATTAAGAACTCATCAGGATAGACAACAAGTGAACAAAATGAAGGAAATAATCCAAAAGCTTCGATTCAAATACAGAAGTGAGAGCTTTGAAAATCCAGTACTTCAACAACATTATATGAATTTGGAAGCACTGGCACTAGATTTGATGGAGCCTGAAAAAGCTGAGGACCTGACAGCGCCCAAGGTTGAGCTAATGGATGGCCGACTGGGTAGCCTTGCAGAGGAGTTTAAACAACTCGTTTATCCACCAGGCTATGAACCTGATGGGAAAACTATAAAACGGAAACAAGGTAGTGGTAATGAACAACCAGAAAAGAAAGCAAGGATAGAACTGTCTGAAGAGGAGCTGAGGAGTCATGTTGATAAAGGCACTTTGGGCAAACTTACTGTGCCAGTTCTAAAGGATATATGCAGGGTTTATAAGCTAACAGGTGGTGGAAAGAAGCAAGAACTTTTAGATGTGATAACTGCACATTTCAATAAGCACTGAGTTTACACTCCCAACTGCTTCTAACATTTTAATGTTGAAAATCTAAATGTTGAGATTTTGACAAGAAAAATTGGGAATACGTTTGCATAGGCATTTGATAAAAGGGAGTGGAATCAGGTTTTTCTCTTTGTGAAATTAATAGTAAAAGCCCCTTTCCACTTCTGGTTCTAGATTTGATTTGTGCTACTTTCATCTTGTCTTTAATAAATGAGCTTGGTTTGGCTGTCAAAAAAAAAAGAAACACAGGCTATACATTTTTAAATAAAATATTCCCTTTTCTCTATACATTGAAATGATTTTTGTATGTTTTCTTAGTCCATCGTCGTATAGGACTCTACAAATAACTAGCTCTACAAAATGTTATTCATTACCATGATATATTGAGACGTTTTGAGTGAAATGCAATATTCTTATTCTTTTCTGGTTGCAGAGTTGCATGCTTTTGGGAGGTAGAAAGACTACAGACATTCCACTTGAAGGTTATCTCCTAACTCCAATACAGAGGATTTGCAAATACCCACTTCTGCTCAAGGTAACACCAAATGAAGACTTTGTCTTGATAGCTATGTTCTTGGATCCTCGTCTTGCAGTTTTTCAGTTTTCTTCATTGCATGAAAAGTTCCGCTTGCTTAGAGGCTGCTTATAAAACTTGAATACAATAAAAACAATTTGCATGGCTTACCAAAGGTTGATTCCCACAGGTGACATGGTATTTAGCTGTTTCACTCCTGATTATTTTATATTGAATGTCTTGAGGCATTGTGGATTTGTTGTTTTGAACTAAATTTGAATCATACTTACAATATACTCCAGTATTCTACAATGTAAAAATATATCTTAATAAGTTTAAATGGCAATGTTACTTGTTTAAATAAAAAGCATGAGTATACCACTCTGAAGAAAAGAAATATTTTCATTTTAAAAACGGTACTATCAGAGTAGATTCTTAGGAATAAAAATTTAAAGGATTGGTTTTAGTTTATGTACTTGTTTTGCTACGCTATTCTGTCCTTTCGCCATTCGTTCATCTGAAATTGTACCATGAATTTGGGAAGGCAAGATAGTGAACTACCTGCTTATTTCATTTATCTACTGTATATTTCATATACTCTTCTGATACTACCTAGCTTGTAACAGATGAGACAAAACATTAATAAAATCATAAAATACATCCATAAGATCAATCAATATATGAACTATTAAAAATGATAAACCCATAGTTATTTTCAAACAACATCAAATATTCTCTTACAGACAAAGAACGTGTCAATAAATGCACATATGCCAAACAGAGTAAAGGAAGAAGGCCATTATGATATATGAGGAGAAAGAAAATCGGATACAAAACTTAATTATTAAAGTTTGGGCTGTCATATAGAGCACTATAAATGTGTAATTCAGCAATATTGTGTGAAGTTGAATTAGTGGACAAGGTCAGAATGGGGATAAGTGTACAAGAGAGATATGCAAACATTCCTTTGCAAAGAGAGAACAGGACTGACCTTTTAGTAAAAAATATATCTTAGTGCTAATAACTTGAGATACTTGAGATAGGGCAATGCTTCAAAAGTCCAAAAATCTTAATCCCGTTTTACATACCTAAGCCTATGAGTCAGACTGTTAAAAATTAGTTTGAATTTTTGCAAGAGGCCCAAAATAATCATTGGGTCAAGGCTAAGCAGGAAGGGAGGGCTTGTTTATTCCATGGATTTGCTCTGGGATTATGGTTGACACTTGGGAGCCTTCTCAAAGCCTCTAGAATAGGATAAACACACCAAGGAAGTTGGTATTTGATAAAAGTGCCCAGAATTCATTCCAGACTATGTTTCACTTCCTTAAACATCCACATTGATGTGGATTGCTTGGTTGGCTTTCAGTTGTATTGATGAGACTGTATAGAATTGACGAAAAGCAGAAGAGCAGAATTGGTAGTCCCTAGAGTTGCTTTCACACAACCTTATTTAGCCTTGTTAAATTTTCCTGTTACCTGGATTCATACAGTGCATATAACGATAACCAAGCATGTTAGGTTCATATAACATGTTAAGTCAAAAAATATATAATTAATGTTAAAGCTGAGCAAGCTTCTTGTGTTATGTTCAAAATAAATCTTGAACTGATCTGCTTAAGCAAATTGTTTGAATACAGTTATTACATGCTGCCAAACTGTAATTGTTACTATAGTGGAAGAAAAAAAAATTATGGAAGAATAATTATATTAATTTAATTATTACTTACTCTTAATTCAAGCCTTGCCCACTTTTACTGCAGTTATTTATTAATCTATGTCCCTGCCTCTTGCTCATGCTGCTCTTCCGCCTTTCTAAAGGACAAGACTGGGTCTTAACCCCAAATCTCAAATAATGGAAGGTGAACAACTTTAGACTGTCTCAAGCGCATCAAGAAGAGAGATTCTAGAATAGGTTGTGGAAGCTGCTTGGATAAGCTGTGAAACTTTTCGAACGAACAAGAAAAGAAGCCCGGTTGCTATGGCTCAACTTCCAGACGACTTCTAGAATAGATGTTGTTGTTTCTTTTTTTCAGCAAATCAATTATGTTAGGTAGCAAATAAGGCATCTTCTATTATATAATTACTGCTGCATCCAGTTACATGTGAACTAAACCAGAGTCACTATGGGTGTTATGTTAAGAAATTTTATATTCCTTCATCTTACAATGGTGATAAATTTCCCCATTGATACAGATATCTTTCCTCTCCTCCTAAAGTCATACAATTAATCACAGGTCAAGCAGAATTTGCTTAATGTGGATTCAGCTTTAGATTTAATGCACACTACTTCAGGACAAGGGGGCGCCATGGGCTAGCAGTTAAGATGCTGGGCTTGTTGACTGGAAGCACTGCATGATGGTGTGAGCATCGTCTCTTTCCCCAGCTCCTGCTCACCTAGCAGTTTGAAAGTATACAAATGCAAGTAGATAAACAGGTACCAATTCAGTGAGAAGGTAACAGTGTTCCAAGTGTCTTGACTTATAGAAATGTATTTAGACAACTTCCTCGCTGGCTCCTTTGGCTAGGACAGTGGTGGCGAATCTATGGCACGCCTGACAGAGGCAGTACTCAGATCCCTCTCTGTGGGCATGTGCGCCGCCGCTGCCAGCACTTGCGCAGGTCCATTAGGCCACCGCCGCCATCCGGAGCAGCAGCCTCACCCAACACAAAGGAGGCAAAGTGGCCAGCTAGCAAGCTCAAGTAGAGGTGGTAGAGCACACACTCCCAGCTAGTCAAAGGCCACCCCGAGCAGGGAAAGCCAGATCCCTATCAGCGCTATGGCCCCCCAGGCCCAGCTAGGATTGCATGCCTCCCCTCCCATCTATGCTGGGCCTCCTGCCCATCACCCCACCTGCCAGAGGCCCCCTGGATCTCCCCCAACCCTGCCCAGCCTCTACAGGTGTCCCCCCATGTGCAACATCGAGGTGGCCATGCCCACTCCAGCCACACCACCCAGTCTGCCATGACAGCTGCAACTATGCCCACCCAGTGGACCACACCCCCATGCCCCCCCCTGAGGGCACCACAAGGCTGAGGCAGCCCTGGCACTTTGTGATAAATAAGTGGGTTTTGGATTGTGGTTTGGGCACTTGGTCTCTAAAAGGTTTGCCATCACTGGGCTAGAAAAAGGAGATGAACATCGCCCCCTTGAGTTCTGGACAGGGAAATCCTTTACCTTTATCTTTATTTCAGGACAACTTAATTGGTGGCAGAATTATCCCTAGCCTCCAGTTTTTCATATTCTGTTTCAGATCTTGAAAACTATTATTATGTTAAAATAGAGGATTCCTGAACACATCAACGCTCATAGATTGCAGGATGGAATTGTGGCATTTTTTTTTATAAAGGACCATTCTCTATCTGGAAGCTTGTTAAAAGATAGTATTTCGAAGTCTCTGGCCCCAGTTTAAGAATCAAGAACCAAAAAGACAGAGAGCACTGCAGGGTTTTTGAAATACACTTTAAGAAGACTTGAGTAGCACTTGAAAGAGCCATAGAGGTAAACTGATCAGGTAGACTTTGTCACTTTGATAAATACCTCGAATTTTTAGTTGAGTTGCAGTAATTATATCCACCTTTGCTTTTTTTACTTAAACATGAGCGTATGCAGCTTTGAAGTAAATTTGTTTTGGCATCTCTCATCTTTCCTTTTTGGTTATGATTGTGGCTGTCCCATTGAGGAGGAACATTGTATTATCAGATTAGGGAAAAGAGTTTCAGAATAGGTGGCATAAATGTCAAAGAAGAGGAAAGATTGAATGGAATGTGAATTCAGGAAAAAAAATAGAAAAAAGATGGAAATCAGAGAGGAGAAAAAACAGATTTAAGGGATAGGTATATTGTAATATGATTATAAAGTTATGTTGATTGAGGGGAAACAATATTCAAATTTATATTGAGTTTCTTTTTAATTTTTTTTCTTCAAACTTGTATCCTCTAAACAACTGCAAAATGTGGGCCTGATTGAATGTTAAGGTAAACTTTGTGGCTGAAATCCTTATGAGGAATCATCATTTTAATGAAACACCCTGCACTCGAACCTTTTTTAATTATGATTATAATTATGATTATTAATCAACTGTATTATCAGGGGCAAACAGGATTATTGCATGATGGTATAGTCACATGTGAACATCACTAGTGTGAGTTTTGGCTGGAACAATTCATTCTGTGCCTTTGATTACAATTTTAGAGGACGGAATAAGAAACTTAACTTGTGCTAGGTATAGTGCCTGAGTCAGTTCTTAGACATTAAGCATATTTTGAGTTGCAATAAATGTTTAAAAAGTTTGGTATTAGTATAGTTTGATGGTTGGGGAATTTATAGTAACATTGCACAATCCGTGTATTTAAGCTATTTACTCAATGCTTTTGTAGCTTATACTTAGTGCTGTAAGACTACTGTACTTTTAACTGTTGAGTTCATCAGTGAGGCAGCTGCTATATGCTTCAACCTCTGGGCACTGAATTAGTGTATTCCACTCAGAGAGGACAAATTCTATGAATAAAATGAGGGATTAGAGTGAATTGGAAGCAATGTGGTTACAGATAAATCTCATCCTCAGGGTGGAGATTAATAGCATTTTCTCTGCTTACTTGTCCTCTAAGTTAATGGGATATGTAGGTCATAGTAACACAACACATCCTTGGAATCAACAGACTGATGGTTGTTTGGCAAAAGGATTATGGATAGTTGCTTTCATTTATTTGCATCTTAGATTTTCAGGTACTATCTGGCTGCAGCTCAAGGCTGTATTGTTTTGGTTTCCATGCCTGCCAGCTGTATGAACCACCTGAAAGGGCATTTGATAATTACAGGCTGTAGCCTAGGCAGGGAGTTTCCTCTATTCCTAAGAAAGGATCACCTAGAGGTAAAAACTGAATTGCCAGACTCCAGATTTACTTGAAAGAAAATACAAAACAGCATAACACTTGCCGCCCTTCATGATGGTAGGTGTCAGAAATCAATAGAGATAAGCATTGTGATGGAAACCTGGCCAAGTGCCCTTTATCTTTTCCTGGGATTGTATATAAAAAAAGACAGGATGGTGCTAATTAGCTAGATGTTAAGGTGCTAAAACTTCAGCCTTCCCAAGCTTAAAGCTCCGGTAGGAAAATTGACAGCTATGTGTTTTCAGTTCTGCAAAAGAATAATTATTTCACTGTAGTAAAATGATACTGGCTTATTCGTTGTATAATTTGGAAGAAGTAACATGATCCAAGGGAAAAGCAGTTTTGTATTGTGCAGAAATACTACCCAATGCAGTGGCACAAAATGCAAGCAACAGGGAGCAAGATAATCATTTTATATGGATATTGGTAGATTTTTGCAGAAAAAAAAATGTGCTCTGCTCTCAAAGTGAGTAAATAAAGATTATTGGCTTGCTGTAGAAAAAAGTCAGTGGGTGGCAACAAGATATAAAAACATATAAAAACAAAGCAAGTTTCAACAGAACAACATCCTTTCTTCTAAGAAGTACGTTTGATCCTTTTGCATGCTTGCCTTGTTTTTTTCACAATATTGTGGGTTATATTGTATTTTGCTATTTGCTTTTTTTAGGAAGCTGCTGGCATTAGATGAAATGGGATAATTCATTGGCTTCAAAAGTGGCAGTTCCTTTGTTTGGGAAATATAAGCTTAAGATTTCTATAATTCAGATATATAGGAAGTCCTCAACTTATAACCACAATTGGGACAGAATTTCCATTGCTAACTAAGGCAGTTGTTGAATGAGTTGTGCCCAAAGTTATAACCTTTTTTGCCACAGTTCTTAAGTGAATTTCATTTCATTTCATTTCATTTATTGGATTTTTATATTGCTGCAGTTGTTATGTGAATCACATGGTCATTAATAAATCCAGCTTCCCCCTATCAACTTTGCTTCTTGGAAGGTGGCTGGGAAGTCACAAATGGCAATCACAAGTCCCTGGGATCCCACAACTGTCATAAATATATGTCAGTTGCCAAGCACATGTCACTGTTTTAAGTGTGAGAACAGTCATAAGCCATCTTTTTCCAGTGCCTCTGTAATTTCTAAAGAGTGATAAATGAATGATTGTAAGTTGAGGTATACCTGTACAAATTTGCAGCTTCAGTTGTAGTATATTGTTCATGCATGTATAGAACAAGTATGAATATAGAATGATGTAAAGAACCACAACAGAGTCTGTAAGAAGAATGGTGCTTTTTCTGTGCACGTTAGACTGTGTGACTGAATTACTTCCCATGGACTTGTTTATTTACATGACAAACTAAAATATATTAAACAGGTCTCCTTCTATAGAATTTATGGTACCCATTCAGTAGTGAATGCTGATATTTCAATTGTAGTTCCCTCTGTATTTAAAACACTTTTAGCTCTCAGGCCTCTGCAGGCAGTTCTATGGCACATTATTAGCTCAATGTTCAACCTGGTAACGGGGTTAGAGCTTAGGAACAAATTATTTTCCTTGTTTTAATATCAGGTCCAACATTTCTTTATCACAATATTTTTTCTCAGAATTTCTCTTAATCCCTATGAAGGCTGTTTCTGGATCTCTTGCCCCTGTAACTACAATATGAAGCTGAACACTCCCCAGGAATGACTGCTCAGACTGAAGTGCTTTGTGCATTTTGTTCCCAATGCCGTTCTAATGCTGCCTTTCATGTGTTCATTTCTCTGCATTTGCCTTCTTCACTTCACAGTACTTGTTCCCTTTCTCTTTAACCAAGACAGCAGTCATTTGCACAGGAGGGGCTTCGTTCCTTGTATAGAAGTTGATTGGATTGACAGTTGACTCTTTCTTTGGCACAAGATGGGATCTTTCAGCACAATCGAGGGTTGATTTAAGGATACAACAAGAATGGGATGGATGAAAATCCCAATTCTGTTCCCTTTGTCCTTAAACCAAATTTGTATTCAAGCTGGAACTCGTACTTAGAAACAGACTTAGAAATGATAACACACTGTACCTAATTTTGAAGTGCTGGATTTATTTTGTTGATGAAAAGGCAAAGTCCTATCTGTCAAGATAGGGTGGGGGAGGGAAGATAACTTCAGGCTTTCAGTGTCCCTATTATAAGCTTAAAAGGAAGAATTTAATTAAAAGCTCAAGAGGGGATAGGTTTTGCTAGAATGCTATCTAACAGATTCTGTAATTGGTTCAACGATACTTGTGGGTTTTTGCAAAATAGCAAGAATATCAGTTTCATCAGTATTAAATGAAGGAACCAAGGGCAGCATGGATGCTTGCTCAAACCAAACCAAACATTTAATATATGCTGTAAAGACAGAAGGATAGTCACATGCAAAGTAGTGTACATCTGTTGTGTTGATGGATTGTGATATCTTTTCAATGATTTGGCAGGCTTAGCTCAAGTTCAGCCTGCATAACCTCTCAGTATGCTGCTGATTGTATTTAAAGTGTGAGTAGAATCTGGCTCTGTATGTAGAAAAATAGAGTTGAATATTTTTGTTACCTTTTTAGGTATGAAAAAAGTAATTCAACTTGATGTGTCTGTTACTAGCCATTATTTTTTGTAATCTACAAAAGATTAATGATCATTTAAGAAATATTTAAGGAGAGTTCACTCAGTCATTTAAGGTGAGAAAGAAAAGAAGAAAGGAAAGTCGCTTAATTTACCATTTGCTCAAAAGGACAAGAGTAATCCATGTTAATGAATCATGATAGTTGCATTTTGTATTTTAAAGGGGAGACCACCTGAGATAACAATCAGAGGACTCTCAAAAGGATCTTTTTGAAAAACTGATATGCTTCTACTGGTAGTCCTCACTTACCAAACATAATAGAGACCAGTAACTATCACTGAGAGGCATAGTTATTAAGCATGACTTGATGTAACCATGTTGACTTACAACATCAGTTCCAGCTGCGGTCACTAAGTGATTCACTGTGGCCCAGTAAGTACCACATCACATATCATCTCTTGAGATTTCCTGCTGGGTTTTCCATTAACATTGCTTGTCGGAAACTGGCTGTGAAGGTCACAAATGGCAGTTGTGTGACCCTGGGACACTGCAACCATCATAAATGCACATCAGTGGCCAAGTGGGTGAATCATGATTAAATGAAGATGGTGATACAACTTTGAGGAATTGTCATAAGTCCCCTTCGGCACTGTTGTAACTTCAAACAGTTACTGAATGAGTGGTCAGTAAGTGAGAACTACGTGTGTGTGTGTGTGTGTGTGTCTGTGTGTGTGTGTGTGTTGTATGTGTGTATATGCATATACATACATACATACACATATACCTGTTTTAGGTCTATCTCACCACTACTATCTAATCTATTTGACAGTAACATTTCAGAATACCAGGAAAATCTAGTTCTAGTTGAGATGCAATCTAATCAATAAGGCTGTTCTAATCAATAAAGCTGCTACTCTAATTCACACATAATAGTAATTGAAAAATGCAAAATGAAATAGTTGAAAAATGCTCTGATACTAAACATCAATGAGACTAGACAGTGGTCACAGCAACCTGCTTTAGAATTTACAGTAAAGATGTTGAAGTGATGGATAGCTTTCATTTTAGATTCATCTATTAACAGTAAAGGAACTTGAAGTTAAGAAGTGTGCCACAGGCTAGCACTTGGGAAAAGAGTAATGGAGGCCTTGGGGAAAATATTCAGAGGCCATGATGTAAAACAAAGATCACAATAATGCAGCAAATGGTTTGTGACACTTTACAGGAGCAGAAATTGGAATATGAAGTACTAGGGTAGAAAAAGTACTGACGGTTTTGAACTTGGTTGCTGAAAACTTATGAGAATACTACAGGTGGGCCTTGACTTATAATCACAATTGAGCCCTAATTTTTTGTTGCTAAGTGAGACATTTGTCAGTGAGTTTTGCCTCATTTTATGACCTTTGTTGTCACAGTTGTTAAATGAATCACTGAAGTTGTTAAATTATTAACATGGTTCTTAAATGAATCTGGCTTTCTAATTGCTTTTCCTTGTCAGAAGGTTGCAAAAAAATGATCGCATGATCCCAGGACACTGCAACCATTATAACTATGAGTCAGTTACCAAACATCTGAATTTTGATCATATGACCATGGCGATACAACAATGATCGTAAGTGTGAAAAATAGTCATAAGTCACTTTTTCCAGTGCCATTGTAGCTTTGAAAAGTCACTAAATGAAATGTAATAAGCCAAGGACTAGCTGTATAGGCAACCAAGAAAACAAACAGAAAAGTGAAAAGATTTCACACATAGTGTTCAGATAACTAAGCTTAAATTATCAAATTTTGCACATGGCATGCCAAGGTCTAGCTTGATGGAGAAGACTATAATTCTGAGAAAGGTGAAAGGAAAGAGGAAAAAAGGATGACCAGCAGCCAGGTGGATAGACTCAGTTATAGTGATGATGGGAGCATCATCGGAAAATCTGAAGGAGCACATTGGAAACAGTATGTCATGGAAAAATCTATGTGATCACTAAGAGTCAACATTGATTTGATGGCACACTCAGTCAAGCAATGTATCACAGGAGAATAAAACTTGCATTCAGTATGCATATTTCTCTTTATGTTTCATAATATTTTTTTATTATTTTTTTTATTTTAATTCCATTTATATCCCGCCCTTCTCTGAAGACTCAGGGCGGCTTACAAGCTTAGCAGTAGCCTTCATTCTATGTATATGCCTGCTTATTAGGGCTTTCACACACACCCCCAAGCGGCATTATTACAAAGTCAGCTTAATTGCCCCCAACAATCTGGGTCCTCATTTTACCTACCTCTGTTGTGATTCATGGTCAGCCTGTGGGTTCGGCAGTTGGGTCGGATGACGACTCAGAGGAGGAGGGGGTGTTGAAGATCTTGCTGATGATAGCCCTCAGGCAGGCCCCTCCCACTTGGTCACCATGGAGACCCAGCTGTGTGAGCCTGACAGTGTGGATGAAGATGACCCACAGCTGGCCCTGTTCAAGGACGCCCGACGCAGGAGGCAGTCAAGTAGGAGCAAACAGAGGAAGGCTGTGGGGCTTCTCGGAAGGAGGCAAAGAGAGGCCATGCCCTTAACTCTTTATAAAGGGAATGTTTGGGGAGGGCTGGTTTGCTGAAAGCAACCGCTCAGATAGTGTTTCAAAGTTCCTGTATCTTGGTACGTGTCTTGTTTGTTTTTGTAATAAATTTGGCAGACGTATTCCAGCCTCTTGCCGTTTATAAAGGGGTTGCCTTTTCTGCAAGGCCGGTAGCAGGCTGGTACAGAACAACCTCGGAAGGATGGAAGGCTGAGTCAACCTTGAGCCTGGTGGAATGCGAACCTGCACTAATTGCAGGCAGCTGGTGTTACTTAAGGAGGCATTAGCCCACTGCTCCACCAAGGCTCAGTTTTCAGAATTATTTTTTTTCTTTAAATAGTAATTAACACATGGAATCTAAAATGCAAATTTTCCCAACAAACCCCCCCCCCCCCCGCAATCTGAAAACATAGATTGGATTATAAGGTCCCTTCCAATTCTATTCTGTAGATTACGGTTTTCTTGACTACTAGCTGTGCATTGCTGTTGCAGTCAGTGCAATCCAAAACTCAGTCTTCCAATACTCATTGTCTTCTCACTAAATGGAGAATGAGACAGCTATGCCACAATTTTGCCATTAGAGCTTGGATTTTGAAGGTATCAAAATGAAATAATCAAATAGAAGAAAATACTTACTAAAATATTTCAGTACTCCAGCCAAGCTACAACCTATCTACATTAAAAAAAAGAGTACCAGGAAGAAAGAACAGATTATAAGGTTTAAATGAAATGATATTTTAGCAAAATGTTACTAGTCCAAAAATTATTTCATTGCAAGTTGATACGGACTATGTTATTTGTCAAATTTTTGTTATTGTTGATTTCTATAAAGAAAGGGTAGGAGTAGAAGAGGAAACTGTATAGGTAGTCCTTGACTTACAACCATTCATTTAGTGACCATTTGAAGTTACAATGGCACACAAAAAAGTGACATGACTCTTTTTCACATGTCCGCTGCATAGCACCCTCATGGTCACCTGATCAAAATTCAGACACTTGGCAATGGCAAGTATATATGACAGCTGCAGTGTCCCAGAACCCTGTGATCACCTTTGGCGACTTTCTGACAAACAAAGTCAAGAAGGGAGGCCAGATTCACTTAACAACTGTGTTACTAACTTAAAAATTAAAGTAATTTACTTAACAACTGTGGCAAGAAAGGTTGTAAAATGGGGCAAAACTCAGTTAACTATCTTGCTTAGCCACAAAAATATTGGGCTCAATTATGGTTGTAAATTGAGGACTACCTGTAATAGGTTTTAGGGACTGACGCTGTTCTATCTGTGAATGAACATCCTTGGACACAATCCTTGGAAGTAAGTGGTACATATGGAATCTGAATGTTTAGAAAGAAGTACAGGAACTAACACACTGATGAGCTGATTGAGAAACCTGAAAACAAGAGTATTCAGAATTACATGTTTGAAAACTGTTAACCTTCTAAGATTAGAGGATTGCAAGTTGGGCAGTCTTGTCTTGCAGTCTTCCAAGAATTAATAAAATGCTTGAACTTGATATCTTTCAGTTAGAGACATCTACTTGCCGTTGTGTTTTTCAGTAATTGCATTCTGTCTTCATCATAATGGAAAATTGTTTTGTCTTATAACTTCTATAACTTATTTCTGTTTTCTCTTTTTCTTTTTTACAACTTTCTTCCAGGAATTAGCCAAGAGGACACCCGCTAAACATCCAGATTATCAAGCGGTATTGAATGCATTACAGGCAATGAAAACAGTGTGTACCAATATCAATGAGACCAAAAGGCAGATGGAGAAGCTGGAAGCTCTTGAGCAATTGCAGTCTCACATTGAAGGATGGGAGGTATGGTGGAAAGTGGGTAATAGATTTCATTCTAAGCTTTTGGTCATCAAGTAGAACTATAAGTAAAGGAACAAATGTATGTAAAAAAGTGAAAAAAGTAAGGTTCTACATTTAGGCAAGAAAAAACAAATGTATAGGTATAATATAGGGTATACCTTGCTCAATAGTAGTCACTGTGAGAGGGATCTCGGAGTCCTAGTGGACAATCACTTAAATATGAGCCAGCCGTGTGCTGCAGCTGCCAAAAAAGCCAACACAGTGCTAGGCTGCATTAACAGAGGGATAGAATCAAGATCATGTGAAGTATTAATACCACTTTACAATGCCTTGGTAAGGCCACACTTGGAATACTGCATCCGGTTTTGGTCACCATGATGTAAAAAAGATGTTGAGACTCTAGAAAGAGTACAGAGAAGAGCAACAAAGATGATTAGGGGACTGGAGGCTAAAACATATAAGGAACGGCTGTTGGAATTGGGTATGTCTAGTTTAATGAAGAGAAGGACTAGGGGCTGCCACAAAGAAGAGGGACTATTCTCCAAAGCGCCCGAAGGCAGGACAAGAAGCAATGGATGGAAACTAATCAAGGAGAGAAGCAACCTAGAACTAAGGAGAAACTTCCTGACAGAACAATTAACAATTAACCCGTGGAACAACCTGCCTCCAGGAGCTGTGAATGCTCCAGCACTAGAAGTTTTTAAGAAGAGACTGGACAGCCATTTGTCTGAAATGTAGGGTTTCCTGCCTGAGCAGGGGATTGGACTAGATGACCTCCAAGGTCCCTTCCAATTTTACTATGATTAAATTTAACTTGTCTTCTAAACCATATTAAAATATTTCACCATGATTTATATCTGCATACTATGTTTGATTTTTTAGTTTTTTTCTATTTTTTTCTTTTTATTCTCTTTTTTGTTTTGGTTTTACAATACAGTTTATCTGTCTAATTTTTAAGTCTGTAATTGAGTTGGTTAAAATTCATTTCATGAATTGAGTATGATTTTTTTAATTGGACAAAAGGCCATCCAGTAATAATGTCTGCAAGTGTCTGATAGGCATAAGTATTTGACAGAGGCCAGAGATTAAGCAGGAGGAGAGGTTTCTAGTGAGCAAATGTGTTTTTTATTCTACTGTCTAGAATATAATTTGCTAAATAACTTCCTGGACTTATTGGTGTCTGGAGCATCCTGTATTTGAGAGACTGATGGTTACCAGCCGAAATTCTTTTGCTGGACACATCTGTTAGAAGTCATGTAAACTTCCTCATGTTTAGAGTGTTTATTCCACTTTGAGATTGTTTTGTTTTGACTTGTACATTTGCTCATTCAGACTTCTTTTTTGGCATCCAACTGGAGCCATGTGAATGATGTAGATAGCCAGCTATGTAAAAAAAATATTATTTTTTGGATAGCAAGCTTGGTCAACAGAGCTCAGATAGAATGTTCAGTGTCTGAGCACAAATAGAAATCTATTCTGAATTGAGGGTTTGAAGTCTCAGTGACTACTTTGCCAACCCAAATCCATTTTTTTAACATTGTAAGCTGTCCAGAGTCACCTCATGGTGAAATGGGCAGCAAACAAATTTAATAAATAAAATAATAAATTAATCCAGGATAGCAGTGGAGTAACAACGGTAATAATAAGGAAACAAATGGGATTGGCTAGGATAGTAGTGGATTAACAACAGTAATAATGAGGAAACAAATGGGATTGGCTAAGCATTGCTGTAAGGATTTAAATGAAGCACAACAAACATTCTGAGAATTACAAGAATTTCTGATATATTTATCAGGGTTTTCTTTTAGACAAACAAAAGCTTCTTGCTGATTTATTCCATCGCATAGAGAATTCAAAAGGTAACATCATCTTTTTGGACTATTACATAAAAATCCCCAAAATGTATTTCTAAAAGCTTGTTCATATTAGAAGCTGATCTTAATTGAATATAGTTTTTATAGCCAGAAAGGATTATAACCAGAAGGGATATTTCTTCTATATTCCTCAGAAGGAATAAAGAAGGACAATTCCTAAAAATATTGTACTTTTAAAAAAGAAAAATCGGTATAGAGAGCGAACTGCAAAAATACATGGATATCAGAGTTATTCTTACATTTGATCTTCGTAGTCCTTTTTTAATATTTACTTTACTTTACTCCTGTAATGGAGTACTTTCTATTTCCCATTAGTTAGAGGCATGCTACAGACCTGATGATATGAATATTTAATTAGTGTTTTTAATTTTTTCTGTATATTGCCTTATATCAGTGCTTTATATTTAGCCCATGTTTGGGTGGGGTTTAATGTTAGGATGAGATACATATGCAAATAATTCCCATTTCTATTGGTAAAACCAACCAAAAGTTTAGAAAACAGGCTGAAATTTTACCACCAATATTTGCTTATCGTATTGCCAAGTTTCAGTGGTGTTTCCTTGGGGAGCAGAGGGACAGAAATAAATAGCTTATGTGGGTTGCCTCTGGCCTGTGATTGCCTTTTCTTTGTTTAGATCTGAGTGAGGTGCATCAGATTTGTTTACCAAACACATTTTCTGTAACCCGGCTTGCCATTTATAACCAAATTCCAGTCTTTGATTTAATTGGATAACTTAAGCATGGATGCAGCTCCAAGAATTTCAAACAAGATATGAAAATTATACCCTTTAAAATAGCTTTCCTCAACTGGTTTGCTAGACTAAATCCTCGTTGTCTATTGAACACATCTGGAAGATTCTGGTTTAGGAAAAACTGATCTTTAAGAACTAGAAATAACTATCTGAACAGTACATAACTATATGACATATAGACTATAAAAAGAAAGTTGATAGGTGGATCAGATAGGCCTAGTCAATTCAGAATCATTCTTGTGTCAGACATAGATGCATAATTTATTTCAAATAAATGTTACGAGATCCTGAACTCAGAATCAGCAGGTTCTTCTAAATAGAGTTAAGAATGTGGCATAATAGGTACTAATGTACCTGAACTGTGAGCCAGGAAGTTCCTGATTTAATTCTATGTTTCACATTTGCCACCAATTCAGCAAATGATTTGAAGAAAGCTAGTCTCTCTCTAAGCGTCATCTCTCTTGTGCAGTGATACTGATGTTCCTTTGCCTTACCACTATTACAAATAGTACTTTATTAAATCTGCAAAATTGGTTATAGTTTGCCTACCCAGCTACTACCCAACTTCTGGGGTCGTATGCAACTTCTGCTAGCATGGGTGCATCGGAAATATAAAGAAAGTTATTTTGTTTATGGATGTGTTTCACAATTCTGGACTAATTTTTCCCTTTTTTTGTCTAGAAAGACATCAGTAGGTCGTATTAATCTACTTCCTTAGTCTGGTTTGCACTGCAGATAAGGAAGTTAGTCTCTGCCAAACACATTGCAAAATAAGAAATATATTTTTATACTTTTCTCTATTTTTTTCTTCTGTTTCTTATAAATTGAATTAATTGAGTAATTTGCTGGCCAGGAATTATTTCTTGTTATTTGAAATATATTACCTGCATTGTTTTCATGCTTAGGAAATCATACTATAGGTGGAAACATAAAATTGGATTACTTAGCTCTGATACTTCCCTCCCTTATAATTTTCGAATATTGCAAAGTGGTATATATGCAAGACTGTCTTTCAAAATGTCCTGGAGACTTCTTTTAGTTTAAAATAAATTGGCTGAACTAAGAGAGCAGATAAAAATAATGTAATAGTGGTGCTTGCAACGTCTGCCAATCCATTTTTCTAATCAATATGCTGGTTCTAATTTTTACAACTCTAAACATCTTGGGAATAGATTATCTCAAGTGCAGTACTGTAATGGTATATGGGAAAGACCTTGGAAGACAGGAAGAAGAGCTACAGATTGTGTGTGTGTTTGTGTGTGTGTGTGTGTGTGATATGCATATGTGCACGTGTGTATTAAAAATTCTGATTATAACAGTAAAATCTAATACAAACTAAAATTTAAGAGAATAGAAAAAAGTAAAAAGTGCAAGAAAAAAAGGAAAAAGTAAGAATGCAATAAAAAAGGGAAAAAGAAATATGTATTCCAACCTTCCATCCAACAAGTACAAACAAATTTAGCGACTGTTCATCCCCTCCAAGGTTACAAACAATTTATCACTTCATCCCTTATTCCATCCCTTATTTATAGGCAAATCCATAAAACACCACTTTTTCAGTCTTAGTGTCAGCAGGAAGTCCATTAAAAGGTGTCATAAGTAACAGCATGTCTTATTTTAACCTTGTGCAGATAATTTTAATTCATTCAAATATTTGATTTCTCTTCATTTCATCTTTATCCTATCACACAGAATTGTTCAGGTCCTTAACAAGTCTCTATGTACTGTAAACTTTTATTGTAAAATTTGCTATATTCCAAATTTATCTGGACCCTTAGTCTGTTTATACTTTCTGGATTTCTTATTTAGCTTTTTGTTGTTACTTCAAATTTTTGACAAGTTTATGATTAAAACATTCTTTCATTTAGGACTGAAGGCAAACTCACCTGGTGTTTTCAAACGTGTCATTCTGAAAGCCTCCAATAGCTAAAAAGTTGCTCATAAGCAATCAAAAGTATTTAGAAAATGAGTTTAATGAACTTGGTGTCCTTTAAAAGGTGCTGACCATGCGAGGCAAAATGGCTATTCCTGTCTTCCAGCGCAGAAATGTGCAGGAGACTGCTGTCCTGTGATCTCTTGTAGGGAACAACTGTCAGGAGCATACATGGATAATCTCGTATTCTCTCCTTATCCAGAGAGATTTCAAGGAACAGGCCTATTTACTGGTTCCTTGGTCTTTGCTGCAGTCATTGGCTCCACTCTTGCAGAGATGTCTTCAGTTCACTATTCCTCCCCCACATATTAAACAATAATCAGATAAGAGACAGTTGAGTCCACAGAAGAAATGAGAGAATGGCAAATGTCTCAGAAGGGACCCCCCTTCTAGTTTGTTGGGCTGTAAGGGCGAGGAAGGGGAGATGTAATTTCAGACTTGCAAGATCCTATTAATGGCTGTGTTTCCTATCATCCCAGCTAAAGGGATAAGAGGGGCGGTATAAAATCCAAATAAATAAATAAATAAAATGATGTTTCTGGGAGGTGATAAGTAAAGCCCTTTCTATTCTTAGGCTTTTAAACAACTATTTTAATGTTTTTACTCTGATTTATTTTACAACTGGTTTTACTTTGCCGTTATATATTATATATATTATTGCTCTCTTGTTATAGTGGCTTTGTATAGGTTTTGTTTGTTTTTAATATCTATGTATGCAGATTAGCAAATTCTGGTTACTGAATAGTTGAAAGGTATATCAAAACAAATCTTAGTAAATATCTTGTATGGAGGGCATTATGGTAGAGATAGTTACTTTTTAAAATTTGATTTTCTTGAGAGATGAAAAGGAACATCAACAACAGATTCAGTAAAATAATTTCTAAGTAGCTGTTACTGTGAAAGATGGATTTGATTAATATTGAGACTCCAGAATTCTGAATGGGTCGAATCCTGAAATTGTTCTTTTGTGTTGTAGGGTTCCAACCTGACAGACATTTCGACCCAGCTTTTGCTTCAAGGAAACTTACTAAAAATCTCAGCAGGAAACATCCAGGAGAGAACATTTTTTCTTTTTGATAACTTGCTCGTTTATTGCAAGCGGAAATCCAGGTGAGTGCACTGTCTATGTCTGTTACTCAGTGTTCTTAATAATAAATGCATGGAAATAAGTGTTTTATGTTGTTTCTGGATTAAGGAGAAGGGAGCATCTTTTTTTCCCCCTTTTCTAATTCTTATGAAGACTCATCTTACATCTTGGGCTTTAGGGCTCTAGAGGTATGACTTTAGCAGAGAAACGGGCCTGGGATTCTAATTTTTGGAGAGAGGGTGGCTTCATCCACAGGGATGAAGCCGAGACCAAGTTTTTATTTGCAAAATGAAGGAGTGTAGGACTCCTTTGTTTTGTTGTTGTTTTAAAATAAGCCTTTATTTAAAAGAAGGATTCTGTGGGGTCCTTGGTGTGTTCTCTGAGCTGGGTAGTTTTCTTGGAGACTTTCCATTATCAAACTAAGTATAGCATCATCAGTGCTAGTGTCCTTGCTGCTTCCTTGATTAGGTTGTTGCTTACTGTTAGTTTGTCTGCGTTGCTAATTCCTTGACTGGGATATTGTTTACTTAAGAAGGATTCCTCTTTCTTTGTATACTATGATAAGCATATTCCAATGATATCTCATGTATCCCTCTTAAAACATCAAGAAATGTTATTTTTTTTTTATTCTAGTTTTCCCCCGCACACTCATGATCAAGGAGGACCTGGGTTAATGGTTCAGAATGTAGGTTGGAATTTAGAATGGCCATATTCTTGTGTTGGAATTTATTTTTATTTATTTAGGAAATGTATACAGCCATCCATTTAAATACATAGCATGGTGGTGAGCAACCCATCCAGAAACAATACAAAAATTCATCACCAATTAAAACAATCAATACAAGAAACAAATGACCGAGACACAAATGCCATGGCCCTAATACTTGGGGAGAAAAAAACAAACCCAGTTTTTAACAGCCCTCTGGAAGGCTAAGAGAGTCGGGGCCATGTGAACCTGAAAGCTGGAAGCCGGTGGTGCATGGCAGGAATTCTCTGTACTGAAAGTGGGCCACATAATTGGAAAGGACCTTAAAATAGGTGAGTTTGTAGAAGCAAAGTGAAATTAGGCATGCAGGCAAAACTGATTTGGAGACTTTTTGAAGCTTGAGGTGAGGCAACGTGAATTAAAACATCTTAGGCTTTAAAACTTGTTAGGCAAAAAAAGTGAGGCAGCAATAATATCACTAAAAAGGTAAAGGTAAAGGTTCCCCCGCACATGCGTGCTAGTCGTTTCCGACTCTAGGGGCCGGTGCTCATCTCCGTTTCAAAGCCGAAGAGCCAGCGCTTGTCCGAGGACGTCTCCGTGGTCATGTGGCCGGCATGACTAGACGCCAAAGGCGCACGGAACGCTGTTACCTTCCCACCGTAGTGGTCCCTATTTTTCTACTTGCATTTTTACGTGCTTTCGAACTGCTAGGTGGGCAGAAGCTGGGACTAGTAACAGGCGCTCACTCTGCTATGCGGCACTCGGGATTCGACCCGCCAAACTGCCGACCTGATCGACAAGCTCAGCGTCTTAACCCACTGAGCCACCGCGTCCCTCTAATAATATCACTAGTACAGCATAATAATTTCTAAATGTAATATTCTCTTTCTCTCTCTCTCCCTCCCTCCCTCTCTCTCTCCATCATTCCCATGAAAGTTATGACAACTTGCAGATGCTATTTAAGATTTATATAATACTGTAGATTCCTCAGTTTTCATATTCATTTCCTTTTTGCTTGGGGAAGGTGGGGAAGTAGGCTTGATTGAGGTCTGAAAATAGGTACTCATGTGATCTGATGGGCCATCCAAAAGGCATGTTCCCCCCCTCCCCCCCTTGGGGAAGGCATGCATCAGACTAATGGGAAAGAATCACCCCATACCATCTAAGATTGGGGATGGTAGCTCTGGATCATCCTGCTAGCTTCATTCATGCTGTATCCTTTCCTTTCAAGTGACGTTCAATGGCAGGGCATGGATTGGGGTAAAGTTAATTATGTTGGTGATCTGCTGGATGAGTTTCTCCTGGATTTATCCATACTCTGAAAGGAATTTAAGAGCATCCTCCTTTAAAGAGGAAGGACAAAGCATGGGTGAAATAGAGTAGTAGTAGAAAGGAAAAAATACCTACTCAAAAGCTCTGTAGGTCCTATTAGGAACAGAATAGGCTAGAGTTTCTTCATTCTTCAGTAACCTTCCCTAACCTAGTAATCCTCTTTCATATATAAAACTATGTCATCCCATTGCCAGAAATGCCATTGATTCCATGTACTAAGCAGAAGCATCTCCTATTCTTTACTAGTAAATTTTGACTTCCTCCTCATTCATTGGAGTCTTCCTGAGTCTCTCTTTGTCAGCCCTTTTTTTCCTGGTTCAGTTTAGCACTTTGGATTAATACAGCCCCTCCCTTTCTGCAGGCAGTTTTCCCAGAACACTGAGTTCTGTTGCCTTTTGAGAGAGTGCTCTTGTTTGTGCAGAACAGGCATCAGTGAGAAAGTTTTCTGCAGTTTGGCTTGGAGATCGATATGGCAGCTCTGACATTTTCAGTTCCCCAAAGAATTTGTGTTTATATTTCCTGTATTTCCAAAGCAAGCTCTGTCCCATTCTACAGAACATGCTTTTCATTAAAAGTAGAGGGGTTTTCTGCATGCTACCTACTGTTTGAGAGATATATTTAGATGTAGCAAGGCTGCTATAATTTGGGATGGTTTATCTTTTTCTCTGCTGTTTAAATTCAGTGCAGAAAGAAGCTGAATGTCTACCCACTTGCTGGAACTGATTAGCACCAGGCTTCAACAAGTGACTTACTAATCAGCTACAATGTTCAAATATAGAACTTTATAACAAGTTAATATAATGAAAAATATTTAATGTCTACTATACCTCAGACAGTGCTCTATAATAGATGTATGCCTAGCCTGGTATTAGAGCTACTTTTCCATGCTGCAGCCCCAAAGATCATGGTATATATAGATAGACTGGAGCCAAATTTACAGGATTATTTCACTGGTCTTTTGATTCATTGTCAGGTGACTCCAAAAGAGGGTAGCAGTATTTGAATGAGAAAAGCCACATTTTCTTTGCCTTTGCAGTACAGTTACTCACATACAACTGAAACAATATACTTTGATGAAGTGTTTTGAGAGATTCGTAAGAGACTATATGGTTTCATGCCTTCCCTCTACATTTGACTGATTACAATTTGCCTATTGGAAGAACCGCTCTGTAGAAGATGCACTTTCCTGTGTGCTTCATCTTAGCTTGGCGCACCTGGAGGGGAAGAATACTCATGTGCGAATGCTGTTTGTTGATTTTAGTTCAGCATTCAGCACAATCATTCCTCAGCATCTGGTGAACAAACTGGGCCTATTAATTTTAATAATCCTTTATGTAATTGGATACTTGATTTTCTTATTGATAGGTCCCAATTTGTGTGAGTTGGAAAGAAAGTTTCCAGATTGTTGGGGGCAATAAGCTGACTTTGTAATAATGCCGCTTGGGGGGGGCGCGAAAGCCCTAATAAGCAGGCATATACATAGAATGAAGGCTATTGCTAAGCACATTGTGCTTTAGATTGTAAGCCGCCCTGAGTCTTCGGAGAAGGGCGGGATGTAAATGGGATTAAAATAATAAATAAATAAATAAATAAATAAATACATAAATACATAAATACATAAATACATAAATACATAAATACAAATAAATAAATAAATAAATACATAAATACATAAATACATAAATACATAAATACATAAATACATAAATAAATAAATAAATAAATAAATAAATAAATAAATAAATAAATAAATACATACATACATACATACATACATACATACATACATACATACATACATACGGGTTCCCCAAAGGGCGATGTCCTGAGTCTGCTACTGTTCGCCTTGATGACCCACAAGTGCTGTGCCAAATCTGCTACAAATCACATTGTGAAGTATGCAGACAACACGGAAGTGGTGGATTTTATCTGGGATGATAGTGAAGATGCTTATAGGAAAGAGGTGATGGACTGGTGCAATAAAAGTAACCTGGTTCTAAATATTGATAAAACAAAGGAGATCATTGTAGATTTTAGAAAAAGCCGGCATAGTCATACTCCACTCAGTATCAAGGATGCAGCAGTATTAAGTATCTGGGGGTGCAAAGAGCTAACAATCTGAATTGGTCTCTCCACACCTCATCCTTAGTGAAGCATGCAAACCAGCGTCTGCATTTCCTGCGTCAGATGAGGAGAGCACATCTTTCTCCTTCTGTCCTGGCCACTTTTTACAGAAGCATGATTGAGAGCATTTTAACAAACTGCATCACTGTCTCGTTTGGTGGCAGCAGTGCCTCAGATAGAAAGTCCATACAGAGGGTGGTAAGGACAGCTGAGAAGATCATAGGAAGCTCGCTCCCTGGTATTCAGGGTGCTGCTTATAAGCACTATGTCTGTGGTGGCGAACCTATGGCATGTGTGCCACAGGTGGCATGCAGAGCCCTCTCTGTGGGCCCTGTCTGTGGACCCTGTCTGTGGGCATAACTTCAGCTGGGTTTTATAAAACCTTTTTGCTTTAGGCCTCCGACACTGTGCAGAAAAAAAAGGTTCAATCAATCAATTTAAACTTGCGGGAAAAAAAAATATCTCGCAAAGTTGGAGTTGATTGAACTGTTTAGTCCCACCCAGTCTGCCGTTACCACCACAGCCACGCCCACCCAATTGGCCACACCCACCCAATGGGCCATGCCCACCTGGCACCTGACAATACATAAGTGGGTTTTCGGTTGCAGTTTGGGCACTTGGTTTCTAAAAGGTTTGCCAATACTGCACTATGTGCTTAGAGCTCAAAGCATTGTTAGAGATCCCACACACCACTTTATGGTCTGTTTCTCTTGCTCCCCTCTGGGAGGAGATTTCAAAGTATTTCTAGCAGAACTACCTGATTCTGTAATACAGGGTCCCCAATTCCTGGTCCGCAGACTGGTACTGGGCTGTGGCATGCCAGCAACCAGTCCACACAAACAAGTAAAGCCCCATCCGTGGGATGCAGGCAGCACACAAAACCACACCTCTTCTGGTCTGCGGAAAAACCTCTCTCGACGTAACTGGTCCCTGGTGCCCAAAAGGTTGGAGACCTCTGTTGTAATAGCTTTGTTCCCTATGCCATCCATCTGGTAAACTCACAAGATTCGTTTTTCTCGCTATGCACATGTATACATAATCTGAACTAGACTGTGTTTTTTCTCTGTGTCATATAATATATGTATGTATATGCACAATTCTGTATTTATTTTTGTCATATGTAGTGTATATAGGAGGTGGTGATCCTTTGAGAGCTGTATGCAATGAAACTTTATTTTAATGTATGTTGATTAGTGTATATTCAAAGTGACAATAAAATATTTTATCCTATCCTATCCTATCCTATCCTATCCTATCCTATCCTATCCTATCCTATCCTATCCTATCCTATCCTATCCTATCCTATCCTATCCTATCCTATCCTATCCTATCCTATCCTATCCTATTTGCATCATGGATAGAAATGTCCACATCCATGCAGGAATGTTGGGGGGGGGAGATTTATTACTGTAATTTGGGTAACACAAATTTACTTACCGGTACTCTGTACATTCTGTACACACAAATTTACTTACTCTGTACATTCTGTTTTGAAGTTCATAGTTACCGTATATAGGTGTAAAATCACTGATTACTGCCACCTGCTCATCCATTAAAAACTAGAGTTTATGCTTTTGTGTTGCTTGCTGTTTCAAAAATACAGACTGCGTGGAATGAAATTTAGTCTGATGGATACAAATGATTTCATATTATTAAATGAGAAATGAAATCAAATATTTATTGTGGTCATAGACCAGAATAAAAATGATAACTTTTTTAATGATATACTTCCCTGCCTGCCCCACTCCCTGATCTAACTCTAAGAGAATCATCTTTAATTGACACATGATAATTATTAATCAGGTGAGACAGCAAAAACAGAAGCACACAATCTATAATATTCAAAACCTTTTTTTACACTTAGTAGGTCAATCCAAACAGTTCAAGTAGCTATGAAGATTTATGTTCTGCCCTAGCTCAGCTTTTGGATCCTTAGGAATGCCTATCCAAAGTAGTAGAAAGAAGGGCATGCTTACATTTAATGTCACACTTTATTCATACTTGAAAAGACAAAGGTAAAAGCCTTGTCAGAACCTTGGACAGATCTCTGTGAAGTTTGCAAAATACTGTAAACTTTTCCAAAACAATAACAACAAACAAACAAAAACCCTGTTATTTCAGCAAAGTCCTTGATCTCAAATGCCTATAGAGATTCGCAATCATCCAGGTCATGCAAAACATCCAAAGGTGCTTTTTCAAGAGGTAACTGGATTTCCTTTGTTTTTCTTGAAGACATTTTGCTTCTCTGAAAAAGCTTCTTGGCTGAGACGCAAAACATCTTCAAGGAAAACAAAGAAATCCAGTTGCTCTTGAAAAAGCACCTTTGGAAGTCGACCCAAATGTTCTTTATAATTATTATGTAGTCTCTACAGCTTTCCATTTTTGAGGAAGATTGTGGAGAAGGTAGCCAATTTGCAGTTGATGATAACCCTGGAGAAGTGGATTTTTTAAAGATCTTTTTCAGTCAAGTTTCAGGCCAGGATTTAGTATTGAAGCCGCCTTTAATCATGTTGTAGATGCCTGAGATGGAGCTGAGATAGTGGTGGTGCATTTATCAGTTTAAGTCTCTGCTTAAACTGAATCTTCTGACTCAGGATCCTTTTTTGCTTGACCTTTGAGAACTTTTGTCTGAAATCAAATTAAACAAGTACAAAACAAAAGCAACTGAGGGATGGGCAGATACATAAATCACTATGATACAGCATACATACTTGCACACATACTGTACATAAATAACTAACCACCCTAATATTACTATGGTTTCAGATCCTATCACAAAGATGTGTTGTATTTTTAGTTGCCAACTGTTTCTCTGCCATCTGTCATTATGTGCCTATATCATTCTCTTTATAAAATACACCTCCACAACAGATGTATGACACAATATTTATTTACGTGGTAACCAGTATAGAGGGTGGCATATATACTCCTGTCCCCATCCCAATTTCAGGTTTCAGGATGCTTGTAAGAAGCAAGTTGTTGCATTGAAACTGTCCAATACATAATAAACATCCTTGTTCACTATGCATTCATTAACTACAGAGTTGCTGGGAAGAAACCATCTAAGCGTACTAAGTCTATCAATGGATCCCTCTACATTTTCAGAGGGCGAATAAACACAGAAGTTATGGAGGTTGAGAATGTGGAAGATGGGACAGGTAAGGATCAACTGATTTTTGTCTCAAAAGGACAATGGTAGTGATGTTCTGTTTTTGACTCTTAATGGAATTTTACCCATCCTTTTGGAGGTGATTTGGGGGATCTACCTGGATTCATAGCTCTGGCTCAATTTATGAGGTGACGGCTGTGGTATGGTTGCAGCATCCCATAGTCATGTGATCATCACGTGTGACCTCCTGCCTGCTTTTCCATTGACTCTGCTTGTTGGAAAACAGCAGTGAAGATTGCAAATGGCAATCAGATGACTGTGAGATACTGCAAGGTCGCGTTTGTGGGCCAGTTGCCAAGTGATGGCTGCATCTGAGGACCCACATTCAGCACCATCATAACTTTAAATGGTCATTGAGTGGTCGTTCAATGAGGACTACCTGTAGATGTTAATACTGTTTACATTGCATGTGCATTTATTCCACAGGAGTTAGGTGGTCAATAAATTTAAATTAATAAGCAAATGTATTATTTTTGAAGGTATTTTTAGTTTAGGAAATGATTTTGAATGTTAGCTGCTCAGAGTCTTCGGGAATAGGTCCATAGAAATTAAGTAATTAAGTAAGTAAACAAATGAACAAGCCTATTTCATTTATCAGAGAAAAATTCAGATGTTTTCTTGGCAGGTGTCACTTTAGTTTGGATTGAATACCTGCATTTCTGAACTGGTATTTAAATTCCAAGTCTCTGTTAATAAATTTAACTAGGCCTGGCAAAGTTCTGGAAAATCCATCCCCAGAATATACAAAGCTTGACAACTCTTTAACTTTGCTAGATTATAGTTAGTTGGTAGTTCATTTTAGGAGTCCTAAGCCCTAAAATGTGTTAATTCAGTCACTAGATTAAACCAAGGAGCTGAAAATTAATGTCCAATCTGTACCAAGGCAAAAACTGTGCCACTAAAGTATAATTGATTTTTAGTCAGTCTGAACTCTCTTAAAAATTAAAAGCAGTTCAGATCAACTGTTCTTTTTCTGGTATCAGTAACCATTAGATGAAGCTGAAAGTTCACTGTATTACTTGATATAATAGATATCTTCTCATTAATCGCTCTCTTACCTGATTTTGGTGTACTCTCTGCATTAACAGAGGGATAGAATCAAGATCACATGAAGTATTAATACCACTTTACAATGCCTTGGTAAGGCCACACTTGGAATACTACATCCAGTTTTGGTCACCACGATGTAAAAAAGATGTTGAGACTCTAGAAAGAGTACAGAGAAGAGCAACAAAGATGATTAGGGGACTGGAGGCTAAAATATATAAGGAACAGCTGCTGGAATTGGGTATGTCTAGTTTAATGAAGAGAAGGACGAGGGGGGACATGTTAGCAGTGTTCCAATATCTTAGGGGCTGCCACAAAGAAGAGGGAGTCAAGCTATTCTCCAAAGCGCCCGAAGACAGGACAAGAAGCAGCGGATGGAAACTAATCAAGGAGAGAAGCAACCTAGAACTAAGGAGAAACTTCCTGACAGTTAGAACAATTAACTAGTGGAACAACCTGCCTCCAGAAGCTGTGAATGCTCCAACACTGGAAGTTTTTAAAAAGAGACTGGACAGCCATTTCTCTGAAATGGTATAGGGTTTCCGGCCTGAGCAGTGGGTTGGACTAGATGACCTTTAAGGTTCCTTCCAACTTTGTTGTTGTTGTTGTTGTTGTTGTTGTTGTTGTTGTTGTTGTTGTTGTTATTATTATTATTATTATTATTATTATTATTATTATTATTATTATTATTTATTATTTCCCCACCCAAGGTATTTCAGTGGCATGCAAGATAGGATCCAGGTTTCATTGGGACTGTGGTCCAATGCAATGCCTAAAAATTGTGACGAAACTTTTGGAACCTTATCTGGCTGTCTCTATTAATGGTGGAGCCCAGGTTGAATTAATTTTTCTTTTAGATCCCAGATTTGCACTCACACTCTTCTTGGTACATTTGTGCTTTACAGCAGATTATCACAGTAATGGTTACACAGTAACAAATGGATGGAAGATACACAACACTGCTAAAAACAAATGGTTTGTCTGTATGGCTAAGACAGCAGAGGACAAACAGAAATGGCTGGATGCTATAATCAAGGAACGAGAACAAAGAGAAAGTAAGTTTGTGTCTGGTACATTTTATATTTTAGGGCAGGGGTAGGCAACCTCGGCTCTTTTATGACTCGTGGACTTCAACTCCCAGAATTCCTGAGCCAGCATAGCTGGCTCAGGAATTCTGGGAGTTGAAGTCCACGAGTCATAAAAGAGCCGAGGTTGCCGACCCCTGTTTTAGGGACAAGAGTAGATGGCCTGTATACATTTGCAGAATTTTCCCATCTAAAAAAGGAGCAGTTTGTTTTCATTGTTATGGCAAAAAATTAAAAAAAATAAATGGTGGTGGTGGTGTAGAGGTACAATTTAAACATCTACAATGTAGATTCTAGAAGGTTTGTCCCTTAAACAGATTCAGAGATGTGGAGCTCAAGTACTCTTGCACGTATAAAGTCACAGTTGACTTTATTTTGCACAATGTTTAGAAGTTTTATGGCTCTTGTTTTATAAGCAGATAAGTAAGTTTATTATTTATTTATCAAATTTATATAGCCACCCGGCTTACGAATGTGACTCTGGATGGCATACAATAAAAACAGAATGATAAAACATATCTTAAATAACCTTTAGAAACAATAAAACATACATATAATAAGACCACGGGAGAGTGTTAAAAATTAATATGTAATAAAGCCTTGTTGCAGGCTCTTTGTTTCCAAAGGATCCCCAGGTTGCTGAAAGATGTTCTAGAAAGGAATGTATATTAGTATTCCTTTTGCTAACTATGGGAAAATTTTAATCGTTTGTACAGCACACATTTAGTTAAGGTTCTGGCATTTACTACTATTATTAAACTCTCTTAATTACTCTCCTATTCCAGTACGCCATGAAGAACTGATCATGGGTGCAGTTCAGTGGCGTAGCGTGGGTTGTCAGCACCCGGGGCAAGGCAAGTAATTTGCGCCCCCTAACCCGTGGATTTTAGCACTCGAGTCTCTTCCACTAGATTAGTTAAAGAAACCCTTACCCCCTAAGCACATGTATTGTTTGTTATGAAAATACTGATGTAATTAAAGTAAAATGCATCTAATGCGCCCCCCCAGATGTTGCGCCTGGTGCGGCCGGCCCCCCCTGCACCCCCCACGCTACGCCACTGGTGCAGTTTAAAGTGACAGTTCACTGAAATTATGACAGCATTTTGGGCGCTTGCCAACCTACTACATCCTGTAGTCATGTGACCAAGATTTGTGATGCTTTTTGCTGGTTTCTGGCAAAAACGCTCCATCCCATTCAAGGGAGTGGATTTGGACTTAGGATCAGGTGATTCATTTAACAACCATGTGATTCACTTAATCACATTATTTGTTTAATAAGTGGTGGAAAAAATGGTTTAAAAATAAAATCTGGTCCTATGAAGTTTTGACTTAGAAATGAAAAATTCCAATCCCAATTGTGGCAGTAAGTTGAGAACTACTTGTAGCCCTATTCCCTTGTTTTTCACCCAAAGTCATAAAAGCAGGCTAGGTAGTAGTTCCTGCTACCTGCTTGTCTACAGAGTTTATTTTTTAAAAAAACACCACACACAAACTGTCGCCAGTTTTACTGTACAGTGATAGGAAATTCAAGCAAAACATTGGACTTGCTGGATGTTTTTTTCCAGTTCCCTGCTTACAAGACAAGTATAGCACAAAGCAAAATGATGTGTTGCTAATTGCTGGTAAGCTGCCTGTTTGTATTTTATGGCTGCAAAGAGAAGGGTTGCTGATTTCCTCTTATATAAATAATAGCATTATCACTGCAACAGCATGCTAGCGAAACCTAAAGTCAAATGCAGCTTGAATTTAACATAAGAGGATACACAAAATGCAAACATGTACACCAGACAAGTCAAACTCGCGGTGTCACGTGACGTCGTGCGACATATTGGAGCTTTTTCACCATTGCTGGCAATGGGGCGGGCACGGTTTCTTCATGACTCGTCCGGCCTGCGGGCCAGCAGTTTGACAACCTTGATATACACTAAGGATAAGCAGTCAAATCCAAACCAACTGTTGAATCAAGACCATCCATTAGGTTGCAGCACAGAAGATTTATTCAAGCCTACACCTAAGAATCTAGTAAATTAAAGTTCAAAACTAAAGTGGTGCCAGATAAATTAGCAGAATTCAGGAGGGGGTGGATTGGATCGCTTATGGCAGACATGTCAAACTCACGATGTCACGTGACGTCATGTCACGTATCGGAGCTTCTTCTCCATTGCTGGCAATGGGGTGGGCGTGGTTTCCTGATGACGCATCCGGCCCACGGGCTGGCAGTTTGACACCCCTGGCTTATGGTAATGCAGTGATGCTAAGCTGCTGATGCACTTATAACTCCATTCCCCCTAGCTCTGTCTGTTGTTCTTATTCAGCAACAATGAAATCTTTGCAGTTCTAAATGTATCTTGATCAACATTGCGTAAGGGTTTAGGGAGAATATAAATCAATTCAAACAATCAGGCATTTGATTGTTAATTGATTGTAATATTAATTTTAGCATTTCTTTATTTTCTTTTTAAAATTTTGTTAGCTCGCTTAAGTACTCAGCATAGTGTGAATGAAGTTTTAATGCAACAAAATGAGAGACTAACACGGCTTCATATATACATACTTTGCATATCCAGCAAACTAGCGGTGTAGTGGTTAAGGCTTTAGGTAGAAACCAGGAGACCATGAGTTCTAATCCTGCTTTAGGCATAAAGCCACCTGATGGCCTTGGGCCAACTACTCTCTCTCAGCCCAAGGAAGGAAACAGTTTCAAACCACTTTTGAAAATCTTTGCCAAGAAAAGGGCAGTGACTTCTCCTGACAGTCTCTGATAATTGGACACGGTTGAACAGAAGAAAAATAATAATAATAATATACAACTTATAAACCTGCGTCACTGATTGAGTTGGGCAGCCATAGAAATTGAATGAATGAATGAATGAATGAATGAATGAATGAATGACTGAATCAATGAATGACCTCAGAAACATTAGCAATAAATGCTTGTACAGCAGGGTGTCAAACTGCTGGCCCACAGGCGAGATGCGTCATACGGGAGCTGCGCCCACGCCATTGCCGGCAATGGCAAAATTGTCCTGATATGTTGCGCGACGTCACGTGATGTTGCGAGTTTGACATGTCTGATGTACAGTGAAGTAGATTAATCCATGTTGCATTTATATAACCTTTTTACTGTTTTTTCATCTTTCTTTACCAACTTCCTTTCTCAGTCTATATGCTTAATGATAAGGCTGATTCTGATAGAACTCACATTAAAAAGCATCAAATTAATATGAAACTTAAAATGTCTTGTGAAGTATGAATTACTGAGTGATAGTAATATGTCATAGTAGTATGTTAGGAATGTTAATATATTGAACTAGCACACAAAAATCAATAGTTGCACAATCGGTAGGACTATCTTTTTTAAGAGAGCCTAATGGGTTTTCTCTATATAAAGAAGAGACAGATAATTTCTAATAATGATATTTTACATTTACTCCTCCATGTATAACACCTGGATTTTTGAAATGATGGTTTGCTAAATAAACTGTAGAATCCTCATATAATGCTAAGCCATAATATGCAGATTTACTCATACGGACCTATAAAAGTGTGACCAATGCTTAGTCCCGTATTTTCAGCCAGTCACCAGCTTTCTGGAGCTTTTGGTACTTTTGGTAGCTTTTGGGGAATGAGGGGAAGAAATGTTTCCTATGTAACAATCAGACAAGAGAGGCTGGAGCCCCCAATGGCTTAATGGATAGAGTAACAAACTTAGGAAAGATCCAGCCTAATGGATCAGGAAGTTAAAAGTGGCAGCGGGAGGTTTATACTTTCAACTCTGCAAGATTCTTCTAGTGTATCCTTACATTATAAAGAAGAATTAGTTCATCTGCTTGTGTTCCCTGTTTGGTTTACTTGGGAGGGCTGACAATTGGAGATTCATTTGTTTGTCTAGAGGCAATTTCTATTTGTCATAGATAAGAATGAAATCAAGGAGGTTTTAGGCATGAATTCAAGATTTTATTGAACAGCAACTCCATCTGGTTGAGATACTTCAACAGCCAAGCCATTATCAGCACTAAGACAAAATGCTTTATGTTCAAACCAGATGAGTAAGGGATGCATTGCAATCTTCTCCTTACCTCAGAGCTTTGGGAATTTGATGATGTAGTTGCAAATTGAGAATGTGTTGAATTACACAGACTGCTTTCTATCCCAATCTGACTTTGCAAATTACCTTTGGCAGAACTTGTCAGCAAGTGTTTTGGAGTAATATTATAGTATGGAGAAAGATGGCAATTGGCCAGAATGTCCCTCCCCCTGCAAATCATTATAATAGAAATCTGATCATGAAAACAGTTCTGAATTGCACTGGACATAATATCACACTTTCTCTAATTAGATCAGAAACCTGATGCAGTGTATTCAGTATATTTATGACTGACTTGGATGTGTTGTCAATACACACAGCCTTAGTTGTGATGGAAGTGAATGAAGTGCTTCCATTGAAAACAGATGAAAAAGAAGCTTCACATTTACCCTTACTTTACTTAGGAGAAAAGAAGTGTCTATTCACAACTGAGAAGCTTTTTTTTGTCTCTCTGTTTACAAAATTATTTCCACCAAGGAAAGGAAAATGTTTGTGATCTAGTTGATATTAGGCCAACTTGTTTGTTTTTTTTTAAAAAAACCCCAAGTTTATCTGGGAAGTGTTTATGGAAGATTCTGCTTTTGTTTTCCAGGTCTGAAGCTAGGCATGGAAAGAGATGCTTATGCTATGATTGCTGAGAAAGGAGAAAAACTATATCACATGATGACGAACAAGAAAGTGAATCTTATCAAAGACAGAAGGAGAAAATTAAGTACTGTTCCCAAGTGCTTTCTTGGCAAGTAAGTGATTTTGGGTTTGAATGGGGCCTTTCATTCCAATTAACAGAAAGGACTGTGAGTTTTCTGTAGATGGTTTGTGAAGCCAAATCAAATGTGCTTTGAGGGAATTTAATTGGAAAGGTCTTTAACCTCCATTACACTTAATTTATTAAAATTAATCATTCATTCCTACATAATGCCATTGGATTATGTAATGACAGCAGATTCTTTTGGATCTGGAAGGACAAGATCACGTGAAAGCTATAGAAAAGGAAGAAATCAAATGCAGAACAAGCACTTATAATCTGAAAATAGTTTTGATAACTTACCTTGTCCTGCCTTCTTTCATCACCCTCCCTTTTTGTTCAGAAAAAAAAGATACTTTTGCAGTTTTTTTGTTTTATAATGTCAGATTTAAAATGTGGAAATAAAAGTAGGGAAGTTGCCTCTTTTTATCAGTGGAGATAAGAAAATCCTACAATTTGTAGCCAGGGCAATATTGGGAAGTGATTTTTAAAAGTGTGAATGTTAGACTTGGAAAGACATTAAAAATAGAAGATTGTTTGTAATCCATGCAATCATGCAGGTGATATAGGTAGGGTAGAAATTTGATACATAAATGAATGAATAAAAACTGATATGTGCTAAAGATATTAACAAGAGATTGGATAGGAGATCATCTAAGGGTTTTTCTAGTAATGAAATTCTGAATATGTGTTGTTTTCTTCTCACTTCCATCGATGTTGCAGCATAGCAATCAATTTTCAGATATTGGGCAAGAAAAGTGATGCTGTTTGCTACATGTAGAAAGAATTGGTATTTTTGACAGATGCAGATATAAATTTTTTTAGCTATGATGGTAGCAGTAGTTGGACTTTGACAGGTCAAACACCCAACTCTGGATATGCCCTGTGTTCCTCATCTATCACCACATTGCAACACTACTGTTACTTGCTGCCATTGCCAATCATTCTTCACATGACAGCTGCATTTTATGAACTGACAGAATTCCATAGGACTCATCTCAGAGTCGGAGGTAAATCCCATTCTCTGATTCAGCCATTTGCCCTATTGGCATCAGGCCCCAGGAATGACGAATGACACATGGAGTTACTTAAGAGTAGCTTCCTTTATTGTTTTTCACCTGTAAACGGAATTTTGCCAAACTAAAACTGCTATTTGCATAGCTAGAGATACACTCTGGGAATAGCGAGGGAGCAATTGTATAAGAATCTAATAGACCAAAACACATCTGCAGGGAAGATTGTCTAATTACTTTCATGATGAGAAAAGCTGTGCCAGGAAGATTAGGTACCATTCATGGGTCTAGATCAGGGGTGTCAAAACTGCTGGCCTGTGGGCCGGTTGCATCATACAGAGGTCACGCCCACCCCACCTCCGGCAATGAAAAAAAAAAAAAGGTCGCGATACGTCATGACATTTCACATGATGCGGCAAGTTTGACGCCCATGGTCTAGATACTGTCAGCATTAGTTCTGAGCTTGATCCGCAGCATATTTTGAATGAAGAAGCTATAATTATGGGCACTAGGTCATGAGGGTTCTCCTATTTGTTTTGAAAGTTGTCTTTTCCAAATGTTCCAAATTCTTGTAGAAGCTGTTAGTTCCATCTTGTAATAATCTTTCTTGAGGTGCATGAAATATTTCCCACTGTAGGTTACTTTTGTTTAGTACTGGCTTTAAAAATATCTCTCTATAGGTACTTTGATGATTCCTCACCTTTTTTTAAACAAAAGACCCCCAATTTTGAGCTGAAGGTTATTCCTTTATGCATTCTAATTCTGTATCCACATATCTAACTATAAACAAGGTTTAATTCTTCCATGTAGCAATCTTTCTATTTTTCCCACAATTGCTAAATCTGTGAAAAAGAATAAAATTGTGAGCTTCCAACTTAACTTTAGCAGCCAACTTGCTTTTTATAGCAGATCAGTTCATATTTGTTCATCTTAATATGCCCCCTCTTTTCAAAATATGGCCTGCACATTTTCTTGCTATTCTGATCTCAAACCACTAACATTGTTTCTTGTCACGCACAGCAAGTGGGACTTTTATAGTTTGTTTGACGGATCTCTGTGTATACAAAGTTGTTGGTAGAGAACTTAATATTGGTTCCAAACATAGCTACTCTTTTTTCTCTTTTTTACTTGTCCATGACCTTCCTAATCTTTTCTCTTGCATCAATGCAAATTTGCTCTCTGATTTGGATACAGACAGACGTAAATGTGCAAGTCCTGATGCTTCAAAATCTTTTCCATTAGTCTTGTTTCTTTGGTAATATATTCTGCCCAGATCACAGAGATAATAGGAGTTTTTAACTTATAGAATTAGTTGTGACCATAGTTGTGACCAGAATTTCCATTGCTAAGCAAGGCAGTTGTTAAGTGAATTGTGCCCAGTTTTACATCCTTGTCTGCCAAGTGCCCCAATTTTGATTATGTGACATTTTCCCCCCATTTTTTTAATCATGTCCAACCCTGCTTAATTTTTCAAAATCAGCTAAACTTTTACATTTAGTTGGAGCTATTATTAAATTCAGCTTCTCCCATTAATCATAGGCATGGCTCAAGGAAGATCATAAATCTGAGCACATGAGTTAAGTTACACATTGCAGGGAGAAGAGGTAAACTCTGTATGAGATATTATTTGGGGCAGTAGCCCTGGTTTCTTAGAAGGTATCCTTTCATCTCTGAATGAATGGCTGCAATGCCATGTCGTAATGCATAAGCCACAACTCGGATCCAGAAAGACTGCAGCTGTTTTGCAGCCATGGATGAAGAAGAAAGAGATTGGTCAGAGAAAGAAAAAAAACCTTGATGAATGGGGCATTACCCTATTCCTGAGGGAATCTGGTAGTTTGCCAAGTTAAAAATCAGTTATTTCAAAGCTCTGCAGAAGCCAGACAAAGCATGAAAGTGCACCCCTGTGGAGGAAATAGATGTACAATAAAATAGCTGTAATTCTTGCCATTTGTGTATGTCACTTGCTTATCCAAACCATGCCTCCAGTTACAGTTAATTTGACTCTACAATTTCAACATGTTTTTAGGAATGGCTGACTCATCCAAGCCACAGGTAGTGTATTTCAGGGGGGAAAAACTCCAAAAGAAATAAATAACATTTTAAAATTTATTTAGGGGAATTAAAAAGAAAGGCTGTATAATTCATTGCAGGACTTCTCAATAGTTAGTGTAGTTGAACATAATTTCTACATGTTGAAGTTGTAGAAAAAGAACTGGAATATCTGAAAGGCACTGGAATGTAAACATTGATCAAAATTTACAAAATGGTAACATATTCTTCTCTGATGTTATCTACTGATGGATGATAGTAAAGAATACCAGTCTCTACCAGATGTCTATGGAGATTCTCAGTCATCATGATTGTTCCAAGGGTGCTTTTTCAAAAGGCGACTGGACTTTCTTTGTTTTTTCCATGAAGATGGTTTGCTTCTCATCCAAGAAGCTTCTTCAGTTGTTATCCATATTGAAATTCTGGAACAAAGGAAATAAATAAAAGTTAGGTTGCTGACCTGACAATACTCTCTATTGTAATTATTATTTAACTTTATTTATTCATGTCATTTGTCTTGAAATTTTTGCATTCCAATAGAATATGCCTAGTTCAGGGTTAAATTATGGAGTCTTGGGGCATTTTTAGCGTAGTTGTTCATTTGCAGACCCTTTATTACTAGATAAAATCATCAGTGTGAATAAGTGTGGAGTTTGCCCCCTGTTTATATACAGTACACTAGCTTGCCCTGACAATTTTGGTGTGATTTTGTCCTAATCAAGGAACTACCAATAATATTTTTGGAGTCCAGGTTTAGGAATTCAGGTGGTAATTTTAAAGAAGGCAGAAGAGGCAAATGAGACAGTAATAATACAAACTGGTACAGGTGGTCCTCAACTTATGACCATAATTGAGCTCAAAATTTCTGTGGCTAAGTGAGGCATTTGTTAAGTGAGTTTTGCCCCATTTTGTGACCTTTCTTGCCACAGTGGTTAAGTGAATCTCTGCACTTGTTAAATTAGTAACACAATTGTTAAGTGAATCTGGGTTTCCCCATTGACTTTGCTTGTCAGAAGATTGCAAGATGTGATCACGTGACCCTGGGACACTGCAACCGTCATAAATATGAATCAGTTGCCAAGTGTCTGAATTTTGATCACAGGACCATGTGGATGATGTAATGGTTGTAAGTGTGAAAATTGTTATAAGTCATTTTTTTCAGTGATGTACCTTTGAACAGTCTCTAAGTGAATTTTGTAAGTCGGCTTCCATAGGTTCTTAGAATGCAGCCTCTGGCATGCTATTCAGAAGCCAAGTGTTAATCACAGATTAATTGCAGAAGTACCAGTAGTCTTGATGGCCTTTAAGATGACTGTAATAGTGGTGAATATCTGTAGCTCAGGTGTAGGATGAGGGTGAAGGTTCATTATCCTAGCATGTGGATTGGCTTCCAAATGTTTGGTTAGCAGGCTAGGTAACATCTTCAGTGGAGTTTAGTCAATATCAGTGTTCTTCTGTTTAAGATAACTGCAGAAGTGTCAGTACTTTATTACCCAGACAACTTTAGAGTCAAAGTGACTGAGAGATATGCCTTTCTTTATACACAATCAGCACATATTATGAAACCATAATATGTCCATACATTTTAAACAAAAAAATAATGCATGCAGTTTGGCAGATGATATAGATAGGATGCATTTTGTTTAAAATCTGAACAGTTTTGTCTTAAGTATAATAGGAGTGAGAGCTAGAGGCTCATACACAGACATCACTATTCAGAGATCATGCATGCACAAACTCAGGCAGGACTCAGCATGCTGCCTCATCAGCGATTTAAACACATTAGGAAGGCTTCTTGAAGTAGATCAGGTGGACAGAAATGATTGGCCAAGAGTCTTTCTGGACATTTTGTGAAGGTGGCATGATTTTGAACATCAGCCTCCTAATCACTCCAAGATGTGGCTTTCATGTAGACACGCTTCGCTTTACCTGGTAGAGAAAGATGCCTTAGGTCATTACACATCTTGAACGTTTATTTCTTTGCCTAAAGGAAATAGGAAGCTAATTTCATTTGTTAAACTTCATCTCTTTCTTTCCAGTGAGTTTGTTTCTTGGTTGAAAGAAATTGGGGAGATAAGCAAACCAGAAGAAGGAGTCAATCTGGGACAAGCTCTGTTGGAGAATGGCATCATCCATCATGGTGAGTGTTTTGTATTGTAGCATTTACTTCCACTAATACTAACTCTATCAAATGTAATAAAGTTAAAAGAAGCATAAAAGAAGCCAAATGTGTACAAAAGCCAATCTTTCAGTTAGAACTTTGGAAAGTTCCCTAACTGGAGGAACTTATTTTAGCATATTTATAGACTGCTTCTCATATAGTTTACAGAAATGATATAATACTATAAATGTTGTGAAATAACCCTCCGATACATTAAAAAAACAAATATTAGTGGAAGTTAATGGCTAACATAAATATATGTAAGTTCCTAAAACAAACTGGGGTTAGGGCCAGTATGCCACAATGGTGAAGTAAATTCCAGTGATGAGACCCATCATATTATAAGACTCATCTCTATGTTTCTAAACTGGAAACCAAGATGAATTTGCAAGGCAAAGATGATTAAATAATGTTTCCTTGTTTTGTTAAGTTCCATCAATAAGTTTCTATTCTATATCCATTTGTCTATTTTATCTGCTCCTTCTCTGTTGTTGTTTTTTGGGAATTTTTTGTTGTAGAGTTAACTTAGAAATAGATTGATTTATATTTTCAAAGTTATTTTGGATTTCTTTGTGGTTTAAAGTCATTGTTGTTTGAATTAGTTGCAATATACTATATATCTCCTCCTGTGAAGTATTTGTTTTCTTCATATGTTCCTTCTACATGTCTCTGATCCATGATGGCCAAGAATTTGAGTTTTTCCTCTTCCTTTCTTTTCTCTGCAAATAGCTTTAAAATCCCAATTAAATAGATATTTGTAATCCAAATAGTTAAAAAAAAGATTTTATTTTCTGAAATTTATAATTCTCTCTTTGTCTTTTATTTGGTCACAGCTGTTCTTTGTTGTTAAAACTTTGAAGGTCACAAACACGGATTAGCTTTTCCCAGGTTTTGCCAAGTCTTATATTAAAGTCATAGCTGTCATAGTCTTCGTCCACCACTAGGTGTCAGCAACTGTTTGTTTTTCAATTTCCAAAATTAGCAATTATCTTTAAAATGATAGTCTTAACCATTCAAACAATTTTAGATTTATCCAGATTTAAATTTTAAATTTCAGGTTTTATATTTATTTCATTTCCATATATTTATTTGCTGCTTCCGTTAGTATAAGGGTGGGGCAGAAATCCCGCTCTTCCGTTTCGGAGGTATTTTGCTTCTTGGGGATCTTTTCCAGGAAATTAATGTAGAATAGAAAAGAGAATTCCTCACCCAGTTTCAAGCACGCTGTTCATAGCTGTGCTGTTAGTGCTTTAGGACTTCGGTTGCTAGTAGCCTGGGCTGGTTGATACAATATGGCCAGCCTTTCTCCTGTCGGGTTAGAAGGCATTCCCCAGGTCGAATGGAACGGCCGCTGCCATTCCAGAATTCCTGGAGCACCCTTCTTTCTTCGTCGCCTCTCTGGGACGACTTAGACCCATTTAGGGTCTCCAGGCAGAGCGAAATTAGCCGCAGGGGTGCGGAGAATCCGCAAGCCCACGACTGGTCGCTACTGCGCAAAACTGGAAGTCCAAGATGATTCACTATTTAGTGGCTCTTAAAGTTAGAAATATATATTGTTGTGGATGATATTGAAACTTCAATACCAACCCTGTTCAGAGTAGCTCTGTGAAGGAGAAGGGCAGTCTCTAAATATGATAAATAAAATATTATTTTTAATAGTTCTCTGTAATTTAAGGTAAATGTTAGGTAAACCTCTTTTGTAGATTGTAAAACAGAAGAAATGCATTTGGCAGTGCAGTTCTTTATGCATATTCCTCAGCAGCAAATTCCATTGTGTCTCATGGAGTTTATGACAAAAATGGGGACAAAAGATTGCAGACTAACTATTTAGTCCTGTATATATCTATTCTGAAGAAATGCAGCAAAGCTACTTCCTGATAAGCAATTGTGATAATCTCTTGAAGTCTAGTTTGTGACATTGAATCAAACATTTACTTCACAAGTGCTAACCTTTAACCAGTGTATAAGCATATGTGGCAAACTGAGGGACCAGCAGTGTTTGTGCTTGGGACAAAATGTTGATAACTCTGCTGAAATTTAAGAGTGCATCTTCCAAGATGACTTCAGTCTAATTTAGTGTGCGCAAAGCTTATGTGGATTGATCAAAGTCTTTTTTTACAATGTACTCACATATTTTGACACAGCGATCTCAAAAAAAAATAAAAATCCCAGCCTCACTGATCCCTTCATATGTTATGTTTTTGCATAGAGTGGTAAAATTTTATGGCAAAGCTAAAATACTATATTTATTTTTAATTATTTAGAATTTCTAAATAAAAAAATAATAAAAATAAAATATACCTAAGGCTTCAAACCTTACCAGGTTTTTTTTCCTTTGTTTCCTGTGCTGATCAACTATTGTAATAAATTGCTTACATATTGCGGGTTGCACATTTTTAGATCTAAGAAGCAGATGTTTACATACATATCAAAATGTGTCATTGAGCAAATGAATATGTTGAACAGATGCATTTGTTCACAGAGCCATAATTTGTTTTCCTCTCAGAATGCCCATGGGTAGCATAATCAAGACCTGTTTCCAGTGTGTGGAATAGCTCTCCAGCGGCTTGTTGGATGGGAGGACAGTCTCCTTCAACAAGGAGTCCCAGAATTTGTTTTTCTCCTGCTGCTTCCCAATAACAGTATCAGTTTCTTATTTAAGTAGTTCCTGCTGCATCCTTCAGGTGTTCAAAGCTGGAAAATTACCTTCAGAGTAATGAGGCATTTTCTTCCTCAGGAATTTGAGTTGTCTTAACTGCTATGCAAACTGCCTGAAACGAATTTTAATGGGGGAGTTCTTCTATTAAGTTTGACTGACATTTTTGATAATCTCTTGTATTAGTACACCAGAATTGCTTTTTCTAACAGTCTCAGTGGACAATAGTAGAAGATGATTTCATAAATTGAAATCTTGGAGAAGATCCATTTGTTTAGTCCTGGGACAGACAGCATCAGTTCTTGAGTATTCAGTGTAATCAATTTTCAAGTATGCTCTGATGAAATATTGAGCAGAGAAAATAATTAGAATCTAGCCTTTCTTTTAGGCAATGTAATAGGAAAAAAAGACTTGTTCTAGCTGTAATTATGTAATTACATAAAGATATACTGCTGAATAATCTTCTGCTACAGCAGAAACTTGGCATGACAATATTAACAAAGTTGTTGTTTTTCTGATACAACACATCTACATATTATATGTAATTGTCTTAATAATGAACTATTTAACTGATGGTGTCTTTCAGCCCTTTGTGGAAAGGTACCTCTCAAGCTAATTCAATGCCATTTTTAAGAGTCTGAAAGATACTGCAATATCGCAGGAAGCTATTATTTGTCAGTGTAGGCTGGTATTGTTGGTAGGAGCTCTCCAGGGTTCCCAGCAGTGAAAAATCCATTGACTTCTGCAGCAAATAGCAATGAAGCAAAATTTCAATATATACAACCACCATTACAATACAAGCATAACTCACAGCATTTACATGATTGCATTATCATATGAATGTTGTCTTCTGCTTCTGCTTTCCCTCACTTGTAGATTTTCATGGCAAAGTCTTCCTCATACTTTATATCTCTGACTGTTTTCTAAGTGAAAATTGCAGTTTGATCTGAATCCTTTCACACATAAACTGTATGCTTTACCGCTAAGCTGTGATCCCATTCCTATTAGCTATTGGATTATATCCAGTAATGGCTTTACCTTAATGCAAAAGTACAGTGTCTGATCCCCCAGGGCAATCTAGTGTCAAGCCCACTAAGTAGATCAGAACAGGAAATCGACTCCTCATGAAGGCTAAAACTGCTTTTATTGAGATTAGCTATAACAGAATTTTGCAGCTCTGGCAATGCTGTATCTCCTCCTCCTTCTTATTCTTCAGTAAATTGGGGAGGCATCTGCCTGGTAACTTAGTTTATCTTGATCTGGATTTTAAAAATATTTTTTGCCCAAGAAATGATTCCTGCATATTTCCATCAAGGTCAACCTCCTTACTTTTTACAGCTATAAAACTTTGGATGTGGTCTCCAGTTGGATTTTTGTATTATTATTAATTGTAACATGTAATATGAGAGAAAAAGCAGAAATGTAAATTGTTAAATATATGAATGGAGAGCAATTTTATTATTATTTTAAATATAAATTACTAATAATATCACTTTTATCTTAGCTACAGAAAATTTTGCAAATATACTTCTAGTACTATTCCCCCAAAATGTGAACAGTTATAGTGGGTGTAGATGCAATGAATTGTGCAAGGAGAAATATGTTTTGCTAAGAAACAATTATCATTTAATACACTCTTTTGTCTTTGTGCAAAAGTGGTCCTCATTCAATATCCAATCAAACGTACGATGTCACTGAATGAGTGGTAGTTATGACCAGTCCTTAAAGTTCTAGCCAGCACAATTTGCCACTGTCATGTGATTATAATGCAGGCACTTGACAAGTAGCCTGGATTTCTGACTGTTGCAGTGTCCCATGATTTGTGATCTTTTTTGGTAGTTTCCCACAAGCAAAGTCAATGAGGAAGCCGGCAGAAAGTCAAAAGTTGCAATCCTGTGAAGTCCTTGCTTAATTACTCATACAGTCCTCACTTTTTTTTAAACAATGGTAAACAGGGAGTCCAGGTACTGCCACTGCTAAGCAGAATGGTTATGTAGTGTCACATGTTATGACCACATCACTTAGTGATGGAAATTCCAGTCCCTATTGCCACTGTTAATTGAGAACTCCCTGTATCATTTTATAGTAACCAAATCTTGTTCAACAAATTATGGGTTTGGAGGACTTCATGCTGGAGAATGGAAAATAAAAGTTGTTTATTACTCTTAATGGTTCAGTTTCAGATAAGCACCACTTCAAAAACGAACAGGTGATGTACAGATTTCGTTATGATGATGGGACATATAAGCCACGGAGTGAATTAGAAGACATCATGTCTAAGGTACTTTTGATTTTGCTGCTAAAACTGTGGAAAAAGTATGTTCTAGCTTAATCTAGAACTTATTTTACATTGTTAACATTTTCTTTATCCAATATATTATAAAGAATCATTTTCCTTATGCCTACACCAACCCTTTCAAACTGCATTTTCTGTAGAAATATGGAATATATAAGATATTATTATGATTGATTGCACAGTCATCCAGATATTTCAACTAGATTTAGCATTTTTATCCACCTATTGCGTCCTTCCCCAGGACCTGTGATATGCAGATGTTGTTTGGTGGCGTTAAACATCTTTTGCAATTGACTGATGCCAATTTTGTCAGGGCTAGTGATGCTCAAGTGGTGTTCCAGATTTTTTGGAATTGTGCTCAAAATGCCTATTACTATTAGTACTATCTTTGCTTTCTTTTGCCACAGTCATTTTACTTCTATTTGCAGGACTTTGTTTTTTGTTATTACTACTATTATTATAATTGATGAGGAAATAGCATGTTTTACAACCAAATAGGTTTCAGTGTCTATTCAAGTACAATTGAATGGAAGAGTAGACATAATTAACTCAGTGTCAATTGTGAAAACAAAATAGTTGCTTTAAAATATTCTAGTTCAAGAAATTTTAGGGAAATTGTGAAATAAGTAAAACATTTTTTACTTAAATGTTTCTATTTTATTTTAATTCAGAGGGTGAACTGTTATAGTGTAAGTCCCTCAGCAAGGCAATGGTTTACTTAGGCTTACTGCTGTTCTAACATTTTAACCTATATTTTAGACTGTAACCTTATCATTTGCTTTTCTTTGTAGGGTGTAAGGCTCTACTGTCGTCTGCACAGTCTGTACACTCCAGTAATAAAGTAAGTTCATTATTATGAGATCTTCATACTATGTCTCACCTCATTTGGAATTTTATCCCTTTTGTTGTTGTTGTTGTTGTTGTTGTTGTTAGCTGCGAAGTCGTGTCCGACCCATCGCGACCCTATGGACAACATTCCTCCAGGCCTTCCTGTCCTCTACCATCTGCTGGAGTCCATTTAAGCTCACGCCTACTGCTTCAGTGACTCCATCCAGCCACCTCATTCTCTGTCGTCCCCTTCTTCTCTTGCCCTCAATCTTTCCCAGCATTAGGCTCTTCTCCAGTGAGTCCTTCCTTCTCATTAGGTGGCCAAAGTATTTGAGTTTCAACTTCAGGATCTGGCCTTCTAAAGAGCAGTCAGGGTTGATCTCCTCTAGGACTGACCGGTTTGATCGCCTTGCAGTCCAAGGGACTCACAGGAGTCTTCTCCAGCACCATAGTTCAAAGGCCTCAATTCTTTGGTGCTCAGCCTTTCTTATGGTCCAACTTTCACTGCCATACATTGCAGCTGGGAAGACCATAGCCTTGACTATACGCACTTTTGTTGACAGGGTGATGTCTGAACCAGAAATAAATTGTTTTCAATTTGGGAGAACTTGTCTTCCCTCTTAACTATGTTTTCAGTTAGTTAAGACTATGTGACTGTGTTCTACTGTATTGTCTCTTATAGTATAACCTTCCAAAGATAACTTTTTTTTGGTATACTGAAACATCATTGGATGATTCTCTGTTTCAGCTTTTGGATGAGTACTATTGGTTGGTTAAATAACAGACTACTATATTTTTCAGAATAAACCACTGGTAACATAAAATAATGAAGTCTGTTTAAAAAGGGGATTGGAATTCTAGTTTTTGAAGTGGACTCCTAGCTTCTCATTTTTCCTAGAATGCAGTAACTTGAATGATCATTCCTTGTCATCTTAGTACATTTTGGCGCATAGAAGCATCTTATGAACCATAGCTATGCTTAATTGAAAACTCTTCTGTCCTAAGGAACAACAGTATTCTAAGAAAGGGGAAGTGATGCTTTAAAGTGTGTGAATGAATATGTGTGTTGGCTATATTTGTGCTCATTTAAAAATAGTTTGAAAGTCAAACAAAAAGAAATAGTCAATTAGTCAAGGAAATAACACTGACACCGATGCATGGAATTAGTGGTGGTATTTTGATGACATTAGATTCAACAGCATTAGTGAGGAAAACCTGTAGACAGAGTTAAAAGAGGTATCAGCCTAGAATCCTTATGTAGCCACAAGCGAACTAAGTTTAACTTCAGTTGATTTCTATTGACCATTATCTAACTTCAAGCAGGTGCTAACCATTAGTTGAGAAGATTCCTGTACATAGGCATGATTAGCAATAAATCAGTTTAATTGGACTGTCACAAGTGGATCTGATAATTAACAACCAAAATTCATGAATTATCATTGCAAATTTTGGAAAGATGAGTGGCAAATAAGGTAAAACATGATTGGGGATAATTCCAATATGATTGGTCCCCCAAAGAGATTTATAGCTCTCTGCTGAAACATTTATAAAATGAGAGTTAATATGTATAAGACTGATGGGAAATATGGTAAGGTTTGAGAAATACATTCTTAAAGGAGCTTTAGGTCAAAATTGATTCCCTCTGGCTATTTCAAAAGAGCTGCCACAATTAAATATATTGATAATATAAAATAGCAGTATTTTATAACTTAGTAGCTTCCAGATGTAATATGGTTATCACTTTAAAAATTGCTAGCCAGCATGGTCAGATGGAATTCTGGGAATTACAGTCCCACAATATAGAGGAGACTAGATTTGAAAAGGCTGTATCAGCCCTTCAAGGTAGACCAGATTTGAAAATCAGTGCTCTGTGGGTCAGAACTACTTTAGTTGTAACAGCAATAGTAACAGAAACTTGCAAATCTAAATGTGCTTCCCTCCTCCCTCCCATTATCTTTGTGTGAACTAACAAGCAGCTTGTCTGAGATACTTTGTTGTCCTGGGCTCAAGCCTCTTTTATCTGATGGTTTCCTTGGTAGAAGCTCGTCTTCCTGTCATTCCAGGCTATCCCCTCTCCGGTTTACAGCATGCAATCAAATATTTAAACTATAAACTGCAGAAAGTCTAGAGAAAAGTGGTTTTCTTTCTGTCAATTCTCTCCCAGGTTAAAATGTGGTATTGACGTTTTAAAAATATGTTTTGCCAACCATAATTTTTAACTATCTTCTGATTTTCTTTTCTGATGTAGAGATAGAGATTATCACTTGAAGACGTACAAATCAGTGATCCCAGCAAGTAAACTAGTGGATTGGTTGATTGCTCAGGTAATGAGATCATATACATGTTGATGTTTCTCTTCTTTGGGTTCAGCCTCAACTCTTTCACATTTTGTAATGTTATTCCATAGAATTATTCCACACAGTATTAAAACATAAACTGTTGGAGCCTTTGAAGTCCAACCAGAAGGACTTATTTGGTATCTGTAAATATTGAATTTATCAGACTGGAAATGAAATAAGAATGCTCCAGATTTTAACTTTTTATGTTCTAACAACATAAAAGAAGCTTAATCTAGGTGGGCAAATAACAATTCTAAAATATTCCCCACGTGCCTTGTTATTCCACTGATATTGCATGGACTTGACTTTGACTTAACTTATACTTTTAATAAAAAGATTTAAGATTGAGATTCTAGTCCATTAGTACCCTGTGCTGACACTGGCTAACTAGATGCCTTTGAGAAGCTTATAAGCAAGATAGGAATCCAAATACAGCTGTTGGTATCCAGATACTGCTCTTGTGAAAGAAAAATGTCAGATCTGTTATCAGAACACTGTTTAAATTGCTTTTTATTGCAGAACAATTACTTGTCTGGAACAAATTGTCCCCATTTAATCCTATGTTAGGATACCAGAGTTTCCATTTATGCTTAGATATCAAGTATGCAAAATTCTTTATCTGAACATCGAGAAGTGGTCTTCCTATTTTATTATGGCCATTCTTTTTCCATTTGTATTATATCCCCAATTATGAGGAGACAATTTGAGAGGTTATAGATTCAATCAACTCTTGACTTGAATGTTGCTGTTTTGCAAAGGGTAATATGTGAATCTAGTTGCATTATTAGCCATGTTTGTGTCACTGTTTTTATGTGCTATTTCTTGTAAGCAAAGCAGATTCCCAAAGGCTAGCTTCAGAACAGTGTCAAACAGATGTCAGTTTAAAACTCATCTGGGAGTAAAATTAGATGGTGGCATTTATAAATTCACTGTAATAACTTTCTAAGCAAAGAAGCCATGTGGCAGGATGTTAAAATGGGAAAGGTGCATGTTAGGGCATATAAATAATAATGCAATTAAAAAGTTGTGAAATAGCGTTGATCAGCACTTCCAGATCTGAACATTTTGCCCATTAAAAAAAGGAATTTGCTTATTCTGCACTGATAGTGTGTAGTTGATCTAAATTAAAAATAGTTTGAAACTTCTGTATACATATTGTCTAAATTGTGCAATCCAGTCACAGGTTAAAGCAGTTTCTGAAACTGTATCCAAGTTCAAGAGGTGTTTCTCAACTTTGGCAACATGAAGATATATGAACTTTAAATCCCAGAATTCCATGCTGGTTGGGGAATTCTGGGAGTTGAAGTCCACATGTTTTCAAATTGTCAGAGCTGAGAAACACTGTATTAGAGTTACCAGATTTGAGCTGCAGAAATCCAGATAACCACTCAACAGCAAAGTGATATAGGCAACTCTGCTGACATCTAATGGATGTCCAATTTTTGTGGCCCTGATCTGGTGGTCCTATCATCTCTTAGTTTCCACAGCTGCTAAAAGTACCTAGTGCTGGAGACTGCCTTTCATCAAGAAAACTTTTGCTATTCATTTCCAATTAGTACCTAATTTTTGATGTAACACCCAGGGACAAAAACAGAGATTGACATTATCAAGTTGCTTTGTTTCCTTTTTCATCCCTGGTGCAGGATGAAAAAGGGAGCAATGGTCATAGGGCAAAGCAACTACTTTATAGACAAAAGATAAGCAAAACGAAAGTCTTAATTTACAGATCTTTTTCTGAGATCATAAAGGCTAGAAAGAGTATTGATAATTATAACAGCTAATTAAGGGCTTGGTGCATATAATAGTGTCATCTTAAAACTATTATGTACTCTAGACTTACTAAAGATCTGTTTAGTAGTTTTCACAAGACTCTGTCTTTGCCTTGGTTGGTTTATTGCCCTGGGTGTGAATGAGTTGCTAAGCCAAATGAATCTACTTTATCCTATTGCTATTGAAAGTTCCTGGCCATAATTTATCCTGCAGTTGGAAACCATGGAGATTTGTCCATGTATAGACCAGGAAGTGGAGCAGAAGTGCTGCGTGTTCCAACCCCTTGCTTAGCAGACAAAGTTATCCATCTTCCCTCCTTTGTTCCTTTCTATATTAACTTTGCTGGGCAAAGTTGTCTAATGAAAAGGAAAGAATTTGCAAAACTCATAACTAAGGCTTCCCTCCAAAGCATTGATTAGTTTGACTTAGGAATCCAAGGAAGGCAGGGATTTCAAGCCAAGGGCAACATACTGAATATCTATGTTACTTTGAGTTTTCCAATAAGAAATTGTGTGTTTTAGAGTGGGCCAGGAACTGCAACTACACAGTATCCATGAGCCTTGTTTCTGGTATGATTGAGAAATGAGAAAGTATCTTTAAGTTCAAGTGGAACAGAGGGGAAATATATTCCAGTGGGAATTATCTTTTGCTAAAGAGAGGAAACTACACTAATAAACTTAGAATTGCCCAACTGTCGTTGGAGAGGCTCATATGAGCTGGTTGCCATATGGAGCTGAGCCTATATAGTTCCATTCCAAGTGGCCACCCACACAAGTGGTTGAGCAGATAAAATGGGGATCTGGCACTAAAGTAAATGTGTTTCTTTTTTTCTTCCGCTTTCTTCTTGTCAGCCAAAAACACCTATTACATCATTCCTAGAAATATTAGCCTGAATACAATGAAATCATATGACTGAAGCTGTGTGTATTATTTTAAGCAGCTGTTTCTCATGGGGCACCAGACATGATATTTCATTGTATTTATACCCTATTAAAACTGATATTTGAGAACTCTGAGTAAGGAATCATTTTTACTGCGTTTTCTTTCAGTAGGTTCTGCTGCCTTTTATTCTGATATTTTATGGAATGTATAAATCAAAGCCAGCTATAGATGGCTTTGATTATATTGCTAGTAAAGAAAGCTTCTGCGTAGAGACAACTGGCTGCAACTGTGTACTGTTAAAAACAGCTCCTTTATGAGATTCTGGTCTTTGTCCTCTCAAAGCTTGAGGAAGACAAAAGGTACTACATTTAGGAGTGAATGGGATTTAAGTCAAGGGAGTCCTGCTTTAATTACTTCAACTGTTTCTTTCTTCTCTGTTCATTTGGGAACTGGGATCTAGTTGTGGTAGGATTGTTTGAATTACGATTTGCCCAGGGTGTAACATTTATCTTTTCTTGTTACTAGGGAGACTGTCAGACCAGAGAGGAAGCTGTGGCACTGGGAGTTGGGCTCTGTAACAATGGTTTTATGCATCATGGTAAGCTGTTAATTCCTCCTTACCCTGACCAATTAACAAGGATTTAACTTTGTTTCTTTAACCAACAAATGTGATCAATTTTATGACAGACTTTTTTAAATCAAGCACCCTCTGGATTGCATCTCCTTGAATCACAATCTTTTTCCCAATATATTTTAAAGGCACTGCGGTGGGAATAGTTGCTTTCAATAGCTACTAAACTGGATTGTTAGGCAACAGACAAGCCTAGTTATTCTAGTTGCTTTCCTTCTGTGTAAAAATAGTGAAATTCTGGCAAACAATCTTTTTAAGATAAGAGCTACGTTTGAAAAGCAGAAGTAGTCATAGTTAAATTTAGTGGAGTCAGTGCATGTCTCCTAGTGAGGGAAGCAGCTTAAAATCTAAGTCCTAGGTTTAGTTACTCAAAAGTAGGAGACAGAAGCAACACAGAATCTCACCCGATCCTCTGATAGGAAAGTATCTCTTTCTTAAAATTAGATGTTTGGAAGGGGTAAAGACCTTTACCCCTCAGTTCTTCACAAATCAGTCTTCAAATGCTAGATTTCCCTGGTAACAAAAATATTTGCAAATAAATTACAGTTCAGATGTATCATTCCATAGAGTCAGCAGCAAAGAAGATGGGAATTGTAACACTGAGGATGGGAACTATATTCCCTCACTCCCTATTCCATCTGTCTGGATGTGTGCAAGTCACAAATCAGCAAGAAAGTGAGGCAAGAGAAACAAGAAAAGACAATGAGAATCCTTGCGTGTTAAATGAGTTAATTGGGTTATGTACAGGAGAGAGCAATAAGAGAAGAGAGGTTTTAGCTCAACTGTAATACGATTCATTTAGCTTTGGCTTGATGTATATTGCATGAACCCAGCCTTTGTGGTATATACACCACATTTTATAACTTAATCTGTTTTTCTAGCCCTACCAACTGAGGTTAACTAAATGATGGGTTAACCAGAGTATGGCTGTGTGATATGTAAACCTAGTCCAACCTGTGAAGATTTGAGAATTGGTGGGAAAGAAGGCAATCAGTCCATTTGTTGATTATTTTGTTTAAGAAATACTTTTGAAACAGCTAACAGCTTGTACTGGAGTTCATGTATTTTCCATATAAAATGAATGAATCAATAAATAATGATTTTTTTAAAAAAAATAATTTATAGAGATGTACACTTATGGCTGCAAGGACAATATTAGCACATTTGAAAAGAGGTACTTTACCAATGATATCAGACTAGAACTTTGAGAGTACACAGTAATGGCAAAAGCAATAACATACACTCACATAAAAGTCTAACCCTATTTAAGCAAGAAAACTTCCATACCTGCTATATATTTTGCAGCAAGGCAAATACAAATATTTAAAGTATGGGTTTTTTTTAAAAAAAAAATTGAAATCAGAAGCACATAAAAAAGTTAAAAATCTGCAAGTATCGGAGATCACACTTGGCCAATAAAAAAAAATCTATTCTAGTGTACATAGAGTGCAACAAATGGAAGTTAGAAACTAATATTTATAATGTTTAATAGTTTTTCCCTTTTTCTTTTGTATATTTAGCATATTTAGTAAATTCATACTAGCTGCGTATTTTACATACTTGTCTTATCCAGCTCCAATTAAAATCCTTACATCATAAAAACAATTTAATAGATGTTGTTTTTTATTGTTAATGTCTCACCACCTGAGCACTAACATATCCTGATCACTAACTGTACAATTTGGTGCTGTAATTCCTTTGTTGGCTTATAGCAGGGGTGTCAAACTGCCAGCCTGCAGGCCAGATGCATCATAACAAAACCGCACCCACCCCATTGCCGGCAATGGCAAAAAAGTCATGATATGTCACGACACATCACATGACACTACAAGTTTGACACCCCTGGCTTATAGTTTGTATGTTTCTAAATCATTTTCTTTTTCTTTTTTTTTCTTTTCTCCTTTTGCTTGCTTATGTTCATTTTTTTCTTCTCCTTATTTTATTAAAAATAATAAATATTTTTAAAAGAATTAAAAATATAAACAATAAATAGCACAACTCTCCATCTGGAACACAAACTCACCAGGGATATTATTGGATAAGAGAAGTATATTCAACTTGGATTTTACTTCCAAGGTTTCTCTGTATACTGATGTCTTTCAGTGAGCAGCAAAGGGTCCATGAAATGAAAGGCAATTCTTCCACACACATCAAGAGTCTTTCTTTTCTTTGTTTGCGCTGCAATAAACTAGAACTACAGGAAGACACAACAGCTTCAGATTATTCTGGCATCTTTTCAGGCAGCTTTAATTAATCTAATTTATTTTCCACTTCTCTGTAAATTCTTGTCCCAATAACTATTGTACAGTATTCTGGGCATTTGAAGGAAAACTAGGGGAAAAAAAAGAAACAAATTTAAGAAATACTGAGAGCATTTCCTAGAAATGCAAATTCTTTGAACCTCCTCATGAGCAAACTGGCATTTATTCTCTTACCATGTTCTTTTTGAATTAGCAAAGATACTTTATAAGCATGGTTTTACACAACGTGCCATATGTATACTTTAATAATAAACTAAAGGCCCTTCCCCCAAAGAATTACATGTTATTAATGAGATGACCATTTACATCATTTTTGAGGTTATGAGAACACTGATCTTTGCACTCCAGCACAGTTTTCAGCTTTCCTCTATGGCCTTAGGCAGGGACATTTCCAATTTATGCTGTGTAACCTAATTTATCTGAGGTGCTGGCAGGCCTTCTGGTGAATCATCTCCTCTACTCTTGCAGCCATCCCTGTATTAATAGTAACAGGAACAAAGTGCAGGGGGTTTCATGGATACCTGCGCTAAAGGTTTTTAAGGCATCAAGGTAAATATCAACACTGGACCTTGCAAGGGCTGTGGACATTACCATTTAACTGGTGCTGGGCTTGAATGCTGGAAATTGAACCTTCTCTGTCCTTTGTTTAGGTTTGGTTCCATTTCCCTTATTAGGTTGTTTTGGACTCCCTGCTCTACCATCTACGTAATATTTTTCACTTATTCAGACTTCGGGTTTTTCCCACGCTTATTGATACCCCGGTCTCATGGAAGGTACTGTTTGGGATGACTGAGCTCCCATATTCATTGCTGAACATGAGAAATAGAGAAAGTAATTTGTGCCTATTCTGTATCAGCCTATTGTGAATTATTTACCATAAGAGGAGTAAGATTATAGTCCCCATAATTTGCAGGTCTAAGAATTACGACAATGATAGTTCAACTTTTGCTCAGCTTTGGAAAGGCTACTATCTTGTCAATATGGAATGTCTAATGAAATAACTGCAAGAAGGGGCAATGTGATACTTATTTTGGTGCCTTCAAGTCAAACTCTTGGCAACCAAATGGCCATTTTTGCAAGTCCATGCAGTTTGCTTGCAATATGTCTATGGAGATTCTCAATCATCCAGGTCCCAAAGATGCTTTTCCAAAAGGCAAGTGAACTTCTTGCAATATTTTTCAGAAGTGGTTTTCTAATGGTGCCTCTTTAGGGCTAAGAGAGAGTGACTGGCCCAAAGCCACCCAGTTAGCTTCATACCTAAGGCAGGACTAGAACATGTGATTTCAGGCTCAGTGCCTATAACCACTACACCAAATTGACTCTCCCTATACAGTATGATACCAGTTCAGTAGGACCAGTTAGGACTGGTTACGACCAGTTCAGTAAATCTGAGTAAACTATAAAAATGGGTAATAAGCAATGCATCTGTTTATTTCTTTTATATATCTTTCATAGATAATACTACTTCTGAAGCTATTAGTATATGACCTCCATATTCAAACTGGGTTGATGCATTTCAGACAAGTAAATGACTTCAAAAGTGCTGAAGGAGAAGAGCTGCAGCTGAGGAGTAAATTTAGCACTATGTCCACTTTCAGTTTTTCATGGAGTGGGCTGGCCTCACAATGGACCTATGTTTACCAATTGGAATTTTTCCAAGCAATGGAAGAAAAGCAGCCGTTGTTTTGTGTCCTCCCTTGGATATTTTAGATTCTGGGTCAGCAGTGTAAAAGCCAGGCTCATGCCTAGCTGCAGGGACACAGTGTCAGACATGATGCAAAGAGAACAACTTCTTCCCATTGGGGGCTAGCAGAACACAAACCATCAATTTATAGAGTTGGAAAATGGTGAGTGAGATAAGGAAAGGGAAGGAACTGATTTAAGCCAAAAACTTGCTTTGAACATTGTGTTTATGTTGGAGGAATCCTATTAATTTCACACTGAGTTTTTCTCTGTAACTATAGTGTCAATTGTCTCTTTTCCAGAAAGAAACATTGTTCATTTGATTTAATTTTTTGAAAGCTTTTTTCCCCCCCACCCAGATAGGACAAAGCACATGCTTCTGGAAAGCTTTTTCAGAGAGTTATCTCAGGATGTAACGTAATGCCTTTCAATGAAAAATGTTCCTGTTCATGGACATAACCCAAAGTTTAGCACCCAATCCCAGACATTTAAGGAAGAGGGATTCTTTAGAAACCAAATATAGCTATATGATGTTCCTGTTGGTGATTTGTTCATAGACAAGTGAACTTTAAGACTGCAATGGCTGACATTAATTTCAGACTGTAACTATATTTGTGGATTCATATAGATTTATGAAAGTAATGGCATGTTTTCTTGCTTCCCACTTTTTGGTCTCAAGTACTGGAGAAGAGTGAATTCAGAGATGAATCTCAGTACTTCCGTTTTCATGCTGATGAGGAGATGGAAGGTACAAATTCCAAGAGTAAGCCTCTGAGAAACGACTTCAAGCTTATTGAAAACATCTTAGCTAAAAGTCTGCTGGTAAGAAAAATAAATTCAGACGAATGTATTCAATTCTAACTAAATATCTTGCAATTCTGACACCTTGTGTACCAGTTAATCTGTTGTAAATACAAAATCTCATATCTGGACCCTTCTAGAGAGGTATTTTCAACTGCATCCCTCTGTGAAAAAAATCGAATGGATATTTCACATAGGTTGAGGACTATCCTATTATGGGTTTCACTTCAGAAGCCAAGAACAATTGTACATTTTTCCACGGAGGAATAAATTGCGTCACTTGGCCTATGGGAATTGATATAGGAGACCCGGTTTTGGTAAGAGGCAGAAATTAATTTGTTAATCTGATTAAATTTCCCATTGGTGTGGTTTAGACATGAAGAAACTGGCATTTGTAGACAGCATAAACCACTGATAGTTGTCTCTTAATATCATCTAAAGTAGCTTACCTAAAAAAATAGTTAACTTTAATGTTTTTCTAAACCAGGCCATTAGCACCTACATAAATTTGTTAAATATGAACTGGCTTATACAACAGTGCATAGTGCTTTAAGGTGGAGAATCCTCAAATTTATGAATAGACTTTTATTAAATGTTATAACTACAGAGCGATGATTCTTCAGGTGGATGAAATATTATTGTACAATTCTGCTAAATGTAATGAAAAGCTAGATGGATATAGAAATACATGCACAAATGAGCTGAGATTACATTTAATACTAACTTTGTGGAACTGTTTTAGACTGAAGGGAGTTTAAAATCAAAGGTTATTCATACTGAAATTGTTTTATATTAATTCACCAGTATATCATACTTAAAAATATTTTGCTCTGGTCAACATCCCAACATGCAGTGCTGAGCTTATTTCCACATGAATTTTGTTGAATTGTAGTCATAACTTTGGAAAAAGAACAGAAAAATCATTTGGTACATTTTCAAATGGTTCTAAAATCTTCTCAAATAAAAATCAAGTTGATGAGTTTCCTCATTAGATTGACTCTAGAACAGGCATGTCAAACTGCCAGCCCATGGGCTGGATGCATCACACCAAAACCGTGTCTACCTATTGCCGGCAATGGGGAAAGGTTGTGCAATGTCATGTGACGTCGCGAGTTTGTCATGCCTGCTCTAGAATGTAACAGCTAGTAACTACCATTTGTTCAGCATCATTGTAACTTTTAACAGTTGCTGACAAATGGTTGTTAAGTAGGATACCTGTAATTAATACCAGGGAAGAACAGGCCTTTATCCAAAGATCTTAGCTAAAAAAAGGCTTTTGCAGGAAGTAATGTTTCCTGATATAATTTGGATTAAGAACAATCCTAATCCATAATTTGATTAAGACCCTGTACAAACATGAAATTATCATGCCTACTATTAGTTTAGTTCTCAGCATCTTTTTTCTTTGATCTGATCTGCATGCCAGTCACTGTTTTGAAGGCATCAATTATACCTACTGAGCTGAAACAAGAAGCAATTAAAACTCTGCATTTCTACTAGTATGGATGCAGCTTTACTTAACAAATCACTTCAGTAAAAAATCTCCATCATTCAGGAAAAAAATGAACAAAACTATATCATTAAAGGCTAAAGAAGAATATGATTCTCTGAGTTTTTAGTTTACTGATTTTGTAATGTAAAGTAATGAAGAATATTTTGTCTTCAGTTAATGTTGAAGTTTTGAAGAAAGAATTGAAATAGCAAAACTCTTTGGAACCAAATCAATTTTTTTTGCAAAAAAAATCCCTTTCTGTGTTAAAGATTTTATTTTTTAATATGGTCCTAGGTTTTTCCAGAAGAGGATGACTATGGATTTGACATAGAAGAAAAGAACAAAGCCATTGTGGTAAAGTCTGTTCACCGGGGTTCACATGCAGAGGTAAGAACTTGTGATTTGTAACCCCAAATAGATCTGCAGAGTTTCATGTGTTTTAAAAAATGGTAAAACGCATAGCACTTCAAATGCCTCATTCATTAAACTGCCTTGGTATAGCGAAAGGTTTTGCATCGTTGGATCTAGCATTTTTGCAGAAAAATTCAGTGAACTGCTGTCAACTTAGTACATGTCAGGTATGTTGGAATTAAAATTGTGTTCATTTCCCAAACAGTAAGCCTTCATATCTGAAAGGCATCAGGTTGTGAATGTTGGTTGAAGTGATCAATAAAAGCCCAGAATAATGTACCCTTTTGCAAATGTGAAGCTATTTGCTATGAATCTGCATTTTGATCTTCAAACATTGGAAGTAGTTTGCCTTTTTTCTCTGTGGCAGAGCGATTAATATCTTAGGGGAAAGGATTAAGATCAGGAAATGAGAATCAAATGAAAGGGTTAACTCCACAACCCACCTACAGAGCTATTTCCTCATTAAATTGATAGCCTTTATAATTACTTTGAAGTTAAAAATAAAATGCTGCAAGAGATCCTGATCACCAGCTTTGCATGAAATGCTTATAGGGCTCTTAAGAAAAAGAAGTGTGACAGCTCAAAATTAAAATACTATATATGGCAGCAATAATCGTTTTCTTATGATCATAACACTGATAATTGAGAGTACATGCACAGCAGAGCATTTGAGATAAGAAAGACTCCCTTGAATCATATTTAACTCTTGATGATTATACGGACATGTTTATGTAGTTATTTTAACAACAGTGTGGAACTGGTTGGCTATCGCCTTTTTCCAGTTCCTGCAACTTTTCAGTCTAGTGTACCAACTCTTAAGATTGCCTAATAAGCTATCCAATAGCCAGGTCTGACTTGCTTATCTTTTGAAGTTCAGACAAGATCAGCAAAGTGCTGACACCTGCTGGACTTACATTGAAAAGGTGGAAAACAAAAATATAAAATGAAATTTAAGGTGCAGCATATGTTGAATATCTCAGCATGTAAGGCCATGAGATGAGTATATGTATATGTGAGATGTTCATTGAGGAGACAATGAAGGTGGAAAAATAAGCCCTCTTTGAGACCAGCACTATTATACAGTAAGTGAACTTGTGCAGTGCAAGTCTGGTCTAACTGTATATCTGTTTACTTCATATCCTCAAATTACTCAATAAACCAAGGAGTGTTGTGGTCTGCCTATAATCCAAGGAAGGACTCAGATGTTATGTCTATATTCAAAATAGGAAAAGGTAAAGTTTCCCCCGCACATGCGTGCTAGTCGTTTCCGACTCTAGGGGCCGGTGCTCCGTTTGAAAGCCGAAGAGCCAGCGTTTGTCCGAGGACGTCTCCGTGGTCATGTGGCCGGCATGACTAGACGCCAAAGGCGCACAGAACGCTGTTACCTTCCCACTGTAGTGGTCCCTATTTTCCTACTTGCATTTTTACATGCTTTCGAACTGCTAGGTTGGCAGAAGCTGGGACGAGTAACAGGCGCTCACTCTGTTACGCGGCACTCGGGATTCGACCCGCCAAACTGCCGACCTTCTGATCGACAGGCTCAGCATCCTAACCCACTGAGCCACCGCATCCCTTATATTCAAAATACAGATTACCAAATAACAGAGTTAGAAGGCATCTTAGAGGTCTTCTAATCCAAGCTCAAGCAGGAGATCCTATATCATTCCAGATAAATTGCTATTCAATCTCTTCTTAAAAGCCTCCAGTGATGGAGCACCCACAACTACTGGAGGCAACTTGTTCCATTGATTAATTGTTCTCACTCTTAGGAAATTTCTCCTTAGTTCTAGGTTGGATCTCTCTTTGATAAGTTTTCATAAGTTTAATTCTTGCCTTGCCATCAGGTGCTTTGGTTGTCTCCCTGTTTTTTGTGACATCCTCTCAAATATTGGAAGACTGCTATCCTGTCACCCTCTAGTCCTTCTCTTGGTCAGACTAGAGATACCCAGTTTTTGCTACTGTTCATCATATGTTTTAGCCTCCAGACCCCTAATCATCTTTGTTGCTCTTCTCTGTGCTCTTTTTAGAGCCTTAACATCTTTTTTGTATTGTGACCAAAACTGGATGCAGTATTACAATTTCATAAAAGGGTTAAAAAACTAACTGTGAACACCTGGAGGCCATGAGCTTGGGAAAATGTGATCTTTGCTATGAAACTGAGCTAAATTATTTGTTTGACTATCTTGAAAGAATGATATTCTTTTTACTAATCTAATCATTTCAAATGCTGAACCAAACCGGAGATTCTCTCTTTGCAAAAGTTACTTGACTATTGCTCCCATTGGTCTCACGAAAAAGTCCCTTGTTTACAAGAAATGCTTAGATGATGAGATGAATTATTTTCACACAGAAGGAAGGAATTACTGGATGGTTATCTTTTCTTTTGCTAAGCATGCCAAGACCTGCTTAGATTTTCAAGGGCAACATTCTGTATCCTAAACAGTTTCTGTAAATGATTGTGCTTGATCCACATTCTACAACCTATTACCCTGAAGAAAGACTGAACTACAGTTCCTATCTGAGTGGGAATAATGGGAGTTGTACTTCAATCCATCTAGAGGTTGTTTGGCTGGAGAAGGTTGTGCTTGATTATGTATTTTGTCATGATTAATGATACCTGCTTAGAAAATATTTTAATAGCCGAACTTCTCAATAAACCATTGGCTGACAAATCAGTTTCACAGGACAGTCATCTATTAAAAGGTTTGTTTTGGGGGAATAGAAAAGAGTAGAGGAGGGGGAAGGAAGTAGGAAGGTTGGAGGAAAAGAGGAGGAGAAGTGGGGAGAAATGGGAGGGGAGTGGTGAAGGAAAGAGGAGAGGAGAGGAAGAAGAGGGAAGTAGGAAAGAAAGGAGAAAGGGAGAAAGAAGGTAGAGAAGAGGAAAGAGAGAGAAGGAGTGTGGATACAGTGAAATGGGAAATGGACGAGCAGCACCCAGACTTACGAGTATGTATTTATGTATTGCGGTATATTTGTTGATTTGTTTGTGGGAGAAATGGAAAAATAAAAATAAAAATTTTGTAAAAAAAGAAAAGAAAAGGCTATCATTGCACACAAATGTGTGTTTTTTTAAAAAAAAGTTTAAAAAACATTCCAAAATATACTTTTTGCTTTCTTTTAAACTTTTCCTATGAATCATTGGCTCAATTGTCCATGATTTGAAACCTTGTGATAACATGTTATTCCATTCTTGAGGTCATTAATTGTCTTTTGATATTTGCATCAGGCAAAAGTACCAGCTAAGTGGGTATAAATCATTGGTTAAAACCTCTGATGGCTTGATGCTGTTCAGGTTGAAGACTGGGAGCTATAAAAATCTTGGTGATATTTATGGGATTATAAATGCCACATTAAATAATGTTTATTGGCACTATATGACTAACAAGGGAAATGAGATATGGATTCATTTATATAGTCTTTTGTACCTCAAGCAATTCAGAAAACATATTTGAAGTCCAGTAGAAATTACAGAAAATGTAGTGGATGCATAATTGCATATTATATTCTGGAAGTTTGATTGTTTTGCATAACTGTGGTTATGGTGACCATGAGCCAGGTATCTATTTATGACTGAGAAAAATGTTAGGATTGTGGGTTTGTTTGTTTTTTCTCTAAAAATTTCAAAAGTCATTAGAAAACCTTGATCATTCTTGGTATCAAATACAAAGTATTTTTTAAAAATACTCATACTGTTCTGAAGTTAATTGAAGCAATTTTTTGGGAAATTAAACAGTAGTTTTCTTTAGCAACAGTTTGAAAGTAATTTTGTAATACTAATCTCCAGAATTTGTTTTCTGTCTTCACACTCTTAACCCCCGGCCCTAGTATTTCCTGATTATTTTCCAATTAGGTCCATCAAAGCAAATCAGTTAACAAAGGAATGTCAGAACATATTCCATGAATATAGTGTGTTGTCACAGTGTATGTTTTAAGGCATAGTTCCTTCTGTTCTTATTCTTGAGAGCCCTTTTTTGTCTCATCATTGCCCCAGGGATAGCAAGAATGTTTTAGAGTATACCTAATGCTTTCTTACAGTAGTCAGACTTTCATTACATCAAAATTTGGTCATTTCCCCCCCTACAAGGTTACCTGTTTATATGTTTCAGTTCTTGATAAGCTTTCCAGAAAATAGAGATCTCCAAAGCAAAACTTGGGGAAAAGACATACTAATTAACTATCTTCTGTGTTCTAATTCACACATGTAATAGTGTGGCACAATTTGTAATATTTATGCATCATTTCAGATGGCGGGCTTGCAGGTTGGTCGAAAAATTTATTCCATGAATGAGGATCTTGTGTTCCTGCGTTCATTTCAAGAGGTCGAGACCATCTTAAACCAGTCTTTCTGCTCTCGGCGGCCTCTTCGACTTCTTGTGGCCACCAAATCTAAAGAGTAAGATCCTAGAAAAATGTAGCCATGAGATGGTTCTAGTTGTGGGAAGCATATTCCAAGGGAGATAGAGAGAACACATGTGGATATGGACATAATAGATTTATAATCTTGTGCCCTCATTCAGAGAACAAATGTAACTATAAATCTAGATTCCAAAAGCATGACTCATTGTCTTCTGTTAACCATAAAAGAGACTACACAAGGTTTATCCAATGAGTCTGATTTAATAGCTTAAACATATGCTTGAAATTGAATTAGGGAAAACATATCTTTAACCATAATATTTCTCTAATGCAACATCTTTAGTATAGAGCTTTCTGATAGCATGTTCCTGTTAATTATGGTAGTACTTCTTTATTCTTTTATTTCACTTTTGATAGTCTGTTGATTTTGGTAGTCTCACTTACAATAAACAGCATACTAGGAGCTGTGATTCATTTTCAACTTTTTAGTCAGAGAATTCCCTATAGAATATACCCCTAGATCTTCAATTACATAGAATAACTTAAACAGAACATAATATCCATCCCTTGCCAGTCAAGACGTTTTTCTTATATATCATTCTCTTTATTTTTGGCAGGATTATCAAAATTCCAGATTGCAATGACACGTTGTGTTTCCAGATATGTGGAGAAGCACCACCCTATGTCCATGCTGTGGGGAGAGGTAAGGAAAGAATATTTACATGTGTCTTGTTGATGACACTAATACTTGTTGATAACATTAAGCTGTAATCTCAAAAATATTAACAAGGAAATATATTTTTAAAAGAGGATTATTATTATTATTAATAATAAACCCACAATCCTAACATGATTATTTTTAAACACATTTTACCATGTGTTTTTTATATATTATGTAAACACAACATCTATCTATCCTGTTATTGAGAAAATCTGAAGAGATTCTCCTGTCTGCCCTTTAAGGATCAGAAGCAGCAGCTTTGGGGCTTCACCCAGGCCAATGTGTCCTGAAAGTAAATGGAAATAATGTGATGAATGAAAATTACACTGAAGTTCTGGATCATTTTTCATCATACAGGAACAGGCAGCAAGAATTTCTGGTGAGTATGTAGGTGTGTGAAGGAAGGGATGGGTTTTCTTACAGTGTGTTTTCTTACAATGATTTGAAAAGGGAGAAGAGGAAAAAGAAAATATCTCGTGATGAAAACTAATCTGCTAAATTAAATCCTTTCTTCAGCTGCTCAGAAATAAAAATCCTTATATTTTTTCAGTCACAAGTATTCCAACAGATACAACAGATAACTTCCCTTTTAGTTTGCAAGGATAAACCCTGCTAACAAAGCCCTAGATTTGTTTGTGTTCTTCCTTATAAATTAAAAAAGGGAAGCTTTCCTCCAGTTGAGATCAACTCCTGGCAATGTACAAAGACAGATAACAACACATACAAGAGGTTTTGATTCAGGAATGGTTTGCTATTGTCTTCTTCCAGATGGTGTAATGAAGAATATTGGCTGTTTTGTGGGAAGGTGAAGCAAGAGAACAAGGGAAAATAAGTACAAATGCAGAAGGCTTAAGTTAGTTTCTGTAGGGGTTATACAGTTGGTTATTTATGTCTTGGAAAAACCGTCAACATTGTAGACTAAGCCAAGTCCAAAGGTGTAAAGGAGTTTCTGAAAGCTTAGCATTCAGACAGTCATCAGCAGACATATAAGGGTAAACCCCAGGTCTGTAACTTTGTAGAAAAGGTAAAATCAAAAGCCAAAAAAATGAAGCAGCCCAGTGTGATGAATACTCAGATAAGCAGGAAACAGCACCAGATAAACAATCAAGAAAGAAACAGTACCCTAATCAAGGAATCATTATGGGACAGATCATTTCCTCACCAAGATTGCAATACACAGGTAGTCCTCAACTTACAATTATAACAGCCTGCACATGACATCCGTAAGTTGTGATGGTCATAAATAGAATTATCCACAAGACTGACCTGCTCTTACGACCCTTTTTACACAAATGGCAGTATTGTTAAGCCGCAGTTAATAGCAAATGAATGGTTCACTCAGACCAGTTTTTGCCAAAAACTGGAATTAAATGTTGGCAAAAATGTGGGATGCTACAAATGGCTGTAAATGCCAAGTGCCTGACATGTGACCTTGTGTGTGTGGGGAACAGCAATTGGAATTTTGGAACTCGGTCATAAGGTTGGTCATAACTTTAGATGGTCACTAAGTGGCCAGCTGTAAGTTGAGAAATACCTGTAAATAAGTAGGAAACTCCACTAATGATGCTACCTAGTCTCCTAATGAAACCTCTGCAACAACACAACCAAGCTAAAAGAAGACAAAATCAAGTCAGTATACAATGACACATAACCAGTAGTAAATCTTCTATAAAGCCAGTACTTGGTGAATTACTCTGTTATTCCTACTTTCCTGAAAGGGTTTCTACCAGTGGGTTTACAGAACGCATGAAGATGCTGAAGAGGAGAGAGCTCTTCAGGCAGCTTCAAACTCATACCTGAATGGAAGTCATTCAGAAATGCATAAAGGAAACCTCTCAATTGAAGAAAATTCAGATCTTGATCCCCTTAATGACAGCCAGCAGGAAGAAGGTATGGGAAAACTTATTCTATGCTAATGAAGAAAGTGACCTGGGTAGCTTTCTTTTCAAAAGGGAGCATCTCTTTTTGAATGATGAATTACGTGCTTTACATTCAGACGTTTCCAGTGTGGGCATTGCCATCTCCCCTTAAGAAAGAAAGAAAGAAAGAAAGAAACAGAGAACTTCTAACCACTCCAAAGAAAGTAGGCCCCAATGTAAAGTAGTTTCATATGTTTGAATTATCTCTCAGGGAATGGTGTTATGAGAAGAAAAAAACTACTGATGCAAGGAGAAAAACAATTATATATAATTATTCCAGACACCTGTGGATTATTTGGTAATAAAGTGCTGAAATTGTTTGCAAGGGACTTTTTTTATATATTTCCAGTCAGTTTAGGACCTGTTCTGGAAGCAAATGGAAAAATAGTATTATCTTCTGCTGGTGTAACACAGGCCTCTTGCTTCTGTACAAATGTGAGACAGTAGCAAGAAATCGGGTAGATCAATTGCACACTACAGAAAATCACTAATCTCCTGGAAGTGATGGTGGAGGGTAATTGATTTGGTAGCTGCAATGCCAAGCCACAAACCACCTAATTACATAGTGTCTTGGCATGTCCACATCTGTCATATTGAGCAATGTGGTTGTGGTATTTTTAAAAACAGAATTATTGTAGTCAGCGTGCCACGTAAGATGCCAGCTCAGGCCTGTCTCTTTCAGCTGGTTACCTAAATTGGAAGTGATATACTTGCCGCTGATCTGTGGGATTCTTAACAAGAATGCTGTCAAGAAAAGGGCTATAACTATGAGCCAGATTAAAAAAAAGAAGTTTATTCAAGACATCTGACTCCTGTTTGATATTTTGTCTACGTGGCTTCCCTCTGAAAGGAATTACAGAGCTTCACTGAGAGCAAACTTTCTTATTTACTATAAAACCAAATGTTTACCAAAAAGGGTTATAATCCACCCAATGTCACCCTTCATAGTTGGGAGGCCAATTTTTCATTTGTGACAGAAGAGGAGGAAAAATCGATATAAAACTTTTAAATTATATATGATAAACTTTTAAATTATATATGATAAATTATATGTGATTGGATTGGGTAATCCTAACAGCACGTTTGGGAAAGCTGGGTTCAGATTGTTGCTGAGCTCCACAGTTCTGTGAAATATAACTTGCCACTTTCACATGTTCCAAACATTTGCACATCTTTTATCACTTGAGTGTTTCCCGAGCTTCATGTGAGTCTTACTGGTTTATAAAGGGAATCAAAATCAACAAGTAAGATTAATATTTTATGGTTATGCCATTGAGATTTGTCCCTATGTGTTTATTATGAAACTCATAAATGAGAGTAAATAAAGTATAATTAATAATATATAATAAATAAACTGCACTTACATGCATACTACATGCAATTTCTATAAATACGGACTGTTCCATTGTGCCAAAAGGCTATACAGACCGCAGTCTTACGTTTGTATTCTATAGTATTGTAGTAATTAAACTTTGATTTTCAGGCTTGTCCCTTCAGACTTTTGACTCTCCTCTAATTATAAGAGAAGACGCCCATCTTATAAGTCTAACAGTGGACAATGTCCACCTAGAACATGCTGTTGTTTATGAATATGTCAGCACTGCTGGAATCAAGTGTTTTGTCCTGGAGAAGATCATTGAGCCGAAGGGGTCCTTCATCCTCACATCAAAGGTTTATTTTCTGTTTTCTCAATTCAGGTTTCTCCTTTCCCTGTGTCTGGAGATTAAGGATGAGTAAAAGTAATACATTTTAGTAAAATTGGATTAAAATGCAGATTTCACTAAATAGAGGGTTTTGTTGATGGCAGGTATTTTAATATTTGGCTATAGGTTTTAAGATTTTTCTCTCTGGAATAAGAGCTGCCCAGAGCTAAAGAGTAACCATTGAAAAGGGATATTAACTTGGTAAAAACAAAATCCAGCTATTTCATTTACATGGCTTTATGCAGCTAAAAACTGTGGGACCTGACAATGCAGAAGTCTTAATAGCTGAGGTTTGCATTTTTTTTTAATGCAGCAGCTGACTATACAGTGATGCAGGTTTTATGTTTTAACAGACAGTTGAAAATGCATTCACAGTGCAGCGTGAGGAAGATATTAATCTACATTTTTTTAAAAAAATTATAAGACACATTACAGCATTAATTGATAAAATGTTTCCAAAGTATCAAAAGTGAAGTGTACAAAGGCTATCATAAAAAATTGATAAAATTAAAATTGTTAGTTATAGGTTGAAACACTAGGCCTAAAACTAGTGTGTTCAGAGGACTTTTTAGCAGTCCAATAGAAACATTAAAAGTTCAGTTTGACAATGCTTTCCTAAATAAGAATGCCTTTGTTTGATGAAAATATGCAATCAAGGAAATTGGAATTAAGGGGTGACTAATAGCTGTATTATGGTTAAGACCAACACATTAAGGGCAGTGGGTTGAAAACAGTCTTTAGAGAAGCAATCCAATCAATTACATGCAATCAGCAGTGAAAGCCCAATTTTGCACCCTACCATTTGACATCTTCCAGACTGAAGTAAGTAGAGGAGATAAAGATGGTGTGTATAGTTATAATATACTCTTGCAAGTCTTGTATCAAACAATTCTTCCAGTTGATCTTGGAGGCTCAACCCACACATTGCAACAATATCTGCAATTACTGTATGAAAGGAGGAACCACAGCGGCTAGACCAAAGTTTGAGAAAAATTAATGGTTATCTTGCTGAGCTTTGGAAGCCTTTGATTAAGATGTATTCCTTGAACTTCTAGGAAGGGTTAGAGTTGATACAGTAAACTGTAGAATTTGTGGCATGTGGAATGTATGCCTTAGTTGTCATGTTGTGGAAGATTGTTTTTAAGTTGACCACCATTCTGTTGACTAATCAGATAAATATGCTTCAAGTTCGTCACCTGGCCCAGTAAATTTTTAGACTGTGGAAAATAGGCTACAAACAATTTAAAAAAATTACTCAGCTAAATTACCATTATACTGTATTTCTACTCTTTGGACAATAAATCCATGATTTCTTTGTTCTAAATAATCATCTAGGATTGGTAGTTACATTTGCTGTACAGTATTTCACACAGAAATTAAAAAAGAAGAGTACCAAAAATCAAGACGTCTGTTTTTCCTTTTAAAACACAACACTTTCCCCCCTCTGTGTTATGATTTAGTAAAATCTAATTTTGAATGCAGGCACTGTGTTACTTTCACTGATATACTTCTGAAGCCTTTTCTGAAAGCATATCAAAATAGGAGGAAGTTTTTTTGCAATTAGTGCAATTTCAACAGAAATATGTGTACAGCGTTAAAGGTGTAGTAGTAGTAGTAGTAGTAGTAGTAACAAGTAGGTGCTATCATTTTGCCTATCTAAAAATGTTGTTGCTCAGTTGGTATAGCCTTTTTAAAAATTTTAGTGGAGGTATGAAAATGTGATGGGAAGCGATGCTTGCAGCAAAGTGTAATCATCTTTCTGTATATTTATGGCCTAATTGCAAAAGTAACTAGTAACCTATTTGTAGAATATTTTTAGACTTTCTTTTTTCATAAAGGAGTTCTAGTATTAATAAATATTCCTTGGAATAGTCAGATCTTGTTGGAAATAGTGGAAAGGGGAAATTGCTTTTCCTATAATCACAGTTTTCTTGTTACACTTGTGAACAGTGAGAGGCAATTAAAACATTTAAAACTTCTATTAAGAGTCACCCATCGGTTACAAGCCTGTTTAGTTATTCAGTTAATATCTTTCTGTACTATTTCCCATTATTGTAACTCTCAAAGTAGATTACAACAATTAAAACAACAATTACAATAAATTTAAACTATTAAAGGTATGAGATTCACTTTAAAAGCTGGAAAAAGAAAACAAAACAAAAACCATTCATGCGACATGCATACAGATGCTTAATAAATTTTGTAACAGACATCTCGCAAGGGGTTGGATCACATCAGAGAGGAAATTTGCCTGCATGAAACAGCAAGAGAATTCTCTGTCCAAGCAGATAGAGCTTTTAATAATATCATAATCATAATAGTAAAGTTGGAAGGGACCTTGGAGGTCATCTAGTCCAACCCCCTGCTCAGGCAGGAAACCCTATACCATTTCAGACAAATGGCTGTCCATTCTCTTCTTAAAAACTTCCAGTGTTGGAGCATTCAAAGCTTCTGGAGGCAGGTTGTTCTACTGGTTAATTGTTCTAACTGTCAGGAAGTTTCTCCTTGGTTCTAGGTTGCTTCTCTCCTTGATTAGTTTCCACCCGTTGCTTCTTGAGATACTTAGTGCTTGAATTCATTCGTTCATTCATTCGTTCATTCATTCAATTTATCTGCTGCCCATCTCACTGTTGCAACAACTCTGTGTGGCTTACAAAATGATAATATAAAATGATCAAAATTAATAAAAAATTGAGATTAAAACCAAGAGGATAGATGACACAGGAGTGGGGACCTTCTCTATCCCATCAGCACCCCGAGGTCCACCACCTCCACCTCAACATAAAATGTCCCTATCTGGGCCCCCAGGCTACCTGACAAAGCCAGGTTTAATGTTCTTCCCAAAGACCAGGAGGGTGGGGAACCAATCTCACTTCTGGCAGCCACACGGAAGGATCTCTTGGACCATGCCAGCCAAAATTCTTTGGCAGATGAGATCCAAAGTAGTCCTCTTCCTCTCAAATGAATAGGACAAGCCAGTCCCATTAGGGCAAGATGGCTCGTCAAATACCTTGGACTCATGCCATTTATTTTATGAAAGTTGGATCTTTAGGGAACAACCATATCGTGAGGCACCTACTTTGGGAAAAGTACATTCTCCTGAAGTGTACTCCAGTAGAAAGGTTAGCCCAAGCATTTCTTTTATTGTTCAAAGGGTGAAAGAATCATATTTACTTGATACGTTTTCTTTGGAAAGGTGCATTTTTGTTGACATTCCAATGCTATGTGTGCTTAGCAACATTTGTCAAAATAACCTAACCAAGGAAATCTATATATTTTTCCTGCTTTAGATTTTGGAGGCTTTTGCAACAGACGACAGCAACTTTGTGAAGAATTGCAGGAGGCTCATGTCCCTCAGCAATGCAGTGGTCACCATGCCACAATATGAGTTCCGTCATATTTGTGAAACAAAGCTAGAAAGCATCAGCAGAAGAATTGCCAGTTACCAAGAGGTAGGATTATAATTCATAATCTCATGTGCCACACAGCATAGTGATGACTTCAGGTAGTTTGCTGCTTGAGCAGGGGGTTGCACTTGAAGACCACCAAGGTCCTTCCAACTCTGTTACTCTGTTAACATATGCTTTCAGGTCTTTAACAGCAAGATTTATGAGGTAGAAGCGTACATATTCAGTAGTTTCAATTTTCAAACAGTTTATTGATTTTATTGAGCAGGCAAATTCATACCAGCATCTGATCATAAAACATCACCAGTCATACATTGAACAGCCTTTGGATAAACATTTAAAACTACAAAATTGAATTGCCTATTAATTAGATATGTTTAGTCCCCTAACTGCTTTCTCCATCAAATAGGTGATTGTTGACATTTAGCATATTTTTTAAAAAATTGCTGTTATACATCTAGATCCATCTACTTTTCCCTTTTCTTTTGGAGTTTACTTTTTTTAAGAATGACTTACTTTTTTTAAAGAGTGAATCACTCAGCATTTGAAGTTTTTCACCAGATTGAAAAACAATCTAATACCATTGTTACATATATGTGACCCTCTCAATTATATTGATTTGCAGATCAATATTCTATCACAGATCCTTTGGTCAGAGTTGTTGTCCCCTGAAATTTATGAGCAACTTGCAACATCGATTTACATAGTTCTTGTGAAAGTATTTTTTTCCCTTGAGTCAGCAGGCTGCATTATTAGAGGGATAGAATCAAGGATCCAATCTAAGTCAGTACTTGGGATCAGAGGTTTAGTCTTCCGAGCTTTCAGACTCATTCTGGATCCTGCTAGAGAGAAGTTCCCCAAGGATGGGGGCTCCAGCACAAGAAGCTCAGAAGAGTAAACCTCTGGTTCTGGTGACCGACGCAGATTGGATCCTGCAACATTATCCTGGGACACATCTATTTGCCTTTGTTCGGGATAGAATCCAGATCACATGAAGTGTTGATACCACGTGAAATATTAATACCACTTTACAATGCCTTGGTAGGACCATACTTAGAATATTGCATACAGTTTTGGTCGCCATGATATAAAAAAAGATGTTGAGACTATAGTGGAGAGAAGAGCAGCAAAGACGATTAGGGGACTGGAGGAGAAAATATATGAAGAACTGGCTCACATCCTATTTGACTGTTGTTTGTATAAGAGGGTGAGAGACAGGTATCTTGGTCTATATACCAAACGAATGACCCATTGGGATCCCCATATCAAAATAACTTACCTTATGTCCGGCCAGAACTTGAAAATAACATCCAACGTAGCACAGTATTTGAACAAAATGATCCAGTTAAGATCTGCATATGTGGGACTGATTGGGGTAGATTGTAAGGGCGACTCCGAAATATAATGTTTCCATATTTTAACTATATCTTAAATTTGCATTTTATTACTATTTTAACTTAAATTGTATTTTAATTCCATTTTAAATTGTATTTTATCAAATTCCACTTCGGATTGCTTTTATCTAGTTTTGGTGACGGTTTGTTGCTGGAACTTTGTACTTTGATATGGCCCAAGGGCTAATCAATAAAAGTTGTTGTTATATGAAGAACTGTTTTCAATTATTGAAAGAGAGCCAAAGAAATAAATTATTCTGGTGGGTGAAGTGATTATAGAATAAAAAAAGATCTCAGGTACATGATACTTTATTAATTTGCATGTTCATAATAGTGGTCTAATGCTCCTTTTTCTTTCTCTAGTTTGCAGATGAATTGAAAATGAAAGTCAGTCCATCCTTCAAACGAGCCACAACAGAGCTTCACCCCTTGTGCAGCATGGATTTCTGCCCTACCAACTGTCACATTAACCTCATGGAGGTGTCATACCCCAAAAACACTACCTCAACAGGAAGGTCATTCAGCATTCGCATTGGGCGGAAGCCTTCGATTATTGGCCTTGACCCAGAACAAGGTGTTTAATAACAATAGTAGTAGTAGTCTATCTTCCCCTGAACTGAAATGATTGACTGGAGTTAAGATTGCATTAAAAAAAAATAGCTCCGCTTAAATGTCAGATAGGCTTTGAAGTTTACATCAGAATATTTGACTGTCAGAGGGAGTCCAGAGACTGTCCATGGAGAAGGGGTGAGCATAGTTAGCATCCTTCACATGAGAGTAGATAGATTGGAACAGATTTTCCCTGTTCTTATTTAGAAGGAATGGTTTCTTGGCTTAAAAGATACTGAATGAGTAAAAGAGATCCATCATAGTGCATATCTCTTGTGGCCACAAGGCTTGGAATCTGTAAGCAGACAATTAAATAAATAGCTTAATTGCTATTTTCTAATGCATTTTTCTGAGAAATTTCCTGATAATACAAAAGCTACTGAAATACTGGCACCAGGGAAGGGAAGTTCATTGGTCTAACTAACTGTTAAGGGAGCTCTGATAAGCTTCCATATATCTATTATCTTTCTATTAGTTTCAACTATATACATAGTTGAAATGTATCACATATAAAATTCTGATGGTCTTGATGAATTTCAGATAATTTCTTTACTAAGACTTCAGAAGTTCTTCAGTGGTTAGATAGAAAAATTACAACAGAACTCTTTACCACTCTATTTCTAAATTATGTCCATCAACCAATCGGGTTATTTGCCTTTATTATTTCACAATTGTTTTGACATTATATAGAAAGCTGCTGTATTCCAGACAGTTATGTGACTCAAATTAGCAACAGACCTTTCATATTTTAGGGAGAGAGGGTTACTTTCAGATATTTTTTTTGCATGCAAAACATCTTCCACTTTTTCATCATTAACACAGGAAATAGTAGTGTCTCAAGGAACTTCCTACGTTCTTCAGGGGTAAAGTATTTTTAGTGGTCTGTTTGCAACAGTCTGTACTGACACTCACCTGTAATCTTAAAGCGTAACTACATCAAACACCCTCAATTTGATTGCATTTTATTTTGCATTAAAAACAACCAGTTTAATAATAAGGCACTGTTGCTCAGTGTATTCAAAAAACAGTTTATTGAACGTATAAGGTAACTCAAATGCTCATCTTTAAAAAGCAGTGGTTTTAGCTTGAACAGTTTTTTAATGTTTAACAGGAACCTTAAATCCCGTGTCATACACTCAGCATTGCATCGCGACTATGGCTGCACCATCATGGAGGTGTTTGACCCCAGAAAATGAAGATCTCAGTCCACATAGACAGTATGATGGTTACTGTGGGCAAGAGAATGGAGGAACCACTCAGGAAGATAGAGGTCTTGCTTTTCTGTTGAAACAAGAAGATCGGGAGATACAAGACTCCTACTTGCAACTCTTCAACAAGCTAGACGTAGCAATTAAGGAAATGAAGCAATACGTCCTTCAGATACATAAGTAAGTTGGTTAGTGGGGGTTGTTTTTTGGGTGTGTGTGTGTTATAGGGTAGTCCTCGACTTACGACCACAATTTGGATCAGAATTTCCATTGCTAAGCAAGGCAGTAGAGTTGTGCCCAGTTTTACAACCTTTTTTGCCCTGGTTGTTAAGAGAATCACTGCAATTGTTAAGTGAATCATATCTTTGTTAAGCGAATCCTACTTTCCCCATTGACTTTGTCGGAAGATGGCTGGAAAGATTGCAGATGCCAGTCACATGACTTTGGGATGCTGCCACCGTTACAAATACATGCCAAGCACCCAAAGTTTGATCATGTGGAGATGTACGAGGATTGATTGTAGGTCACTTTTCAGTGCTGTTATAACTTCAAACAGTTGCTAAACAAATAGTTGGAAAAAACAGCCAAGAACCACCTCCATATATTGGCTTTATTGCTAGGTTGCAAGCTGCCTAAAGCCTGGGTTTAAATTGGATAGTTATACAAATGTTTTAAATATAATTAAAAAAATAAATAAAACCGTTAGCTTTTCACATTGATTTCTGACTCTAGGCAGGTCACAGAATAGCAGCACAATCTGCAATGGAGCCTGCCCATCACAGTCATAAGTCATGACTGACCCAGCTTTATGACCTGTTTTGTAGTGGTTGTTAATCAGACGAGGTGATCATAAAAGCAACTGCCACAATCATTAATGAACACCATGGTAGTTAAGCAAAGCGATGGTTCACTCTGGGCAGAATTTTGCAGGAAGTAAGTGCCAGTTTGTGCAAAACTGTCACAAAGCACAGTCACATAACACCAGGATGCTGCCACAGCTGTAAATGTGGCATTGTTGCCAAGCACCCAAAATTCGGTCACATGACTGCAGGAGATGCCTAAGCATTGGAACTTTGAATCTGGGTTATAAGTAGCCCCACGTTGGTCCATTATAACTTTGAAGAGTCGCCATGCAACCAGTCATAATTTAAGGACCACTTGTGTTTGATTCTAGGTTGTCAGCATCAGTTCTGAGAAATTCAATGCACATTCATGCAGAATTAGATACTTTCAAATAATTTTAATTACATCAATCTGCATGGATGCCATCTCTCATTTTGTTTTTTTTTATTCCATGCAAAAATGAGATTTTGCTGATAGAATTTAGTTGGGTGACTAAATCTTACATGGTTCACAAATATTTTGCAGAGATTAAAATGTACTCATGTTTCTATGTGCCTCTTACAAACAAAAGCATATTTTCACATCACTTCTCCTCCTCCCTGAATTCTTTTATAAAAATGTTTCATTTAATGAACTTCAAGTGTATCATTTGTCTCGCCTTTCTCTCCAAAATAGTTTTTCCCCGGTATCAGTTGTAGGGTCTTTCTTCCATAACACTTCCTAGATATATTTCAAGATGATAAATTTAGGTTATAATTGAGTTATAATTCATAAAGATTCACAAGGGTTCAGCTCAACATGCTTACAGTTGCCTCCTTGCAAGATTGTAGCATGATATCTGAAAGCTACCCAAAGTGCTGACAGCAATAATTAAAACATAATCTATTAAATACTAGGACAAATAAAGTTGCCACCTTCATAGTTAAAATGAATAAACACGCAGTTGAGTATCCTCAGGAGAGACATTTCAGAATCATAATGCTTTCACCAAGTCCTAGCTTCAGTCAGCACTTTAGTGCAGGTGTTCTGTTTTTTTAAAAAATGAAGTTCATATGGAACTTGGACAAAACTCCGTTCTATATGAGCCTATGTAGCTTAGCAAAATAATCGTAAATGTTTTACCTTTCTTATTGTAACATTTTCTATACTTGTAGGCTTTTGTCGACTATAACAGAACCAACAGCAGATGAATTATGTGAGCCTCCTTCCACAGAGGAGATATCCTCCACTTCTTTGGTTGCAGATGAAAGTGACATTGACAAAGCAGAGCATGGCATGAAGAAGGTGTGCTTCAAAGTATCTGAAGAAGACCAGGAAGACTCTGGGCATGATACGATAAGTTTCAGAGATTCCTACAGGTAAGTTCCGTAAAACCATTTGCCCGGAAGGAAGTCAAATGATATGAAAATGAAGGGCAGCTTAGAAAAGTTGAAACTTCTGGCAACTGTAAGGTAAAGGTAAAGGTTCCCCCGCACATGCGTGCTAGTCGTTTTCGACTCTAGGGGCCTCATCTCCGTTTCAAAGCCGAAGAGCCAGCGCTTGTCCGAGGACGTCTCCGTGGTCATGTGGCCAGCATGACTAGACGCCAAAGGCGCACGGAACGCTGTTACCTTCCCACCGTAGCGGTCCCTATTTTTCTACTTGCATTTTTACGTGCTTTCGAACTGCTAGGTTGGCAGAAGCTGGGACGAGTAACAGGCGCTCACTCTGCTACACGGTGCTCGGGATTCGACCCGCCAAACTGCCGACCTTCTGATCGACAAGCTCAGCGTCCAAACCCACTGAGCCACCGCTCATTATTTTCATTATTTTCATTATGGAAACCCATTGTTTCATTTTGGAAACAATGAAATTGCATTATGGACTCTGAGTGTATGTACACATAATTGCTTAAAACTACATATTTGTGTCTTTGTGCCTATTGACTGTTGTTACAAAATGCCCTGTATGAGAGTGGTACAGAAGGTCCCTTTGCCCTCTCCTATATTTCTTCTCGTTATGGAGGAATTCATATATACATACAATGTATATAAAATCTGGCTAAGTTTTGAACACAAAGGAATACCTCATGTATATTCTATAAGCCAGTGGTCCCCAACTGTTCTGGCTCTGTGGACTAGTGATGACAGGGTGGGGATGGTTTCGCTCGTGCATACGCTGCTTACACAAGTGGAGATTTGCGCTGTTGTGCACTTGCCTGCCACAAGTGTGGCCCAGTTCTTAATGATCCATGGTCCAGTACTAGGCCGTGGATCAGGGGTTGGGGACCATTGCTTTAAGTAAAAGAAAGAAAGATCGAAGTTTAAAGTTGACTATTCTTCAGTTTCATCAAATATGACCATTTCTATATAGTAAGAGTTTATGTATCATTACATATAGTTTTTCCACACAATATTCATGATTCTTCTAGATCTCTGCAATATTTCTTCTGATACAGAGGACATGTAACATCTCTAGGCAAAGTTAGTTTGATTTTCTCAGGAGTTTTTTGAATCCTATTCTCCTGAGGCCAAAAATCATCTCTTTTTTAAAGCACCGATTTTCTAAAATCAACTACTAGATAAGTATCTTGTATATTATTATTGTACATAAATTTATAGGAACACTATTTCTATAGAATGAGGACCTGAATGTTTTACAGAGCCTCATAGAACATTTGTGGTATGTTTGACCAGTCTGTAATTGTTAATGGTACAGCATGAATTTTAAGTGTATCCTTTGCAAAAGTCCTCAATAATTAGACATGGTTCATATGTCTGTCACAGGATCAACTTACAACTTGGTTTCAAGGTTCAGGCAGGTCAGGTAAGGTTAGGAGGAAGAATTTCCCCCTTTTATCCAGCAAAGTGAAACATCTGGAAGGAGGGAATCTTTTGTGGGTTTTCCAGAAGCTCAAGCCTTTTAGTCTGAAACCAGCCCAGCAGCTGTTGTTTGCAGAACCGATGATTTGTTGTCTTATGTGTACAAACACAATCATACACAAAAAACACGGACTTTCGAATAATGTTACAAGAAAGACTGTATGACTCAAAATGATAGACACGAGTCTCAGACAGTTAGAAGTGCACAGAATGAACCACAGTCCTCCTGCTTGGAAAAAAAACCTCATAACCAGAAATGGTACAATGGTATTTTGTACTTTACATCTTCTGTGAACAAAGTCTGGGTCATATAAATCATGAGGAGAATAGAACAGAAGAAAATGTACTGCTTTGGAAAAAGCTGCCGCCTTAGAGGTTTCTTAATTTTGTAATTCAGAACTGTAGACAAAAAGACATTACAGGCTTGAAATGTCCTTCTTTCTGGAAGCAGACTTTGCACTTTTTACTTGTTCAGTTTCAGAGGGTTCCTGTTTCATTTCTCTGTAATATATTACTGCCATCACAGAAATCTGCACTTTTCCTTGTCCTTCTTTTTATACAAAAGTTCAAATAGTTGCTGCCCTGTTTAGAGGGTGAATAAGGGCTGTAATAAATGTATTCATTTAAAACATTTTCAAGCTTGAAACTCAGATTGCACACCTGTATTGTATGTATTATCCCTTGAGATGCTGAAGGAAAGGTGAGATATAAATCTAACAGTATATAAACCAGCTCTACAATGAGGAGTTTGTGCCAGTAGAACTATCTAGTCTGAGTCTGGATTAAAAGATTTCAAAAAGACAGCTTCAAGGCTTTGAAGATGTGTAGCAATAGCAAGCATGTGGTCAACAGATTAAAGAAGCTACACAGGACACCTAGTCACAGTTTTCTCTGTTGTGAAACATTGCTTTTCTCTTTAAAGTCTAATTCTAAATGTGCAACTATCCCTACAAACTGGAATACGTACATTTTGTGCAAAATTGTATTCCTTTGGTAAAATGTTTCACATAGCTGGCAATGTTATCATGATGGGTACAGTATTAGAAAAAGAAGAGCTTGGGAGTGGCTCTGATTTTGGGGTCCCCTAGATCTGTGAAGTTGCCATTTTTAACTCTTGACAGGTTTTAGCATTCCCTGGACAGGTTTGAAGGGTAATTTATTGATTGATTTGATTTGACGTATGTTGCCACCCAACTCATATATGTGACAGGCCAGACAAGAAACATGACCACATAAGCTAATTCTACTTTATTGTAAAGCTTGCAATTCTGAAAGTACATTTCTCCTACTATCTCCTTTCTGGCCTAAGAAATTAGGGAGGGTCCCTTCTGAATCTCTTGCCCAGCCACTATCCAGCTACAGGCTTTGCTGTCTCCTATATGACTATTCCATAGGAAGCATCTCACCACCCCATTTTAAACAGTCTTTCTCATATACCAGACATACGTGACTCTAGGTGACACAATAATAATAGATTTAAAAACTAAATAAAAATATATACAGTATAAAAAGTAAGACACACTGCAGTTGGAATCATAAAACAATTGCTGGTATATCCAGGAGACAGCTCTGACGCACATGAGGGACCCTAGGTTTGGGCACAAAACCAAGTTCTTAAAAGCTTGCAAAGGACCAGTGGAACTATGGACAGTCAGACTTCGAAAGGAATAAAGTTAAACAGGATGGATGTCATGGATTTGAGTTTCCTTGATCAGGGGGCCTTGCATGCCGTAGTCACTTCTTATTTGCATTAATGCAATACCCTCTACAATGGAGATTGGGCCAAATGCAGGAAGGCATGTAGTTTTGTGCAGCTTGCCCATGTTACACTGCAGCTATGTGAGGTGCACTGGCCCCTGGTTTCTTTTGGGGTACAATTTAAGGTGCTGGTTATTATCTTTAAAGCCCTGTATGGCATTGGGCTAAGTTATTTGAGGGACCACCTCTTCCTGAGGACCTCTACCCATCCCACTTGCTACAGGTCTCCTTTGTTAAATGTTGTCTTCTGGTGGGAACTAGGAAGTGAATCTTTTTCATAGCTGTGGCTCCCACTTGGAACAGCCTCTCCCTGAGAAATGGCCAGATTTTTCTGTTTTCTTAGGTATTAAGTGATGATGGGAACTAAACCCAGCATTGTTTTTGTTCCCTAGAGGATGCTATTATAGGGCTGGTTGTGATCTTGTGTTTTTATAGATTGTATGTTTGTTAGCCACCAAGGGTTGTTTTTTGCAGCAATAGCAGTGGCACTTAAACTTATATACCACTTCATAGTGCTTTACATCCCTCTCTAAGCAGTTTACAGAGTCAGCGTATTGCCCCCAACAATATGGCTCCTCCTTTTACCGACCTTGGAAAGATGGAAGGTTGAGCCGGGAGAATTGAACTACAGGTAGTAAGTGGAATTAGCCAGCAATATTGCATTCTAACCACTGTACCATCATGGGTCTCATATAATATAGGCAGTTTCAGTTTTAAAAATAAATTATAATGAAAAAAGATAACAAACAGTAAAATAGTACAGTATTTCCTTTTGCAAAGACATCACACTCACATGATTGTAGTTTACCACGATAGTCTTCCTTGGCTGAGTAGAGTAGCAGTTCCAAATTGATATTGCTTTCACATCTGTTTCATAATTCAGAGGTTCCAAAACATGGCCACTTTTTAAACTTGTTAGTAGCATAGCTGTGCAAGTGGAATGAATGTTTCTCCTGGTAAGGGAAATTTTGCTTTCTGTGAGCTAGAGCTAACATAAATGACTGAGGTAGAAGCCAAGAGCTGTCAATCTCTGTGGGAGTTTATAGAATTTTTTAAACATGTTTTGCATTTGCACATTACATGGAGTGGGCCATAGCAATTCAATCGGAAATGTTATTTCCTTTCCTTTCTAAATTTAAACCACTGATGTCATGAGCTCAAGAGTCCTAGTTACAGGAATTAATGGTATTTACTTCCTCTTAAGGGCTTATTATTGCTCAAATAAAAGAACATATTTTTCATGCTTTAAATCCCTGGTTTGGATAGTCTAGGAATATTTTGCAAATCATCAGCAACTATCTAACTGGCAATGTGCCTCCACATTAAGACTCTATTCACTATGAATTTGTGTCAGTAATGATAAGAGTTTGATTTTATTCATCATTTTATGGCTTTTAGTTCTGCATCATGATTTGGTTAATGCTTTCTATTACTGAGAATAATTTATCCTAGGTTACTGAGATCAAAGCAAATTCCTCGAGGGAATTTCAGAATTTGGACAGAAATGAAAGCTGAAATGAAAAATCTACTTGACACATAAAGAGTTAAACATACTTCTTGCAGAACAATTGTTGAAGAATAAATTAAATATGTTTTGATAGCTTTGAAATTGGAGATGAGATATGTGAAGTTTACAAGAATGAATAGAGTTATTGACAGGCTATATATTACTATACCCTTAATTTCTTGTATACATATTTGGCTCTTTCTGCCTGTATGTTGTATCCTGTTTAGAAATGGGAGAAAGAGATGTTTTGGGGAATGAAACATTATAAGTGGAAAGTTATTTTAAAGGAGATATTCTTTTCAAAGAGTCACCATCCCAGGAGGATGATCAGGGAAGACAGTTTTCATTCTTTCTAATTTCTGGTTAGGTTATAGCTGCTCCATCATTGGGGGCTTTCAAGAACAGACTGGACAGCCACTTGTTTGGAATGTTGTAGCCTCTCCTGGTTAAGCAAGGGGTTGGACTAGAAGACCTCCAGTGTCCCTTCCAACTCTATTATTCTGATATTTGTGGAATATATATTACTGAGAAGTAAGTCCAATTGCATATGGCAAGAATTTTCATTCATATAAAAAGAGATGAATGGTTCTTCAGATAAATATGATTTTTATCATATTGCTTATATTAATTGGTTCTTACAAGACATAGTTTATAAAGTTCATGAAGAACCATGACAGATTTAATGTTGAATCTTTATCATCTTTAGCCATTCTCATCAAGGGTAATGTGCTAATTCTGCAATGCACCTTCATCAATAGAAGACAAAGTATGATACACAAAAGTTCCATTTTAAAAAATTTACTATTCTCTTCATAGAATTTTGTAAGCAGAGTCATAATTCTTGGGCCAAGGATAAGATAGAAAGGAACGAGTACTGTCTATGTTTCCTTCTCTCTCAAAGCTATATATTATATCCATATTTTTTTTCTTTCCAGTGAATGTAACAGCAACAGGGATTCGGTTCTTTCCTATACCAGTGTCCGGAGTAACAGCTCTTATTTAGGCAGTGATGAAATGGGATCGGGTAAGTAAATGCTCTTGTTGCGAGTGAAGAAGGAGAGTGCAAAAGTTGGCTTGAAACTTGACATTAAGAAAACCAAGATCATGGCATCCGGCCCTCTCAATTCCTGGCAAATAGATGGGGAAGAAATGGAGGTAGTGACAGATTTTATTTTCCTGGGCTCCAAGATCACTGCAGATGGGGACTGTAGGCAAGAAATTAAAAGACGCTTGCTCCTCAGGAGGAAAGCCATGGCAAATCTAGACAGCACACTAAAAAGCAGAGACATCACCCTGTCAACAAAAGTGTGTATAGTCAAGGCTATGGTCTTTCCAGTTGCAATGTATGGCAGTGAAAGTTGGACCATAAAAAAGGCTGAGCGCCAAAGAATTGAGGCCTTTGAACTATGGTGCTGGAGAAGACTCCTGCGAGTCCCTTGGACTGCAAGGCGATCAAACCAGTCAGTCCTAGAGGAGATCAACCCTGACTGCTCTTTAGAAGGCCAGATCCTGAAGCTAAAACTCAAATACTTTGGCCACCTAATGAGAAGGAAGGAGTCACTGGAGAAGAGCCTAATGCTGGGAAAGATTGAGGGCAATAGAAGAAGGGGACAACAGAGAATGTGGTGGCTGGATGGAGTCACTGAAGCAGTAGGTGTGAGCTTAAATGGACTCCAGAAGATGGTAGAGGACAGGAAGGCCTGGAGGAACGTTGTCCATAGGGTCGCGATGGGTCGGACACGACTTCGCAACTAACAACAACAAAGTAAATGCTGTGCTGAAGTATTCAACAAGGGTTAGAGACAATTCACAATCCTGATATCTTCCATATATGTACAATGATAAATTTAATCATTCCTGCTTAGCAGATTCAATAGTTAAAAAAGTAAAGAATTAAATGGTTGTAATGAGTATAGGCTGCCAAGCAAATGTTCTGTCCACATACTAGCACATCTAGGGCTCAAACTGAGGACCTACAGCTTTGTATAATTTTCATGTATTTTATTTCTCAAAATGCTATGAGTAATGCCATCAGTTTCCAGGAGTCATGCCACTTAAATTTGGCACATAGTTACGTATCCAGAGATTGTGGAAAGGAGTTTCAGCAGCCCTATTAATTAGGTGCTTTAACTAACTGTAGGATATTTGATGAAATCTCCCTATTTCAGCTCATACAATTTGTTCCAAAAACATTTTTAGAAATGAGGCAGAATTATGTTTCCAATCAATACAAATATTTTTTTTTGCTTTTCAGTAAATGAATCTTATAGATTTGCTTTGTTAGGAAGAGATCATGTCTAAGAACTCAGAGGAAGCTGGGGAATTCATGAGAAGCTAGAAATTGTATAGGTGGATGGAAATATGAAGGGAAAAGAACAAGGAGTGGAAAAAACTATTGAGGATGAAAGAGAAAGAAAAAATAGCAAATTTAAAGATCAGTGTGTGCTTGTGAAGTTAATAAAGATCAAAGTTTTGTCTCAGGTGATGAACTTCCCAGTGATATGAGAATACCATCAGACAAACAAGACAAACTTCATGGCTGCCTTGAACATCTTTTTAACCAGGTAAAGAGATTGTACCTTTTTATGATTGCACAGTTAGTCTAGTGGAGGTTATATTAGCAGATTCTGGAGGAGGGTTAGATTAGATATTCTGTCATTCAAGCCACAAAGAGTTATCTAATGTAGCATATGGCTTCTAATATTAGTTAGCACTCCTTTGGAATTTCATAGTCATGGCATGAAAACACTGTGGGTTTTTTTTCCTAATGTCATCAGGACCTGGCCTTCAGGAAAACACTTCCTTTAATTTAGATAGCCAATAACTATGGCAGTTTAATCAACATTTTAAAGTCAGCTAAACCAGCCAATTTGCTAATTTTAGCCAATCATAAAGTTTGTTTTGTTTATCAAATGTATTTGCCACCCATCTCATTAATTCAGGTGAGAGTTCTAGGGAAGTAAGATCTAAGCTAAAACGTTATCAGGCAATAATTAAATGGGACACTAGACCAGTGTTTTTCAACCACTGTTCCGCGGCACACTAGTGTGCCGCGAGATGTTGCCTGGTGTGCCGTGGGAAAAATTGAAAAGTAATTATAAAATACTTTCTTTGTGTTTATTTGATTCCTATTCAAGAGAATTACTTTATATATAGTCAATATAGGCACAGAGTTAAATTTTTTAACATTTTCTAATGGTGGAGTGCCTCGTGATTTTTTTCATGAAACAAGTGAGCCTTTGCCCAAAAAAGGTTGAAAAACACTGCACTAGACTGACTCTTCCTAGAACTCAATGAGGTCATAAACCAGAGCTTTTTGTTATGTTCCTCTTTTCTTCTATGTAAGAGAAAAAAATGTTTGAAAGAAATGTTATGGCTCACTTTCTGGGTTTGATCATGAACCTTTCATCACTTCTAGAATTTATGTACTTAAGTACTTTTTATCTCGTGTTTATTATTTTTAAAAAGAGCTCAAGGCAGCAAGCATGCCTAATACTCCTTCCTCCTCCCATTTTTCCCACAACGACAATTTTGAGTTGAGCTGAGAATGAGTGATTCACCCAAAGTCGCCCAATTGGCTTTCGTACCTAAGGCAGGCCTAGAATCCTTCGTCTTCCAGTTTCTAGCCTGTTAATGACTTGGTGGAATACCTGCAGAAATTGAACTGTAAAATTGCAAGTCAGTTTTGTAGTCAATTACTAATATCTCAGTGGCGTAATGTAATATTAATGCATGATTGACTGCTTATTTACTGATCTCGGAGTCCTAGTGCATAATCACTTAAATACGAGCCAGGAGTGTGCTGCAGCTGCCAAAAAAGCCAACACAGTGCTATGCTGTATTAACATAGGGATAGAATCAAGATCACGTGAAGTATTAATACCACTTTACAATGTCTTCGTAAGGCCACACTTGGAATACTGCATCCAGTTTTGGTCACCACGATGTAAAAAGGATGTTGAGACTCTAGAAAGAATACAAAGAGCAACAAAGATGATTAGGGGACTGGAGACTAAAATATATAAGGAATGGCTGCTGAAATTGGGTATGTCTAGTTTATTGAAGAGAAGGACGAGGGGGACATGATAGCAGTTTTCCAATATCTCAGGAGCTGCCACAAAGAAGAGGGAGTCAAGCTATTCTCCAAAGCGCCGGTAGGCAGGACAAAAAGCAACGGATGGAAACTAATCAAGGAGAGAAGCAACCTAGAACTAAGGAGAAATTTCCTGACAGTTAGAACAATTAACTAGTGGAACAACCTGCCTCCAGAGGTTGTGAATGCTCCAACACTGGAAGTTTTTAAGAAGAGACTGGCCAGCCATTTGTTCAAAATGATATAGGGTTTCCTGCCAGAGCAGGGGGTTGGACTAGATGACCTCCAAGGTCCCTTCCAACAACAACAACAACATCGTCGTCATCATCATCATCATCATCATCATCATTATTATTATTTGTGCTTCTTTGCAGGTGGATGCTATCAATGTCCTTCTCAAAGGACCAGTAATAAGCAAAGCTTTTGAAGAAACCAAACATTTCCCAATAGATCACACTTTGCAAGGTAATCTTGCCTGGCTCAAGAAAATTGGTGTTTCTTAAATAACATGATATAATTTCTTTATTCCCCTCAATTGTTAACAGATTGAGATAATTTCTCTGGCATATAGTCTGTCTGGCTCTGTTTCTTCCTTTCCTTCTGTATGTGTGTGTTTGTGTCTGTGTCTTTGTGTAAAACACCAAGATGGGGAAGGCAGTATTAAGAGGAGAATGTATAAATCAGATGAGCATATTTAAAAGAAATATCACACAAAAGGCAGCTAAACTTTATTCAAAAATTAACAGTATACTAGCAAATCATAGGAAAATTAAATAATCCATTATTTGTACATAGCTAGAAAGTAAAATGAGAGAGTTACATGATTTGAAGACTGACAGAATCTCCTCTCAAATTATTTATGCTAAGCAAAGATACTACAAAGACGATAATAGTAGTTCTATATTGCTGGCAAATACACTAAAAAAAGCTATGGGAAAAAATAGTGGACTTTAAGACAGCAGTGGCCAAATAATGATTAAAACTGAAGTTATAAATAAAGAATTCAATTTTCTTTTCACCAACTATATTCCATCAATAATCCATCTCATAAAAATAATATTTAAAGGAATTAGAATTCCCAGAACTAGCTCCAAAGGCCATATAACATATAGAATCATCTTTATCTATTTCAGAAATCTATGAAGTCTTTAAAAGAATTAAAAAATGAAAATCTTCAGGCCCTAATGGATTGTCAGGGGATTTTAAAAGTATTTAAAGAGGTCTTAATATCCAATTTTCTACTTTTATGCAATATTTTGTATCAGGGTTACCAGAGTCTTAGAAACAGCCCAAGTTGATTCTAATTCTTAAACTGGGTAAAAATCCTCAAAAGTGAAATGGTATCTTACAGGCCCATTTTACTTCTTAATAAAGACTATAAACTCTATACTAAAGAGTTAGCTAATTGTTTAAAAGTGGTATAACTAAAATAATTCATATAAATCATTCCAGGTTCATTCCAAATTGAAATATATCTATCCCATCAGGAAATTATTTAATATTATACAAATTAGTAAAATTAATAAATTTTCAATAGCCCTAAGTTCTTTAGATAGATTTAAACATTTAGTTCTTGTTTTGTAAATGGTATTTGTCTTACCAAAAATTTTATATAATAAGGTACAGTTTAATTGCATGATCATCAGAAACCAAAGAGACATTTTTTGGACAACCTTTCCAATATTTGGAAAAGTAATTGGAAGTTACTCTGATAACTCTGGTTTGGCCTTTGTCTGCTAGAAGGATGGTAGTGGTTTGGTCTTTCTTCAGATTTTCAAGGAATGCTGACCTTTGCTTTAAGTTGGTTCTGCTTTTGTGTTCTTGTGATCTGACCAACACTCAAGCTTAAGTTATTTAGCTTTTGCAAATAAAATAATAGTTGTTCAGTACAGATAATGTAATCTGTGTTGAGCAATTGAGTATGTCTAGATCAGGGGTATCAAACTGCCAGCCCATGGGCCGGATTCGTCATAGGGAAACCACGCCTACCTCATTGCTGGCAATGGCGAAAAAGCTCCCATATGTTGCATGACGTCATGTGACATGGTCACGTGGTCTAGATAATATAATTATGTAATGATACATAGATAATATAACAAAAGAAATGTGGATTCAATAGAAAAAAATACAAAGTTAAAATAATGAAATTTCAGAGGCAAGAACCCCAGTTCAATCAAATTTGGATATATTTTATAGTTCATCTCAATAGCAATAGAGTTTAATATGGTAATATATATACAATAAATTTGTGTGTGTACAGACCCTGTCTCTTCTGTTTTTTAGTATTTTTTTCTCTATGTATCTTGGATTTATGCTATTTAATTACTTGATAATATTTATTAAGTTCAGTAAAAATATTATCAAAACCGATGAGTGATTGTTAAATTAGCTTAGCAGAGATTGGCACAGGATGTAATTAGCTGCTATTCTGAACCACTTTGGTATTGTATTATTGTCGGAACTGAAATCTTTTCTTGTTCTGCAGAATTTAAGCAAAAAGAAGAAACCACTATTCGCAGCAGGAACAAGATTCAGATCAGCATACAGGAAGATCCCTGGAACCTCCCACTTCGCATTAAAAATCTTGTTGATACCATTCAAAAATATGTGGAAGGTTTGTGAATGGAAAGCTGGAAAAGAGCTGTTAAAAATTTCCATATTATAAAGAAAGTAGTAGAGAAGGCTGGGATCAGAAGGAGTAGAGTAGCTGAATAAATATTGGAAAAATGCTGTTAAGTTCTTTCTAACTAGAAAGTGAAAGTGAATCTTAGGAACAGAAAACAGGAATTGCCATATTATTTCTTAGTCGATTGATGTGGGAATCAATTTTAGTATTTTTGTTTATTATGCACTTATGTCTAAGCCTAATAATAATAATAATAATAATAATAATAATAATAATAATAATAATAATAATAATAATAATAATAATAATAATAATAATAATAATGATATAAACCTTTATTGTCAAAGTACAACATGTGTACATTGAGATTAGCTGAGCCTCTCCCCGTGTTCTCTCCCCCCAACACACAGTGACAACAAACCCTCCATCCTACCACACCATGTGAACCAACTACACCACACACCGGCCTCCCAAGTCAATTCTGCATAAGTTCACAGAGATTATATCCCATTCAAAAGCCTAACAGCCCACAGATAAAAGCTGTTTTTCAGCCTGTTGGTACGGCTGGCTATACTCCTATATCTCCTACCCGATGGTAGGAGAGTAAAGAGATACAAAAACTACAGTTCAAAACCATAGCATCATCTCTGTGAGGTAGGTTGGACTGAGAGAGAGCAACTGGCCCATAGTTACTCAATGAGTATGACTAATAGAGGACTAAAAGTTGGTTCCCCTGCTTCTCATGCAACACCTGCTCTATTTGAAAATATTCATATTCATTAGCATTTGCTAATTCCAAAAATGTATTCTATTAGAGAGCTATGGCCCCTTCATCTGTAAATTTTATGGATACTGTTGGCATCAGTCTTTGCAGTCTCTAGACATTAATAGTTTATGGTTTCCAGGACGTTCATTATGGGCTTGAATATAGAGTACAATTTCCCTTTACTTGATTATAGTGTTCTCTTTCCAACTCTGCTTCAGCTCCAGCATCTATCAATAAGATACTGAGCATGCCTTGTCATTTCAGTTAAGGAAGATATGATTAAATTCTACTTTATTTTTCTTTTCTAGATGGAAAGAATCAGCTCCTGTTGGCTTTGCTGAAATGCACAGGTAAAACATCCTTTCTCACTTTTGCTTACTCCTGACTTGTCCTCTGTTGCAGAGAACTTTTCCCAAGCTTCCTTTCATCCTTCTTGCTAGGAGACTCTACATTGCCTATGAATTCAATACCCTGTCACCTACCTCATGGCCAATGGCCTAAGTAGCACCTTGATATCCATTGCAGCTGAGCACCTGAACAGTGTTAAGAGACATTCTGTTTAAAGATTATTTTCATTCTATTTCAGGGGAAACAAAGCATTAAGCCAGGGGTCTTCAAACTTGGCCCTTTTCTGACTTGAGGACTTCAACTCCCAGAATTCCTCAACTACGCACACTAGCTGAGGAATTCTGGGAGTTGAAGTCCACGAGTCATAAAAGGGCCAAGTTTGAAGACTCCTGCATTAAGCCATTATTTTCAGAATTAGTGATTAATGTGGACATCTCTATGCAACCTAATCTGCTTGATGGCCTTGTGAAAAACTCTGCATTCCTCTGGGGCGAGGAGAGGAGAATAAATCCTCGAGGCGGGGGAATAAACTTTTGCCCAAATATCATCAGTATCATATGGGCTGCCTTGAATAAGAAAAGCCAGAACCGCCCTTGGGGCATGAAGCACAAGTCACACATGCAGTAGCAATAGCCAGTTGATCCCAATTCTTGTCTCTCTTCTTCCAGATACACAATTGCAAGTGAGACGAGATGTAATTTTCTGCCAGGCCCTGGTGGCAGCTGTTTGCACATTTTCAGAGCAGTTACTGGGAGCGCTCAACTATCGATACAATAATAACGGAGAGTATGAAGAAAGCAGTCGGGAAGCCAGTAAAAAATGGCTAGAGCAGATAGCAGCCACAGGAGTGTTACTCAACTACCAGTCCTTGCTGTCTCCCAGTGTGGTAAGTCTAGAATACCATTTCCTCAGACACAGAAAACCAAAATAAGGAACTAGGCAGTTCTTTCATTACTCATCTTCTGACCTAAATATATTTGCAAAGGCTGAGGAAATGCAACTGCTTTTGTTTGCAGTGTTGTAGCATTTGCATTGAACATAACAATTCAAACCCCATGCACACCTTCCCAGCCTGGTTTCTGGTGTGACTGGGATATATGTGCAAAATCTCAACCTAGTGAGTTGAGCACCCTTTCAGCCCATGGTAAACCATGCAGCCAAATGTCAAGTTTTCCTATATGCAGTATAGGAGAAGCTATTTTGGGCAATAATGTGAAGGGATCCAAGAGGTCTAGGTATGTACATGTTATCTTAATATGTATAAGAAGAGAGAAACTGAGTTTGTATGTTGTGCATACTACTCGGACAGAGTAGTATAGCTTCATGTTTGTTCTTTTAATAATTAAGAGAAAATTAGTAAAATGCAGTTCCTTGCTTGAGAGCATGCTTTGCATGCAAGAAGAAAATCTGTCAGGGAAGATATTTCTAATCACTACTGGCAATCATTGCAAACAATACTGAATAAGCAGACCAGTATTTTAATTCTTCAAACAGTACAACATATTTATCTACTCAGGCTTTTCTCCCCCTTTAAGTGACAAGCTGTACCTCTCCATATTCTATTTTCTGCATAACTATGTTACATGTGCAAGACTTTTATCTTCTTGGCTTCTTCTAAAGCCAAGATAAAAGCAAGAAAAGTAGACATTCATTGCTATTTTTTAAAAAAAGTTAGCTACATATTAGTGCTATATAGAGTATTAGCTGTAAATGATAACTAATAGTGTGAAGTGTTGAAGTATTCTGTCCTCTACTGGTGAGAAACTGCCTCTTGCATTGCATTGAATGTATTTGAAACAAGGAAATATACCAGATATATAACAACATTTTTTTCATATTCATTTGAAAGTTCAAGTCCTCGTTGCTCATAAATTTTTAATATACCTTATGAAAGCCCAGATGAGAAAGATATGAGACCTGTGATGGACAATGTATGCTAAATATATGAGGCATAGGAAGGACAATGTATGGTAGAGATGCAAGCTCACATTTAAAAAAACAACAACAGTAAATTTCAGAGAATGAAAGATTTAGATATGGTTTTAGTCACACTTACAACCAGCTTTTGATGCCTGGGTTTGGGGAAGGCATCTATTGTCCTTTTTATAACTCCAGTTCTTATGAAGAGAATGTTTTGTGTACAGTCCTCAAATTACAACAGTAAAACTTGGCATTTCAATCATAAGTTACTACAGTCCTAAATTGAGGCACTGTGTGACCAGACTCAATTTTATGACCATTTTTACAGTGATCGTTAAACAAACCATGTGGTTGTTAAGTGAACCACATGATTGTTAAGCCGATTCTGTGTATTCACTGGACTTTTTTTTGCCATTTTTTGCCAGAAAACGGCAGACACTGTAGTAAATCATGGTCACATGATCATTGGAGGCTGTAAGCACTTGCAATGTGATCACATGACTGCAGATGTGCCTATACAGCAGTTGTAACTTTAAGGAGGAGGCATAAATAGCTTCTTTTTTTAGTGCATCATCGCTTCAGATGGTCCTAAGCGACTGGTCATAAGCTGAGAACAACCTGTATCTGTCCCCTCTTGCAATCTTTTTGTCCTATTTCTTTCTCCCTTAGAAAGAAGAGCGAACCATGCTAGAAGATATCCAGGCCACTCTTTCAGAGCTGGATAAGGTTGCCTTTTATTTCAAGCAGCTGGATGAGTGTTTCGTAGCAAGTGAGTTTCATGGACTCCCTTGAATTTTTCCTATGACTCTGTATTTGTTTGAACTGTAAAATAATGCATTCTATTGCCTAAGTTCACAGAGACTGGAATTTCAATAGAAGCTGCAAAACCTCTTATTTTCTAATATGTACCTTTTGCAACTCTTAATTCAACAGACATTGCACACCCTCGATTAAGAGCAGTGTCAAAAAAATAAAAATTAAAACCTACGAGTGGGTTTCATTCTTGCAGTTTCCTCCTGTCGATTATCTTGTGTTAATGTTTTCCCCGTGATTTGGAATGTCTTTTTCCTTGATTCCTCCAGATACTCATGTCTTTTATCACGTGGAGGGAAATCGGCAAGTTTTGAAAGTGACCTTATTCCTGGATAGTTACTACTTTTCTAAACTACCTACCCGATTTCAGAACGGAGGAAGTCTGAAACTGCACGCAGTGCTCTTTACAAAAGGTACAAGTGAAATCCTTTTCTCTCATTCTTTCGTTCATTCATTCATTTATATTCAGCTCCTACCATAGTTGAACTGAAATCTTGATGAAGGTCAAGTTAGTGGATGTTAAATAGACAAATAATTTCACATTTTTAAGCCCAGTCAAGGCAGATAGAAAGGAGATACTAGAAAATGTTTTCCACAAATTTAATGGAATCAGTGATTGGTCCTTTGGACCAGTTGTTTAAAATTTAAATAATGATTGTAGACTCATTTTTAATTGTATAGGTGCAATATTTGCAATTGGGCATGATGCATATAATTCCAACAATTATTTAGAACCTCTGGAATAGGCAGGATAATTTTTGCAGACATTTTTAATCTTAAACTCCCTGAATGCCAAAATGGCTAACTTACACACAAATGGCCAACCTTCACACAAATGACCAACTTAAACCCTCAGAACTGATAGAAAAAAATGGGTACAACCAGGCTGATGATTCCATGATATTATCTATCTATCTATCTATCTATCTATCTATCTATCTATCTATCTATCTATCTATCTATCTATCTATCTATCTATCTATCGTGCATTAGTTAGCTTGCTTGCTTATTTGTTTATAGAAAATCCTATTTACACAGAGGTAAGATATATAAAGAAAAGGATTATAATTTGTTAATAAATTCAGTGTGTTGTTCTTACATTTCTCCAAGACTTTATTTCATCACCAGCACACATAGGCGCCTGGTCAATCCAGTGACATCATGTTCATCATGACAACATTATGCAAATGACACAAGCTATGTAACTTGTGTTACTTGCATCATGACATAAAGAACTACACAGTTCACATCATTGATGATGTCAAGACAATTACGAAGTCCTTTGCTCTTCTTCCCCCCCCCCCCCACTCTATGAGTAAGCATCACTTTTTGTTTTACCTCACACATCACCCTTCTTGGCAAGATTAAACAGAATAAGATAGATAGCAAGATGAGATTGGTAAGTGTTGCTCAATAGCGAGATGGGCAGTATACAAAATTAATCAATAAATAGATCCAAATTAATTCAAAAGAAATTTCACCCTTCTTGTTGAATAATGGTTATAATAGATATAAATATATAAGAATTGTTAAAAGTTGCTTTAAACTTTTCATTAAAATATTTATAGCCCTTGAAAATCTGGAGGGCCAAGTCCTACCGAATGGGTCATCTCAGGAGGAGCTTCAGCATCAAATCAATTCCTACTCTCTTGAGAAGGTGCAACAGTATTATCACAAGCTCAGGTACTATAGCATCAAAAGAAATCTGATTGTAAATAGCCTTGGCAACTGAATCAAAATTCTTTAAAAATGCATCCATACCATTGTACATGATAGTTTCTATTAGTGAAGCTTTATTTTGATGCTAAAAATTGACTATTTCACTTGGAATTCATACAACTTGGAATTCCTTTCAAGTTTTATTTTGAATTTTAATAATATGTAGGAGAGAGAGGGATCAAAGAAAGAAAGAAAGAAAGAGGTCAATGCAAGGTCGGAATTGGAAATATACCATCAAAGCTGGTTGCTAGATTTTGAGATGAGAGTGAAAAGGAGCAAGAGAGAAGAAAGTAGTGAGCTCACTTCATAATTTGCATGGGACTTTTATAATTGCAGAAGAACTGGAATTGGAAATCTGACTAATTTTTAATTTGTCCTTAATTTTTGGACCATCCAAGTATAGTTAAGTCATGCGTGGCCTGGTTCCTTTTGGAGATTAAAATACTTTATAAGGGTGCTTAAAATTACATAATTCTAAGCTAATTATTAGGGACGCGGTGGCTCAGTGGGTTAGGACGCTGAGCTTGTCGATCAGATGGTCGGCAGTTTGGCGGGTCAAATCCCGAGTGCCGCGTAACAGAGTGAGCGCCTGTTACTCGTCCCAGCTTCTGCCAACCTAGCAGTTCGAAAGCACGTAAAAATGCAAGTAGAAAAAATAGGGACCACTACGGTGGGAAGGTAACAGTGTTCCATGCACCTTTGGTGTCTAGTCATGCCAGCCACATGACCACGGAGACGTCCTCGGACAAGTGCTGGCTTTTCGGCTTTGAAACAGAGATGAGCACTGGCCCCTAGAGTTGGAAATGACTAGCACGCATGTGCGGGGAAACCTTTACCTTTAAGCTAATTATTGTTTAATTTCAGGACATTTTACCTTGAACGATCTAACTTGCCTACAGATTCGAACACCGCAGCTGTGAAAATTCATCAGGTATAGAAACCTTCTGCCCATATACTTACAGTAGTTGTTTGCCAAAGTGGAAATTGGGAGAGGCTGCTACTTCAACTGTTAAGAAGAAAGTTGGGGCTTCTCATCTACTGAAGTTCCAATATTATTTGTGGCCTGTCTATTTTTTCTAGTGCATGAGTAAAATGATCTTCCACTTTTCACTTCATAATCCTGATCTGGGTTGTCCTTTGGAGTTGGTACCACCATAAAGTAAATCTAGAGAATGCAAACTTTTTAACCTTGCAGGTTTTTTTTCTCCCTTGCCAGATCTAGACTCCGCTTTAAAGAATAATTAGGATTGGGACCTTATTGTACAGACAAAGATTCAAATCATTATACCATAAATATTTGTTCAAATCACTATTTTCTCCTATGACTGCTTTCTCTTCAATTAAACGAAGAGCTCCAGCATAATGTTCCATGCAGTCTCAGTTCTCAATAGGCTAGCATCTGTATTCTATTCATTTATTTATTTTGTACCTTCACATCAGTTTTGACTCCTGACAATTGACTGGATTAGTCCTTGCAGTTTTCCTGGCAAGATTTTGGAAGTGATTTGCTATTGCCTCCTTCCTAGGGCTGAGAAAGAGTGCCTGGCCCAAGGTCACCCTTCTGGCTTTATGCCTAAGGCAGGACTAGAACTCACAGTCTAAAACAGATGCCTTAACCACTGCACCAAAGCTGGTCTTGTATTCTAATTTAGAAACTCCTAGAATTGCACAGACTTTTTATCTAGTTGCCAACAGTCACTTGAAGGCACAAAATAATAGCAACAATAATACTGAATAGTTACTGTCATAAGGGATCACACGGATACAACTTTCAGAAAGAAAAGGGACTAAGTTGTACTGTTTTCTGTTCTTTTGCAGCTCATTCGGCCCATCAATGCAATGCAGGAGCTTTGCAGACTAATGAAATCTTTTGTCAGCACAAAAGGCAATCAGTCTGGGTACTCTAGTAATTATGTTGCAGGGGCTGGACTGCTGCCTATATCTTCTGAATTCTGCTACCGTCTTGGAGCCTGCCAGGTGGTAATGTGTGGCACCGGGATGCAAAGGTGAAAATTCAGAAAGGAGTCGGATAAAGAGTGATGTGCAAACATTAACTGTCCTTGTCCATATCTTCTGAGTTCTTCTCAGATGTATGTCCTGTGCATTAGAGTAAACTTGCAGGAAAATGTGGGGGCACAGATGGGTCAAGACTCTGAACTTGCCAGCCTGGGTTCGAGACCAGAGCTCCTTGCCTGCCACAGCTCCTGCCCACCTAGCAGTTCGAAAGCTTGCAAATGCAAGTAGATTAATAGTTACCACGTTGGTGGGAAGGTAATGGCATTCTCTGCGCCTTTGGCATATAGCCATGTTGGCCACGTGACCATGAAAATTGTCTTCAGACAACACTGGCTCCCTCGGCCAAGAAATGGAGATGAGCACTGTGCCCTGGAGTCGGACACGACTGACAGGGAAACCTTTACCTTTTTATAGGAAAATATGTAGAGCAGGATGAACAAAGCTTTTCAGGTCATATCCCACACTTGGTCTTTCCGTGGTATCCTTAGGGTCATATTCCCTAAAGTAGGCAAGAACAAGACAGCATGAGTGGGACCAGGGCAAAGAATTGGTAGGGACTGCAACAAGCCCAAAGGTAACAGAATTTAATGGAAATGAGGAGATAATTAAAATTATATAATATTTAGTAAATGCATAAATGTAATATTCGATCATTTTACCCCTATGACATTCCAAATGTGTAATTTGGTGACATGTTTTGAAGGGTGCTCTGTGAGTGGTGGGGCAGGTGGCAGCCTACTGGTTATGGATATCTATGGAAGGGGGTAAATCAGCTTTTCTGACCAAGTTTTGAGTTTCTGAATGCAATGTTATTTTTTATTATATTATACTATTAGGAGCACACTTTGTGTGTCATTGGAACAAGCAGCAATATTGGCTCGAAGTCATGGACTCTTGCCCAAGTGTATTATGCAGGCAACAGACATAATGAGAAAGCAAGTGAGTATTAATGTAGCAGTCAATAAATAATATTAGCAACCATAAATTTCCAAATAGGACACTGAATATTTGTATGCACTGCTCAAAATTTTTATATGCAGAATATCCACATCATTTCATGATACAAAAGGTAATAAAAATGGCATGCTTATGATAACTATGTACAAACCTGTCTTGCTTTAAGCAAGATAGAAAGGTTTTGCTTTCCCAGATGTTAGCAAATTACAGTTTTGAGCATCCTTTATTATTGGCCCTACTGATAGGGATTTTGCAAAGTGGAAGGGAAGCAACATCTGAATAACCACAAGTTCTCCATCCTTTGTTTCAAGAGAGAAGTGCAGTGTGCAGAATATGCCTATGCACCCACTCAGGACACTTGTTAGTGTGCTGTGATATTGTCACTCACTGTAGCTGCAAAACATACTGAAGACTTTTCATCTTAAGCAAGCAAATAAAACTAGGCTGCCAGCTCCCTCTTTTCCAGAGCTGTTTTATGGCTATGAATAGATTTTTCAAATGAAAATAATGTATTTCTACATATGCAACTATTCTTGTATGTTTTTCTTTAGGGACCAAGGGTTGAAATCTCTGCAAAAAACCTGAAAGTGATGGATCAGATGCCACAGTCTGCACCCCGGTAGGTAGTTAGGTTCAGTAGCAATAGCACGTCTTATATATACCACTCCAACGTGGGTCATCATTTTTACTGACCTCGCAAGAATGGAAGGCTGATTCAACCTTGAGCTGGTGAGGTTTGAGCTCCTGGCAATGAGCAGAGTTAGCCTGCAGTACTGCATTCTAACCATTGTGCCACCTTGGCTCTTTTAAAGAATCTGAAAAAACTTTAGGAACGGAAAGTATTGATGAAAGATCAAATCCTGAGACACCACTGGAATGATTTAAAAGCTACAATTATTAAACACAGAAGGAAGGAATATAAAGTTGGACTGTTTGATCAGGGATAAATAATCTGTTTGAAATGAGTAGTAATTTTTAATGGATATTACTGAACCAGGACTAAATAGATGAAGATTTCTGGATTGCATATATAAATATGTGTTATGTTATAGGAAGGAGAAGTGTTTTTTTTTAAAAAGGGTGAAAAGTTATATTAGGGCTCAGTATGCTGAATGTTGAAAGCCATTTCTTTATTAGCGTCTTTGTTTCTTTTTCCTTTTTTCTCCTTTTCTTTCTTTCTCTTGAATTTTTAAAATTTTTCTTTAAATTTTTATTTTAATTTGCATTTATTTTTACTATGCCTATTAAAAAGTTTCAATAAAATTATTACAAAAAAGAAGAAATTGCAAACTTTTTTAAAGTTCATCACCATAACTAGGAAATCTGAGAAGCTGGCTTGTGTTGTCACTCTGAAGATACAACATTCCCTTCTCCCTATTTTGTCTGAATTTTCAGTATACCTTTTCAGCCCATTTTGCTATTGTCTGTTAGCAAGTCATAGCAGACATTGGCTGTATCTCAAAGGCAGAGTAGTATTTTGGAGTGGAGGGTGGGGTTGTGGATCCCCACGACGATTGAGAATGGCAGCAGGTGGCTGCACGGGGGGCCGTATCAACATTCGGGAGCGCGCCCCCGCTGTCTTCAAGCGGTGGCGCGGTCCAACCCCCCGGATTTGTCCCGTGTTTCCGGGAGCGGGGATGAGCAGGCCCCTGATCTCAGGCTGGTGTATTTTAATGCCACATCAGTAGTTAATAAGGCACCTCTTATTCGAGAGTTGGTTGAAGAGGAGCGTGCGGATCTGGCTTGCATTACAGAGACCTGGTTGGGTCCAGAGGGAGGTGTCCCTCTGACTGAACTTTGCCCACCAGGTTTCCATGTGCTTCACCAGCCCCGGGCTCAGGGAAGGGGTGGGGGTGTTGCGGTGGTTGTAAGGGAGACCTTATGCCCGCGGAAGGCTACCGTTGTTCAGATACTCGGGTGTGAGTCGCTCCTCCTGAGATGTGGCCCTGGGGCTCAGTTGGGTTTGTTGCTGGCGTATTTCTCAGATTGACTACTCAGATTGACAATGCTCTCTACATGGGGCTGCCCTTGAGGACCACTCGGAGGCTCCAACTGGTGCAGAACGCGGCTGCGCGAGTGGTGATGGGGGTCTCCGGATACTCTCATATAACACCTCTGCTCGGCGAGCTGCATTGGCTTCCAGTTGCCCTCCGGGTGAGATTCAAGGTGCTGGTGATGACTTATAAAGCCCTAAATGGCATGGGTCCGGATTATTTACGGGAGCACCTTCTGCCGGCGTTTAACTTCCCATCGTCCTGTGCGCTCCCACAGAGAGGGCCTCCTCAGGGTGCCGTCGGCCAGGGAATGCTGACTGGCGGCCCCCAGGGGGAGAGCATTCTCTCTGGGTGTGCCTGCCCTCTGGAACCAGCTCCCTGTTGAGCTCCAGACGGCTCCCGACCTTTGCTCCTTTCGTCGCGACCTGAAAACTTGGTTATTTGAGCTTGCCGGCCTGGACTGAGGGATTGGAATTTTAAATTTTTAGAATGTGATTTATTTGTTGGGGCTAATTTAATTTAATTTATTTTTAACTTTGTATATTGTGTTTTAACTGCCCTGTACACCGCCCAGAGTCCTTTGGGAGAAGGGCGGTATATAAATCCAATAAAATAAATAAATAAATAAATAAATAAATAAAAATAAATAAATAAAGTATACGGTAGTTGAAGTAAATGTCTGTGGAAATTCTCAGTCATCCAGGTCATGGTTGTCCTAAAGGTGCTTTTTCAAAAGGCAACTGGATTTTCTTTGTTTTTCCTTGAAGACGTTTTGCTTCTTATCCAAAGAGCTTCTTCAGTTCAGTTCAGATGAAGTGAAACATCTTCAAGGAAAAACAAAGAAAATCCAGTTGCCTTTTGAAAAAGCACCTTTGGGCATAGTTGAAATCAGAAAAACCTGCTCTTAACTACCAGGCAGCTGCTGAAACAAAATGGTCTATTTACCTCATCAACATGAATTAGTTTTGCATGTTCATATCATTTCGCTCTTTTCCAGAGGAAAAAGGAGCATTCAAAGGAATCTTTACATTTCATTGGTGAATTAAAGTTTACTTTTAATCACCTATATCTTTAATGGAGGTAATTTAACACACCCCTATCTCAAACACGACCTGACTTTTACTCCAGGCATTTGGTGGCCCCTTGAATGGAGTCCCCTCTTAGTTTATTATGGTGCAGGACGCCATTTTTTAGTCTATGATTTATGTTTATGTATGTTTATACATTGTGTGCATTTAAGTGGCTCATTTTAGATTTGTAGTTTGCTTTTTTTGTTGTACACCACCCAAAGTCATGTTGAGTTGCACAATCTCATATGTCCAGTGATAAATAAAACAAGTAAACAAATATGCATATTGTCTTCAGATATTGTGGACTACAATTCCCTAATTCCTAATTTCTCCACCAGCTTGTGGGAATTTATGAAAGTTATTGGAGTCTTAAGGTCTGGAGGGCAAGACATTGAACACGGTTGTTTTAAAACAATTTGGTTTACTTTGGTCTGCCACTTTGTCCTTAAGTGTCTTCTTCTTCACATTTTTACAGAATCTACCAGTTGTGTCAACCGCCTGCAGATGGAGATTTGTAAGAGGAAAGGAAACAGATTATCTTGGAGTTGCAGAAGTGTTCAGCGGAGAGCAATTCTGCCTGAGTACTGTCTTACGCCATTGGTGCTGAGTCCAGAAGACAGGGGACAGTCCCAGTTTCTATTTTTTAGTTACTCTAGTGCACTAGGGACTTCTCTTCCCCTTCTTTCCTGCCAAATTACGAGAGCAGGCATGCTTACTGTTTCTGGGCTTGATGCAGAATTTCTCAAAAATAAATCTCCAGAGGATGGATGGAAGAATCACCTCTCTCAGGTTGCCTGTCATGGAACATTGTGGATTCTGAATTTTGGATGGGCACAGTTGATCCAAGCTGAAGCAAACCTACCTGCCGTGGTGTTTGGACTACACAGAGTTTCTAGCAAAATGTTGGCCAGTTGCCTTGAATAAGAGTTTCACAAACACTCACTTGCACTTTGAAATTTTGAATGGCGCACATTCTCTGGTTTGTTCAAAGAATTTTTCACTTCGTATTAATATAAACCAAGCTCAACTCTATAAAATACACATTCCATGAGACTTTCTACAAGAAATTCCTTTTAACTTTTACTGTAAAGTTCAGAAGTTAACATATTAAAAAAAAAACTAATGGTCCATTATGTATTCTGGAAATACAGTTATATTTTACCAGTGAAAATAACAATGAACAATTTTTTAAAAAGTTATTACGAAAGAGAAGCAAGACATAGCTGTTTGCTTCAATAATTTAAACATATGAAGGTTTTTGAAGCAAGGACAGAAATATACTTATTTATGTGGCATAGAAGATCTGTTTTGGAATATGTTACTACCGGTATATATGCAAAATTTAAATAAAGTATTTCTTTCAAAGGGGCCAATAGACTGGTAGATATGTAGTAGTTTACTGAAAATATTATTATGATATTTAAAACTTTACAGTATTTAAGTAGACTTTAATTAGTGTTTTTTTAAAAAAAAAATTGAAAACAAGTAGGTTGTAATTTAAAACAAAAATTTGGTTGTGTATATAATGTACTTAATTTTTCCCAATTTTAGAAATGTTTTTAGTTTGATCAGGATGATTATCTGCAATGCAATTTTTTCTAAAAAAAAAAGAAAAAGAAAAAAAAGAGCAATCTCAGGCCAGAAATAACATTTTTGTGGAGTGAGTGCCTTAAATCAATAATTCAAGTTGGTCAAGCGACTAAGAGAAATTAAGAGGAATAAAACTAATACTTGTCTATATCAATAATAATTTAACACCATAATATGCTGTAAAATGCATATTTTTGGGCATGCATAGAAATTCCTTAAAGTAACTTGTATTTAAGGCATGCAGAAAAGGGTTGTGGGTTGGGGGTGGGGGTCTTTGAAGAGGGCATTTAATAAGCTTCAGTGTTTGCTAATAATCAAAACCTTTATTTTTATGTGTTACACTGAAAATGGCTCCCCTGCTTCTACTCTGGGTGAGGAAGTTGATGAGGAAACACGCTGTCATATCTGAATTTATTTGAGATTCTAGTTAAAGTACAATTTCATTTCTGATTGGTGCATAAGACTCCTTTATTCATATTAGAATAAATAAGGCTGTTGTATAATTAAATGGACAGCAGATGGCAGTCTTAGGCTTCCTGGTGAAAACCACTGTACTAGCCCCCCCCCCCAAAAAAAACAAACCCCTTGGATTAAAAAAAAATCTTTAGTTGAAAAATAACTTTTAATAGTTGCTCTTAATAAGTTATTGAATGGAACTCATCTAAAGTTAGTAAAATTTTCTGGAAGATTTGCTTAGTAAACTGAAGTAGTCATCTTAGTTCATGCTGCTTTGAAATATAACAGTTTTTTCTCCACATTATATGCAGTAACATATAGTGAGCATTCAAATATAGGCTAATTTAAAATAGTTTATCCAGGATAGACACTAATATTTTATATGAGACTTTCTCAGCAAATTGCATCTAGGTACACAATCATGAAGGTGGCTGTCCATGATTGCTGAGCTAGGGAAAAAATTGATTTGAATCTAAGTCTTGTATCAGCCTTCTGCATGACCCAACATCTACTAATCTGCCTTATGCCCTTCAGTTTCATTGAGACCATTATAAAGACTGAGTCATGTAACTTAATATTGGAGCCTAATTAGAATGTCAAGACTTTTATCGTTGCGCTTGCCTCCTATACACCCCATTGAATGTAAAGATCATGCACCATAGGTTCAGCTGCCAGACTAATGTACAAGCATGAAAAGCCTTATGGAATAGTTGCGGAAGTTAAGGATTCCTTTCAAAGGAACCGGTCGCTTGCTGTTTGCATAATTCAAAATTTTATCTTCAAGTCTACACATTTTGTACTGTTGAGAATATTGCACATATTGTACAGTGGCATGTGAGAATTCACCAAGGCTGCAGTCTATATTCTCTTAAGCATTGTCCAGTGCACAGAAGTGAACATAGGGAGGGGAAAGTAGAACTACATCTCTTGCAACAACATTTGCACATTTGAAGAATGCCTGTAAACCAGAACCAGGTACACATATTGACATTGAAAAAGTCACAAGGCATTGGGATAGGTTCAGTAGAAGAACAAAAGTGCAGTGTCAGACACAATTACAGAGAGCATGGTGTAGAGCTGCTTTTGTTAGTCCAGCTGAACACACCACCATGTCCTAAATTCAGTCTTCTACATCTAATTCTCCAGATATGCTGGGTGTCAGTTCTCAGAATCCTTAGCTATAGTAGCCATTGCCTAAGTAATTCCTGATGTCATATACTGTTGCTCTGAAGGTGGTTAGACTTGGGTAGGATAGTAAGAGCTAGGTGAAATTCTCCTATGCAATTATATTGAACATCCATTGCATGTTTTCCATGGTTTCCTCTCCTAGAAGCCTGCAACTGACATTTCCCCCATCCCAGCACTGAAACAGGCTCCCGGAAGCTCCCTAACTCATCTCTGTCACACACAATAAAGGAGCGATCACTTTTCTTTATAATAAACTTGTGTGGGGTCTTTCTGAAGGCATTGGTTTTGCCAATTTGGGGAAGTAACAGAACATATTTTTATACCAATATGTAACTGGCATTTTCAGATGTACTGTATGTATATAAAAAGTACACTCCTAGTGAAGTCAACTCCAGTTGCTTTCTTTCATTTTTCCTTGCTGTATTGCTAATGGTATGTATATGTGTATGTGATAAATGATGTCTAACCTATTTTGTCCATTCATTGCTGATCCATGTTTCTACTGGTGCTGCCTTGTCTGCCTCTCAAATTGGTTACTCTTGTAATTCAATAGAAAATAGATGAACTGAGTTTTTTGTTTTTTTACTTAGTCTCTCAAGCAGATATTTGTCTATTATGAAATGGCAGTTCCCACAGAAAAGTTCATTTTAAAACTGTGCTTTACATATAAAAAAGTCAACATTTCCTGATTTTATAAACACAATGAGAGAAGATTCTAATTCCATTCTGCTCTGCCAAACCTCTTAGCTTCTCTGTGGGAAAATATATATATTGGGGGGAGGAAAAAAACCATTTGGGAGATCTCAAACTATCAGTAGTTAAACACAGACCTGATACATTAAATAGCAGCTGTGTTTCATTAATTCTCAGGTTCCTTATTGACATAATGAAGAGAATACTATGGAAAATTTGGCATTTGATTCAGACATTACGTTACTGAGAGTTTGGGTTTCATTTTCAGTGCCCCTTTCCATTAAATTTGCAAATATCCTTACTGAAAACTGCTGGAAAACATTGTTCAAAAAAAGAATGCAGCCCATTATCTAGGCCAAGGTCCCAGAGGTCTACATGAAAATGCAGTATAAGCTTCCACTCATCAAGATCTACAGCTAAATCTTGATTGGATTTGTTTAACTTCCTAGACTAGGGTAAAAAACTAGGTATTTTGTGTTTGGATGTAATGCATTTTTAGCATGCTAAGTAGCCTATTCTGTTAAGCCAGGGGTGTCAAACTCAATTTCATTGAGGGCCGCATCATCATTGCGGTTGCCCTCAGGGGGCCGGGTGGGTATAGCCAGGGTGGGCATGGCCTACTGGGTGGGCGTGGCTAGAGTGTGTATGGCCTACTGGGTGGGCATGGCCAGCTCTACATCGTTTGCATCAAGGGTGCCTATGGAGGCCTGGGCAGGAGTGGGACAGATCTGAGGGTCTCTGGCAGAAGGAGGGTCTCTGGGCCAGGGCCAAGGCAGTGGGGGCCGTTCCCTCACTGTTTCCAGGATGGCTTTGCGGGCCACATGAAACCATTTCGCGGGCCGCATCCGGCCCCCGGGCCTTGTGTTTGACATGTCTGTGTTAAGCCATAATCAGAATGTGCAAAACCAAATGTTCCAACAGTGAGAACTGTTCTTCTTCAGAATTGCCAAGCTATCTGTGATGTAGTTTTCCAAACAAAACAGCCTTGTTTGGGGACTTAGACCATGTCCACGACACCACAATCACCACAAATCACCAGAAACTACTACTAATTTGAAGGATTAATGGATTGCTCCAGAATAACTGGCTAAATGTGTTATGAAGGAGGATTGGATTGTTAGGTTTTGTACATACCTAAGCCATAATATGGTTTAGTTTGTTGGATATAACATGTAATGTGAACACAACAATGCTATTCCAGAGATGAGGTAGATTCTTCTCATACTTAAAATTACAAGGCACTGTTGAAACTGGATAAAATGGGAAAAATATCAAGCAGCCACGCTCACCTGGGCGAAAGAATGGATGCATTTGAGAAACGGGAGATTATTAGTCTTAGAAGGCCATGATATGCAGATAGGGTGGCACGCAATTCTTTGGGAAGGAAAGCACAAGGCTCATCAATACTTCCAGAAACATTACATCAGACGGGCACTATTAGATGTATGGGTTAGAATTAAAAAACACAATTATATGGAAATCCTAATTGGTTATCCACATTGGAGATGCTCATATACCCAAATTTCATGAAATTAGGAAAGGTGACCACATACAAAGACATCTTAGACGAAGGAGAAGTAAAATCGAGGAAAAAGTTGTTAGAAGAAGGGATAGAACTTGAATGGTGGGCGTACCTCCAAATACAATCATGATATATGAAGGATAAAAAGGAATGGGGAATAAAACTAAAACATACAGAATCAGATAAAATTTTATTAGGCACGGAGGAAAAAGAGAAAAAGCATATATCAATATTTATTGGAACAGGATATGTTGGATGAGCAAGTAAAAGACACTGTTAATTTGGAGTAAAAATTTTGGTTATGGTATTGACATAGACAACTGGCAAGAATTATGGGAAAGGAATAGGAAGCTCACATTAGCTACTGCATACAAAGAAAACTTATATAAGATGTTCTACAGGTAGCACCTCCCCCCTGTGAGATTAGCTAAAATGGATAAAAAGACCTCACCGAAATGTTGGAAATGCAAAGAATCGCTAGGGACCTACTACCATATGTGGTGGGAATGCCCAAAAGCACAAACATTTTGGCATTTGATAAAACAGTGGTTAGAAGAGATACTAATGCAGATCATCGAGTTAAAGCCAGAACTCTTTCTGCTAGGTATTACCAAGGACAAATACAATAAAGGATCTCTATACCTACTACTACACATGCTAACAGCAGCAAGATTAGCCTTTGCACAGAGATGGAAAGATAATGAGACACTCTCAGAAGAAGAGGTAATAAATAAGATTTTATCCTGTGCTGAAATGGATAGGTAGACTAGAACTCAAGGATAAAAGTGAAACAGATTATTATGAAATCTGGAATAAATTGTATAACTGGTTGGGAAAAAATATATGGAAAAAGTTTCTGATTCAGCAAGAAAGATACTGGTCAAAGGAAAAACATTAAAGTGAAAAAGAAATTAAGAATATAGATGATGGGATCTACCAGAGAGAATATTGACAAAAGAAACATTTGTTTGAATATGTGGATTATGGATTATAGAAACCAATTGTTAATGATTTCTCTTTACAAATGTAAACCTAGCAAATACACTGTTAACTATTATGTGATTTATGTTTTAAAAAAATCAATAAAACGTGAAAAAAAGAAACTGGATAAAATGAAAACATCTTCTAAATGAATAATTGCAGTTTCTACTGCAGAAAGGTTCTAGATTAGTTCTAGGTTAAGCATTTACTTTAATGCTAAATTTGGTGTGTATGTATATGTGAGGGAACAGAAACAGATTTTTCTTGCACTGATCTTTGGTTTGCTCAATCATAGATTATTAAATAAACCACAAATGGTTAATTCATAATATATTCCAAGGCTGAAACATTTGTTTGATTATATCATATATACACTCTCAATGGCTCATGATCTAAAAAAGCAATAATTTATTAATTGCCTACTTCCCAATTTCTGGTAACTCTGTGATTGAAACTCCACACGATTTGTATATGTATGTGTCACATGTGCAATACCCATGAAAAAAGGGAGGAGTTTCAAATTCCACAGTTGCAACTGCCACCTTTACTTTTTTTCACAGAATGGAGGTGGTATATTGGACTTCAATCAATATACTCTACAAATTCTTCCAAATGTGAAGTTTTTTTAAAAAAAAAATACAAGCAGCTGCTTAATGAATTTTTTAATGCCAATTAAACTTATCAAAGCCAGTGAAAGGAGAAAATAATAATTTCATTAGTTTCATGAAATAACTATATCTATCTATCTATCTATCTATCTATCTATCTATCTATCTATCTATCTATCTATCTATCTATCTATCTATCTATCTATCTATCTATCTATGTATCATCTATCTATCTAGTTTTAATTTTCCAGCCATTACAAGCTATTTGCTGTGTCTCATTCTCCATGCACACAAGAGCAGAAAGGAAGCAAGAGAAAGCTTGCAAATGTTTTTCAACTGTGAAAAGTTCTCACAGCTTGATTCAATAAACTTCTGCAGGAAAGTGTTGAATGTATCAGATGTTGATCTATCCTGAGTTATTTCACAGTGCCAGCGTTGCTAGATGACTCATCCCTGGAACGTGTTGACTTGTTCACAACTGCTACCCTGCCAGATCTATCACAATGCCAAGATTAAAAAAATATATATTGGCAAGATAATGGTGTGACAGGAGTGGAATGAGGGCAGCCCACATGGCAACGCATGCTGTTTGCCATTATTTCATGATTGCTTTGTAAAGAGTTTCTAAAAAGAAACCTTTACAATCTGTTTTAAGGATCTAAGTATTGGGTTGTGAAGTACAGCATTCAGATATCTTCTGGCTCTGTGGACACATCTTATTAATATTGTTGCCCTGAGAAATAATTGGGTTGCTCATACTGTGGTGATGAATCTCCTCTCCTGCCCAGGTTGAAGTGACAGTTGCTTATAATGTTTGAGAAAATGTCCATCCGTGGAGAGAAATTAGAACTAGGGGAGGCCTTGTCCGTAAAGAGAACTCTCATACTGTGGGGCAGGCAAACCACACAACAGCTCCTTGTGCATAACCAACCAAGCCAGCTGAACCATGAGCATATGTTGAACTGCAGTTAAAACAGAACACACATGAGTCACAGTTTGAAAACTAGGCTGGTTGTTGCTTTACTTGCATCATTAGACATAATCTGGACAGGAGAATTAATTAGAGATTAATCCTCCCTTCTGGTCTTTGGATGTAAAAATAGGATACTGTAAGAATTCATGCCATTTTTTAATCTGAGTGGAAATGGAAATGGTGAAAAATAAATCTCTTTACACACAAACATTGCTACACAGCCAGCCACCCAGAAAGTGTAGCTTTAACTTAGTTGGGACACATATATTTTACACAGACTTTATTATTTTATTTTTTGTATATAGTTAATAAGCAAAAATCAGGAAATATTAGCTGTCCAGGAACTTCAAAATGTTTGTTAATCAGTAAACTGGGACTGGCCATGGTTTGCTAGTTCATCTGATGCTGGAGCAATCGGTAAGTGCTTGCAATGAGAACTGGATCAACCCAGACTCAATAAAATGTGTTTTTATTAGCAAGTTGCAGAGAAGTTCAAAAACTCGGAAGATTAAGGTGACCCATATTGGATTCCACAAACATTGTCTTTGGGACGTGTACATTTCCCTTCAGTTTTTATTAGCAGGTCTTGAAAAGCTTAGCTATGATAGATTTTAGTTACATTAATAAATATTTACGTTATTAAATAACTTTCTGATTGGCATAGTGTACATCACGCCTATCCAACTAATCTGCAAATGAATACCTGACACATCAATCAATCGATTGGCAGCTAGGGAAGAAATGGCAAAGAGGCTGTGTGTGTGTGTGGGGGGGGTTCATGGTGGAAGGAATCCATGGAGAAAAATATCATTGAAGTTAGGAGTCCCAAAGGAGCTTTTTTTCACCAGGCAACTGGATTTTCTTGTTTCTTGTCCACAAGGAGTATAGATCCTTCCATTCCCCACCATCCAGTCAGAGCTGAAGAAGCTTCTTGGATGAGAAGCAAAATGTTTTCAAGAAAAACAAAAATGTCCAGTTGCCTTGCGAAAAAAGCACCTTTGGGACAACCATGGCCTGGATGACTGAGAATCTCCATAGACATGAAGTTAGGAGTGTATCTTTTAGAAGAAAATATTCTTGAAACTGGTGCTTCAGGTGAAAAAAAAATAAGGATGAATTTTCTTTAGGAAAGAGCAGGTAGGAAACTTACATTTCTTTAATCTTTCTACAGCTAAAAAAACTTGTAGCATGCTGTCCTCCATTATGGAGAGAGGAGCTAGAAGTCCCAGAATTTCACAGTTCAAAGACAGAAGAAAAAGAGAACTGAACTGGGAGAGGAAGGAAAAATAATGGCAATAATGAAGTAATGAAGACTTTCAAAATATCTGTAAAAGGCTTGCTAGAGAAATGCAAAGTTTTGTAAACAAGGAAAGAAGATAAAAATCCCTCTGTTATTATCTATCTTCACATGTACTTCCCTGTGGTCAGTAGGTTTATAGGTGCTGAAAGGTGATGTGTACAAAGCTGATTTCCAACGCTGAGGAATCAGTTTGATACCTTCTGGTATTTTAATTCACTAAGATGCACATCCATAAAAATCAATGAAAGATCCATAGATGCATTTGCTTGCCACATTTGAAACACAGCAGAGAGCAAAATGCTGCATAAAAATATAAACAAAGCTGTTTCAGAGCACAGCTAAAAATGCTCAGTTGATATTCAATAGGATGAAAGTTAAAAACCACAAATTTCAAAAGGCTTGGGAGGATAAAAACTAGTATTACTGTTAGACAGCACACTTTGCAACCAAAATGCAATTGCTAGGGTTAATATCTAATTAGACAGCAACCACTTCGCCTTTTGGCACATTGTTCCCAAAATGGTTGAGCCAGGCAAGAGGAAGAGGCACATGGTTCCACTTTGGTGGAAGTGATAGTGGACCAGGGGTGGTAACAGAGCTAGCAATGCTTTTATTCTTTCAATGGATGCATGGATGGGCTACTCAGCAACAAGAGGCAAGTGTTATCAGAGGAGCCAGCTGTGGAAACCCCAGGAGACTGGGGTGTGTGTATGCCAACATTAGGAAAAGGTTACGAAGGAAAGATGGAGCCGTAACCGCCATCTGCTGCAAAAGAGTCGCTGCCATGTCTCCCAATTGCCATTTTTTGAGAAGATTCACAGAGGAGGAAAAGGGAGAAGGTGGTGCCAGGCACTGTGGCAGCAGTGACAATAACAGCTGGGACTATTCTGACACCCCAGGCTCTGCCAAGCCCTACCACTTCCTCTAAATTTCTGATCACTCAGAAGGACTAGGACATATCAGGGCTGGCTATTGAGGGATTTGTATCTGCTCTATCTCTGAAGATTTTTAGACAAAAAAAAGTTCATATAAAGTGAACAAAACCAACTAAACAACACACTGACTGGTGTTATCAATGTGTTAACACATTGACTGGTGTTCTTTGTTTTCTAGACATAACCTTATGAATGAATGAACCTTTATTGTCAAAGTACAACCATGTATACATTGAGATTGGCTGAGCCTTCCTTCGTGCCCCCACCCTCAACTTACAGTGACACAAACCCTCCACCTTATTACACCATGTGAGCTAATTGCACAACACACCGGCCTCGCAAGTCAATCATGCATAAAGTTTATAAAATTATTTCCCATTCAAAAGCCTAACAGCCCATGGGAAAAAACTGTTCTTCAGCCTGTTGGTACGGCTGGCTATACTCCTATATCTCCTACCCGATGGTAGGAGAGTAAAGAGATACTGTCCAGGGTGTGAGTCATCCCTGAGAATTTTCCTCACTCTTCCAAGGCAACGAGCCCTGGCAATGTCATCCAGTGGTGTCAGGGGACAGCCTACAATGTGTTGTGCTATGCTCACCACCCTCTGCAATGCTTTCCTAACCGCGGCTGTCAGACCAGCATACCAAACCACAATACAGTACAAGAGGACGCTGCCTATAGTAGACTGGTAAAAGAGGGTCATTAGCCATTGTTCTACCCTGTTCTTCCACAAGACCCTGAGAAAGTGAAGCCTCTGTTGGGCCTTTCTGGCCACCTGGGTTGTATTACCTTTCCAGGTCAGATCTTCGCAGAGGTAGACTCCCAGAAATTTAAAGGAGGAAACTCTCTCCACACAGTCCTCCCTGATGTAAAATGGGGCAGGTTCCTCCTTTTTCCTCCAGAAGTCTAGCACCATCTCTTTCGTCTTGCCAATGTTCAGGTGCAAGTTGTTGTTGCAACACCATATGGATAGTTTTTGTACCTCCCCCCTGTAATAAGACCCACTATGGTAATATCATCTGCGAACTTAATTATTGCAGTAGATGGGTTGGATGATACACAGTCATATGTGTACAATGAGTACAGGTAGGGGCTAAGCACGCAGCCCTGTGGCAAGCTGGTGCAAAGCTTCAGGGGGGGGGATAAAGCAGACCCGACCCTCACTGTTTGTAACCGGTCCCTGAGAAAGTCTTGAATCCAATCGCAGATGGAGGGGGAAAATTTCAAGTTTGTCAGCTTTTCGATGAGAGTGCTCGGCAAAATGGTGTTGAAAGCCAAGCTATAATCAACAAAAAGCATCCTGACAGCTTCCAGGTTTCTCAAGATGACTTGCTACAGAGTGTAAAGCAGTAGCTATGGCATCGTCTGTTGACCTGTTCCTCCTGTAGGCAAATTGATGTTTATCGGAATCCAGTGTGAAGCATGTCCTGAGATGTTGGAGAACCAGTCTTTCAAAGCATTTCATGACTACAGACGTTAATGCAACAGATCTGTAGTCATTCAGGCACTCAACCGCAGTTTTCTTTGGGACTGGGACAATGGTAGCTGCTTTCAAGCATGATGGTTTGCCGTTTGCAAGGAGATGTTAAAAATACTTGTCAGGACCCCTGCTAATTGGTCGGCACAGTTCTTAACCACTATCCCCAGCACCCCATCTGGGCCTACGGCTTTCCTGGGATTCACAGCCTTCAATACAGTTCTCACTTGGTCTTCAAAGAGGGTGAGTTGCTGAAAATCAGAAGGCCGGCCAGCAGAGGCTACACGGTCTGGTCTTTTCACCTCGTAGCGAGCGAAGAAGATATTAAGCTCCTCTGCCAATGAGGCATCGGTGTTAACCGTGCTCCTCAAACTGCCCTTGTGGTTGGTTAAGTGCTGTAGTCCCTGCCACACTTGGCTCGGATTGTTGTCTGCTAGGTGGTTCTCCACCTTGTGTTTATATTGCTGTTTTGCCATCCTAATGCCTCTTCTGAGATTTGCCCTGGTCTCTTTGTATGTGTCCTTGCCCCTGCCTTAAAGGCAGAATCCCGGGCTCTCAGGAGTGTTCGCACCTCTGCAGTCATCCAGGGTTTGCAGTTCCTGTAAACGCTAATGCACTTTTCTGTTGTTACACTATCAGTGCATGTTTTAATATAAGAGAGTACGGCATCCATGTATGCATACAGGTCTTAATCTTCGAATACACTCCAGTCAGTGGTTTTACTCCAGTGCAGAGCTCTGAAGGTTACAAGGCTGGCTAAAGAAGAATGCAGCTTTAAGTCTCTAGGAAAGGGTTTCCTTTGCAGCGATTGCTTTGTGATTTTGTATATATGTCTTGGGGATGGAAAGGGTGGAGGGATAATTATGCATTGAAAGTATCATTACACAGGCTTAAACCCTTGTGAAAGCCTGACCTAAGTGAGTGTGAGGATCTGTGCTGGATCATGGCTAACAGCTGACTCTGCTAGTGCAACTTGAGAGTAGTGAACATTACAGTGTGATGCCTTTTCCATTCATTTCAACTTTGAGTGGATTTCAGAATTGACGTGGCTTTTTAAAAAAAAATATGACAACTCTTCAGGTTTCTTATTTTAACTCTGTCTTTTGGGATAGACAAAATATAAAGTTATCATTTACAAATGTATCACACAACACACCCCCTACACACACACCCATATCCAGCCCTTTCCTTTAGCAATCAATAACAGGGTTCTTCAAACATGGCCCTTTTTTGACTTGTGGACTTCAACTGGCTGAGGAATTCTGAGAGTTGAAGTCCTCAAGTCATAAAAGGGCCAAGTTTGAAAACCCCTGATCAATAACATTGCAACAAACCATACAGTAAAAACCTCAGGCTGTGAAAAGTCTCACTAGTGCACAGGCTTAATGCAATATGTATGCCTGATATATTGCATTAAATATTTAATGAGCTTTCCCCATGCTTTCCCCATCCTTTCCCCAAGCTAACTGTATTGACTAAAAATTATGGGAGACAAAGTTACCAGGTTGAGAAGCCAGTTTTACCTTGAACAGAGCTAAGTTAGGAAAACTTGGACCATTGGATGTGGTTGAACAGCTCCCAGCATTTCTCAGCACATGCAACTGAAGCTGTGGGGAGCTGAAATTCAGCCATAGCTGGAGGACCATGAGATCCCATTCTTAGAAAAAACATTCTATTCAATTAAGTTTATTTTATTTTATTTTATTTTTTTATTTTTATTTTATTCCCCTTATATATCTATCTCACTATGATGATTCTGGGAAGCTAACAGCAGTGAAAAACACAACCAAGGATTAAAATAATAAAATAAAATTGGTAGAATCACAATTAACATAACCATCTCAAGGGCTCTAACTGACTATCCAATCGACAAGCCCTGAAACACAGCAATGTCTTCTGGATCTTGCAAAAAAACCCCAATCTAATCTCTAGGAGAAGGAAGCTCCAAAGGGCAGGTGGCATTATTTAATTGGTAAGACCTATTGCATACATCTTTGCCTAGATCTGATGGGATAGGTAGAAACATTTGGGGACAGGCAGTCCTGCAAATAACTCAGCCCTATCCCATGAAGGGCTCAGGGGGTGACCACCCAGAAGCATACTGGGGTGCAATGCAGCTCAGAGAAATGAGATCTGATAATTGCCTATGCTACCACTCACGCGGTGGCTCAGTGGGTTAGGACGCTGAGCTTGTCAATCAGAAGGTTGGCAGTTTGGCGAGTCGAATCCCGAGTGCCGCATAACAGAGTGAGCGCCTGTTACTCGTCCCAGCTTCTGCCAACCTAGCAGTTCGAAAGCACATAAAAATGCAAGTAGAAAAATAGGGACCACTTCGGTGGGAAGGTAACAGCGTTCCGTGCACCTTTGGCGTCTAGTCATGCCGGCCACATGACCACAGAGACGTCCTCGGACAAGCGTTGGCTCTTCAGCTTTTTTTTTTATTGAAAAGTTTTACAGTACATTTTATCTTTAACAATCCCCCCCTCCCCCCACCCCTACCTAACCCTCCCTGTCCCTCCCCCCCATTCCCCCCTCCCCCCCCGACTTCCCAGAGCTAAGTACAAGGTATAAAAACAAAGAACAATCATAAACATCCACATGCTAACAACAATAAACTAATAATTCTATCGCCCTCTAGCTCATATAAAATAACTACAAGCAATATTAATATTACATATAAAAAGAAAAAGAAAAGAAAAAAGAAAAGAAATCTTATTCAAATGCTAAATGAAATTTTTTAGTCCCATATTTGTTCTGGATATAATCAATCCATTTTTTCCACTCCATAATATAACGTTCTTGCGAATGATCTTTCAAGTAAGCCGAGATCTTTGCCATTTCCGCCAGGTCAGAAACCTTTAAAGTCCATTCTTCTATAGTCGGCAGTTCCTCCTTCTTCCAATATTGACCTACTAAGAGTCTTGCTGCTGTAATTAAATTCAACATCAACTTAATGTCCACAACAGTAGCATCTGTAATTATGCCCAACAAAAACAATTGCGGACAAAACTTTATCCTTTGCTTGAAGATCTTCTGCATATTCCACCAAATTTTTATCCAAAAAGCCTTAACCTTTTTGCAGGTCCACCATATATGAAAATATGTTGCATCTTCGCCACCACTTCAGCTTTGAAACGGAGATGAGCACCGGCCCCTAGAGTTGGAAACGACTAGCACACATGTGCAGGGGAACCTTTACCTTTACCTTTACCTTTACCACTCACGCTATCACTCCCTACATATAACATTTATATCAGTGTTGATTTCACCATATTATCCTTTCATCATCTGCCATCCCATTTCTTTGCAAGAAATATAACAATAACAAAAATAAAATCCAGGAATATTATTTACTCCTGCAAAAAGCTCTCTAGTGGGTCTATTAGAAAAATATATAGGGCAACACTTCAGTGACAATAAACAGAGTGAAATATTTTAACCATTATGGAGAGCCATCAATTGATTTGTGAATGTATGTATTAAATAAAAAGAAGCACACAGAAGCCAAATAAATGAAGAATGGTGGAGGAACAAAAGCTATCTTGTGTGTTGGCAGCAGTCAGTGCTTCAAGAATATTTTAGAATTGTCTTGTGACTTTAAAAAATAGATAGGAAGCTCATCTAAATAAATAAACAACAAAATTTACATATTGCCAAGGCTGAATATTAAAATAATATCTCTTTTCTGAATGATTTTGGACTTTTTTCACATTGACCAGAAGATGGCACTAATTGCTTGAACATAACCCAGAGCCCCACATTATTAAATATATTTTTAAAACAACAACAACTGGAATTTGATCTCCTGGAGTCATGCAAAAAAAAAAAGTTTAGACTCTTTTACATAAATAAATGTATATTGAGGGTGTTTGATCAAGATGCTGATAGAATTCAAAGTCCAGTCTATTGGAGGGTTCTATTAGTATCAGGGCAGGGACGCGGTGGCTCAGTGGGTTAGGATGCTGAGTTGTCGATCAGATCGACAGTTTGGCGGGTCGAATCCTGAGTGCCGCGTAGCAGAGTGAGCGCCTGTTACTCGTCCCAGCTTCTGCCAACCTAGCAGTTCGAAAGCGCATAAAAATGCAAGTAGAAAAATAGGGACCACTACGGTGGGAAGGTAACAGCGTTCCGGGCGCCTTGGGCGTCTAGTCATGCCGGCCACATGACCACGAAAACGTCCTCGGATAAACGCTGGCTCTTTGGCTTTGAAACGGAGATGAGCACCGGCCCCTAGAGTTGGAAACGATTAGCACACATGTGCGGGGGAATCTTTACCTTTTTTATTAGTATCAGGCCAAAGAAAGGAATATTCTATCTACTGCAACTTCTCCAACACAATTGCACCCCACTGAAACATAGCAAATCCATCTCTGTTGGCTCCCTATTCATTTCTTGCCCTATTCAAGGTGCTGGTACTAAGCTATAAGTCTTAATGACTTTGGATCTGAAATGATTTAAAGGGATGCTTCCTCTGATCCAGAGGCATCATCCAAAACTTTGTTCTAAATGCCCCAAACCTTGGCAAAACTCTGCTTTGTTTTCCACAATCTTGCCTTCTCTGTACTGTCTGGGAGTATCCTGACCTCACAACTACCTAATTATCTTTTCAGTGTTAAGGAACAATTTTCCTCCCAGGGCTTTTAATATTAACTATATATTTATATTGCAGCTATGCTTTCAAGTCTTAATTCTGTTTCTAGCAGTTTTCATTACTGTTTTAACTCACTGTTTTAACATGTTATATGTTTCTATTTATAGTTTCTTCTTTTAGAAAGTTTTGTAAGCCAGTTGGGGAAATCAGTGAAACTGGTGCAAATTGGTAGAGATTTGCTACAAGAAGCAAAAAAATAAATCCGATGCTACAAATTTGATGCTAGGAATTTGAATGGCGGGGGTTTGTAATTTTCAGGAATCGGAAGAGTGGGAAGAGAATCTAAACATAAACAGGAGATCACAGGATGAGATAAAAAGAGTTCTAACCGACAGAATGGAGCCGGCAAGGAAATAAAAATGAACAGGGAGGTCACACAGATGAGAGGAGAGGAAGAAACAAAACTGAAGAGTTTTGAAAAGATATAATAATTATGGCATAATGGAGAAACAGACCAAGAGGTAGGTCTGGACCAGCCTTGTCTGCACTGAATCCCAAGCCATATCTTTTGACTCTTAACCAGGGTTGGGGGTGGGGGCTTAAAAAAAGTCAAAATAGCAGCTATGATCATATAACCCACTGCTTTTTAAAAAATATCGGTCACATGTATGAGATATATAAAAAAGGGTAGAGCTTTACATGATTGTGGCTTTCATTTTGACTGTTTTGATTCTCCCAGGACAATCTTGCACTTCAAGAATTAGGCAAGTGCTAATTCTTGGGAATACTAAGTCATCTATGCCATGGGTCCTCAACCTTGGCAACTTTAAGACTTGTGGACTTCCACTCTGGGAGTTGAAGTCCACAAGTCTTAAAATTGGAGACCCCTGATCTATGCCATTGGAACACAGTCTTTTTTATACCGCCCTTCTCCTACGGGAGAAGGGTGGTATATAAATCAAATAAATAATAATAAATAATAATAAATTAGATTTATAATCTGCACTTCAAGACAGGGCTCACTGGGGTCATAGTTGTTTTATCCTCATGAATGTGTAAGGCTGAAACAGTAGAGATTTGAAACTGGATTCCTAGATGGTGTTCAGGTTTTGGATTACTCCATCATGCATAGTGCATCTTTAAGTCAGGCAGGACATAAGTTAGCAGTCTTTTAACCATGGGGTGGGGAATGTGTGATATATGACGTTAAGCAAAGTCTCCTTTGAATGGAAGTTGGCCATGTGATTTCATGAAAGCCTAGAATCATGGACAATATAGAAATGGTTTACTATTCCCAGAATTTTTTTTAAAATACTTCCTATTCTAGTTATAGTTCTAGAATTCTCTGACAGTCTACCATTCACATATTACATCTATTTAGCTTTCCAAGTGAGTTAGAGGCTGTCATCTGCTGAGAATTAGGAATGAGTTATTCATATGCTACATTGAGGTCATTATGGATTAATCCAGGCCATTACAGATTATAAGGTGGCTCCATCGAGATGCAAGGACGACACAGACTTTCTAAACAAACTGAATACATTTTTTGGAAGATTTGAGGCATTGAATCACTCCTGCTAGGAAAGCAGTGCCCCATCCTGATGAGCAAGTGCTTAGCTTTGAGGTCACATCTGTCCAGAAAACACTGCGGAAAGTTAACATTCGGAAAGCAGCAGGCCCAGATAATATCCCTGAACGTGTTCGTAAGGAATGCGCAGATGAGCTGGCTTGTGTTCTGACATATATTTTCAATCTCTCATTGCAGCAGGCAGTGGTCCCATTGTGTCTTAAGATGGCCATCATTTTTCCAGTGCCAAAAAAGTCCACAATTACAGGCCTCAATGATTACTGGTTGCACTGACATCCATCATTATGGAATGCTTTGAGAAGCTGATAAAGGACATTATTATATCTAGCCTCCTGCCAGCATTTGACCCGCTTCAGTTTGCTTACCGACCAAATCGCTCTACGGAGGATGCTATTTTTCTGTTCTCCAGCTGAGCTTGAAGCACTTAGAGGAAAGAAATACTCATGTACATTTGTTGTTTGTTGACTTCAGTTCGGCATTTAACACAATCATTCTTCAGCATTTAATAGACAAACTGGATCTTTTAGGCTTAAACACTCCTTTGTGCAACTGGATTTTTGATTTTCTTACTAACAGGCTCCAATATGTGCGAGCTGGAATAAATATTTCTAATACCATTTTCTTGAGCACAGGTTCTCCTCAGTACTGCGTCCTAACTCCGCTGCTGTTAACCCATGACTGTTGTGCTAGGTTTGCCACCAATCATATTATGAAATTCGCAGATGATACAACAGTACTGGGCCTTATGAATTATATCTCTGTGCATTAATGATTCACCTGTGGAGATGACTACCAGCATCAAATTCCTGGGCATGCAGTTAACAAGAAGGCTGGCTTGGTTGCTCAACAGCGATTCACTGGTGAAGCGAGCACAGCAGCGCCTGCATTTTCTGCATTGCATGAGAAAAACACATCTTCCTTCCCCTATCCTTACCACTTTCTACAGAATAATGATTGAGAGCATCCTGTCATACAACATCACAGTCTGGTTTAGAAACATCACTGCTTCAGATAGGAAGGCGGTGCAGAGAGTGGTGAGGATGGCTGAAAAGATCATTGGCAGTTCCCTCCCTTCTATCCAGGACATAGCATATAAGCATTGCTTGAGCAGGGTCCACAAGATTGTCTTGGATACTACACATCCTCTTCATGACCTGTTTTCCTTATTACCTTCTGGGAGGAGGCTCCATGGTATCAGAAGCAGAACATCCAGATTCAGTGACAGTTTTGTTCCATACAGTATTAACCTTGTGAACTCTAAAGCTCCCTCCTTCCGTTATGTATTCAAGATGGAAAGTGATTAATGTTTATATGTTACTTATATGTAGGGGTGTAGGTCTATACATATGTTGTATACAGAATGTTTAATTGTGTGTTATGTATGTGTACACTTTGAGAGCAAGCAACTAAATTTCATTTTTAATGTATGCCATTGTACCCTCAGTAAAAAAATGACACTAAAGGTTATCTGTCCTATCATATTATATCTCTCATATCTATCTATCTATCTATCTATCTATCTATCTATCTATCTATCTATCTATCTATCTATCTATCTATCTATCATCTATCTATCTATCTATCTATCTATCTATCTATCTATCTATCTATCTATCCAAAACAAAATACCATTCCACTTAATGTAGAAAGTACAGAGTCAGTTTGATGTAGTGGTTAAGCACCAGGCTAAAAACTGGGAGAACATAGTTTCTAGTGCTACTTTATGCACTAAGTCAACTAGTTGACCTTGGGCCAGTTACTGTCTCCCAGCCATAGGAAACAGGCAATGGCCAGCCACTGCTGAAATATCTTGCAAGAAAACTGCAGAAAATAATTTAGGTGGTCACCAAGAGTCAACATTTATTCAGAAACACAGCTTTATTTTGTTGCTGGCATTCAGAATCCAAAGTTGAGTATAGTATTACTCTACTATTTGCATGAAACAATAACATTATATATTAACATTAACAATAACATTGTATAGCAGGTTTACATACACACATACATATAAAACATGCAAGTATAACACATATTATATGTGAACCCACAAGTGTAGCAGTGGTGTGCTCCGTTGCTCTCTCTTTGACCTGAGAAATTTGTGGATGCTACAAATGCAGTCCAGCAATTAAAAATGAAATAGGGAATATTATTCCATCATCACTGTTGACAGATTCCACACAATTTGCTGAAGTACAGTATCTGAAATGCTATGAGGGAGGGGCACCATCTTGCCTTTTCTCTCAGATAATAAAATGCCTTGGGATGCGGTTACAAAAATTCTTGGTTAAAATCCTCTCTCATCCTATTAGGCCTTGTTGCTCATGAGCAGAAATCTCATGAGGAAGCTGCTACATGAGGAATTTTTCAGATTAGGGAGTGAGAGCAATCAGTAGGCTACTGAAATTTGGAGAAGCATGCAATATCAGAACATCCAGCACCTCCAATCATCTCACAACAGATAAGTAAGGTTAAAAACTGCTTTGAAAATGAGCTAAATGTAAAGACGTTTATAAGAGAAAAACATATTAGGAAATTGGAGAAGATTTATTCCCAGGTAAGTGCTTGTAGAAATATGTTTCAAATTGAATGTTGGCCAAGTATTCTCTTTCTCCACTTGCAGACAATACAGGTAGTCACTGACTTACAACAGTTCATTTAGTGATGTTACAACGGTACTGAAAAAACTGACTTATGACAATTTTTCACATATGACTGTTGCAGCATCCCCATGGTCACATGATCGAAATTTGGATGCTTGGCAACTGACTCATATTTATAATGGTTGTACAGTGTTCCAGGGTCACATTATCATCTTTTGTGACCTTCTGACAAGCAAAGGCAAAGGCAAGACAGATTCACTTAACAACTGTGTTACTAACTTAATGCAGTTATTTACTTAACAATTGTGGCAAGAAAAGTCATAAAATGAAGTAAAATTCACTTAACAAATGTTCCACTTAGCAACAGAAATTTTAGACTCAATTGCGGTCGTACGTTGAGGACTACCTGTACTACTGGCCTACCCAATATTGTTTATTTAGGCAAAATTATTTAAATAACTTTAAAAAGAATGAGTATGTCATCCCTTTGAGTTAGGCTAAATTAGGAAACTGAGTGGTCCAAGATCTATTGAAATATTATTTTATTGTTGCAGTGTGTAATAATAGCATCTTAAAATTCTCACAGATTCTATCTTTCCACTCCTATTCCAAAGAGAATAAAAGTGGGGTGGTCTTGTATTTCAGTATTTGAAGAGCTGTCACAAAGAAGAGGGGGTCAAATGATTTTCCAAAGCATCAGAAGGCAAGACAAGAAACAATGGATGGAAAGTAATCAAGGAGAGAAGCTACCTGGAATTAAGGAGAAATTTCCTAACAATGAGGACGATTAATCAGTGGAACAGCTTGGCTCCAGAAATTGTAGGTACTCCATTGCTGGAGATTTTTAAGAAGAGAGTAGACAGTCACTTGTATGAAATGGTATAGGTTCTCCAGCTTGAGCAGGGGGCTGGACTAGAAGACCTCCAAGGTCCTTTCCAGCTCTATTCTATTCTATTCTATTCTATTCTATTCTATTCTATTCTATTCTATTCTATTCTATTCTATTCTATTCTATTCTATTCTATTCTATTCTATTCTATTCTATTCTATTCTATTCTATTCTATTCTATTCTATTCTATTCCCCCCTTCTTTCTTGGGCCTAACTGCTTCTTACAATTAGCTGCTCAATACTTTTTCAAGGCCATCTCTATACTCCTCTACAGAATATGACATAAGAGTTATATGCCATCCAACTCTCAACACTTCCAACCTTATTGGCTGGGAATTCTACAGCTGAATTTCTAAGACCCCAGAAGTGTGCCAAATTGGATATGACTGTAATATGCTGAGCCACAGACCTAAAATGAAATGTGTTGCTGCAGTAAATTTCATATTTCAGGGAACTGCAGAACTGCCTCATAAACTAAACTAGACCGAAGCCCAAATATGCTATTAGAAAAGACAGAGCTACTTCATCCATAGCTTTCAATGGCAGAAAGATTTATGACAAGTTATCTCCTTCCTAAAACTGCTACAGACAGAAATGGTCAAACCATGCATCCTTGACATACAAGTAAAATGAGGCAGGCTGTGCGAGTGTGGCCATCAGAAAAATCCTCCCTTTCATGTCTTGATTAAAACATGAAACATCTGGTTTCAAGGCAGCTGTTAAAAAATAAATAATGCCATGGTGGAAAACTGGCTAAGCGACTTCATCTTCAACCCTGAGTCGGTTGTGAAGGCAACAAAAGCCTTCTTGGGAAGCAGCCTTTTGTCTCATCAGAATATGGAAGAAGAATGTTGATGTTTCTATGGCCTTTTGCCTATTGAATGCTTCAGTAAATGAATGAATAACTGTTCAGCTTTGTTTTCTATTCTTTGAAAATTTCAGTTGAAGTGTGATGTCTGCCTGTTTTCAAAAGATTTTTTTTTGAACAACAGTTTTTCCATTCGCTATGTGTACACTTAATACTGTTCTCTACTTAGTTACTGAATCCTCCAGCTTTTGCCTGTTAAATGCAATTTAATTTTCTTTCCCAAATAAGCTAATTTTTCTCTTCAGTTTCTTTCCTTGCCTTTAAAGGAGCCTTGGTGGAGCAGTGGGCTAATGCCTCCTTAAGTAACACCAGCTGCCTGCAATTAGTGCAGGTTCGCATCCCACCAGGCTCAAGGTTGACTCAGCCTTCCATCCTTCTGAGGTAGGTAAAATGAGGACCCAGATTGTTGGGGGCAATAAGCTGACTTTGTAATAATGCCACTGGGGGGGGGCGAAAGCCCTAATAAGCAGGCATATACATAGAATGAAGGCTATTGCTAAGCACATTGGTTTGTGCTTAAATTGTAAGCTGCCCTGAGTCTTCGGAGAAGGGCGGGATATAAATGGGATTAAAATAAAATAAAAATAAAATTATATTATCAGTGATTTCAGTGAATTTTATACAAAGCTCTCTCCATTTTTTTTGAAGGACATAGAGTTCACTGAAACAGGGTGTGGGGATCGGTGGGGGGATGATGCTATGAAATGGTTGATAGTATGGTTTAAAAATATGAGATGAAACAGCATACAGGGGGGCGGTACAAAAACTATCCATATGGTGTTCAGAGAACAACTTGCACCTGAACATCAGCAAGACAAAAGAGATGGTGTTAGACTTCCAGAGGAAAAGAGAGGAATCTCTCTTTACATCGGGGGGGGGGCTGTGTGGAGAGAGTTTCCTCCTTTAAATTCCTGGGAGTCTACCTCTGTGAAGATCTTACCTGGAAAGTTAATACAACCCAGGTGGCCAGAAAGGCCCAACAGAGACTCCACTTCCTCAGAGTCTTGTGGAAGAACAGGGTAGAACAACGGCTAATGACCCTCTTTTACCGGTCTACTATAGAGAGTGTCCTCTTGCACTGTATTGTGGTTTGGTATGCTGGCCTGACAGCTGCGGATAGGAAAATATTACAGAGGGTGGTGAGCACAGCACAAAACATTGTGGGCTGTCCCCTGACACCACTGGATGACATCGCCAGGGCTTGCTGCATTGGAAGAGTAAGGAAAATTCTGGGTTGGGAAGGGGTGGGTGGGTTGGGAGGGGTTTTGTTTTGTTAAAGATAAAATGTACTGAAAAACTTTTCAATAAAAAAAAGGAAGAGTAAGGAAAATTCTCAGGGATGACTCACGTCCTGGTCGGTATCTCTTTACTCTCCTACCATTGGGTAGGAGATACAGGAGTATAGCCAGCCGTACCAACAGGCTGAAGAACAGCTTTTATCCATGGGCTGTTAGGCTCTTGAATGGGAAATAATTTTATAATTTTATGTATGATTGACTTGCGAGGCCAGTGTGTTGTGCAATTAGCTCACATGGTGTAACAAGATGGTGGGTTTGTTGTCACTGTGAGTTGGGGTGGGGGGGCACGAAGGGAGGCTCAGCCAATCTCGATGTATGCATGGTTGTACTTTGACAATAAAGGTTCATTCATTCATTTGTTTTATATAAGTGAAGATGTGTTTTATGGTTATTTTACTGTGCCATTTTATGTGCAAGTTTTTGATTAACACCCCCTTCTTTGTAGAAGGTGGAGAAAGAAAAATAAGAATGCACCCAAAGTGAAAACAACCCAAACCAACAACATGGTACAGAAGTTAGAAAGAAAACTAAACTCAATCACAGATTTGTAATATATAAACTGACAATTCAGGTAAAATCCATGTGGCAATTCACATAAATCATGTTCTATTGGGACTGCGTTCAAGGGTCAGAAGATAATTGGATTTCCATTGCCAAAATTATGCACAGGACTGTGATGCTAGATAAAGGAATCCAGGATTCTCTCAGCCTTTGAGAGTGGTTCATGCCAGGCCCCAAATCCATCACATCAACATCACATCAAATAGAATTGGTGGGTTGAGCAGAAAATGGCACAAACTCACTTTACTTAGTGTCACTGCTAAAGAATTAGGTGTTGAAAACTTTCATCTACTGTTATTTATTTCCCTTCCACTGCAGCGTAATCATCCTTCAATGTTATTAGAAAAAAGCTTTTGTATTAAGATGGGCATAGTCCTTTGTTTTAATGCATCTGTTGTTTAAGTCATATACACTATCAGTGTATACATATACACACTGTCCCCAATCCCGTACGCTATGAAGAATGAGAAAAAGGGAAAGCATTTGAAAATTTGAAGGTGCCCACCAACCATGAACATCTGGAAGACCCAAGAGAACTAATAAAATTAGGATTGTGCAAATATTCAGCTTGAAGAATTGATTCAAAGATAATTTGATCAAAGTGATGAAGCAAATCAGTTGCCTCTTTTTGGCATTATATTTTGGAAAAGGTGATGCATTTTCTTTTCTCAAGTAGTGGCCAAACTACCAACTGGTGATGGTGGAGGAGGAGAAGAATCTTTTGCTGTGGCATCTTAGTGCATCAGCATTAGGAACAGCTTAATATGCCTTACACTTCTCTTTCCCCGTCTGCATAAGCAAAAGTATTTATAGGTCTCTGCCATAAGCTGTTCAGGGAAGTTAGCTGTTCATAAATATAACCTTTGCTTTCTAAGCACTTATAATTCTTTTCCTAGGCATCAACAGGAGGAGACCACAGTATCTTAAGATCAATGTTTCAGTCCAGCTGAATAGGTATTTTTCCTATTTGTTTGTTCACCTTGCCTTAGGAGAACAGTAATTGCTGTTATCATTGTGTTTCTATTTCTGTTTATAGCCTCAAGTTTAAGGTGGTTGTTCCTCAAATGGTCACTGTGAATGTCTGCTTTTATTTATGGTAGTGTTTGCCAACTGGGCATTCTAGATATGTTTCCAACTATAACTTTTGGAAGTGTAAACCACTGAAAGTCATTGATTGAGGTGGACAGCTATAGAAATTGATTGATTGATTGAATGAGTGAAACTCCCATAATCCCTATTCCTAGTTGTAGTTCCAAGACATCTAAAAGGTGCTAGGCTAATGAAGATTGACTTATTAACCTTTTTAGGGGATCTTCAAAGCAGAACAGTTTGATCCGCGCAAATAAATGAACATTAAAGGTTGTTGCCATAAAGAGATTAAATTTTAATAAGCCGAACAATAGAAAATGCATAAAGTTTCACTTGCACTTTGCTCAATGCTCTCAGTCTTGGGGGCGGGGGGGGGGCAGAAGACAACAGGGTCTCTAGATGTTCTGTTAGGTAAGTGTGCAATGAATCTGTTCTGATCGGTACAGTCTGCTTGAAAGGGGTGATCCTTATATGTCCTGCCCACCAGCGTGAAGTTGGCCAATTCCTATTCTGCCTCTATTTTTCTGCTCCTAGTCAACTGTAAGGCAGTTGCTGGCAAGGGGCGGGGGTTTGGGCAGTAGGTGGGAATAAGTAGGAAAAACACCATTTTAACACTGATGCAGGAGGATTTCAATCTGTCTCAGGCAAGGGCTGACAATGAGATTATGGCAATGTCATAGGTTCATGGCAAAACAGAAGTATTATAAGAGTTTGTGCCATGGTTAGGTGCAAGTAGGGAAAGGCCCAGAAACATATTCAGTCCTGAGTTCATGTCTTTACAGATAACCCTTGGATTATAACAGTTTGTTTAATGACCGTTCAATGCCACCCCCCGCCGCTGGGCGGCGGAACCGACCAGGTGGTTCCGCCCCAGGCGCCTAATGGACCCGGATCGGTTCCAGAGGGCGCTTGGGCCTATACCTATCACCCTTACCCACAGCCCAGTCGATGCTTTGGTGGAGGCCTGGGAAACAGCTGCCGCCAGGACACTTGACTGCGTTGTACCCATGCGACCTCTGACCCGGCGCAGATCCCGTTGGGCCCCATGGTTCTCTGTGGAGCTCCGGGAGATGAAGCATCGGAGACGAGGTCTAGAGAGCGGTTGGAGATCCAGCCGTTCCGAATCCGACCGATTGCAGTTAAGAACCTTTATAAGGTCTTATCTTGCGGCGATAAGGACGGCGAAGTCTAACTACTTTGCCGCCCTTATCGCGTCCGCAGATAATCGCCCGGCTGCCCTGTTTAGGGTGACTCGCTCCCTCCTTAACCAGGAGGTGAGAGAGGATCCCTTGCAGGGACGAGCCGAGGAGTTTAGTCATCATCTGGCGGACAAAATCGCTCAGATCCAGACTGGCCTGGACTCTGACTGGGCAGAGTCTGATGTGGAGGAATCGGGCGGTCTTGAGCACGTTATCTGGACTGAGTTCGACCCTGTTTCCCCTGATGATGTGGACAGGATCATGGGGAGACTGAGCACCACCACCTGTTTGTTGGATCCGTGCCCCTCCTGGCTAGCTTATGCGGCTCGGGAGGGAACACGAGGCTGGTTCCATGCAGTAATAACTGCTTCTTTGAAGGAGGGTGTCTTCCCTGCCGCCTTGAAGGAGGCGGTGGTGAGACCCCTTCTCAAGAAGCCTGCTTTGGACCCGGCTGCTTTAAACAACTATCGTCCAGTCTCCAACCTTCACTTTTTGGCGAAGGTTGTTGAGAGTGTGGTGGCGCATCAGCTCCCTCTGTTCCTGGAGGAAACTGATTATCTGGACCCGTACCAATCGGGTTTCAGGCCCGGACACAGCACGGAGACGGCATTGGTCGCGCTGGTGAATGATCTCTGGAGGGCAAGGGACAGGGGTTGCTCCTCTGTCCTGGTCCTATTAGATCTCTCAGCGGCTTTCGATACCATCGACCATGGTATCCTGCTGCGGCGTCTCAGGGGGTTGGGAGTGGGAGGCACCGTTTTACGGTGGTTCTTCTCTTACCTCCAGGGCCGCTCGCAGTCGGTGTTGACGGGAGGGCAGAGATCCACCCCGAGGCCTCTCATTTGTGGAGTCCCTCAGGGGTCGGTTCTCTCGCCTCTCCTGTTCAACATCTATATGAAGCCGCTGGGCGAGATCATTCGTGGCTTCGGGGTGGGGTATCATCAGTACGCTGATGATACCCAACTTTTTCTTTCCACCCCGAACCAACCCAGTGATGCCCTCTCCGTGATGTCCTGTTGCCTGGAGGCGGTTCAGGTCTGGATGGGGAGAAACAGGCTTCGTCTCAATCCCGCCAAGACTGAGTGGCTGTGCATATCGGCATCTCGGGTTAACCAGGTTATTCCACCTCTAACGATGGGGGGTGAGGTGTTACCCCCCGTTGATAGGGCTCGCAACTTGGGCGTCCTCCTGGATTCACGACTCAATTTTGAAGATCACATAGGAGCCGTGACCAGGGGGGCTTTTGCACAGGTTCGCCTGGTGCGCCAGTTGCGTCCCTATCTGGACCGAGACGCCCTACGCACAGTTACTCATGCGCTTGTGACCTCCCGTCTGGACTACTGTAACGCTCTCTACATGGGGCTGCCCTTGAAGACCACTCGGAGGCTTCAACTGGTGCAGAATGCGGCCGCGCGAGTTGTAATGGGGGTCTCCCGATACTCCCATGTAACACCTCTACTCCGCGAGCTGCATTGGCTTCCTGTTGCCCTCCGGGTGAAATTCAAGGTGCTGGTTATCACCTATAAAGCCCTACATGGCCTGGGTCCGGGGTATTTGAGGGAACACCTGCTGCCGGCATCAAATGCCCTTCGCCCAGTGCGCTCCCACAGGGAGGGTCTGCTCAGGGTCCCGCCGGTAAGAGATTGCCGGCGGGTGACACCCAGGGATAGGGCCTTCTCAGTGGGAGTGCCTGCCCTCTGGAACCAGCTGCCAGTGGAGCTGAGGACTGCCCCCGACCTCCGATCATTCCGCCGGGGCCTAAAGACCTGGCTCTTTGAGCTCTCGGGCCCAGGCTGAGGAGAAATTTATTTTAATTGGGGTTTTTAATCGTACAGGGTTGGTTTAATCTTTTTTAAATTGGTTTTTAACTTTTGTATGGTTGATTTTTAACTCCCTGTAAACCGCCCTGAGTCCTCAGGGAAAGGGCGGTATATAAATGCAATAAAATAAATAAAATAAATAAATAAATAAATAAATGTTACAACAGCACTGAAAAAAGTGACGTGACCATTTTTTCACACTTAAAACCGTTGCAGCATCCCCATGGTCATATGATCAAAATTCAGATGCATGGCCACTGACTCATATTTATGACAGTCACAGTGACTCAGGACCATGTAATCACCTTTTGCAACCTTTTGATAAGCAAAATCAATGGAGAAGCCAGATTTACTTAACAACCGGGTTACTAACTTATCAACTGCAGTGATTCACTTAACAACTGTGGCAAGGAAGATCATAAAATGGGGCAAAATTCACTTAGCAACTGTCTTACTTAGCAACAGAAATTTTGGGCTCAATTGTCATCATAATTGTCATCATTATTCCTTTGTCAATATCTTGGATGACTCAATCAACTACATGCTTAATGACTGATTGCTTAATTTATTTATTTTTATTTTTATTTTATTAGATTTATATACCGCCCTTTCCCGAAGGACTCATGGCAGTTTACAGGGTATTTAAAACCAAACCAATACAAAAGTTAAAAACAATTAAAAAAAGATTAAATTATCCCTAAAAAATAAAAAACCCAGTTAAAAATTCTCAGCCTGGGCCGGAGAGCTCGAAGAGCCAGGTCTTCAGGTCCCGGCGGAATGAACGAAGGTCAGGGGCAGTCCTAAGCTCCACGGGCAGCTGGTTCCAGAGGGCAGGCGCACCCACAGAGAAGGCCGTCCCCTGGGTGTTATCTGCTGGCAGTCTTTTACCGGCGGCACCCTGAGAAGACCCTCCCTGTGTGAGCGCACTGGACGAAGGGAACTAATGACTATTTGAAGTTACGATGGATTTCAAAAAAGCTACTTACGACCTTGAAGTTATAACTATTGCACCTCCCCTTACATGATTGCTTTTTGGGAACCTGGCTGCCGACTCACTTTTATGGCCAGTTGCAGCACCCTGCCATCCTGTGAGTATGATTTGCATTTCTTCTTTGCCATTTTCTGGTAGACAATGCCAAAGAACATCTACTGCATTTGCTGGATGGTCTTAATGATCATGTGGCTTGTTTAATGGCCATGTAATTTGCTCAGCAACCACAGTGGCTTGCTTATTGACCCCCATAAAATGATCACAAAATCAAGTCAGCTCACGTGGTGAGCTGACACCTGCAATATCTTATAACTAAAATTCCAAAGTCAGTTGTGATTGTAAATTGAGGAGTAGCTTAAATTTCAAATTCAGATTCTGTATTTGTTGAATGGAACTATTTGTGACCTCATTCCCAGAATTTAAGTGGCAAAAAATGAGAAATGTAAAAATAGTAATGCTATGAGACTGGTTCAAACTCAGCATTGGTGTTTTCTGTAATTGATTCATTAAATCAGAATTGTTCTCTCAAAGGCATTTACCAAGGTAATCACAGACAAGATCATCTCTTTATTTCTTCACTATTGCAACCAATGAAACAAAAATGTGTAGACCTTAAGGCTGTGAAATTCTTCTGAAGTGGTAATTCAGAACATATAGGTGTACATGGTATCCATCTCTTTTGGAATCCTTAAAACACTCCTATCTTTTTCCAAATTCACACAATTGCTTAGGAAGCTTTTCTCGTTATCGCCAGAAATATGTTTGTGTTAAGAAAAAAATATATAGAAAGAATCCAAGGATCGAAAATTATTCTTCAAATGTTCAAAAGAGGGGCTTTGTACCCAATCCCCCACACTCTAAAGCTTACAATTTTTTATACCACTCAGAACAATCTTCCCAATTAAAATACACAGACTCAATGAATTAACTAATGTTGGGGAGGAACTAACAAAAACTGTAAAGATACTACAAATTCAAATGCAGAAGAGGAATCAGAACTTCAATTCAAAATACAAATTAAAGAGTAAAATAAGAATTCAGTGAAGCCCAAATAGGTATTAGCATTGTGCAATACGCACAGGAAATAAATGTATTTGAAATTAAGGTTGGACTGAGGAGTTTGGCTTGTGGTTTTAAACGATGCTATTTTATTTGGTCTGGGACAATCAGTGATGAGGAATTGACTTGAGAAAGGCAAGCTTTATATGAAACTGCTGCTGGCAGGAGCAGAACATTTTGATCATTATGGCAAAGGAAGAAGTTTAAATGAAGGGAATGTTGGAGAGGGTGTCAGATTTGTCTCTCCCTGTTAGCAGAGGTAGACCCCCCCCAAAAGGCTTAAGATGAGAAAAGAGAAAAATTCAAGCACATGCCCATATATCACTTCAAGGGATTGGAGTGAAAATGGGAGAGGATCCAATTTGTGGAATGAAATCCTCCCTAGAAACAAAATAGAGAGTTGAAACAATTGCCTTTTTACTAAGAATCCCAATAGACCCATCCAGAAAGTGGAGAAAGGAGATGGCCTGGATTCAGGCCACAACATAAATAAAAGGAAGGAGAAAGAATTTACAGTGGAAATAGCACAGCTGTGTAAAATGCTGACATCTCCTTTCCTGTCTTTCTTTAGAAGGATCCCACTGCTATATTGTGCCTTTGATCACGGAAACTTCATCTTGATTTTATCCTAGCAGCCTTTGCATACTCCTTCAGGTGAGAGAGAGCATGGAGCAGCTGGGTTTTTTGTAGTAAAAAGGCACTCTTGGTCTGTCTAGAAAAAAAACACAGAAAACTTTTTAATCTACAGGCATCTTGCCTAGCTGGTGCTAGAAGTAGTTTTGGTCCAATTCTGAACTGGAAACCTGTTCTGTTCCAGCCTACTACCAGCCCTGCAGAAAAGGCAGGGACAACCCCTTTACAAAAGGCAAGAGGCTGGAACTAAGCCTGCCAAATTTATTGACACAAAACAGAACAAACTGAACAAAACAAAACACGAACCATGAAAACAGGAGCTATTCAAACGGTTGCCTTCAGCAAACCAGCCCTCCCACACATTCCCCTTTTAAACAGTTCAAGGCGTGGCTTCTCTCTGCCTCCTTCCAAGGTGCCCCATTGCCTTCCTCTGTTTACTCCTGCTTGACTGCCTCCTGCGTTGGGCATCCTTGAACAGGGCCAGCTGTGGGTCATCTTCATCCACGCTGTCAGGCTCACACAGCTGGGTCTGCGTAGTAACCAGATGAGAGGGGCCTGGCTGAGAGCTCTGCGAAGCCTCAGAACTGTCCTCTGCAGACTCTCCAAAAACCCCCTCCTCCTCCTCCTCTGAATCGTCTGACCCAACTGCCAAACCCACAGGCTGACCCTGAATCACAACAGAACCCAAGACGCAGAATAATTGCTTGAGGTAGAGGTAGTAGAGTTAGAGTTTATTCAAAAAGCCAGACAGCAAAATGAGGGTCAGCAATTCAAAGATGGCTATGAAGTCAGAATGCTGAGATAGTAATATTTATCATAACAATGGACTTTGCTCGTGAGGTGTGTTAGATGTGTAAACTGAAGTGTTCTTGCCCTGGGGATGTGTTAAGTCCAGAGAAGAAAGTTGTCTTATGCCCTATGGGGATGTGTTGATCTTATATGTGTAAATCTCTTCCTTGGTGTGGAATGTTATAAGAAGTCTGGTGTCAGGGTTTGATATGTGGCCTGGATAGTGGGGTTATCATAGAGCAGCAGTCTCCAACCTTTGTAGCTTGGCTGCCCAGCTGGGGGGGGGGGGCGGGAAGAAGGGAACTGGACTGGGTGAACAAGTCAAACTTTGTGCTTGTGTGCTCCAGCCTGTGGCCCGGTTGTGAATAGGCCACTGTCCAGTAGTGGGCTGCAGCCCGGGGTTTGGGGACCTCTGTCATAGAGGTTTTTACCTTCCAACACTGGGAACACCAAAGCTTTTTTCAAAGCAATAGCAATAGCACTTAGACTTACACACCACTTCACAGTGCTTTACAGCCCTCTCTAAATGATTTACAGAGTCAGCATATTGCCCCCAACAATCTGGGTCCTCATTTTACTTTGGAAGAATGGAAGGCTGAGTCAATGTTGAGCCGGTGAGACTCGAACTGCCAAATTGCTGGCACTTGGCAGTCAGCGGAATTAACCTTCAGTACTGCATTTTAACCACTGTGCCACCACGGCTGTCAAATCAACAGTTGACCATCTCCTATTAAGCTTGCAGTTTTTATTTCTTTGGAAAGCAGAGGAAAATAGAGAGCAAATATCAATAGAATCACAATTACAGAATGGAAAGGTTGGAAGGTCAAACTTTCTCCCTAAAGCAGGAAATCTGGAATGAAAGAATCTCCCACCTCCCAGGATCATATATTTTGTTGTTAACTTGCTCTTAGCATTAAGACTGTTTTTCTAATGTCCATCTGTATTTTTGTAATGTTAACTAATTGTTTGCTATCTTGTCTTCTGGACATTCCAACTATTTACTAAGGAACTACCTAACAGAAAAAGAAATCAAATAAGCTTTGTATCCTAAGATTTGTTCTTGACAAATACAGACTTTTGGTAATCACTGCATTTTTTTGAAATTTTTATTGATTATGTTTTTTGACTTGCATAAAAGGCACAATGAAAATACGTGATCATTTTTATAATGATACATTGGGAGATAAGGCAACTGATATTTCTCCTGTCCATTCCTTCTCAATCCTGTGAAAAGAAAATCTTCCTTTCTTTGAGTCCTCATTAGGAATATCTTCTCTGTAGAACGCACACCTGCTTTTGTGTGATACAAGCTGTAAGACATTGCTCTGCAATGTAGTTTGAAAACAACCCAATGCAGTCCTTGGTCAACCCGGTGAAGCAGTTTAATTTTTTTTCTTTCATCTTCTAAGACTGGATGGAATGTATCTTCTAATAACCACCCTGAGTCCTTCGGGAAAGGGCGGTATATAAATCTAATAAAATAGAAATAAATAAAAAATAATATATTACTATTATATTTGTGAGTATGAAATATTTTGTTTGGGAGACTGTCTGGCACACCCTTGTTACCTATTTCATGCTTTTCAGCATAGCTGTGTTGGGCCGGGGAAAGCCCTAAACGTGTTTGACACAAACACAATACGAAGGCAAAATCTGATGGCATTAAGATGCACGGCAGTTGATTTGTAACTTGAATAGAAGATAATATGAAACAGTACTTTTTTTCTACTAATGGCATATCCATTTATGCTTGTGGGCATAAGAGAAATGAACACTAAGATTGCAAAAGGAATAGGTAATTGTTTGGATTATTTATAAAATCCTCTTTTAATTCAAGAGCAAGCAAGGAAACAGTATCTCATTTACCATTCTTTCTTTAAAAAAACAAACCTATAAGCTAGGCATAGGCACGGTTCTTTAAATCTAGGGCTCCACTTCTCAGAAGGGCCCTCTATCCTAATTTTAGTCATGTGAAAAAGCTAGTGGTTAAACTGGTGTCTGGAGGAGCACCACAAGCTGCTTTCAAGAAGGGATGCAAGCAGCAGCAGCAGCGTAGATTACCTTGTTGGGAATAAAGCAGGATTGGCAGGATGCATCAGCCCCAAATCTCATTATTCATTAGAGGACAGCATAAAGTTCTTTCTTTCTTTCTCTCTCTCTCTCTCTCTCTCTCTCTCTCCCTCTCCCTCTCCCTCTCCCTCTCCCTCTCCCTCTCCCTCTCCCTCTCCCTCTCCCTCCCTCCCCCCCTCTCTCTCCTGTCATCAAGTGGTTATTGTTAAGTATTTGGTTCTTGAAGGCATTAAGCAAGACGAGGTGTTCAAACAGCAACAGGTTTATTCAGAGTCAAAACATAACAGAAGCAAGCTAATAGCTGCTGCGCAGCTATTTATACAGTTGGCTTTTAGGCGGCGGCCAATTGATTTAAAGTAGCAGTTTCCCGCCACAAACCTACTTAACAGACTGGAGACAGCAAGTCTAGCTCAGCCCAGCAACCGTTACATAACATACAAAAATAAGTCAGCCATTAAGCAAGCAGTTAGACATAAAGCAAGTGATTTAAACAGAAAAGGCCAATACATTACAGTTATCCTAATAAATATCACCTAAGGCCACCTAAGGCTACCCAAACTTGGTCCATTATGCATTCCTAGGTAAATGTATAGGTTGCTCCTTGAGCACATCCTGGCATATAATAGAGTAGACCATAAACAGATCCGTTTGTTTGCTTGTTTTTAAAATGAAGCCTGGCTGGATTACTGTATCCAGGAAATCAGTTCACCCTTTCTTTGACTCTATTTATATGATTGTATGGAAGGAAGCAAAGACAGAATCTGACTTTCTTAGCTGAACAGAGATATGAATCTGGGTTTCTCCACACTGTAACTGTTTGCATATATACATTTTATTGGATGTATCCTGGCAAGAAATACTTTGGACATATTTATATTTTCCTAGCAATTGTAATTCTTGTATTTCCCAGTTTTCTAGTAATTGTAGGAAATAATTATGCTACTGTAAAGGGTCACAGAAAAGTTAATCTGACATAACTTTTAATATAAGCGTAGAATAGACTAAATGACTGACTTTTAAGAGCCATACAATTCAACAATAGTTCAACAATGAATGGAAGTCAGAAAGGAAATGGGTGAGGTTGTCTAAATTATGTATTTAATGGGAAGATTTTGTTTTCTTAAAAATCTAAAGTAGGTTCTTTTTATCGGTTAAGTCACAAACAGGGCAACTTTTATGCAAAAGTGCCATTGCAGTCAAGAAGGCTGATTCCTTTGAAAGTGTGCGGGAACTGCATTTAAAATATTTCCATGCCAACATGAAATCTCCCTAAAGAAAAATACAAGTTTAATAACTGCAAAATAACTAGGTTGCAATAAAATGTTGCAGTATATCTCTAACCTGAAATGTATTCTGCTGAATTTCCTGTTTGGTCTGCTTGCTTCATTTGTTAGTTTATTCTGTACAATATTATGATGTTGGGGTGATTCAGGAGGGAGAATTTGGGTGATTTCCTTTCCCCCCAGTATTCCTTCTGCTGTATTTTATAGCACAAGATATAAACATTTTGCTTAATCTGTTGCCCTTCTATATTGTAATCGCTATAATCACTCAGATAGAATGGAGAATAGCAATAGTCTCTTATTATTGCAAATCCTAAACTATATATAGGTCATCATGAGGGTTAAAGTTTAACTGATTCAGTGCTAAAAGCTTACTCACAGGTATCTTCTCAACTAATGTTCAGCACCTGTTGTAGAAATGTAAGGATTCTAGACTGATTCCTGTTTTTACTCCTCCCCCAGCTCTCCCAGTCCTTCTTCTACACTCTCTCACTTTCATGCTTCACAATTTATTTTGCAGAATGTACAAGACTTGAAAATGACTAATACACATACTCATACCAAATGGTCAGATAGTATGAGAGCATCCCCCCCTGCTATTTTTTTCTCCAAATCCATTCCAGGAAGCTGAATTTAAACTGAAATTTGAAATTTTGTACGTGCATGTTCTTTGTTCTGTGTATGGACTATTTCTGCATATAAAACCACAAGTGCTGTGCCATTTTTATTTCCTCTTCTGCCTATCCTGATGAAGAGATGGTTATCATTGTACAAGATGTAATATCTATTCCTAATTTCCTTTCACAATACATATGTATATAACTCAAACATGTCTACCTGTAGCCATGCTTTAGAAACCTTTGGGAATACACAAGGCCAAATGAAGCCCTGCTGATTATTGCTAGTAAATAGCTTTACAAAGATTTAATCTTTCACATCTTAGAAATGCTGCTGTTTCTGGTTAGTGTATGTATAATGCCATATGGCTTCAGTAATAGATCTGCCACTTCTCATAAGCTTTTATTCCAATTTGGGCACAATGTGTTTGCAATATCTGCTTTCTTTGGATGATCTTGTAATGACACCAGATTCTTTGTGCAATGAAAGGGCCATAAGTCTGGATAGCAGTTTGAATCCAGAAGAAGGACAAGCTGAGACCCAGGAAAAATTATACAATTGACAAAACACTTGCAATGTCCTGTCTTTTTCCCATAATATGTCTTGTGTTACAGATAACTGTCCACATAGATATTTAGATTGTTTCTAAATGCCACAGGCTAATTAGTTAATGAGTGTAGCTTATATGCAAAATATTTAAACCCCTTAACACACACAATTGCAATAATGAATGTTTAGATTCAAGTGATCTCTCTCAGTGTTGATAGTTTTGCCTGGAAAAAATCCAATGTTACAACCAAATGCAGGAAATTAAACAATGGATTGTATCAGCCATATGATTTAAGAATTATTGAAGACAGATTTTTATTAACTGGTTTCACAGTCCCAGGCCATGCAATACTGTAGCATTCAAATGCACATAAGTAAGTTGAACATACAAAAGGGAAAGTTTGTTAATTTTGAAACTATAAGTCAAGGATGGTTATTGTATACTTTTGCAGATGGAGATCCACAGGGAGGAAATATGTTTTCTTCACATATAACCTTTTGATCAGCCTTCCCTCATTCATTTCCCTCCAATTCTGCAGGAACTAAAATTTCAATAATTCTTAAACAGCACTGCTTGTGGAATCAGTGACTGGGAATTTTGGGAGATATAATTCCAACATATCTAGATGGTGTCAAGAAGAGGAAGCCTGCTTTAGCAGTTAACAATTTGGCAAGAAAGAAACTATATGGAGAAGGAGATCTGATTTGTGCTAGATTTTCTAAAGAGTTATTTAAACTAAATTGTTCCTTGATAGTCAACACATGAAGTAACTTAAAATATATTAATTTGTTTCTAAAATAGAATAATTCCATATCTGGCATTCAACCAATATGTATTTTTTATTTTTTTTATTTTAATTCCATTTATATCCCGCCCTTCTCCGAAGACTCAGGGTGGCTTACAAGCTTAGCAGTAGAAGGTAGAAGGTAAAGAGAGAATCTTCTCCTGTAGTCCATATATGTTTCATAACACTACCTCTCATTTGATGACAATATTGAATGAGAAACTTAATTGAATTTAACAGGCACATGCAAACTCTATCATCCTAGATTTTCTGTTTCCAAAGTGATTTTGAGCCACAGAAGCATGGAAAATGCTTTGTTGTTTATAGAGGGAAGAAGTAGCTTTCCTGGTCTATACACTATGGCCCCATCCAATCAACCCTCTTTCCCATCCCCAAAGCCTGTAGCAATAGACCTTTGAATGGAAATTTAATTGTTTCTAAGCTTAATTGCTTTGGGGGTGGATGTATAAATCTTCTTATCTGTCAACGTGCCTGAAGATCAATAACAGGATATATATTTGCATTGTACATGGGTATGAGAGAGAGAGAGAGAGAAATGGAAAGTCCTTCCTATTTGACTTTGCCCTGGGATACTTTAGATGGTGCTTGCTTGTATCTGACATTCAGTCTAGGCTCCAGGACTCTGAGTCTGAAAAAGTTCTGAAACTCTTAGAAAATCAGCCAGGTATCTGTATACAATGGCACAATGCTACTTGGAAGTTCCTTAGTTAATTCATGGAGATGCCTTTGTCTTAGGACTGACTTTCCCCATTCTCTGGTTACTACTTTAGCAAACAGGAGTGGTAAACATTTCATTTTTATTTGCTAACCAGGTGATGGCAGCAGGTCCTTAACAATAATAATGTTTACTTTATCAATCTTCCTCATGGAAAGGAGGAGAAATAGTTGAAGAAGAAAGTCTCTGACCAGTTGATCAAATACAGTTCTTTAGAGATAATACAGGAGGAAAAGATCATAGTAAATCAGAGTTGGGGAACTATGGCCCTTTTATGACTTGTGGACTTCAACTCCCAGAATTCCTGAGCCAGCAATATTCTGGGTTTCTGGAATTCTGGGAGTTCAAGTCCACAAGTCATAAAGGGGTCATAGTTCCCCACCCCTGTGTTAGATGGTGAATTAGTCTTGGTTTAAGCTGAAAAAAACATTTTCCCCAATCAAATAGTACCTAAATAGGAGACTACCATGAACTCCTAAAATTCCTAGACTGAGAATGTAAATATAAAATCGCAGAAGGCAATGACATATCAAAGTACGTGGATGTTCTTTGAAGCCATCTGGTTCTAAATATCTACCAATGACAGCTCTTGACTGACCTTATCCAAAATCAAAAGCTAAGCAAGGTTGGACCTGATTAGTACATAATGGAAGACTACCAGGAAACCCCAGAACTGTAACATAGGCTGGGAAGTAATCATTTCCAGAATGCTATGAAGGAAATTATTTTGTTCTAGTAGACCAAAATTCAACACATCCTACTACTTAGTTCCCACTGTAAAGGTTAGCTCTATTCCATGAATGGGTTCATTCAATGTTCCAGGTAGTAAACAAGCAAAAAAAAAGTGGTGCGGATATACAGTATAATCAATCCTTATTATTGAATCAATACTGGTGACACTTTTGCAATTATTTGCAGACATGCAAACAAAAATTTAGTCACCCTATCCACATGTTCCCAAATGAGGCTTAGCATTTGCTAATGAAATGTTTGCTGAAATTTTCTAGAATATAACTCTTGCAAAGAATGAGAATCAACTGTTTGAGAGCTGCAGGTATGTAGTAGTAATGCAAGGGTGGACTCAATTTTTCATTTTTTGCTTTTTAGGAATTAAAGAGTGGATGCCAGCTTTGTCAGGTAGTCCAGAAAAGAAACATGAGCAGATAAATTAATTATACTTTATTGTAAAACTACATTGACAGAATATTGCAAGTCTGAAAGTAAAATTTTCCCCATTGTCACCTTTACAACCTGAGAACTTAAGGAGTGTCCCTTCTAAGCCTCTTAAGCCACCTACAATGCAGTCGTGGCCTATAGTATCTCTTCTCTGACCGTTCCCTAGGCAATATCTCTTTGTCCTGTCTCTCAAGGTCTTTCCCACATACCATTACGGTGGAGAATATGGATTTCCCAACATTGATTAACAGGGACAGAGCCAGCTCTGGAGTTGAAGGGCTCATAAGAAAGAGCTCTTTTCATATCTCTTTACTAGGCTCAAAACTTATCTAGCTTCCATTTTCAATATCCCATAGAGCAGGGGTGGAGAACCATGGCTCTATGGTTTTTGTGATTTGTGGATTTCAATTCCCAGAATTCCTGAAGCCCACAAATCATAAAAGGGCCATAGTTCCCCACCCCTGCCATAGAGGTTCGGAGGGTATTTTAAAAGGTAGCTCCTTGGACTTAGCTAACTAACAAGGGACAGCCAGAGCAATATTGCAGGGTGATGATTTCTGACTCTAAGCATTGTGTGAAGGTATATGCTTAGCTTCGCTGCTTTAATGAGCCTAAAGCTCTAATCCTAATTGCATATATTAATAAGTTAGTTTCAGCAGGATTTGTGTTGCGCAACTGAAACTGTGCTTCTTGATGTGCTAAGACTGGAATACTAAGAAGTCCTTCTCTCTGTCATTATGAGACTGAACTGATCTTGTACAGGGCAATGAACTTCCTTGCAGAGACTGAAACAAGCAGGCAGGTAATCTTTATTGCAAGGCTACCATTAATAAGAAGAAGCAAAATCAATAGACCAGGATTGAGACTTTCTCAGATGAATGTAGCCGTCTGTAAGCGTGGCTTAGAAACTAATATGGTTATTATCCATTCCTCTCCTCCAGCCAGCATATGCCTTCATGTTTGTCAGAAAGATCTTCTGTCAGATGCTATGTGAAGGATTACAGGCAAGGTATGTAAATTGATGTAACAGGAATGTGAGGAACTATTAAATAGGGATCGGCAGTCTAGGGGCCAAAATGACATAATGGGCTAGACATCATTAGGGATTTGCTGAGGTCTATTCGTTTGCTTGACTTGCTTTCCATGGCTTCTACTTCTTGGAAAGCAGTTGGGGAAAAATGTAACACAGTAAATTTTATTTATTTATTTGTTAAATTTATTTGCTTCCTATCTCACTCTGGGGCTACCCTAGTTATCTTACAACAATAAAGAGGAAGAAATGAAAAGGGTGTGGATAGAAGTTAGATAATCGAACAATAAAATAAACAATGAAAAAGAACACAATAATTACAATGATATAATAAATAAGAATGACATTTGGAAAAATTATATTTGGTTAAAATTAACAGAGTGAAGATAAATCAGGACATGTCTACATACAGGTAGTCCTCAACTTATAACTGTTCATTTAGTGACCAAAGTTACAATGTCATTGAAAAAAGTGACTTACAACGGGTTCTCATGCTTACAACCATTACAGCATTCCCATAGTTGCTTGATCAAAATTCAGGAGCTTGGTTAATTGGCACCTATTTGTGACCATTGCAGTTCCCCAAGGTCATGTCATCACCATTCACGATATTCCCAGCCAGCTTCTGACCAGCAAAGTCAATGGGGGAAGTTAGATTTGCTTAACAAACATATGATTCACTTAATTGAGTGATTCACTTAACAACCATAGCGAAAAAAGTTGTAAAATCATGCACAACTCATTTAACTACCACTTTGCTTAATACAGAAATTCTGGTCCCAAGTAGTCGAGAACTACTTTTATAGGGCCACAGTACTTGTCAGTTTCTGCTGATACTTTCAGAAGCATTTTCTAGCCACTGAGGGCTTATTCTCTTGTTTCATCTCGCATGGCACACCGATATAGTGCTTTTGTAACTATTTTTGAGGGATATCTCTTCAGAGCTGCATCTCCATCTCATATTCAACCTGCTGCTGCGGCAGCCTAGAACATCATCAGTTGATCCAGGAAGGATGTAATCCTCTCAGCATAAAACCTCAGATGCAGGCAATATAAAGTATCTTCAGAAAGAACCAGAGGATGACATGGTCAAAGACAGCAATCTTCTCCACTAAATTAGTCCAGCAACATTGCTAAAACAATGTCCTTTGCTACTGGCACAGTGGCTTTCACTGTGAGGAAAATTGGATTTCTGGGGAATTTACTTTTTATACTAGAATATTGAATTCCCAGGAGGTAAATAAATCTGTCAGTCAGGAATCCAGCTATTTTTTCCCCTTTTTGTTTGTGTGTGTGTGCTGGGATGATTGTAAGGTAGGAAAAGCACATGAAACAGCAGCTATACTTACAAACGTGAAATAGGAGTGGAAAAGAGAACAGTCTTTTTTGCTGGACCAAAAACAGTTCGCAAGGAAAATTGGTTTCAGGAGAGAGAAGGGAAAGAATGATTCAGAGACATTATAGCACTGATAGCTCTTTGGTTCAGGCTTTTTGCTTTATATTTCAAACTTGTTTTGTATTTTGGATCACTCAGGCAGACTTTTTTTTGTGGGGGGGGAGTGGATGGGTTGTTTGATATAGGTAAATTGATCTTCTATTTCTCTGACAGGACAATCGATCTCCTGGGAGATCGATCGTCCTGCCAGAAGAAGCATGCTGCAAATAATAGAAATAAGGCTAAATAAACTACTAAATGATAAAAACTAAAGCTTGAACTCCCAATTCTGCCCTGCCACATGATCAGGTGAGGTTTTGGTAGCTGACTTTAGTGCCAATAGGTGACCCTGAGTGGAAAGGGAAAGAACAACAGATTTCAACATCAGTTGAAACCCTGAAACTAGCTCCCATTAAATGTCACGAGAGCAGCAAGATTGCTTGGCCCCGTTGTTGAATTTTGCTGAAAGTAAACTGTTTATGGGTACTTTATCACCATATGTCACCTCTTTTTAAGCATGTAGGTAGTCCTTAACATATGACCGCAACTGAGCCCTAAATTTCCATTGCTAAGCAAGATCATTGTTAAGTGAGTTTTGCCCCATTTTACGAACTTCTTTTTTGCCATCATTGTTAAGTGACTCATCACAGTTGTTAAGTTAGTAGCACAGTTGTTCAATGAATCTGACTTTGCTCGTTAGAAGGTCAAAAAAAGTGATCATGGGACACTGCAATTGTTATCAATACATGCTGGTTTCCACATGTCTGAATTTTGATCAGGGGAATGCTGCAATGTTTGTAAGTGTGAAAAATTGTCATAAGTCACTTTTTTAGTGTCATTGTAACTTTGAATGGTCAAGTCTTACAACCATTTGTTTAGTACTTGTAATGGCTTGGGTTTTTTTTTAAATATCTTGTGGGCTTGGTTAGGTTTTCAAGAGATCTGAACAGGTCAAAGAAGGACATGCACAGTTGAAAAGGAGCACAATGGGAGAAAAGTGGACACATTAAATGCAGAATGATGTGATCTACAAACTACAGTGATCATAGGTTTGAAGGGGACTGTATTGAAGCCAGCTGCTGGAATCAGGGAATAAATAACGTAAATCTAGGTTGTCAAGTTTACTGATGGAGGAGGGAAAAAAAGAAACAGATAATTTATGTGGTTACAATAAGTGACATTTTGAATGATTATTGTTGTAAAAGCAATAAAAATGATACACATAAAGGCAGTTAATATTTGATTTTAAAGCTGTGGCTGTTAAACAGAGGACATTACTGACAATTTGTCAGTAATCTGAAAAATTCCGTTTATCCCCTTTGCTTTCCCTCAGGAAATTAAAAAGGATCCTCAGCAGAAAGAATACCAAATTATTTTCATAGCACCACAAGAAAACCATGCAGATGAAGATGGAGTCAACCTGGAGTCACTATTCACCTCCAGCCAATCCAGGTTTGGAAATGTGTATTTTGATCTTTCAAAACGGTTGTCTAAGATCCTGGTAAAATACAGCAATCCACTCAAGAAGTTGACTTAAGGATGTCTTTGTCACATTGTCAGCCTATATTTTTTAGTTTTAAAAAAAATAGTCTTATTGTTCTGCCTTGCATTCTGTAGCCATGCTTGGAAACTCCATAACCACTGAATGGCTGAGAAATTATTTGTAATCTTTCTACCCACTGAGAAATTATAACTGTGTGAGGCCCTCCTGCCTTAATTTAAATTCTGCTTGGTGCAGATGCTCTCCATGTAATTTCTGTTTTCAAAGGGCTTTGTGAACAGTGAACTAATGAAAGAGAATTTATAGTGTTTATAGGGCTACGGTATAAATGCAATTTAATAGCCAAATGTCGGCAGGGAGCTATCTAACCTTTATCAAGTACTCATTAGTGGTCAAGGATTTCTGGTGGAATAATGAGCTCCTGTCTGGCTTCTTTCCCATTTTTTGACAGGAGGACCATGTAAATCTGCTAACAACAAGAGGAATACATGAATTAACTGAACTATAGCTAATTAGTGGCATTTTTCCCCCCTAAGGAAGTTTATGTCTGGGATTTGGAAAAACATCCAACCTGAGAATGATAACAGGCATGAATCTGAGAATGACCTCTGAGCTTTGCATGTTTGAGGCTCAGTTAGAAGTAAGCTATGGCTTTAGTATGTGAGATATGTTATATACTACATTACTGCCCTGTGGTTTTCATATAACCTTGTTTCCATTATTTCTCATCAAGATAGTTTCTACTAGTACTGTTTCTCCCAATTTTTCCAACATGAAGAAGAAAGACTCATATAGGTAAAGTTGAATCTTCTCTAGGAATGCTTCAGGAAGTCACCTGGAGTCCAGAAGAAGGCATCCAGTGTAATCTGGATGTGATTTTCCCTAGGAAATTAAAAATACTGTCTGAATCACATTCCTAAGAATGCATAGCTAACATTTCCCTTAATTTGGGATAGGCAAGCCTTTTCAGTCTGGAGGTTGTATTTTTAAAAAATGTATTTTGGCCTACAAGACATGTATTGGTCACATCATTAGCAGTGGTGACTTCTGAGGCCACCCCTATGCATTTGGAGATCTACGTATTTAAGAATATAATGGAATAGCAGAATAACAGAGTTGGAAGGGATCTTGGAGGTCTTCTAGTCTAATTCCCTGCTCAATCTGGAGACCCTATACTGTACCAGACAAGTGGCTATCCAGTCTCTTTTTAAAATCCTCCAGTAATAGAGCACCCACAACTTCTGAAGGCAAGCCACTTCATTGGTTAATTGCTCTCACTGTTAGGAAATGTCTCCTTAGTTCTAGGTTGCGTCTCTCCTTGATTAGTTTCCATCCATTTTTTCTTGTCTTGCCATCACTACACCATTAACTTTCATTTCAGTATTTTGCTATAACTTTCATTTTGCTATTGAATTTCAGTGGTGAAATCTCAGTGTGCTTTGGGGACTACAAATCTGAGGGGGAATGAAAACACATGTAGCCTATGGGCTGTAGCTTATCTACCCAAATTTAATGCTAGGACATGTGAAGGGTGAGGTAGGATGTAAGGTCCTATAAAGAAAATAAGATAGAAGGGAGAGACAAAATCAGAACAGTAAACCTTTAGGTTGTCGCACTGCTAATCAACTGCTGTGCACAGTCTGGGATTCTGGGCTTTAAAATTTCCCAGAATGCTTCAGAATGATGAATTCATGAAATTAAGGGCTATTTTAAATTATGGCTTCCCAGATGCTTGTGACCATCTTCAGATATGCACAGCTAAGGTTTGGGACTGCAGGCCTACTCTGTCTGGCAAGACCATCAATCAATGATGTGAAAGAATATTGAGATCCTATTCAAGTTGTTATCATAAGCCAAAATTTATATTACACTCAAAGCAGTCTTTACTGATTTGAAAAGCAGAAACTGTAGCTCTGTAATATTCTCTTGGAAGATACTAAGAAGCAAACTGGTGACCATATTTTTAAATGATTTTATTTATGCTTTTTTTTACAGAAAACATTTTCGGGGGTCTCTCACTGATTATCTTTGAGCTCACTTTTCAGTAAAATCAGATTTTGATGGCAAGTTATTATTAGTTTCTTGATTTATGCATTTTTAATTTTAATAGTTCAACACTTTAATGCAACACTTTCCTGGTTTTTAAGGAATAATAAATAAATAAGGCTAGTTTTATGCTAAACCCACTAATTCATTATTGTGCTTTATGCTTGGGTGCTAAACTCAAAAGCATTTGAAATAAATGATTGAAATTTGAGCCCCAAGGCTCAAAGAAGTCTCTTGTAATAACAGTATTTTATGTATGCTATCCTGCATGCATTATTCTAAAGTGGTTGCCAAAACAGCATGTCATGAGGGGCCTATAAAAGCAGGATCCATAGCCACCCTGCAAAGTTTCAGTCTGAGGAATGCCACAGACTGAACCATGCTTCTAAAATGGCTACCCAAAGATAAGTGGTACTGCTGGAAAAGGACTCCATAGGAGAGACTCTACCAGAAGAGCAACATACCCTCTTTCTGTCTTAAACGGGAGGTCCAAATGTGTTAAGCAATCCATTTTCAGTTTTTTTATATTTCTATTATCTAAGATAAAAGAAGAGGTGGACTAGGAAGAGTATTGAAGCTTTTGAACTTTGTTGTTGGAGAAGACTCCTGAGCAGTTTGCACCACTTTGGTTCGCACCACTTTGGCAGAACCGGTAGCTAATTTTTTGTTGCCCAGGCCCAGAATGGACTTCCAGAAGCGACATCCACACAGAGAACCGGTTGTTCACATATTTGAATCCCACCACTGCTGCTGAGCATACTGTGGGTGGCTAAGGAAACAAAGAAATGTATCAAAAACCGCAACCCAGAGTTCAAGGCACAAATGACCAGGCTCAAATTATCGTACTTCAGACATATTATAAAGAGACACTCATGGAAATGGCTCAAATGGTGGGAAAGTTGGAAGGAAAGAGAAGAAGAGGAAGACCAGCAAGCAATGAGTCCATGATTGGAAACCCCAAAGACTGGGTGAAGGTCAGATGATCATGGAGAATATATCTATGTCACTAGGACTTGAAAATAACTTGATAGCACATAATTTGTTGATAAATATAAATGAATATCTTAATAAACCAATAATAATACACAACAAATAACCCAAAAAAGCTACTCAGGGACTGCCACTGCTGTCACATGCTGCTTCTCAGGTTTCTACACAAGATGAGCATATATATCAAGTTTAATTTCCTAGTTTATTTTTTGCACATGCCTCACATTCAGTTCATTGAACTTGAAAATTAAGTGTGCATTATTTAAGTCTACATTTTTGGCATCCATTTTTCCAAAGGTTAAAAAAAAAACAATGAAGGCTGGCCTGATGAAACCTATTTTGCAAATACAATGTATTTTTAACATTACTTACTTAAATATACAGCTTTCCATGCAGACATTTTCCCGATATACAATTTTTTGATTGGTGACAAATTGTACTGTGCAATTTGGACTCTTGCAAATTTCTATATCATTTTCAGCTTTCAAGTACTGATTTGAAAATATGAAATTAGATATATACCCATCCAGATGCAAACCTAATGAATTCTTCTTTTGACCCTACTTCCCCTGTAACTCTACAAAGCAATAAAAAAGACATTATAATTGAATACAGCACACTTTAAACTCTTATATTTATTGGTACTTGTCAGACACAATGCAAAGAGGTAGGTCTACTGCACTGCTTGTGATAATTTCAAGGATATAATGAAACAACTTTCAGCTTCTACATTTATTCAGGGATAATCATTGCATAAGTGTTCACATCCTGATGAAGGACAATTCTTGAATGTAATTGTAACAGTAAGATAAATGTTTATTTAAGCTTGCAATGAGAAAAAAAAAGATTTCACCCTTTCTTTCTCTGGGTCTGCCTTCTAAGGTTTAGCCTATTCACTACACATAATTATACTTGGAGCAGTTAGGATCTGTTCAGGAAAACTACAAATGTGCTTCAGTACACAAACCAATTCCTACGAGCCTGTTCATCCTTGTACTGGTACAGTTGGATAATTCATCACATTCTTACATTATTCTTTGATGATGTCTTATGAGATAACAGAAAGTTATCTGTTAGATGAACCACCACATATACCAGTTTGTAAAGTGGCTACTCCTAAGGCAAAATGGCATAAATATAAAAATGGCTCCACTCTGGTTAATTTGCCAATCACTTCCAGAATCCCCTAGAGAATCTCCAATATGAACAACAGTTGCAGGAATTGGACATGTCTAGTTTAATGAAAAGAAGGACTAGAGGTGACATGATAGCAGTGTTCCAATATCTAAGGGGCTGCCACAAAGAAGAGGAGTCAGCCTATTCTCCAAAGCTACTGAAGACAGGACAAGAAGCAAAGGGTGAAATTTAATCAAGGAGAGAACTAATCTAGAATTAAGGAGAAATTTCCTGGCAATCAGTGGAACAACTTGCCTCCAGAAGTTGTGGGTGCTCCAACAATGGAGATTTTTAAGAAGAGATTGGATAACCAGTTGTCTGAAATGGTATACGGCTTCCTGCTTGAGCATGGGCTTGAACTAGAAGACCTCCAAGGTTCCTTGCAACTTTGTTATTCTGTTATTCTGTTGACTGAGGGGTCTTGGTACTCTTTGAGGTTGCTGGTTTTCTTGCAGACGTTTCGTTACTGTCTGATGATGTTAACTAGTAATGAAATATCTGCAAGAAAACAAGCAAGCTCAGAGAGCCCCAAGGACCCCTCATATCAACCCTGAGCTACAAATATTCTCATTTATTAGTATTCTGTTAACTATTCCTGTAATATCCCAGTTGGTTTATACCTCCCCAAATGATGCACTGTAGATGTGGGAAGCAGTACAGTAAGTTCCTTCAAGCAATCTGTAGACCTGAAACTATCCTGCTGAATGAGAACTAGGACAATATGCTAGCTGCACAATAGGCTTTCTTTTTCCCTTTTCTTTCTTTTAAAAAGTTGTGCAGTTGTCTTGGCATCCATGCAGCATGCCTCTTTTAACCTGGTTTGCTGCAAGCATTGTCATTCAATATGAAGAAACCTGAATTAATTTCTTCTGTCACATGCCCGCTAAGAAACGACTGTGGAATTGCTGCATTTTTATTCTTCTGCTGAGCACAATGCTGGGAGACTCTTTTGAAAAATAGACTGAAAATAACCAATTATTTATTATGCCCCCAAACAGGTTTTTTACCAAATTCACTGTGGAATTTTCCTTTTTTGCATATCCTCTGAAAGTGGACCTCCCTCCAACTGAAGGAGCTCACAAGGATTCTATCAATCCTCCATCCCCAATCAATTACATCCTTTAATTATTATTTTTTTAATCCCTTTAAAATTATAACAGGAAAAAGAAAACATCCAAAAGTAGCAAAACACAAAATGCATACATTATTTATATGTGTATATATACACATACACATACACACACACACACATACACAAACACACACACATTTACAGGAGCTTAAAAATAGATGAAAAAGATACAACAGACAAAAAACAAAAACAAAATATAAACTATATTGTATACTATGTCATTGTAGTAAACAATTAGGTAAAGGTAAAGGTTCCCTCGCACATGCGTGCTAGTCGTTTCCAACTCTAGGGGCCGGTGCTCATCTCCGTTTCAAAGCCCAAGAGCCAGCATTTGTCTGAAGACGCCTCCGTGGTCATGTGGCTGGCATGACTAGACACCAAAGGCGCATGGAACGCTGTTACCTTCCCACTGTAGTGGTCCCTATTTTTCTACTTGCATTTTTACGTGCTTTCGAACTGCTAGGTTGGCAGAAGCTGGGACGAGTAACAGGCGCTCACTCTGCTACATGGCACTTGAGATTTGACCTGCCAAACTGTCAATTTTCTGATCGACAAGCTCAGCGTCCTAACCCACTGAGCCACCGCGTCCCTAGTAAACAATTACAATTGTACAAATAACGATCTAATGCAAACATTATCCTTGTGTGTATGTGTGTGTGTTTCTAATACACTTTATAACTGTGCTTTATCAGACAACATAGGGAGATTTATGGAGTAGTACAATATTCAGTTGAATATAAACAGGTTTTATTTGCAGATGATATTCTTCTGTTTATTTCTAAACCTCACACTACTATTCCAGTGTCGATGCAAGATAAATAGATATATTTTGTAAAATAGCAGACTATTATATCAACTGGTCCTAATCAGAGTTAGTGCCATTAGATAAAAAAAATGGTTACCCACTGTTTAAGCAATATCAATTCTGTACTTGACCAAATCTACTAAATATTTAGGTATGTGCATATCAAAAGATATAACTCATATAATATAAATAAAATAAATAAATAAGGTTCTTTAGATATGGCTAGATCGGAGTCAATAAACCTCATCCTTTGGGGAAGAGCGAATGTCTCAAAATGAATCTTATTCCCACTATTATGACAGATAGGTATAACATTACAGATTAAATCTGAACGAGTAAAAAAAAAAATCATGGTTCTGCCCAATGGAAAATCAGCTTTAGCAATACATTAATGCTTTCTTGGTTCAAGAGTTCCATGTAGGAAATGAGCTTTTCAGCTGATTTAACCCCTGAAGAAAACATGTTCCAGATGCTTAAAAATATGTATAGTGAGAAAGTCCCTGCTATATGAGTATAGAGACAGCTCCAGCTTTTAGTCTTATAATTTAAAAGACATGACAGGCACACACATTTCTATGTATATAATGTCTTTTAAATTATGAGACTAAGAGCAGTAGCTTTCTTATTATATGTATTTTAAGCAACTGCAACAGATTGTATGTATCCTGTAGAGAATAGGGTGTAGAACAAAGCTTCTTAGCAAACAAACAAACAAAACTAAAAATAAGATTGACCTAGGGGCACTGTTCAAGGAAGCCTCTAATGCACTCAAAAATTGTTACGCTGAGTACTATGACCTAGTTTTAAATATAAACAGAGATTTACAGATACACTTGTGTAGGCAGGTTTTCAGCTGATCTTTTGAGAAACCATAGGACATTTTTTTTAATTCCATGCTTTACTGTCAAATATTTATGGACTATAGCTATTGGCATCAGGGAATACTCTAAAAATACTATGGCACTGCAGTAGAAAAATGTGATATTGCATTAAAGAGCTTATGGTTTATGAATGCCTTCTTGACCACATAGTTCTTTGTAAAATAATCTTACTTTTATGAACACCCAGGCGTGCCATAACAGACTGGGAGATAGCCAAACTTAAATGCTATGTAAACCCAAATCCAGCAAACTATGTGTACTTTATTCTGCTTCAGCCAAACTGTAGATGGCTGAAATTATTTGACTGCCAATGACATATTCTTCTTGACACAGATTTTGTGTTGGCAACATTTGTTGCTGACGGGCCATGACCTACTTAAAGCTTTTTCTTCATGAATAGCAATATCATTTAGACTTATAGATCACCCCATAGTGCTTTACTGCATTTTCCGGGCAGTTTGCAATGTTAACATTATTTGGATATTGCCCCCAACAAGCTGGATCCTCATTTTACCAATCTCAGAAGGATGGAAAGCTGAGTTAATCTTGAATGTGAAACTTGTTGGCCAATCTAATTATCTAAGTATGGGATGTTTGTGCAACAGAGTCAAGTCACTGATCTCAAACTACCATCAATCAATCAATTTTTATTAAGGTTGCAGATCAGCATTACAAATAAAAGCATTAAAAATAATAATAATAACAAAAAATAAAAAATAAAAGACAGATAAAATAATACATTACAATTGGTGGTGGGTTATCAGTGGGCAGTCAAAGTCTGTCTAATTTTGAATACAGCACAATAGAATTTGGCCACATTAAGAGAAACTGCTTCGTGATCAAACTACAGATTTTGGTAATGGAATTTGAGAAACCAAAGGAGCCAATCGTGCATTTGGAAAACTTCACAAACTTTTAAATCCAGGTTGTTTATCAGAAATTGAGAATGGAATGCCTCTTCTCTCTTTGATCAGTTTCCAACCATTATTTCTCGTCCTTCCCTCTGGTTCTGTGGTCAACGTGTCCCCCTCTTCTTGTGGCAGCCCCTCAGATACTGGAATACTGCTATCATGTCTCCCCTTTTTCTTCTTTTCTTTAGACTAGCCAAGTCTAAAGAACCAAGCCAAAACCAAGTCCTGCAGCCGTTCTTCGCATGTTTTAGTCTCCAGGCATTTGATCATCTTAATTGCTCTTCTCTGAACTTTTTCCAAACTCTCAACATCTTTTTTGTGATATGGTGACCAAAATTGGCTGCAATATTCCAGGTGTGGTCTTACTAGGGTTTTATAAAGCAGTACTAATACTTCATGTGATCTTGATTCTATGCCTCTGTTTATACAACCCAGGATTGTATTAGCTTTTTGGCTGCTGTTGCACACTGCTGGCTCATAGTCAAGTGATCGTCCACTAGGACTCCAAGGTCCCTCTCACAGTTACTGTTTTTAAGCCAGGTCTTGCCCAGTTTGTACTTGTACCTTTGATTTTTCCTGCCTAAATGTAAAACTTTGCTTTTCTCCACATTGAAACTCATTTTGTTGTAGCATCAACACTTCCTCACAGAACATATAGAATAAATGTTTTTAATTTACTTTTTTTGGGACCCACATTTTCAAAGGTAATTCCATCCCAGGATGTAGGAGCACAATTTTCATCATCTTCAGATAATTGGCCAATCACCATGCTGGCTGATTAGGACTGGGAATTGTGGAACAGCAACATTGGGGTCCTACCAATTGCTAAACTCAAATAAATGCATTTTTATAGAGATAATTTCTAAGTAAGCTTTTGCACCAGAGTCAACAGCAAATCATCTCATTAAGTGCCATTCTCCCTCTGTGAGCTGCTTTATACAGTTTTATTGCCTATGCATATAAATAAAGGGGATTTGCACAACAATGTTATTTCCAAATAAGAAAAGATGTAGTAGATTTAAATATTTAGAAATATATATTTTCCTTCACACCTTGTAAAAAAGAAGATATAAATGCCACAAAGTTTTGAAATATGGGGTCATAAGTATATTAATTTGCCTTTGGTTTTTTTAAAAACTGCCTTTACACTCAAAGGTATATTTGAAAAAGTTAAACAATCCACCTCTACAAATCCATTCATGCCTCCTTTGTAATGTGCCGCATCTGAATGAAATAGGCTAAAAACTATAGTCTAGAACATGGGTGTCAAACTGCCAGGCCACGAGCCGGATGGATCATGCCGAAACCACACCCACTGCAGCTCCGGCAATTGAAAAAAAAGTCATGATACATCACGACACGTCATGTGACATTGCGAGTTTGACACCCCTGACCTAGAAACTATAACTTCTTACTTAACTGAACTGTTAAGTTCATTCCAGTTTTAGAGTTTTTTCCAAAACATCTCCTAGATCAGCAGTCCCCCCCTTCTGTGGACCAGTAGTAGCAGCTGCAAACAGAGTTTCCTGTGTGCACCTGCGGTTTGCATCAATGGAGCTTCTCGTGCTCACCCACTGCTTGCATAGCCCAGTTCCCAATGGGCTGCGTACCAGTTCTGGTCCATGGACCAGGATTTGGGGACCCCTGTCTTAGATAGCCCAAGTCTTCATAGGAAAGCTTCATAGAAGAGGTTTCTAGTTCAGCAAACAACTTGAAGTTTCTTAAATTTGATGGAAGCTCCCACTCAGTCACCTTGAGTAATTTTAAAAGTAAGTGAAATACCTGCCTTCCCCAAAGTCCACTCTGGTGATTTTTCTTCCTACAGATGTTTAATTAAAAAAAAAGTTATCAGACTATAAATCCCTACCCCAAAGGGGGCAGTTAAATGTAATATACCCTCATATGATGCAGTCAGGATAAAAATTATTGGATTAGGATGGCCAATAATGTGTCTCCAGCTAAGGGAGATTCATAAATGGATGTAGAATCTGATTATATCATTAATGCATAGAATTTCCACAGATCAATGAAGCTCATATTTGTGAATTCTCACCATTTTTATTATGCAATGAGATACGTACCATCTTGCCTTGTTCAGTCAAGTGCATCCTTGCCTTTTTTACTTTATTTGATTAATGCAAATGAGTTGCCTGAAGCAATCAGACTCTGTTTGCCAAGATAGTCATTATACAGTGACAAAGATTAGTACGGTGCCTAATCAAAAGAAGCAGTGATTGATACTTTGTCAGTCCTGGTCTTTAATCAGGGAAGCTTTCTTCCAATCATCAACCTTTAAAGAAATTCATTTATTTGGTTATTTTGGGGATACATTTTTAACAAAAGTTATTTGAAATATTCTGAAACATGCTCTGTGGCTATTACTATTTTTATAATATTGTTTGTCAGGGAGTCTGATGTATTTGTATGAATGAGATAGAGATCCTCCAATTTTCCTTACTCAGCATATTTGTGAGTCGTCAAAACTCTTTAAAAAATAAAATAAAACCACAGCCAGCGTTTTAACATGGCTGCCAAAAATTCTTGCTGAAGTGAGTCTAATAAACAGAAGGCAGCTGCTTTGATTGACATCTAGGTCTGTAAAATGAAGATGATTTATGATTTAAGACGTACCACAAGTCCTTCTAGCCAAATGTAGCATGCATTCATATGTATGCCTTAAATTTTGCATTTCTACATTACTTATTCTTTTGCATTTCTACATACCTATTCTTCATTACCTATTAATGCAGAAGTGTGTAACCTTCTGGGTCTATACTTAACATTTTTAGAAGGGTTAAGAGCTAGTTCCTTAGGCAATTCTAGGCAAGCAACCTTTTTATCATCCAACAGTTCTAAATCCAGTTAAATGCACCTGAAGTTGTACTGAGTTGTTGATGGCGGGTTTTTCTTTTTCACTCTGTTGAGATACATTTGGATTTGGGCATAAATGTACACACATGTATATATAAAGGTGAGAATTGCCAGCCAAGAACTGATTCATCTCAGCTTCTGTGATCCACATTTTAATTGTACAATACAATTTATTCCCTTCACAAAAATAAAGGTAATAAATTGTATTCCCCCAGATTTTGACATTTGATGTGCTGGCAAATTTCCATTGCCTTTAAAATTCCTAATGCTGGTATGTGAAATAATGAAAATTTATGCGTAATTTGTTATAGTGAAAGTGTGTCTCTCCCCCCCCTGCCCCAATTTGCTGGCATGACAATGAGGTGCAGAGTTTAGGCAAAAAGGCAGTTACAGAAAAAGGCAAAACTTCTTAGCATCATCTACAAACAAGTACATAGGAATTTGAAATAAAGAAGTATACAGGAAACCTAGACAGGTAATGAAATTTCAACAAGCAGCCACGCTCAGAAAACATCAAGTAATCCACAGACTGTCAAATACCTGTGAAGCAGCAGATTCAGTAAGACACAGTGATTCTGACATGGTACCTAGACAACAAGATTCTGCACCAAACTCTGAGATAAAATGTATGGGGAAAAATAGGCAGCAAATTTCCTAACTTGTAAACATCATGCTTGCTTTTCTTTTGGAATAATCAATATTGTGCAGCATCCAATCTGAGTCGATCACCATGACCAGAGGTTTATTCTTCCAAGCTTTCGGACCCATGCTGAGCACATCCTCAGGGAACTTCTCTCTCTTCAGATATTATATGGTGAGCAAAAAAAGGAGCAAGAAATAATAAGCAAAAGAAATTAAAAATATGAGGCAAGTGAAGGAGAATCTAAAATTAATTTATGCAAGGACCATTTTCTATACTCTCTCCTTTCTAGTCTCAGAAACCACCCTTGCTTCTCTGGTAAAGTTATGAAAAAAATTTGAATGTTTCTTTATTATAAAAATTTTGGTCAGGTAACAACAACAACAACAACAACAACAACAACAACAATGACAAATTCACCATTAGTCAATTGCAAAAGGCGGCCTTACTAGGAACTGCTTCCATCCTTCAACGATATCTGTAATACCATCAAACATCCACATCTGCCTTGGTAAGGACTTGATAGGTAGACAAAAATGCCAAATCCAGTCTGAACATCTGGCTGACTGTGCAATGATCAATAATAATAATAAAGTTGGAAGGTACCTTGGAGGTCATCTAGTCCAACCCCCTTATTTGAAAGCATTTTAGATTATATGTATATTAACATTTTAGAATAGAATAGAGCTGGAAGGGACCTTGAATGTCTTCTAGTCCAGCCCTCTGCTCAAGCAAGAGAACTATACCATTTCAGACAAGTGACTATCTAGTCTCTTCTTAAAAACCTCCAGTGTTGCAGCGCCCACAATTTCTGAAGGCAAGCTGTTCCACTGGTTAATTGTCCTCACTGCTAGGAAGTTTCTCCTTAATTCCAGGTTGCTTCTCTCTTTGGTTAGTTTCCAACCATTGTTTCTTGTCCTGTCCTCTGGTGCTTTGGAGAATAGTTTGATGCTCTCTTCTTTGTGGCAGCCCCTCACCAAGAGCCTTGGTGGAGCAGTGGGCTAATGCCTCCTTAAGTAACACCAGCTGCCTGCAATTAGTGCAGGTTCGCATCCCACCAGGCTCAAGGTTGACTCAGCCTTCCATCCTTCTTAGGTAGGTAAAATGAGGACCCAGATTGTTGGGGGCAATAAGCTGACTTTGTAATAATGCCGCTTGGGGTGTGTGTGAAAGCCCTAATAAGCAGGCATATGCATAGAATGAAGGCTACTGCTAAGCTTGTAAGCCGCCCTGAGTCTTCGGAGAAGGGCGGGATATAAATGGAATTAAATAAATACTGGAATACTGTTATCCTGTCATCCCTATTTCTTCTTTTCTTTAGACTAGCCAAACCCAAGTCCTGCAACCATTCTTCATATGTTTTAGTCTTTGATCATTTTAGTTGCTCTTATCTTAACTTTTTCCAAAGTCTCAACATCTATTTTGTACTGCTGTATGGTGACCAAAATTGGTTGCAGTATTCCAGGTGTGGTCTTACTAGGGTTTTATAAAGTGATTTTGTATTACTGGGCCTTCATAAACCAAGAACACAGTCTGATCAGAGATAGTGAGTGTTGCATTCCAACTCATCTCATCTATACAGGGCTTGATTGGAAGAACAAAAAACAGTAACTAAAGTTTTCTCTATGTTCTTGAAAGAACTGTGATGAATTACTGCATCATTCTGGTTTAAATTAGATTGTCAGGCAAAGGAGAATAATTATACCAGGGACTCCAGTGCTCAAACTCCTTTTCTCTTGTTTTTATTTTCAATTTGGAAATACTTCTGTAAAGAGTCACTTGAATGAAGTGGATAGAAAAAAAGAAGCAGATATAAGTAAAATATAAAGCAGAACTGTATAATTATACTAGATTGATTGTGCAGCGTACATGACATTTTATATTTGATGTCTGAATTCCCAGTCTCAATCAACAGTATTCCCAATAAAGGAATTAGGGATTGATGATGTGTGGAAATCTGTCTTCCAAAATCCCCAAAGGTTCTCCCCCCCCAATTGCTATTTTAAATCTCTCTCTTTTTCTTTAAGGAGCTCAGGGAGCCATACATAGTTTCTTTAATTTTATCCCCATAGCAACAAGTCTTCTAAGTAATTTGGTCCCCAAATCACCTAGTGAGCTTTGATGAAGTTGAACTTTTCTTGGTTGTAATTCAACAATGTAACCCAAGGTTAACAATCCTTTTTGGCTGGGGGTGGGGGGGTGGGGGGCTCGACTATAATGCTATATTTTATCTGTGAACTATCACAGAAGCTAGTAGAGCTGAACTTTTCACTTTTTTGTGAAGTTGGAATAGTTAACAAAAGAATTTTTGCCCAATTAAAAAAATGAAATAGTTAAGTATGCTTAGATCTTTAAATCCCCAAAACTTAAAAAAAATGCAAAAAATATTCAGTTTTACCCACTCTAGTAGGACTTGGAAGTACAAATGGAATTCTGTGAAATCTGTAGGTTGCTCGTGGATATTGTGTTGCCCATTCTTGCCCTAATTATTGCAGCCTCCTCCTGATATTTTTAAAAAACTTTTTTCTTTGGAAATTAGGATTATAAAGGGTCAGAGTGTACTTGAGCTGCTTTTTTTCTTATGTAACTTTGCAACCCCGTTGGAGGAGTTCTCTCATTATTTCTTCCCTTTGGATTAACTGAATCCATGAAAGGAATGAATAGGAAGTCAGGAATTAACATAATGCCTGCTACATTTAGGGTCTACCATTTATAGGTGGTTTATTCTTTCAAAAGAGATCTCCTCCTCCTCCTCCTCCTCCTCCTTCTCTTCCACCACCACCACCACCACCACCACCATCATGGTGGAAAAATGCATTAGTAATTGTGAGATAAAAATGTCTTACTTGGTTGATTTTTCCTCTTGTTTTTTTTTAAACAACAATGATAAGTATTACCATTTTCTTAGTCCACTGAGTCTGCAGGGAAACAAAAAAGGAAAGATGATATTTGTAGTTGTATGACAAAAACTTCATTCTCTCTCTCTCTCTCTCTCTCTCTCTCTCTCTCACACACACACACACACACACACACACACACTGTAGATCTTTGATCATGCTGCCATAATCCTTCCTCCTTATGGTCACTGGTGTGTCTTTGTTTGATATTATGTGGGTCAAGTGATCTTCTGTAAGTAGAAGAACGAAGATGTCACCTTTCATGGCTCTGATACTAAATGGACTATTGGCCCTTCTCACTATTTACATTTTAAGATACGTTTTTTTTAAGTCCAGGTGAGATTGAAATGGAGCAAGTATGTTGAGCATAGAACTAGACCAAACATTTATAAGATATCAATCAATCAATCAATCAATCAATCAATTAATCAAGCTTTCAAGAGAGCTGAGATAATTGTATGAATTCCATAGCCTGCTTATGAGAATGTTATGGAACTGTTATCCTCTTTCAAAACAAATAAAAAAGTTAAATGAGAAGAATTTAAAAAAATGCATAAATGATATTTCATGCTGAATTATTTGAAACAGCTGTTTGCCTGACATGGGACATTAGGTTTAGGCACCATATCCACTGAATTGATTATATTGCGATCAGCGGACAAGACAGACAGTTTTATTAACCCTCCCACATTTTATGGGCATTGTGATGGATAGCCTCATGTACTGTATTTAGTGTCATAGATCTAGAAGGGACCCTTTAGATCACTGAATCCAACATCCTGCCAAATTAAAGCATCTCAAACAATCTCAGATATCTCTGATAGATTTAACTTTTCTGTGAAATTGGTTTCACTGTCAAGCTAGTCTTACTGATAGGAGAAAGTGTGCCTTGTGCATATGACATTCAGTTAGAATCTGCCTTCCTATAACTTAAATCCATTATTCCATGTCCTCCATTCTTGAATGAGAGAGAAGAGGTCCTGACCTCCTTTTGTGTGATATCTATTCAGGTTTTTCAAAAGTGCTGTGATGCCCCTGCTCAAGTCTTTTATTCTCAAGGCTAAATATACTCAGCTCCTTATCCTTCATAAGGTTTAGTTTCCAGTTACCTGATCATCTTTAGTGTGCTTTTCTGAACCTGTTCCTATTTCTCTGAATCCTTCTTATAAGAGCATTTTCTGAAATACAGTAAAATACTTGAAGTCTGTGCTGACAAAAACAGAACAGAATGGAACAATTCCTTCCTGTGATTTGGAAATTGTATATCTATTGCTGTAGCTGAAAATTGCATTTGGATCACATGGTTAATCATACTTTTCAATCAATTAGTATTCCACAATATTTCGACATAACTATTCTAATGCAAAGAAGTGGCTGCCAAGGGGCCAATATTTAACTCTTACCTTGACCATGCTGAATCTTCACTCTATAAAAGCTAGTGTTGCATTGATTTAAACGTGGGGTATTGTTTCATTATGCCAAAGATAAACTTGAAAAATATAACTGTATCATCAGTCAGGCTAGCTACAGTTCAAACGACTGCATGAAAGAGTATGCTGTGGATTCTACAGCAACTTACTTGATCTTTTAAAATTCTCTTAATATTCTCATGCACAGCTGTCTGTTGCTCAATCAGACTTGATTTGTAGTGAATTTAGGGAAGTGTCTTGGCAGCCTTACAGAAGTACTGTAAGCCTTACAGAAGCCTTATTCCTCTTCTTTCTTAGGAGATAGATTTTCAGCTTTCTAGTCTGAGCTAGAGTCTTGGTATTTTCTTGTGGGGTCTATACAGATGCTAACCAGGTCTGATCCTGCTTATATGCATAAATACAAATTGGGTGGCAGAAAGAGAAGGAGAAAAAGAGAACTACTGAAGAAACAGATAAGTATTTAAACTTTTCACCAAAGGCTTTGTTCCCCCATGCATGTTCTCCACATACATTGCTGAACAGATGGATAAAAATATTTGTCCTTTACTGAGCACTGTTGACTTCATTCTGCTCATTCAAATCAATTCATTAATCAAATCATTGATATGATTAAGTGGTTATTTAGTGGCCTGATGAAAGTGATGCCCTGGTGAACAAAAGGATGTGCCCTTTTAAATCTGTTCACAAGGGGAAGACTTGAGGATGGACAGATAGAAATTAGTATATTAAACCCATGGTTTTGAGTTGATGTATTATAGATAGCAGGAGTTTTCCATAGCAATTATAGTGCAGCCATTGAGATAAGAAGGTGATTATATTTTGAAGAGGAAAACATGATTGTTCTATTATTATAGTCCTTCCAAGACAATGAATATAAATGGCCTTGAAGGAATCTGTAATAGTGGGCGAACATGTTTCCTTCAACCCTGTCATATGGAATTAAGCATGGACACAAAGAAGACAGGAAGTGGCTCTGATGAATGATAATGGGGAGGGAAGAATCATTTTCTGAGTTAAAAACAAAATAAAAAACAGCCTGGAAGGAAACATGACTAACATATATTTCTTCTTAAACCCTGCTAGAAAACTCTGATTGAACAATAATAATAATAGCAATAATAGCAATAATAGCAATAATAGCAATAATAATAATAATAATAATAATAATAATAATAATAATAATAATAATAATAATAATAAAGTTGGAAGGGACCATGGAGGTCATCTAGTCCAACCCCCTGCTAAGGCAGGAAACCCTATTCCATTTCAGACAAATGGCTGTCCAGTCTCTTCTTAAAAACTTCCAGTGTTGGAGCACTCACAACTTCTGGAGGCAGGTTGTTCCACTGGTTAGTTGTTCTAACTGTCAGGAAGTTTCTCCTTAGTTCTAGGTTGCTCTTCTCTCCTTGACTAGTTTCCACCCATTGCTTAAGGGAACCCTGCAGCAACGTGGGACAAATTTTGACAACTGCCAGCCTAGGAGAAATAAGATGCTTAAAATAAAATACTTTTATTATAAATTTCTCTAGCAAAATCTGATCTAGCCAACAACTGTTGCTAGAATAAACACTGCCTGTTCTGCCTGTCTTTTCTCTCCCATTTCGTCCTCCAGAAATCCAAGAGAAAATGTTGTTCTCAAATATTACAGTGAGCCAGTTTTGGAAACAAGTCACTCAAGCATATCTGTCACATGATATCTGACAAACAGTAACTTGTCAGTTAATGACAGCGTGTGAACTGATGATATGCTGAAAACTGCCTGGCACATTTTCCAAATGTTTTCTTTTTTAGCTTCTATTTTTTTTAGCTCATTCTCAGCATGCTGGAGAATTTCTTCTGAATTTCTCTCAGTGGGATTTTAAGTTCAGTTTATTGCTGAATATTACAAGAATGTGCTACTGGTGGAGTTGCTTTTTCTGTTGCATATCTTTTCTTCACTATAAAAGAGTCCCTAACCGTGCCATGGATAGAATTCACTCTTCATGTCTTCCTTTGGTCCTTTCATGCCCAGAGTGCATATATACAAAAGACACAGGGCATTCTGCAGTCATGATGCTTATTTTATAATTCTTTCCCCCTCCTCCCTCCTACACACAAACACTTCCATCCATTGCTTGGATGACTGTGGAAGTCAAGAAAGCTGCAAAATATTTGTATTTCAAAACACAGGCTACTTTAAAAAAAACTCCTATGGCTACTCCATTACTAAAGAAGTCCAATATCCCTTCCCTGAAATTTTTACTTAAACTCTCCTCTTTTGAGTGAATTTCTCTTCATCACACTATAGTCAACTGGCATGAAAACAAATGCAAAAGAGAGGGGCCTTTTTGTGTAATTTTGAAAATGGTGCATTCAAGTGTTCACCAAAAGCGCTACAGTCCTTGTTTTGTGAAGAAGAAGAAGAAGAAGAAGAAGAAGAAGAAGAAGAAGAAGAAGAAGAAGAAGAAGAAGAAGGAGGAGGAGGAGGAGGAGGAGGAGGAGGAGGAGGAGGAGGAGGAGGAGGAGAAGAAGAAGAAGAAGAAGAAGAAGAAGAAGAAGAAGAAGAAGAAGAAGAAGAAGAAGAAGAAGAAGAAGAAAGCTTGCATCTACATAGCATCATCCTCTACTTAGCACTTCATAAGTTCTCCAGTGGAGGAAACATAGTCTCACAGTATGAATAATTGTTTAGTAAAAAGCACATCCTAAACTGACCAAAAGGGACACAGTGGCTCAGTGTGTTAGGACGCTGAACTTGTCGATCAGATGGTCGGCAGTTTGGCGGGTCGAATCCCGAGTGCCGTGTAGCAGAGTGAGCACCTGTTACTCGTCCCAGCTTCTGCCAACCTAGCAGTTCGAAAGCACGTAAAAATGCAAGTAGAAAAATAGGGACCACTACGGTGGGAAGGTAACAGCGTTCCGTGCGCCTTTGGCGTCTAGTCATGCCGGCCACATGACCACGGAGACGTCCTCGGACAAGCGCTGGCTCTTCGGCTTTGAAACGGAGATGAGCACCGGCCCCTAGAGTCAGAAACGACTAGCACGCATGTGCGGGGGAACCTTTACCTTTACCTTTAAACTGACCAAATATTCAGGAACCAAAAGCCTATTAAGATTATTGTCTCCAAACCATAAAAGGGATTGGAATGTAGGACTCCTATTTCTAGGCTAGACTTGCATAGCAGCTGCAGTTTATTAGAAATGTTACTTAATGTCGTCTTTCCTAACATGGGGCCCTCTTCTGTTGATTGGGAAACTTTGGTTGCTAACTTAAAGTCCAGAAATGTCTGCAGGAGATTAAAAAAAAAGTTATGATGATAGCTGCAATTGCCTAGTCATGGCCACCATGTTGACTTTTGTGAATGTCCTTGTGGACACTTTTGCCCAAGTTCATAAGTAGCAGTAGCAGACCATATGAAATGATGGGAATGAATGAAGAATAATTGATACTTCCTATGAATTAGGAACGACTTACCATCATTCTTCTGATTCAGAATGGTCTGTAAGAACAATAAGGAGATGCTCTGTATTACAAAACTCAGTCCATTTTTTCTCTCTCTCTATTTTCTTTAAAGAGCCATGCTAGCACAGTGGTTAGAATGCAGTATTGCAGGCTAACTCTGCTCACTGCTCACTGCCAGGAGTTCGATCCGGACCAGGTTAAGATTGACTCAGCCTTCCATCCTTCTCAGGTTGATAAAATGAGGACCCATTTGTTGCGGGCAATATGCTGACTCAGTAAGCCACTTAGAGAGGGCTGTAAAGCACTATGAAGCAGTATATAAGTCTAAGTGCTATTGCTATTTTAATCTTTCAACAGTATTTGCTCAGATTGTACATCAAGTGATCAGATATATAAAGGCAGATTTGTAAGCTTGCCCATATTTCAATAGAGTTGACAACGCAATGCAGTCTGTGGAAATTTACTCAAGAACAAGCTCCACTGTGTTCTTTAGGGCTTAACACAGAGTAAAGTATGCCAAAAAATGTCATTTTTAAATTCAAAATCTGGTAATGTTTTTCTCAGTTCCTCATGCTTTTCTCATAACAACTTTGTAAAGTTGGCCATCACTTATACTGTACATGAGAAGCAAAGTGTGAGAGAAGGTACAATTCATAAGGGAAATCAATAACTTGGCCAATTATTTTTCAGTGTTTTCTATGATGATTGGGGAGTCTGCAAGTTGAAACTCAATATATATAGAGAGAGGTCATAAACAAAGAAGTAGATGAATAGGGTTTTTAAATTTTAGGCAAGGCATAATCACATGATTTCATTATATCTGCAGAACAAGTATACCTTCAAAATTGCAACCTAACCATAACCAAGATTCAAGCAAATTATTTGGTTATATTTCTGTTCTGTAGATTAACATTCAATTGATTTTAATTATTTACATCCAATGAATGCACTTAGAATATATATGTAGTATATATTGGAGGTGGTGATCCTTTGAGAGCTGTATGCAATGAAATTTCATTTTAATGTATGCCAATTAGTGTACATTCAAAGTGATAATAAAATTATTATTCTATTCTATTCTATTCTATTCTATTCTATTCTATTCTATTCTATTCTATTCTATTCTATTCTATTCTATTCTATTCTATTCTATTCTATTCTATTCTATTCTATTCTATTCTAGAAATGTGTTTCTTTGTGTAAATCTAAAATGACAGAATAATTAAACTGTGCATTGAATATGTCCATCATGAGTGTGTCCTATTAATAGAATGGGAAGAAAGCAGACCGTTATCTTGGCGCCGGAACTGGGAGACATGTACAGAACAAGAATAACAAATTATTGATAATAAATATCTATACAAACTTTTTTTTAGTTTTAAAAGATTTAACCAGTTTCAGTTTTAAAAGATTTAACCAGTTTAACCAGTATCTCAAGTGAAAATGCTGCTGGTCCAAATAATGTTGTTAAGAAATGTTGTAGCTGTAAATACTATCACTGAGTTACATCTGATAGGATATTTATCTCTCAGCACAGTGTATGTTAAAAATTCATCCTCATTAGCATCAACTTGTCGAAAGCCAATATCCCTGCTTTCATCTAGTTTTTCTGTATTACCAGCTTTCCCCCATTTTTTTAATGTTGGATTTCCCTATAAAATCAATTTAACATGGGAAAAAGATTAAACCTGTTTTATTAGATGTTACATTCCATAATTTTCTAACTGATATAGTTATTTATATGATGACGATAAGAGGTCTGGAGGCTAAACCATATAAATGAATGATTGAGGAAATTAGATATGTTAGTCTAACACATAGAAGGAGTAGGCGGTGATATGATACCAGTCTTCCAGTACTTAAGGGGTTGTCACAGGGAAGGGGGGGATCAACCTATTCTCCAAAGCATCTGAGGGAAGGACAAGAAGTAATGGGTGGAAGATCATTAAAGAGAAGAACCAACCAAGAACTAAGGAGAAATTTCTTGACAGTGAGAACAATCTGTGGGATGACTTGTCTCCAGACGTTGTGGGTGCTTCATTATTGGAGCTTTTTGGGAAGAGATTGGACAGACATTTGTACAGAATGATATAGGATCTTCTGCCATGGGCAGGAGGTTGGACTAGAAGACCTCCAAGGTCCCTTACCACCTTATTATTCTAATCTATGTTTACAGAAACACTAGAGTTTAGATCCTTATATTATCAATCCAACCAAAAATGCCAAATATGCGTATTACAAAATTTCTTGAATTTGAAAATTTGAACTGAATCTTCTTTTATGGATATTACATTCCATAACTTTCTAACTGATGTAATTGTTTCCAAAGTTCTAATTGATTTAGATCTTAATACCATCCATCCAATATAATGTGCTATATATGTATATTCCAAAGCTGACCAATTGGGCAATTAAAAAAAATTGTTGGCTTCCATTATTAATAGTAGGTAAGCTTGATGATACAGCTAAAGATTCAGAAAACCAAATCCTCCCTCATTAACTGGTAATTGCATTTCCTATAAAGTTATACCCAGAATCTAAGATCCCCATGCATTTTTCTAAATAAAGAATTTATTTCCCAAAAATATTTTAGAGATATTTGAACAAGAATTCCTTCCAAAATATAAAATGATCTGGGAATAATATTCATCTTGAGAGCATTCATCTTTCTCCAAAGAGTGAGGTTTAATGTCTCCCATATATCCATATCTGAAGAAAGCTCCTTATATATTTTATTTACATTACATGTTACTGAGTTATTATTTTTCAGTATACACATACCTAAATATTGTTTGGTACAAATGGGGAATTGATATTCCTTAAATGGATGGATAACCAAATTTTACCCATTGCATCAACTCCCATTCGGACCAGTTAATAAAATATTCTGCTATTTTCCTAGTGGTATCAATCATTTGCATCAACACTGGAATAATAGTGTGAGATCTGGACATAAACAGAATTTTGGATTTTGTGGTTTTTTCCAGGTAGGTGGTAGGTGGTAGGTAGGAAAAAAACAACACCACAAAATCCAAAATAAAAGCCACCCCCATCAGTGAAGAGATCCAGAAAACAATCATTCCCAGAGAAAAATCATCCAGATGCCCTAAGCTCTATGGTCTGCCCAAGATACACAAAGAAGGAACCCCACTCAGACCCATAGTCAGCTCCATAGGCTCACCTCTACAAAATCTAGCCAAATTTCTTGCCAAACAACTACAGCCTTACGCAAATTCCATCACCTCACACGTAGAAAATTCATTCCAATTCATAGAGATCATAAGTAAACTAAACTTACAGCCCTGTGACCTACTTGTGAGCTTCGATGTCGTATCCCTCTTCACCCAAGTGCCAATCAAAGAAGCCTTGACAGCTATCCTAAATAAATACAACCCCCCTAAACACATCCTAGATCTGACCAACCACTGCCTATCTAACACATACTTCATCTACAATGGACAAAGATACAAACAAATGGAAGGAGCACCCATGGGATCACCCCTTTCACCTGTCATCGCAAACCTCTACATGGAACACTTTGAAACCCTCGCTCTAGAAAAATCCAACCACAAACCCAAACTCTGGCTCAGATACGTAGATGACACCTTCGTAATCTGGCCACACGGCAAAGAAAAACTGGATGACTTCCTCACACACCTCAATAGCCTACACCCCAAAATACAATTCACCATGAAAACAGAAGCTAACAATCAACTTCCCTTCCTTGATGTCTTAGTCTACAAGAAATCCAACGACTCCCTAGGACACACTATCTACCATAAAAAAACACACACAAACCGCTATCTGAATGCACTCTCACACCACCACCCAGCACAGATCAACTCCGTAGCCAAGACACTCATCTCCAGAACAAAACAACTAGCTGACGAACAACACCAAAAAACCGAACTACACACTCTCACTAATGTACTAACAGCCAATGGATTCCAAAGAAACACGATTACCAACTTAATCCGAAGAGAGACACCCACAAAAACCCAAGACAGAGAACAAGAAAATGGCAAAGCCCTCCTCCCATACTTAAAAGGGACCACAGACAGAATCAGCAAGGTCCTCCAAAAACACAACATCAAAACAGCATTCTACACAGACAGAAAAATATCCACCATCCTAAGAAACCCCAAGGACATAATTGGCTTAGAAAACCAAGGAGTATACAAAATCCCATGCACCACCTGCCCCACCACATACATCGGACAGACCAACAGAAGAATAAGTGCACGCATTGAAGAGCACAAAAACTCACTCAGAAAGGGAGAACAAACTTCATCCCTGGTCCAACACTTTGAAGCCACGGGACATGAAATTGATTTTAAAAAAACCAAAACTATCGCCAAAATTGAACATTTTAACAACAGAATAATCAGAGAAGCCATTGAGATAGAAAAACGCCCCCACAGCATGAACAGACGAGATGATACCTCTCGCCTACCAACCATTTGGAAACCCGCCTTGATTGACAGACGAGTCCCAACCACCAAGAATGATACCAGACCCAAACTCATGATAACACCACATGACATCACCACCACACAACCATTCAAAAAGCAAATCCGAACCCACAATGATAACGAGGCACAACCACAAAACAGAAACCTAACTACAGCTGCAACATCAGCCACTTTAAACCCCTCCAAACCACACAATAAGCAAACTGACACCCACTATAAAAACATGGCACCACCACAAACACGAAGCCAAACAAAAGCAGCACAACTCACCAGCTCAGGTCTAAGGCTGGCAGCTGAGACCAGCCCATACACTCAAAACACACCTCCACCCAATCAGAACACACCCACCATTCAAAACACACTCCCACCCAATCAGAACACACTTAAACTCCCACCCAATCAGAGCACACCTCCACCCACAGAACACACCCCCTCTGGCAGTTTAAAAAAGAGGAACAAACAGCCACATGCTTCTCCCAGAAGAAGGAAGCAGAAGCCACCAGCCTGATGATGACGGATGGGATTCCGTCGAAACGTCGCTCCTACACCTTTAGTTCTACGCGGGGAAAAACCCGAATAACCAAAGATCCATATATATATATATATATATATATATATATATATATATATATATATATATATATATATATATATATATATATATATATATATAAGGGTGAAAGTAGATATGCTTCACTGGTTCTTCTAGTATTAATAATATTAGTAATTAACTGTTCTTTACAACTGCAATAATGATAAGATTAAGATTAGATTTTATAGTCAAATTATTGCTGTTCAGTTTATTGTCTGAAGGTTATTATAAAATATGGATATTTATCATCTTTATATTCAGAGGATTAACTGCAGAAAGAATAATTATAAACCAAGTTATGAAGTTTACAGATCACTAATAACATGGCAGTCACAATGCCGCAGAAGAAGCTGTGAAAAGCAAAATCAATATAGCCCTACTATATTTCACCAAGCATAAAATATAAGGAACTCTTGGAGAAAAACCCAGTTGGTCAGATTTTTTGAAATTACAACAAGATAACTTCTACTTTGCTGAGTGTGTACATCTTCCTCCCTTTTGCTTGTGTTTGTGCTTGTGTGCCGACTTTTGGGCACCACATTTGTGTGCTCAGGACCACTCTGTGTCTTGAAGGGATTTTACTTTTTTTTAATATATATTTTATTAGAATTTTTTCCTTTAACATGACATAAATCATTATAAAACAGCATGTTGTTTGAGTGACATTTATAAAAACAATCCATAACAATTAATTTCTATAATCTATATTCCATCTGTTAATTTCATTTGATTTCCCCTATCCCTTGCATATCTTTCCTTGCAAAACATTAGATTAAAGTAATTTTGTTTGTTTAACAACAGTTAAATATATAGTCTCAATAGTCCTATATATCGTTTTAGTTGCCTTATCTTAAATCCTGTCACTATATCTATTTCAGTTTATTTCCCCCCCAATAAAAGAAAAAACATTTACAGATAACAGTCTTTTTCTAACACTCAACTATATTTATGTTTCATCTTTTTCTTTTTTCTCCTTTCACACAAACCTTCTCATACTTTTGTATTTCCCAATCACTATAAAAAAGAAGGAAAAAAAAACAACAACAAAGAACAAGAACAACTTATTTCTCCCTTTACATTCTAAATGTTCTTACAAATAACAATCATTTCAACATTCAGCTATATTTACCTTTATGAATTTAATTCATAAACCCTCTATACTTTTATATTTCTTAACAAGGAGACAAAAGAGGGGCAAATACAAAGTTAAAGGGAAGGAAAAAGTAAAAGAAAAAGAAAAAGAAGAAAGAAAGAAAAAGAAAAAGAAAAAAAGAGAAAAAAGTGGAAGAGACATGCATTTCTTCCAGTTCAAAATATATCCATTTCCTCAATTTCCACTCTTTTCAACCTATACTAAATATATATTTATTTAAACTTTAAACATTCCCTTTAATATTTCCAGTCATCTAATCCTCTAAAACTCATTTAAAACATATCTTTTATATTTTATTCCTGTTCAAATCGTTCCAACATGAAAGAATAAAACAAAAAAGCAAAAGGAAAAGAAAGAAAAGAAAAAGTCCCTCTAAAAGTAATATATTTCAAGATTTTCCCATTATTCAGCCAAATTCAAACATGTGTCTTCTTACCCCTATATTCCAGATTGTTTAAACATATTAAAATATTTCCCTTTTGAATTAAATAATGTTTTTTTATTTTATATAGTTCCATCCTCCAGTTTCTTTCCTCAGGGTTGCATTTAATCATCTCTGCTATCTTCTCCTGAAGAAATTCTTGAGATGAAGTTAAGTTGAAAGTAACTTGATTCATACTCTCAAGGTTCTTCTGCGTTATCTTGTAGTTTAAGGTCATTGTTCTTTGGAAGCTTTGCTGCATGTTATATATCTTTTGCAAAGTAAGCATTTTTATCCTTTCTTCTATGTTTTCAGAAATTTCTTGAAGTGAAATTAAGTTGAGAATAAGTTGATTCATCCTCTCAAAATTATTCTGCATCTCTATATAGTTTAAAGTCATTGTCCTTTGATGTTGTTGTTGCTCATCGCATATTTCTTTTTGTAACGTACTCATTGCTTCAGCCATGTTATTGTTTACACAGGTGCAGTTTAAAAGCTTGAAAGTTCAAAGACAAAAGAAAAGAAGGAAAAAAAGAGATCCTTATCTGCCAGCAGGTGTCAACATTTACTCATTTATCATGTCTTTCTGTTTGTTCCTTTGTTTGTTCCTTCTCTGGAAGAATAAAATCTCTTCGGAGATTTTAACTTTGGGGATTTCTTCTTCAGGAAATGTAAGTAGAATAAAGAAAATTGATATTCTTACCCAGATTCAAGCATGCTGTTTATTATTCCCTTATTCAATGCTTTGACCCCTGTTGGTATTTCAGCTATGACTGGACACGACGTTAGCCAGCCTTTTCTTCTGTTGGTTTTTGGGAGGGTTCTCCTGGGTTGTTCGGAGAGATTGCTGTTTCTCCTAGATCCCTGGAATTTCCTTCCTTCAGTCCACCTCTCCAGGGTGGATTCTGGCCCCTTAGGGTCCCCAACAAAAAGGAATTTCAGCCGGAGGATCAAAGCCTCCGGCTAGCTCACTGAACACCGGAACAGGAAGTCTGGGATTTTACTTATTTGCTTATCCATTTGAGAGATGCAGTTTTATCAGTTTCAATCAGGCTATTAATTGTCAGCTGAAAGAAGCTGAGGTGATCTCAACATCGTACTGTCTTTATTTGCAATAACATTTCTCCTGGTTTTGGCTGCTTGCAGGTCATTGCGATGATGACAAGGAATTCAAAGAGAATTCATGAATAGCACGTAGACTTATATACTGCTTCACAGTGCTTCACAGCCCTCTCTAAGCAGTTTATGGAGTCAGCATATTGCCTCCAACAATCTGGGTCCTCATTTTACTGACCTCAGAAGGATGGAAGGCTGAGTCAACCTTGAGCTGATGAGACTTGAACTTCCCAAACTACTGCAGCCACGAGTCAGCAGTAGCCTGCAGTGCTGCATTCTAACCACTGCACCACCAATAAAATTATTTCTGAATTAAAATTTTCTTCTAACATCCCCACTCCATGAGTGAATGCCCCAGATATGGGGTAAGTGGAAAGGAGGCCTCAATAAAGAAGAGGACCTGGAGATGCTCCATGGCCAATTGTGCTGAAGAAGCTTCTGGCAAAACATCAGAGACCAGTCAGTTGTGCCACTAGGACCTTTTGTGGAATCAAACCACACAGAAGCCCTACATTTGTCAGAGGAGGGGTATCTACGAAAACTAATAGGAGGCCAAAGAATGAGCAGTGCAGTGTACCAGTGATGGGAAAAGGGAGATACTGAAATAAGTGAGCCATTACAGGCATAGGGAAAAAGAAATTTGATTGCAACCCTCTCTTTTGCTCCCTAGCCTCAACCCAAGGCCCTGGATGACTTGAACTCCAGATAATTCTTCTGTAGAATGCCAAGTTCCCTCATCTATTTGTCTTGGAGAAGAAAATAGGTCTGGCATGTACTGCATCACTGAAACCAGGATGTCTGGAGGTGTTTCTCTGGCCATGATTTGCCCAGCTGGGCTGTCAATGGTACAATAGCCTTGATATGAATGTTAGGGAGAGGCATGGTGATGATATTCTGGGAGAACATTATGGTAGCCAGATGTAAGGTTTTACACAGAAGTTTCATAGATTCTCTTTCCAAGCTCCTTAATCTCATCACTGGATTGCTGGTGGACTCCCCCATTCTTTGGTGCTGAGATAAGCTTGGGAATTCTTGGAATCCATGAGAACTATGATTTTTTCTAAATAATTATAGCACTGATTCATGCTGTTAGTATATTATCTGAGGAAGAATTACTTTAAAAATCAGTCCTTATTATGCTCAGATCATCTTTCATATTTGACTGTTCCTTTTCTCAGTTGTTAGTCTAGAGCATGGGTGTCAAATTTGTCACATCATGTGACATGTCACGATGTATTGTGATTTTTTTCACATTGCCGGAGCTGAGGTGGGTGCGGCTTCCACATGATGCAACCGGCCTGCGGGCTGACACCCCTGGTCTAGAGCAAGATAGCAGAAGTTGTATCAGCTTGAGGACTAATCTTTACAATTCCAGCTCTCTATTAACAGCTTCCTTGAGTTCTGATACATGAGTTAAATTCTAAAGAGGCTTCAGAATGATCTTGTTATAAACAATCACACAGGTAGAATAATCAAGATTACGCAAAAAAAATTTCCAGCATAAACCAAATGTCAAATGGTGTGCATGAGTTAATTTGAGTTCAAGTGATTTAATGGATTATAATGGTGTAAACATGTTAGGAACAAAGGAATTGAGAAGATGTATGGACATTTTTAGGGAAACTCTATGTCTGTTAAGGATGTGAAGAATGAAATGTCAATCAAGAGGGAAAGAACATTTGTGAGAATGTAATTTACCAGTACAAAAATAAACACTTCAAACAAATAAATTTGTTGTTGTTAGTTGCGAAGTCATGTCCGACCCATTGCAACCCCATGGAAAATGTTCCTCCAGGCCTCCAGGAAAATGTCCTCTACCATCTTCTGGAGTCCATTTAGGCTCACGCCTACTGCTTCAGTGACTCCATCCAGCCACTTCATTCTCTGTCGTCCCCTTCTTCTCTTGCCCTCAACCTTTCCCAGCATTAGGCTCTTCTCCAGTGAGTCCTTCCTTCTCATTAGGTGGCTAAAGTATTTGAGTTTCAACTTCAGGATCTGGCCTTCTAAAGAGCACTCAGGGTTGATCTCCTCTAGGACTGACCAGTTTGATCATCTTGCAGTCCAAGGGACTCGCAGGAGTCTTCTCCAGCACCATAGTTCAAAGGCTTCAATTCTTTGGCGCTCAGCCTTTCTTATGGTCCAACTTTCACTGCCATACATTGCAACTGGGAAGACCATAGCCTTGACTATACGCACTTTTGTTGACAGGGTGATGTCTCTGCTTTTTAGTGTGCTGTCTAGATTTGCCATGGCTTTCCTCCCAAGGAGGAAGCATCTTTTAATTTCTTGGCTGCAGTCCATGTCTGCAGTGATCTTGGAGCCCAGGAAAATAAAATCTGTCACTACCTCCATTTCTTCCCCATCTATTTGCCAGGAATTGAGAGGCCCGGATGCCATGATCTTAGTTTTCTTAATGTTAAGTTTCAACCCAAGTTTTGCACTCCCCTTCTTCACCCGCAACAAGAGGCTCTTTAGTTCCTCTTTACTTTCTGCCATTTGAATGGTATCATCTGCATATCTTAGGTTGTTGATTATTTCTCCCGGCAATCATAATTCCAACTTTTGATTCATCTAGCCCTGCCTTTCTCATGATGTGCTCTGCATATAAGTTAAATAGGCAGGGTGACAGTATACAGTCTTGCTGGACTCCTATCCCAATTTTGAACCAATCAGTGGTTCCGTGTCCAGTTCTCACTGTTGCTTCTTGGCCCGCATATAGGTTTTTCAAGAGACAAATAAGATGGTCTGGTACTCCGATCTCTTTAAGAACTTGTCACAGTTTGTTGTGATCCACACAATCAAATGCTTTAGCATAGTCAATGAAGCAGAAATAGATGTTTTTCTGGAATTCTGTAGCTTTCCATGATCCAGCATATGTTGGCAATTTGATCTCTAGTTCCTCTGCCTCTTTGAAATCCTGCCTGCACTTCTGATAGTTCTTGATCCACATACTGCTGGAATCTAGCTTGTAGGATTTTAAGCATAACTTTACTAGCAAGTAAAATGAGTGCAATGGTGCGATAGTTTGAACATTCTTTGGCATTGCCTTTCTTTGGAATTGGAATGTAAACTGATCTTTTCCAATCCTGTGGCCACTGTTGAGTTTTCCAAATTTGCTTGCAAATTGAGTGTAGCACTTTTACTGCATTGTCTTTTAAGATTTTGAATAGCTCAGCTGGAATACTGTCACCTCCACTAGCTTTGTTGTTGTTCAGCTTTTCTAAGGCCCACTTCACTTCACATTCAAGGATGTCTGGCTTGAGGTCAGTGACCACCTCATCATGGTTATCAGGGATGTTAAGCTTGTTCTTGTATAGTTCTTCTGTGTAATTTTGCAACCTCTTCTTAATCTCTTCTGCCTCTGTTAGGTCCCTGCCATTTGGTCCTTTATCATGCCCATTTTTGCATGAAACATTCCCTTCATCTTTCCAATTTTCTTGACGAGATCTCTGGTCCTCCCTATTCCATTGTTTTCTTCTATTTCTTTGCACTGTTCATTTAAGAAGGCATTCTTATCTCTTCTAGCTATTCTCTGGAATTCTGCATTCAATTGGGCGTATCTTTCTTTTTCTCCCTTGCCTTTTGCTTCCCTCCTTTCCTCAGCTATTTGCAAAGCTTCCTCAGACAGCCATTTTGCTTTCTTGCATTTCTTTTTCTTTGGGATGGTTTTAGTTGCTACCTCTTGTACAATGTTGCGAACCTCTGTCCATAGTTCTTCAGGCACTCTGTCTATCAGATCTAATTCCTTAAATCTATTTGTCACCTCTACTGTATATTTATCAGGGATATGATTTAGTTCATACCTGACTGGCCTAGTGCTTTTCCCTACTTTCTTCAGTTTAAGCCTAAATTTTGCAGTGAGAAGCTCCTGGTCTGAGCTACAGTCAGCTCCTGGTCTTGTTTTTACTGACTGTATAGAGCTTCTCCATCTTTGGCTACAGAGCACATACTCAATCTGATTTCTGTGTTGACCGTCTGGTGATGTCGATGTGTAGAGCTGTCTCTTGGATTGTTGGAAAAGAGTGTTTGCTATGACCATCGTATTCTCTTGACAAAATTCTATCAGCCTGTGTCCTGCTTCATTTTGTACTCCAAAGCCAAACTTGCTTGTTTTTCTGGTTGTCTTTTGGCTTCCTACTTTAGCATTCCAATCCCCCATGATAATAAGGACCTCATTTTTGGTGTTAGTTCTATAAGGTGCTATAGGGCTTCCTAGAACCGGTCAATTTCATCCTCTTCAGCTCTGGTGGTTGGGGCATAGACTTGGACTATAGTGATATTGAATGGTTTGCCTTGGATTTGAGCTGAGATCATTCTGTCATTTTGGGGATTGTATCCCAGTATTGCTTTTCCTACTCTATTATTGACTATGAAGGCTACTCCATTTCTTCTGTGGGATTCTTGCCTGCACTAGTATACCTGATGGTTATTTGAATTAAATTCACCCATTTCTGTCCATTTTAGTTCGCTGATTCCTAAGATGTCAATGTTCAGTCTTGTCATCTCTTGTTTGACCATGTCCAGCTTTCCTTGATTCATGGATCTTACATTCCAGGTTCCTATGGAGAAAAAATCTTTACAGCATCAGACTTTCCTTTCACCACCAGATACATCCACAGCTGAGCGTCCTTTTGGCTTTGGCACAGTTGCTTCATTCTTTCTACCGCTACTAGTACTAGCCCTCTACTCTTCCCCAGTAGCATATTGGACGCCTTCTGACCTGAGGGGCTCATCTTCCAGCATCATATCTTTTTTCCTTTTGATACTGTCCATGGGGTTTTCATGGCAAAGTTACTAGAGTGGGTTGTCATTTCCTTCTCCCGTGGATCACGTTTTGTCAGAACTCTCTGCTATGACCTGTCCATCTTGGGTGGCCCTGCATGGCATAGCTCATAGCTTCATTGAATTACACAAGCCCCTTCGCCACGACAAGGCAGTAATCCATGAAGGAGAAACAAATAAATACTGTGGCTGTATTGCAACCTAGAATGCTACACATTCTTTACACTTCATAAAGATAGGTGTTTTCATTCCAATGTATGCCTTACAAGAGAAAAGGGTTGGTGAACAAATGGAAGGTAGATGTGGATTAAGGTACAATATTTTAAAGAGACCCATTTCTACATCTTGGAATGAAGATTCTATGACTTTTGGTAAAATTAAGCCCTTAACTAGTCATTTGAATATGAATGGCACAATCTGGAAAAAGTCATGTGCAAGATCAAGGCTGAGACGTAGAAAATTAAATGTGAATTTCATTTTTTCCACTTTTATTCCTAGCACCTTGTGTTATTTTTTTCTCCCTTCCTTTTCATCCACTGAAGCCAATGTTCTACTAAAGCAGTATATATGTGAGAAATCTAAAATGCTGAAATGACTCTTGAGATTGCATTTTAATAGCTTGAATGAAAAGCATTGCTTTATCTCCCTGTTACAAATCCTGGATTCTGCTTTGGAAGAGTGTATTCCCTGCTACTGTGAGGCTACATTAAAAACATTATAGGATTAAACTGTGAGCGGTGAACCACTGAGATTTTATCATTTTTGCCCTCCTGCCCAAAGAACTAAGCTTCTGATAGCAAAAAGACAATATTTGCTTTTTAATATAATGTTTTCGGTGCCTCTGCAGGTTTCCACAAGTTGGAACATATATAATTCATCCCGGCTGTAATAATTACCAATATATAACCAACCACCCATTCTGACAGTTGAGCACAAAAGCTAATGCTAATTCTGTTTTCTTCTGTCACAAGCAGAGCCAGTGAAAGCATAGCAAGCATCAGAATGACAGTGGGGAAAATAGTGTGCTCGGGCCTCATTGCCTTCCATAAAAATTCAATCACGTTGTACTACTTAGATTGCAAGAATATAGCTGTAACTTGTCTCCAAAGGCTTGTTGTCATGTCCTACTAGATGCTAATAAATGCAGTACTTTCTTGTCATCTTGCTTCTTCCACCTCACTGTCTAAGAGATTTTAAAAAGCTTCATTCCATTCTTCTCCTCCCCTCGTTTCTCCTCTGTTGAAAAGTAGGGTTTTCTCTCTTTTCATTAGAAGTGCTACATGTGAAGTGAAGGAGAAACCAGTAAAGAAAAGCTGTCCCTTTTGGCAAGAAGAATTCCTTAACGCATCCTGAGAGACAGGTGCAGGTTTGACCTTCAACCATCCAGCCTTGGTTTTGATGAGAACTCTGGCTGCTAAGTGATCAAAAGATGATAATTAATTCAGGGAGAACCAAGACAAGTCTCTTTATTGATGGCATATTCGGTTTAATTGGGATCCCCATCAGTTTAATGCACTTGCAGGGTGCACGTAAAATAATTTTCTTGTTGCTCCAAATTCTATTTCATGGAAAACAACATATTATGCAACTGTTATGATGGAAATAAAAGGTTTTTAAATTCCTATTCTTCTAAGCTGTTAGTTGTTCCCATCAAAATGGTTCAGACTTGCCCAATGAAGCGAATGACTCAGTCTACATTTGTAAAAATTAATGTTTGCTGTTTAATCAAGTATCAGTGTAAGATATATGTAGAGCACAGTTCAAATCCAGTATCTATTCCCAAAAATACAATAAAACAAGTCAAAAGGAAGAAAAAGAAAAAAACATAAAACAAGAAAAAAGGAACACACCAATCTGCCATCCAAACAAAAAATAATTAAATTAAATTAATTAAATGGAATTAATTAAATTAAACTCCACTGGAAGAGTTTGGAGTTATCTCTTATCATCCTTTTGTCCAAATCCTTCCAATGGCCAATGGCTAAAGGAGTATTCTGTGATCCCAAAGGTGCTTTTTTAAAAGGCATCATTTAGCTTCTTGAATGAGAAGCAAAACGTCTTCAAAAAAAAAGCAAAGTAAGTCCAGTTGCCTTTTTAAAAAGCACTTTTGGGACAACCATGACCTGGATGACTGAGAATCTCCATAGACACAGTTTTCTGTGGATTATGCATGATTCATTTGTGTTTGATAACAGATTTTTTTTTCTGAGATAGTCTTTGGATGCAATTTTAATAGATAGAATGTTGATGTAAATATATATGATAAAATTAAAAAAAAACTAGGATGGAAGTTCTCACATCTCACTGATTCCGTAGGGGTGAGATACAAAAATAAGCTAGACCTAGTGTGTGAGACAGAAAAGATCACACTTCTTTCTACTGGGCATTTGTTCCCACATATTTTTCCCCCCAGTACTATAGGTGCAGCACTGCCAATTGTCCTCTGGCTGGCTATCTTATTGACATCTGTCTGAAATGTGTTGGCTGAAACATCATAGACGTTATGTGGTTGTTCAGTGTCTGAACGAGAGCCAAAAGGATCTCTGTTTTGTACATTGTTCTATAAGAAGCACAGTCTCATTATGTATAGTTTCATTTTATTTTTATTTAATTATTTAAAACTATATTAGCAGACACCCAACTGGTATGAAATAGATTCTTTTATAGTTTGATCTGTAAGTAGGAGATTAAAAGCACTCAAATAAAAGCTATGTCAATGAATGCTGATATTAATGAAGGAGAATATTTGTAGCTCAGGGTTGAAATGAGGGGTCCTTGGTGCTCTATGAGCTTGCTTTTTTTCTTGCAAATATTTCATTACCCTAACTAGGTAACATCATTAGTCCTAGTGAGGATTGCTGTTTGTTGTCAGTTTATATTCTAGTATCTTGCCTGTCTGGGTGGGTGGGGTTGATCTTAGGGATTCTTTGGTTGGGCTGTTTACTAATGGCTCTGTGGCAGTGTCTTGATTGGGGTATTGCTTACTTGATTGTTGGTCTGAAGTTGACCTTGGATTTAATCTATGCTGATCTGAGTGCTGATTACTGGTGGAGAGGTGCTGGAGTCTTTTTCTCTTTTGGGCTGGTTGATTGTCTCTTTTGCATAATCTATAGATGTTGTTAATGTTTACATGTCTATTGATGGCTGATTTGTCAGTGCCAGGCTTCTAGAAATTCCCTGGCATTTTTGGATTTGGCCTGGTCTAGGATTGTCACATTTTCCCAATTGAAACTATGGTTAAATATGTTGTGAAATTAAAGAATTTTCATCAAGCCTTTTGACTGCCAGTTGGTGTTCATGGATGCGTTCTGCCAGTCTTTTGCCTGTTTGTCCTACATAGTAGCTATTGCAGTTCTTACACTGTATGTTGTAGATGAATCCTGTGTTCGTTTGCTTTTTTGGGGTTGCTGGGTCTTTTGGTTTGCTTAGGATATTTTGAAGAGCTTTAGTTGGTTTGTGGGCTACGGTGATCTCATGTGGTTGTAATAGTGTAATTGCGGTTTCTGAAATATTCTTGATGTATGGCAGTGTAATTCTTTTTAGGATTTGTGTTGGTTGTGCTGTATTGGGTTGAGTGGTCAGGGACTTTTGATAAATTTGCTTGGGTATCCATTTTGTTGGAAAGTGTTGTATAGATGCTTCATTTCCTTTTTTTGCTGTTCTGGGTTGCTGCAGTGAGTTTGGGCTCATTTAAATAAAGTCCTTACACAGCTTCGCTTGTGGGAGGTTGGGCTGTTGCTTTGGTAGTGGAGCATCCAGTTAGTATGGGTGGTTTTTCTGTAGACTTGCATTTCTAGTTTGCTGATGCATATACTTTACTATTTCATCAAGGAATACGTGAACACTTTTTGTAACATTGTCTTTGTAGTGAGAGAAAGAAGAGGGGGGAAAGAAAGAGAAAGGAGAAGGATGGGGGGGGACTCATTATTTGTGAATTTAAGAACATATTTTAAGACAAAGTAGGGTGGTTGTTCCTATTCCAGAGTTATTCACTTTGAATGGAACTTGTCAAATCTTCGAAAGAGAAGAAAAGAAGTTAATTGAGCAATTCCGATAATCAGAGATCCTGAACTAAAATTACTTCCCTGTCCATTTAACCATTATAAATAACTTTCCCTTAAAAAGTTAATTAATGTGCTTCCAGTGTGGTTTATTGATCTTTTTCTCTTTCAGTGCAGTTACTTTTCGCTTTTGTCATGCTAAGGATATTAGTGTGATATGTGAGCTTCTTTTCAGGATAGCTCCCAGGCAGCATGACTTTGTGAAGAAAAACTTGCCAAAATGAAGTGAGGAAAGTCTATAAATTCAGCCTGCTCTTGGGTTAACAGAGGCAATAATGTAAAAGGATCGTGCATTTAGTTTGTTACAATATCCTGAACTGCCTCAGTCTTCCAGATGAAAAGCTGAAAAGTGTGGCAATAATTGACCTAGATATTCATATGCACCAAACTGGGTAGGCTGAAGATAGGTCATCAGTATGGGAGATATATGATACTGAAGAAAAATTGAGAATTATATTTCATATCTTGAATACTAGGCTATCAGCTTGCTTGATCAACGTAGCAGCTGTAGACAATTTAACCCCATAACCACATCGATGGTATAGGACATGTTCAAGAGAAGATCACAATATGATCATTTAGCCCTTCACGATTGGTTTTGTGGGGTTGGCAAATTTTGTGATTATTATTTTTTAAAAAACTTTTGTAAATGGCTCACAATCGCCATTGTGGGATGGACAGTTGTATAAATTGATTGATTGACTGATTGAATGAATGAATATAGGACACCTCCCAACTTGCTAGATGACATTCTAATATTGCCCATGGGCAGGGGGGAACTATTGTGTGTATCAGAACTGCCATATTTGAGGCATTTGGCCATGACATATGCTGTGCCCTCAAAACTTATTTCTCTTGCATGAGCCTCTGTCTTTCTTGCTCTTTTAATGTATCTAACCTTTTGCCTTATTGTCAAAATCCTGTTCAGACATGATAGAGAAGCAGGCTGAGGCATCCTAAAAAATCAGACCCACATCAATGATGCCAAGGTAGTCACACACTTCACAATTCTTACCTTGTAGTCTTTGAACCCGTTGAAGATTGATTTGATTGATTGATTTATTAAATTTATATGCCGCCCTTCTCCCTAAGGACTCAGGGCGGCTCACAACAATAAAAATTAAGAGACATAAAATACAAAAATTAAAAAAGAATTAAACAATGAATATAAGAAAAATGGGACAATTTACACAATAAAAACCAAATTAAAAACCATGGTCAGTCTAGGCCTGCTTGTTGGAACAACCATGTCTTCAGGTCACGGCGGAAGGATCGAAGGTCAGGGGCCGTCTGCAGCTCTAGAGGCAGTTCATTCCAGAGGGTCGGCGCACCCACAGAGAAGGCTCTCCCCCTGGGGGTCGCCAGCCGGCAATGCCTGGCCGACGGAACCCTGAGGAAGCCGACTCTGTGGGAGTGAACTGGGCGATGGGAAGTTGACATTGGCAGCAGGTGGTCTTGCAAGTACCCCGGGCCTAAGCCATGTAGGGCTTTAAAGGTAATTACCAGCACCTTGAATCGCACCCGGAGGGCAACCGGAAGCTAATGCAGCTCACGCAGGAGAGGTGTAACATGGGAGTATCAAGATACTCCCATAAGCACCTGCGCGGCCGCATTTTGCACCAGCTGAAGCCTCCAGGTGCACTTCAAGGGTAGCCCCATGTAGAGAGCATTGCAGTAATCCAGGCGAGAAGTGACAAGGGCATGGGTGACTGTGCATAGGGCATCTCGGTCTAAAAAGGGGCACAACTGGTGCACCAGGTGAACCTGTGCAAAGGCCCCCCTGGTCACGGTGGTTAGATGGTCTTCCAGGTTAAGCCATGAATCCAGGAGGACACCTAAGTTGCGGGCCCTTTCTGAGGGGGGCAAGAGCTCTCCCCCCATCAAAAGAGATGGAACATGTTGGACAATGCGAGATGCCGGTATCCACAGCCACTTGGTCTTGGAGGGGTTCAGCCTGAGCCTGTTCCTTCCCATCCAGACCCGCACCGCCTCCAGGCACCGGGACATCACGTCAAGGGCATCACTGGGTTGGCTCAGGGTGGAGATAAACAACTGGGTATCATCCGCATATTGGAGATACCTCACCCCAAAGCCACAGATGATCTCACCCAGTGGCTTCATATAGATGTTAAACAGGAGGGGGGGAGAGAACCGACCCCTGAGGTACCCCACAAGAAAGGGGCCTCGGGGTGGATCTCTGCCCCCCTGCCACTACAAACTGCAAACGGCCTGAGAGGTAGGAGGAGAACCACTGTAAAACAGTGCCTCCCACTCCCAACCCCTCGAGCCGTTGCAGCAGGATACCATGGTCGATGGTATCAAAAGCCACTGAGAGGTCAAGTAGGACCAGGACAGAGGAGCAACCCCTGTCCCGGGCCCGCCAGAGATCATCTACCAGTGCTACCAATGCCATTTCCGTGGTGTAACCAGGTCTGAAACCAGACTGGTACGGGTCCAGATAGTCCGCTTCATCCAGGAAATGCGGAAGCTGACGTGCCACAATACTCTCAACAACCTTCGCTACAAAGCGAAGGTTGGAGACAGGACGATATTTAATGAGGCCGGGTCCAGAGAAGGCTTCTTGAGGAGGGGCCTCACCACCACCTCTTTTAAGGTGGAGGGGAAGACACCCTCTGTCAATGAAGCATTGACAACTGCCTGGAGCCAGCCCCTGTCACCTCCCCAGCAGCCAAAACTAGCCAGGAGGGACATGGGTCCAATAAACAGGTTCTAGCGCTCAGTCTACACATAATCCTGTCCACATCATCCAAAGACACAGGGTCAAACTCACCCCAAATGGTAAAACCAAGACCTGCCCTCTCCACCCCGCCGGATTCCGCCCAGTCGGAGTCCAAACCAGTCCAGATCTGAGCGATTTTGTCCTGCAGATACTGTACAAATTCCTCAGCCCTACCTTGCAAGGGGTCATCCCTCAGTCGCTGATTAAGCAGTGAGCGGGTCACTCTAAACAAGGCGGCTGGGCGGTTATCTGCAGACGCAATGAGAGCGGAAAAGTAAACATGCTTTGCCGCTTCCATTGCCACTAGGTAAGACTTAAGATAAGTTCTTAGCTGTGTTCGATCAGATTCGGATCTGCTGGACCTCCAACAGCTCTCTAGGCGTCTTTTCTGGCACTTCATCTCTCGGAGTCCCTCGGTAAACCAGGGGGACACCCGGGATCTGCGATGGTACAGAGGCCGCAAAGGCACAACTTGATCCAAGGCCCCAGCAGCTGCCCTCTCCCAGGCCGCCACCAGGGCCTCGGCAGAGTCGTGGGCAAGGGAAGCAGGAAATGTCCCAAGCTCCGTCTGGAACCTCTCAGGGTCCATCAGGCACCTGGGGCGGAACCACATAGTCGGTTCTGCCTCCCAGCGGCGGGGGGTTGCGTACTGAAAGTCTAGCCGGAGAAGGAAATGATTGGACCATGACAGGGGTTGGATGGTTAAATCTCTCCTACTCAGACCATTAATCCACTGCCCAGAGATAAGAGCCTTTTGCACCCAATCTTTGAAAATGCCAGCATCTAAAGATGGAGTGTCAAACAGAGACAGAGGAATGCTTAGTTGTAGAAAGATGAACTTGACAGGGTTGACCAGGAGTAACCTATTTAAAGATGATATAGACTGGATCTAGTTCAACTTTCTTTGGGTGGGGTCAGAGGTTGATTGCTTTTGTCTCCACCATCCAGAGTATGCTAATTCCCTTTCCTTGAGCAAACTTCCTAGAACAATGCTACTCCATAAAGACTGTGGTAGCTTCTTATTCATAGAATTCTTGGTTGCCAGACCTTGATTCTGTTTGTCTTCTGACCTTTCTTTTTTTACCTGGTTTTCTGGATGTTGTCCTCTGAGTGAGTTTCCTCCTGTGTGCAAGAAACTGAGCTTATGAAGGAGCCTTATGGAATTTCTCTTAACGCAGATTAGATACGTCATTTATCAGTAAGACATTTATTCTTATTGCTGCTCATTACATACTACTCCATCTCCGCCACCTCTAATACTGCTTCAACTCCATCCTGACCTGCCCTATTCCTGCTTCACTACTGTCATAGGCTGTATTTCCACAGATCATGTCCTGACTAGTCACTTTTAGGCTACTTTATCACAGCAAGTAGGAAAACGTACTTAATCATGGCTGATTTTGAAAAACTTAAGTAAGATTGGGCCTAGTTATTACTTAGAAATTAGAATGGGAAGTTTAAAAATATCTCAAAAGAAAGCATAATAGAACACATACATATTGTTGCTAAGAAACAGCAGGAGTTGAGCTTGTCTCAAGGGAGACTTTAGTTTTAATTTGTAATAGTGCATACGTAGCTACAATCTCAACAAATTATCTAAAGCAGCTTTTGGTGTGTGTAATTTGTCTAGGAAATCATTTGGGAGGCTTCTCTGATCAGAAATCCTTGATCCCAGAAAGCCTTACCAGCCCATTAATCATGTTTTTATCACTACATAGTAATCAAGGAAATGAAGTGGTCTGCTCTGGATAGTGGAAACCCAAGCAACCTATAATTACAAAAGGTCAATACTTTAAACACTTAATGTCACTGCCCCTTATAAAGTGGCATCTCTGCCACAGTCAAATTTCTCTTGCTCTTCAATGATGCATAAGATGTTATTGTTCAAACAATAATGGTCATGCTCTCCCCAAGTTAGAATACTAAGCAATTTTAACTTGCAAACTTCTCTGTAATTTATTGGTACTAATCTGGCAGAATTAGATCCCTTTTAAATGAATTTTCCTATCCCCTTCTATCTCATTGTCTTGCTTCTGTTCATTATAAGCAGATCTTGAATATTCAAAGACACCTTCTTCCATTACTTGCTTATGTGTGAAAGAGAGCAAGTGTGTGTGTGCATATGCATGTGTGTTGTATGCCAGGATGAGACAAGCTGACCTAGAGAAATAAGTTTTATGAAGCAATTAACTGTAATTTTTCTCCAGGTAATTCTGACTTTTTTTACCTTATCTCACATTATATACCATATATGGCCTCTTTGGACTATCTATCTAAAGTTACAGAGTCAACAGTTACAGCAGGGTTATAAAGACAGGATGAATCTGTATTTTTCTTAATAAGTAATTCAGTCTATAGGGATAGGAAGCATAGAATTTAGTAGGGAATGTATAGGGATTGTCATTCATGATCTAGTAAATTAAAGTAAACTGATTAATACATCATTAATCAAAATAATATTATGGTTGAAATGAAAAAAGGCCTCCTTCTGACTTCACTGGGTTGGGTTTTCTTTACTAATAACATTAATTTATCAGATAGAAGAAAACATCAGGATGTGTTTTGACAAGCATCTGGCTTATGCAGACTATTTGATAGTCTGGAAATTATATTTTCATTATCGTCAGGAATGCAAAAGTATCCCTTTTTAGCAGCGGCTTAAAGGTTCTGTGGTATGAGGTGCAAGGACCTTACTAGGGTAATTACTAGGGTAATTTGGAGAACTTAAAAAACTAGATTGATAAAGCTGGCAGTTGTAAATCCCTGGGATGGAGTCTGATACTCATGAACAAGGCTGGCTGTAGGAAATATTCATAGTGTCCCTCATAGAAATATGATGATATTGCTTAGAAGGGGAATATTCAAAGAAGTGCTGATCCATGAGGCCAAGCAAAAGAAATAAAAAGAGGAAATGTAGGACTATATTTTGGCATTATTTTTTGACTAAACATTTTACCTATTTCTATGGAAACGTAAGACTTCCTGAAGCAAAACAAACCTCTGCTTCTGCGTTCTTGGATTTCTCACCTCTTCCAGAAGACCCCAAGTTTTAATTAAAGGCTGTGAAAAATAATGCAAAGGCCTCATTTTTCCCAGTCTGGGAGACAAAATCTCTATATAGTTCTTAGAATAACAGAATAACAGAGTTGGAAGGACTTCTTGGAGGATCTTGGAGGACAAATGTTCTCCTGTTCAGACAAATGGTTGCCAATCTCTTCTTAAAAACTTCCAGCAATGGAGCACCCACAACTTCTAGAAACAAGTTGTTCCACTGGTTTATTGTTCTCACTGACAGGAAATTTCTCCTTAGTTCTAGGTTGCTTCTCTCCTTGGTTAGTTTCTATCCATTGCTTCCTGTCCTGCTTTCAGGTGCTTTGGAGAATAGATTGACCCCCTCTTCTTTGTGGCAGGCCCTTAGATATTGGAACACTACTATCATGTTACTCCTAGTCCTTCTTTTCATTAAACTAGACAAATCCAATTCCTACAACTGTTCCTCATAACAATCCCCTGCTCAAGCAGCAAACCTTATACCATTTCAGAGAAATGGTTGTCCAATCTCTTCTTAAAAACCTCCAGTATTGGAGCACTCACAACTTCTGGAGGCAAGTCGTTCCACTGATTTATTGTTCTAACTGTCAGGAAATTTCTCCTTAGTTCTAAGCTGGTTCTCTCCTTGATTAGCTGTCCTGTCTTCAGGTGCTTTGGAGGCTAGGTTGCCCTCACCTCTCTGTTTCTATAAGGACCAAACTATCTTTGGGGGGGGGGAAAGGGAGGGTTGTTGTAGACACCTACCTTGTGTACTTAACAAAGAGTCATCTTTTGTATGGGTGTGTGTACTGAATGTTTGAACATATAGGCTGGAGGCTGGAAGATCACTAGACAATCTCAATTTTTAATGCTAATATGTAAGTTTTGTATTTGTGTGATGCATATTCTAAGGAATAAAAGTATTCCTTAGAATTTTTTAAAAGTTATCTTTTGGAAGACCAATGCAAGAACAGTTCCAATAGAAATTCCTTCTACCATACTACTTTGTGAGGAAGAATTGAATACTTGAGACAGCATGTTTGGGCTGTCTTGTGGAAGAAAATAATTGTTGAATGTTTCTTGTTTCTCTAACCATTCCTGCCACTGAGGTAATCACAGTAAACCTATTTTAATTCTAATTCTATGTTTAAGTTTTTCAAGAAAATTCTGATAGATTTACCAAGATGCTAGTTTTATTGCTCAGGTATCAGGTAATATCTTCAATTGCAGCAGTTTTGTCTGTGCCATGAGACTAGCTCCATTTATCAGTGTCATGACTCTGGGATAAATACTTACAAGAGAGATACTTTTAGGACGATGAAGGAAAAGGAAAGAAGACTCATGTTTTCAGTGAACTACAAAACTCCATATATAATACATGCTCTGTGACAAAACAGTGAAAATCCTGCCTCTACGTATTTTTCTCCCAATATCTGATGCATGGTACTTGTTTCATTGCTATTAACTTCTCAGTCTCACCTACCAGTACATACCTATGAATCTTTGGCATTTTAACATCAGCATCGAATAGGATAGCTGTATGGCATCTGGGAGAACCATTCAGTCTCTGCATTAAGTCAGATGGATCAATACTTTGATTTTGTGTAAGGCAGCTATAGTGGTCCAACATGTGAAGGTGTTGCAATGTTTCTTTGCAAAATGGGAATGCTGTAACACATTGTGTTATAATATCCCCACTTCATTCATAAAGAAATACAACATTCTTTGTGTGTTGAAATAAAGAACATTTTTTCTTGGATGTTATACATTGAGCCACATCTGCAGAGTAATTTGCAGCTTAATTCAGATAAATGAAAAGGAGCTTTAATAGCTGCAATCTGGCTTTGTGTAAAACTGTAACAGACTAATGTCAGATATTGTTGGATAGAATTCATTGGCTTCCCAAAGTTTAATGGTCCTCAGTCTGATAATCAAAGCAGAAACACCAGCTGCTATGCTATTAATAGTGCACCAACAGCAGCTGAATTTGTGCAGAATCTTTATCAATCTCTTGGTCTAACCCTATCATAAACAGGCTTATAAAGCACTGCAGAGTTTATATATTTTTATGATATTGCTGCTGATATGAGGAAAATAGAATCAAACAGAATAGTGTTTAGAAGCTATTTTTTTCAGCTATTTCACTACTGGTGCCAAGACATTACAAAGCTACAAGACTTGCATTTTATTTCTTTTCAAACCGTGTAACATCATTCAGAAGGACAGGAGTTTGGGGTTTATAAAACCTCTGGCAGATGAAAAACACTCTCCCCACCCCCGGAGTAAAACTGAATTTTTTCAATAAATTAATAAAATAGGAATTAGCTCTCAGAGCGGTCTCAACAATTTAAAAATGAGTCACAGGACTGTCAATAGGCTTCTAGGCACAATTCAAAGTGCTGATTATCACCTTACCCTATGTGGCATTGGATTGAGTTTCTTGTGGGACTGTCTTTTCCCAAAAATATTTGCCTGCTTCATATATATGAATATATACAGAGAGATTCTAAGGGACATAAATTTTTATGCAAAAATTAAAGACTAAGGAAACAAATACAAAACAAATATACAACTACAAGGAAGGATGTCCATATGCATAACATAAATTCAGCTGAAGTTTTAAAATAAACAATTGAACTTTGACCACAGGCAGTCTTTCAACTGTGAGGAAAGAGTGTCATTTCATAAAAAAGAAAATAATCACATATTTATAATCCAAGACTGAAAATCCAGAATAATTCCTACTTTCCAGTATTTATTTTGCCATTTGTAATATATGGTGCTATTCCTTCTTCCATTTCTTCAGTTACTGTACTCCAGTCATGAAAGACATCCCACTAAGTCTTGTTAAATCATATTTGCTTTTTGTATTAAGAGCTTAAGCTCATCTTATTTATTTTTCATCATTCCAAGCATTAGTGCATAGGCAGTGAAAGCGGTGAACTTTATGAGCCCATGTTCGTTCTCATTTTAATTCCAGTGGTTTTAAGAGGCTAATTTAAGCAACGTTTCCACTTTCTACAGTGCATGAATTCTCAACTGAGGATTTTATTTCAGAGTTCTTTGCCTGCTCCCTTCAGTTTAAAGACATTGTGTTGACCTGGAAGTACAGTTAGTCCTTGCTTAACAGTAATTGGCACTGTTGCTAAGCAACACAGTCGTATGGCACAATGTCATCTGATTGCTCTGATGTATGATGGCAGTTCTAGCAGCCTGAGTTGCTGTTGTTAGGTAAATCTCACAGTTACAGCATCCCATAATCACATGATTACTAGATCTCTTGCCAGTTTCCCTATTGACTTTGCTTGCCAGAAGCCAGCAATGAAGGTTGCAAATGGCAATCACATATCCATGGCACATTGTGAAGTTGTAATTCTGAGCTAGTTGCCAACTGCCAAATCATGACCATGTGACCATGGGGATGCTGCTACAGCCACAACTACAAAGAATACTACATTGTAAGCATTCCTTATTCAGTGCAATTTCAAGTTTGAACAATCTACTTGTTTAGTGCCATTGTACGTTTGCACAATCTCCAAAAAATTAGTTGTTCAGCAAGGGCTAACTGTAATAGTGAATATCAGAACTCAGCCTTGATAGTTCTGTCCTTCATCTATTTATCTAATCAGCTTTTAAAGATATGCAAGTTACCTTGGTGCCATCTCTCCAGGAACTTGGTAGGGGAAGACAGAGGTCACTGGGAAGAGTTCCTCACAATCCAACTGCCAGCTGGCAGCTGGCCCTGATGTAAACCGTTGCCATCATCTCAAGAGCTCTCAATGGCCAGCCTTTCCATTGCTTCATCCCTCCTGTCCTTGTCTCCCTGTCTTTTCTTCTGTGTTTCTCTACCAGCTTCATGGGATAAACTTCTTCCCCTCCTCAATTCATTTCAAGCTTTCTGGATGTGCTTGGTATAACTCAGTTTCCTCTCTCCAGTAAAACAATATTTGTTGTTTCTTAAGGCCATGGAATGGAGATGTGAAGAATCAAGGTTTCATTCTGATAATACCATACAGAGCCCAAAGCACATTCCATGTCAAAAGACATCAAAATAATCACCTGCTGGTGTCAAACATATTGGATCCCATTATAGTTTCAAACAATACTTAAATTAGAATCTGTCTCTCTAGCTAACAGTTTCTGCCTTGAAGAAAATAGTGAGGAGCTAATTTGCCAGGAGACAGGTTTGGACCTTACCACAATTAACAAATATAGCACTTATGCAATCCTATCTCAGGCTTTCAGACCACAGATTGCATGCTGTAGGGCAACACTCAATGTGCAGAGACCAGAACTCTAAGGTAATTGAGTGAGTTGTATTGGTTTTACTTTTATTTGTAAAGATCTGTTGTAGATGATTCCTTCACTGGGCAAGTGACTGACCTAGATGATCTCCAAGATTCCTTACATTCAGTGATTCTATAATTTGTTGTGTTATTTTTACTTAATATATACTTAAGCAGTGTGATTCCTCATATGATATCCTATGAATGTTTTATGGAAGATTTATCTTTCATTGTACTTCAGGTTTTTTATCCATCCCTCCATTATGCATCCATCCATCCATTTTGTATAAAGCTTTTCAACCTGAAAGCAGTTTGCAGTAAGAAAAAACTAATAAAATTTGCAGGGTCATCTGGAAGGTGGAGTCATTTTTACAGTCCTGACTATTTCGCTATCCTGGGTGATTCCAGCCACAAAATCAGAATCGGACTCCTTGGTTCCTTCATAAGAAGATTAATTCATATTAAGTTATCAATTTGTCATCTCTTCCAAAGGGTTATTATTAATTTGCTTGATGAGACAAAAACCTCAGTATAGGGTGAAATAAACCTAGTCACTTTTCTACTCCACTGAGAACAGCTCAGTGATTAGACTTATGCAATAAACACAAAGAACAAAAACTTGCAATTAAAGAAATAGAATATTGCTTTTAATTTAATGTGTACCCTGTATAAACTAATAATTATAGCTCATGTGGTTGCAAGAGAACTGAGGCAAGTTTGGGGGATGAGAAATTAAATTCCATATACGCCTTCAGATGAGGAATTTAATGGAGCTAGTGTTTGCAAGTTACTGTTCAGGGCAACAACAGACATAGCTGTTTTTCTCCTTTTGTTATCCTGTCTTTTTTCCTTTTGCCATTCTTTTATTTTTGGATTCATTGAATAAAATAAAAACAGGAATAACAACAGATTTAGAATTGTGCTATAAAAATACTGGCATGCTTAGCAGAGTCACAGTAGTATGCAAATCATGACATATGAATTGCAGAGTCACAGTTCAAGCCCCACCCTTTTATACAAGCATAAGCACATTTACATGTTTCAAACCTTGCACCTCCTTGGACAGCTTTGAAGTACATTAAGAAAGATCAATAGGCTAGGCAGATCCAGACAATTTTAGAGTATATATACAGACTCACATAGATGCTTGTACAGTATATTGGGATCATCTACCATTGTTATCAGAAGCACTAAGGAAGGAAGGATAGATTACTGTTTCTTAGGAATACTAGTAAACAACAATCATATGCATTCAGGTTCAGCAATTTTCAGGGGAGGAAGGGAACACTGGCAAGAGTCCGGATCACTGTTACAGCAGTGTAACTGAAATTCCTTCCCTATGTGTTTGTCTCTGTGCAACCTAAATACACGTACAAAAGGAACATGTCTTTAATTGCACAACCACAACTGTCATCTTGAGACTCCCTGCAGTTGGCAGTGGTCAGTTCATTAGAAATTAGCTTACTTGGGCCAATAGTTTTACTCTTGTAAAAGGAGATTTTAGTTAAGCTTTGTTCTTGTATTTCCCCAGTTATATTTTTCTTGTTTTTCCCCCCCAGTTATATCTATCTGACCCACCAGAGCAGGGAAAATGGGTATGTTACAGGTTCCTCTCTTAAAGAGATCCATCTTGTGGGATCAAGAAGAAGATCCTTCTCTGTGATGGTTCCCTCTCTGTGGAACATCATCCCTGCAGAAATAAGATTGGACCCCACCTTGACATGCTTTCAAAAGGCCCTGAAGAAGGGGTTTTGCCAAAAAGCCTGAGGATCTTAGGGTGATATGGAACCCATCAAATAATTAGTTCCCAGGGGGATAGAGGCTTATTGGGTTTTGTGTTTTATTTCTGTAAGCCACCTGGAGTTACTATGAGTGTGTTCGATGACCATACACATTTTCTTGATAAATAAATAAAAATATTTTAAGTTCTGCTCTGCCATTTTATTTAGAAAACAATTAACTGTAGAAATACTTTGGGTTCTTCTAGTAGTGCATAGTGAAAAAAGTATGGCCTAAATCTCTTTGCAGATACTGAAGCCAACTTGAACAACACTGCCAAATTCCAACGGTGGGATTGCTTCTCCTATTGCTACTGATTTCTCACGGCAGGAAATATGTAAAAGTGTTTTGTAAACTCTAAAGCTTTAAGAAATTCCATTCCTCCTCCCCGTCCCCAAAAATCTGAAAAATCTGGTTCTAACTGTGTGTTATGCAGCTCTGCCTATTTTGCATTATTAGCTTATCCTCTGTACTCCTTTACATTCTCAAAGAATGTGGAGAATAACTGGTATATCTGTGCCTGAGTAGGTGGCATTGCTTTTGGTTAGCTCAGTACTGAAAAGTACTGAAGGAGTCAACTTTCTTTGGCCTTCATGTTTGCCTGGTTTGAAGAGCCAGCTGCCTCATTGCAATAGGAGGCAAGCTGCAGAATGAGATTAGACCTTTAGCTTAATGCGATGACTCTTAAGCTTCTCTGTAGTATAATGTCAGAGAATTTATTGCTGAACCGTTTCATTTTTTTTAAGCCAAAGTTCTTAGACCTGAAAATTGGGCATCAGTAATTGAACAGTTAGAATTCAATCCAGAAACAATTTTGCAATATACAAAACTGAACATCATGTGAAAGAAACTCAGTTTTCCAAAATTACAAACATGGTATTCAGCATTTACCAAATTACACTAAAGATATGTAACTTTATTTGGGGTACTTCAAAATCTTTTAAATATATTGTAATTTATTGAACTTGTTCTTTTTATTATTTATTAAATATTTTTATTCCATCTTTACTACTTTATAAGTAACCCAAGGCAACCAACATACCTAATACTTCATCCTCTATTTTCCTTTATACCACAAGCCTGTTAGTTAGGTTGGGCTGAGAAAATGATTGGCACAAGGTCATCCATCTGGCTTTCATGCCTAGGACAGCACTTGAATTCACAGTCTCCTGGTTTCTTGCCTGGTGCCTTAATCTTTAAACCAATCTGGCTTTTATCAATGTTGTGCAATGTTCAATTCATTTTGGAAAATCCAGGCTATTAGCTAAATATTACAGCTTTCTTGATTCTTAATTCTTCACTCCTTCCTTTTATAATCTACAGACATACAGCAATAACAGGAAACATGCCAATTCATGATGGGAGGATATACAAGTCTGATGGATCCCCTTCATTTTGGCAATCACTTGATTTGCACAGCAGAGATGTATTAAAACCCAGGTCACAGCTTGTTGCATCTTTTTTTAAAAAAAATGTAATGCCAATAAGGTAAATCTTTTGTGAACTGCTTCATAGGATTTGTTCAGAACTTGAATACTCAGCATGTTTTGGATAGATTGGTATTCTATTGATGTAATCATGTCCCAAAGACTTATTCAGAGATTTATTATCTATATCTTCTCCCAATGCTGCTATATGTTCTTTGGATTTCCTATACGAACTGGCTCATGTAGAAGCCAATATGTATATGGATGACTGTAGTGTCTAGAATTTCTTTTGTGGGCATTCACAATAAATGTGCTCAAAACCTTTGAATGAGACTAACAGGAAGAGTGATTGTTGGACCTGAGAATAGGAACATCTTCAAAACTGTTTTTTCCCCCTGCATGTTTTAGTAGCCAGACTAAACTAAGTAAGAGAAGGGACATTAAACTATTTGAAGCTGTAAAGTTAATACTAAACACTCCAGTTGTACTCAATACTCAACTGGAAAGCAGTGTAGATTTTTCAGTAAACATACCATTTAGCAGCCTAACTATCATGTTTTATACTAACTGAAACTTCAAGAGAATTTTCAAGTGTAGCCACACCTACAACATATTGAAATACTCAACACAGGATGTGGATAATTGTCAATAAATTAAATGGGCCCTGAAATTATTTTTTTTATTATTATTTATTAAATTTTTATACCGCCCTTCTCCCGAAGGACTCAGGGCAGTGAACAGGGCATATCTTAAAACTACAAAAGTACAAAAGTTAAAAAAGAATTAAATTATTGCCCACAATAAAAACAATAAAAATATATATAAATATTAAAACCCTAAATGATTCCCCATCCCCATCCGGAGCTCAACCGGCAACTGGTTCCACAAAGCCGGAGCGCCCACAGAGAAGGCCCTCCCCCTGGGGGCCACCAGCCGACATTCTCTGACTGGAGGCACCCTGAGGAGGCCCTCTCTGTGGGAACGCACGGGGCGGAGGGGAGTCGACGCCGGCAGCAGGTGGTCCCCGAGGTATTCCGGACCCATGCCATGTAAGGACTTAAAAACCATCACTAAGACCTTGAACCTCACCCGGAAGACAACTGGTAACCAATGCAGCTCGCGGAGCAAAGGTGTAACATGGGAGTACCGGGAAACTCCCAAGACAACTCTCGCGGCCGCATTCTGTACCAGTTGGAGCCTCCGAGCTCTTCTCCAGTGAGTCCTTCCTTCTCATTAGGTGGCCAAAGTATTTGAGTTTTAGCTTCAGGATCTGGCCTTCTAAAGAGCACTCAGGGTTGATCTCCTCTAGGACTGACCGGTTTGATCGCCTTGCAGTCCAAGGGACTCGCAGGAGTCTTCTCCAGCACCAGAGTTCAAAGGCTTCAATTCTTTGGCGCTCAGCCTTTCTTATGGTCCAGCTTTCACTCCCATACATTGCAACTGGGAATTGTGTAAAAGCATCTTTTAAATAATCATTTATACCAGCACCTTTTGAGCACCAGGGACGGTTCCATGGAGAAAGGTTTTCCCATGGACCGGAGCAGGTATTTTGCATTCTGCTTATATGCTACGGATGAGGCTTCACTTGTTTACATGGCCAGTTGCTGGCATGCCATCGACCAGTGCCAGTCCACAGACCAGGGGATGGGGACCTCTGATTTATACTTTATAATTTATACAATTCAAGTAAGCTCCCAGACAACAAACTCATCATTTAATGGGAGTACCATGTTTCCCCGAAAATAAGACCTACCCAAAAAATAAACCCTAGCTTGATTTTTGGGGTGGGCCTTATATAAGCCCTACCTCAAAAATAAGCCCCACTTATTTTCTAAGACACAAGGTGAGGCAAGGCACGGTGGGGGAGAGCTACTCCACGTGCCCCACACCTGCTTACTGTACTGCAGGGCTCTTGGTGTTGCTGTTGCAGCAAGGCGCATCACACCACCATTGCCACTGCACCCATAAGGTGCATCCTGCCATTGCTGCTGCCTCCATGAGGCACATCTCCGATATCATTGCCATTGCCATTGCTGTTGCCCTAACCCAAGGTGCATCCCGCCACCATTTCAGGGTGTGTTGTGCTCAGTGGTGGGATTCAAAGATGTGAACAACCGGTTCTCTTTGTGGATGCCGCTTCCAGAAGTCCATTCTGGGCCTGGGCAACAAAAAAATAGCTACCATTTCTGCTGAAGTGGTGCAAACTGGCTGAATCCCACCACTGGTTGTGCTGCTGTTTCCACCGCCTTGAGGTGCATTGCGCTGCTGCAAGGTGCATCCTGTCACCATGAGGTGAGTTGCACCATTGCCATTGTGGCAGCGGCAATGGCGTCAGGACACACCTCACAGCAGTGGCAGCAACAGCAGTGGGGGGTGGCGGCGTGGGGCAGCTCCTGAAAAAAAAAGACATCTCCCCAAAATAAGACCTAATGCTTCTTTTGGAGACAAAAAAAATATAAGTCCGGGTGTTTTTTTCGGGGAAACAAGCTGAACTTCTAAACTGAATTTCCTATTTACTAACAATATCGTTGTATCATCTGGACATAATTACAGCTTTTTCCCCTCGTCCAATCTGTTATCTAACTTAGACAACAAAAATGTTGATTACTTTTTAAAAGTTGGATGAATTCCTTCAACCATGCTTCAGAACCTCAGGTGACCTTCCTTTTGTTAGGTTTCATTTAGAGTTGAACAGCAGAAGAAAGCAAGAGGAAGCCATCACTTAATGGCCAGTTAGATAGTAATCACCCACCCTTAACTTCTGAGCACACCCTGCAAGGAAAGATGTCACCAGTGTAAAACAGTTCTTTGCCATCCTTCCAGAATGACACCACAATCAACGGGTTCAGAGTGACTAAAAAATCAAAGAATCATGTAAGTCACACCCCCACTATACCATTTCTAGAACAAGTCATCTAAGGAAATATCAATATCACAACCTAGCTGAAAGCCTGATTGAAAGAGATCCAAATGAATCTGAAGCTATTCGCTGCTTTTTCTGTTTTTGCCATAATAGAATATTTGGAACCAGTACAGATATTCTGGATCAAGAAAGGACATGGTAAAGATCTTGCTATTGCATTCTTTCCTCCAGATTGAATAAATCTTTCCCATAAATAACTATTTAGCTTCCTTAATCATCTTGGCTAAATTAATCAACCAAGAAGAGGAAGGGGCAAGTAATCAGGTGGGAGCTTTAACCTCACTAAATGCTACATTCTGAAAGGAAAGAAAACATATCCCCAAAACCCACCCACCCCAAACCACCCCCCTTTGGGGATATGTATTGTAAAAATTTTTTTTTTGTAAAACTCTTTAATAATAAAGAAAACTAGCCATTAGCTTCCTCTGTCTTCCTTGTAGTAAGGTAAAGGTAAAGGTTCCCCCACACATGCCTGCTAGTCATTTCCAACTCTAGGGGCCGGTGCTCATCTCCATTTCAAAGCTGAAGAGCCAGCGCTTGTCTGAGGATGTCTCTGTGGTCATGTGGCTGGTATAACTAGACGCCAAAGGCGCACGGAGCACTGTTACTGTTAAAAATAGTGGTCCCTATTTTTCTACTTGCATTTTTATGTGCTTTCGAACTGCTAGGTTGGCAGAAGCTGGGATGAGTAACAGGCGCTCACTCTGTTACGCGGCACTCGGGATTTGACCCGCTAAACTGCCGACCTTCTGATCGACAAGCTCAGCACTCGTGTTATATTTTTCTGTTTCATACGCCCCAGAAAATTACATTTAAATATTCTCTCCCAAGCTATTTGCTACTCAAACCATCCTTTATTTTTCTAATATAACAATAGACTACAATTCATGGTACAGGGAGGTGCAATGGTTCAGTGGTTAAAGACAATATAAGGTAAGGTAAGGTAAGACAAGACAAGACAAGATAATCTTTATTGTCATTTTTTACTGTGGGCACAACGGCACACATCAAAAATGAAATTTAATTGCCCGTTCTCAAAGTGAAAAACATACATGACACACACCTAAAAGATACTATATACAACATATTTATAGACCCACACCCCTACATATATATAAAACAATAAAATATTAAATACTGTCCATCTTGAATATATAACAGAAGGAGAAATCCTGAGAGTTCACAAGGTTAATGCTATGGCTGAATCTGGATGTTCTGCTATGGATATCAAGAAGGTAACAAGGAAAATAGGTTGTGAAGAAGATCAGTAGTGTCCCAGATAATCTTATGGACCTTGTTCAAACAATGCTTCCGTGCTATGTCCTGGATGGGAGGGAGAGAACTGCCAATGATTTTTTCAGCCATCCTCACCACTCTCTGCACCGCCTTCCTGTCTGAAGCAGTGATGCTTCCAAACCAGACTGTGATGCTGTATGACAAGATGCTCTCGATCGTTCCCCTGTAGAAAGTGGTCAGGACAGGGGAAGGAAGATGAGCTTTTCTCATGCGACTCAGAAAGTGCAGGCGCTGCTGTGCCCACTTCACCAGTTTCTCACTGTTGAGCAAAGTTGACATATTGGGTTGGCGAACTGAGTGCTGCATGATGGGTTGAGCTCCCGTACTTGCCCCAACTCCTACCCACCTAGCAGTTTGAAAGCATGCAAATGTGAGTAGATTAATAGGTACCACTTCAATGGAAGGTAACAGTGTTCTGTGCACCTCTAGTGTATCCATGTATCCATGCTGGCCACATGACCACAGAAAGTATCTTTGGATAATGCTGGCTCCTCAGTCAAGAAATGGATGCAAGCACCATGCCCTGGACATGACTGGACAGGGAAAACTTTACCTTTACTTTACCTTTACCTTTACCTTTACAATCCAGAATTAATCCATTTTCCTGGTACCCACATAAGCATATCAACATAACAGTGTGCATTCATACCCAATGTAATTGGCCTGAAATTACCCTAGCCCTGGAATCAATTGTTGGGTTAGGATTGGATTAGTTTAAACATTATCAGTTGTCCAAATAATCATCAGTCATTATCATCAATCATTAATGCATGCCTAAGACACAATTGGTTGGGTCCAACTGGCAGATCAAAACATGATTTATAACGGTTGGAGTACCATATCATTCTAAGCCAGAGCCAAATAGCCATGCTATGTTTTACTTGGATGCATCAACTCAGTTGATGGAACTGAACAGGAAATGCTTTTTTCCCTACTTCTACTCTGACCACAGCAGTGTTAGCATAGTTCTGGCTGTGGAACTGAATATTCCCACACAGAAATACTAGATTGTTCTTGTGCATAATTGTTTTATTTGCAAACATAGTTTATTGCCTTTTATTTATGGATTTATCTTGTTTATGTTTAAGTTTGGCCAAAGTTTTGCCAAGGGCATATGGATCCTTGTATATGAATAATGAAAAAATTAGTATATCAAAAGACACAGATAGATTAAAATGATATAAAAACTGCACACGTGTTTTGACATGTTCAGTCAGATCCATTTTATTGTGATGTTATAATATGAAAATAATGTATATAGCATATATCTGGAGAAATACTGCAATTTCATAGCATATTCTCTCTCTCTCTCTCTCTCTCTCTCTCTCTCTCTCTCTCTCTCTCTCTCTCTCTCTCTCTCTCTCTGTGTGTGTGTGTGTGTGTGTGTGTGTGTTTGTGTGTGTGTGTGTGTATTAAACCAGATGCTCCTTCTATGCAAGTCGAGCTGTACACCTCTGAAGCAACCATTTTCCAAATATCCATTCTCTGAATAGCCTGTGTGGTACACTGTGCTCAATTTCCTTGATTTCTTATTATGAAAATATCTCTTGCAATATGTCTATAGTAGATTGTGATCAATTAGAGCAGTGTTTCTCAATCTTGACAACTAGAAGATCTGTAGACTTCAAGATCTGTAGCCAACAAAGAATTGGAGTCCGAACTGTAGAACTTTCTGATGCTGTTGGTTGGTTCCTGTTTGCTATATTTTCCAATGGTCACTTAATCCTTTGTGTCTATTAAACACAATCAAGCATCACAGCATTGCTCATAGAGTGCTTTACCATTTTGAATCTGTGTGTTATTTGAATTTGACTCCTATTCTAAGCAACCATTATTGTGTTTATCAATGGTCTGTTCTGAATCCCTTTCTTTTTTCATTATCTGAATCCACTATTGTAAGGAATCATAATGATGGTGATGCCAATTTTTTTTTTTTTAGATTATGGAGAAAATGTAAAAATAATACTGGGCTGGCCTCAAATTTCCTAGGAATGTCAAAGGTGTGACATGCTGTGGAAACAAGCAGAAGATAGAGAAGACAGAAGGAAACAGTTCCAATAATGAGATAGTAGAATCTGGCTCAAATAACTTACATAGTTCTTAGTTTTTGAAAGCACCCTGCATTTTTTTTCTTTTGAAATGTAACTTCTGCTTACGAGTGTTACCTAAAACAAAAAAATATGAATGCATTTTCTGTTTGAAAATAAGTTTAGTAAAAAGCAAAAGCCCTCTGCTATGACTGTATATTTTAAGGCAATCCTACATGCTCTGTTGTATAAATTGTTTGTTGGGTAGAAGAGACAAAGAAGGAAATGACAGGATACACAAATATAATTTGGGTATTTTCTTTTAGCATTTATGATTAATCTTTCCTCTCTGTGTCTCTCTTTAAAATAAAAACCAGCTTAATAGCCCACAAGCAGCTGCAAATTCCAGTAAATAAGTCTTTGGATGTGATTATTTTCTGTAAACTCAAGATAAAAACTTGCATGTTATAATGGTATTACCATGATCTTCTAAATGAAGTGCTTTTTTTTTTAAAGGAACTTAAAAGCAAGCCACTCAAGCTGAAACCTTTGATGAGAAGTGTTCTGCATATCTGCCAAATGAGTTTTACAGAGCCAGAAGGCTTCAGGGTTGCCTGCCATGCCCAGCAGTTGCTTATGGAAACCCAGCATGTAGACATGTCATTCTGAAAGGTGCACTAGTGAGCAAGATCAATGTGTCTTCAGAATTCAAAACATCATGGGGATAAGACATGCCAGAACTTCAAGAAGCTATTCAAGACACAAAGCAGAGTTTACTATGACTAGAGAGTGGGATTGCAAGTGTTTGCTATGTTACAGCAAATCTATTTGCTTTGCAACTATCGTTTGTGACCTTGTGCCCTAGAGATGGATTACAACTTTCAATACCCACAGCCAGCTTAGTTGTTTTTTGTGTGTGATTTCTGCAACCTGGTGCTTTTTGGAGATTCTGTATTTCAGTTTACAAAATTCACAGCAAGCAGGGAAGGTAAATGTGAATAGATAAATATGTACCACTTTGGTGGAATGGTAACAGTGCTCCATGACATCATGCTGGCCACATGACCACAGAGTGCTCCATGACAACATGCTGGCCACATGACCACAGAGTGCTCCATGACATCATGCTGGCCACATGACCACAGAAATGTCTTCAGACAATGCTGGCTCAATAGCCTTGAAATGAGGCCATTTATATGAGCGCTGCCTATAGTCGTCGATGACTAGCAGAATAAAGTCCACAGAGACTCCCCTACCTTTTCCTTTATCTGAATATATATCAAGTCTGTAATTGTGTATCATAAACCTGAGATTAATGCTACAGAGGTATAGCATTTGATAGTTACAAAAATATCCTTTTAAAAATTCTGACCTTTTTGAACAAGGGTGTTCACTGTGTATATTTGGGAGAACTAAGCCCCCTCCAAGTTACATGAGACCACATCACAATATGGGCAAAGCTAAGAGTCTGCAATGTGTTATTATATTTTTAAAATGGTGATGTGCTAAATTTGGGGCTTACACAACCCGTTTTCAAATATTTCCTCTATCCAAAATAGCAAGACATTCTTGACATTAAAAGTCACAAAGTGGGGACTTGGGAGGCACATATAAATGTTGGACTACAGGTTGTTTATCATTGCTTTAGATGAATTTGACATCCATTTTAATATTGTATAATCTATGATATCACATACATTCTTGCTTTTTATTCAATGAAAGACTACAAGCTCCCCAAGTTCAATAAAACAGTTGAGTTAGAATCTCAAGTGGTACTCTTATGAAGAAGAATCTACTGTAGGTGTCTTTCAACCATATCATTTTCTTTTTATCACTCAATATGATAACTACAGATGATGATGATGTGCTTGGCCACTCATGCAACAGTTCTGCTGAGTAGAATCTGACATTCAGAATTCATTTTCTTATGCAGCACTTCATGCATATTTTGAGAAACTGACTTTCTCCACTGCTTGGTAATGGAGCAAAAGAAATAAATAATCCCAGTGAAATGAGATAATTTTGCTTCCCTCTCCCCTCACCCCATCCTGCCAGGATAGTCATATGATCATCAGGGAGTAGAACAGGATGAGTAAAACAAATAGATATAAATATGTTTTCACACCTGAGTAGCTGGAATTCAAATTTTACTTCCAGCACTGATAACAGAGGAAATTTCTCAGTAGTTCTCCTGGTGGGAGCTGAACAGACATCACTGGGAGGCAGTTCTGCTATGTAAAAGGAGGAATAAAAGCATACAATATTAAAGCAATTGTTAGGCACCTTAAAAGCTGAGTTAATAAGACAAAGTACTGAAACAGAACTGAACATTCCCTTTTCTTAAAAAATAATCTTCACTCTTCATCCTTATGATCCCTGAATCCTGAGGGATATGAGCGGTTAATAAAGTATTTGAGAACAGCAACTATTACTGAAGGCTAGAATTTCTTGGTTAATATCTTTAACAGCCTTTCCAAATCCAGATGTGTTGGAAAAGAAGCTCCCATAATGCATAGCTGGCCAGCCCAATCTAGAATCTGCAAATGTACATTTTTAAAGTAAACTTGACCTTAATTAATTTCTTTCCCCCATGTGAGAATTTTAAAGCTATTGGTATAAAGTAGAGATTCCCCTCAAGTTGAGCTTGTCTCCTGGGGATAATACAGGTAGTCCTCAACCTACGACCACAATTGACCCCAAAATTTATGTTGCTGAGATTGTTGTTAAGTGGCTTTTGCCCCATTTTATGACCTTTCTTGCTGCAGTTGTTAATTGAAACAATTAGCGCCACTTCACCAGTTGTTAAGTTAGTAACAAGGTTGTTAAGTGGATCTGGCTTCCCCATCAACTTTGCTTGTCAGAAGGTCGCAAAGGTGATCACATGACCCCGGGACACTGCAACTGTTGCCAAGCCTCTCAATTTTGATCATGTCATGGGGTTGCTGCAATGGTTGTAAGTGTGAAAATCGGTCATAAGTCCTTTTTTCAGTGCCATTGTAACTTCAAATGGTCACTAAATAAACTATTGTAAGTTGAGGACTACCTTTATGGCTAATCTTCCATATTGTTGCTTTTAGTGATTTATCATTTCTTTCTCCCAGGATGGTTTTTTTTTTGCTTTCCCATTTTAATATACAACTCTAGAATATTTTTAGTGGTTTCCCATTCAAATACCAACCAAGACTGAATGTGCTTGGCTCTTTGCAGTTCAGCTAAATTCTCCTTCACATTCCATTGTACTTAATTTGGCCTCACTTATAACTACTGTGCCGCCATCTTCAGTTTATGCTCTATGTATACAGTACTTTAAGAATGCCTTTAAAATTATTTTGATAAGTTGGTGGGTTTTTTAAAGATAAAATTTATTATCCTTCATGGAGACTAAATTAGGAACTTTCTGCATTATTTTTTTCCTTTAGCTAAAGTATCGTTTCATCTGATCTCAAGTTTTGGCAGCATTTGCTTGTTAATTTGATTGCATGAACTGAGTAGGGAAGCACACTGATTTGTGTGTTGTGGTTTGATTGTTATCTGTTTGTGTGCCATACATTTTCCAATTGATTCTTGCCAATTTTTGGACATTCAATTTAATGAAAGCCATAAGCAAGAAATATCAGTACTGAGTCATATTATGGCTCTTTTGTATGGACAGTTTTCTCAGCATTGATGTCAGAATTGAGCTGTGGATGAAGAGTACAAATTATGAGATTTTGCACAGGTCATAAAAAGGTGATTTTTTTTTTCTTATGTACCTATTCTTATCCATTGTTCATGAAGACTCTCCTTCTGAAGCCAAAGAAACCATTCAACTTTCAGGATGCTTTGAATTATTGATGTATTGCAGACTGAATTACCAGTAATGATGCTGGTCCAGGATCATTCAGAATGCACTCACCATTGATTAAATATTTTGGAACTTAAGTCTCACTTTATCTCTAATTAACAAATTTATGAACGCGCACAAAGCTTTGAAAGCTATAGAGATAGGCTTGTTTGTTTGGAGACCAAAAAGATCAAGATGTAATCAGTCCTTCCCCTCTTTTAAGTGCATCAGGACATATACTGTAGAAAAAAGGGGCAGGTCTTTAATCTTTTTGTTGCTTTTGTTTTAAGTTTCCCATCTATGGACACACCTGTATAAATCTTACGATGGCCAACTTTTACCTAATTGGTATTTCAGTGGTATTCCAAGGACTGCACTTTCCAAAGCTGGGAGGACCAGGAAGAAGAAATGGGTAGAGCAAAGAGAAAATTAAATCAAGTCTAATTCTTTTAATGTATTTAATAAGCTTCTTCAAGGTATCTGAAGCTCAGGAATTGTAAATCAAGTCTACAGCCCTGCACTTGAAGATCAAAGATGGAGAGAAAGGCTATGCTCCATGAAAGGCATTAGACAGGGTTTTCCTTCCTAATTTAATCACATTCTAATTAAAGATGAATATCTCTTCAGCCCTCTACACATACTAATTTCTGCTCTTATCATTTATAATCTATATTTCTAAAGTCCTGTACAAAATTATTTGAAAACAAGTCCCACTGAATGCATCAGAACACACTAAAATTGCATAGAGTAAATTTGCACCTAACAACTAATATGTTTAGTTGTTTAGTTATTTGCAAGAATCTTAGCAAAATGTAACTGTGGTTAGAAAGAAAATAAATACTGGCTAAGTAGTGCCATTTTTAAAAGCTGCCCTTTCCATTATCCAGAAGAAGTAAGACAGCTGTAACATCAACCTTATCTTTTCATTGCACAGACTATTGGAAAGGAACTTCTATCAGTCACCAGCTTTCAGGATAAATACCAATATTCATTAGTGCCAGCCATTGAGACTAACTTTTCCATTGAAGGTGACCTGTCATGGGGAAGGAAGGAAGGAAGGAAGGAAGGAAGGAAGGAAGGAAGGAAGGAAGGAAGGAAGGAAGGAAGGAAAGAAATGACAATGAGAGGGAGGGAAGGAAGAAGTGACAAAGAGGAAGGGAAGGAAGGAAAGAAAGAAGGAAGGGACAATGGGAGAGAGGGAGGGAGGGAGAGAGACAGAGAGGGAGAGAAATAGAGGGAGGGAGGGAGGGAGGGAGGGAGGGAGGGAAAATACTTTGTAAAATCATAGATGAATCAGCATAAAGGGCTAAATTAAGAAACTACATATTTTAAATAATACCCTTCTGGATACAAAACAACATGTGAATACACAATATCTTTGTCCCTGTCATTTTCTATACACTTTGGAATGAACTTCCTAAAATTTGGAAGTGGCTTCACTACCACTTTTTAGATACTTGCTGAAAACTCATGTCTTTATCTAAACTTTGTTAATATAAGTATAGGAACAATGCCCCTCGCCCCAAAACCATTTTAATTAATATGTTTTATTTTTACTGATTATAGTCTTAATTTTTAAAATATATTTTACTGTGTATTTTATTATTTGTAATGTAAACTACTTTGAGATTTGTAGGAAGTAGTATATAAGTATGTTAAATACTAAATAAAACCCAGTTATAATAACAAGAATTCTGATGCATAACTATGAACATACAAATTCTGTGATTATTTCAACCAGACCATTCTGTTGTGGTCCTGTTCCTTTTCCTTTCTGCTCATATCCACTGTGGACTATTGTGGTAATCCTACCATTCTTTTGGAACAAAATTAAAATCTAGGGTATAGTTCTGATTTGTGAAAAATTATAGGTTGGTGAAGAAGAGGAACTTAAGGTAAAACTAGAGACCAGAATTAAACCCTAAACATTATACAGAATATTGCAAATCTAATTAGATAAATTCTAATAGTAATACATTATATATCAAACAGTCTGATTATTCATTTCAGAAGAATATAGAATGAAGTAACCTCGTAGTACAGATCAACTTTGATGAAAAAGTTTACATACTTCTTTTAAAATGCCAGGTTTTTGTGATGTAAAAAAATAGACCAAGATAAATCACCTCAGATTATTTTTCCACCTTTAATATAACATGCAAGCTGTAAAATACAATTGAAAAAGTAATTGAAATATTTCAGGGGGGAAAAAAGTACAATAATGTGATTGTAAAGTGTACACACCTGTAAACTAATACTTTGTTGAAGTATCTCTTGATCTTATTACAGCATTCAGTCTTTTGTGGTAGGAGCCTATCAGCATGGCAGATCTTGGCTTGGAAATCTTTGCCCACTCTTGCTTGCAAAAGTGCCCCATATCTGTCAGATTGTGTGGGCATCTCCTGTGCACCGGTCTCTTCAAGTCAACAAAGATTTTCAATTAGATTCAGGTAACGGTTCTGCCTCTGCTTGGGCCATTCCAAGCCATTCTTTTCTTCATTTTGATATATGCTTTGGGTCATTTATATCCACTGTACATTAGACCTGCATAGTAGACTTGCTAACACTTAATGGAGAAGACTTCTTCCTGCAGTGAATTGATTGGGGCTGATAATCATAATACAGGTAGTACCCGACTTACGATACAGTTGAGCCCAAAATTTCTGGTGTTAAGTGAGACATTTGTTAAGTGAGTTTTATCCCATCTTACAACCTTTTTTTTAACCACAGTTAAGTGAATCACTGCAGTTGATAAGTTAGTAACCCAGTGAATCTGGCTCTTCCATTGACTTTGCTTGTCAGAAGGTTGCAAAAGGGGATCACATGACCTTAGGACATAGCAATTGTCATAAGTATGAACCAGTTGCCAAGCATCTGAATTTTAATCACATGATCGTGGGGATACTACAAATGTCATAACTGGAAAACCATCATAAGTCACTTTTTTCAGTGCTGTTTGAATGGTCACTAAATGAACTGATGTAAGTTGAGGACTACTCGTAATGCAATACACACATATACGTAATACACACCCACATTTTCACACACATATATGTTACTGAAGGTTACAAGAAATAGGGGAGCTATTTATGTAAAGGTTTGGGGGTAGCTCAGTTTGTCCTGCAAAAATTAGCTTATTAAGCTTCCAAGTGGTTTATATTAGGCTGGCACAGCAGCACCTGCATTTTCTCCATCGTATGACAAAAGCGCATTTTCCTTCTCCTATCCATACCACTTTCTGCAGCGGGACGATCAAGAGCATCTGGTCATACAGCATCACAGTCTGGTTTGGAAGCATAACTGCTTCAGACAGGAAGGCGGTGCACAGAGTGGTGAGGATGGCCGAAAAGATCATTGACATTTCCCTCCCTCCCATCTAGGACATAGCATAGAAGCATTGCTTGAGCAGGGTCTGTAAGATTATCTGGGACACTACAGTACACATCCTTTTCACGACCTGTTTTCCTTGTTACCTTCTGGGAGGAGGCTTCGTGGTATCTGAAGCAGAACATCCAGATTCAGGCATAGTTTCATTCCATACAGTATTAAACTTGTATCTCAAGCTTCCTCATTCCATTATATATTCAAGATGGACAGTGTTTATATATATGTTAAATGTTTGTTAAGCATTCAGAATACACTTGCTTAGTCCCAGACATGGGACAAATCTTATTTCCTGTTTCAGCCTAGCCCAAGGCCATCTACAGGCAGTAGCCACAGCAGTGGGACGTGGTGGCTCAGTGGGTTAGGATGCTGAGCTTGTCGATCAGAAGGTCGGCAGTTTGGCGGGTCGAATCCCAAGTGCCGCGTAACAGAATGAGCGCCTGTTACTTGTCCCAGCTTCTACCAACTTAGCAGTTCGAAAGCACGTAAAAATGCAAGTAGAAAAATAGGGACCACTACGGTGGGAAGGTAACAGCGTTCCATGCGCCTTTGGCATCTAGTCATGCTGGCCACATGACCACGGAGACGTCCTCGGACAAGCGCTGGCTCTTTGGCTTTGAAACAGAGATGAGCACCGGTTCCTAGAGTCGGAAATGACTAGCACGCATGGAGAGAGAGAGAGAGAGAGAGAGAGAGAGAGAGAGAGAGAGAGAGAGAGAGAGAGAGAGAGAGAGAGAGAGAGAGAGAGGTGGGTCTATAAATATGTTGTATATAGTATGTTTAGGTGTGTGTTATGTATGTGTTCACTTTGAGAGTACGCAACTAAATTTCATTTTTAATGTGTGCCATTGTGCCCACAGTAAAAAAATGACAATTAAGCTTATCTTATCTTATTTTTTTTTAAATGAGGGATATTATACTATTGAAAATCATCAAGCTAAGAGTCTGATGTCAGAGTTTTGGGGAGAACTGCTTAAATGAATCGGGGCACCTCTATTTTAATGGGCTGCCCACAATTCCATTTCCAGAACTACAGTTTGTATCTTGGGATAGCTTTTATTTAGGATGCTTGGCATTCTGCCATTCAGTATTTAAATAATTCAAAACACTCCTTTAAATGGATATTGCCACAAACGAAACTCAGGTATAGCAAATTGCTTTGAGTATCAATTGATTATGGAAAAGTGAAGTACAATCCAATAATACAGATTCTAGCTTACCCTTCTGGTCAAGTGCATTTGCTTTCTGGTAAAGATAACCACATCCATCCAATAATATCCCATGATGGAAAAGGGCCAGAATGTAATGTTGGGAGGTTATGTGGAGAAGGATTAACACAGCAGATTTGTGCTTGGAATGATGGGGAAATGGCTACAATGGAAAGTGCATAGCTGCAAAAATAGCTCATGAAAATTTTATTACTGAAACCAGGGACTCTGCTGCAAAACTAAAGTGATATTAATATCATAGTCTGGGAGGTTTGTGCTTCTTTGTCTTGACTCATTTCATAGGTTCTCATTAACTGAAATGTTTTCCTTTGTGTGCATTTGTTAGGTTTGTGAAATAGCATTTGCTTCTTTCTTTGCATTAATTAGCTGTAAGCTCAAGGTTAGTTTCAGTCCCATTGTAATGGTGACCTTAGAGTGTCTAATGAAAAGCTACTACATTCACAGTGGCTTGGCAAAGTGAAAGCACCAGCATGTTGTGAGGACAATGACCCCCATACTTGCCCCATGGCTAACATTTCATTGCCAATGCTTTCATCAATCTTGATTTTATGGGTCCTTATAGTCAAAGAAGTTTTAATTAAAATAGAGTCAAAGAGGAAAGCTCACATAAGCTACTGGTTTATGTCCAAGAAAGAGGGACAGTTAACTCATTGTTTGCTTACTGCAATATCCACAGGGAAAAAGGAGTGCATTAGTGGAGTCCATTCATCGTATTGCACCAAGTATGGAAATATATCCTGGGGTTGGAGCCTTTGGGGACTAGTAATTTGGAAGCTGTGGAACTTTGAGGGTGAAATGGAGGCTTTAACAGCTTAAGAAGCTTTAAAGAATCTCTATTGGGTTAGGGTTAGGGTTGGGGTTAGGGTTAGGGTTATAAAATATGAAATTTCCTAGTGGTCTGTAACTCCAGCCCTGTTTAGCACATTCAAAGGGTTCTGGGACCACAAAAGAGCTGCAAAGAGCTCCAATGTTATGTGCTTAAGTATTAGAGCATATCAAATCTTGTGACAGAGAAGTCACTGTTAAGGTTCAACATATACAAAAATGTATATTGTTTCTGCTGGATGGCATAGTATCTTTAAGATGTGGTTCTGAAGGAGCTGTCTAGTCACTTTCTGAAAGTTATTTCTTTTATAATTCTATTGCATGGTATGTGTTGTGTTCACTTTCAAGCTCATCTTCATATATTTTTATCCTTTTTTAAAACAAATTGAAACTTCTGGTTGAATCTTCTAAGATTGGGGCATAAAATTAATTTTAAATATATTAAATGTTTAATAAAATCAAGTTAAAGCAGACAGATCCCAAAGCAGCTTTGTGTCTGGGTGGCAACAAGGAGCATAGGGCAAATTCTAGATCTGTGTTTCCCTAAATGGATCTGGCTGTCTATTCTGACTGTGAAGAATTGGAATGCATTTTCAATTACTCAGACTCTTCACACAGAGGATAATATTTCATGGCTTTCATTCACACTATCAAAATACATTCAGCGCTCCCATGTGAAATCAGATTTGTCGTAAGGTCAGGTGCACTTGGTCTATTTCTCACCTCCTTCATAATTTGTATTTACTTGGGATTGGTGCTAAGAAATAGGCAATCTAAAAATTGCAAATATATAAATGAATAAACCCACATATGACAAAACAGATGTTTCTTTCTTCTGGTCTCTTGAAATAAATCTGGGAGTGATATCTACGTTTTGTTAAGAACCAGAAATAATAGATGGCATGCATCTACAGTATATGAAATAGACAATGTATCTGAGAACCTGAAGTTTCAGTTGGGAAAACCTATGATGTATAAGAACAAGATGGAAATTATATCAGTGAGCTAACCTTCTCTGGATTAAGACCAATGCCCAATGTACTTTTCATTGTAATTAGCAAGTGATAAATTTCTCTGTGTGTATGTAAAACAAGAAAATGTAACAGCTCTTTTTTCCATTAAGACACAGATCCTACTGTCTGTTTTACTGCATCTCTCCTTTTCATTTGTCCATTTGCTATGTAGCAAAAGCTTTTCTTGCAAACCTTGTTAACAGATGCACATTTCCCTTTGCTCCTAGAATAACAGCAGATCAAGTATGGGACACAGCCTTGAGAACTTTTAGACTCCTCTCCCTTTGATAAATTATTATAGGTAAGGTCTAAAAATCCAGAAGAAAAACTTGAGCCCATTTTTGCAGCTCCTAATCCCTCCAAGTTTGTGTCACAAGTATTCACAAGTATTATCCATTCTTATTGATACATTTCTCAGGGGCTTAAAAGACAAGAAAAATGTGATAATACATTGCTTTGCCTTAAAATGCCCTCCTACATGCCAATAGAATAGAATAGAATAGAATAGAATAGAATAGAATAGAATAGAATAGAATAGAATAGAATAGAATAGAATAGAATAGAATAGAATAGAATAGAATAGAATAGAATAGAATTCTTTATTGGCTAACTGTGATTGGACACACAAGGAATTTGTCTCCAGTGCAAAAGCTCTCAGTGTACATACAAACAACAAAGTGATAGGTAATAGGTCATAAATCGTAGTTAAAATCATTAATCATAAGATACAAGCAACAAATCTCTCCCCTGATAATATTGCAGCTTTATCACTTTTATGATGTCTCTAATCATGCTTCCTGGGCTCTTCAGAAACCAAACATAATTTGAAAGAGCAAGCCCTAAAAGAAACAATTCCTCCTCTTGTTTAAAATCTAAGAAAACTTAGTATTATCAAAATGACATTGGAAAATGACCTTGTGAATTAGATTTTTATTTTAAATGTAATTCACTTGATTCATTAGCCGTTCAGGTAAACCCTTCATGGCTGAGGAGTAAGACATAAATTTATGAATTAAATAAGGAATGAAATAGTCTCAGCCCACTGATCAGAATTAACCTTATGCAGTAAAAACCTCTTCTTTTTTGTGCTACCTGTTCTCATCTAATTTGATGGAAGAGAATGTGCTTTTGAAATGTGATTAAAAGAAAAATAATTTCAATGGGAATATCAGGAAAGGACTATGGTGCATTTCTTAATTATAAACCAAGGGATTGTGTGAACATTCTGGTATTTTTTTCCTGTACCATTTCTGCAACAGTCCACACATGACAAATAAAAAAGGAATCAAACTCAAAATATTTGCATCACGATCTAATAATACGATGATACATTTATGTTATTCTGTCACAATACCTAAGTCATGCTATTTATGTGATGATGCCATACATGTGTTCACTTGATTCCTCTTCCCCCTGCAGATGCATGTCAGTCTCAAACTCTCTGGCTTTCCAAACTTCATATTCATTCCAAGGAAAAATCACAAGAGAACTCCTCCTCTTGGCTACTTTTTCCAGATTGTGAATTGTGAAGAGCTGGGGATGCTTTGTTTATATTTTTAAATGTATATGGCTGTCCATCTCATTGTGCTAACTACCCTGTATAACTAGCAACAGTTAAAAAAAACCAAGCAACAGCAGAAATGAATACATAACCAGCAGCCAAGATAAAACAATCAAACCTTGATTAATATAACCTTCTCAAGAAGTCTGATCATCCAACCCCAAAACATAGGAATACAACTATGATTTCAGGGCCTTGTGAAAGAAAATTATGTTCCAGAGGGAAAGTGCAATAACAGAAATGCCATCCTACAGATGACATTCATTAATTAATGGCGCTCATTGCATGGTTCTTCTGCCAGATTTGCTCATATGGGTAGAAACAATAGGAGAGGGATAGTGTTGCTTCTCTAGAATTTAAGTATTACTTTTGGTGGTACAGTAGGTATTGGAAATATATTTTTGAAGAGTCATGGGCTACAATAGATTTTTTCTTCTGGGTGTGCTAGTTTTTCCTTTTAGTTTACAAATACTGTGAGAAGAATATTTAAAACAGATCTGGTTAAAACATCCCACCTATGGTCTGAAGTGGTCCAATTCATTCTACCACTGCAGGATTCCACCACTTGCTCCAGGAAACCCATGTAATTTACATTACAAAAAACAGCTCCTTCTGGTTTAATAAGTGGAAAAAGAAGAAGAAGCTAAGTTCTTCATGCTAAGTCTGTCACTCAGTTGTTAATACTTAATTATGACATTTGGACAGCAGATTTAGCATGTTTAAGAAACCCTCTATACAACTGAAGCGTTCTTTTGAATGTAGGATTTATTATTATTATTTCATTTCTAGTAATTGAATAACAATCATTTCAAGTTATTTCCATATGTTTCTCTTTTTGCATTGTTTAGAACATATTAATTTGTCTCATCTTTTAGCCTCCAATTCAGATATTAATTACTTTTTCTTGGGGATGGGTATCTGCCTCATTCTGTTAGATGCATAGACCACTAGGCCAATAGCAAAAGGAAAACAGAGGAGAGTAAAAACAGGTGTAGGTCAATGTTCATTCTATTTTTATGCATAATGGTAATGCAACATTCAGCTACCTAAGGAGACATGAAATAAGATTTTATTTATTTATTTATTTGTTTGCTTGTTTGTTTGTTTATTTACTTATTAAATGTAGGTACTGCCCATCTCTCTCTCTCTCAATGAAATATGAAAAGAAGCATTATCAGAGGCAAATCTATTTCCTTGCTCCTAAGTATTTTTTCTCCACTTTAGACAGAAAGCATGGAACTGTCTGACATAGCCTGAATGGTAAGTCAAGGATCTAGCGATTGACATGCCGATCAATAATACTGTCTAGAATTGATGCTTACTGGTAATGCAAAACATTTCCTTGAACATAGTTCTTTAAAACATATTACCATCAATGAGAAACAGGGGCCAAGTTTCAATCTTTTCTAGTATCCTGGGCTATATTAATCTTAAGCAAACAGTCTACTGTAATGGAGTATGTGAAATTATTCTGATAAATAAAAGGACCAGAGCTAGATAAGTATTTATTTATTTACTAATTATTGAAATGTATTACCCATCTCACATATATATTTAAAACAAATATAAAAACATCAAAAAATAATGATTCAGCTATTTAAAAACAAAGTCAAGAACAATATAAAAGCACATGAAAAACATCATAAAATACATAAAGCAAGAACTGAGGTAATAACAGAATAACACATTTGGAAGGGACCTTGGAGGTCTTCTAGTCCAAACCCCTGCTCAAGCAGGAAGCCTTATACCATTTCAGACAAATGGTTGTCCAGTCTCTTCTTTAAATCCTCCAGTGTTGCAGCACCCACAATATCTGAGGCAAGTTTCATTCATCAGTACAGCCACATGTCTAGACCAGCCCCCATGCCACATTTTCAAGGCTCTTGCAGGGCCAAAATGCAAATAACCTCTGGGGTTGATGTCGCACAGGAGAAGTTGTAGAAGGAAATACTTGTATATTTTATTTTAGGATGACCAAAAGGTGAAAAATAGCAGATACCCTATTTTTGTTTAGATTATTAAAATCCCATCTTTATTATTTTTATAATTAACGCAAGGTGGCAAAAATATCTAATACCTCTTCCTTTTCCTAATCTCCTGACAATGACCACCCTATGAGGTGAGTTGGGGTGAGAGTGACTGACGCAAAGTCACCCAGCCAGCTTTCATGCCTAAGGCACAACTGGAATTACAATTCACATTTCAATAAACAGTGAAGGGAAAACCTAATCAATCCTCTAGAACCTGTGACTATAGGCATTAGTCCTTTAGTAATTATAGAATTCACTGATTCATAAATAATCCAAGAAAATATACCCTGATTCCTGAAGCCTTGGAAAGTGACATTAGTTAATTAGCACTTGCTGCCACATTAAATTGCTTGACTTGACACAACTGCTATGGTTATAAATACAGTTACATTGCAACAGGTAAATGTGTTCATCAATTTCAAGGAAAATACATAATTTATAGATTAGATCAATAGCATTTCATTTGGCCAAGATAAATAAGATGGTTTTAACTATCAAATGTCGCAGTGTGCAATGCTATACACAACTTATACAAGTGAAGCATACACATGTTTACCATGATTGTCTGTAGGAGAAATACTAACACATTATTGCTAGAAAAAAAAGTCAATGTCATTTGAACAGTATTCTGGTGGGCCCTAGCCAAGAAGTTTCTTTTCAAAATACTGTATCTGTGCATTGTGTTAAGCTATAGACCCTAAGTTAAAACAAACAATTTACTAGTGTTTAGTGAGAGATATGAAGCAGGTTATTAAGTTCACAACAAAGGAAGGAACACACAGATTAAATTATCAATCATGAGTTTGCATTGACAGCCAGGAAGCCTCATATGAGAAACTTCAGAAAATTGTTTAATTGTTTAATTTAAATGTATCCCTCAAAGAAAGAAATAGCCTAGTGGGACTCTAGTTGATTAACTGCCAAAGTCTGAAATATATATTGCACACCATGGAGAAATGGCTCTTGTACAACTGAATAAAGCATTCGGTCCATGTAATGCCCAGGCCTAGAAGCCCTGCTGTATAATATCAATCTGAGTGTCTCACACAATGAATTGTAATACATTTTGCAGAGGAAAAAAAGAGAGCAAGTAGAGAAGGTTCTGCTTTCTCTTTTTTCATGCTCCTTTCATTTTCAGTCAAATGGCATCAGGAGGCTAGAAGAAACACTGGCAGGTTTTGCAGGATCATTTAGTAGAGCAGTGATCTAAAATGAAATTTGTCCTTAGGCCTAGAGCTCTTTTTCTGTGCATGGATAGTTCCTCAATTTGAGCCTCTTGCAATATCTGTATAAAAGTCAAATACAAAACACAGCTCAACACCAGCATGAAGATTCCTGGAGAGAATTTGCACCATGCAAGCCATCACATAATCTGCTTCTAAAAATGCAAAATAAAACATTATGTCATCTCTATCTATATATCGCTCTACCTCTCTGTCCTACTATCCCCCCATTTCCCTCTTTTCTCTATCCCTCCATCTCTTTCTCTCTCTCTCTCTCCCTCCCTATGTCTCTCTCCCTCTCCATAAATTGTTTGCAGTTCTGTGGAACCCCTAGGCACACACCTGAAAAGATAGTGCCAATCTCAGATTGGCCAAATTAACCTATTTTAACTCAAACAGAATTTGATTACCTGTGAGATGCCTATTAAACAGCATATCAAATGCAATAAATTTAGACCTGCACACCGTGTTGCCAGTGCTTTTACAGACTTATATCCATCTTCATATCAGTCCTATTTTTCTTAAACCGATTTCCTGATTTAAAAAACGAGTGCATCTGATTCCCACTTTTCCATATTCAAGCCCTATCTTAGCACTATGAGAAGGAGCAGAGATTATGGTGATTTACAGTCTTTCATCTTGGTAGCTTTGTTGTGCATTTACTTTGATCTCCACTTGGAAACTGATAGATTGCTCTTAGCCAGGCAACAGAGAACATGCATATATGTTTCTCAAATTTCTAGACTTGTCCAACTCCAGAACAACTCTGGGTGGATTATAAATTTAAAGGCTAGAAACATCACAAAGTCATAGAAAAGAATGCTAATCAGCTAGAAGGAACAATAAAAATCCTGCTAAAAAGTTTGAAAATCAATCCAGATTTTCAAACTTCATTCAGGTACAGGAGGGGCAATTCGGCAATGGGGGATATTCTTCAAGAGCACAATTCTTTAATATATAAGTGTGTGTGTGTGTGTGTGTGTGTGTGTGTGTGTGAGAGAGAGAGAGAGAGAGAGAGAGAGAGAGAGAGAGAGAGAGAGAGAGAGAGAGAGAGAATTTCCATAACATGGCAAATAAGACTAAATGGAGTTGAACATTTGATCCTAGCTTGATTTGAGATGTTACATAGAAAGCTAATTTGTGTGTCTTTTTATGTTAACTCTAATGTTATTGAACAGAACTTAAAAGCTTGACTGTTAAGTTACATGTGGTTTAGGAAAATGATAAATTCAGAGCCATGGTGAAAAAGATGAAGAAGAAGAAGAAGAAGAAGAAGAAGAAGAAGAAGAAGAAGAAGAAGAAGAAGAAGAAGAAGAAGAAGAAGAAGAAGAAGACTTGCATCTACATAGTATCATCCTCTACTTGCAATCATTTGCTATCATCTGTTCACAAAAACTGCAATTCAGTCATCTATGGTTTAGTTGAAGTCTCCAACGATGCCCGTTGACATCGAATATTGACAGAGTAGAAGCCTAGGCTCTGGCAATATCAGGACCCTGGAGAGTTCCCTGCATGAGGGCTATGGATTGTTGAACAAAGTTGAACCAAAGAGATGCTGTCTGTGACCCAATGAGACTTTTAAGACTGTGGTGCAAGTGATCTGTTAGTTCCACACTTGATTTTTGCTCTCTCTAGTCTTTAGCCATTTGCCTTTTTTTGAAACTTCAGATGCTTGCCAAATTGTGAAACATAGCCTTTTATTTACTCAGCTGGGAAAGATCTATATTCTTTGGCTGGGAAGGCATAAAAAAGTAACAGAATAACAGAAATGGAAGGGACCTTGGAGGTCTTCTAGTCCAATCCCCTGCTCAGGCAGGAGACCCTATACAATTTCAGACAAATGGCTGTCCAATCTCTTCTTAAAAGCCTCCAGTGATTGCACACCCACAATTTCTAGATGCAAGTCATTCCACTGGTTAACTGTTCTCACTTGTAACTGTTATAATGGTGTATTAGGTAAAGGTAAAGGTTCCCTTGCACATGCGTGCTAGTCGTTTCCAACTCTAGGGGCCGGTGCTCATCTCCGTTTCAAAGCCGAAGAGCCAGCGCTTGTCTGAGGACATCTCCATGGTCATGACTAGACGCCAAAGGTGCACGGAACGCTGTTACCTTCCCACTGTAGTGGTCCCCATTTTTCTACTTGCATTTTTACGTGCTTTCGAACTGCTAGGTTGGCAGAAGCTGGGACAAGTAACAGGCACTCACTCTGTTATGCGGCACTCGGGATTTGACCCGCCAAACTGCCGACCTTCTGATCGACAAGCTCAGCGTCCTAACCTACTTCTGAATTATTGTGAATTAATGAGTCAGTGGGGCTTTTCTGACCTTTGACATGCAATAGGTATAACAGTTTTCAAACCAACTCCTATTCCACCTACCTCACCCCCTCCCCTCTCATCTCTGTCCTCTATCTCATTCTGTTATTATCCAAGGAAATTGAATGATTGGAAAAGTTTTGGATTATGGGATCCTTTTACTCAACAAGCTCAATAACTTATACTCCAACTCCTGTTTGATATGTGGCTTTGTTTTTCTGATTCTAATTTTGTGATGTTTGCAGTCCTGTGTTGCATAAAGGTCTGTTCTATCCTGATATATAATAATTGAATTAGCTTCAAATGCATTTCTTTCTTGGCATTCCTTCTCTGAATCATCCAGATGAAATTTGCCTATAGTGAGTTTTGCGCATTTTTGAATTGATTTTCATTAAGAAAGACATTTCTTATTTTCTTTAACCTCTGCAACTCATTACTTGAGAACTTTTATCAATTTAAAAGGTTATTAAGAGTCTAAATTTAACAGTACAAATATTTTATAGAGGGGAGAAAAGAAGATGCTTTGTCAGTAAACAGTGATCTATCCCTGACAGACGATTTTTAGCTAGCACTGACACATTATGGTGACTCATTGGCATTAAAAAAAAACAATTTGTTAGATGAATCCACAGCAGAATATAACTAGTGAAGTATGAAATCTACAGAAGGAATCCTATTTAAAATTCCATTTTCTGAGACCTACATAACAAATATCTCCATAAATCTGTATACCTACTTGGAAATTCACCTGGCAGCTTTCATGCTGTCAGGACTTTCATGTGGTTGGGAGTGGAAGGGCTTTTCAAGTGCCAGAGTAATTGTCCTGTATTTTCTTCTAGTAATTGTCATTCAGACCGATAAAAGAGGACTGAAATTCATGGGAGCTGTGATGTATTGTTGAATTTTTATAATTATTAGCCTCAAGGTTTTACAAGAAGACTCTGTCTTTTGTTGCACAGCTCTTCTACAGCTTCCTGTGCTTTCCATATGTCAAATAAATTCAGAAAGAAGACATCATGAAAGAACTCCTTTCTTTTTCCAGCAACCGTGCTTCTGATGCCACCAAAGGGATATCCTGCCCTTTAGAACTGTATTGAGATAATTTCTTTTTTCTGGAGAAATTTGGAAAACCTATTCATCCAATTACTTGTCCACAGATTTAGTGGAGAATTTCAAAATGTCACTTATGCCCATAATAGTACCTTCATTTAAAAAGCCAGGCATTTTTAATCATATACACTCATTTCCAAGTGTAATATATTATAGAAGTTGGGGTTCTGAGGCATCATTTGAACATCCACATTTCACAATGTCAGTTTCACTGGAATTGTAGGATTGGATATGGTGAAAGAAATGGCACAGAGGTATAATGCTATGCTCTACTTTTGACTTTTTTGCACATATAAGTTAGATTCCTCTATACCTGTGTTTGGAAAGAGTTACTTAGCAAGAGTTACAAATTGTATGTGACTATTGTATAATCATTTTCACTTTTGAGCCCCCATCTGTATTATAACTTCCAACAAGTAAGATAAAAAGAGTAAATCAACCTATTACATAGAGGAAAGTGAGCAGCAGCATGTTAAAAATCTTCCTTACCAGGTCACTGGTAAGATATGTCACCAGGTCATCTCCAAGTACAGGTAATACCCGAGTTACGGGTATTCACTTAATACTTATTCAAAGTTATGTGATGAGCACTCCCTAGTGTTTATGATCAAGTCCCAAAATTAAGAATATTGCAGCACCACAGCAGTCATTCTCCCTTACGAGTGACTTCAGTGGCACTGCAACATTCACCCTATTCTCCCTCACTCCTCACAACGGCTTCCCCCACTCTTCCTGCTGTGCCAAGACTCACTTACCTTGCAAAAATCCTCTCTGCCATGGTTTCTTTCCCTTTGAGGGAGAGGATAGTTGGCTTGGAAATGTTTTTCTCACAGAGAATGGAAGATTCTGGAGTCTGTGAATATGCACGAGTATTTGAAGTTGCACCAAATCATGGATGTGAGAAACTTTCATTCCCTATGCGAACTCAACTCCTTTCTGCCTTAGGGCAGGCCTGAAGCCTTCAACTGAGGGATAAGGCCAGGCCCCTCCCACCTGCATCCAGCCCACTGGAGCTCATCGCACTGGGGGAGAAAGTGACCCTGTTGACCCCAGAGCCTTGAACACCTTCTCCAAGCGACCTGGAATGGAAACTGTGGGAGGCTTCTCCATGCCTCCAGAGGTTCAATGCTGGCCTTGGAGGGGCCCTCCAAGCCATCTGCACCAGTGGTGGGATTCAAATATGTAAACAACCACTGCTTTCAGAAGTCCATTCTGGACCTGGGTAACAAAAAATTAGCTACTGGTTCTGCCGAGTGGTGTGAACCGACTGAATCCCGCTGCTGGTTTGCACCCAGAAATGAGCTTCTGGAGGTTGGATCTAGGCCTTGGAGGGATCTTTCAAGCCCTTGGAAACTCAGTTCTGGATTGTAGCAGCTTGAAGCAGTCCTCCAAGGGCTGGATCCAACCTCCAGAGGCATGCAGAATTGCCCCCCCCCCCTTCAAACTCTGTTCCTGTTGCAAACAGATTGGAAGAACCCTCCAAGGCCTGGATCCAACCTCCAGAAGCTCATTTTTGGGTGCAAAGCAGTGGTGGGATTCCAACCTCTGGAGGCATGCAGAAGCCCCCCCTCCCCCCCGATCTTCATTCAGGGGTAGGCAGCTACGTGGCTCCAGAGTTGGGGGGAAGCAGGAGGCAGGCACTGCAAACAGCACGAGAATTCAGGCACCCATCCTCTGCAAAAGAAGATGGGTGCCTGAACTCATGTGATATTACAGCACCCAGGGTCTTCCATTGACTCTCCTGTCCCTCAAAAGCAGGAACTGTGGCAGAGAGGTGATGGAACTTTTCAAGGTAAGTCCGGTGCGGCAAGAAGGGAGGGGGAAGCATGAGGTATCTTAGTGGGTCGGGGAGGCCTTGGGGGCCTGTTCCATCACTAGGTGCCCTATGGCCTTCCCCACCCTGAGATACCTCATGTGCACTTAACGAGAGATGTGCATTTTAATGAGCAAGAGAGTGATGTCATTCGAGGTATGAGATTCACTCTACGGGTTTTTGAGTTACGAGTGGAATGTGCAGGCTCCATTACACTCGTAACTTAAGGACTACCTGTATTGTGCTAGCTACACTCCCAACCTCTGAAAAAGTGTAAAGGTGGCAAAAGACCCCCACATAGTTCAGAACCTTGCAGTGGATCTGCCATCCCAGGATGATGCATTATAGCAGAGGTCCCCAACTTTTTGGGCATCAGGGACCAGTTCTGTGGAGGGGAGGTGGTTTCACATGCTGCCTGCATCCCACAGTTTCTGGCACACCACAGCCCAGTGCCATTCCAAGCCCGGGACCCCTGCATTATAGTAACCAACAGACGTTTAGGAGTTTATCCACTATCATTTTGGAAGGATGGGTTTGTAAGCTAAGGGAAGTTGACTTGTCTATTTATTTTTCAATAACTCTTTTAACCCATATAAACTGAGATCTCTTTTGCATTTATTCTGCTGTGAGCCTGTAGTCTTCAAATCTCGGAACCTATTGGCTACCAGTTGGCTAGTGGTGCCAATGTATGTAGACTGGCAGCAACTCTTTGGACTTTCAAATTAACCAAGTCTACACTGAAGTGGCATGCAAACCTTTAAAAAAAACCATAGAACCAGAAAAATGATAAAATGGAAGAAAACATATCTGTAAGAAAAACCACACACCCTTCCCTCCGTCAAATTTCTTTCCTTGAGAGGTATGCATTTTTGTTTTCAGGATACACAAAGGAATGTTCAAATATTCTATGACCCAATAGCCAATGGTCAGACTGCTATATAGAGTCCTAAGTAACTAAAGCAACGAAAGCAGAAACTCACAAAAGGGTTCTGAAAAGTAAAGACAACCTATTCATTGTGAGAAGCCATGCCTAGACAGAAAAGCAAACCAGAGCTGTAGGTTAACAAAGTTTTAATAATAATAATAATAATATTAATAATAATAATAATAATAATAATAATAACAACAACAACAACAACAACAACAACAACAACAACAACAACAACAACAACAATAATAATAATAATAATAATAATAATAATAATAATAATAATAATAATAATAATAAAGTTGCTCAGGCAGGAAGCCTTATACCATTTTGGACAAATGGCTGTCTAGTCTCTTCTTAAAAACTTCCAGTGTTGGAGCATTCACAGCTTCTGAAGGCAGGTTGTTCCACTGGTTAATTGTTCTAACTGTCAGGAAGTTTCTCCTTAGTTCTAGGTTGCTTCTCTCCTTGATTAGTTTCCATCTGTTGCTTCTTGTCCTGCCTTTGGGTGCTTTGGAGAATAGCTTGACTCCCTCTTCTTTGTGATATTGGAACACTGCTATCATGTCCCCCCTTGTCCTTCTCTTCATTAAACTAGACATACCCAATTCCAGCAGCCATTCCTTATATGTTTTAGTCTCCAGTCCCCTAATCATCTTTGTGGCTCTTCTCTGTACTCTTTCTAGAGTCTCAACATCTTTTTTACATCGTGGTGACCAAAACTGGATGCAGTATTCCAAGTGTGGCCTTACCAAGGCATTGTAAAGTGGTATTAATATTTCATGTGATCTTGATTCTATTCCTCTGTTAATGCAGCCTAGCACTGTGTTGGCTTTTTTGGCAGCTGCAGCACACTGCTGGCTCATATTGAAGTGATTGTCTACTAGGACTCCGAGATCCCTCTCACAGTTACTACTATTGAGCAAGGTACCCCTTATACTATACCTGTACATTTGGTTTTTCTTGCCTAAATGTAGAACCTTACTTTTTTCACCTTTGAATTTCATTTTGTTAGATAGCACCCAGTGTTCAGGTCTGTCCAGATCCTCCTGTATCTTAAGTCTGTTTCCTGGAGTGTTGGCTATTCCTGCCAGCTTGGTGTCATCTGCAAATTTGATGAGTTCCCCATCTATCCCCTCGTCCAAATCGTTGATGAAGATGTTGAAGAGCACTGGGCCCAGAACAGAGCCCTGGGGCACCCCACTACACACTTCCCTCCATGTAGATGGGGTTTCATTGAGGACCACACGCTGAGTACTGATGGTCAGCCAGCTACCAATCCATCTGGTGGTGATGCTGTCTAACCCACATTTTTCTATCTTATCAAGTAGAAGGTTGTGATTTACTTTATCAAATTCCTTACTGAAGTCCAAGTAAATTATATCCACAGCATTCCTCTGATCCACTAATTTTGTCACTTAGTCAAAGAATGCAATAAGATTTGTCTGGCATGATCTATTTTTGACAAACCCATGTTGGCTTTTAGTAATTACTTTCTTTGCCTCTAGGTGCTTGCTGATTCGTTGTTTGACTATCTTTTCCAGAATCTTCACTGGTATTGATAGGTCTGTAATTTCCTGGATCCATTTTTTTCCTTTTTTGAAGATGGGAACTACATCAGCTTTTTTCCAGTCCTTTGGTAGTTCCCCAGTGCTCCAGGATCTTTGAAAAATATATTTCAGTGGTTCTGAGATCACATCTGCCAGTTCCTTGAGAACCTTGGGGTGTAATCCATCTGGGCCTGGTGATTTGAACTCGTCTAGGCTGGACAGGTGCTTACTTACCATTTTCTTGCCTATCTTAACCTGTGTTTCTATTCTGTTTTTTATGGCACTATTTTTATAGGTTGGTCTGTTTTTCCCCTTTGTGTAAAGACAGATGGGAAAAAATGAGTTAAATAGTTCTGCTTTTTCCCTGTTGCTTGTCACCTTCTTTCTACTTTCACCCACTAATGGACCAATCATTTCCTTCACTTTTTTCTTGTTTTTTACAAGTTGAAAGAAGCTTTTTTTGTTATTGTTGAATTTGGTCGCAAGCCTTAGTTCATTTTGAGCCTTAGCTTTCCTCAATTCATTTTTGCAGGCTCGGGCTATTTGCTGATATTCTGCCTTAGTTATGTGCCCCTCTTTCCACTTTCTATACTTGTCCTTTTTATCTTTCAATTTGTCAGAGAGTTCTTTATGCAGCCATGCTGGTTTCTTTTGAAAGCTGTTATTATTCCTCTTCATTGGTATTGTGCTAGACTGGGCTTTTATTATCTCACTTTTCAAAATTTTCCAAGCTTCTTGGGTTGTTTTCCCCTTGAGGATTCTCATCCATGGAATCCTTCCCAAGCTCTCTCTAAGTTTATTGAAATTAGCTCTCTTAAAGTCCAAGACTCTGGTTTGACTGTGTTCTATTGCTTGTGCTTCCATAATGTTGAATTCCAATATTGCATGATCACTTCCTCCCAAGCTTCCTGTGGCTTCAACACCTTCTATCATTTCATCTCTGTTAGTGAGAATTAGATCCAAAATGGCTAATCCCCTAGTTCCTTTATCTACTTTTTGGGTAACAAAGTTGTCTGCTAGGTTTGTCAGGAATCTGTTTGATCTTTCACTTGGTGCAGAGTTTGACCCAAATGCATTCAAGTTTGCAGTTTTCATTATTGTTGTGCTCTATTTCTGTAGAGATTACAGTTTTCATTATTGTGCTCTATTTCTGTAAAGAAATTTATTTATTTCTATTGTTTGCTACTTCTTAGATATTAAAGGTCAGCTTGAGAGACTACAGTAGTTCCTCCCATCATAAGCAAGCTGAAAAGAAATTAGTCAACAATGGGAAGTGCACACTGAAATTTTAATTTTCATAATCCTCTTTGGGTGATTAATTAGCATGAAGTCTGCATTTTCAGTACTGAATGGAAAACAGCAAGAAATTGAAAAAGTGGAAAAGAGCCAGCACTGATGTCTCCCACTTCCATTAATCTTGAATCAATATGTACAGGGGTTTGCCAGAGACTCTTAATTACCATTCCATTTCTGTGTCTCCTATCAATGCTGTACATGCTTTAAAGCTTATTCTGTGGGCATTCTGCGCCTGAGATTTCCCTACAGATTTTTTTCCCTTCTGCTGCTGCTGCTACATTCATACCATTTGTACAGCTGTGCCACTTCTGAGAAGCTGAGCCGAGTAAAATAAAAGAGATTCCAAAACAAAATGCTGAAGAATGAGAAAAGTGAAGCCTCAATTAGAAAATAGCTTCCAGGTCAATATTTATGCCACCTGTCAAATCAATGGAGAACAGAGAATCCATGGAGAAAGGATTAACTGTTTCAAGCATGAACTGACAGTGGAGTGAGAAAAGCTTTGAAATAAATAAATAAGTGAACGAAAAGCAACAGAGCAGATTTGACACCGTATTATATGTGCCAATACTTAGCAAGGCTTATTTTGCATGCTACCAAGGCTGCTATAAATCAAAGTTAACTCAGCTAACAACAGAGGATTTCTAATTCAAAGGAGCAGATCACAGTGCCAATACAGCTTTTTGTTAGGAATTATTACATTGGCTTCCCATTTATTGGATTATCAATATGGTAAACTAATTTATTTGACTGACCTATGGGAGATCCATTGTGTTTAGGGGAAATGTAATTTGACCAGAAACACTATTTAGCACTGGAATGCAGCGGTACAAAATGGAAAAGCTTTTCCACAGTTACTACTCCATAGTTCATTAACCCATGTTCCCCAAACCACGGAGTACTTTAGAAATTGGAGATGGTACAAAATACTGATTGTTCATGAACCTCAGTTCGATTTTTCTTTTTCTCATTTCTTACCTCCTGTGAAAAATCGTTGTTGACTGTTTATTGAGTAGTTTCTGCCCTTTAGGATATTTAGTTCTGAGGAGAGTTGAATGTTGTCAGTATTCCTCCTCCTCCTCCTCCTCCTCCTCCTCTTCCTCTTCCTCTTCCTCCTCCTCCTCCTCCTCCTCCTCCTCCCACCTCAAGGAGTGGGTCCATGTGGTGGTTTTGTCTTTTTTTTCTTCTAGCCTTGAAGAAAGTGGTGATATATGCTCTTTCCAAGAGGCCTTTGATGGACAATTCTGGACAATTACCATTCAGTTTCCAATCTTTCTAGGGGAAGGTTATGGAAAAGGCGGTTGGATAGCAAAAGTGTTCTTGGAAGAAATGAATTTTCTAGACTTAATTCTGTCAGGTTTCAAATTGGGATACAGTTTGGAGCCTGCTTTTGTCAATGACCTTTAGTGAAGCCAGAATGAGGGTGGTGCATCCATCTTTGTGCTCCTTGATCTTTCATCTACTGTTGACAATGGCATCTTTCTGGAGCAGCTGTACGGATTGGGAATAGGAGGCACTGTACTGTAGTGGTTCACTCCTTCCTCAGTGGCTGTTTCCAGCCAGTTTGATGGAAGGGGAGAGACTGTGTCTGCAGCTGCTTACTTGTGAGTAACATGGAACTCAATATTCTCCTGCTTCTATTCAACTCCTGTATAATATCATTGGGTGTGATCATCCATCAGTCTGGAGTTCAGTATCGTTAGTATGCCAATGATATCCAACTCTACATCCCAATCCAGGCTGTACAATTAACATTGTCAATATACTAACCCCTTGCCTGGAGACTGTTTGGATCTGGATGGGGAAAACTTGTTTCTACCTACCCAGTACATTTGGGCAGAATGCATGCACTCCAGCAATTGTCATTTTGTGGGATGAATGAAGCATGCCTTCTGTGTCCCTGCTCCTGCCTTCTGGGACAGTATCCTCCCAGAGGTACATACGGCATCCATTCTACTGGAGTTTCAAAAGGCCCTTAAAATGTGGCTTTGTTCCCAGGCCTGTTAGCGTAGAGCCCCTATTGTGATTTTTTATTGTCATGGTTGCTTTTATTGTTATGGTTGCTTTTAAAGCAGGATGCTATGCTTTGCTATGTTTTTCACTATCTTAATTGTATTGGAGTGGGTGACCATTATTAAGTAACAATAACTAGATAAATAAATTTCAGTAGGGACAAATAGGTAGTATAAATCAAACTTATATATTTAATGTAGGGCAGGGTTACGCAACCTTGGCTCTTTTATGACTCGTGGACTTCAACTCCCAGAATTCTTGAACCAGCATAACTGGCTCAGGAATTCTGGGAGTTGAAGTCCACGAGTCACAAAAGAGCCAAGGTTGCCTACCCCTGGTGTAGGGGAAAGGGAACCATACTGAGCACTAATACATGTAAAAAAAGATCAGAAACTCTTTATGAGCCTAAACAAAGACTAAATTGAACATGACCAAGCAAAGCAATGCAGCTGTGAAACAAACAAATGTAATCAAAGTCTGCATTAACAGAGTGTCAGGATCAAGAGATGTCATCATTCTTCTCAATTTTATGTTTGTTAGAGCAGTTCTGGATGCCATAGTGTAGCAAAGACATTGAGAAACTACCCAGAGTAGATTATAAGGAACCTGGAAGGAAAAAAATTACACGGAAAACTTGTAAGATGGAAGTATGCTTAACCTGGAAAAGTGAATACCTTGGAGAAACATGATAGCCATTTATCAGTAATTGAATGGCTATCATGTTGAAGATAATTTGTTCCAGAAGACAGGACTAGAATCAGTGGGCTTAAGTGACGCTGATCCTGGTTGGTGATGAGGAAAAACGTCCTGCCAGTAACATACTTCCTTAGGAGATTCTTTATTGGAGGTGTCAGGGATATTAGAGTAGTAAATACCTGCAGTGGGCATGGCCTTGGACTAAATGATTTCCAAGGCTCCTGATCTTTACATTCTATGATTCCATTATTAAGAGTACATAGGAAATGTCAACAGCATGCTCAGTGAACTTATAGCTGAAGGCCAAAATCTGAAGGTGATGGATTGTTTTGTTTTCTTGAGTTTAAGAATAAATACAGCCATTGCCCTGGAGAATAAATAGATCAATTCTGTAGAAGAAGACAACAACAAATTTAGACAACATCATGAAGTTATAAGGATATTTCTATGCCAGCAAAGTTTAGAATAGTTACAACAATGTTCTTGTCCATTATATTATATTGCTGTGAAAGCTAGATATTGGAAAAGAATGAGGGTAACAAGACAGATGCTTTCGAATTATGGAGGTCCGTAAGAGTGCCATTGACTGCAAAAAGAACCAGTCAATCTGTCCTGAGCAAATAAAGACTGACTGTTTCCTTAAGGCAATAATCAGCAAGCAGACACTAACAAACTGGACATGTGACACAAACAAATGATGGACTGGAAAAAATGACAACAGTTGGCAAGGTTAAGGAAGTAGAATATAATAGAAAGACAATAAATTAGGTGGATGAATGACTTCAAACAAATTACAAGACTGTCCTTGGAGACATTTTAAGTTATTACCCATAGTAGATCAAGATGGCAAACAGTTTTCCATGTAGTCACCAAAACACGAGCATGGCTTGATGGCACTTAACAAAATAACTAATTAAAATATGACACACATAACTGGCAATTCTTACAGGTTTTGGCTTATATTTATATTAAATATATTTAAATAATATACATGCTTATGTTCATACTCTTAATTACACATGTTAGCAAAATAATGCTTAGGATCATAGAATGCATATCAGATACTACAAGGAAAAAGACATGCAGATGGTCAACCTATAGAAAAGACCAAGGAACATGAGACATTATTGTTGATTCATGCTAGATAATTAAGAAAGCCAAAGCTATAGAATGTGTGAGAAAAATAGGAATCTCATTGAGAACATCATTATCTTCATAAAAAGCTTGTATACAGGTAGGTACAATCAGAACATGGTAAAACATATTGGTTCCATTGTTTGGCAAATAAGTGTAACTAGATTGTATACCCTCCCCTTATTTATGCCAATATATATTAAGGAAGCTGGATTGGAAGAAGATGAGTAAAGAAATTGGAGGACGAAACATAAAAAAATCTGCAGTATGACGATGACACTACCCTGATAGCTGAAAATACAAAGAATCTCCAAGTCCTAGTAAGAAAAGTCAAGGAAAACAATGAAAAATTAAAAGTAAATTAAAAATTAAAAGCAAATGTTAAGAAGACCTAACTACTGACAACAGACATAGAATTGTTAATGAAGATATTGACATGGTGGATAGTTTCTGCCTTTTAAGATCCCTGATCAACAGTAAAGGAACAAGCAGTTGAGAAATATGCCACAGACTGTCCCAAAGGTTCTTTTCGAAAGGCAACTGGACTTTTTCTTTTTGGATAATTACCTTTTAAAAATGACCTGGATGATTGAGAATCTGCATAGATATGCCACAGACTAGCCACAGAATAGCACTTGGTACAGTGGCCATGAAGACCTCAGAAAAATATTCAAATGCTGTGAAGTGTCTATACCTATAAAGATCACACTCATGCAATCATTTCCTGTGGCACTCTATGGAAACAAAAGTTAGATTTTGAAAAAGTAGGAATATTGATGTCTTTGAACTTGGAAACTGGAGAAGATTTCTAGTCAAGGAAACAAACAAATGGGTCATTGAACTAATCAATTCAGTGTTCTCACTCAAGGCACAAATGACCAGAGTCAAATTATCCTATTTCAGACAAATTATCTAGCTAGCTCTTTAGAGAAAGCTCTGATGCTGTAAAAGGTGGAAGGAAAGAGAAAAGGGGTGATCAGAAGCATAGTAAATAGAATCAGTTACAATGGTGATGAATGCAGTGTTGGAAGACCTAACTGACCAGGTTAGGGACAGATAATCATGGAGAAACTTCACACTGTTGCTAAGAATTGACAAAGACTTAATGACGTATAATCAATCAACTAGTTTTCTACATACCTTGTGGATCTTTTTAAAACAATTCTTAAAACATATTATGTTATATGGAACATTTTTCATAAATCCTAACAAATAAACATGTAAAAAAGTGCAGGGGAGTCAAAGGACCCAGATGACAATTTGTGCTAATGGATAGTGCCAAAGTTTGTGAGCTATGAACTTTGAGTGTAGTCATTCTTAAAACTCTATTAACTATATCATTAATTGGTTTCGAGAAGGTATTTAAAGGATGGTCAGGATCCACTACAAATTTATTACAAATCATTCTCACTTTCTAATTTGGGGAACTCTGAAATGCTTGGAAATGTGGACATCAAGGTTTATCTTGCCTTCTTGTTCTTGCTTACTCTCCCCCTTCACATGTTGAAAAAAAAATGTGAAGAGGATTTACCCAGCGTCCTACATCCTATTGCAAGTGGCCAATATATACCTATTTTTAAATAGAATCAAAAAGTTCTGCTCAGTTTTCAATTAAGTTTCTCTAAAGCATAATTTGAACTGGGCATAGAAGCCCCTGATCATATTATTTTCATGATTTGACACAGCAAGCCAAGGTGAAAAATTCAGAAATAAAAACAATAATAATGTTGGATATAAAACAGCAACATAGAGGGAGAATCATTGGCTTCTTCAAAAATCTATTCCCTCTATGGCAGCTCATTGTAATGCAAGCTGCTTTTGTTTGGCTATACTTTTTTCATTAGCTGTCTTCCTAAAATGTTTTCAGGGTGCCTATCTATTAGTTAAGCATCAAAATAAATTAGCCATGGTGCTTTTAGGCAGTCTGGAAAAGAATGCGACAAGGGAGATGTCCCCAGTCCCCTCACAGTGCATGTTGCATAAAAAGAGAAGATATTGATTGCAATCAATTAAGAAGTGTTGCCAGAACATTTGCACAGCTTCTGAGCCAAACTGAAAAAGAATTACAGCTGACATCCCTTTCAGACTCTGACTTCATTTGCATGTGAAAGGTCGCAAATTCTAGTTAATTATAAGTGGGACACAAAGCCAAGGTACAGATATGTATTTTTTCCAAGAAAATTCTGGCTTCCATGTCTCTGGTTTCCCCCCCCCTTCTCTGCCCAATTCAAACCTCTTTTTATTAGCAGCAGCATCTACATAGCCTAAGTATTGTATTCCTGTTGATGAAATAGTTAGATAAAATAATAGCACACTTTGCCCTAAAAGCTGATCTGATATTTAAAAAAATCTTATTTGAGGAGCCATTTAGAGATTCTGTCTGTCTGTCTGTCTGTCTTTCTGTCTGTCTCTTTCAGTGCATATGTGAGGTACATACAACTGTGTATGGATATGATATACCTAGATTTTATTCCTTTTTGTGTCTCTGGCTAGCTCAATAGTTCTATGCACTGAAGAACTATTAGAAACAATTACAAAGGGGAAATGAAATGAGCAACTCTGCCAAATGTAATACCCCCCCCACCAAGGAGAATAACTATTTGACAAAAATTGTGAGATAACATCAGCTATTCTAAGATGTTAAAAACAAATAAATATTGATAAAAGGCACTGCCATTTCCCCCTTTCTTTCTCTGTCTAACAGAAGAAATAAAAATATTGCTACCCCTTGAAAGGGTATTAATCCATTGCTATTCTTTCAGGATAATTGTTCCATGTTCTTCTCTGCCAGATGCTCACATGATTGGATTTATAAAGATTTATAAAGATTCCTTTTTCCCTACAGTTGACACAGAAATGAATAGCACCTAGAGAAATTGATATATATATTTTGCATAAAAAATGTCTGACCACGTCTCACCATCAATTTTGATTACAGAATAATTAAGCCATCATAGAGTTTTCCTAATTTCATGTGCTGCAGCTGTCAAATTGCCTGCATTTATTCGTTCCTGAAAACCTGTACGTGTCTAATGAGAATCTCTGAAGCATGATAGCGTTCAAGATACTTCTGCCGGCCCCATGGGGTATTCTAAAAGCATAATAAAATTGTTCTTCCTCCACTTGGCTATTTAAGTCTCTTACAGGCTCTTTTCGAATACCCCAGAAAGGCTGTAGGCCTTTGCCATCTGTTCAGACATTCCCAACTAGGGAAGCAAGCAAAGAAAATACATTTGCAATTTTATAAAGCAGAAAGAAGAGTAAACTTAAGAGCACGTAAGCTGTCACCTTGAAAAGTGGGGCATGGGGCTTGGGGATACATGAACTGACTTTTCTGCTATATATATATGGTGAGTAGAGCAAGCTCATTCTGAAGGAGAAATAGGGCTTAAAGTCCTTGTAATAAAATTAAATGAAAATGCTAACACTGATTTCTGTCAAAATGAGTTGAAAAGAGAGGCTCCGTGTTACAGTTTTGCAGGCAAGCTATAAAATGGCCCATGTTTATGCTCCGTGGGGAATGTTATGACAAATGACCCAGATTTTATAGTTACATTTTGTTTTTGGTTATTTAAAAAATGTGCTCAGTAAAAAGGTTACTTTTTCAAATATCTCTTATAGTATTTGGGGTTATTCTGCTGAATGGCCTTGGAGCTTCAAAACTTACAATTGTGTAAAAGCAAAATTTTCTCCCCACATAAATACAATTATTGAGCTGTTTTTACCACTAGAATGGCTAATAGTCTACTTTTCAAAAGCCTACCTTGGAGCTAAGAGTAGTCAGAGGACAATAATCTATTAAAAGGCATGCTTTATTGAAAGGTGTCTACAGAGATTCTCAGTCATCCAGGTCATGGTTGTCCCAAAGGTGCTTTTTCAAAAGGCAACTGGACTTTGTTTTTCCTTCCTCGCTTCTCATTCAAGAAGCTTCTTCAATTCTGACTCAATCTGATATTATTCTCACATCAGAACTGAAGAACTTTTGTGGATGAGAAGCGAAATGCCTTCAAGAGAAAACAAAGAAAGTCCAGTTGCCTTTTGTAAAAGCACCTTTGGGACCTTTGTTGAAAGAATTACCGGTTCAGCTCCAGATTTAAGGTAAAGACATTCTGGAATCTAGAACAGAGAACTTGCAGATTGCTCAACAACACTGAGCACTGGGCAATAGGGTCAACAGACATACAAGTCTTCTGCTCACCATCTTCAAAACTTAACAATGAGGTGAATCTTAGTTCTTTTCAATTTTTAATTGCTGTTATGAGATGTATGAATATATACAGGCGTTATGTGTTAATACAAACTTGTTTGATTTTATTTTATTGCCTCTTGGAAATGTGAAAAAAGATGCTGAAGTTGAAACACAAATACTTTGGCCACCTAATGAGAAGGAAGGACTCACTGGAGAAGAGCCAAATGCTGGGAAAGATTGAGGGCAGTAGAAGAAGGGGACAACAGAGAACGAGGTGGCTGGATGGAGTCACTGAAGCCATGGGTGTGAGCTTTAATGGGCTATAGAAGATGGTAGAGGACAGGAAGGCCTGGAGGAACGTTGTCCATGGGGTCGCGATGGGTCGGACACGACTTCGCAACTAACAACAACAACAAATGTGAAAAAGCCACCCGTATCATGGAACCCTTTCTCCCACAAATTTAGGCTTCTGTGAAGGAGAACAAACCCCAATGATTTCCCTGTCAAGATCATCCAATATTACTGGGTAGATATCAAATATCATCTGATGTTGGAAAGAAATAAAATCCTGATTACCTAGGCTCCATTATATTAGGTAACATTGTGTTTATACTAATAATGGCTGCCTGACTTACACCAAAATTCCCATTCCTATTGGGCTAATAAGTCAAGGATTATCAGTAAAATCTAAAATATCCATTGTTCTCTCCTCTGCTTCATAAGGAACTCTTGTCAAATCACATTCCAACTGCATGTGACACAGAAACTGAGTCCAAACTTGAGAAAATAGCCTGGAAATAAAACCCAAAGTAAAAGATGCAGCCAATATATCACCAATCGTTTGCCTCTGAAAGGGAAAGAGACAGCCTTTTGCAACTGATGAGGTACCCTAGATAACGTTTTCCTATATTGGCATCATTTCCCCTAGGACTGGCAAGGAGTCTATCACAATTAGCACTTTCATCCAGCAGAGCTGATCTCATACTGGCTGGCAAAGGTTTGGTGTTGGCAATTAATTCCATGTTTTATTCATTCGGGAATTTTTTAAAGCTGCAAATCAGAATGCCTCCGTGTGCATTGCTAACTACTTTAGGAAGCACCAAGATTGCAAATAAAAGGGTATTTTGCATACCAATCAGGTTAGCTCTTTTCAGAGAAGATGAATTTAGTTCTGTATTTATCTCACTAATTTTGTTTGCAACATTGCAGTCAAAAACAGCCTTCACCTCCAATTTACAATATGCAAATCAATTCATCTTTTCAAGTTGCAAATCCAAAAAGTGAGCCATACGCTGTCTCCTGGGACTAGAAAATACGTTGTCTGAACTGCCAATCCATACAAATCAGATTTATTGGGAGGAAAAGAGCTTAGATAATATAAACCATCAGAAAATAATCACTCTGCAGCATGTGCATTCTGCAAATTAACTGTTGAAAGAAAAATGAGGCACCTGACCAAACACATGTTGCTTTATTTCCACATAATTTTAAAAAGGATGAAACAATATATTTGCCTTCTGTCCTCACAGTAGGAGTTAAATCTTAAGGTAATACAGGTTGTTCTCAATTTACTACAGTTCACTTAATAACTGTGCAAAATTAAGATTAACAAGACTGGAAAAAGTGACTTATGACCAATTTTTCACACTTAAAACCGTTGCAGCATCCCCAGAGTCATGTGATCAAAATTTGGGTGCTTGGTCACTGGTTCATATTTATGATGGTGGCAGTGTCCTGGGGTCATGTGATCACCTTTTGCGACCTTCTGATGAGCAAAGTTAATGGGGAAGCCACATTCACTTAACAAATTAGTGTTACTAATTTATGAACTGCAGTGATTCACTTAACAACTGTGGCAAGAAAGGTCGTAAAATGAGGCCAAATTCACTTAACAAATGTCTCACTGAGCAACAGAAATGTTGGGCTCAGTTGTGGTTGTAAGTCAAGAACTATGTGTATTGTAACAGATGAGAACCCTCTTTAACCCAAGCTGGCCTAGTCTATCTTTTGTCTTGGCCAGACAAGCAAGTTTTCCTTATCCTCTGTGCAAACAGAAAAACAGAAAATACTGAAGGACACAGATTCTGCTATCATCTCAGGCAAAGAGTCCAGTGATCCTAGGAATTCAGACTTCAGACTTGGTCAGGGGTCAGCAACCTGAAACAGTGAAAGAGCCACTCGGAACCGGTTCCCTCACAAAAGGAAAAACTGGGAGCCGCAAAAAATGTGTGCACATGCACGTACATGCGCATGTGCAAAACAGGGTTTGACTGAAGAGTGGAGCCAAGGCGAGATATGCACCTACCCTGCATATTTGAATTGATTGGTTGAACTTTTTTAGTCCCACTTTTTTTTTGGACTGCAAATGGCAGAAGACTGGGAGCCGCAGGAGATGGCTGAAAGAGCCGCATGTGGCTCCGGAGCCGCGGGTTGCAGACCTGTGGACTTGGTGAATTCTAGTAAGAATCAAAGTGAACTCACTTGCTTGACTCGTGCATTGATCAGAATGGAGTTTCCCCACAAACTTTCATGTTCCTTGAATGTTCAGATGTAGCCCTGGATATAAAAACTGCATAGGATATATTTAAAAATATGTATTTGAGAGGCTTTCCTGTAGAGGACAGGAAAGCCTGGAGGAACATTGTCCATAGGGTCGCGATGGGTCGGACACGACTTCGCAACTAACAACAACAACATTTGAGAGGCATTTATATTTTGCAATTGAATACCCTTAAATCATGCGTTTTTATATACAGTATATAACCTCAAATGATCCTGCCTGGTTTCTAAGATTCACAAAAGACACACACACACACACCCAACACTTAGGCGCACTATCATTAGAGCTTCATTTGAAAAGCATAATGAAGAAAGCTAGTTTGATGGCTGATCCTAAACTTTGAAATATGCCAGCAACAAAGGTTAGATTAGCTTGATTGCTATTATCATTGTAACAGAAAGAAATTGCTTTTACACAAGAAGCACTTGACTTTCAATGTGATTTGCGAAGCAGATTTTAATGGTTTCTTTCTTTTATTGTTGTGTTTAATTATTTTAATTTTTATTTCAATTTGAATTCTGTTTTGCTAGCAGCTCCATATAAAGACATACTGTATAAAGGCATTAATGTTTAAGAAAGAATAACTAAACATGGGGTTAATGAGTGAAGTCATGCAAAAATCTACATCAGTGTCAATTAGTACAATGACTATTTTGCTGCAAATGAGGTGATCTATAGCCACCATATGTGGACAGTAGTCAAAACATCTGGAAAACACTAGGCTATTTGTGGGCTAATTAACAGAAGAGCAAGTTTTCAAATCTTGCTGGTTTCCATTAATGCACTAATTGCTTCTTCTTGTCTTTTTTAGTAGATTTAAAACAAAGAAGTACAGGTAGTCCTTGAATTACAATCACAATTGAGCCCAAAATTCTGTTGTTAAGTGAGACATTTGTTAAGTGAGTTTTGCCCCATTTTACAAGCTTTCTTGCCACAGCTGTTAAGTGAATCACCACAGTTGATAAGTTAGTAACATGGTTGTTAAATGAATCTGGCCTCCCCATTGATTTGCTTGTCAAAAGGTCGCAAAAGATGATCACATAACCTTGGGACAGAGCAATGGTCAAAAGTATGAGTCAGTGGCCAAGCATCTGAGTTTTGATCACATGATCATGGGGATGCTACAAAGGTCGAAAGCAGTGGTGGGATTCAGCCAGTTCACACCACTTTGGCAGACCCAGTAGCTAATTTTTTGTTGCCCAAGTCCAGAATGGACTTCTGGAAGCAGCATCCACACAGAATCGGTTGTTCACATATTTGAATCCCACCACTGGTCGTAAGTGTGAAAAAGGGTCATAAGTCACTTTTTTCAGTGCTGTTGTAACTGAATGAACTATGTAAGTTGAGGACTACCTTATCTGAAACACTGATTTCCCCCTCAAAATAGGGGGGGAGGGGAAGGGGAGACAGAAAATTGCAGCCTCGTGCTTTTTATAATATCTCCCTGCCCACTGCAGCTTTTGGCTTTCACGAAATGATAAGTGCAAACCACCCACCATGTCTAAGAAAAGATTGCCCACTCCTGGGTCAAATGAATTGAGTGGTTTCCTTCTGTTCTATATGTCTATGCTGTCTAGTTTGAGGTCCTCCTAGTTAAGGACTTCAACCGTGGAAGGGAATTCCAGTGGAACAGGAGGAAGCAATTTGAAAGGCAAAAAGTCAGACCCAAGGTACTGCTAAAGTGATCTATGATTCTAGTGAGATAATAGAGGAAGATATGATCTTTTATTGCAAGAAACAACCAAGAAAGAAATATTGGATAGCAGTATTCCAGTATTTGAGGGGCTGTCACAAAGAGGGGGTCAGCCTAATTTTCCAAAGCACCAGCAGGCAAGACAAGAAACAATGGATGGAAACTAATCAAGGAGAGAAGCAGCCTGGAACTAAGGAGAAACTTCCTAACAGTGAGATCAATTAACCAGTGGAACAGCTGGCCTTCAGGAATCGTAGGCGCTCCATCACTGGAGGTTTCTAAGAAGAGACTGGACAGCCACCTATCTGAAATGGTATAGGTTCTCCTACTCGAGCAAGGGGCTGGACTAGAAGACCTCCAAGGTCCCTTCCAGCTCTATTCTGATTTGATTGAACCTAAAATAGAAGGCAGATTTAGGTGGCAAATGGGGCTTCTATAAAGAAAATCAGGCTAAAGATGTAAACAATATCTATATTATAGGTATATTAAGTTTAAAAAAATGGTCTCAACCGTTTTGTAAAGAACACAGAACTTCTAGGGTAACTTCTATTGTCTATGACAAGATTTCTGACTTTGGCAACATGCTGGCTGGGGAATTCTGGGAATTGAAGTCCACAAGTCTTAAAGCTGCCATGATTGGACACCCCTGGTCTATGATGCTGGCAGACATTAGTATTTGTGGATTCTGAGAAAGCAAGGGACAGCAAGGGACAGCAAAGTTTAGATAGTTTGATTGGGAGGAAGAGTTCAAGACAGTTCCTCCCTAGAGGTTCTCAGAGTACATCTTTGATGATGGAAATAGTTTGCTATAGTTGGCAAGATTTCCTTCCAATAAAGGAAATTACTTAGAAAAAATCAGTGTTTCTTGGCTTTTGGAGCCTGGCAATATTGCACATCACGATATCCAGCTTTTAAGGATTTCATTAGAATCAGCCCTGATTTTGGAGTTCCTTACTGAGTTTCAAATGTAAAGTAAAATTATTTGCCAGATTTCATATGGCAGGAGTCCTATTTGGGCCTGCGCTACACAGAAGAGCCACATCAAATTTTCAAAGGAACCTCTCTATGCTATTAGAAAACCTTAAAACTCCGAGAGACTTCTGCAAATAACTAAATGCTCTCATTCAAACAATAGCACATACTTTTAATAGGATGCAAATCTATTATCTGCTTTCCTTCTCTGTTGTTGAATGAAGGCATATTATAAAGGTAAATGAAATCACAAAGAATTATGTAGAATTAACATTCAAGCCAGGTAACTAGAAGAAAAAAATTGAATTATATAGTAGCTTTTCTTTGTTCCCATACAGTTTGGCATTTTTACTATGCTTAATCTTTTTGTTTTGTTTTATTTTAAATTTTTTGAACAATTTGTAAACTTCCTAATAGGGAGTCAATAGGGAGTCAGAGGACATAAATATTTAAATAGTAATATCCCAAAGGTGCTTTTTCAAAAGGCAACTGGACTTTGTTTTTCCTTGAAGACGTTTTGCTTCTCATCCAAGAAGCTTCTTCAGTTCCAGAAGCTTCTTTGATGAGAAGAGAAACATTTTCAAGGAAAAACAAAGTCCAGTTGACTTTTGAAAAAGCACCTTTGGGACAACCATGACCTGGATCACTGAGAATCTCCATAGACATTTAAATAATAACAATAATGTATCTTGGATTCTGGATAATTGTGTGGTAGTGGTGCATGTGCTTTTATTTATTTATTAAAATTGCTTTTCAAGTAGAATATTCTGAGCTAGAAGTAAATATTCTCTCTCTCTAATCATTCTAATTAGTATTGGTTGGCAAAATTCTTCCTTTTTATATTTTCTCTCTCTGTGTTTTTTAAAAATTTCATTTTTATTTGAAACAGTAAAATACAAAGTACTCCCCCCCCCAAAAAAAAAGTGGGGAAGAAACACAACAGAAGATTCATTATATTTTATCTCTCAAACTCATAAAATAGAATTTGATTTAGAAATTATTTCAAAGGAAACTAGAATTTGGGGGACAATTTGGGAGACATTTCCTGACAGAACAATTAATCAGTGAAACAACCTGTCTCCAGAAGCTGTGAATGCTGCAACACTGGATGTTTTTAAGAAGACACTGGATAACCATTTGTCTGTTTCCTGCCTGAGCAGGGGGTTGGACTAGATGACCTCCAAGGCACCTTCCACCTTTATTATTATTATTATTATTATTATTATTATTATTATTATTATTATTATTATTATTATTATTATTATTATTATCATTATCATTATCATTATCATTATCATCATCATCATCATCATCATCATCATCGGAAGAAAGTGGTGTTTTTTGCACTTAGTGGAATTTGTTTAGAAGATGGGAGGGAAATGGAAGAAAATGGTAAGAGTCAATAAGGCTGTACAAAAGCTCAACACTGAATTTTTTTTAAACAAATGACGGGGCCTACCGATTCTTAAGAAAGACTCCAATTTGGAGGAATGGCAGAGAGAGGTATCAATAAATTTGTTTGGGCAGGGAAAAGACCACGAGTCAAACTTAAGATCATGCAGGATACTCGTGAAAGAGGTGGTCTTAAAATGCCTAATTTTAAATTATATTATGAAGCTGCTGTGTTAGTAGGTATAAGTGATTGGATTAATTTGACACAAGAGAGATTATTAAATCTTGAGGGCCACGACTTGTTGTTTGGTTGGCATGCATATTTGTTGTATGATAAGAAGGTAGATAATGTGTTTAGAGTGCATATTTTAAGACAGGCATTGCTGAGAGTTTGGAAGAAGTACAGACATAAGTTAGACTGCAAGATACCATTGTGGGCAATTCCAAAACACGCAATAGAAAATATACATGCTGGTTTCAAACATGATGTGACTACGTACAAGGAGATTCTAAACTTGGAAAGAAATGTCTGGTGTTTGAAACCATATAGTCTCTTGCGAGATGAGAAGATTGTTCAGAATTGGTTTCAATATACTCAGCTACGGGCCAGGTGGAAAGAAGATCAGAAAAATGGTTTTACAATGACTGATGAAAATCTGATAAAGCAAATCAGAAATCAGGGTCCAGCACATATTAAACGGATATATCTTGCATTGATAGAGATTGACTCAGAAACAGAACTTGTTAAGGATTGTATGATAAAATGGGCCCAAAATATTCAAGAAGTTATTACAATGGATACGTGGGAAAAGATTTGGGTGAGGAATGTAAAATTTACACAAGCTCAAAATCTAAGAGAGAACTTTTATAAAATGTTTTATAGATGGCATCTAGATCCTAAAAAGCTTGCAAGTATGTATCCGAATTATCAACCAAAATGTTGGAGGTGTGGTGATGAAGATACAACATATTTTCATGTATGGTGGACTTGTAAAAAGGTTAAGGCCTTTTGGATAAAAATTTGGTGGAATATGCAGAAGATTTTCAAGCAAAGGATAAAGTTTTGTCCGCAACTCTTCTTGTTGGGAATAATTACAGATGCTGCGGTTGTGGACACTAAGTTGATGTTGAATTTAATCACGGCAGCAAGACTTTTAATAGGTCAGTATTGGAAGAAAGAGGAACTGCCGACTATAGAAGAATGGACTTTGAAGGTTTCCGACCTGGCAGAGATGGCAAAGATCTCGGCTTACTTGAAAGATCACTCGCAAGAGTGCTATATTATGGAATGGAGAAAATGGGTTGAGTACATCCAGAACAAATACAGGGTTAAGAAGTTTCATGTAGCATTTGAATAAGTCTTCCTTCGCTTTCTCTTTCTTTATTTCCTTTATTTCCTTTCTTTTTTCTTTTCTATATATATTTAATATCATTAAGATATGTATTATCCTGTATAAGCTAGAGAGTGATGGATTTTAGAGTTTTTGGTTGTTAGCATATGTTTGTCTATGATTGTTTTTCTTTTCTATACCTTGTATTTAGCTCTGGGAAGTTGGGGGGGGAGGGGGGGAGGGGTAGGGAGGGAGGGAGAGGGGAGGGGGAGGGGGGACTGTTAAAGATAAACTGTATGTTAAAACTTTTCAATAAAAAAAACAAACAAATGACGGGGCCTAGAGAGACGGGGCCTAGAGAGACGTTGGAGGTCCAGCCAATCCGAATCCGACCGATTGCGACTAAGAACCTGTATTAGGTCTTATCTCGCAGCGATAAGGGTGGCGAGGTCTAACCACGTCGCTACTCTTATCGCGTCCGCAGATAATCGCCCGGCCGCCCTGTTTAGGGTGACCCGCTCCCTCCTTAATCAGGAGGTGAGAGAGGAACCCTTGCAGGGTCGTGCCGAGGAGTTTAGTCAACATCTGTTGGACAAAATCACTCGGATTCGGACCGGTTTGGACTCTGACTGGGCAGAGTCTGACGATAGGAACACGGGTGGTCTTGTCAATGTTATCTGGGATGAGTTCGATCCTGTGACACCGGAGGAAGTGGACAGGATTATGGGGAGGCTGAGCCCCACCACATGTTTATTGGATCCGTGCCCTTCCTGGCTGGTCTATGCGGCTCGGGAGGGGACACGGGGCTGGTTCCAGGCAGTTATATCTGCATCTTTGAGTGAGGGTAGTTTCCCCGCCGCCTTGAAGGAGGCAGTGGTGAGACCCCTCCTCAAGAAGCCTGTCTTGGACCCAGCTGTGTTAAATAACTTTCATCCGGTCTCCAACCTTCGCTTTCTTGCGAAGGTTGTTGAGAGCGTGGTGGCGCATCAGCTCCCTCTGGTTCTGGATGAAGCGGATTATCTAGACCCATACCAATCGGGCTTCAGGCCCGGGTACAGCATGGAGACGGTATTGGTCGCTGTGGTGAATGATCTCTGGAGGGCCCGGGACAGGGGATGTTCCTCTGTCCTAGTCCTATTAGACCTCTCAGCGGCTTTCGATACCATCGACCATGGTATCTTGCTGTGGCGTCTCAGGTGATTGGGAGTGGGAGGCACGGTTTTTCAGTGGTTCTCCTCCTATCTCCTGGGATGCTCGCAGTCGGTGTTGGCAGGGGGGCAGAGGTCGACCTCGAGGCCTCTCGCTTGTGGAGTCCCTCAGGGGTCGGTCCTCTCGCCTCTCCTGTTCAACATCTACATGAAACCGCTGGGTGAGATCATTCATGGTTTTGGCATTGGGTATCATCAGTATGCTGATGATACCCAGCTTTTTATTTCGACCCCAAACCACCCCAGTGATGCCCTCGACATGATGTCCCGCTGACTGGAGGCGGTTCGGGTCTGGATGGGGAGGAACAGGCTTCGACTCAACCCTGAAAAGACTGAGTGGCTGTGCGTACCGGCATCTCGGGATATTCAGGATATCCCATCTCTTTCTATGGGGGGTGAGTTATTACCCCCCGTAGATAGGGCTCGCAACTTGGGAGTCCTCCTAGATTCACAGCTTTCTTTAGAAGACCATATAGTTGCTGTGACTAGGGGGGCCTTCGCCCAGGTTCGCCTGGTGCGCCAGTTGCGGCCCTATTTAGACCGGGATGCCTTACGTACGGTCACTCATGCGCTCGTGACCTCTCGTCTGGACTACTGCAACACTCTCTACATGGGGCTGCCCTTGAAGACCACTCAGAGGCTCCAACTGGTACAGAATGCAGCCGCGAGAGTTGTGTTGGGAGTTTCCCAATACTCCCATGTTACACCTCTGCTCCGCGAGCTGCATTGGCTTCCAGTTGTCTTCCGGGTGAGGTTCAAGGTGCTGGTATTGACCTACAAAGCCCTACATGGCATGGGTCCGGAATACCTTGGGGAGCACCTGCGGCCGGCATCAACTTCCCTCCGGCCAGTGCGCTCCCACAGAGAGGGCCTCCTCAGGGTGCCACCGGTCAAAGAATGCCGACTGGTGGCCCCAGGGGGAGGGCGTTCTCTGTGGGCGCGCCGGATTTATGGAACTATCTTCCGGTTGAGCTCCGGATGGCTCCCGACCTGCGCTCCTTCCGGCGCGATATAAAGACGTATCTCTTCGAACAAGCTGGCCTGGCCTGATGGGATGGGTTGGGGGTTTTTATTACTTTTAATGTGTTTTAACCTATTGTAAGAGCTGTGGGCACTTGTTTAATCTCTTTTAATTTTTGTATTTTTGTCTTTTAACATTATTGCCCTGTTCACCGCCCTGAGTCCTTCGGGAGAAGGGCGGTATATAAATAAAATTAATAAATAAAAATAAATATAAAGCAGGAGAGCAAAGGGGTTGGATCTGTGGGAAAGTTGTTGATTTACAACAATTCATTCAAAGTTACAACAGCACTGAAAAAAATCACTTAACAAATGTCTCACTTAGCAACAGGAATTTTGGGCTCAATTGTGGTTTTTAGATATTCTCTAGGAAGACTGCAGCTCAGAATCATTTTCTCAAAACTGGCAAGGGATTTATGTAGAGTCCTTTTTGATAAGTTCAAAATATTTTTTAAAAAGAATGTATGGTACTACTGCTCAAGATATTAAAAGAGTTACAGATAACAAAGAATAGGCAGACCTATTCAAAGCCTATTTTAATTCAGGTTAAAAAAATAGACATTGCATTGTGCAATTGTGAAATGCTGATTAAAGAGCAGAGGCACGACTCATGCTTAAGAGGAAATACCTTGAATGACTTCAAATCTCAATAAAGAGTTGGATTGCTAAAGAATTTCACTAATTGTTTGGCTAAACTTTTAGCTTTGAGAAATCCTGGAGCACAGATGAAGTGCCAGATAACTGGGAGAAAGCAAATGATCTCTCTGTGTTAAAAAAAAAGACTCAAAGAACCATAGAGAAATCACTTTCACAACAATTGAACTATAATACAACGATTACAGGGATTTGTTTAAAAGCATGTCCTATCAGGCAAACATTATTTCATTTTTAATTAACTTCAACTGATTGTGTGTGTGCTATGAATATAATACATCCTGACTGCCTCAAAACATTTGGTCCAGCATTATATGACAATCTGATTAATAAATTATGCAAGCATGAACTAAATAAAATATATATTCTTCACTGATAGCTTGAAACACATATTGAGAGAATTCTTATCACTAGTTCCTCACCAAACTATAGTAAGCAATCAAGTGGTGTTCCACAAGGTTAGTCTTGGACTAGGTTCCCTTCATTAAAGACATGAATGAGGAGGGGGAAAGAATGTTTATCAAATTTGTAGATGATACAAAACTGGATAGAATAGCTAGTGCTCTAGAAACAAAATTCAGGATCATTTTTTGATAAGGTTAAAGAACAATTAATCAGTAGAACAACTTGCCTCCAGATGTTTTGGGTGTTCCAACACTGGAAGTTTTAAGAAGAGATTGGACAACCATTTATATAGGGTTTCCTGCCTGACCAAGGGGTTGGACTAGAAGACCTCCAAGGCCTCCTCCAGCTCTGTTATTCTGAAATTTGTGTTCCTAAGAACATTCTGAAAATTCAGAGACAAATTCTTAATTTGAGGAAAAGAAATTAAGCTCACAGGTATAGAATGAGAAACCTGTTTTAGTAATGGTGTATTTTAGGTCATGAATCAGCAGTATGATTCATCACCAAATGCAAAAAGGCAAATTAAAATAAAATAAACCATCATCATCTCATTATTCCCGCAACTGCAGGGTCTGTTTCCCAGATTGATGAATGCCATTTTGCTTGATCAAACACAGCTTCCAGGTTATGTCTGCATTTTGACAGAGATGGCTGTAGATCCACGGGTTGTGACAAAAACTGACTGCCCAGTTTGTCGCCTGGACCTGATGTTGGTATGGTCTGTGTCCAGTTCAACACTGCTCTGGTGAATGAGCAGTATCAAAAGGCACCACTAGGAGCAGCAGACCTCACTGGCAAATTAAAATAAACACTGTTTTTAAATCATGGACAGTAATTGTTCTACATGGTGTAGTTTATACTGTTCTGAGCACCAGATTTTAAAAATGGTTTAGAGAAACAAGTTGAAGACAGTGAGGATCTTGAGGGAATTAGAAACTGTCTGATAAGGACAGGATGAGGGATCTGAATGTACGAGGGCAATCTGGAAATAAACCTCCATTTAGTTATCAACAAACAGATACTCTCAGATACAGAACTTTTATTATACACATTAGTAAACTACATTACATTACTTTTCGACATATCACCATTCAAATTGATACACTTGTCATAATGTCTTACAAGGTTTGAAATTTCTTAGTAGTAGTCACTTGGTGCCAAATCTGGGCTATGGGGGGGAGGGTGATCAAAAACATCCCAACGGAACTGCTTCAAAAGTCCATAAACTTCACTAGCAGTACTTCTTTGGCATCTTCACATTTGGCAGGATTTTCTATGGCACCACTTCCAGTGTGGTGTTGTTTCATGATAATGCTCGTTTGCACACCACTAGATGCACCCAAGAACTTTTGAAGCAGTTCCATTGGGATGTTTTTCATCATACATGCACACACACACACACACAGAGAGAGAGAGAGAGAGAGAGAGAGAGAGAGAGAGAGAGAGAGAGAGAGAGAGAGAGAGAGAGAGAGAGAGAGAGAGAGAGAGAGAGAGAGAGAGAGAGAGAGAGAGAGAGAGAGACCCATAGCCCAGATTTGGCACTGAGCAACTGCTACTATGGTAGAGGACAGGAAGGCCTGGAGGAACGTTGTACATGGAGTCGCAATGGATAGGACACAACTTCGCAACTAGCAACTACTACTACTACTACTACTACTGCTACTACTACGGAATTCAAACCTTGTAAGACATTATGAGAAGTGACTCAATTTGAATGGCGATTATGCAGTGGTGGGATTCAATTATATGAACAGCTGGTTCTCTGTGTGGATGCCACTTCCAGAAGTCCATTCTGGGCCTGGGGAACAAAAAATTAGCTACCGGTTCTGCCAAAGTGATGTGAACTGGCTGAATCCCACCACTGCAATTATGTCAAAAAGTAATGTAATGTTGTAGTTTTTTAATGTGCATAATAAAAGTTATGTATCTGTCATTGATAACCAAATGGAGATTTACCTTATATTTAGCTTTGATTAAAAAATCACTGAGGGGTAATATGATCCCATGTTGCAAGTATCTGAAAGCTTGTGTTAGAAATGATGGTAAAGGCTATTCTAACTCTACTTCCTCTTAGTGAGGAGAACCAGCAATCCTGCAAGCATTGTAAAACTGTCACTTATTGATTGACACTCTCGTAAGTACTTATCAACATTTTATAAATAGTTGATAAAACATTTTATAAATAGTTTAAGAGAAAGTTAGAGTTTTAACAGGTACTGTATTCCTGGGGAGACAGTGACAGTAGCAGGCCCATACATCAAACTAGATTCCCCAGCTCTAAAATGGAGCTGTTTGACTGATGCCTGATAAGTCAAGGGCCCTTGCTAAAATAGATCCAACTTTGTGTTGCTCTTTCAGTAGTAGTCTGTGTAATAGGAAACTTCTTTTTGCAACTTCTGTTACTACCTATCAATTGTACCTTTTTTTTCTGATGTGCAATTCCATCTCTGCCCAGCCTCCACACAGGTTCACATACTATTACTGTTGTTGCCATTTTAAATAAGAATAGCGTTAGTTTTGTTCCAAACTTTCCTTCTCAGCTGCAAGTTGCCAAATCATCATCATCATTAAAAAAAACTAAAAAAAACCCCAAGCCACTCCAGTCCAGCCAAAATGCATCAGTTCCATCCCAGTTGCCTGACTATTGTTTTCTTCCTTGGAGGTGTGTTACAAGCTGTCACACAGAAGGTCAGAATTTGTTCTTCCTTAACCCAGAATGGAGGACATGGATTAATGCTCTCAGGTTACAAGCTGATTCAGCTGAATGTCAGGAAAAACTTTCTAATAATCTGAACAATTGGGACAGTGGGACCAATTGACAAGACAGATGGTTATCCTCCCTTCTATGGATGGATTCAAAGAGAGGCTTGAAAGCTGACTGTTAAGGATGATTTAATTTGGATTTCTGGTCTAAATGGCCCTTTTCTACTCTTTGATCATTTGCAGGATGATCAAAGGAGGTGCTTGTGAATGTCCTAGCTTTTAGTAGCGCATCATTTTTCCAGAGATCTGCAGTTTGCTGGTTTCCCACACTTCCATTAAATCCCAAGGGCAGTTCTCCCTGCACAACCTCTCCTTAATAGTATTAAAAGGGATGAGTGCTACCCTTATAGAACTGTTAGACAATTTCCTCTTCCTCGTAAGTAGTTCAGAAAATTGTCCATCCATTTTCTCTGTATATAAATTTAGTGGAATTTTCAGATAGGAATTTGTGACCAGCTCTAATTCCAATGAATTGAATCAGTACTTTGCTGATTGGATAGGAAACCAAAAGGATTAGGAGATACATTGGACGTGAATGCCCATGCAAAGCCAGAACACCCCTGAGGTTTCCAAAGTGAAATTAATGTCTTTAATCACCTCCAACATTTGCAGGAATAAAAAGATCTTTGAGGAAGAAATTTATCACACAGTCCATTTGCTTTCAAATCCAAGGGAAACATTATACACGTTGGGCAGTTTACTTACGATAAGCTAATTCATGCAAATGCCACACAATATATTCCATCCCATCTCTGCCCACTTTAGTTTGTTTGTTTTATGGGACTGAAATCCTGCTTAATATGCGTTTGCCTTGACAGTAAAACAACAGAGGTGGTGAAGAAATGGAGGCGCTACCTGTTCCAAATCAACTGTGCAACGCCTGCTCTGACGTCTCTTATTTACAGGCAATTTTGAGTAACTCATTAGTCATGCTGCACTGAGCCCAAAATGTCATTTCAGGAAAATGCAAACACTGGGCAAACTAAAGCAGATTTTTTTTTCCCTGTGCCACAGAATAATGTGTGTGTGTGTTTCTATGAACTGTTAAGGAAATCCTTTATCAAAAAGCAGCTACTGACAAATCTGACGGGACAGTTATATTCAGACCTGCATCAGTATCCTGAACATGTATTGTCATATTTGAAGAATAACACTTTCTAGCTGTCTTAAGAAGTACTGTATAATTAGAAATACGGCTCATCAGATTAAGGGATAAACATAACATTTTCCTCCCACACTCCCAAAAGTCTTCCTTCCTTCCTTCCTTCCTTCAAAACCATGGGGTAGTTTTGGCCTTGCTTAGAACTAGCTCTAATGTTTTAAACTTTATAGGTTCCTGAAAAATGGTTTTCAATCTTGTGAGGTTTTGTTGTTGGCTGTAGTTCACTGGGTTGTTTCTTTGGGAGAAGGAAAAAGACAAAGGTAAGGTTATCGATTATTTTCATTATTTACAGACCTAATCTCTGCTCAGCAATGGCAAATCAATACTCAAGAACAATGACTCATGTTTTTATCTCTCAGTTTTTTATTTGTTCTGCTATTGGTCTTGTAATACTTTATTGTTTTTAGTAACTTGCCTGTTATTGTTTTAAGGCATTGTATTAAGTAATTAAATAGATCCATCCATACAACCTGGCCTTCAGATCATAACAACAAACAACTACATTCCTAAAATTCACATGAAAATGCAGCAAGAGTTATATGCTCATTTATATTTATGGTAGAATCCAAATTTTCTTTCTGTGGTTTATTGGAAAACTGAACAATAAAAGAACAAAGTCTCTGTGGGGTCATGTTGATTCCTAGTGACTTTGTGTATTTTTTTTTCAGAAATACTAATTAACTTTTTTGTTGGTGGTGATTTCTTCCAGGGGTACTCCCACAGCTTCTGGATTTCCTCATTGTCTCTCTTCAATTTACTAATCTGATCCAATTTTGCTTAGCTTTTTGAGATCACACAAATTTGGATAGATCCTATCAACTTATTCTCCAATAAAGGCTTCTACTCAACCCTGCAGTTTCAGATTCAAGGTGACAAAGTAACTGTCTCTCATGCAGATATTTGCACTGTCCTCAGGGAAATCTTCAGTGAAAGAGATTACAGCAGGGGTCTTCAGACTTGGCCCTTTTATGACTTGTGACTTCAACTCCCAGAATTCCTCAGCCAGGCATGCTGGCTAAGGAATTCTGGGAGTTGAAGACCACAAGTCATCAAAGGGCCAAATTTAAAGACCCCTGGATTTTAGTGACACCATCAACATGAACTGATGGAGACAGAGAAGGGTATTCCAAAAGGCAGGGGCCTGGTGCATGCCCACCTTATCTAGCTGGTGGAATGTCTTGAATGAGTTCAAATCTCAAGGAACAGTTGGATTGCAATTTACTAATTGTTTACCTGAACCCTTTACATATTAGCGTTGAGAAATCCTGAAAAAGGCAGGGCAAACAAAATCTGTTTCTTCAATAAAACATAAAATGAGGACTGAGGGAATCACAATCAGTTTGATTTGAGTATTGTGGAAAAAATCAAAGTATATAATTTAGCAATATATATTACAGTGTGATATAGAGACTCTCATGCTAGCCTGCAATCCAGTACAAAAAACTTTTCCTATACATAATTATTTGACTAGTCAGTTAATTTGTTTTCTTTGTTATTCTAGGTCTTAACATGTTTTGATTATATGCTATTTTATAAGTCCTTTTTCAAATTTCTATAGAGCTTTGTTATTTTACATTGCGGATTTTACTGCTAAACATCTTGTGTGTTGTATTGAAGGGGGGTTGAAAAATAATGTTGCTGTATATCACCTGCACATCAGCTGCAGCAACATAAATTCATATATATGGGCCACTATAATCCAGGCAAAAACTAGGAACCATGTGTGTGTTTTTCCCTGCCAGCCTCTTGGAAAAGAATATTATAGCTTGTAAAACTTGACACTGTTTCTCAGTTACTTTCCTCAAGCAGTTCCAAATGTGAACACTTTTAAACAGTTAGAAAAGAAGGAAAAAAATCATGATGGTTTTGTGTAAAAAGGGGGAAAATATTTTGCTAGATAGCAGCTGGAAGTATATTGTGGCACGTTAATTAGACATTAGTTACATTATGAGCACTTGTTGTTGTTAGCTGCGAAGTCGTGTCCGACCCATCGCGACCCTATGGACAACATTCCTCCAGGCCTTTCTGTCCTCTACCATCTTCTGGAGTCCATTTAAGCTCACGCCTACTGCTTCAGTGACTCCATCCAGCCACCTCATTCTCTGTCGTCCCCTTCTTCTATTGCCCTCGATCTTTCCCAGCATTAGGCTTTTCTCCAGTGAGTCCTTCCTTCTCATTAGGTGGCCAAAGTATTTGAGTTTTAGCTTCAGGATCTGGCCTTCTAAAGAGCAGTCAGGATTGATCTCCTCTAGGACTGACCGGTTTGATCGCCTTGCAGTCCAAGGGACTCGCAGGAGTCTTCTCCAGCACCATAGTTCAAAGGCCTCAATTCTTTGGCGCTCAGCCTTTCTTATGGTCCAACTTTCACTGCCATACATTGCAACTGGGAAGACCATAGCCTTGACTATACGCACCTTTGTTGACAGGGTGATGTCTCTGCTTTTTAGTGTGCTGTCTAGATTTGTCATGGCTTTCCTCCCCAGGAGCAAGCGTCTTTTAATTTCTTGGCTACAGTCCCCATCTGCAGTGATCTTGGAGCCCAGGAAAATAAAATCTGTCACTACCTCCATTTCTTCCCCATCTATTTGCCAGGAATTGAGAGGGCCAGATGCCATGATCTTGGTTTTCTTAATGTTAAGTTTCAACCCAAGTTTTGCACTCTCCTTCTTCACCCGCAACAAGAGGCTCTTTAGTTCTTCTTCACTTTCTGCCATTAGAGTGGTATCATCTGCGTATCTTAGGTTGTTGATATTTCTTCCGGCAATCTTAATTCCAACTTTTGATTCATCTAGCCCTGCCTTTCTCATGATGTGCTCTGCATATAAGTTAAATAGGCAGGGCGACAGTATACAGCCTTGCCGGACTCCTTTCCCAATTTTGAACCAATCAGTGGTTCCGTGTCCAGTTCTCACTGTTGCTTCTTGGCCCGCATATAGGTTTCTCAAGAGACAAATAAGTTGGTCTGGTACGCCCATTTCTTTAAGAACTTGCCACAGTTTGTTATGATCCACACAATCAAAGGCTTTAGCATAGTCAATGAAGCAGAAGTAGATGTTTTTCTGGAACTCCCTAGCTTTCTCCATGATCCAGCGTATGTTGGCAATTTGATCTCTAGTTCCTCTGCCTCTTCGAAATCCTGCCTGTACTTCTGGTAGTTCTCGATCCACATACTGCTGAAGTCTAGCTTGTAGGATTTTAAGCATGACTTTACTAGCATGAGAAATGAGTGCAATGGTGCGCTAGTTTGAACATTCTTTGGCACTGCCTTTCTTTGGAATTGGAATGTAAACTGATCTTTTCCAATCCTGTGGCCACTGTTGAGTTTTCCAAATTTGCTGGCAAATTGAGTGTAGCACTTTTACTGCACTGTCTTTTAAGAGTTTGAATAGCTCAGCTGGAATACTGTCACCTCCACTAGCTTTGTTGTTGCTCAGCTTTTCTAAGGCCCACTTCACTTCACATTCTAGGATGTCTGGCTCGAGGTCAGTGACCACCTCATTGTGATTATCAGGGACATTAAGCTCATTCTTGTATAGTTCTTCTGTGTAATTTTGCCACCTCTTCTTAATCTCTTCTGCCTCTGTTAGGTCCCTGCCATTTTGGTCCTTTATCATGCCCATTTTTGCATTAAACATTCCCTTCATCTCTCCAATTTTCTTGAAAAGATCTCTGGTCCTCCCTATTCTATTGTTTTCTTCTATTTCTTTGCACTGTTCATTTAAGAAGGCATTCTTATCTCTTCTAGCTATTCTCTGGAATTCTGCATTCAATTGGGCATATCTATGTTTTTCTCCCTTGCCTTTCGCTTCCCTCCTTTCCTTAGCTATTTGCAAAGCTTCCTCAGACAGCCATTTTGCTTTCTTGCATTTCTTTTTCTTTGGGATGGTTTTGGTTGCTACCTGTTGTACAATGTCGCGAACCTCTGTCCATAGTTCTTCAGGCACTCTGTCTATCAGATCTAATTCCTTAAATCTATTTGTCACCTCTACTGTATATTCAACAGGGATATGATTTAATTCATACCTGAGTGGCCTAGTGCTTTTCCCTACTTTCTTCAGTTTAAGCTTAAACTTTGCAAGGAGAAGCTCATGGTCTGAGCCACAGTCAGCTCCTGGACTTGTTTTTACTGACTGTATAGAGCTTCTCCATCTTTGGCTGCAGAGCATATAGTCAATCTGATTTCTGTGATGACCGTCTGGTGATGTCCATGTGTAGAGCCGTCTCTTGGGTTGTTGGAAAAGAGTGTTTGCTATGACCATCATATTCTCTTGACAAAATTCTATCAGCCTGTGCCCTGCTTCATTTTGTACTCCAAGGCCAAACTTGCCTGTTATTCCGGTTATCTTTTGGCTTCCTACTTTAGCATTCCAATCCCCCATGATGATAAGGACATCATTTTTTGGTGTTAGTTCTATAAGGTGCTGTAGGGCTTCATAGAACCGGTCAATTTCATCCTCTTCAGCACTGGTGGTTGGGGCATAGACTTGGACTACTGTGATATTGAATGGTTTGCCTTGGATTCGAAGTGAGATCATTCTGTCATTTTGAGGATTGTATCCCAGTATTGATTTTCCTACTCTTTTATTGACTATGAAGGCTACTCCATTTCTTCTGAGGGATTCTTGCCCGCAGTAGTATACCTGGTGGTCATCTGAATTAAATTCACCCATTCCTGTCCATTTTAGTTCGCTGATACCTAAGATGTCGATGTTCAGTCTTGTCATCTCTTGTTTGACCACGTCCAGCTTTGCTTGATTCATGGATCTTACATTCCAGGTTCCTATGGAGAAAAAATCTTTACAGCATCGGACTTTCCTTTCACCACCAGACACATCCACAGCTGAGCGTCCTTTCGGCTTTGGCCCAGTCGCTTCATTCTTTCTGGCGCTACTAGTACTAGCCCTCTGCTCTTCCCCAGTAGCATATTGGACGCCTTCCGACCTGAGGGGCTCATCTTCCAGCGTCATATCGTTTTGCCTTTTGGTACTGTCCATAGGGTTTTCATGGCAAAGATACTGGAGTGGGTTGCCATTTCCTTCTCCAGTGGATCACGTTTTGTCAGAACTCTCAGCTATGACCTGTCCGTCTTGGGTGGCCCTGCACGGCATAGCTCATAGCTTCATTGAATTACGCAAGCCCCTTCGCCACGACAAGGCAGTAATCCATGAAGGGGCACTAAATGAAACTAAATGGATCGTGTAAGCATTAATAAAGGAGCATTCTGAAGATTGAGAGCTCACTACTTTCAGAGATTGCAAGGATATCACACAATAAGAAAAGATTTACTTTTTTTAAAAATGCCAGTATAGTAGGCATTGATACTTTTTTACAGAGTTCTGTTTAGTTGTATAAACATTTACTTCCCAAGTGCACCGCAACTGCATATACCATTCTAATAATTTATAGTAACATCCACCCATTGCTGTGGCAATATAAAACATTCTGAGGTGTCACTATAACAATGGCTGGATGATACAATTCATCACCAGGTTGGGTTGTTGCACTATCAGGCAAAGAACATGTTCTGCATACAGATGGTTTCACGTTCAGCTTTGGTCATTTCCAGATAATCCTTGAAGAGCTTCTAGTCTGAGACTCTGGAAAACTGCTTCCAGTTAGTGTACATATAATTCAGCGATTGAAGCCAAGGAGTTTAATTCTGTAGAAATCATTGTAGGAAGACAGCTGTGTTAGATTGGTAGCCAAAAAGCAAAAGGAATCCAGTAGCCCATTATTCAATAACAGATTTTATTAAGAGGCATACACTTTCAATAAAATCAGAAAAAAAATGCCACTGGACTCTTCTGAGTTCCTACAGAAGGTAGTTTTCATGTTCCTAAACAATCAAAGGAGCCACTATAACTGAACACAGTGGCATCCATTTCCAAATAAACATAGACAGGTTGTGCTTCTAGGCAACTGTTTCAACAACCGTGTAATCTCTAACTTGTCTTTAAACCCCTGGGAAACTTTGACTAATTAATGTTGTCAGTGTTGAGGTAGGTGAGAGCTGAAGCAATTTTTTAACCTTGTATCTTCCTAATTATTCTCAGGAATGCTATTATCTGGGAAGCTTTTGATATGGAAAGTGCTGAGGTAAGGAAAGGGGCAAGGGTGTATTTGGTTATGTCCCAGGTTCAGTGATCACAGGATTTTGATGGCTAAAATCTGTATTCCTTTATTATTTGTTGAACTGCTTTTCTGATAGATTTCAAGAGGATTCATTTGAATGCACAGTTCAGAATGTCAAAGCTTGGACAAATAGGATTTAGCACTTCTGTATGTTGCTCGCAATGTAACCGATGCCCATATGGACTTCCAACTGGGGAAGACTTTAATACTGTGGTTTACCTCCAAAGAATGAGAATAATTCATCTGAATCTCAGCATTTCATTTCTGATTTTGTTTCACATATTCATGAAACCAGTCAAGGAATAATATAAGAATTAATGGTATCTATACTCACCTTAGTACTCTGCTTTCAGCTGACTCTAGACTTCAGACAATCCATCTTTGGTAATCAGAAAATATATTGCAGACCAGATTATAATGGCTGGCCTCAGATGACTACACATAGTAGAAGGGAACTCTTCTTATTTTAGCCCCTATCATTTCAAAGGTTCATGTTTTCCCACAAAAATACAGATGCAACCATCTAGATGGCAGAAATAAGACAGAGAAAACGTTAGCTTTTAGCTGCCATATAGTGGATGACTTGATTTTTTTTAACCTAGCTCTACCAGCAAGCTCTTTATCAGCATGAATGACACAACATGTAGCAGTTTAAAGTAGGTGAAATGTTAATGAGAAGATTGAAGTGAATTCATGTAAAAGCTTATTTTCAGGAATAAGAGCCATGACTCTAAATCCAGAATCCGCTTTTCACAAAAAACATTTTTTTCCTCGTTCATGCAAGTTTTGCATTCCTGTTCCACTGTGACACAAAACTAGATGGTTGCATCAATCATAGCTTGACAGGAGGGTTTTCTTACAAAACTAAAGTTAATACCCAATCTTTTTGACAGTTCCGAAAATGTTTTATTTCCTTCACCTCTTGGCTTAAAATTTTATCACAGGTAAGAGTGATCAAAATCTCTTGTGATGTCTATCTACAACAAGCAGTTCTTGCAGCACATAACCAGTTGACCTATTCCTGGGACAGAGCTCCAGGTTTCAGCTTCTTTTTGTTTCACCCATTCTCATTTTGGCGGGGTGGCGGGGAGGTTACTACCTTTCAAAGTAACTGCTATCAAACTGTTATTTTGATCTGTTTTTATATTCCCAAGAGAAAATGCCTTGTGCATCTAACATTATTGTTCACATATATGTAGTTTTTTGTGAGTGTCACCAATTGGCAGCAGCTCAGCATATCCAAGGCTTTTTAGAAAGTCAAAACATTATGTATCTAGTATTATTAATGCGATAAAATAACAATAGCAGTAATCGTAATAATGTTCATCCAAAAGCTATATGCACCCAACATGCTTAATCAGATTAGAGATATATTCACACAACATATTAAGCTTGGTTAACTTTGGTCAGGAGTTTTTGTTGAGCATGTGCCCCCTCGCTTACTGCTTTATGTATGATTTGCAAATACTATTTAAAAGGCAGCTTGCAATTAAAAATTTGACAATACTTGACAAAAGAGAGAAAAGAGTAATAGGAGGTTAATCATAAGCAAGTACAGTTCCAATGTCTTTATATTAATAACTTGCTAAAGTACTGCTAAACCTCCCTCATGAAGACCTGGCACCAATGCATAAGAGATCACAACTAGAAGAGATCAAGATGGCAACATTCAGTTCCCAAGTCAATCCTAGGGCATTATGATAGGCAATGTTATAAAATAATATCATGGATATGTACGGATTATGTCTTATACCTACTAACTGAATGCATTTGAAAGGCCTATAAATATTGCAAAGAAGGATAATTTGAGCCTGATCATTTGTGGCTCTTGTGAGAATTCTGGGTTGATAAGCTTGATGATCCTTTGCTTGTTTTCTTTGGTGCCGATGGTATTCTCAGGATAATCAATATTCTTTCCCCTTTCTACAGAAATATTATTGCTTGCATGATTCTGATCTTTGTAGGTAAAGTATCCAATAACTACCTCTTTATTTTACATGTCTGTTGGAGCTACTATATAAAACCAGGCCCAACAAAAATACAATTTATTACCCAGGATATGGCAGAGAAGAAATTATTTCTGCCATGGAAACACGCTTTTTACTTTAGCTGTTGTCATTTCAAAGGCCTCATATTTCCAAATACACTAAAAGCACATCTGTCTTTTTGCCCTGAGGAAAAATCACTTGCACAAAGTGTATACACAAATGAAAATGCATGGAGAAGGTGTATAGAATTGAATATATATATATACAGCAGGTCTACATTCTGGATAGGGAGGACCCCTGGTTTGAAAGAGGAGTCAAAGAGGCTCTCTGTGTTAAAACTGAACAGCCCTCTCTCAACAGAGGGGAAGAGATGCGACCACTTACCTCCTGTTTATAATGCAGCCCTTTCAGCAGTCCCATGATGGTTCCACACACATTTGCACTCTGATTCAGGTGGTTTCAATGATCGCCAGTCCTCTGGGTGACTGCAAAGAATATAAATGCTTCCAGTTAGTTTGAACTAAAGAAGATTGGGGAGAAGTGACATGTCTTTAAGAAAAATCAAGGAAGTTCAGTTGCCACTTGAAAAAAAGCACCTTTTGGGACAACCGGTTCTCTGTGTGGATGCCGCTTCCGGAAGTCCATTCTGGACCTGGGCAACAAAACATTAGCTACCAGTTTTGACGAAGTGGTGTAAACTGGCTGAATCCCACTACTGCTCAAAGTTGCTTTTTCATGAGGCAACTGGATTTTCTTGTTTTTCTATGAAGACATTTTGCTTCTTATCCAAGAAGCTTATTCTGCTCTGACTGGATAGTGGGGAATGAAGGATTTATATTCCTTGCAGACAGCTGGTCATTTGCATTCTTTTAGAGAGACATTGAGGCCACTTGGAGGTTTATTTGTGTCCTCAGGATCACTTGAGTAGCACAAATGTGTGTGGAGCCTTCTTGGCTGCAGGGTGTGTTCTGTCCTATGTCCCTTCACTGTTGAAGACAGGCACAGGCTGTTGGAGATAAGCCTGTGTTGCCTGCATCTCAAACTGAAGTGCAAATGGTTCCTGCAGTCTGCAAAGTTTTCTGGAAATCCATTCATACTCCTGCACCAATCTTTAATTTTTCCTGTCTCAGACTAAAAGATGTGGGGACAGAATAAAAAATTTACTTATGGGTCAGAAATTGATTACTTACTGGGACAATCTTCAATATACTCCCAGTCCCATATTTTGTGGCTGAAGACCCACTCCCTCTCATGCTACTGAATTTAGCAAAACAGCGTGCCATTAATTTGAGGTAGAAAATACATGAAAACCCAAACCTGTGTGCTAAAATAATTTCAACGCCACTTTAAGCAAAGATGTGATAAATGAAGTACCACTTGTAGAATGTAATTATTTGGATGTATCAGCCCTGCTAGGTAGATCAGACCGAGAAATCCATTCCATAGGAAGACTAGAACTACTTTTATTTAGACTGACTATTACAACAGAATAGCAATAGCACTTAAACTTATATACCCTCTTTAAGCTCTCTCTAAACAGTTTACGGAGTCAGCATATTGCCCCCCAACAATCTGGGTCCTCATTTTACTGACCTCAGAAGGATGGTAGGTTGAATCAACCTTGAGCCCAAGTGAGAATCGAACTGTCAAAGTGCTGGCAGTCAGCAGTCAGCAGAAGTAGCCTGCAGTACTGCATTCTAACCACTGTACCACCATGGCACCAGAAACTTGCCAGTCTGATTTTGCTCTAGTTTTCCCCTTCTTATGCTCCAGTAAACCAGGGAGGCATTTGCTTGACTTACTTCAAAATGTTTATTTCAGAGGTTACAAAATGTTACAGCTCCCCTTTGCCTAGGCAGCAGTTTTTGCATATTTCTGTCAAGTTTATCTTCCTTAGTCTCTACAGGATGAGAATATTAAGGCATGAGATACATAAAATCTCTAAGAAAAAATAATATTAGGTCATAGGACATTTTTTTTAGCCTCAAGGTATCTAGTAGCATCTATGAAGCTCAGAACAAGAAAAATCAGAGCATCAGGGCTGTTAAGAATCATAATTCCTTGTTTGGTTCTCAGATGGCAGATTTCTGCAAAGTTGAAAAGTTGTTAAAGAACACACTGCATAGTTATTTCGGACATCATGTACATGATTCCACTTATATAGATGTGTGCAAAGAAAGATAATTTGAAACTGTACATTTGTGACTCTAGTGAGCACTTTGGGTTGATTTATTTGATGAACACTTGTTTATTTTCTTGACTGTCCACAGTATTCTCAAGAGTCTTCTCCAACACCAAAAGTTCAAAAGCATCAATATTCTTTTTATTTTCACTTCCAGAGAATGTCACAGGGAATACCATGGCTTTCATAACTCTGATTTTTGTAGGTATAGACACATCATGACGTTTGAATATCTTATCTAAGGTCTTCATTGCTTCTTTACCAAGTACTAGTCTGTAGCATATTTCTCGGCTGCTTTTTCCTTCTCTGTTCATGGTTGATCCTAAAAGGCAAAAAAACATTTTTGAAGTATCCACAGAAATTGTGAAATGGGCTGTTCGTTTACTCAGTGTTGTGCCATTCACTTTAATTCAGTTGGAAGAAGGCAGTGTTTCAGATCTTGAATACATATGAGGGCTTGTTAAATGTGTTAAATACCCTTTTCTCCATAATTGTTTAACAAAATAAAAGACCTGCCGTGTGTGTGTGTGTGTGTGTGTGTGTGTGTGTGTGTGTGTGCTAATTCTTTTGGCATCCTATTTTAAGTAGAGTGGGTCTAAAACAATGCATATAACAATGCATATAAGTACAAATCATTCTAATAACAAAATAACAAAATGTATGTTGACACAAATCCAATCTATTTATTTATACTGGTATCTTGACTTTGATTTGCACACCTATATACAGATAGTCCTCAACTTACAATACTTCATTTAGTGACCGTTCTAAGTTACAACAGCACTGAAAAAAATGACTTATAACCATTTTTCACACTTATGACTGTTGCAGCATCCCCATGGGCACATGATTTACATTTGGATGCTTGATGATTGGTACATACTTATGACTGTTGCAGTGTCCCGGGGTCATGTGATCATCTTTTGTGACCTTCTGACAAGCAAAGTCAGTAGGGTAGCCACATTCATTTAACAATTGTGTTACTAATTTAACAACTGCAGTGATTCACTTAACAAATATGGCAAGAAAAGTTATAAAATGGGGCAAAACTCACTTAACAAATGTCTCACTTAGCAACATAAATTTTGGGCTCTGTTGTGGTTGTAAGTAGAGGACTACCTGTACATTTCATGATTCGATCTCCTTGCCCATGAGGAGACTTATAACAGTGAAATGTCATGTGAGACAGTACTGCCTTACAAACAATGATTTATAACTTACATTAATTATAATGCTTTAAGTATAGGATAAACACAATACAAGTTTGTAAAAATTAGAAATTTGGATAACTTTTAGTTTTTTATCAAGAAATTTACAATTGAGGATACAGATATACTGGGATTAGCTAAACAACTTTAATTAGAGCAGATGTTTCTTACTAATGTTAATATAAAATATTGAATATGCATTCAGTTCAAGATTAAAATAGAGAGGTCTTAACCTACAATGGTAATCAAATTCCATTTGATTCTTGATGAATCCATTTTTGCATAAATTTTCTCAAAGTGTCTACACATAAAATATTCATTATATTGGAACTCTTACATATCATTTCACCAAATATATACCAAGCATATCTAACTCAGCAACAACTAAACTTGAGATTTGGGATGAATGTTATTAGTAAACATTCTAATAAATGAGAGTGGGGTTTTTTTTCAGTTTTTCAGTTTCAATTTATGGAAAAAATGGCACAATTGATCAGGAATGTGATCCATGACCCAGTGTTATCATATTAAAGGTCATAATGTATCCATTCATTCATTCATTTTCATATCAGCCTCTTCCATCTAAATGGATTCTAGATTCCTCCACTATCATACTGACGTATCTCATTCTATGTGCCAATTTTAACAGCTCCATTGATGGTGATGCCACTACACTCTGGGCTCTTAACTGACCACTGATCTTCATTTCTTAAAAGAAAGGAAAAGGAAGTAGAAAGGAAAGATGCAGACCAAAAAAAACCTTGGGAAGAAAGGAGAAAAGAAGGAGAAAAACAAGCAGAACTAAAAGGAGACAGTGTGTGTGTGTGTGCGTGTGTGTGTGTGAGAGACAGAGAGAGAGAGAGAGAGAGATCCAGAAAGGCAAAACCTGATGCTACATGCAGACCTTGACATCCAAAACATTGCCTTATCTGCATTTGGAAACAGTCTTAAAAATAATGAAGGTTAAAGCCAGGATTAAGCATGCAGCTGGTTGGATACTCACAACAACTGAAGAGTAAAATTATTTTTCATTTATTAAATTAGTTTATATAGGGGGGGCTATCTTACAAATGTGACTCTGGGTGGCTAACAACATATTTAAACAATAAGAAGTAATATTTACAGATTTATTTATTTAGCGAATGGCTGGTCACACACAGAATTAAAAGCACTTCATATTTACAAGTTGGAACAGTTAAAACAATTTTTTTTTAAAAAAGAAGCAATTATAAAACCTAAGAGAAAAACAGAAATAACATTTCAGAGTTTAATGTCGAGTTTGGAGATCCAGTCAGTAGCTGCCGTTTTTACGCAGAGGAAGTCCTTAAAATCTCCTGGGTATCTTCTATTAGTGCATTCCCTCACTATATGTTGGATAGTCTGTCGGGGAGCCCCGCAATCACATTGTGCTGAAGAAGTCTTTCCCCATTTATACAGAGAATCGGCACACACCCCATGAGTCGTTCTAATTCTATTGTATGTCACCCATATGTGTCGGGGTAGATTAAATCCTGGAGGTATACTATTAGGATTAATATGCTCAGAAATATCTTGGGAGGTATAGCTACTCCATGCTTCCATCCACTTTTGTATAGTGCTCTGATGTTCAGCCAGCAGCTTAAGCACTGTGAGGAGTGGTGGATTTCTTGACTTTTATTTTACAGAATTTTATTTACAGAATAAAAAGCTATCAATAGTAATCAAGGATGAACCCAATAAGACAACAGGCAGAAACCTCTCAACAGGCCATCTGACCTACAGGACCTGAAGCACATCCAGGTTTTCAGTGCTTTAAAGGCAGCCAGTAAGGCTGGGGCCAATCTGATCATGCTGGATATAGTGTTCTGGAGGGCAAATGTTGTGACAGAAAAGACCCACTTCCAAAGCATCATAAGATGACTTTCTTTAATTGAAAGGATATGGAGCATCTCCCTTCTGTTGCATTTCTGGGGTAAATGCAACCAAGGAAAGGCAATCCTGCAAATTGCCTAGCCCCATTTTAATTATCTTTGAATGTTGAGTGAGCATGGCTGCTAGATATTTATCTGATCTGATTAAACATCTTGCATAAAGCCAGCTAAATGCAAGACATCATTTTGCACATGCCATTATTTTGGCATTATCAGTGGCCTGCTTGTGTGTACAAGTGTAGATGTGCTCTCATATTTTAAATACCCACCTAAACATTTCAGTCAAACTGAAATTACAGACAAAGTATTGCAGGATATCATCTAAACATTTAGCTGTTTAAATTGTCTCTGCCAGAATGAATGAGCAGAGAATATTTTTGGAGAACATCTATAAAATTTCCAAAGTTCCTTTTGGAAGGTTGTTCAGTATGACAGCATAGAAATTTAACACACATACAGATTTCTTGGGTTTCTTTTTGCAAAGTTTTGTCTAATATTAAAATGCATAAATCAGTTGTCAACCTAAGTCAGCTACTGTATAGACCTTCTTTAGCTATGAAATGCTGCTGCAACATCTGAGACAGACTGATTATCTACTGGCTTCTTTTCTTCTGCATTCTGTAGTACAAGGAGAAAGAGAAGGACATTTTCATTTCAAGCTCATAGCATGGCTGCCAGCCAGATTTAACTCTCTTCCAAGGTGAGAAACTAGCCAGAACAGAATCCCTAGAAACTGAGAGGGGGAGGGAGACTCCCAACCAGGCAGGAATTGGCACCCATTTTGCCCATTTTCTGGCAACTTGACACTTGTATTATTTCCTGCTATGATAATTATTTCCCAGCAAGTTCTAACACAGTTTGAGAAATAGAACTAAAATAGAAACTCAATGGGAAAGAAAGGAGTCCGGCTGGAGTGGTGGATGACTAGATGCAAAATACAACAGGCCTCCTATCTCTTAAGCAGATTAATTATCATAATAACTATCTTCAGCTTTTCTTCATATTCATTGGTGATGGTTGTAGTAAACAGTTATGGATACACAGAACCTATGAATACTTCTGAATTCTGCAAAACTCAGTTGGAATTCTGTAGCGTTACCTGAATTATTGCTATGCATATGTGATGGAAGAGTGCAGACTTTCCCTCTGTGCACATCTACTAACCAACGTTTATGATCCATACTGAAGTTAATGGGCCCTAAATAGAGCTGTTATCAATTTAAAGCTCAACATAATTCTTCCCAGCTATAGCTTCATCTCCTGCTCCTCTACCAGCCCCATAGCTGGTCTTTTTATTTATCCAAGTTAAATTAAAATGAAACATTGACCTGTGATTAATTAAAATTTAGGAAAAGATCTTATTTCCTTGCCAAAGGGAGAAAAAAAATGGCGAATTCAAACTCAGAATGAAACCAGGTTGGCTCTTGTCACAAACCATAGTGTGTCATAAGGTTGTCATGTTAAAAAAATAAATACCAGAAGTGGAGTAAATATCCTTCCATATTCAGAGAAAAGAGAACATCCATCACTGAAAGAAGTAGATTATTCGGCAGAATGTTAAACCTGATAGCTGTTTATAAAACTGTGCATAGGGCAGTGTCTTTCAAATTTAACAATTTTAACATGTGTGAACTTCAACTCCCAGAATTCCCCAGCCAAAATGCCTGAGCATTTGGAAGGATATAAACACAAATTAAAAAGCCATTGATCTTAAAACAATTCCTTTACTTTTCTTAATGTGTTCTATTTGCCAAATAAAGCAATTGAGAAGCAGAAGGATACCGTGCCCATTTTATTCCTATTTAAAATGGAGCTGTTTTATTGTCCTCAGTTGATCTCTTCCTAAAGTGTTGGGACTGCAACTCACTGGGGAAGGCACAAAGGCTAGAGACAGCTATACTAAAATCGCCACATTGCTGGGATTTTTTAATGTTTATCATCTGAAAATTGAAATCCATATTTAGAGGAGACCAGTTCTCACTACGCAGCAATGTTAATTTTGACACAAACTGCCCCAGGTTGGAATGCTGGCCTTCAGTCTCCCAATCAGCCCTTGGTACTTCAATTTTTAATAACAATGAAGTCAATCAAGAGAAAATCATTCACATTTTTGAGGTTTTATTCTTATTTTTTTAAAATCCTGCCCAGAGGCTACTTTGGTTAAAGTAGCATTTTTCTCCATTTCCTCAGAATAGAGGCAGTCAAAAGAATAAAAAATGGAGAAGAGGAGGACTAGCACAGAGACAGTTTCATAGCCCTAGGAAGAGACAGCAAAACTAATGAAATGTGAAAGTATAATTCAGTTAAGGTATATTAAGAGAAGGGACATAACACTGAACTACAGAAAGTCTTAGTTTCCTGCTTGGCCTCTCCAAAAATTATTTCAGTCTGAAGTCTTGAAAATATAGTCATGGTAAGATATACAGCAGCTGTGTTTGTGTGACATGTTAGCCCATAACTTGTCAAACACATTTTAGTATGATGTGTTGTGAGAATGCAGTGTGTGGTTAATTTGTGGTCCAGAGTAAATCAACTGGGTTAAATTAAATAAACCTCAGTTAATTTAACTATAGGTAAGTGTGTTGTGTGAACCCAACCACTGTAAATATTCAGCTAACATTGGATAACTTTATATAAAATCAATTCCCATAGATATGGGAGACAGTATCACTGGACATAAGACACTTACTTCCAAATAAATGTAAAGAGTTATACTGCTAGATGTTTGTTTTGTTTTGTTTCTTTCTAATCTCCAGAAATTTTTGCTGTAATACTATTATAGTATAAGACAGCAGTCTTAAACTGAATTTTTTTTTTAGAAAAATAACTTTTATACAAGGCCATTCTGTCTCTGAATCTTGCATTCTCAGGGAAACCTACAATATAATTCAAACAATATAAGACAGTCTAGTAAAAAACAAACTCTAGTTTTTTAAAAAGAGAATTAGATAAAATCTTTTGACTAGTCTCCACTCTGTGGCAACTGAAACAGACATTCTGACATACAGACCTATTCGTATTGCCACAACATTCCTTGTCATTGTGGTTGTTGTTGCTGAGCAATATTTCAAAACAAGCATTTATGTGGAATCATATAATTTTTTCTGTTGGTCCTTATTCTGAAGTAAACACGCTGAGCGATTACTGTCTCTTTTTTTTCCTTTTAGGGCTATGCAGAACTTCAGAGGTGCAATTTACTTCATCAGAGTTAAGAACAAAGAGTTCCTTTGAAGCAGAACCACAGGGGGGGGAAAAACCATTTCTGTTTGTTGTAGAGTGCACTTTGATAGCTCCTAGAAATGCTCTAGAAACACAACTTTTAAAAATGAATATTAAGTATTGATTTTAATTGTTTTTAATTACTGCTGATTTTAATTTTGTCCTTATGTCTAACTGTAAATTGTTGAAAGATCTTGCCCATGATCTATTTAATAAACAAATAATTGAATAATAAAACATAGAAACCCTATATTTTATTCTTGCATCTACCTGGACATGAGATTGGCAGGGCTTAATTGACAGGAAGTTTTGCAGAAGGATGGTTCATTATTCAAGGCCTGGATAATTCTTTATTTTCCTCTCTTTTCCTTTTTATGGTAAGCGATATCAGCTAGAAGAAATTTCCCAACTTGGTGTATCTACCTGTCCTGATTCATAAAAGAGAATGGAAAATGTAAGCTGACACCAAGCTGGGAAAGGCTGCAATAACAGCTCTTATGCTTTTTTTGTTTGCAAATTTTATTTTTGAAGTGTTACGTATTCTATCACAAATACCCAAAGTAGCCTGAAATTAAATATTATGGGAGGGGGAGAAAAGCCCCAGGAACAGTTTTCTTTGTGTTCTTGGCAATATGCTGGAGAGGAAACCTTGAAGTGATTCATTTCATACCTGAAGTATTTTATGATGTGAAGAATCTTCCAGTTTCTGAAAGAGATTAAAAAGTTTATTTCCCTTTAGGTCTTACTGCCGCATGCCTGGGAAGTGTGATTTAGATGGATGGACAGGATAAACAGTTACCCCCCTGAAAATAGGCAGTAGTTTCAATGCATTTAAGAATACAGAGGATTATATTGTCCCCATATATTCTAGTGGCAGCTAGAGAAAATATTCTGACATTTGTAAAACAGGGCAGTGCTTATCTCATTGTGTATCACCATCATCACCCACAATTATTTCTAATTGCCTGGTGTCCCTGCCTCTTTGGATGCCAGCTACACCCCTTGCATTCACCTTCTGCCTGCTAATATGGCCTTCTGATTACCCTCATTAGCAGGTAAGCAAAATATTGTGTAAGCAAAATGTTTACCTTCGCATGACAATTTACAGAGGAAAAGCTATGTCCCTTTGTGAGTGTAACTGTCAGCTTGATACAATTTCTCCATCATTGGTGGTTTGTTTCCATAAGGTTTGAGCTGACATCCTTAGGCTTATGACTGACATCAAAGGTAATAACTAATTTAATTTAATTTAATTTAATAATTTAATTTGTATACCGCCCTTCTCCCGAAGGACTCAGGGCAATACATAATAAAAAACAGAATACAAAAATTAAAAAGCCATTAAACCATTATGCCCATAAAATTAATACATATTAAAATTAAAACTATTTATAAAAACCCAACCCATCCCGTCAGACCAGGCCAGCTTGTTCGAAAAAGAAGGTTTTGAGATCGCGCCGGAAGGAGCGAAGGTCCGGGGCCATCCGGAGCTCAACCGGTAAGCGGTTCCAAAGGTCTGGCACGCCCACAGAGAACGCTCTCCCCCTGGGGGCCACCAATCGGCATTCTTTGATCGGCGGCACCCTGAGGAGGCCCTCTCTGTGGGAGCGCACTGGACGGAGGGAAGTTGACGCTGGCCGCAGGTGTTGCCATAGGTAATCCGGACCCATGCCATGAAGGGCTTTGTAAGTCATCACTAACTAAAAATAAGTAATAAATCACTAACTAAAAATAAGTATGGTTCAGGATTCAGATACTTCAAATCTCTGCCCAAACAGAGGAATCTGCTAGGCAAAAGGCAGCATTCTCAATTTCAGAGGGGAAAGGAGGGGAAACCTACTATTGGACAATCCAAGTGGGTTGTCAGCTCAGATTTGATTTTTTCCTCTGCATTATGTAAAATAACAATACTGAGCCAATCTCAAAGGGAAATCATCTGGTTGAATAAACTGGTATTCATGAGACATTGTCAACACTCTCCTCAAAGTTTGCAGCCTTTTGCCTACTAATGAAAACAAGAAACAATGTCAGGGATGGGTAACCTATGACCCTTAGGCTACTTGCAGCCTTTGGCCTAATTTCAAAATCCCTTTACAAGACCTGTCTCACTTCCCTTCAGCTTCAGAGAAGACAGTATCAGAAAATAAAATTATTTAGGCATATATATATATATATATATATATATATATATATATATATATATATATATATATATATATATATATATATATATATATATATATATGTTTTCTGAGGTTTTCGCGGGTGTTCGTATGTGGATCTTTGGTTATTCGGGTTTTTCCCCGCGTAGAACTAAAGGTGTAGGGGCGACGTTTCGACGGAATCCCATCCGTCATCATCAGGCTGGTGGCTTCTGCTTCCTTCTTCTGGGAGAAGCATGTGGCATGCATGTGGCATGCTTCTCCCAGAAGAAGGAAGCAGAAGCCACCAACCTGATGATGACGGATGGGATTCCGTCGAAACGTCGCCCCTACACCTTTAGTTCTACGCGGGGAAAAACATATATATATCACATTTAGAAATCATTCATCTCTCTCATAGAGCAACTTTCAGTTGCTTGAGAAAGGGCGGGGGGGGGGAGACTTCAACATGGAGAAGCTACCCTATCCAACTTTGGCTATGGTGATATCCACTGTTGAAATATAAATAACATCAATATGTTCAATCTAATACGTTTAACACATGAATTTTATTTTTTTAATGACTCTCACACATTATTAAAAACAGCCCAAAGATTTCTAGTCTCACCTCTTCCAGAGAAGCCAGTGTATCCCAATTGTAACCCCACAGTTGTCAGCAACTGAAATAATAGATTTAAGAAACTTATCCTCCAGCCTTAAGAATGTGTGTACCCTCTATTAGATTACAAGAAATCAAAACTGCTAATGCTATTCAACTGGCTCTATGTCAGTTTATGAGGTCAGTTTTGGTTACAAGGCTCAGATTTCTAAAAGAATGTTTTGTAAAAGATGAGATCCAAAATAAAAGAGGTGTTTTTCCATCCGTCTGTTGACCTTGGCAGCACCATTGTGTAATTTCCAAGAACTAGATAAACAGAATCCCAGACAAGCCCAGATAGGAAGCTGACTGTTAGTTGACACATTTGTCACCAACTCCCATGGGTTTATTTTTAAAAAAGAAATAGCTGCCATGGCAGGCCCAGTTTAGAATGGGATTATGGAGTGCCGGAAAGTGCCCTGAACTCTGACAGACGTGTGATAAGCTGCCATTGAAAAGTGATTGTCTCCACACATATAGAGCTTCTCTTTGTCTGCAAAGCTTTCATTTGTTCTTGTTGAACTTATTGTTTATGTGCAAAGGATTTTGGGTGGGGAAACATTGATGGGGAAAAGAAAGAGCCATTTCTTGCCCAAATGACAGTCTAGAACAGGTTTCCTGTGTCTGTCTTAAAAATGAAAAAGATAAACCTGAGATTGATGATCACATAACAAATCGATTGCCATTCCTGATGTCACTCAATAATAGATTACCAATTTGCAACACTAAACTCAGAATTTTCTTTGCAAGGTTGCATCTGTTGAGCATAACTCAGTTTTATACAATTAGACTAGGAACGTTTGCTATTTCCTTTTATAAAAGAATGTTCCCATTCTGTGGTATTACATTACAATATTTCAACCAGTAACACTTTGAAAGCTGACTGTTTTGCTCTTGCTTGGTGGTGGTTGTTTTTTCTATTTATTTACATTTTTGAAGTTTTTGAAAGTACTAAAATGTGTGGACAGAAATGTTAGACGCTACATCAACTTTCAAAAAGCTTTTAACAAAGTTCTTCCTCTCAACAAACCATCCTAAGTAAACTATCCAGTCACTGGATAAGAAGTGAGATTGACAACAGAAGTTCCCCTAATCAATTTTTCATACATTATTCCTTTTGAAAGCAGCATTAATGGCCTTTGAAGATGACAGTTAGTGGTTTGGGTTGAACTAGCCCTGGAGCAAGAGTTCTGCCAACCTTATTCATGTAAGGATAATAAGTGGTGTAGTAGTCTAGTGGTGAAGATGCTTGCTTCCATTTGGAAGGTTGAGAGTTCAATCTTAAGTAGTGGCAGATGTTTCTCTCTCAGGGCGCAAAGAGAAAATACTGTATCTGTTGTGAATTCCACATGGAGTCAGGAAGGGAATTCAGCCAGTAAATGCTCAGCTCTATCCAATCACCCTGACTCTACCCCGAATTAAGGGATTACAGGGTCATAAAAAGGGAGGGGTTTTTTATTTATGTAAGGATAGTATTCTCTTTTGTGAATATAAGATTTCTCCTAATTGTAAAAAAAAATATTGTAACCAAGGACTCATTATAAGTTCATTAGTTGGTTTTAGAGTTATGAGGTTCTAGTCATACACGTGAGGCATTGAGGCAGTATAATAAATATGTGAACTTTCAAAATGGCATATAACTGTAACAGGGTTCTGATTTGCTCAGTATGTAATACTCTGATACAGTCAAATCACAATAATATCATAACAGTGTTCTTTTTCATATTTCTTGCCTTCTGGAAACCCTTTGCCTAACGACCTGACAATGAAGTGATTCCTCACATATATTATAAAATTTCTGGGCACTGGAAACGTCCCTGGTCTTAGAAACACAACACTTTGGAGGCAGTGTTGTTTAGTCTATTGATTTTCATCCATCTTCCTGATGAATGCAGCAAGCTCCTAGAATATATCCGCTATAAACAGCTACTTTATAAGTTCAGACATATTGCCGAGTCTTCCTACCAGGGAAGTCAGGTCTCCACCCAAGATACTTGACATTGATTGCTAAAGGCTAATCTTAGAAGTTGTGTGTGCTTTACTGTTGAACTAAGTCTCTGTCATTATTAGCATAGCTGAATATCCTTTCAGGTGGAGAAAGACAGCTTTATTTCTTATTATCAAGCTTTGATAAGTTTCCAAGTTTTCTTTTTTAAACTGTTGTAGATAGTCCTCATTCAACATCTAGCTAGATTTGGCTTTAGAATGATTAGTTAAACACTTCTTAAAAAAATAGGAGAAGCATTGTAAAATAAGAAAGTACAATGCCATTATATCTACAATTATAATTATAATTACAATTATGTTGGATAATAATAATGCAGAAAGTGAAGAAGAACTAAAGAGCCTCTTGTTGCGGGTGAAGAAGGAGAGTGCAAAACTTGGGTTGAAACTTAACATTAAGAAAACCAAGATCATGGCATCTGGCCCTCTCAATTCCTGGCAAATAGATGGGGAAGAAATGGAGGTAGTGACAGATTTTATTTTCCTGGGCTCCAAGATCACTGCAGATGGGGACTGTAGCTAAGAAATTAAAAGACGCTTGCTCCTGGGGAGGAAAGCCATGGCAAAGAGCCTTGGTGGAGCAGTGGGCTAATGCCTCCTTAAGTAACACCAGCTGCCTGCAATTAGTGCAGGTTCGCATCCCACCAGGCTCAAGGTTGACTCAGCCTTCCATCCTTCCGAGGTAGGTAAAATGAGGACCCAGATTGTTGGGGGCAATTAAGCTGACTTTGTAATAATGCCGCTTGGGAGGGGTGTGAAAGCCCTAATAAGCAGGCATATACATAGAATGAAGGCTACTGCTAAGCTTGTAAGCCGCCCTGAGTCTTCGGAGAAGGGCGGGATATAAATGGAATTAAAATAAATAAATAAATAAAAAAATCTAGACAGCACACTAAAAAGCAGAGACATCACCCTGTCAACAAAAGTGCGTATAGTCAAGGCTATGGTCTTCCCAGTTGCAATGTATGGCAGTGAAAGCTGGACCATAAGAAAGGCTGAGCACCAAAGAATTGAGGCCTTTGAACTATGGTGCTGGAGAAGACTCCTGTGAGTCCCTTGGACTGCAAGGCAATCAAACCGGTCAGTCCTAGAGGAGATCAACCCTGACTGCTCTTTAGAAGGCCAGATCCTGAAGCTAAAACTCAAATACTTTGGCCACCTAATGAGAAGGAAGGACTCACTGGAGAAGAGCCTAATGCTGGGAAAGATTGAGGGCAATAGAAGAAGTGGACGACAGAGAATGAGGTGGCTGGATGGAGTCACTGAAGCAGTAGGCGTGAGCTTAAATGGACTCCAGAAGATGGTAGAGGACAGGAAGGCCTGGAGGAACGTTGTCCATAGGGTCACGATGGGTCGGACACGACTTCGCAACTAACAACAACAACAATAATATTAAATTATTCAATTAAAATAATAAATAGTAATTCAATAATTTAATTGAAATGCAATCCATCTCACTATAGTGGGAAAGATGAGGTACCCTGATGGTTGAAGCTGGCAAGGCTGAAAGCAAAGAACATGGGTTTAGAAATGAAACTTATATAAACATGGTGCAGGTGCCTTTACATCCAAAGGCAAGGAACAAGTGACAAGTGTTAAGATATACAGGCAGGAGAAAAAGATATGAAATTTAAGCCCTTCAGCTGTTACATAGAATAGTGTCAGTTGCTAGAGCCTGTTGCAGTGGTTCTTCTCCAAGGCTAGGTTTTGTTGTCTCTGCAATAAAAGCAACCTACCCATCTTAGCCTCATCTCTGATTCTTCCATTGATAGCTTTGAAATGCTGGCTGAATTTCTAGACAGACATTTATTACCATGCTGTGGGTAAGAGTGCTGCTGATGGCCAATTCAAATGTGGCCCTGACAGCCCTTCAAGTAATAAAAAAATGTCTCCAGAGTCTTCACCTTTAAGTGTACACAGTCTGCCATTGTGGATACAGCTCACGTCCTACTATACTGTGCATTCTATAAGTACTCACAGACTCATCTCACAACACCTGATAAAATGCCTGGGAAACACCAAACTTTTTTTATGTACAATTGCTGTTATCAGATCAATACATGGTAGTTTATTTGAATGTAGTTAACTTTTGTTATACTGTCTGCAAAATTAGGCAGACTTTGACGGCCTACTGACAATCCACCTCTAATTGTAATATATTATCTTGCCTTTTTAAAAATAAATAAATAAATAATGCTTCTTATGTATAATGTTGGTCTGTGACCATAACAAACATTATGATTATGACTATGCCATAGTGCACTGTGAAAGAGGATATAGCATCATTGAACTGCATACCATATACCCAACCAGTACCATACTGGTTTTTAGAAAAAATAATACTAAATTATTAAGAATTAGTTAATGAAGAACTCTAAGTGAAGCATGACCTCACAACTTTCAGGACAAGCATATGTGTTTTCAGTCTATTTGGCCAACTCTCTTCTTTTTATCCTAGGGAAGGACAAACCCAGCGTAATACAGTAGTAAAATAAAATCCCCTTCAGGATAGGGCAAATAGCAAACAGAAATCCATTGAGATTAATCTCCCCCTGTCTCCCTGGACAGTGTTTGGCTGTTTTAAGTAACATACTGACAACATAATCCTCATGAAAGTCTCTGTCTGTCTAGGTTTGTATCTGACACTGAAAGCCAATGAATGCATAATTGTATTTCACTCCTTACAAGCAGGAAAATGAAACAAAGGACATCAGGTAACAAGAATAAAGACTTTAAAATTGCTTCCTTAAACATACATTTCACTCTAAAAAAATGACAACACAATGAGTTGGAACTGCACTTGATTATAGTTAAATATAGGCCTATCAGAACTGATTTGAAACTAGCATTATTTATACTGAATTCCTGCTGATTCCAATGACATTTTTAAAAATCAGTAAACCTGTATCCATCTCAATGCCACATTTAAGGTTACATTCCAGTTAAATTGAGAAGAACCTCATGCCCTTGGAAATAGAACTCAAAATGCACATCCTGGACTGATAATGAAAAGAAATATAATCCAAAGGACAAAGTGATTTTCCCCCCATTCCTGAAACTGCTGCTTGTTTTTACCATTAACAATAATGGGTTTTTTGTTTGTATGTGTTCCAAGCAAAAAGAGTCCAAGAACATCTTAAAACTCAAGGAAACTGACATAACAAATACATGACATCCAGGGGAAAAAAAAGAAGTTAACATTTTGGCCATATAATATTGACTGCAACATTTTGAAAATGTCACGAGATGTTCTTTTTACATTATCTGATATAAATCAAGAATGTATACCCCTGCTCCAAAACTCTTCACAGCTTGGCACTATAGCTTCAGAATTTATAAAGTTATATACCGTACATGCTCTTTCTTTATTTTTCATTTTTTTGAATAACAGCCATGGAGGAAGGAGGTGGGAAGCAATCAGAGCTGAGGCCACAGCCCATAAAGGTTGTATGGAAGACGTTAAGATTTTCCTATGAGTTATAGTTTCCTCTGTTTCAGTTAGCAGGGCACATTAAAAAAAACACATGGATTTAGAATTAAATATTCCTTAATGATAATAATGGAGATTGGATTGGACAGATGTGCTGCCCTTATCATCAACAGGTAAACAATAGTAAAAATTGCAGGAATCAAGATGCTATATGGAAATAACATTAAGAGTATGGATGAAGAAGTTCACTACAAATACTTGGGCATTTTTCAAGCTGACAGCATCAAGCACACTGAAGTCAAGAAGAAGGTTAGAGGTGAATATAGCATGAGACTGAAAAATGTCTTAAGTCCAAACTCAGTAGAGAAATACAATCAAGGCAATTAACACCTGAGCAATTCTACTCATTAGATACACAGCTGGAATAGTGAACTGGATTAACATAGAACTAAAAGCCCTATATAGGAAGACCTGAAAAATAATTACAAGGAATCCTGCTCTCCGTCCAAACAGTGATGTTGACAAACCAAGAAGCATATGGGAGCCTGGAATACTGTAGATACATCAGATGGCTGAAGAAGAAAAAAGGGCATTGGAAGAATACCTGAAGGACAGTAAAGAGGATGTACCGTAACTAATAAACCATGAAGATTCACTGAATACCAGAGAGAAAATATTGTCCTACAAGAAAGGCCAAATGAAGAATAGAAAAGAGACATGGCAAGGCAAAGTATTACATGGCTGATAGATTAAAAAACTAGCAGACAAAGCAGATAACAAGATCTGGCAATGGCTAAGAGCAGGAAAATTGAAAGAGACAGAGAGGCTAATTGTACAAGACCAAGCCTTAAGAACAAATGTATATAAAGCCAGAATTGAGAATTTCAGCTGGCTATTTAGGTTACCATGTGAAGCAAGAAGGAACATTGATCAGCAATTGCATCTGAAATACCTGATACTGAACTGTACTACTTCGGACTGCAGACACAAGATTAGTATATCCCAAAGATGGTTTTTCACAAGGCAACTGGACTTTCTTGTTTTTCTTTGAAGACATTTCACTTCTCATCCAAGAAGCTTCTTCAGCTCTGCTGAAATGTCTTCAGACAATGCTGGCTCCTTTGGCCAAGAAACTGAGATGAGCACCATGTCCTAGGATTGGATATGACTGGACAGGGGAACCTTTACCTTTACCTACTTTCAAGTCAGTGTTGATTCCTGACAACTTCCTGGACAAGCCCCTAAAGTTTTATTTATCTGGTATTCTTAGTTCTCTCTAATTCTCTCTAGTGTCCAATGTTTCAAGTCTTATCATATATATACATATACATATACATATACATATACACATACACATACACACACACACACACACACACACACACACACACACACACACACATATATATATATATATATATATATATATATATATATATATATATATATATATATATATATATACACATACATACATACATACATACATATAGGGACACAGTGGCTCAGTGGGTTAGGACACTGAGTCTGTTGATCAGAAGGTCGGCAGTTTGGCGGGTCGAATCCTGAGTGCCGCATAACAGAGTGAGCACCTGTTACTTGTCCCAGCTTCTGCCAACCTAGCAGTTCGAAAGCATGTAAAAATGCAAGTAGAAAAATAGGGACCACTACGGCGGGAAGGTAACAGCGTTCCGTGTGCCTTTGGCGTCTAGTCATGCCGGCCACATGACCATGGAGACGTCCTCGGACAAGCGCTGGCTCTTTAGCTTTGAAACGGAGATGAGCACCGGCCCCTAGAGTCGGAAACAACTAGCACGCATGTGCGGGGGAACCTTTACCTTTACCATACATACATACATACATACATACATACATACATACATACATACATACATATATATATATATATATATATATATATATATATATATATATATATATATATAGTTAATTCAGAACAAAACCATTTTCCCTTGAGAAGTATTCTTTATGATTAATTTCAAGATCTTATTTCAAATTTATCTGTAAAAGCTTTAATTCTAGAATCACCAATGTTGCATCTTAAGTATAAGCTGATAGAAAGCAACAATAGAAAAGAGCTTTGATGGATTTCTCTAAGCCTAGAAATGAAAATGGATATTTTTAAAATAGTGCAAAACAAGAATGGATTGAAATTTGGATGATATCAAAGAGGCAATTAACATCCTTTCCTATAAGACTCAGAAAGAAGGTCAAAGGCAATAAGGACAATCACCCTTTTAATATACTGAGAAACGAGCACCAAATTATCTATATCTGGTCTCCATGATTTTGCAACCTCTTTTTCTGTTGCAATAAAACGAACTGCCCAGAACTTGCTTTCTTGATTGTGAACTGCAGTAATGAATGTAAGAAGAGCTATCGTTTCTTCTAATCTAGTCCATGTGTGGGAACTTCTCAGGTGCATTTGTTTGGCCAATATGTTACAGAGGATGCTGCTAGATAACCCTTTGGCATGATCCAGCAAGGCTCTGCTTATGGTGTTATGTTAAGAGGGCCTATACAGATAGAATTCTAGAAAGCTAAAGAGATAGTAAAGGATATTTCGACAAACAGGATCAGTTAGAAGAATTAAATGGTGCTGATAGTCTTGGCAACTCCCTCTCCCAAAAAATTTACAGCAACAGGTTTTTTTTAATAAAATCAATGGTCTATCGCCATTCTTCTTCCACCATCATTGATAGGTCAGTAGGTTACTGTGATAAAGAGAAGTGTTAGTGCTCAATTTGAATGTTAAGACTCAGTAGAATAGATATAGCTGCATTAATTTAAGCTGAGTAATTACTGATGGCAACTGCCATCATTTTGATGTCAAACAAGCAACCAAGCAAAGCAGAAAGGAACCACTATGCTTGCTTTCAATCCTTGGGGGCATTTGTCCTGACAATGTGACATCTGTAATGACCTTTTACAAACCAGCTTGAGGATAGGGAGCTATCACTTAAGAGAGTTCAAAGCTTTTGAGCAAAGAGCTGAAATAAAGCCTGGCTTGTATATACAACATCATTGCATAGCCATCTCCTTTCGGAAAGGGCTAGACGATTACCACACTGCAAATAAATTAGGGAATAGAACAGAACAGAATAGAATAGAATAGAATAACTTTATTGTCACTTTGAATGTAAACTAAAAGATATACATTAAAATGAAATTTCCTTGCATACAATTCTCAAAGGGTCATCACCTCCAATATACACTAGATAAATATGACAAAAATAAATAAATACAGAATTATGCATATACCCTCATATATTATATGACACAGATAAACAACACAGTCTAGTTCAAGTTATGTATACATGTGCATAGCGAGAAAAATAAATCTTGCAAGTTTACCAGACAGATGGCATAGGGAACAAAGCTATTACAGAATTTGGTAGTCTTGCTAGAAATACTTTGAAACCTCCTTCCAGAGGGGAGCAACAGAAACAGACCATGAAGTGGGTGTGTGGAGTCTCTAACAATGCTTTGAGCTCTAAGCATATAGTGCTTATAAGCAACATCCTGAATTCCAGGAAGTTGTTGGACTTAAAATACAACATGTCTCAAATGAATCATAATCCCAAGAGATTTTACAGTATGAAAATCAGTGCTACATCAGTGAAATAGGTATAGATCCAGGACCTTGTTTTTTTCAATCTATTGGGTCAACCAAAGGCAATAGTCCAGATTACAATGGCATGATAAGCAGAGATAGGTCCTGCTGAAAGTTGATTTGGGGGAAGGCACAATTTATTTGAAGTGGGGAAGAGATAGGGTTGGCTGAAGGTTGTTGGTTTGTTGTTGTTTTCCATTTCCTTTTTCTTTCACAAAACCCCTGCGGTAAATTATGCTGTGAATTCTCAGTGGTTTGCCACCAAAATTCAATGACAGAAATCCTGGGGACTTCAGAATAAGGAGAGAATCTAACCTATGTATCCCACTATTTGGCAACAACTGATCTTCATCATTGAGAGTCATAAAATAAAGTGCAGGCTTGTTTAATTTTGGACTTATTGTAATATTTTGAATGAAGGAGAGGGGAGGAGAGGATCTCTCCCGACAGAGAATAGATGCTAAACTGTAAGTAATCTTATATTTTCCTCCAATAAAAACAGGACTAATATCACTAGAGGATATGCTGGATAGATTGTCATGGGATTGTCTGCTTTACTGTTCTGCCTATTTCAGGTTATTAAATCCAGAAAGGAAGAACATGGCTCAGATTATTATTCTTTTAAAGGAGATAGTTAAAACTTATTCCTGTGTGAATAGGCCAGTATGATCAGTTCATTTCCTAAAGGGGAATTTGTGCATGCAAAAATATGACAGTATATAACTGTCAGTATTTCTTTAACACCTCACAGTGTGGAAAGTGTTAATTAGGAGTGATTATGGAGTTTTTCTCCAAATTTTAAGTGTCTACTTCAGTGATATTCTTAATGAAGCTGAATTTAAAGCTGATGAATTCCTGATTCTCCCTGAGGTACATTTTTGGAAGTTTTCAGTATATGGATATGATATGGAATAAGATGAGATGAGATGAGATGCTATAAATTACCCTTTTCCATGCTAAAAGAAACTGAACCTCCTAAATAACAGTAGAACTAACATTTGTTTTAAACAGATTTTAATTAGGATGTTCTCTGGTAAATTGTGCTATAAGAGGCTGAATAACAGAACCTCCTTTTCACAAACTTTGGAGACATAATAGTCTAGAATTAACGAGTCATGGCCTGCACCCTCTGCATCCCTTTTGGGGGAGGGTCATAATGTCTCCAAGTAATCCATTTAAATAATACTGAAGAATTTTTCAAAATTTTTAGCAAGTATTTAATAAAATTCAATTTTGGACTTCCGGTGGCTGCGCGGCGCCGGAGACAGCCTTCCCGGGCTGCCCGCGGCTCAGCTGAGTGATTTTCGCCCGAAACAGCGCCGATCAGCTGTTCGGGCGAATTTGAAGCCCCCTCCTCGGGAGAAGAGGAGGGGGTGAGGCCCCAGGTAGGGGTAGAGTTCTCCGGGGCCGCCTGAGCTTGGAGCTTGGGCGGCTGAAGGATTGAACTCCCCCGAAGCCTGGGTTGCTCCCAGCTGGCTGCGTCTCTGCTCCGGATTTCTTGGAGCAGAGCCAGGCGTCTGCGACCACCCCTGCCTGAAGGAAGGACTATGGATTAAAAGGAGCAGGCAGAGCGGTACAAGAGGAAAAGGTGAAGAGGATTATTTTATTTTACTCTCGAGCTTGATGGACTTTTTAAACTTAAAGTGAAAGTGCGTCACAATTGAAAGTAAAAGATGGCGGCTAAACCTCCCCCTAAAACTCTTCGGAGTGGTGGATCTTCTCCGGTGCAACAATCATCATTACAGGCGTTGCATCCTCCTGATGTATTGACACCGAAGGACTTACGAGATGCTCTTGAAAAACATGCCCAGGTAATTTTGGAATCAATGGGTGATAAATTTGCACAGATGGAGGAGAAATTGGAGAAATTGGAGGAGAGAATGGAAGAGAGGATGGAACAGAAGTTCAGCGTGATGAAGGTAGACATTTTGTCTTCAGTGCATAAAGTGGTGGAATGTGTGGAAGATTTGGATGAAAAAGTGGATGATTTGATTCAAAAGAATGCCATATTAGAAGCAAAAGTACGGGAGAATGAAGATTTAAGAGACAAAATGGAAAGAGAATTAAGTCTTGCTCAATATTACCAGATGCAGTTTGCTGTTAGAATTAGAGGCTTAAAAGAGAATACTAAGGAAGATTTAAAGCAGCTGGTTTCTGAGGCTCTTGAAGTGGTATTGAAGCAGCCAGCATCTGAAATAAGAGAAGGTATGGATAAAGTGTTCCGTGTGAATTCATGGATTGCTAGACAGAGAAAGGTGCCTAGAGATGTGGTGGTTTACTTTGCAAAAAGAGAAATCAGAGATGAAGTTATACAAGCTGCCTATGATGCTAAAGTTGTGATTGCTGATCAAGAAGTCTTGGTTTTAAAAGAAATTCCTCCAAAGATTTTAAGGAGAAGGAAGGACTTTACATTTCTTGTGCAAGAGCTCAAGCAACGAGATATAAGGTTCAGATGGGAGATTCCAGATGGGTTGATGGTGATGCATGAAGGTAAAAGGTACCGGCTGATTACTGTGAAGCAAGCGCGTGATTTCTACAATAATGTTTTAAAAGCAACCCCATTAACACTTCTGGAAGCTGCAAAGGGATCTGGAGAAGGAGAACATCAAGAGGATGAAGCAGAGGAAAACGGTGCTGGAGGAGATCAAGCTATAACTTCTTTGGATGATCCTAGAGAGCAAAGGGTAACGCGTGCTGCTTTAAAACGAGCAAAGAAAATAAAAGAACAAGACCAGCAAAAGTCTTTGGAACTTCCACAACGTACTTACAGCCAAGCGGTGGGAGGAGCACGGCCTAAAGAAGATAGTCCTATCAAAGCAGTGCTCCAAGAGCTTTGGGAGGATATGCATGGCAACTAAATTTTTAACTTGGAACGTTAATGGACTAAATTCACCACAGAAGAGGAAGAAAGTTTTTCAATATTTAAAACAATTCAAGATAGATGTTATATGTTTGCAAGAAACGCATATTAGAGTTTTGGATCAAAAGTATTTATCGAACTCAAGGTTGGGTACGCAATTTGTTGCTTCTGCAATGAATAAGAAAAATGGAGTGGTTGTTTATGTTAAAAGTGCCTTAACAGCAGACTTAATTGAAGCAGATAAGCATGGAAGATACGTTATGATAGAGCTGCTGTTAGAAGGTAAAAAGACGCTTTTAGTTGGATTATATGCACCTAATCAACAACAAGCTGACTTTTTTAGTTTACTTCACACAAAGCTTACCCAGTTGGATTATAAATCTTTTATTTTTATGGGGGATTGGAATGGTGTTTTGGATGTACAGATGGATAAGGCTGGAGCTTTTAAGCGCATTCCAAGTCATGCTAGACTGCCTAAATCTTTTTTTGAAATGAAGGATGACTTGGAACTGCGAGATATTTGGCGTGAGAGACACTTGCAGGAAAAGGATTACACTTTTTATTCTGATAGACATCAATCTTTTTCGAGGATTGATTTTATTTTGTTGACTAATGACTTTTTTTGAGGACTAAAAAGGTGAAGATTTGTGCAAGAACTATCTCTGATCATAGTCCAGTTTGGTTAGAGATTGATAAGGAGAAAAGAGACAGGCGCTCGTGGCGCGTAAATGAGAATTTGTTTAGAAATCAGACAAATGTGGAAGAATGCAAACAGCGGATGAAGGATTTTTTTGAAAGTAATATGAACAAGGGTACCTCTATGGATATGGTGTGGGATGCTAGCAAGGCCTACATGAGAGGGGTGTTGATATATATGAATAATAAACATAGACGTGCTGTGGAAGCTAGGAGGAAAGAACTGGAGAATGAAATAAAGGAAAAAGAAAAGGCTTTGATTTTGAACTCAGAGGATGTGAAGACTAAGGAGGCTATTAAACTGTTAAGAGGACAATTTGATAAATTAATGGCTGACCAAGTGGCAACCAATCTGCGGTTTGCCAGGCATAATACTTTTTGCAACGCTAATAAACCAGGTAGATGGTTAGCTTATAGATTGAGGAAAAAACAAAGGGTTTCTAATATAGATAAGATTGAGCATAAAGGAAGGGTTGTGTTTCAACAGGACCTTATCAAGGACGCTTTTGTGGATTTTTATTCTAAATTATATGCTAAGGAGAAAATTAATGAAAAAGACATTGATATATATTTGGAGAATGCTAGCATCCCGGTTCTTACGCAAGTACAAAAAGAGGGGATTAATCAATTGATTACAGAAGAAGAAATTTTTACAGCAATTAAGGAACTGAAGGTGGATAAAGCACCAGGTACGGATGGTTTGACTGCGGCCTATTACAAAAATTTACAATTAGAGATGATAAAACCGTTAAAGGAACTGTTCCAGACAATCCAGAAGGGGGGAAAGGTGCCACCGTCTTGGAGAACAGCTTTTATTTCTTTGATTCCGAAGGAAGACCAAGATGCTACTCAAGTTAAAAATTACAGACCGATATCGCTTTTAAATACAGATTATAAGATATTTGCTAAGGTTTTGGCTAATAGACTGATGAGGGTTCTGCAACAGGTGATTCATGGGGACCAAACGGGGTTTATTAGTGGTAGGCAAATGAAAAATAATGTGAGGCATATAGTTGATGTGTTAGAGTTTTTGGAAAGGAACAACCAGATCTCTGCGGCGCTAATTTTTTTAGATGCTGAAAAAGCTTTTGATCAATTGAATTGGCAATTTTTGTTGAAAGTTTTAGACAAAATGGATTTTGGGGAAAATTTTTTGCAACCGATTAGGGCATTATATCAAAAACAAACTGCCCGAATTATAGTTAATAATAGCTTGACAGAAGCATGTAATATTGAGAAGGGCACAAGGCAAGGGTGTCCGTTATTGCCCTTGTTATTTGTGTTAACATTAGAGATATTATTGGTTAAAATACGGAATTCGGAAAAAATTAGTAAAGGTAAAGGTAAAGGTTCCCCCGCACATGTGTGCTAGTCGTTTCCGACTCTAGGGGCCGGTGCTCATCTCCGTTTCATAGCCGAAGAGCCAGCGCTTGTCCAAGGACATCTCCGTGGTCATGTGGCCGGCATGACTAGACGCCAAAGGCGCACGGAACACTGTTACCTTCCCACTGTAGTGGTCCCTATTTTTCTACTTGCATTTTTACGTGCTTTCGAACTGCTAGGTGGGCAGAAGCTGGGACGAGTAACAGGAGCTCACTCTGCTACGCGGCACTCGGGATTCGACCCGCCAAACTGCCGACCTTCCGATCGACAAGCTCAGCGTCCTAACCCACTGAGCCACCGCGTCCCTACCGGAAAAAATTAAGGGGATACAAATTAGAGATCAGGATTATAGATTGAGAGCATTCGCAGATGATCTGGTTGTTACAGTGACCCAGCCAGAGAACTCTGTTGTGGACCTGATGGAGATAATAACACAATATGGGAAGGTTTCTGGATTTAAAGTTAATACACAGAAAACCAAAATTTTGGCCAGAAATATGACAGTTTCGCAAAAGGCTCTCTTAGAAGGACTAACTGGATTTGAGATTGTTAAAAGGGTTAAATATTTGGGGGTGTTTTTGTCGCCCTCTAATACAAAGTTATATAAAAATAATTATGAAAAACTATGGGTGAAAATTCAAAGAGAATTGGAGAGTTGGGAAAAATTGCAATTGTCTTTGTTGGGACGGATTGCAGCAGTGAAAATGAATGTCCTGCCTAAATTTTTATTTTTATTTCAAATGATACCGATTCTTAAGAAAGATTCTAACTTGGAGGAATGGCAGCGAGGTATCAATAAATTTGTGTGGGCAGGGAAAAAGCCACGAGTTAAACTTAAGATTATGCAGGATACTCGTGAGAGAGGTGGGCTTAAAATGCCCAATTTTAAACTATATTATGAAGCTGCTGCATTAGTAGGAATAAGTGATTGGATTAATTTGACACAAGAGAGATTATTAAATCTTGAGGGCCATGATTTGTTGTTTGGCTGGCATGCATATTTGTTGTATGACAAGAAGGTAGACAATGTGTTTAGAGTGCATATTTTAAGACAGGCATTGCTGAGAGTTTGGAAGAAGTATAGACATAAGTTAGATTGCAAGATACCACTGTGGGCAATTCCAAAACACGCAATAGAAAATATACATGCTGGTTTCAAACATGATGTGACTACGTACAAGGAGATCCTAAGTTTGGAAAGAAATGTCTGGTGTTTGAAATCATATAGCCTCTTGCGAGAAGAGAAGGTTGTTCAAAACTGGTTTCAATATACTCAGTTACGGGCCAGGTGGAAAGAAGATCAGAAAAATGGTTTTACAATGACTGATGAAAATTTGATAAAGCAAATTAGAAATCAGGGACCAGCACATATTAAACGGATATATCTTGCGTTGATAGAGATTGATTCAGAAACAGAACTTGTTAAGGATTGTATGATAAAATGGGCCCAAAACATCCAGGAAGTTATCACAATGGACACGTGGGAAAAGATTTGGGTGAGGAACGTAAAATTTACACAAGCTCAAAATTTAAGAGAGAATTTTTACAAAATGCTTTATAGATGGCATTTAGATCCTAAAAAGCTTGCAAGTATGTATCCGAATTATCAGTCTAAATGTTGGAGGTGCGGTGATGAAGATGCAACATATTTTCACATATGGTGGACATGTAAAAAGGTTAAGGCTTTTTGGATAAAAGTTTGGTGGAACATGCAGAAGATTTTTAAACAGAGGATAAAGTTTTGTCCGCAACTTTTTCTGTTGGGAATAATTACAGATGCTACAGTTGTGGACACTAAGTTGATGTTGAATTTAATTACGGCAGCAAGACTCTTGATAGGTCAGTATTGGAAGAAAGAGGAATTGCCGACTATAGAAGAGTGGACTTTAAAGGTTTCCGACCTGGCAGAGATGGCGAAGATTTCGGCCTATTTGAAAGATCACTCGCAAGAACGCTATATTATGGAATGGAGAAAATGGATTGAGTTTATCCAGAATAAGTATAGGGTTAAGAAGTTTTATGTAGCATTTGAATAGGTCTTCTTTCTTTTTTCTTCTTTTTTTCTTTTAGTTTTTTTATATATCTATATTTAATATTACTAAGGCTTGTTTTATCCTATATAAGCTAGAGAGTGATGGATTTTAGAGTTTATAGTTGTTAGTATATGATTGTTTATGATTGTTTTTTTTATATATACCTTGTATTTAGCTCTGGGAAGTCGGGGGGGGGGAGGGGGGGAGGGGGGAGAGGTGGGGGGGAGGGAGAAGGGAGGGGGAGGGGGGGTTTTAAAGAAAAATTGTATGTTAAAACTTTTTAATAAAAAAATAAAATTCAATTTTAAAAAATGCTCCAAATGATAAAAAATAGAACGATTCTAGTTCCCTAGTCCTGTGGACACCATTGCATTGTCATCTCCCCCCCCCAGCCCTGTGATCTCTGCGCCACTTTGTCAAAAAACATATTTTAAAAAAAAAATGTTGGCCAAACAAGCCAAAAACAAGTTGGTTCAAAGTACGTTGTTCATTTCCTTGTTAGAGCATTTGTCTTTCTCAGTCCATCTGGACAGATGCAGTGCAGTCAGCTCAGTACTGTAGCTATTTGTTTCTGAAAATAAGATTTAATTTATGCTGCCTTGGGACAATGGTCTATCCACTAGACAGCAATAACAATGATAGCAAAAATTCTGTTTGGATAGCAAAACAACTCTCTTTTCAGGAAAATTTTGTCAAGGTGATAGGAATAAATGGTCAGGCACAGAACAGCCATACTCTGAAGTGCTATAAACACCATGACAGCTCAGAAGACAGTTCAAGCACTTTAATATATGCTTTCTTCCTAAATAAATAAATAAGTTTAAGCTATCCTTGGGCTAACTTCTCAAGTTCAGGGAATGATTCACACAAGATATAAAGTGGCATAGGTTTAGCAGTTCAAAGAGGAAAGAGTTTCTATTTTTTTTCTTCTTCTCTCGAATGATTTGATCACAAATGCAATCCCGATTTATGTAAGAAGACCTCAATGAAGTACCTCAGAGAGTTTAGAATCTTTATAGTGCCTACTGAGGCCAACTTTGATATAGTCATATTGTGACAGGCATTTAAGAAAATGTGAATGTTTGATAGTATATCTTTTTAACTATGGTTCTTAGAATCAAACCATTTGTTATGTTCATAACATTGCATTGCACAAATTTGCCTTGTTTTATGTTTTAGGATAAAATAGCACAACAGGATTCCCATTTTACACGAGGACCTTACTTTGTGTAGTGGAGATGGCGGAGGAGGGGAAGGCAAATAGTTTCGATTGTTTATACTTTGATTTTTTTTTAAAAACAAACAGCTTGTTTTAGTTCTTGTCTCCAATGGCTGAATCTGTATTTTAAAAGGGGATTTCATTTTCATTTTCTTTATTTATCAAATTTTCAAATTGAGAAAAGCAATGTTAAAAACCAACTTAAAGGTGTGGGAAGGGTTTCAGGGGGATAACCAGCCCCTTAGTTCTCTGCACCTCAAGCAAGGTTGCAGAGCCATGTTTTCATGCTTCTATGGAAGACTAAGAAAGTGGGGGGGGGGCGCCTTGCCTCTGGGGAAAGTTTATTTCTTGGACCCCACCAGTCAGAATTCTTTGGCTGACAGGGTCCTCAACATACCTTCCCTGCCTGACTGGGTGGGATGGGCTGAAGTAATGGAACAAAGACGGTTCTATAGGTAACCTGGCCTCATGCCATGTGGACCTTAAAGGTCTGCACCGATACCTTGAATTGAACTTGGAGGCAAACTGGCATGCAATGTAGCTCAGGAAAGAAGAGGTGTTACATGCACCATTTTTTGAGCACCTGAAATTGTCCATGAAGCTGCATTCTGTGCCAGCTGAAACTTCTGGATAGTTTTCCAAAGTCTTCCCATGTAGGGTGCATTGCAATAGTCCAAATGGGTGATGACCAGGACATGAGTAACTGAGTGGAGAGTGGAGAGCCTCCCTATTCAAGAAAGGTCACAACTGGCCCATAATATGAAGCTGAGGAAAGGCCCTTCTAGCCACAGCTGCCACCGACTCTTTGAGCAGGAGCCATGAGTCCAGATGGACCCCCAGATTACACATAGGGTCCATCTGGCATAGTACAACCCCATCAAAGACCAAAAATGAAAAAAAAAACTCCTGGATACAGAGAGGACCCATCCATAGCCACTCTGTCTTACCAAGATACAGCTGAAGTCTGTTCCCCATCCAGCTCCTTACAGCCTCCAGGCACTGCAAAAGAATGTCCACAGCATCACTTACCTCACCCAGGGTAGAGATATATAACTGGTTATAATCAGAATACTTGTGATACATCATCCCATGGTGACATTTTAGATTAGCAAAGCAAGACAAGGGCTTCTGTTCTGATCCAAAATAAAGTAGATTAGCAATATTTTCTGGTGAAGTCAATGGGCGTTACTCAATAAACAAAAGAAGATTTTATATATATACATATACATACACATACACACAGAGACACACAGAGACACAAAGAGACACACAGAGAGAGACACACACAGACATTATATATATATTCAGTTTTTACTTTCTTCTCTGACCACCATAGGATTAGTCTGATCTTTCAGTTCTGTGAGATGGTAGGCTGCTACATAAGATTCTTATTATACTGAAGAATTACAATTTCCATAAATTGTGGATTGAATAAGTAGCTTGAATTTCACTTCATCTTAATTGATTTTTGAACTTTCTGCAGAATTAATAGACTCCCGGCACCAGACTGTAATGATGGTTGAGTTGATGAAAATATTTAAGCAATTCATTTGTATGATTTCTAATACATCTAAATCCAAATTTAAAAATGACTTTTAAAGGTCAGAAAATATTTGGCATATCTCCATTGAAATAATTATTTGCATATGGATTTGGTGAAATAGGCAGTAATACAGAGTATAAATGTCATTTGTTTTAACTTTCCCCAAATGTGATTCTCATTAACAATATTACTTTCAAGTGGATTCAGTGGTTTGCTGAATAGGAATGAAGCTAAAATTTGGAGCTATTTAACTTTGAATGTCTTTGAGAAATTGTTACTCCCTCCTAAAAAATAAACACCACATGTTTTGTATTGCTTTCACATTTCTGAAGTGCTAGTCACTGGGAATCTCTGCAGAAGAGAAAAACAGCATAACTGAAAGTTAGAAATTTATAAGTTAAAAAGGTGTCTATTTTAATTTTTGTTCCTATCAAACTGATGGAGAAAATTATGCATTTGAGGGTGCTCTATAACGAAAATTATGAAATATTCAAATATTCTAGTAATTAAATTGACTTAGTAAAGTATCATTATGTGGTTTAAAGTTCATATGTTTAAATTTGCAGCTTCTGAACTAATAATTGTAATCTTGGCATATACTATCTGTCTGAGGACTAACTGTATGCTTATCAAGTCAATCAGATAAACATAGATATCAATGCAAAAAGCTAGATAACGCTGAAAAAGGGCACCATTCCCCTTTTTTATACCAGTTTTTTGGACATATCATAATTTCTATCAAATTTTGGTGAAAATAGTTGGTGAACTTCAATGATTGAATTGCTGAAGTTCAGAAAAGCAATGATTACATGATTAAAGTATTCTTGCCCCATTAAAGCTACGACAGTCTCTACTGTTGCAGGCATAATGCATATTGAGATTTTTACTGAAGTTAAACTATTTCCAGTATCTCAAATATTTTCAAGGGATTCTTCCTTGTAAGAGAAAATATAATACTTATGTGAATCATTTATGTGTCTTTTATTAGAAAACAGGAAGTCCAGTTATAACTTCAGATACCTTTTTACAGCTATACTGCATATTCTGTATATATTCTGTATAATCCTACAGAATACTTTATCCAATTGTGATCACTATGATATAAAAACAATATTGAGACCCTATTGAGAATATTGCTATTCTCCAAAGCATCTGAGGACAGCACAAGAAATAACAGGTGGAAGATCAACGAAGAGAGAAGCAACCTAGAACTAAGGAGAAATTTCCTGACTGAAATTAATTAATGGAACAACCTATGTCTAGAGGTTGTGGCTGCTCCATTACTGCAGGTTTTCAAGAACAGACTGGACAGCTATTTGTCTGGAATAATATAAGGTCTCTTCCTTGAGCAAGGGTTAGGACTAGCAGATCTCCATGGTGCCCTTTCAACCCTATTATTCTCTGTTCTATACCTGAGTAGAAACAGTGGGATGAACACAGTGCATACCTAATGTGATCATTGCCCACCATGAATGGTAGCATAATTAGACATGCAAGGTCTAATGCACCCATTTTTCCATTATCTTGGCATTTTTTCTCTAACCTTTGGATTTTGGATGGCAAGTCCAAAAGAATGGCTACAGTGGAACTGTTGATAAAATGAAAGGAAGAAAAATTAAATGAGACATGCACATGCAAATCCAATTTTATTTATTTCTTTGATCCAATGTCGTTGTTGGTTTTGATGCCACAAAGCACACCCAGAACATTGTTTTTATTCTAAGTTTAGTATTCTTCGAATATTTAAATTCTTTAGAAGAAATTGTTGAAAGAAGCCTGAGGTTACATTCAAATTCACCAGGGCAAATTAACTCCACTAGAGTTCTAAATCACAATCCCTTACCACATCAAACAATTGTTGACAACAGAAGATAAATCAAGAAAGGTCAGAGACTGTACCACTGGCACAACTAACAGTGTTTTATTGCTTTGAAATTCAATACTTATAAATTTTAGTTCTAAAACTTGCATCGTTAAAAGATTTTTATATATGTACTTTTTAACAACAAACACTCCCCTACACACAAGGCAAATAAAAATGTACAAAAATCAAACTGAACAATGTGTTCCTAAATGAAATTTTCTATATGGCTATGCTGGAAAATAAAACCATATGAAATCAATCAAAAGAACAAACATTCGTTGAACAGGCTGGGTTGAGTTCAGGCCCTGACCACCATAGAGGTCAGATTAATGTCAGGGTTGCTGCTTTTTCTTTTTTCCAATTTCTGTTCAATTCCTAAACATGTAAAAATCAAGCCTATATGTCTATCTACACAAAATGTTCAACATTCTATCAGTAACCCTGCTGGATTGGGGTTATATTATTTATCTTGACACTTTCTGTATTTTCTTCTTTTCTTTGACTGACTTGTCCCTGTTTGCCACAAGCCAATCTATATCCATATACATCAAGAAGACCCTTTTCTTCAATCTCAAGAAGAGATTGGACAGCCAGGAATGGTATAGGGTCAGCTGTTGAAGCAGGGTGTTGGACTAGAAGATGTCCAAGATTCCTTCAGAATAAAAGAAAAACAGAGTTGGAAGGGACCTTGGAGGTCTTCTAGTCCTACCTTCTATTCAAGCAGGAAACCCTATATCATTTCAGACAAATGATTGTCCAATCTTTTCTTAAAAACCTTCAGTGTTGAAGCGACCACAACTCCCGGAGGCAAGTCACTCTACTGATTGTTCCAAATGTCAGGAAATTTGTCCTTAGTTCTAGGTTGGTTCTCTCCTTAATAGTTTCCATCCATTGCTTCTTGTTCTGCCTTCAGGTACTTTGGAGAATAGGTTGAACCCTCTCTTCTTTGTGGCAGCCCTTCCAACTCTATTATTATTCTGATTGGGAATATTCTCAGTGTACTTCTTTGCCATATGAAGATACTCTTTTTAGAGGATAGATGTTATATTACAGATAACCGAGAAGCAAGTTTGGAAAGGCAATGACTGGAAATTAAAGGAGATGAAATCAAATGTTTCTGGGCAAAGCTGGACTCTGATATAATTTTAAACTTCAGGACAAATCTGTAGGCGAGTACAGAGATTCTATTGGCTACACCTTTGATCTGCAAAGACCAGAAAGAGTTCTAGGTCAAAAGGGACTTGCCTGGGTAATACCATCTAATGACCAATGGGATGTATGGGACAATATTGATACCATACTAAGTTGATTCACTGGATGCTACTCTACATACCATATTTGTATTAATTAATGTAAATTAAGATACTCCTATGGTATAAAAAGGAAGGTTACTCATTTGCTAGTAGACCAAAATGTACTTCAAAAACCAAATGAGGTAGTCCTGTGTATAAAGCAAACGGTATAAACCAAAGACAGCTGAAATGTGTAAAGCAAAGGACAGCTGAAATAAGACCATAAGGCACAGTTTTGATTTTATTTAGCAACCATTTTACATAATGACTGAGTTTCATGTCCCAGCTGTGGCTGCTAAATGAGGACTGCCTATACTCTGCTTGCAAGGATTACATTTCTCTGTGTACAATCGGCTGTTTGGGAGAATACACAAAGACATAAGAACCACCATGATGGATTCAATGGATGATAGCTAAGATCAGTCAAGCTATTTCTAAAAATCAGTCCATTGGGATATTTCAAAAGTGGCTAATCAAAAACAGCTTGAATCAAAACCTCATTATGATCCTTTTGTATTATTACTCAGCAAGCTATATTGAGAGACCTGTGATTTCAGATATAGGAAATAGACTTCAGACTAATTCTGGCAAGACTGAGTGGTTGTGGGATTCCAGAGATCTGTCTTTAGCTCTGCCGGGGGATATGCTTCCACAATCAGTGTTGGTGTCCAGTTTGGGCATTTTTCTTGACTTGGATTCAGATTCAGATTCAGACTGTATATGAATGACATACATTCTTAGACTGGGAGGTATTGCCCACAGTGATTCTTGCCTTAATTACCTCCTATTTGTAGTATTGTAATACACTCTGCATGGGACTGCCTTGAAGAGCACTTAGAAGTTTCAGCTGGTCCAGTATGTATGAACATAGGAAATCCTGATGTTTTTATTATGCCCATAAAACATTCCTGCTCTGCGACCTGCTTTGCCTCTCAGAAGGCTTCCAGGTACACTTCAAGGTTCTCGTTATCACCTATAAAGACTTACAGCATAGGACCAGGCTATTTGCAGGAACACCTTTCTCCCATTCTCTCTGATCAGCCCACCAGATCTAGGAGGGAGGCATGTTCTGGATCCCTTCCATTAAACATGTTGGACCCCGGAGTCATGCCTTCTCAGTGGCAGCACCTGGCATCTTCTGGAGATCCAGATGGTTCCAATCCTGTTATCTTTTTCCAAGTTGCTGAAGACATGGCTGTTTCCTCAGGTGTTTAGATTAAAAAGTTAGTGACCTCAGCTGCTGTTGATGTGTTTTTAATGATTACGGTTATTATTTTATCTGTACATGCCAAGGAGAGAGAGAGAGAGAGAGGAAAAATACATTCTTGGTGTTTATGCCCTTATTATGGCCCTGGAGAATTATGGCTAGTTTCAGAAAACTACTTATTTATTTACCCATGTATTTGTGCAAAATATTTCCCAAGATCAGATTTATATTATATGATAGTTGTATGTATGTATGTATGTACACATATATGTACACAGAGACTTATATCTAATACCGTATATACTTGAGTATAAGCCGAATTTTTCAGCCCACTTTTTGGGCTGAAAAATTCCACTTCGGCTTATACTCCAGTCAACAAAAAAACTTACCGAGGACTTGTGCGCGGCCGAGGCTTTGGTGCTTCCGGGATCGCGCGCACCTCTCCCAAGCCACCGCCGTCCGGAGACCTGCCGAAGTTTGGGGAGGTTTGGGGAGGTGCGCGCCTCCCCAAACCTCCCCAAACGTCGGCAGGTCTCCGGACCTCTGCGCCCTGCCTGCCTGCTTCTTTCCACAGCGGAAAGAAGCAGGCAGGCAGGGCGCGGAGGTCCGGAGACCTGCCGACATTTGGGGAGGTTTGGGGAGGTGCGCGTGCACCTCCCCAAACCTCCCCAAATTTCGGCAGGTCTCCGTACGGCGGCGGCTTGGGAGAGGTGCGCGCGATCCTGGAAGCACCGAAGCCTCGGCCGCGCGCAAGTCCTCGGTAAGCTCCAGGCGGTCACTTGCTTCGCGTCTCCTGAGGGAAGGGAGGGCGACTGGAGTGGGCGTGTTTCCTCGCCTGCTGGGCGCCGCGATTTGCCCGGGGAACGCGTGGGCCCCGAATGGCAGCGTGGAGCGAGGAAGCGGACAGCCAGGGCTTCCCCGAGAGCCGCGGCCACACAGGGTATTCCTGTGTATTCAGGCTTGCAAAATGGCGGATCGAGCCTCTGCTGGCGGCAGAGGCTTGCAGAGTGCGGATCCAGCCTCCGCCGACGGCGGAGGCTTGCAGAACGGCGGATCGGCTTATACTCGAGTCAATAACTTTTTCCAGTTTTGGGGGGTGAAATTGGGGGTCTCGGCTTATACTCGAGTCGGCTTATACTCAAGTATATACGGATATCTACAGCATATGGTATAGCATATCCACACCTAGCACTGCTAGGTTTCAATTGCCCTACAGGTAAAAGTTGCACTTTCAAAGCACACTGCTACATACAATAGGTTTTTGGCACTGCTTGTGTATTGGTGCCACTGTCTTCTAATCTTATGCTGCAGTGAATGCTGGGCAACTAAGCTAATTTACTTCCTGCTCACTGGAAGTCATTTATTCCATTTTCCTGTTGCGACAATGGAGTTCTGCAAAGCTTGGGAATGAGGCAGTTTCCCATTCTTGGAAGACCCACCTCCTGGTTCCTGAGCTTTAAGCTTGTGTTACTAATCCTTCCATTTCACAACAATTTTTCTTTTAATAGAATAGAGTACCTTGTCAATTCTTCTTCATAGGAAGCACTGACTTTAAAAACAAATACATTAGTTGGAGGTCAATGGGAACGAAGCATTGTTTCTTGTGCACTCTCAAATGGACCAGACTGATGATTTTGCATTTTTAGCATTTCAGTATTGGCTGCAGTGAGAACATTCATCAGTTGGTAGGGTTTAAGGAGTGAAAATAATGCTGCGTACAACTTTCAAGGGAGAAGACCTCTGCATTGGGGGGGGGAATTCAAAACTTAAGTTCCACTTTAACTTGATCAAAATTAAAAGAAATGAAATACAGTTAGTACAGTAACTCCCCTGAATATTTAATCATTTCAACCCTAACATTTATTTTGTTTTGACTTCAGATTTTGTACACATTTGCTTTGGGCCATATATAATCCTGAAAATGCAGGTTGTACATTTCTACATTGGACCAGAGCTAGGAGATGTTGAGGATCAGAAGTTTTGTTTCGTTTGCTTGCTTGTTTTAAGAAATCCATGAAACCTGAATGAATTTTCACCTAGTTTTATGTTCTTTCTCCTATGTCTAAACACATGGATTTGAAAGTACTAACCTGGCTCTCAATGGAACAAACTCAAATAATTGCCAGTTTAGCACTTTACTAAATGCTGCACACTCTTACTCAACAAAAACACAGATTTCATTAAACTTAACTTTCTGCTGGAACTACTATAGTACAGAATGCACACTCCAGCCTATAAAATACAAAATGAAGTAACACATCTCTTGTTGGAAAATTTTATAAAGATTAGCAGTGTAAGACAACCAATCGGGATTCTAATAAATACATTTCTGACTCACCAAAAACAGTTCCTTCACCCAGAGTGGAATTTTAGAAAGAATCCTTCTGAAGGAATTCTACTCTACCTCATCCTCAACAATTATACTGGGGATGTTATGGTTATATTGGTTATATTTCTAGACCTTAAAAACTGACCCAGACTTCATAATTGGTAAAGCTTTCAAGCAAGCCCATCCCCCTCCTCCTCCTCCTCCTCCTCCTCCTCCTCCTTCTCCTTCTCCTCCTTCTCCTTCTCCTTCTCCTTCTCCTTCTCCTTCTTCTTCTTCTTCTTCTTCTTCTTCTTTTTTCCCATAGGTAATCATTCCCTTTCATCAGAAAAGAATAAAGAGTGCAGCCCTTATGTATAAATCCATAATCAAACTGACAGGTTTCATGCATGTTTCCAAAGGAAAGTCATGTCTCTTAATTTCTTAAGGGAATATGGGTAACAGACTTAAAAGCCACCCTCTCTTGCGGTTCAAAGAGATTCTAAAAAAAATACTCTATTTGTTTTTGAAATGTTGGCTAATTTTCTGTCTAACACTGACACAATAAGAGATATAAAGTCCAGGACTCTAATCCCCCCCTTCTTTTGTCCCTTCTCCTTTCTTTGCAATAACCATCTATTTTAATTAACCTAGAAATAGATTGACCCAACTGACAAACATTTGGAAAGGTAGAAGGTTATTTTCTAAAAAAAATATTTTTATTGCATCAATAAAATAAATAAATAAATAAATAAATAAATAAATTTATTTATTGATGCAAAGCTTAAGTGGACCAGTTGTTAAAAAGTACTCAAGGTGAAATACAGTATTGCTTCACTCAGTGAATCAAATGCCAATTTTATTTTTATTTATCAGATTGATCAGTGAATCAAATGCCCATTTGATTCACTGATCAATTTGATAAATAAAAATAAAATGGGCCAGTCCTACTTCAAACTAGAGGAGACCACAAGTAAAAGCATTAAATGGGAGATTATATTCCCATTAGAATTACCCCTACTCCAAGAATAGTTTAAGATATAATTTTACAAAGAGTTTACAGCAGTGTTTTTCAAACCTGGCAACTTTAAGATGGGTGGACATCAACTCCCATGCATTCTGGCTAGAGAATTCTGGGAGCTGAACTCTATACATCCTAGTTGTCAAGTTCAAAAGCAGTGATTTAGAGGCTCACAGGGATTTAGGAAGAATGTTATGTGGCAATGTTATATGAGTGCTTCAAAAGCTAGGCGTTATACAGTAACAGTTTCAAAAGATCCTTCCCAGAGATTTGTAATCCTGCTCCGTCTTTTCAACTTGCAGCCCAATCAAACTGTGTGAATATTGGAGGCATGTGTTAAAGCTTTGAGTGATTGTAAACCTGGAAAGAACACTGGCAGTCTTTTCATCCTCAGGTAAGAGAGGGGAGAGTGCTTAAAAGAGCCAGGTGTGGCCTGGGAGTGTGGTCACATGCAAGAGAGGTATCTCAGTTAATTAACATTTATAGATTGTGGGATAAATTTTTCCTTACGGTTAGTGTATTTTTAATGTTAGACTTCAGATTTCCTCTTGTTTGGTTTTTCTGGGATGGTCTGCTAGTTTATTTGTATCATTTATTCAGTATTATGTAGATTGTTGCTGCGATCATCTGAAATGATAGAAGTTGCTTTCTAGCCCATGTGGGGACCATCATGTTCCTGAAAGATACTCTTGATTATGTTAATTAGACATAATTAACATACCTTAAGTTCTAAAATCTTCACAGCTTTCCATCCATCTCTGAGCATGGATCAGGTTCCTTTCAGGCATATAACTCATTTTTGGGGATGTGTTGGAACATGATAATTCCTCATCTGTAACCTGATCTCCTCAGGAGTTGGCTCCCATCTGTGGGAAATCAAAGCTTCACTTTTCCAGTATTGCGGACCTCAACTCATGTACATTCTTATACTGGTAGATTTATGACTCATCTTTCTTCAATACACTTAGTAATATATGAATAAACGAATACTAAAGGAATACTCAACAGGCTTTAAAGCAAGCTGGCCAAGATTAGGTTCTTGTCTTTCAAACCTTTGGGGAAACATCTAACCAATACTGGCTTTCAGTGAATTTGTTGCTGCTCTTATATTGCTGTATGGTATCATCCAGAATCTGTTTTTACTGCAGCGTTTTATTGTTTTATGGTTTCTATTTTGTATTTTTATTGCTCACTGCTTTGAGTATTCTTGAATAGAAAAGTGATTTATTAGACAAATAGTTAAAGAAAAAACAGATGTGGAGAGAGTAAGTAATGCCTTGTTTTTCTGAATCCATGAGTTCAAAATTTATCCAAACTATAAACTGCCAAACTGACCTCAGGCAAAGTCCCAGAAATAGCCTTATTGCCTTATCATATCACAGAAGATACAGAAACATTTCTATTCCTTCTTCTCTTACCAAGACACATAAAAGAGCTTTATGCTGGTCTTTGACTGTAACAATATTTGATTCATAAGACAGCTCTGTTTGATTAGTGCAGAGATCCAATATGTAGTCCATAATAGCTGTCTTAGCTGTTGCTAGTGTGGGCTAAGTATGTTGAAGATAAGAGACTTTAATATAGGAGAAAATGGAGGTGAGAAGAAAAATGAGGTGTGGCTAGAAGTTTAAGAAAATGTGGTTTTACTCGTACATGTTTGTGGTTTCAGTTTTGAACATACGTTTCATTGTAAACTGCAGAGATAGCTGAATAGTCAGTGCTATAAATAAATCTGCAGAGTGAACACCATATTCCAGGAGAGAATCTCTTGGTTCCTAATCTATTTTGACACATATTATATGTTTGATATTAAGGAAGTACAGAAGAGGGAAACTGATGGATTCCACAGAGTAAATGTATCTGTAAGGACCCACTTCAACTAACCACCCAGGAAAGCGGAACTCTTGAAACAAGCATTGTCTCAAAAGGATACTTTTATTAGGGGTCAGTGACAGTAGAGAAGTCAAAGCAAGATCTGGGAAAAAGCCCGCCAAAACAGTATAGCTAAGCAAGCAATATTCCTCTTCCCACCAAAGTCATAATGTCCATTTGAAATCCAGCCAATCCACAGGTGGTCTGAAGAGTGGGTAACTGGCACCGTTGGTGCACATCTCAAGGAATTCTCCGGTTTCGTTTCTCCGTAACTATCTCCCTGATAAGGAAGATACATTCCTTTCTCAAAGGGATGATGGCAGGAGGAAAGAGTAGAAAGCAAAAGTGATCCCAAGCTAATGCAAAGATCCCCCTCCCCCAAGCAGAATGGCAGGCCCCAAAAATAGAGTATATATGCAAGAAAAGGAATAAGGGTTTGGGGACTGACAGTATCCTTTTTTCTCCTTTTTTCAAGGCTTGGATCATGATATATCCTCAAAATACATGTTTTAAAATTAGGTTTTAATGAGGGATATGCAAAATATACCATTCTGGGGGATGGAGAATTCTAATGTTCTTTAGAACTTTCCATCCACAGAACATCTGTATGCTTAACTGATTTTAATTATAGAATTTAATTGCTTTTAATATCTCAGTTTTTAATTTTGATTTTATTTCACCATAAACCCAAGTGACCTCACCAACCTAAAGGAAATACATAAATAAATAAGTAAATATTTAGGAAAAGGATGTCTTCCTTCCCTATCCCAAATAACAGTCCAGCTTAAACAGGCTCAGAGGATGCAAAATGGTTGTTGTGCTTGTTGGGGAAGGAGAAACAAATCTGAGATGGGGTGAGTGAGAGATAGAGAATGGAATGGAATAGAATGGAATGGGACTAACTGGGTGGCTGGCTGCAATCTTAAGTGTTCCACACTGCAATATGTTATTATCAGTCCTGATTATAATTAATACAGTAGATCTAATGTGATATTTTCCTTACCTCAGAAATACAGTTAGCAGATATTTTGTGCCTATACTAGAACATCCTAGAACATTCTAAGTGTAGCAGGTGACAATGCACTGGAACAATGGGGCACAAAAGCCATAGTTTTATGATCCAGAGCGAGTGGTTTTGGCCTGGTTTGTTGTTTTCAGTTAATGGATCATAAATAGGACATTGGGAAAAGATATGAAGAAATAATAGCATGTTCATGGATCATGCTAGGTAGCCATGCTGTCTATGAATAAATTGAAAAAGGGGAGACAGGGACATAGCAATGTTTTACAGAAAAAGTAAGGACTTCTGACAAAAGGAAGAGACACAAATTCAAATTCTGGACTTAACTGATATATTAAAAAGATCTTTGTTCTAAGTATCATTTCATATAATCACATAATCATAGGGCTGGAAGGGACCTTGAAGTCTTCTAGTCCAACCCCCTGCCCAAGGCAGGAGACTGTAATCTATTCCAGACAAATGGTTGTCCAGTCTATTCTTGAAAAGCTCCAGTGATGGAGCACCCACAACTCCAGGAGCTGTTCCACTGATTAATTGTTCTCACTGTCAGGAAATTTCTTCTAGGTTGGATCTTTCTTTAATAGCTTCCACCCATTGTTCTTGCCTTGCCCTTAGGTGCTTTGGAGAATAAGTCTAAGAATTTTTAAGTAATTCACTGGCTTGTTGCAAAGATTGGCCTCTCGCCATGGGAATGGAAAGAAATGCTTACCAGTGCAGGCAATAGAGATCATATGGAGGATTACTAGAATTCAGCATGCTTTTATTAAAAACAGATCATTCCAAACAAATCTTTCTGGGTTTTGTTTTTTGATTTTTTGACAAAGTATTAGACTAATGAAATGATATAGATTTTGTGCGCTTAAGTTTCATAAGTTGACCAAAGCCTCCTAATTAATAAAATAGAAAACTTGGATGGATGATCTCACTATCAGGTGCATTCACAGCTAGCTGAAAAATGATAACCAATTGTTCAGCGACTGCTCAAAGTTATGGCTGAACTGAATGAGGGAAATTTACGATGAGTTCTCATTGTTGCAGCTACTGCAATATCCCCATGGTAACGTGATTGCAATTTGAGCACTTGGAAGCCAGCTCACAATTATGATGTCATAGTATCCCGCAGTCACATTTGCGACTTTCACTGTTGGTTTCCAACAAACAAGGTTAACAGGGAAGCCAGCAGGAGGTTGCAAATGATGATCACATGACCACAGGACCCTGCAATCAAGCAGGATTTGCTTTACAACAGTAACTGGGACTGCTGCAACTGCCATTGTAAGTTGACATCATGCTTTATAATTGTATTGCATAGGAATGGAGTTGCCAATCCCAATTACCATTATTAAGTGAAGATTACCTGTAATGCAATATGGGGCTGCACCAAAGGAGGCATAGGATTTAAATTGTAGGAGATGAGAGTTCCATGCTACGGTGCACTGCTCAGTTTGCACCTAGAATGACACTTCCAGTTTTGGTTGCTACAGTACAAGGAGGATGTTAAAGAACTGGAAAGAGTCTAGAGAAGAAAGACAATGATAGTGAGCAGCTTGGAAACCAAATATAATCAAAAACAAGGACTGGATATCTTTAGCCTAAAGAAGAGAAAGCTAAAAGGGAGACATGATAGCAATCTCCCAATACTTGAAATACTATCTCAGAGAGGAGAGTGTGCATTTATGCCCCATAGTGCCAAGGAGTAAGGCAAAAACTAATGATGGAAAACGTCACATAGAGTTCCAATTCAGAAACAAGGAGAAAATTTGTGACTGTGAGACCTAATAACAATGAAACAGGCAGTCTCCTGCAATTGTGGGTGTTTCATCCCTAGTGATCTTCATGCAAAGATTTTTCTGGGAGGGTGGGGGTGGATTGGACTTAAAAGACTTTTCCAATCCTATAAATTCAATGTTATGCATTGGTTATCAGGAACAAAATAATATGATGAAAAATCCTAAATGTCCTAGGATCTAACTATGTCTTAGGATCCAAATATGGTCCTCAGGAGCGGTTCTTTGAAAATTTGTTTGCTTGAGATTTGACAATCCAGCCCTCGAGAGGCTTTATTTGGTACTGTTCCAATTCTACTACAATTTGTGTTAAGCCCTTCTCTTTTTCTTTAAAAGAGTAGCCAAGATGTATCTTCTTTTAATTATTAATAGATGTTTGCGTAGCTTTTAATGTACATCTTTGAATTTTTGAGGGGGGTTATTTACACTCTGTATTTTATTGACTACTTGCTGCCTTGAGTGCTCAAATCGAATGGAAGAGTGGGACAGAATCGCATAAAATAACAATTTTTGGAGCAATGGCAGCCTTCATTGTATATCCCTAGCCATTCATAAAAAAAATATTGAAGCAATATAAGGCAAAGACTGAACTCAATTACACAATTTCTTTTGAACCATTTGATTGTACTGTCTCCCAATTGCCTCACAAATGACCACAGCAATGAACATGGGTATATTGCAGCATTAAATATGCGGACATGCAAATTTGCAGAGGCAGCACTTCAGCTAACAGTTTAATGTCTAAAATTCTGCATTACTGGCAGGAGACATAACTTAAGCCTGTGTTATAACATCCTGGTCAAGCATGACTCTTTCAATTGGAAGTGAATTCCATTGTTTATATGGAATAGGAGTGAAATAATTTCAAAACAGCTCTTTTAGTTCTAAAAGCATTTTAACTCTTTTGTATTGCTAAAGCATTTTTTTTTTAGCCAGAGAGAGGAAATACAATAATCTGTAAGGTTTCCTTATTGGTTGCCTAAATTACAGTATATAAGACTGAAAAACAATGTGATATTTTTGGAATCAATAATATGTAGGAAAGTGATTTGATGTTGGCCTCTATCTGGTGTCGGACACTTTTTATTTTGCCATTCTTTTTATTTCAAACTTTTCATAAATATAAAAATATGGTGGTGAAGGAACCAACACTACCCCCACCCCAGGAAAAAGAATAAAAAATAAAGTTTGCTCAATTCTGCAGTATGCAATATAATTGAGTTGATTTTTTTTCTCTTTGACTCGATGCTTTTCACATTTTCCAGTGTGACAAATATGTTATGTATACGTGAATTCCTGTTTACATGGTGATGTCATCTCATAGCCCAATCTAATTGACCATACAGTGCTGTAGCATTACACACCTCACTGCATGATTGTCTATAATATGAATAAATCAACAGCAGTTAAGGGAAAAGAACTGGTGCTAAAGTAATAGTAGCAACATGAAAACAATGGAACCAATTTAGATAGCAGAAAAGATATTACCTTCACATTCAATTACCTGAACAAAAGCTTGCACCACATGAAAATTGCTACATTATGTTTGAAAATAAATGCAAAAGATATTCACTGAAGCTCTAACTCCATATTCTTAGGTCTTTCATCTTGTTTCTGTTATTTAGTTTGGAATTCTAGTTAATTCAAAAGCAGTATAACCAGAGTTCTGGCTAATAAAGACTTCAGACTGACAGCCGCTCTGCCCTGATTTTGACAGTGATAATTCAGTTCAGTTCAGAATAGAGCTGGAAGGGACCTTGGAGGTCTTCTAATCCAACCCCCCTGCTTAGGCAGGAGAGCCTATACCAGGGGTAGGCAATCTCGGCTCTTTTATGGACTTCAACTCCCAGAATTCCTGAGTCAGCATAGCCTATACCATTTCAGAAAATGGCTGTCCAGAAGGCTACAGATGACTGAGAAAACTGAAACAGTCAGATTCACCTATTGTCAGGTCATGACTAAGTGGCAGGAAATTGATATAGATATGTAAAAATCACAAGACTAACTCAATATGAATCTAAAGATTCTTAGTAAAGAAGCAATAAGAATGTTTGAAGACTAGTTAAGAAACCTTACATAGGCCTTACAAAACCTTACAAAAGCCATTTAACAGTCAGCAATCAGCCTCTAAGCCTCTAAATCAGTGTTTCTCAACCTTGGCAATAAGCTGGGGAAATCAAGAAGCTAAAGTCTACAAATCTTAAAATTGTCAAGGTTGAAAATGACTGCTCTACATCTGTGATAGTTCTTTGTCAAACACATGAATTAAATGCACTCGTTTAATTAAATTTAAGGTTTATTCTGCCAAATACTTCCAGACCCTCATTGCCTTACAATACTTCATACAATAGAAATATCCTCAATAAATACATTTTTAAAACAATTACCCTCTTTTAACATAATTAATATTTATAGCTATAATAATTTGTTACCTTCTCTAGAATTGATTCTATAGTTTCCTGGTTCTTCTATTCTCCCTTTTCAAAAGTCAGTACTATATTTACACAGCTGCTTCTTCATCATTTTTCCAGGATTTCTCAGAGATCATCACTTCATTAGTTCACTCTCTTAGGATGCAATTTATCTCTCCCACCCCTAAGGTTTAAATTTGTTCCAAGTAAAAATCACTAGTTCCTTGTTATTTTTCTATCTGTCCCAAGCATCAGTTCTGCCTCTTTTTCCTATTCCTCATAATTTCCTGATGGAACATAGACTTCCTTCTTGGACAAGATTGAACCAACAAGTGTTGTCTATTGACTTTTTCTTTGTTGTCATTTTGAATGTATTTAAAGATTATTTTTTTGTTATTCAAGCATCCTTCACCAACTTTAGCTCACTCTGAATTGTATTATGTGTAGTGACTACCTCACATCATCAAGGTAAGCATTTAGATCCAAGTACTAATGAGCCCAGTGCCATATACTGAGTTCTCCACACAATGACTACCCATCCCAAATGCAAATAATTCCTAATGCACTTACATATAAAAAGGTTTAAAGTTTCCCTTGTCCAGTGGTGATCAACTCAATGGGGCAGTGCTCAACTCCAATTCTCAGCCTAGGGAGCTGTGTTGTCTGAGTAGTTTCCATCATGTGGCCAGCATGAAAGTATGAACACAGTGACTTTTCCTGCCAAAGCAGTACTTATTTATCTACTTTCATTTGCATGCTTTCAAATTGGCAAGAGATAGGGTGAGAACAGGAGCTCACCCCATTGCTTTCCAGCTGACAAGTCCAGCATCCACTGATTCATCGTGCCACTCCTTTATATATACAAAATTTTGTATATACAAAATACATTTATCCACTGTATTTACATCATTCACAGGTCCCAAAAGTATTTAGCACATACTCATGGAACACTTTCAGTCAATAAATACTAAATCTAAACCAGATAGTAAATAAGCTCTGAGAACACCAGGCAATTCTCTGCTTTAATATTGCCAATTACAACTTTAATGCAGAACATTGGGAGTAGGTTAAATTTTAGTTTCGAGCTAACTACATATTTTCATAGATAGCCAATTGTTGGCATCCACTTATTATAAGTGGGATTCTATGCCCCAAACTGCAGATAATAGACCAGCTTCTAAGACCACTTTTATCCATAGCTTGATTGAAGCAAATACTCTCTTTTTCTCTGTACAAAAAATAAAAAGGAGGAGTGGGAGGAGGCAGTACAAGATTGCAGGAAAGCTTTAGGAAGTAAAATCACATACCAATCCCCTTTAGTGCAACAATTTGAAACTGGTATGAAAAAGCAGTAGGAGATCAATTGAAAACTCGATGGAAAATTACTACTAGATGGTAGAAAGATGTTCCAAATGACATCTTTTCCTTTGTGTGAGAGTCCTTCATTCCCACTCTGATTAGGAACAGCACCAGAACAAAAAGGTGAACTTCAAAATAAGCTCTCCAGCTTTTCTTGGAGCATGCGGGAAACCTAAAAAGATAAGCTATTCTACAATATACATAAATGGTAAAGCAGGCAATTTATTCTTGCCATAGTTCCTAAGTTTAAGGTAGGATGAAGGGTGATGGACAAATAACATGGATATGAAATTCCAGCCAAATGTCTGAACAAAATATCTCCAACACAGACTTGATGCAAGTCAATTATGCATAAAGTTTATAAAAATTATTTCCCGTTCAAAAGCCTAACAGCCCATGGATAAAAGCTGTTCTTCAGCCTGTTGGTGCGGCTGGCTATACTCCTATATCTCCTACCCGATGGTAGGAGAGTAAAGAGATACTGTCCAGGGTGTGAGTCATCCCTGAGAATTTTCCTCACTCTTCCAAGGCAGCGAGCCCTGGCAAGGTCATCCAGTGGTGTCAGGGGACAGCCCACAATGTCTTGTGCTGTGCTCACCACCCTCTGCAATGCTTTCCTATCTGCAGCTGTCAGACCAGCATACCAAACCACAATACAGTACGAGAGGACGCTCTCTATAGTAGACCGGTAAAAGAGGGTCATAAGCCGTTGTTCTACCCTGTTCTTCCGCAAGACCCTGAGAAAGTGAAGCCTCTGTTGGGCCTTTCTGGCCATCTGGGTTGTATTAACGTTGCAGGTCAGATCTTCGCAGAGGTAGACTCCCAGAAATTTAAAGGAGGAAACTCTCTCCACACAATCCTCCCCAATGTAAAGTGGGGCAGGTTCCTCCTTTTTCCTCCGGAAGTTTAGCACCATCTCTTTTGTCTTGCCGATGTTCAGGTGCAAGTTGTTGTTACAACACCATATGGATAGTTTTTGTACCTCCGCGCTGTATGCTGTCTCATCCCCACCTGTAATAAGACCCACCACGGTCGTATCATCTGCGAACTTAATTATCGCAGTAGATGGGTCGGATGATACACAGTCATATGTGAACAAACAGTACAGGTAGGGGCTAAGCACGCAGCCCTGTGGCGAGCCGGTGCAAAGCTTCAGGGGGGTGGACAAAGCAGACCCAACCCTCACTGTTTGTAACCGGTCCCTAAGAAAGTCTTGAATCCAATCGCAGATGGAGGGGAGAATGTCAGTCAGCTTCTTGATGTGAATGCTCAGCAAACTGGTGTTGAAAGCCGAGCTATAATCAACAAAAAGCATCCTGACATAACTTCCAGGTTTCTCAAGATGACTTGCTACAGAGTGTAAAGCAGTAGCTATGGCATCATCTGTCGACCTATTCCCCTTATAGGCAAATTGATGTTTATCAAAAAACAGTGGGAGGCATGTCCTGAGATGTTGTTAGAATCAATCTTTTGAAGCATCTTGGGGGTTGTTCCAGCAGTACATTTGAATTTGCAATCCAGTGTACACTCAGTAAACAGCCATAGTAGGTCTTAGCTTTGTACTCTCCAAATGTACTAAGTTGTCATACATATTTTTTAAAAAATGAGAATGAAAAATGAAAGCAGGACAAGAAGCAATGGATGGAAACTAATCAAAGAGAGAAGCAACTTAGAAATAAGGAGAAATGTCCTGACAATTAGAACAATTAATCAATGGAACAACCTGCCTCCAGAAGTTGTAAATGTTCCAACACTGGAAGTTTTTAAGAAGAGACTGGACAACCATTTGTTTGAAATGGTATAGGGTTTCCTGCCTGAGCAGGGGGGTTGGAGTAGAAAATTTCCAAGGTCCCTTCCAACTCTATATTATTATTATTATTATTATTATTATTATTATTATTATTATTATTATTATTGTTGTTGTTGTTGTTGTTGTTGTTGTTGTTGTTGTTGTTGTTGTTGCTGTTGCTGTTGCTGTTGCTGTTGCTGTTGTTATCAATCAGAAGTGGCTTGTAATTTAGATGATCCCATTCCAAACGTTTGTCTTGATAAGCCTTTTCAGTAGGATACAGCTTGAACAGCTTGAAGATAGAAGGTATCTTTCATCAGGTAGTTATTTGGATATGCTTGTGTTCAACACAAACACAAATCCAAATCAAAACAATAATGCCAGCAACAATTTTTCTCATTTTGCAGCAGGGACACAGGGACGTCAAACTGCCGGCCCCCTGGCTGGTTGCATCATACGGAGGCCAAGCCCACTCCAGCTCCCGCAATGCAAAAAAAGTCACGATACATCGCGACACATCACGTGAAGCGGCGAGTTTGACATCCATGTGTTAACACATGCATAGTGCTTTGCTTATCTTTCAAAACTAGTCATGTCCTTTACAAAATCAGATAATAACCCATAGCACATATATAACATCTCAAGATAGTGGAGCAAGATTATAGCTTTATTTGCATAAGAAGCTAAATTTAAAAGTGACTGTTCTGGCTTTAGTTTTGGGCAGTGTATAAATCTAGCCAATGATAAATTATTCAATAAATCTCAGTTAATAATCCATGGCATTTTATGTTATGTAAAACTGGTGTTCCTTTCCATAATTCATGGATTAATGTAGCTTTTGTGATACTTTGATTTGGCCTTTGACCTAATTTTAAGAAATCCCTTTACAGATAATCAGATCAGATCAGATCACTGTTAAGAGTTATTGTCCCCATAGCCTGTTGCAAGAAATAGGGTACAGGTCAGTAATGATGAACAAATAATGAATCAGGGTTGAAAGTCAATTCTGAAGGAGCAGGTCAGAACCAGGAGGCAGCCCCAAAAGCTATTAGGGCAGCACATTTTGGAAACTGGTCAACAACATACAAAATCTGGCCAAGTGTCAGAGAAAATATGCAAAACAGCTTAGGGCTTGGCTATCTGCAGAAATATCTCTCCCAGTAAGAACCTATTTGATTATTAGGAACTTCAGTTGTATGGCTCCCAGGCTGTAAAGGCACTCTTCATAAAGTGTCCTTGGTCCCCAACTCTCCCACTGTTTTGGAAGTTAGTTAAAACATAGCATTTATGTCAAGATTTTCATTAACAATGCATTTATTGTAAGATGTAAAAGGAGAATGGTTTTTATTGATACTAATTTGTTCATTTATTGTTGTAAGATATTTCAATTGTCAGAAAGTACAGAAGAATATAAATAAATAAGAAATTGGTAGTAGAGAAACTATTTAGACATCTGTATTTTAGGAATATTATCAATACAATGCTGATTAGAGAAGCTAGACATGTTTATGCGATAGGAAGCTGGATACAAAAAAAGAAATGTTCATGTTGGTATTTTGTTTTTTCTTAATTAAGTTGACATGGAAATTGGATGGTAATGTAGAGACATCTAAGTGAATTTGTGAAACCCTGACATGGACCAATTCATTTGGCCCTACAATTAAGTTTGCACAAAATAGCTTCACTCAAAAGACACACAGATGACAAATCTCTAAAGAATGCTGTCTGGTTTCATTGTAAAAAAGAAAAAGAAAACCAGCAATATTTCCACCATTTCTCTCACCCTCTTTTGCAAGAGAGGAAATCCAAATGTGAAATACTGCCTTTGCTTTGGGTCTCCATGGAGACAGTATAAACACATCTGCTTTCTTGTGAAGGATGAAAGCACCCTGCACAGAATTTATAATTGAAAGGAATGAAAGACATTATTATTTCATGCTAAAACATTTCAGTGACAGGATAGAGAGAATTCAGCTGAATGTTGTAGTAGTTGGTCATGGTGCAGTGTTTTGGGCTATCATTTCCACCAATAAAGGCCCCAAGCTACAGGTTCCAAAGCATTGCTACATTAACAGTTGGAAAGTCTGGGCACAATGCACCCAACATTTAATTGATATCATGAAAAGAAAACAGGACACAGTGTCCTTTCTCTTACTGCTGAAAGTTAAAATGGCTTCACAACAGTACTCCCTTCTCCAAGCATAACTGGGCCATCGCCTTCCTACTGAGCAGGCTATTGATGGCTGTTGTCCTCTTTATACATTTACCTGGGAACATGTCTCATTGAGTTCAATAGACTTACTCCTTATTTTATGCTAAATTAGGGAGGAAGATGCAAAGTCAGAATTAATGTATTTAACAAATCATAATGGTCTGGTCACACATTACACTAAGTCACAATGCATGAGTTCACCAATCATATTAAGCCAGAGTGGCATTCCATGGCTTAATGGTTCACATGCACCCATTCCAATTTAGCTATCTCCTAGAACCCATTAAGAGACCCCAGTTTGGTATAGTGATTAAGGCATCAGTCTTCCGATTCTTTTAACCATTAGCCATAAGATTTAGGCTCCAAGCCCTTCACAGTTTTTACACTTTTTCCAGTTCCTCAGCATTTATCTTGAATTGGGGAGACCATATCTTCCTTTAAAAGATGATTGGGGCAATATGATAGGTGTATTAAAAAAACTATTAAAAATTAAAGGCAGACAGAATTTTTAGCCCTGCCCATTGTTAGTACATCACCAAATCACCACCATGTCCCCTTGTGATGCTTGAAACCAAAAAGTATAGCATAAATCTCAGTTTAAATTTTTAAATAAATTACAAAATTAGTAATGTTCAAGAAGCAAAGCTATTTAACCACATGTTCAGATGTGCATTTAAATCAAGAACTGTGCATATCATTGTTTAATCTTATCCATATTTTAAAGTTTCAGCCTTCTGTCCTCCTCCACTAGCAGACCTTCTCAGAAGAATTGTTATTTAGTTGTATATTTATACACATCAGTGCACATTCATATTTATTACAGAAATATCTTCTTTATTAAGTAGAAATACCAGAAAGTCAGGCAAATTATGGAACTAATATATCATTCAATTGTGAAGTATGATTCCTGCTTTCCTGGAACTAGCTTTCTAATCTAGACTGTATCATCTAATTAATCTTGTTGTCCAACAAAACCAAGATAGTGATAAACAACATTGAGGCAATGGCTCTAGACAGCAATAATAGGCAGCTAAAGCAGATAGTAGTAATAAACTGCTTCTGTAGATAACTTTGACCCTGAAAAACAATGGATGGAAGAGCAATCACTTCAAGCTGCATTATCATAGATTTTGAGTGATGGTCTCTCACTTTATGCCCATCAGGGAACATAAAGTTTATACTGAGCATTGGGTAAAATAACAACTTTGGAATTGGAAAGGGTGAATGTATATGTGATCTGAAATCAGGGTAGGTTTTAAGACACAACATTTTATGAGGCAGTAGCTAGGATGTTTAAAAGAGAGTTGATCATAAAGAATGGAATTTGTATCTGGGCATAAAACTTTAATCAAGACCAGGGTAGGTAAAATTAATTGGGGAATTTAAAGGGGAAAGGCATAGTGGTCCACACTTTAAAACTTCTGAAAGCGATCATTGGTGATATCTTTTTGTACAATAGATATTGTAGAATAACGATTTCTTAAACTATGTTCCATGGAGCATCCCAATCCTCTAGAAGATGTTCTGTGAGCTCCTTTAAAGGCATTGATGCCTTAATATCTATTCCTTCAACACATTGTTATGAGGTCTTTTCATTAAACTAAAATCAAATATCAAAATAGACTGAATACTGTAGCAATTCTAAAATATTGTTAAAGAATCACACTTCAGACATTGAAAAAATCATATGCATGTTCATAATCATTAATGTTTGTAAAAGAAAAGCTATTGTTAGAAATGTTTTTTTTCAATGCTACATTTATTTATTTTAAAATTAAAAGGTGTGCGTAATCCTCATTAAAAGTTTAGTCTTTCATGATCTTAAAATAACTAACAGCATTATTATAATGGGTGTATTTTTTAAATTGACTGCATTGAGCAACTTACTTTAGTACTGAAAAATGTAATGAGAAGTTAGTGGGAATGGGATGTTTGATAGTACAGATTTCATCTCTATTAGTCTGAACTGAAACCAGTTATTTTCAAATTTGAATGCTGAAGAAACTGCTTTTCCTACATTCTTCTGCGATTGATTTAAGCCCTTCTTGATTTACAACTTGGAAACACTAGATCAGAGAAGAACTTGAACTGGGCAATAAGCTGGACATGAATCAGCCGTATAACACATATGGTAGAAGGGCACAAGAGTTCTGGGCTATATCAGAAGAAGCATCATATCAAAGAAACAGAAATATTTATTCCCTTCTATTCTGAACTAATGAGGAGACCACAAGTGGAATATTCTGTATGATTCTGACAGCCACATTTCCAAACTGATTTTGACAAATTAGAATAGGTTCATAGAAAAGGGGAAAGACCTTAAGATGTTTCATGAAAAGACTTGGGGGAGACACAATAAAAGTGTTCAGGTAATAATATAATAAGAAGTTACAGAGAAGACGGTTGTGAACTATTTTCCATGCCCACAGGAACTAATACCAAAAATAAGGGTGGATATTTAGAATAATACTTTGGAGAGAGACAACTTATGTCTTTGTACCCCAATTTATTACTTTCTTATTTCTAAAAACATTTTTATTAACATTACACTGTAAGAAAGGTCTCCAAAATGTTTTTAAATAAGAATCAAATACATAAAATCATTTACAAAAAAGTTTAAACTTAAACATAAATAAAGAGAAGACAGCACAACTGAAATTCAGCCCTGTTTTTAAAAATTCTACTGGTTTATGATACTAATCTAATTTATTTCATGGGTTAATTTCAAAAACAAATAGCCATCATAGGGAACAGCCCACCTCACATTGCCAATAACTGACTCTTGTTTAGCAATGATGTGATACACATTCACATATTATCACTACTCAGATAAATACCAGCAAATATCAGATTTCTGTAATCAAATTTTTATTAATTACAAAATAACATATTAAAAAGGGAGAGCTCCCTGATCCAAAAATACACATTTCACTTATTTATTTATTTATTTATTTATTTATTTATTTATTTATTTATTTATTTATTTATTTATTTATATGCTGAAAACAGCCAGCCATCTCTGTAACTCAAATGTTAACCATAAAAACTTGTATCACAAGCACAGTAATGAAATAGGCTAATTATAGCATCCGTGCTTTTAATTTTTACCTTACTAAAATAGCAATTGATTCTACAAAAATCACAAACTATCATCAGTTAGAAGTCCAATTATTCTGCGGTGCCCAAATCTTCATGCTTTAATAAAATTGCTGTTGAAGAAGTGAATCTATTTCCTGACCATACATTGTGCTCCATTAATTTTTTTATAAAGTTCATTTAATTATATGCAGTTGATTTCCCTCAAATAAACTAATATTAACTATAGATGTGTTGTGTTGGGCAATTTAAGCTTGTTCGAGCCAAAAAGAAAAAAAAGACCTTGTTAATGAAGGTTACTGGGAAAGCAACAGCTGTGGCTGTAGCTTTTCCCTTCCACCCACAAAGGAAAACAGGAAGGCTGAGGCAGCCCTGTGTAGTTCGTGTTGCAAAATGCTCCAGAGGGCCCTACCATCTGGGATGGTATTTTATTGTTTTAATCATTTTTAATTATCTCAGTAATTTGGTAAACTACCCAGAGAACTTTGGTTATTAGCCAGATTAGAAATAAGCCAATCAATCAGCCAACTGAACATACAATGCTTTGCTCCAACTGCTAAAACTCTGCTTTAGGAGTTGCAATGGCCAAATCTAGAATAACAAAATTAATGGCAGAAGTTCTGAAAACAATGTTTCAGCCCTTTATCTTGGGATGAAAAATCCACCCATAACATGGATAGTTGTCTTTATTCTGGGGGCACAGTTTGAAGCCCCACGACTGCATTTGGCCTTGAAGGCTTTGGGTGATTCCTCCTGAGCTCTTTCAGCTGAATTGCAACAATTAATATGAGAGTAGGACAATATTCAATAGATGGGAAGTATAGCTGTGAATTCTAATAAAAGTTTATTGCAATTTAAATTAAATGTCATTGTGAACTATTTTGAGATTTCCGTTTACATAAAATAGTGTAGAAATGTTTTAAAAACAAAAGAAGTAAGGAAAAGGATAGCTGCTTAACTATATGGGAGCCACACTTGAGTTGTAGGCAAAAATTAGAGCTGAAACTATTTTTTTTAAGGGAAGAACTAATTATACTCAAATCCCACTTTTAGTATTTACAGAGTGCTTCCATCTCCATTCCTGCTTTAGCTGGGTTGAACATAAAAGACTAGGTTCTCTCAATCAAGACCCTAGGGCAGTGTTTCTCAACTCCAGCAACCTGAAAATGTGTGGACTTCAACTCCAAGCTGCCAGTGTTGAGAAACACTGCTTTAAGACAATCGTAGACAATAAGGATGGATATAACATGAGTACTCCAATGTCCCTTACTGTTTTGTATCTGGCTATAACTAGTTATAACCATCAGTGTTTTGAGGTCAGCATGAACAACTGTGTTGGTTACCATAAGCATCTGGTTCATAGCACCATGATATAAAAACTACATGCGTGTTGCAATATCTGATACAAATAAGTAAGCCAGATCAGACAAGATAGCAATAAGAGTTGTATTGATTGATTGGTTTTACAATGGCAAATTGCAAGCTGGAAACAAGAATCAAATCTGGATTAGGACCTAGGGCAGGTATGGTAAGCAGAGAGTGGGAGGGTTTAAAACTTTGTTTCCATTGTATTATTCACATGCCTGCAACTTGCCTCAGTAAAACAAAAAACAACAAAAAACTTGTTGGTGCTAACGGGAATTTTTGAGATTAAATGTCTTCTAACTACTCTTCACTCCATTACACAAAGTTTGAATTCAAATCAGATAGCGCTTCAGATACTTTGTTGTAGTTTAAAAGATTATTATACAACTGTCAGTTGTATGATTGGCATCTTATTTAGTTAGGCTATCAAGGATATGAACTACAAGAAGCAAGTACAATAGAGTCCCATTTCTAGAGGGAGATTAGATAGATAGATAGATAGATAGATAGATAGATAGATAGATAGATAGATAGATAGATAGATAGATAGATAGATAGGTAGGTAGGTAGGTAGGTAGGTAGGTAGGTAGGTAGGTAGGTAGGTAGGTAGGTAGGTAGATAGATAGATAGATAGATAGATAGATAGATAGATAGATAGATAGATAGATAGATAGATAGATAGATGATAGATAGATAGATAGATAGATAGATAGATGATAGATAGATAGATAGATAGATAGATAGGTAGGTAGGTAGGTAGGTAGGTAGATAGATAGATAAGATATAGACAGAATCTATTCTGCTACAATTAAACATCTCTATGTTGTTTGCAGATCAAACTATTAAACCATTAAAAATGTTTAAAAATAGAGACATTGCAACAACTCAAAAAATTAATCAGTAAAATATAAAGTAGCCCACTGCCAAGCAGATTGCTAGCAGAGTCCAAGACAGGAAAAGCTAGATCTCAGCAGGAAGCTGAGCTACTCCAGAGGATTGAGGCATCAAGAGAACAGAACTGCTTTCTGGCAGCCCTTTCATCTCCCAAACTGAAAGCACCCAGAACGTGCCCATTTGAGGAGAATGGCCAGACCTACCAGAGTCCTGTAAGTGCCCTAGTCTCAACATGTAGGGCTTTATAAGTTAAAAATAGCAATTTGAATTATATTTGGAAACCTCCTGGAAGCTAGTGCAGCATCCACAAATAAGTGTTATAGTGCTGAATTGCTTGTCCTCATAAGCAAGATTACATTACAGTTGTACAAATGTATTAATTCTGATCTCAAAAAACCCCTTCATTTTCTTTCAGATATAAGAAGCTTCAGATGTCTGACCTGGGAAGAAAGAAGATAAAACCTTCTAGCACAATTTTAGAAAACTTGAGTTGCATCCAGACATAGCCATTTGTTGGTTTGATCCCTGTAAAATCACATTCCCTTTGATTTCCTTTGACCTTTCATACACATGCGGATCCTTAGGGAATGAAAATCAGCCTAGTGCATTTTAAGACAGCTAGTAACGGCATCAGGAGTCTGAGTTTTGAAAGTCATACCTTCATGTCTAGTTCTGTCATTAATGGTTTGGCTACATATATTTAATCTACATTTGTTTTGCTGCAATGCACAATCCTGCCAGTTTGGTCTAGAGCAGGCATGTCAAACTCATGACATCATGTGACGTTGCACGACATATCGGGACTTTTTCCCCATTGCTGATGATGGGGTGGGCGCAGTTTCGGTGTGACGCATCTGGCCTGCAGGCCAGCAGTTTGACATGCCTGCTCTGGAAGTTAAGGCACCAGGCTAGAGATAAGGAGACTGTGAGTTCCAGTTCTGCCTTAACTTCCTAATATGTTAGAAAACAAAAAGAAATTGTTGGCTGGTTCTGATTTTAAAATGAAAATACTTTGTATATCTTTATAATCCCATTGTTTTAGCATCTTTTTCATATCTTGTTTGAATTTGCAGGTATGGCCACCATGATAAATCAATATCTTGTTCTTGTAAATCTTGTCTATCTTTCAATTTCCCTTCATTGTATATACTTTGTATATCTTGCCTCACCTCACTTAAATATTATATTTAAAAATAGAAAATACACTTAATAACCAAGGCCAGTTACAGTTCCCAATGTCTACTATTTACTACTTTCTAAGGACTATTGGGAAAGTTTGGGTTTTAGAGTCAAGCTAGATCAGGGGTAGGCAACCTTGGCTCTTTTATGACTTGTGGACTTCAACTCCCAGAATTCCTGGCTCAGGAATTCTGGGAGTTGAAGTCCACAAGTCATAAAAGAGCCAAGGTTGCCTACCCCTGAGTTAGATCAATTAAAAATAATATATAGCTGTTGGTGAGAAGCTCCGGTTCAGTAGAAAGCAATAATAGCCAGGTTAATGACACAAATTGAAGAAAGCAATAATAGCCAGGCTAATGACACAAATTGAAAAACCTTTTTTAGGACAAACCAAAAGGACACAAAACCATGTTCAAGTGCTTTAGATGTCATCCTCAGCACAATGCTATAACAGTCATGAGATAGGAAAAAACAGAAATATTCAAAAGAATTATGGCAGATTTTATAACCATACAGCCTACAGTTCAAAGTCATTCTAATGTGAAGATGTGATGCTGTCTGAAAACACAAAAGCCTTCCACCTCCAATTTATATCTTGCCTTGAGCGACATATTCAGGCTCCTTGGTCTGGAATAAAGCACACTTCTAGAATTATTATGGTCTTTGTCTGAGTAAAGCTAGAAAAAGAATAGCAGAATACTTCAATCATCAATCAATCAATCAGATCTCTATTTTGCTGATAGGCCAACATAAAATACATTCAGAAAAAAATTACACCCATTTTAATAGTAATAATGAAACTTGTCAGAGTTCAATTATAAAAGAACTAAAAGCTAAGATTGCTAAAACAGCACCATAATATTTAAAAAGGGTAACGTCTCTTAAGAGAGATAGAGGAAGATGTGACTGGGAATACTTTCAATAGCACATCATAAGAAAAGAGCCCTGTTTCAGTGCCTGCAAACCCTATTAAAAAAAATCAGATACAAGGTAATAAGAAATAAATTCTATCCTAGGCCCTGGAAGCTACTGACCTTGAAATAGATTGTACTAGGATACTATTGGCTGATCAAATGTAAGAATATTTCTTAGGTTCTAAATCAATGTTTACATTCATACACCCATGTATGTAATTTGTATTAAAAATTTTAAACAAGAAGATAAAGCTAATAGAAACCAACAGAAGCAAGAAAGGAAAAAGGAAAAAGAAAAGAAGAAAATATGATGAACATAAATGTTTTTAGTTTGTCAACAAGTTGGCCATATGCACACTGCTGATGGCAATGGAGATATCGAGTTAGATTTTTAAAAAATCAACCTCCTAATATTCTTTAAGTTGTACCTTCAGATGTTGCTGAACTACAACTCCCAGCATCCATCATTATTGGTTGTAGTTCGTCCTTAAGGCCATTTGTTAAGTCCCCTCTTTGCCCTGTTTTAAATTGATAAAATGCTCCCAGTTACCAGCTCAAGGTTTATACCACAAGTTGGCTGCATAAATGATCTGTTTCGATCATTTTCACAGCTATGCACACATGGGAATAATTCTGAAAGCCATTACACTGTTGTAAAATGCACTATTAGAACAGGTGCCGGGGAAGGGAGTTCTATATTTTTTAAAAATGTGAGCCAAGAGTGCAGATAATGAGATCCTTCTGTGTATCTTATGTATTCTGATACAGGCAGACAATAAGATACTCAAAAGTTTAGATATGGACAGGCAACAAGATGTGAAGGCACCGCAGGAAAGAACTAATGAAGAGGGCCCTTCACTAAAGATAAGAAAGCCATCAAATTTGCTATTCTCAGGTATTCAGGCAGCTCTTAAAAAGAAGCTATGGATTGAATTCTTAGGGGGGGATCTTTTTTCAGCCATAGGCATTATCAAAAACCAACAATGATTTTTTTCCACATGGCTGGGTATAGGATTTAATGTTTCTTATCACTGTGAGATAAAAAGAAAAGCTTCCCTCATCTCTTTTTTTAAATGAAATACATTTATTTTCAAAGGCCCCAACGTGAGACTTACAATGAATATATAATACGCTTGTATTGATTACTTATATTGTCAAAAATGTTATCTACAGATATTGCTTTATTGTATTTTTTTCATTTGTCATGATGTTGCTCTCTGATTGGTAGCAAGCTTGGAGAGACTTTTCCCAATTTGATGGTGTCCTACTCTTCAAGGGAAGTTATTAGAGATTTTAGTAAGTGGCACCAGAGAAAGCTTTGGAAAGAAGCAGCCTCTTCTCTTGCACCTGAGACAAGTTAAAGGTTGACCCTACTCTCTGATAACTCTTTGTCTCCTACATATTCAGCTGGGAGATCTGAAGGAGATGTAATCTTATTTCCATTTCAATAAAGGGAACGTTCCCTATGCATTATTAAACCTTATGGAATTTTATTCCCATATTCAAACAAATAAGAGTGGAATTCATTTTTTTAAAGATATCTGGCTTGATTTTAGGTGGGGATGAGGGTCTATCACAGCAACATCTGCTATCCACTTTCTAGTCCTCAGGCATTCAGATACATTGATTTTTCTAACACATACAAAAAAAATCGAACATTTTAAGATAGGAGAAACAGACACACATATGTATACATATATACATACATGCACACAGAAAAGAAAAAAAGGAGTCAAATTAGGCAACTAACAAAAAAGTTACAAATGTGACAAAGTTATGATTTTTCTACCTTGGTAACGAATTAAAAATACCTGAATATCTTCGATTCCAAAAATCACTATTAAAATCTATGCAGAATATGAATATCAAGAGATGCAAGTAACACAATATGGAGAATACAATGAAACTGTGAAATTACAAATTGTGATAAATTATTTTAAAGGAAAGTTTTTTTTCCTTTTAAATATCGATATTCAAAAAAAGGAGAAAAAGGAAAGAGGGAAAAAGATAAGAAATCTAACAAAGTAAAAAAAACTAAACCGTATTAAAAACAACTTGCTTGCCAATTATATGCTTCCCTCCCATCTGTTAGTTACAACTAATATATTAGAAAATGTTTATAATGTCTATTTGATTCTTTTATGCTATTTTGCATAGATGAAAAGATTCAAGAAAATGGATTCTTTCTCTCTGCTATCTATTCTTTGTCTACCTTTCTCTGACTTTTTCCTTTGCCTTCTTCCCAGTCCTGCAGTAATGCATTCGTAGAACATTATAGAACAGCCCTCACAGTTAAACAACAGATATTTGTACAAATGTCAAAAATAGATAGAGACTGGGTTCTGGATGGCAAAAGATTTTGAGGCTGAAGGTTGGTTATCTGAGCTTGTGGGTTGGTTTCTGAACATTTCATTACCAGCCTAGGTATATCTTCAGTGGAGTATCCTAAACTCTGATGAAGATGTCACCTAGCCTGGTAATAAAATGTTCAGAAACCACCCCACAAGCTCAGAGAATGAACCTTTACCCTCATCCTATACCCAAGCTACAGATATTTGCCACTATTGCAAAAGATATTGCCTAGGAAATGATTAAACAAGAGTGGGGGGTGGACCCCTCAGAGGCTTAACAGTCATAAAAATAAACTTAGGAAGGACCAACCCTAATTGATTGAGTGGTTAAAAGTGATGGTGGTAGATTTTTACCTTCAGACTTGAAGGTATATGTTAATGTTGCCTTACAATAAAGTAGAATCATCTAGTCAGGTTTCCTGTCTAATTTACCTAGGAGGTCTGACATCATATCTATGTTGTATAGCAGGGGTGTCAAACTTGCAACTTCCCGTGATGTGTCGCGATGTATCACAACTTTTTTTTCCATTGCCAGCAATGGGGTGGGCGCGGTTTTGCCATGATGCATCCGGCCCACGGGCTGGCAGTTTGACATCCCTGCTGTATAGCATAATGTCATGCTATTTTTAATGGTTTAAATTGGCACTGCTCTTTCTAAAGATATCTAGAGATGGGAGTTTGGGCTGAACATGTCCTTAATGATCTTTATTCTCACTTTCTCCAATTCCAGGATTTAGAAAATTATTGAATCAGTATAGCCTCCTTCTTAATTATTTCTGCATTTATTTAAATGCTTCTCATTAATAATCTTAAAGCAGGTTACCCTCAACTTCTTCAGCATAGAATCATATGGTTCGAAGGGACCTTGGAGGTTTTCTAGTCCAACCTCCTGCCCAAGATAGAAATACTTTTCCATTTTGGCAGTGGTTTGCTCTCCAGGCTTGCTTCAATTTAATTTCTGAACATTTCATTCCCAGACTAGAGAACATCATCAGCAAGATTTTGTTGTCCTATTTTCAATCATATTCAACAGGTAAATTAAACAGTTTTTGCGTTGCCACAATACAGATGCAGGAAGGCAGGGCTCTGCCTTCCGCACGCTGGGGGCCCTGAAAAGGGCCTAAAGTCCCCCTGAAGAGGCAATGAAGAAGAAGGGATGTCTTGTTGATCATTGTCTTGTTGATCATGGAGAGACAGTAGTCTTTCCATTTGATCCAAGGAAAGCCCTCTAAACAGGCAGGAGAAAAACCAGCCACACCTCTGCGGCCGGCCATTAGCTACTGACAACTGAAGAACAAAAGTTTCAATTAGCACATCATGAACAGCATGTTTGGAACTGGGTGAGAATACTGATCTTTTGTTTACTATTTTACAACTGAATTTCCTGGGAAAGGCTCCCAAGAAGCTAAAAACGTCCAGATGTGAACAGAAACAGCATTTTAATTTTTTTTATGGGGGACAGAAATACACAATACTGAAGTGAAAGTATACAAAGCTACAGTTTTGATAAATTTGAGAACTGAGATAATTGTTAAGATTTTCTCTTTGAAAACAATCATTGAGGTGAAATATAAGAAATATAAGAAAACAACACTTTAAGAGTGGAAAATGGACTTTGAATGACATCTAGTGGTGGATTTGAGTACAGCATTATAACTAGCTCTTTGGCTGCTTGGTGACTTTCAGCTTAAGGGAGAACAGCTGGCAATAAAGGAAAATATTTTAGCATATTTATCATCCTGACCTTCTTGAACTATAAATACCAACTGAGCTTGGACTTTTAATCTCAAGAGCCAGTGGGAGAGAGAGAGAGAAATGACTTTTGAATATGTCTGGCTACAGGGAGCTGGACATTTTGAACACTTGGAACATTGTGGATTACAACCTTGCCTGACTGATAATTTTCAGGATACTTGAGACAAAGGATTACTATAAAATATTGCCATTAGGACTGGATTATAAAGGCTACATATAAAGACCAGAAAAACAGAGGAAACTTTATTCCACACTTACTGAGACTGGTGATACTAGAGCAGACATGTCAAACACAAGGCCTGGGGGCTGGATCCGGCCTGCGAAGTGCTTTCATGTGGCCTGTGAACCCATCCTAGAAACAGTGAGAGAACAGCCCCTGCTACCTTGGCCCTGGCCCAGGCCGGCCGGAGCCAATGTACAATTTCTTGGTGGCCATCTATGCTGAAACACATTCACTCTTAGCTACACAAGGCCATCTGGAAACAGCGAGTGACCAGCCCCTGCTGAGTTGGCCCCACCCACTGTATGCTTAAGGACTGGGGTGGGCATTTGACCTCTGCGCCACCATCCAGCCCCCCCCCTGCATTGAGAGGAACAATGAGGCTCTTCTAGTGGACCATGCCTTGGCACTTTCCCTGGTCCCATCTCCTTCTGCCAGAGACCCTCAGATCTGTCCCACTCCTGCCCATGCCCCCATAGGTACCCTTGACGCAAATGATGTAGAGCTGGCCATGCCCACCCAGTAGGCCACACGCACTCCAGCCACGTCTACCCAGTAGGCCACACCTACCCAGACCACACCCACCCGCCCCCTGAGGGCAACCACAATGCTGGTGCAGCCCTCAATGAAATTGAGTTTGACACCCCTGTACTAGAGGATTTCTTGAAATGATGCCTCAAGAAAAAACAAATACCTTTCAGAGGGAAATATTCTCTATGCTACAGCTAATTCATCAAACAATTGTTGCACATAAAGAGGACATAAAAAGAAACCACAATGAGACTAAAAATAACCTAGATGATATAAATGACCAAATCTCCAAATTGAAGCTACAACTGGAAAGTTCCCAGACAACGACTATAAAGTATGAACAAATAAACCAGAAATCAGAGGATGAAGCAACATAAAAGAGGAGAAAGAGATCATAATCAGTGGGCTTAACAGGTGGAAAGAATTCTACAAAACAGAGGCAGAATCCAGCTTAATATACATATGAATATCCTAAGAGTAGGGAATAGATATTCATTTATTTCTACTAATTCAGTATAATCTCTTCAAATATCCCTGCACACCTATCTGTAAATTTGGAGGTCCGTGTTTAGAAAGATTCAGCTACTTCAGATGTTCAGAAGTATCCTGTCCTAGAAATCATTCTATATTCTGCACTATCTCTCCATTCTCATTCCAAATTAGTAAAATTCAGTTGTGAGGTATTTGTATGTTTATTTCATTAGGTAATCATCTTTCAGTGAAATACTAGAAGAAGACATCAGAAGGAAAATCTTCCAATTGTTCTATTTCAGAATGAAATATAGGAAAGCAGGGAAGTTTTAGGATGATAGAAACCTATATAGTAGAAACCAGTATGACCAGAAGCTCTCTCTACTAACTCCAACAATAAAGCAACTCAAAAACATCACCAAGAGAAACATGGAAGAAATTCTGAAGCTTCTTAAAAATAGGGTAGGGAGAAAATGAAATTTCTCTTTCACATAGAAATAAAATGTTCAAGAAACTGGAATGCAGATTTCAGGATATTTGTGCAGTAAATATCCCAAATGGGATAAGATTATTTATAATTATAAGTAATATCAGAAGCTACATAACACTGAGACTGAAGAGATGCTTTCTAGGAGAGTCAATTTAAGGAGATTGCAGCAGGTACAGATGTATTAAATGTCAGAAATGCAGGAGACCCAAGCAGGACAGCAAATAGAAGGTAAGTAGGTTATGGATGAATAATGTGAGTGCACAAAAGCAAATAGGCTACAACTGCCTTTCCCTGACTTTCTTCCCCCTAAGACAGTGGTGGTGAACCTATGGCACATGTGCCAGAGGCAGCACTCAGAGCCCTCTCTGTGGGCACGTGCACCATTGCTCCAGCCCCCTCTCCCCCATAGCCCCCTCCTCACCAGCAGCCGCCCTGGAGGAGAGTCACCCCTGAGCGCAGCCCATGCAGAGCAGCATAGCCAACAACATGGCAGTTGGGCAGGGGGGGACAAAACTCTGCCCTCATGCCCCATCATGAGTTGTTGATGCTGTGGGGCATGGGTGGAGGGCGCGGTCACCATGGTGCTGCTGGTTCTCCTGTGGCAGCCCATGGAGGCAGTAAGTAGCCCTGGGGTGGGCGGGGTAGGGACGGAGCAGGGGCAGGCTGGGGGCAAGGTGAGGCAGAGCAGGGGCAGAACAGGGGCAGGCTGGGGGGCAGGGGCAGTTTTGGGGCACTCGGTCTAAAAGGTTCACCATCACTGCCCTAAGAGATCACCTCATGCTAATCTCAGGTCAATGGAGTTTGGGATCAGCTCTGCATTAACCAACAGGCAGAATGATTGTCAGAATTATTATCCTAAGCCAAAAGGTGCTGCTATGTTCCTGTTTCTTCTAAAGAAAAATTACCCTTGTTCCTCCTTCTCATTTTTGCAGAAATTCAATCTGTAATATTGCTCCAGGGCTATGGCTAGAAGGACTATCCCAACTGTGTTGTCTTCAATTCTCAAAGAAACCAGTATTGTTTCCTAAAGAAAAGCTTTCTATTTTTAACAGATTCTCCATGGAACTTCTGTTGTTTATTACATTACCTCGTCTAAACACTGTGAACTTTCTTTAAATCTTGTAGTTAAAAAGAATCAACAGAATCCATATTCACAATTATCTTAATGAGTCAGTAAAGAAAGTGCACTACGGGTGCACTTTTTGAAAATGTTGCAATCCGAGATTGCTAAAGTAGGTCTGATGCTCTCTTTGATGTATGACCAGGTTGCAGCTAAAAGGGCACTTCCTCAGAGACAGAGTAGCTGATAAAAGCCAAAGTTATTAGTAATTTCACAGCTTGTTTGTGTGGCATTTGATGCCTTTCAGAGAATTTTACTGAGGAATTTCATGACAAGGCAATGCTTTACATGGAAAGAGCACCGTAATTAATTTGTGTCATGGAAAGCATTTCATTTCATAACGTTAGTTTCTTTTTAAAGTATTATTTTAAAATGGCAGATATGCCTTTAATTAAAAAAAAGGCTGCGATGACAATTAAACCTCTAGCAATGGGAAGTATCTGAAGAATGAGAATGTGGGAATTTATTTTCCAAATTATTTTTCAGTATATACCAAATGTGGCAATTGTTAGAAAGGGAGTGGGGGGGGAACCCCACATTCTTGTGTTTCCTAAAGTCAGTGAGAAAGAAATGTTAACTGTGGTGGAAATAAAGTTAAAATGAAATATTTTAAATTGAGTGAATTGATTGTTGCAATTAATCTGAGCTTCCATACCATCCAATTATAAGAATCAGAGAAATATAGAAATATTTCTATATAGAAATAGAGTTTGACTGAGACAAGGAACTGGAAAACTACCAACAAACAAAGCTGCCTGCTTCAACCTCACCTTATGCTTGATATAACAGGTAGGTAAATAGAAAACTGCATTGTCTATTGGAAGGTTTTTCACATCTCCTGCCAGCTTTCATCTGGGATTATTTACAACAGATAATGTAATGGAAGTTTGTTCTTCTGAAGTTTTCAGGCTTCTTTCAACTTGCTAGGCAAGAAGCTGTAAGATTAGACTTCCAAGGATGCAAAAACACTGATCAAATTTATTGTAGAAAAGTTGATAAAATCATGCCAAAAGAATTCTACTGACTGTAGTGTACTAAATATAAAACCTGTTTATAGCAAATGCAAATTTTTGCACTGCTTTGTTCTGCCCAGACAATGTAACTAACCAGAAGACACTCTCTTGGGAAGGAGGGACAGTTTTTAACTTGTCTTTTGTTTTAATGGTTTGGTGACCACTTGAGAACTCATTCTCATTCAAGTGCTTTCTGGCTTCTTTTTGAACAAAATGCAGCAGACCACTTAAAGCAGGGGTCTTCAAACTTGGCCACTTTAAGACTTGTGGCTGGCTGAGGAATTCTGGGAGTTGAAGTCCACAAGTCTTAAAGTGGCCAAGTTTGAAGACCCCTGACTTAAAGTAAGGTTGTTTTGTGAATGTGAAAAATCTGCTGATATGCTGCTTACACTAGACATAGCAGACAGCTCAGTGGGATTTGATTGTTGTCCTTTGGTTGGCTCACTGTCTTTGAGACATCAGCATATAAACCACTGTTGCCTAGTATCATGTGGATCTATTCTCTCACGGGCTTCCTTAATCTGAGCTCCTGTGAACTTCCTTGGCTCTGTTATCTGTCTCTATGTGTGGACTTTGTCACATACATATATGTAGGACGATAATCACTGAAATATTGGTAAGACATTATTCTATTCTATTCTATTCTAGTTCCTTCCAGGATGGATTTCTGAAAACTATCCAAAGTCCGTGCAAAATTCGCACTTTGCTCTGGCAATAGAGAATACATCTCTTTAAGATGATTTTGGTCTATGAATAAGGCTACTGATAGAATTTTTTAGCTTTTTTAAAGAAAAATAATAATTTAAGAATTGCATAGGAATTATCATATTGAATATTAATACTCTTTCTCAACAAATGACAGGTTTCTGAGTACGTTGGTATGGTATGCTGATTGTGTCAAATCCTACAAGATGAACACAATAAATACCAGAGTTTCAACAGTATCTGTCACACAGAAAATGAATTCTGCAAAATAAATAAATCTCATGTTTTTATTGGGTAAAGTTTATCAGGCAGAACCTTTTTATTGTAGGCTTCTAGGTTTCAATATGTTTAACCAAACTATTAAAAATTAATTATTCATCAATTTTCATCAATTTCTGAAAATTTCTATCCAATTCTTACTAAAAATAGTTTACAGGAAAAAACTCTTTACATTAAATATTATTTAATACCTATTTTTGTACTCTGAAAATGAAAAATAGAACAGAATTATGTATGGAATATGTTAAAGTGACATGGAATAAAAATAAAGTAAATCTACCCCCTTGAAAATACGAACTAAATTAAATGTGATTAAACCATACCTGCCTCATAAAGCAGGGGCTATAGCAAGTGGTTAATAGAAAATGATGAAGCACCTATTTTTACACAAATACTAAAGACTGGATATACAAGCATATATAGCCAGAGAAAACACCCATGCCAAATCAGATGATTCAGCTGCTTTAATTCTTTGAGGGGAAACATTTCACTTATCCTAAAATGGTTTGCAAAGCATCTTAGACAAATGTTTTTCATATACCTAGTAAATAAATATAGCCAGAAATATGGACTGCCCAAAACAAAGGACCAGATTGATTGGAAGTTTAATATTATGTTAAGTCTCACAATGGGACAGACTTCATGCTTGAGGGAAACAGGCCAGTTTGGAGAGAAGAGGGCAAGCCATGTAGTTCAACAAGCCTTGTAAGAGTTGGCTTCCAGAATGATAGAAATTTAAAAGACCATTACATAAACAATTAGCTACAAACTTCATTATACATATCAGTGTAAGAGGCCTTCTTACTATTTCATTGGAAGACTGTGAGGAAAAGAATCAGAAAGACTCTACCCAAATATACAGGGATGTATGTTTTCTAATTGAAACTTAACATTAAGAAAACCAAGATCATGGCATCTGGCCCTCTCAATTCCTGGCAAATAGATGAGGAAGAAATGGAGGTAGTGACAGATTTTATTTTCCTGGGCTCCAAGATCACTGCAGATGGGGACTGTAGCCAAGAAATTAAAAGACACTTGCTCCTCGGGAGGAAAGCCATGGCAAATCTAGACAGCACACTAAAAAGCAGAGACATCACCCTGTCAACAAAAGTGCGTATAGTTAAGGCTATGGTCTTCCCAGTTGCAATGTATGGCTGTGAAAGTTGGACCATAAGAAAGGCTGAGCGCCAAAGAATTGAGGCCTTTGAACTATGGTGCTGGAGAAGACTCCTGCGAGTCCCTTGGACTGCAAGGCATTCAAACCGGTCAGTCCTAGAGGAGATCAACCCTGACTGCTCCTTAGAAGGCCAGATCATGAAGTTGAAACTCAAATACTTTGGCCACCTAATGAGAAGGAAGGACTCACTGGAGAAGAGCCTAATGCTGGGAAAGGTAGAGGGCAAGAAAAGAAGGGGACGACAGAGAATGAGGTGGCAGAATGGAGTCACTGAAGCAGTAGGTGTGAGCTTAAATGGACTCCAGATGATGGTAGAGGACAGGAAGGCCTGGAGGAATGTTGTCCATGGGGTCGCGGTGAGTCGGACAGAACTTCGCAACTAACAACAACAACAACTTGTTTTCTAAATTGAGAGTAGTTCAATGGCTGGAAGCCCATCCCATCCATCTCAATAAATCTTGCTAAAGAGAACTCTAAGAAAATCAGGCTTGGGGGGGGAACACTTTCAGTTTAGGCAATCTGACCAAGAGCCTGACAATGGCTGTCATCCATCACCTGGCTGCTATTCTCTATTTCTCAGCCACTGTAGTCTGCAATGGCTGTTTAATAGCATCTAATAGCCAGTTCTCAGAACAATGGATATTTACTAGATCATCCAGATATACTGACACAAGAAATGCTTGTGCAGAGAGAACAATTTCACCTTAGTCCTTTTTCAGAGGTGATTTCAGAGCTGCAAATTTCCAGATGCTGCCTGCACAAATCCTCTCAAATGCAGATTTTGAGGAAGTCTGATCCAGCTGGCAGGTGGCACTATATTATGATAATTCCTTTCTTGTTAAGAGTGGAAGCTCTGTTCAGAGTATAGAGTTTCCAGAATAGTAACAATTTCAAAGCAACAGAGCTTTAAAAATGTGCTTCACAGTTAAAAGTCTGACTCACCTGCTTGATGGAATTGCAAATCTGCCATGCCACAGTCTCACAACTACTTCACCAAGTAATATAGTATCCTATTTATTTTGGGGGGTCCACAGTCAGAGATAGTAGGAGAAGCAATGTTGCTTTCCAGGGTCAGATAACTTCTGTTTTTCTATGATATGTCCTCAGTGGGAAAGGCCAAACAGTATTATAAATAATAATAATTCATGCACACATCATTATTCATTAATAATGACTTTTCATATACATTTAATCTTTCATATTTATTTTTATTAAGCACATAAATATAGCTCATAGTATTAAACACGTATTCAACAGTCTGGAAAAAGGGTACATAGAGAAACATCAGATCAAGTTCCACCAAAGCCGTCAAATTCATTGCTGGTATAATTAACATGGAATGTGCATCCATGTGTAAATTGGGGATGAATGTCGGCCTAAGAGGATTATAATTCTGCTTTGAACACTGCTTTTTTCTGTAAGTTTGATTTGATGAAAGAAAACTTGCTTTTGAAAATTCAAAGGAGAAACAAATTTCAGTGAGATGCTTATGGGTAGACAGTAGCATTCTTGTCCTTGTTTAGTGATGAGATGCTTGCTTGTGTTATCTTTCATTATGCAGGCATCTCTCTAGCAATTTGCAGCTTCCTTGGCTCTACATCTCTCCATTAAATTTGATGGGAGGACATCACAACATGATGGAAGAACTCCTCCAATAGAGCTGAATAATGGAACTGAATAATGCAATTTAACCTATCTCCAGTAACATGACGAAATTCTAAAAAGTCCTGAGAATAAGGCAAAATGAAGATTGCATTGAGACATTTTAAGGCAGATATTAGTCTTATTATTGTGCACAATAATTTTTGGGTTGATGGATTAAAATCCATTTTAAATCCAGCTTTTGAAATACTTAAAGCATTCAGCTTTTCGGATATATGATCTTACAGTGTCAGAGCAGTATACCTCTGTTTTTATGGAAAGGAAAAAGCATTTGAGGCACTCAAGAGTGCTAGAAAAAAGCTGTTGATGAAACATGAATGTTTGTCATAAAGCAGTTGAAGTTGGAATTTTATAGCTTATGAAACAAGGAAAGACAATATGTTAGGGGCTAGAAGCTTCAACTGGCATTTTATGGATAAGCAGGGCTACTGTGGCAACACATGCAAAACAGGCAGTATTATATTGTATTTGTGGAGAGGGCTATCGTTTTTTTATTTTCTTGATTATGGGAAAAGCTGCTGCATTAAACATATTCTCTATGTGCATTTTCTGCTTTACAATGAAAATATTTGACTGCCTCTTTTATTTAATCATGAGACAAACATTCAGTCTGCAAGTGGAAAGAAGTCGAAAGTCATCAAAAAGAACTTTAAAGGCCATATGCAGCTGTGTGATAATAGGATATCCATTTCTATCCTAATTTTTCCTCTACATGTCTGTAAATTTCATATCTGCATTTGGATTTGGCAGCCAGCAGGTCTAAAGCAAAGGTCCCCAACCTTTTGGGCACCAGGGAACAGTTCTGTGGAGAGAGGCTTTTCCGTGGACCAGAGGGGGCGTGGTTTTGTGTGCTGCCTGCATCTTGCAGATGGGGCTTTGCTTATTTATGCAGACTGGTTGCTGGCATGGTGCAGCCCAGTACTGGTCCACGGACCGGGGTTGGGGACCCCTAGTCTAAAGGGAACAGTGACTTATTACTTGAAAAAAATGAGATTGCATTTTGGTGAGAGACTCCTTTGGGTAACAGAATATTAGACTACTTCTGAGCTTTTTAATTTAGTAGGTCTTTCCTCATCCCTCTAGTGTTCTTGTATTCTGAATATCTGTAACTCTGCAAGCATGACAGTAGTATATTTAATTCTTAAATGTTACTTATTGACATAGCAAGCCTCCAAATTAGGCCATTATTATGATTTTATATGTTTCTTTTACAATTGCAGTAAAAAGAGGCTTCTTAAAATATTTGTGAAGTAACTGTTCAATAGTGTGCTATTAAGCATCATTATTTCATGCCATGCTCTGTTGAGAATGGATTGAACCTACTCAAAATTAACTAAAGAACCAAAGAATAAAAGATAATTATGAAAGTTGTGACTATATATAATACCAGTGGCCTATGGCACGAAGGGACATTCTTTGGTAAAGAAAAGCTCTTTATATCCATTTAACGAATCCTAGTTAAATTACACTTACTCAGTAAATTGGACTTACATGTAAAAAGTGAGTGTACAGAAAATGAGGGCTCAAATTGCATGCCTCTCCTTTCAATTAAAAATAACACATGCATTATCCCATAGTGAGGAAAACTGAGAAAGACGTTTATTGCATAGCTACATGTGATAGAACAATGGGTGTGTAGAACATGCGTGCCATGTGATCAAACAGAATATTCTTTGATGATGCCTTTAATGTGATATTTAAATCAAGTCATAAAGAAGCCAGCCTGGAACTAATTTATGGTGAGCTGGCATGAATCCTTTAACAGGGTAATTTGCATTCTCACTAAGAATATTTGAAGTACTGATTGGACTGATGTTCCGGAGGCAAGAAGAAAAGAAAAATCTTTCTGAGAACAGCTTAATCTATACTAATTTACTGAGTTGCTCAGACTAGCAGATAGTTTAGTATTAATGGCTTAATGGGATCACCTGCAGCCCAAATGGCCCTCTTAAGCCATTTGAGTTTAGCTGAGTTAGTAGCTGCAGTACCATCTAGGTCTATTAAGAGTGATGGTACTGTGGGATAATAGAGAGCAAGAAAACAAGGTCCATCTGGTAACTTATCAGACTAATGAAGGGTTCAAGACAGCATTGTCACCTCCTTAAGAAAGTTGGTGATTTAAAGTAATTTTTATGATTGATGTCTATTATGTTGACAGTGCTGAAATCCCTGTGACTGATTAAAGGGAGTCTATCGTACTAAACATATCCCACCTTAAGATCCTCCATTCCTCAAAAGAGATATAAAATAAATAAATAATCATTAATATCATTGTCATTACCTTGCTTTCTCATGCATATTCATACATACCCTTCAACTGAGCTGAGAGGGCGCAAAGCAACATACCTTTGCTGAACATCCATCTAGCAGGTCCAACACTGTGAAAGAGAGTTGCATTACTGTAGTTAATGGTAGCTAAAAATCAGAAGGAGCCTAGTAGCCCCTTTGCGTGTAAGTAGATGCATCTGATGAACTAGAGTCTAGTTACTAGACTATAGTTCATGAAAGCTTTTTTTCTATTAATGTTTGTGAGGCTCAAAAGATGCCAACTATCAGCCAGCAGCTGCCTGGACTATGCAATCTCAGCTGGGTGTTACAAGATATGCAACTAGAAGAACTGATAAGTGAGATCTTTTACTTGTCCTGCTGCCTCTTAACCTCTTTTGCTGTGTATCATGTCTTTTAAACTGAGAGATGGTCCTTGGTTTCAGGCTAAGAGAGCATTTCTCAACCCTGGCAACTTTTAAGATGTTTAAACTTCAACTCCTAGAATCCCCCAGCCAGCCAACCAGATTAAGAAACATTAAAGTAAGATAAAAGATAAATAGTGGGGTTAAAAATACTATCGTTGGGTTGAGTCCAATAATACATGAAATAGGTTGAGTCTTTTTCAGAACTGGGGAAACAAAGGCATTAGAAGAGAAGAAGGGAGAAAAATGGGAGAGGAATTATCTTTCCTCTTTAAATTTCTTGGATACGGAAATAAAAAGTTGGTCAGTAAGAGATCATTATCTCTGTATCCTTATGCCATACTAGGAGTAGAAACAAACCCCTTCATTTGTTCTATGTTTTTACAGAATATTATCTTCTCTCATTAGATTTTCAGTTTCTTCTTTGAACTTTATGGTCACTGGTGCTCCCCTTTATTTTTTCCAGGGGATTTCAAGGAGGTATTTTTTAAAAGTTGAGATAGCTGTCAGGAATTGCAGTTGATAGTTCAGTCCTTTTTCACATGGCCAGCTCCTGGCTTGTACAACATAGGCTTTAAGCTGCTAGGATGTTTCCTACAACTGCAATAGTTTGGGTGTTGGAGGGCTTGGTCAAATGCACCATTTTATGTGCTGTAATACTTAGATTAATTTATCCACAAACCCATTATTTTGATTGTGTGCCATCAAGTCATTGTCAACTCTTAGCAACCATATAGATTTTCTCCATGGTGATCCATCCCTAATCTGATCTTTCAGGTCTTCCAACAGTGCACTCATTGCTACAGTAACTGACTCCATACCCCCTGCTGTTGGTCATCCTCTTCTCTTTCCTTCCAGCATTCACAGCATTGGAGCTTTCTTCAAAAAGCTGGGTCTTTGCATAATGTGTTTGAAATAGGATGGCCTGAGCCTAGTCAGTTATGTTTTAGTGACAGTTCTGGGTTGATTTGTTTGATGATCCATTGGTTTGTTTTTTTGGCTGTCCGTGTTGTTCTCAGGAGTTTCTCCAACACCAAAGTTCAAAAGTATTAATACTGTTCCTGTTATGTTTCCACAAAGTCCAACTTTCATTTCCATAGGGTATCATAGGAAATACCATGGCACGCATGATTCTGATCTTTGTAGGTAAAAAACATGTCACACTATTTGAATATCTTTTCCAAGATCTTCTTTAAAGTCTCCCAAAAAGCCTCTTGCCCTATTTTTCCCTCCTCAGATATCATGAAAGCATGCATAACTTGCAAGGAATCCTTTGGATGCCAAAATTCACCTCAGAACTGGTCCCAACTTTCCCAGTGTCTTCTTGCCAAACATTCTTAAAATAAATAAATATCTTTAATTTGCCAATTACAGTTTCTATAGCAACAACAAATCCACACATCAAATTTATGCTGAAAGATATATACTTAAAGGTAAAAACTAACACATTTTAAATTAACCTAAGCTGTAAGCAGAGATAAATAACTGTTTTGATATGAATGTACCAACATTTGCACATTAAATAAGTTGGAAAGAATTTGAGATTTTTAAAAAATGAAATGTGGACCAGAAGGGGTGAGTATTGGAACAATAAAGTTGAAATGGGCCAGTTCCTTCTCCATATAAATTAAAACACTCCTGTCAAATAGATACCACACCCTCTGAATAATTAGTTTCACTGTTGAACTATTAGGAAATATTTTCTAACACTCAGCTGGAATCTGCCATCCTGTGACTTAAATCCATTATTCCATGTATTGCCAGTTGAGATAATAGAGAACAGATCTTGGACTTTTTCTGTGAAACATCCATTTGGTTATTTAGAAGTTGTTATTGTTATATCCTCCCTCACTGAAGACTTCTCAGGGTTATACAACCTCCATTCCTTAACATGCTTTTCCTGGGATTGGAAATCTTTCCAAATCTGTCTAAATCTTTTCGAATGTTTAGTTTCTGAGTATTGGCCACTCCTGCTAGTTTCATGTTATCTACAAATTCCATAATCATTCTTCAATTGCTCCATCCAGGTTGCAAATAAAAGTAATGAACATCAGAGGGCCCAGGACAGAGTTTTGTATTCAGTATTACTCTCCAGTCTAATGTGAGGTGTGGGAAGAGTTTTCCACCACAGGGGCCATCTGTGGATATTTTCCGGCTACAGTGATTCAACCAATTATGCATCCATCTGTTGTTTCCCATATTTTATCATTTAATTAATGAGGGTATCATGTGAGATTTTGTCAGATGCTTTGCTGAGGTCAAAATATGCTAGTTTAAAGGGCTTTCCCAAGTTGGAAACTTGTGAGAAGGGAGGAAACCTTAATCTGGTATTATTGTCTGTGATAAACCCATGTCGTCTCTTGTTAATTACTGCATTTATATGCAAGTACACACAAAATGCTATTTAATAATCTGTTTGAGAACCTTGCCCAACATAAATGTCAAGCTGACAGGTCTGAAATTTCCTTGGTCTGCCTTTTTCCCTTTTTTGAAGATGTAACATTTGCTCTCCTTCAGTTCTCCAAAGGCTCTTAGCCATTCTCCAGGGTTTCTCTAACATTAGTTAGCAGTTCTATAATCACCTCCATTAATTCTTTCAGTACCCTACAATGTAGTTCATTTCACCCTGAATTAATTTATGTTTCCTAAATGTCCATTTGCCTTCTCTTTGCCTATATTATTGTCAAGAATAAAACTTTGGCAGCTACGTGCCTCTTCCATTTCGACTTGCGATTAGAGTTGTGGGAGGGGGAGGTGTTGCTTTAGAAGTGTTTTGCTGGAGAACTGAAACCTTTATGATTCCTCTGAAGACTGTGAGAACCTGAAACATTTCCAAGGACACTGCAGCAGGTGTGGGGAAGCAGAAAGTTCCCATAACAAAGTGAAATTGTTTACAGAGACTAGGTGAGAGGGTGGGGCTTTGGGCAAAGAGATTATTGTTTAATTCTATGAGTTGATGTCTGGGAACTTCAGAGTTAATTTTGCTTCAACAGTATCATGCTGTGCATTCAATAAACAGTAAGATTTTCAGAATGGAATGAACCTGGTGATTTATTTGGATCATTAAGCTGGATGTTGACAATTATGCTATAGTTCCTGCCTTCCACAACTGGTAGAATATCTAAGACTTTGTTTGCCTTCTAAGAGCAGACATATATAAAGTGTAAATTAAAAGTTTGTCTTCTCTGTCACCTGTTACCAATTCACTTTTTCCTTGCAACAGACCTACAATTCGTTTGCCTTTTCAAAAACATATCTTGATAACTCCATTTTGTTGCTGTTGTTTTTGCCATTTCTCCTGAAGTTTGGCCCCTTCTGCATTTTAGTCTTTCTAACACAGTCTCTGGTAAATACTCTAGATCTTTCTTTGATTGTATAGTTCAATCCCCCTTCTATTATCTAAATGGGTTTTTTTTCAGTGTTTTAAGAAGCTTTGTGTTTCTACACTTTTCCTTCTAAATAATGCATTTAACTGGATTTTTAGTCCTTTCTGAATATTTTTCTCCTACAAGATTTGAAATCATTAGATTGATCTACCATCCAAGTTCACCAAAAACACTTTTTCAAAATCCAGGACACAAGTCTCTGTTCCTATTTTCTTTGGTATCATGAACTCAAGGATAATATGGTCACTTTCTCCTACGATTCCAGTCATAGTTGTTTCTTTAGTCAGTTCCTCTCAATTGGTAAGAAGTAGTTCCAGGATAATAGACCCTCCCCACTTTTGGGGAGGGTCTACTTAGGTCTACTTTTGACAATGAACCTATCAGAAAAAGTTGGATCTCCAAAAGACATCATGGTAATTGAAATCTTAGTATCCATTCATCAACTTCAGTCTATTTTTAGCTTTCCTGACCATAAAGTTTATAATTCCAGACTATATATATTCTTTTTCAATGACTCTTTTCATCTCCAGCTGTGCATTTTTTTGTCTTCAGGTCTTCTTGTGCAACCATGTTGACTTCTGCTGCTTCTGTCTTTGGAATTGGTTACAATTCTGTTTTAAGGATTCCCACTGACCTTAAGCCTCTTGTATCTGTCATAAAAATATTTATAATTAACAACTTTATTAAAAGCTGCTTTCTTGAGATTCCAGATATGCATAATCAGCTTTAGTTCCCCTAAAAATCAAGAATTCCATTATTGCGTGGTTGTATTTTCAATTTGCAAATATAAACTATGATGTTGTGTCTTTAAGATGTTAATTGGCTGATGGGTGTGTAAGTGTTCTCATGGCCATAAGAGGGAGCTAGGAACTTAGCTTCTTTCTCTCTGAACTCTCTGCTCTCGCTGTTTTTCACTGTTAGTTACTCTGATACTGCTATTGTTGGTTTACTACTGTGTTAAACCTAAACAACTGTGTTTTTGACCTCTGGACCAGTAAGAAGACTTTGTATTTGGATTACTACTTGGACTGTTACTATTGTGTATGATCTGGACTGTTTATTTTTGACCGTGCTTTGTTTTTCAACCACAAAGTAAAATATTTTTTCTGTTTATTACAACTCAGTGTCTCTTGTGGTTACTGTGTGACTATTACTGCTCTCAGTACCCTTCATTGTCTGTGCAACTTCTTGTTAGTTCAAGGAGACCTCTGCACACTTACTGACAGTTTCTGTTACTTCCACTTCCTTAATTAGGTTTTCCCTATTGATCTATATCCAGTCAAAAATAACAAAGCTTTTGATTCCTTCATCGGTCGCTGAAGGAGAAGAGTCTGCAAAAAAGTCAGGAATTTTCAGAGTGAGTTTATATTCTGGTGCTATTTCTTCATACCTATTTGAAAATCTGCAGTTTCATTCTGGAAAGCATAAGCCATATTGCCCCTTTGATTGGACAGGAGATAATAGCTATCAGCAATTGTATTTCCTATATTAAGTCTTCAATGTATTTTCACACAGATAATCTCTACAGTATTACCAGGTTAATTTAGTTAGAATTCTGTGTGTCCATTTGTACCATGAAATGCAGATTTTCCTTCTCTTTCTACTGCTTTCTCTCATTCAAGCAAACTATCCATTTTCCACCAGTTCTCATTTATCTCTATTAAGTCATATTTTCCTTCTCGTACTGACAGTTCAAGTTAATCTTGTTTATTTCCCATACTGTATTAGCATGACCATTAGTACATAGAGAATGAAGGCTGTGAACACTGAGCCAAGTTCCTTTCTTGGTGTTCATTGAATGATTTACTACAGCTGCATTGCAATAATATTCTCACTTTAAGTCTGAGAACATACTGTATCCCTGTATGTTGTATATGTATTAAAAAATGGAGATACCAGTAACTTTTTTCCAACAGACAACTTATTTACATCATACACAGTTTCAGCCTGTGTATGAAACTGGGGTTGTATGGGGTTGTCTCATGCAGGAAATAGATATACAATGGGTATTGTATTTGGCCAATACAACTGGTTTATATGACAAGCATGACCTGGATGACTGAGAATCTCCACAGACGTTCAATGGGTTTATATGTGTCTTTTTGTTTTCTTATATCAGATTCACAGATTTATTCATTCATGTACAATAATACAAAGAATTTCAGATATTAAAATTTCAAATGTTAGCAGAATCTGACATTTTTGCTTTCTCTAGTTCTAACACAACTTTCCTCAAGGAAGCCTTTCTGAAGCATGAGGTCAAGGTTGCACATAAGGGTCATCTATGTGTGGTATGGAAGTGCCAAGATAGCAACTGTGATCATGCAGTTACATATGCCATCTTGATTTTTTAAAAAATTCTCACCCCTCACAGATGCCCTTGTTATACACACTGAGACTAAACAGCTCATCTGTAACCTCAAGTTTTGGATGCAACCCCATCAAGCTCCTCCAAAAGTTGCCATCACATTTGTAATTTTAATGAGATAGATAGTAGAAGAATATCAACTACATGGGGAATGACATTCTGCTTAGTGTGACCTTCAGCTGAAAAAATATGCATTCCTGTATTAGATCATCACAGAAACTTCAGAAAAAGTTCAGATTCATTTTTTAATATTTGCAGGATTGCAGAAACTGTTTAAAGGCTTATTGTGAAAAAGTATTTGCATTTGTTGGAAATGGTGAGGGGGAAAAACAGACAGAAATTTAAGAATTCAGGCTTTAACCTTAAATTATATGATTTCTAGAGTTGTAAATTCTTCACACAGAAGAACTATAAAGTTGGTTGGCAGGGGAGAGAAAACCTTCAGGAAACAAATGGAATAGTATATAAATTAAATACAGCTTTCAAAGGAAACCTGCTGAATTACATGGAGTGCAAGCCAGTATCTCCCTGATATGCTGTGGAGGTTGACTCAAATTGGTCATACTAAATTGGACAAATAAGATATTCCTTTCTAACTGTCTTGTACTTAGATACTAAATTAATCACAATCAGAGAATAACTTTATAGCTGTACATTGAGGTAAATTTAAACAAGGAAAAGCATGACTAGAGATCATTGAATTATGAATGAATATAGAGGTGGAAGACTTGAATATGGGGAAAATCAAAGAGAAAAGCCAAGAGGACAGGTTCTTTGGAGACAGTCAGCATATTCCTAATAATGGATACCTGATCATCTCACATGCCTGTAATTAAGTTTAAATGATGCCAGTAGAGGCTATGTACTAGAGTTTTGTGATACTGACTTCCAAACACACCACTTTATTTTTAAATACTTTTAATTAAAGAGTTTTACAATATTAACAGATATACAAACTGATATCAGCAAGAGAAGAAAAGAATAGAAAAAGAGTACAATATGCAAAAAAAGAGTCAGAAAAAGATTATGTTGAGATATTCTTCTGTTTCTGATATTCCTTGCAAAAATATGGGCAAATTAATAATTCCACACCCTCTATGAAATTACATATGTGGTTCACTTCTTCCCACAACCCACCATTTATTCACAAATCCAGGAATTGTTGACAATTTTGTCCAAATGTTGGCAAAAAATCCATAAAGAGTTTTCAGAACTTTATAAAAGTATTTCTTATTTTATCCCTGATCAAACAAATCAACTTTATATACTTCTTATGGTTTGTCACATAGTGACAAAGAGGCATTTTTATCTCCCTGTCAAGTCTACCCCAAGGACCTGGGATAGGCAGATGTTGATGTTTGATGCGGTAAACACTTTTCTTTCCAATAGTTCTGGAGCTGCTGGTCTTAGCTGCTCAGCCAACAGTCCTGAGTCCTGCATCCTGTTTTCCACCAGATGTCTAGAAACTTCAACACCTAGCAGAGTCCGTGTTGGCCTGGGTGATAATCATGCCAGAATGTGTTTCTATAACTTACTTCTCACCATGTTTTTTTTATGGGAGAGACACTCTTTGTTGGCTCCTCTGGTGAGACCTGTCCAGTATGGTTGAACCTCTGGCATAACATCTTCCTCAGCCCCACAATCGCATGAAGGTAGTGCCTCACTGCAGAATACTTATTATAATAATTATTGTTGCTTTTAAGAACTTAATCTTTAATTGATCAAGTTGCTTTAATTCATGCAATTGAATCTTCCCTTTCAAAGATTTCTTCAACCTTAGAAATTCTTTTTTGTAAATCCAAAAATATTGCCGAGGTCCTTCTGCATCTCTTGATTTGTCATTTTTATTTCTATTTGGGAAACAATCCCATTGATAATGTTGCTGAAATATATCCACTGCACTTGCTCAGTTTTAACATTTTGTTTCATTGGGCTTATACAGCCTTAAAGTTCCTAAAATGGCTTAACATTCTGCCTTTCCCTCATATGATTACTATTCCTACAAAAACTTAGCTGTGCTATTTAAGATGTGTTAATACTTTTTTTTTACACATTCCAGAATCTGACATCTGAATTTAATGGAAACAGAAAAAAATCATTTGGAATTATCAGCATGACCTGTGAACCATGGCTTGAGGCCAATATGTGAGTTGGGGAAAAAAGATATCATTTTTGAGACCCTAGACCCCAATCAAGATCATAAAATTGTTACAGAACATTCAGCACTACTTACTGAAAAATATCTGCCTTTGAAGCAAAAATATTAGCCTCTGTTCTTTGCATAAAATACTTGAATTAGCTACCCCATAGTGACTATTCTTACAGGTTCAGGTAAGCTGTGCATTCTGCAGACTTGTCATGTCCTGGACATAAACTGTTTCAACATCTTCTCTCAAGACGACACTATAGGGCATTGCATGCCAAAACAACTAGACACAAGGACAGTTTTTTCCCCCATGACATCACTCTGCTAAACAACTAATTCCCACAACACTGTCTTATGCCCTAGAATGTCAAACCACATAGTCGGGCTTATTACTATTATCTTTCTCATCTTTGTATCTTATGATTTATGTTGATTGCTTTATTTAGTATCCTATGACTATCACTGAGTGTTGTATCTTATGATTAAGATTGTATTTTATTATGATGATCATGATTTGTCACTTGTTGCTTGTACACTGAGAGGTTATGCACTGAAGACAAATCACACTTGCTCAACAAAGAACTATTCTACTCTACTCTACTCTACTCTACTCTACTCTACTCTACTCTACTCTACTCTACTCTACTCTACTCTATTCTATTCTATTCTATTCTATTCTAGATAGATTTAGGGGAATAATGCACCTACATTGTCTATACTTGCCATCTCTTAGTTTGGTTCAGAATAATGTCTATTTAGAATTCTGAAGAACTGCACCTAGTCTGTGCAAGAAAAGCTATCTTATATAGATCTCTAACCTGAGAGATGTTAAAAACTATGATGTACGGTTCCCCAATGTTCACCTTGCTATATTTCTTGGTTTTGATTGCTAGATAATTTTATTCATCAACAAAAGCAATGAAACATTCAGGAGAGACATATTTGAAGTCCTCTTCAGATGACTTGGTCATACTTAGGACGTAATATGTTCTTTATCCCCAGATCTGGATGGCCCAAATGCTCCCAGCTATTCTGTCTTGGTAAGATTAAGTCAGAGATGGTTCTTTCCCATCCAATTTATTTCACAGAACATGAAAGGAATCAGGAACATTGATCAGGAAGCTATTGCAGTAATCTGAAGGTGAAGTAGCTAAGGCATGCAACTGTAAAACTGTAATCACTTCTGCCAGAAAAACCTGGATCTTATAAATTATGAAAATTAGCAATCCTAGTTTTAAAATTAGTAAATGGGTGCAAAGATAATTGCAGACTCCGAGGCTGTGAACAGAAAAGATTCTGATGGTCCAGAAGAGAGGGAAGACTGAGGAAAGGATAAGAAGTATGATGAAAATATGACCACCTCCATTGAATCCACTATTCAAGTATCTCCAAGAGACCTCTAGTCATATTGCAGAATTATCTCAGTTAAGACAATGTTCAATAGCTTTGAGAAGAATGACTGAGTGGACCAAATTAAGGTAAGTATTTAATGGGAGAGGAAAGGAAAAAGAAAGAAGGCCCCAAAATTCCTACATTACAGTATTTGTAATTTGAAACGGCAAAATACACAAATCAATAAACATAATCTGTATGAACAAACTTCTACCTATAGATGTACATTGAGAAATAACTGTGGATATAAGTGGGACTTCACCACTCAGTGGAAGATTATGAAGAGGTAATCTGTATTATCATATTAATTGCTTCTGGGCAACATCAAGACTTCTTCTGCTCTCCTTTTATTGTTCAAGCATGCCTGGAATGGACTGTCCTTCAACTAGAGGACATATTCAAATAGAGAACTATCCTTTAAAAGTAGGAACCATGCCCACCTTTAGTAGTATAGCGACTAGATTGTAAGAAGACTGGCAGACTAGAAAAAACCTTTGCCATTTCAGTTTCAGAGGGGCTGCACCAAAGAGAATTGGATACAAAGAAATTTATTTCAGAATATAATTACCCATTTCTGGCATTCTGCAGACTGCAAATTCAGCCATGCATTAGGAAATGTTTGACTCATTGCAAAACTTGATGACAAACTGGGAGAAATAAAGACTTTCTCTGTTTTGCAAATGCAAATTGAGGAGAAAATAAGATTTCAACATTCACATAGAAACACATCTCCTATTCCATTCAAGGCAAAATGTGAAAAGAATGTGCCACCACTGCTGCTACTTTTCAGATTGATCAGCAACATTTGTCCCCAGTGATTTTAAACAGTAATCATTTATAAAGAAAAGGTAATTCAAGTATGAATTATCAATGTGCCTTGTTCATTCACAGTACACTGTGGTATCATTTTGAAGTTGCTCAGGCTGTGCTGAACAGTAAGAGAAATAATACTAGAGTTCAGCTAGTTAATGGCTAGCCAAACCAAAAAGAACCCATGTTTTGAACAGAATCTAAACTCTTTTCTGCCTTGTCTAGCAAATGACTTTTGCTAGTGATCTTAATTAACTGTATTATGAAATAATTAATTTAATTGTATAAAGAGTAGTCAGTTTAATGAAGTATATAGAGTAGAGTCCATCTGAATGCATAGTTGCATGGAAATGCAACAGCATGCAGGGTGGACTAAAGCAACGAGGACTGAGAAAATGCAGAGATGACTGATGAATAAAAGCATCAAGATTGAGGACATGAACATGAATTCAGGAGCTTGTTGTTGTTAGCTGTGAAGTCATGTCCAACCCATCGCGACCCTATGGACAACGTTCCTCCAGGCCTTCCTGTCCTGTACCATCTTCTGGAGTCCATTTAAGCTCATGCCTACTGCTTCAGTGACTCGATCCAGCCACCTCATTCTCTGTCGTCCCCTTCTTCTATTGCCCTCAATCTTTCCCAGCATTAGGCTCTTCTCCAATGAGTCCTTCCTTCTCATTAGGTGGCCAAAGTATTTGAGTTTTAGCTTCAGGATCTGGCCTTCTAAAGAGCAGTCAGGGTTGATCTCCTCTAGGACTGACCAGTTTGATCGCCTTGCAGTCCAAGGGACTCGCAGGAGTCTTCTCCAGCACCATAGTTCAAAGGCCTCAATTCTTTGGCACTCAGCCTTTTTTATGGTCCAACTTTCACTGCCATACATTGCAACTGGGAAGACCATAGCCTTGACTAGATGCACTTTTGTTGACAGGGTGATGTCTCTGCTTTTTAGTGTGCTGTCTAGATTTGCCATGGCTTTCCTCCCGAGGAGCAAGCGTCTTTTAATTTCTTGGCTACAGTCCCCATCTGCAGTGATCTTGGAGCCCAGGAAAATAAAATCTGTCACTACCTCCATTTCTTCCCCATCTATTTGCCAGGAATTGAGAGGGCCGGATGCCATGATCTTGGTTTTCTTAATGTTAAGTTTCAACCCAAGTTTTGCACTCTCCTTCTTCACCCGCAACAAGAGGCTCTTTAGTTCTTCTTCACTTTCTGCCATTAGAGTGGTATCATCTGCATATCTTAGGTTGTTGCTATTTCTTCCGGCAATCTTAATTCCAACTTTTGATTCATCTAGCCCTGCCTTTCTCATGATGTACTCTAGGCAGGGCGACAGTATACAGCCTTGCCAGACTCCTTTCCCAATTTTGAACCAATCAGTGGTTCCATGTCCAGTTCTCACTGTTGCTTCTTGGCCCACGTATAGGTTTCTCAAGAGACAAATAAGATGGTCTGGTATGCCCATCTCTTTAAGAACTTGCCACAGTTTGTTATGACCCATACAATCAAAGACTTTAGCATAGTCAATGAAGCAGAAGTAGATGTTTTTCTGGCACTCTCTAGCTTTCTCCATGATCCAGCGTATGTTGGCATTTTGATCTCTAGTTCCTCTGCCTCTTCGAAATCCTGCCTGTACTTCTGGTAGTTCTCGATCCACATACTGCTGGAGTCTAGCTTGTAGGATTTTAAGCATAAATTTACTAGCATGAGAAATGAGTGCAATGGTGCGATAGTTTGAACATTTTTTGGCACTGCCTTTCTTTGGAATTGGAATGTAAACTGATCTTTTCCAATCCTGCGGCCACTGTTGAGTTTTCCAAATTTGCTGGCAAATTGAGTGTAGCACTTTTAAGATTTTGAATAGCTCAGCTGGAATACTGTCACCTCCACTAGCTTTGTTGTTGCTCAGCTTTTCTAAGGCCCAGTTCACTTCACATTCTAGGATGTCTGGCTCGAGGTCAGTGACCACCTCATTGTGATTATCAGGGATGTTAAGCTCGTTCTTGTATAGTTCTTCTGTGTAATTTTGCCACCTCTTCTTAATCTCCTCTGCCTCTGTTAGGTCCCTGCCATTTTGGTCCTTTATCATGCCCATTTTTGCATGAAACATTCCCTTCATCTCTCCAATTTTCTTGAAAAGATCTCTGGTCCTCCCTATTCTATTGTTTTCTTCTATTTCTTTGCACTGTTCATTTAAGAAGGCATTCTTATCTCTTCTAGCTATTCTCTGGAATTCTGCATTCAATTGGGCATATCTTTCTTTTTCTCCCTTGCCTTTCGCTTCCCTCCTTTCCTCAGCTATTTGCAAAGCTTCCTCAGACAGCCATTTTGCTTTCTTGCATTTCTTTTTCTTTGGGATGGTTTTAGTTGCTACCTGTTGTACAATGTTGCGAACCTCTTTCCATAGATCTTCAGGGACTCTGTCTATCAGATCTAATTCCTTAAATCTATTTGTCACCTCTACTGTATATTGAACAGGGATATGATTTAATTCATACCTGACTGGCCTAGTGCTTTTCCCTACTTTCTTTAATTTAAGCCTAAACTTTGCAACAAGAAGCTCATGGTCTGAGCCACAGTCAGCTCCTGGTCTTGTTTTTACTGACTGTATAGAGCTTCTCCATCTTTGGCTGCAGAGCATATAGTCAATCTGATTTCTGTGTTGACCGTCTGGTGATGTCCATGTATAGAGCCGTCTCTTGGGTTGTTGGAAAAGAGTGTTTTTGCTATGACCATCGTATTCTCTTGACAAAATTCTATCAGCCTGTGCCCTGCTTCATTTTGTACTCCAAGGCCAAACTTGCCTGTTATTCCGGTTATCTTTTGGCTTCCTACTTTAGCATTCCAATCCCGCATGATAATAAGGACATCATGTTTTGGTGTTAGTTCTATAAGGTGATGTAGGGCTTCATAGAACCGGTCAATTTCATCCTCTTCAGCACTGGTGGTTGGGGCATAGACCTGGACTACTGTGATATTGAATGGTTTGCCTTGGATTCGAACTGAGATCATTCTGTCATTTTGAGGATTGCATCCCAGTATTGCTTTTCCTACTCTTTTATTGACTATGAAGGCTACTCTATTTCTTCTGAGGGATTCTTGTCATCTGAATTAAATTCACCCATTCCTGTCCATTTTAGTTCGCTGATACCTAAGATGTCGATGTTCAGTCTTGTCATCTCTTGTTTGACCACGTCCAGCTTTCCTTGATTCATGGATCTTACATTCCAGGTTCCTATGGAAAAAAATCTTTACAGCATCGGACTTTCCTTTTACCACCAGACACATCCACAGCTGAGCGTCCTTTCGGCTTTGGCCCAGTCGCTTCATTCTTTCTGGCACTACTAGTACTAGCCCTCTGCTCTTCCCCAGTAGCATATTGGACACCTTCCGACCTGAGGGGCTCATCTTCCAGCATCATATCGTTTTGCCTTTTGGTACTGTTCATAGGGTTTTCATGGCAAAAATACTGGAGTGGGTTGCCATTTCCTTCTCCAGTGGATCATGTTTTGTCAGAACTCTCTGCTATGACCTTTCCGTCTTGGGTGGCCCTGCACGGCATAGCTCATAGCTTCATTGAATTATGCAAGCCCCTTTGCCATGACAAGGCAGTAATCCATGAAGGGGATTCAGGAGCTACTACACAACTTTTGGTAACTATCTGATAACTATCTCTCTGCCTATATTAGTTAAGAAAACTGTTGATTAATAATGTCCATCTCTAATTAGTTGTGTTGGAATGGAGAGGTTTATTAAAAAGGACTACTATTCAAGCTTTGATTCCATATAACTGTTGTACTGCATACTGTTGACTTCTGTAATGATTGCACCCACCAGGGACAAAAATCTTGAGAGGTGAGGCAGCAGGTTTTCTATACGTTCCTGCTCCCAAGAGTATAGGTTGTGTGAATAAGAAAATTATATAAAAGTGCATAGTTTGTTGGCCGGCTAAATAGGCCATCTCTTTTTCTGAACATAATTAATTGACAGATTTCATTCAATCAAATTGTTCACTCTTAGCAAACTACATACATATAGTAGATTTTTCTCCATGATGATCTCTCCATAACCTCGTCCTTCAGTGCACTAATCACCACTGTAACTGATTCTATCCACCTTGCTGCTGGTCGTCCTTTTCTTTTACCATTCAACTTTAGCCACATCCACCTTTCCCAAAGAAACCAGATTAAGAATATTTTAGAATTTCTACATGTTTTCTTTCTATGTTTGTAATAGAGTTTTAACTGATCCTTGGCAATGCAGAAGGAATTGTTCCCTTTCCTTGCAGTTATGAAAAGAAAAGGTGGGAATCTTAACAGATTTCTAGTGCAAAAGGATCTGCAACAAAGCACCTCAACCCAGACTTCATTTCAGCAGTGATTTTGCTTATGTCACTTGCCAGTTTCAGAGCACAAGCTTGCTCATTTATTTAGCATAATGCTATACTCAAATCAGGTAAATTACCCAAATGCTTGTGCTTAATTACCTATTTGCACATTCAGTTAACCAATTTGAACACCAAGATGTAGTAATTCTATGTAACTAAATGAGGTGGGCATTTATGATTGCAATCAGTATACAATTCTTTGTATCTAGTTAAATGAACAGATTACAAATTTATAGGATGAGTAAAGGGAATAACATGTTTTTTGTCAGCAAACAAGGAACCTGATGCAGAACTAAGCTTTTCACAAGAAGGACACCATGAAATTACAGATTAAGCCATGGTACTCACTTGTCTTCTGTTCTGATTGTCTAAAATGTTCTTCTTGTCTAAACTGTGTCAGGGGAAGGAGGTACAGTTTACTGCATCCATGGAGTTTCATCTGTTGTAGCAAGCAATAGGGATCTCATGTGAACAAAGAAAGGCATTGTTTAAAGGTTGAAATAATAGTTGACCAGTTCAGACTCTGGCATCTCCTGCTGTTGAATGTCAAGAAGTTGGACTTAGAGATGGCTTCATTTGAGATACTGTAGAATTATTACCAGTTTAAGCCAATATACTAGAAATTATGGTTTGTCTTCCTGGCTATATTTGTATAATGTACTTAATTCACTTCATTTGTTTTCTAGGTCACACAATACATTGAATCATAAACCAACTGAAAGAATTGAGTTTACATTTTAGACTTAGAAAAGAAAAAAAATCTTATATTTGCAATGTGGTTGGGGATTCATCTAAGCTAGAAATTTTTAGTTTTCACAGACAGAAGTCTGCCTCTATTACTGAACACACCCAGTAATATTTCTTGACGTTATTATTTGGCTTGTCCTTTTTGGAAGAAACTTGCATGATCATATATGCATTTGCAACATCACAGAGTACTTATAGTACCATTTGTAAACTGGTCACGATGGAATTGTTGGGTTGTTAATCACCCCTGTTCTTTTATTGGAGCATATCCGATATTTGTTACATCAGTAGTTCCTTCATTAGTTTACAAATGTATATGATAGAGCTCTATGGAAATTCTAGACTAGTTTGTCCCAAATTTGTGTCTATAACTCCCATCAGTTTCAACTAGCAACAGGAGAATATTACATTCTGAAACTTGTTCTTGTTTGTTTTAGTAGGAATTTTAAAGCACAGGTCGATTAAGTACAGTTGGCTCTTTTTGTCTTATTATTTTTGTGTTGCTTGTTTTATCTGCCTTTCATCTGTTATCTTTATTTTAACTTGATTTATTGTACAATCAAGAATCATATTTTGACCTTTGCTGTAGAAAAAACAGGAGCTTCTTGTTCCTCCCCACTCCGCTTCTTACTGGAAACTTATTATGTATGTCACTTCAAGAACTCAAACTTTCAGAAGCATATTTTTTTAAACTTGTCAGGGAGATAAAGGAATGGAGGATCTTGTAGATACCTTTGCATGCCCTTTTGTACCCAAATTAGTGAATTACCATTGGTAGAATCACATTGACTACATAATTTGTTGCTATGCCAAGGTGAATTTCAGTAGCCACTACCATGCATAGCTAGCTCACTTTCTTTGTTCAGTTCAGTTCAGTTTATGTTGTAGTCAAAATCTGACATTTAAACTTCCTTAAATAATGCTTCATTTTATGTACCAATTATACCAGTTCTGGACCAGAAAACTTTATTCAAGCCTTAGTACCATCCAATTGGATGGTCATAATGCTCTTTACATAGGGCTGCCCTTGAAAAGGCACCAGAGAGCAGGAAAAAAATGGGTGGAAACTTGTTAAAGAGAAATACAAACTAGAAGTAAGGAGAAATTTTCTGTCAATGAGCACAATTGATCAATAGAATAGCTTGGGTCCTTGGGTTGTGGGTGGTCCATCACTGGAGGTTTTCAACTATTTGATTGAGATGGTGTAAGACTTCTTCCTTGAGCGTTCGGACTAGAAGATCTTTGAAGTCCCTTCCAACACCATAATGCTATGATTCTATGATTCATTCAGAATCTAAAACTGATTCAGAAGATAGTGTTTTGGAATGCTCCATGATATTTTTCCATGTCAGCTCTGCTCTGTGAGCTTCACTGGTTCCCATAAGACTTCAGAGTGGACCTTTAGAGCTTCTTCCAGTGGACTTCTGAGTGTAATTTAAGGTGCTGATTTTCACCTACAGAACTTTACATGGCACATGATCAGATTGTTTGCAGGACTGTCTTTCTCTAATTCTTTCCATTCACCCTAGCTCATCCTGTAAAACCTAGGAATCTGCCTCCACAGCTGCACAATGCAACAGTGCCCCCCCCCTCCACATACCAAGATCTGGATGGCCCTGATCCTCCTGGCTTTATTTATTAACCAAATTGGACAGTGAGATGGGTGGCATATAAATTTAAATAAATAAGTAAATAAATTGATATGCCACCCAATCCCAATAACTAAAACAAAGAGGAAGATTTTTAATAAGATATTTAAAACATGGATATTCCTTTAGGCACCAGGAAACCAAATCAGCCAGGAGGACCTATCTGTTTCTGACTTTACTGCTTGAAAATGAGATAATTTTCAGACCATGGGCATTTGATGTGGGCATGTGAGATAATGATGGTAATGGTGATGATGATGATGACAATGATGACTATTGTTTTGGATGTTTGATTTTAGGTTGATAGGGTTTGGGTTTTTTTAATCCACTGTGCACTTTTGTGACATGAGTGTCTATATAAAACGCTTAAATCAAATCAAATCAAATATTTATTATGGCCATAGATCAGTATAGTATGCATACACACACAAAATAAATGAATAAACAAAATATTCTTTTACAGACAGACATCCACATAGAAGGATGTATGCCAGACAAGACATAAATGATAACAAAGTTTTCTGTGTCACAGAAATACACAAATGCAAACAAAGCATGTATAGCTATCAGATCACCTTTCTCACATTGAATCTGTAGTAGGAAATATGATTTTGGTCAATGGTAAGATTTCTAAGCAATTAAAATAGTGCCCTTTTAATGGCTTAATTCCCACCTTGCAAAACATTGTGCTAATTGTTAATTATTCCAGTCCAGTTTCCAACAGAATATCAATATTAAGGTACATTCATTTTATCAAGCACCAGTAATGAAACACAGCATGCAGATATTAGGAGAGAACTTGGTACAAGTGACTTAAGCTTGAATTAAGTGAGTGACTTCTATTGCCAAATACCAGGGGGAATATTCACCCTTGAATTGCCACTAAAAAATGCTTACAAGTTGGGAAAACTCCATCAAGCTTGAAATTTAAATCGTTAAATATTTTTTTCTGCAATCCCAAAGTGATGACAATCTCTGCAGCTTAAACATGAAAATTGAATGTATTTAGCTTCACATAATGGGGCAAGTGGATGCCTTCTTCGCTCTAAATGGGCCATAACAGGAATAGGGAGCTGATCTTTTTCTTGTAAATAATGAGTTTTTCAGCTTAATGATACTTGTCTATGCTTTGAATCAACTCACTTACCTGGCCATCAATTGTGGGGTAATGCTTTGTACCTCTCTTGCTGTTATTTAATTGATAGAAAACCTTAGCATAATGCAGATTAATGAATCCACTCCAAAAATTCACCATGCAAACCAACACATTCTCTCTCCAGGACCATCCAGCAGCCTTGATGCTTAGCAATTAGAGCCCAAATCATGTCAGCAAATCCTACATTTTAAAAGAAGACCACAATATATATATTTACAGTATAAATATTGCATGCAAATGAAGCCTAGAATGATTCTTTCTTTATAACCAAAGTCATTCTTATGGTACAAATCTCAAGCTGCCACTTGTCCTCATTATTCTTCTGTTATTTTCCATTGTTTTGAAGCAGCAGGAGAAGCAAAATAAAACCCTTCAAATGTCAAACTAGCAGGTCGTAAATAAACATCTCCCCGCTCCTTCCCTTTACTCAGTGCCAAAGACATTTGTTCCATCCTCTGAGTTTTTTTTAAAGTTTTTTTTTAAAAAAAAACATTACTCTGCGTAACATGAAGCCTAATTAAAATTTTACACAGTATGTCTTTTAATTAGATATGGCTGGAGCAGTGAAAGCTATCAATAAATACCAGGATAATTGTAGAAAATGGGTTTTCAAAAATGAACAGCAGGCATGAATCTGCTTGGCCACAGGGTGCTGGTTGAAAGTCACAGCCTTGACAGTGGTTCAGAGCTGGAAAAAAACAGATGAACCCTAGGGGACAGCCAAGAGATAGAGAACTTTATTAACTATTTTGCTGGAGTATTATGTATACAGTATTCACAGCCTTGAGTTACTTATAAAGTCATACAGGGATAAAAATCAAACAGGCTGCAACTTTATCTTTTACATTTATGATAGATTGTCAAATACATTTAAGAATATCATGCAGTTGCATATACACACAAGCATACAAACTTGAACTCTGTTTATATACATAATTTAGTTACATTATGCTATGCACAATGTCCATAAACCACTCAGCAGCTTTAGAATGAATTAGTGCTTTTAAATTCTCTACATGTAGGAGTCAAAACTGACATATATAAAATAATGATTTGACAAGAAGCAATTTCACCTTTAGCTTTATTTCAAATGTTCACAATTAGTACCTATTCTCTATAAGTCCTTGTTACCTTGCTTGCTTCTTTCTTTCCTGAGAGAGGGTGAAAGAATAAGTTAAAACAATTTCTTTTTTTAAAAAAAAATCCTATGTATATATTTATTTAGTTGAAGAATGCAGTAAGCATCAAACAAAAGATTTAGGCATGATTGGACTGTCACAGATACAACACAACAGGCAGAACCTTTATGTCTCCTCAAATCACCTCAAGCATCATTCTTGTCAGTGGTATCAGTTGACACATTTTGCTACCTCCAGTTGTCAAAGCCTGGTTCACACATGTACATTGGCCATTTGACAACTAGATACTACATTATGACACATCTGTATAAAAGTGTGACAGCAAAGCGTGACTAAAATATTCTCCATGACCTTAGGCACAGAATACTTTCAATGAATCCTCTTCGCACATTCAATTGCTTCTCATTAGATACATATATATCAACTGTCTTTGTGTGTGTTTTGTGTGTATAAACCACCCTTAAAGTACAGGAATAAGTTGTAGAGAACTTAACTAACACATACTTTGAACCATTCTTCATCTGCAAAAGACTATCTAGTCATTAAATTAATAGTGCTTGCATATGCTAGATTTGGTCCATAAATTACACGTGTGCAAACATGACGTATGTGATGTACATGGTCTTCAGAAGGTTTTTAAGAAAAGGGCTGAGTTCCCTTTTCATAGTTCTCAATGAATCATTTGTACAGGGATGCAGGTTGCCCAAAGTTATTCAGAGTAAACTACATCTTACTTTTTTAACCAGTGTAGTTCGGTAATTTCTTATGTCTGCTCAAATGGCAGAAAATGCATAGCATTATCTCTCCTCACATATTCATAGCAATCTAAGTATTCAGGACAGACCAAAAGCTCTTACTGTGTCAACAAAGAAATTGAATTGACTGTGTATCCTTTGTATATCCTGTGTATTTCTTTTCAGAGAAATTGATTAGCTTCTCCGAATACATCTGTTCATTTCATTCCTTTTAAAAATGTTTTCGTTTCCTCCTCAAGGAAATGTTTTAAATGACCCTTTGTTCACAGGAAAGTAACAAGGTATCCAACAAACATTTTTTGTTCTAAAAATTGAGAGGTACTTTTGAAAGTTTCAGAACAATTGTGGGATTCAGTTAACAATGATAATTGGGATTGCATTTTATAACTATATTCACCACATAATGATGGAAATTCCAGACTTACTTGCCTTTGTAAGTTGAGGACCACCTGTACATTCAGAACTCATACATTTTTTAATTCATTCATTGATATACTCAGAATTGATTCCCATGAATGTAGTCAAATGCAACATGTAGAATGTAATAAAAACTTAAAAGTGGACTAATATACTAAGTAAATGCATTTAAATAACTATGTTTTCTATTGAGATTATGGTATATAAACAATACGATGATGATTACTACTATTATTATTTTATATCCCCCACCATTTATTTATTTTATTACATTTATATATCATCCAACTTCCAATATCGCTGGGTGGCTCACAAATAAAATAAAATTAAAAAACAAGAAAGAAATAAAATAAAAAAATAGAACAGAGGAATAAAGACAGCAAAGATGACAAAAAGCAGACAGAAACAAAAAAGAAACAGACTTACACATCTCAACAGGGGCTTCAATCACCTTGGTCAAGGCCTGGGTGAAAAGCTACATCTTCAAGGTCTTTTGAAACACTAGTACGGTGCAGTCCACCCTGATCTTGTATCAGAAGGCAAGTATTACAATAGAGAAGGTGCATTTCCATAGCTCCAAAGGATGACATTATTTAATTAAACAAAACAGAGAGTGCCAAGCTGCTGGACTGATTTGTGAAGCAGATACTATGGGAGATAGATGGTCCCTCAAGTAATCAGGTCCTATGCTGTGTAAGTCTTTATGGATGACAACCAGCACCTTGAACAACACCTGGAAGCAAACTGACAACCAGTGCAACTCACAAAGCAGAATTGTCATATGGGCTTACTGAGCCATGCCATTGCACTCTGGACCAGTTGAAACTTCTGGTGATCTTCAAGAGCAGCCTCATGTGGAACACATTGCAATAACCATGCCATGAGGAGACTGGGGTTTGAGTGACTGTCTGACAGTCCCCCAATCTAGGAAAAGACACACATTTTCTTTAGAAGCTCCAGGCATCTTACCTGGAGATCTCTCTGTATTTTATGCCAAGAATAATCTCATGGTTGAGAATGGATTTTAATTTTGGTTTCCTTAGTTGTAGTCCAATATATTATGCACTGCACCACATTACCTCTTATTATAAAAGGAGGATTAATGATTGGATACAATGTTGAGTACAAAAATTCTTTGGATAATTATTTATTCAGTTAAATATTCAGAGAATTGTGACAATGCAACTGAGGAAAGCAATTCAGGGTTCACCAAAATAAGAGCAGGAGATCACAATGGAGTTAACGGATGACAACTAGCCCATTCTGTTCTGAAGCTTAAATCTGCTCTACTGGCAGGAGAACAAGGGCAACCTCATGGCATAACTCAGACTGTGACTAGATGTATCTCTAAAATTGGCATTTAGACTTATGTGTTTATTTGCAGGGTTTACAGGCTCATCCAATCAGCCAACTCTGAGCAGTATGTAATACTTCAAATACATAATGTGGGATTAAAAAACAAATCGCCATATTTAAAAATAGAACATATACTGTAGTCAGATCTAAAAAGCACAAATCGTATTCAATATGATTTTTTAAAAAAAAAACAGATTTATCATCTGGAGAAGAGTTATAAAGAACTCAGTCATCATGACTTGTTAAAGTAACCAGATTCTGTCTAATGTTCTAAAAATCAAAAGGGAGGGGTTTGTGTTATCTGGGGAATGCTGTTCCAGAAGAGGAGTCAGCAATGAATGAAAAGGCATCTTTCCATGACCCCTGAAATTGGCACTCTCTGTTTGAGAGGACAATGTGATTCTTATAGGACCGGTAGAAAGGTCATAGGGCAGGGGTGTCAAACTGCTGGCCCACGGACCGGATGCATCATAGTGAAACTGCGCCCATCCCATTGCCAGCAATGGCAAAATAGTGGTGATACGTCATGACACGTCACATGACACTGTCATAGGGTATTTCCAAGTAGGTCTCACATTCAGGCACTAAAACCTCCTTAGCTTCCACAAAGTGTGTCTATTACTTGCCCTTATCCCATGTCCTAAGTCTCAAACTACCAATAGGTAATCCCTTCAAGACTTTGGGGAAGGCAGCAAATGTGTTGAGTGACAGATTTTCAGTTCTAGCATTTTTCCCCCTCACTTTTTAAAATCAATTTGCTGCTGCTGGCAATTTGCTTGGTAATAATGAATTAACCTGAAAATGTCTAAACCAGTGTTTCTCAACCTTGATAACTTTAAGATATGTAGACTTCTGGGAGTTGAAGTTTGATTCTATCCATTTAATCTTCTTTCACCCAACAATATGATTATGTCACCTGAACTGTGCATATGTTCTATCGAACTAACTTACAATGGAGTTTGCTGCAGATGTTTTTAGTGATTTATTCACATCTTACTGTTCTCATTAGAATTAACCTGAATGATAGATTGAAATTCGTTCACTGCTGCTGTCTATTTGCATCAGCTTATTACAGATTCCAAATGACACACCTTCAAGCCTAACAAAGGTTATGCTTTCTTACAAAAAAAATTGTTTTTAGGGAGAAAGAAAATCTTTATGGGATGAGGCATACTAATAATGATCAAGCCATGTCGTCACATCATTCATCAGGTATTAATTTTACTGTTAGTAAAATCAAGTAATAGAGAGAACAAACAAGCTTTTTCCTTAAAGTAAACATAGGTATTGTTATACTGAGTGAGCCTATAAAAGTTATTGAAAATTCAAGAAATTATAAATCATAAATTATAAGTCTGTGGAAAACATAAACTGCAAGTGGAAATATTAAAACAGAAAGACTGCCATAAAACCCAAATTTGCCCAAACTATGGATAGTAGTTGTCCAAATTTGCTACTTAGATCCACAATATTATATTTATTTATTTATTTTATTTATTTTAATTCCATTTATTTCCCGCCCTTCTCCGAAGACTCAGGGCGGCTTACAAGCTTAGCAGTAGCCTTCATTCTATGTATATGCCTGCTTATTAGGGCTTTCACACACACACCCCAAGCGGCATTATTACAAAGTCAGCTTATTGCCCCCAACAATCTGGGTCCTCATTTTACCTACCTCGGAAGGATGGAAGGCTGAGTCAACCTTGAGCCTGGTGGGATGCGAACCTGCACTAATTGCAGGCAGCTGGTGTTACTTAAGGAGGCATTAGCCCACTGCTCCACCAAGGCAAGTATAGTGAAGTCCTCAATACTCTCTCACATTGGTTGTTTGCCTGCATATATTTTATTACCCAACTAGGGAACACCAGTGTTAATGAGTGTGGGATTTGCCCCTTGTTTATATACAATAGCCTGTTCTCCCAGGTTTGGTAGGGATGTGGTTTTTCTCCTTGGTTGTTCCTTGATTAGGGTAGTATACTGCTTGACTGTTTCTCTGGTATAAATCCTTGGTGTTGGCTGCTAGAGAGAATGTGTTCTGGAATTTTGTTCCCTTCTTAGCTTTTTTTACTGTCTCTTTTGATTGGTATGTAAATGTGGTTTATCTCTATGATAGTAGATTTTCTGAATGATTGCTGTTGAGGACCCTTGCTTTAGGTTACTGAGTTGGAGAACACAAAGTAGGAAAGGAAGGATGAATCCATGCACACTCAGTCTTCCTTTCCTTCTTTTATGCATAAAATCTGGAAATGGTTGAGCAAGTATGCAGTGGCCTGTGAAAAGATGACTCTGGGCTAGACACAAAAGAATAAATAAGAAATATCAGAAAGCTAAATGCATTCATAGGCAATGCATCTGGTGTACATATAAGGGAATTTGAGAAGATTTTGATAAAGACAGCATAATAAACCACAGAAGACCTGTGGAGAGTTTTAAGGAGAAAAATAAGAGTCTGATAACTAATAAACCGAGTGGCTATATTATTGCCCTTATCATAGTTCCTTGTTCTTGTTGTTTATTAAAAGAGGATCCTTAAGCTTCTTTTAAAGGATATGTTAAGGCAAGTGTGCCCTTGAAATAAGGATATGACTAGAAACTTTCAGGCTATTTTACAAAGACAGATTGGTAAAGTAATATTAAACTTTTGCAGTATATATGGTAAACATTAGTCAACACTTAAATGTCCAAAGGAGCAAAATTTAACTGAATATAAGGTGTAAAACAGAGGGTTCTTTCTGAATACCATTTAATCATGTATCCCAATGCCCTATTTAGAAAGTTTGACTACTTAAGTTTCCCTTTTAACACTTTAAAGGCTATCCATGATTTTCCTGAATTGAAAACTTCCAATTTAGGTGCATTCGGACTACACTCCCCAAGATATCTGTTACATCTGGAATCACATAGTTGGGGGAAAAGTTATCAGTGTTAATTAGCAATAGCATTATACAACTTTTGAAAGAATCCCTACAAAATATATTCTATTTTTATTATCATCATCGTCGTTAGCATCTAGTATATAAATACATATACAGTATGTAATAATTCAGGACTGCAAATCTTATGTTCAATTATTGCTATTGATTCTATAAAAAGTATATCATTCAGAAGCAATGTAAAAACCTACTCCTGAAATGTAACACTGATGTAGTGATTAAGGTACCAGGCTAGAAACCAGGTGTGATGAGTCCCTTGGACGATTCCCCAGATACCTCAGATGTCAGCTTGGGGGAGGATGAGCTGATTCCTGGCACATTAGGAACTGAATGGATTTGGCCGAGGCTGCAACTGGACAAAGCTTGCAGTGGCAGACAGACAGCGAAGAGGAGGAGGAATTGCCTTCTACATCTGATCTGAGAACATGTAGGGTAGAGAAAAGGCAGGAGCAGAGAAGGTCAGCCAGATTACTCAAGAGGAGAAATCCCCACCTGTCTTGATGGGCTGCACCAGAAACTGGCTAGTTATCACAGCAAACAGATGGAGGCATTGTTTTCTAGCTGTGTGTTTTCTGATCATGATTCCTGCCTTTGGATTGATACCGTGTTTGGAACTGAATCATGACTTGGAAACTCTGGACTTTTCTTGCCTTAGAAGCTCTCTTGTGTGTGGATTTAAATGATTGTTTATGCCAAAAGAAAACTTTGGGATGGGAACGTATATGTGCCTTGAATAGATTGTGCCTGCCCAAATGTAGGAAATATTTAAAAGGTAAAGCTTCCCCCGCACATGTGTGCTAGTCGTTTCCAACTCTAGGGGCCAGGGCTCATCTCCATTTCAAAGCTGAAGAGCCAGCGCTTGTCCGAGGACGTCTCCGTGGTCATGTGGCCAGCACGACTAGACACCAAAGGCACACGGAACTCTGTTACCTTCCCACCGTAGTGGTCCCTATTTTTCTACTTGCATTTTTACGTGCTTTCGAACTGCTAGGTTGGCAGAAGCTGGGACGAGTAACAGGCGCTCACTCTGTTATGTGGCACTCGGGATTCGACCCGCCAAACTGCTGATCATCTGATCGACAAGCTCAGCATCCTAACCCACTGAGCCACTGCGTCCCTATAAGGAAATATTACATAGGCCTTAAAACTGATTAGTCTCTGAAGATAATATTCTTATATTCGAGCATTCTCAGTTAATTATCTACTATATTATTACAGCACTTCTAAATATTTTTTTAAGAAATGTTGAGATGAAGTTCTGTTTAACAAGATAATTAGCCATCATTACTGAAGGCTGAAGAACAGAACAGATTTTGGCTTCCCATTATTAATAAAATTTTAGACTGACATTCCCTTGCCCTGAGACATGCATATAACTTAAAATACTGCTGCAATAATTATATCTCTTTATTTATTTCAATTTATATGGCTGCCATCTTAAAAAACATGTGGCTGCTGCAAATTAGACAATGTGGCACATCAACAATATGTGAGAATCTTCAAAAGAGTACTTCATTTCTGTGGTTAAAAAAGCATCTTTTTCAAATACTTGAAGAGCTGTAATACTCCATTCATCACTGAGATAGCAAAATTCATTTCCATTGACATACATCAGTGGACTGTGAGGCAATTAAGTTCCACTTAATGCCTTGTAGATTGAAGCAACTCACCTCTCTGAGTTGTTTCATAGGATAAAGGAAATTAAGAACTGCCTCATAGAACATAGAATATAGAATCATAGGACTGGAAGGGATCTTGAAGGTCTTCTAGTACAATCTCTGCTCAAGGCAGGAGACCTTACACCATTCTAGTCAAATGATCATCCAGTCTATTTTGAAACCTCCAGTGATGTAACACCTACAACTCTGGAAGGTAAGGTATTTCATTAATTAATTGTTCTCGCTGTCAGAAAAAAAATCCTAATTTTTAGGTTGGATCTCTCTTTAACAAGCTTCCACCCATTATGTCTTGTCCTGTCCTTCTATGCTAGTATGTCATTCTCAGGATGTTTTTCAACCAAGGATAATTACTGGTTTTTCCACATTTAGACAGCACTCATAGCTATAGTGGTGACAGAACTGAAAACCAAAACATCTGAAGAGCACCAGATTGAAGGGATGTGGCTTTAAATTGCATACATGCAACTTGCTTAACTTTGGTATTGAATTAACCATTCTCTGGGTTAACACACTGTAGAAATGTGTGTGAAACGTGAGCTGGTGAAACGTGTTGTATGAACAGAGCCTTAAGTATCTCTGTACTCATGAAAACAACAAACTAGTCTGAGACCAACTAAACTTTCAATGTCATCATTGAAGATAGAATCAAGATCATGTGAAGTGTTAATACCACTTTACAATGCCTTGGTAAGGCCACACTTGGAATACTGCATCCAGTTTTGGTCACCACAATGTAAAAAAAGATGTTGAGACTCTAGTACAGAGAAGAGCAACAAAGATGATTAGGGGACTGGAGGCTAAAACATATAAGGAATGGTTGCTGGAATTGGGTATGTGTAGTTTAATGAAGAGAAGGACAAGGGGTGACATGATAGCAGTGTTCCAATATGTCAGGGGCTGCCACAAAGAAGAGGGAGTCAAGCTATTCTCCAAAGCACCTGAAGGCAGGACAAGAAGCAACGGATGGAAACTAACCAAAGAGAGAAGCAACCTAGAACTAAGGAGAAATTTCTTGACAGTTAGAACAATTAATCAGTGGAACAACCTGCCTCCAGAAGCTGTGAACGCTCCAACACTGGAAATTTTTAAGAAGAGACTGGATAGCCATTTGTCTAAAATAGTATAGGGTTTCTTGCCTGAGCAGGGGGTTGGACTAGATGACCTCCAAGATCCCTTCCAACTTTTTTATTATTATTATTATTATTATTATTATTATTATTATTATTATTATTATTATTATTATTATTATTATTGTTATTGTTGTTGTTGTTGTTGTTGTTGTTGTTGTTGTTGTTGTTGTTGCTGCTGCTGCTGCTGCTGTTGTTATTATTATTATTGATCATCGCACAGTCAGCCAGATGTTCACACTGGATTTGGCATTTTTGTCTACCTATAGAGTCCTTACCAAGGAACTGGGATAGGCAGATGTGGATGTTTGATGGTATTACAGATATCGTCACAGGATGGAAGCAGTTCCTAGAAAGGCTACCTTTTGCAATTGACTAATGGCAAATTTGTCAATGCCAATGGGGTTCAAGTGGTGCTCCAGTTGTTTTGGGATTGCACCCAAGGTGCCTATTACTATTGGTACTACCCTTGCTTGCCTTTGCCACAGTCTTTCTATTTCTATTTGTAGGTCTTTGTATTTTGTTATCTTCTCCAGTTCTTTCTCATCTATTCTGCTGTCTCCAGGCACTGCCACGTCCTCTATCCAGACTTTTTTGTCTTTCTTATCGACAATTGTTAAGTCCGGGGTGTTATGTTGCAGGTGCTTGTCTGTTTGAATTGTGAAGTCCCAGAGCAGTTTAACTTTATCATTTTCTATGACTTTCTCTATTTTATGATCCCACCAGTTCTTGCTTACAGGCAAATGATATTTCTTGCAGATCTTCCAATGCACCATTGTTACTACTTTCTCATGCCACTGCTTGTAGTCAGTCTATGAGATCTTCTTGTAGCAGCTTACCAGGTGGTCCACTGTTTCTTCAGCTTCTTTGCATAGGCGGCACTTACTGTCTGTTGCTGTCTTCTCAATTTTGACTTTGTATGCATTTGTCCTTAAGGCTTGGTTTTGTGCAGCTAGAATTAGTCCCTCGGTCTCTTTCTTCAACTTTCCTGCTCTTAGCCATTGCTAAGAGCAATGTTATTATCTGCTTTCCCAGCTATGTTTTTAATGTACTGGCCATGTAGTGCTTTGTCTTCCCATGCCTCTATTCTGTTCTTCATTTGGTCTTTCTTGTAGGCCAGTTTTGTCTCTCCAGTAGTCAGTAAGCCTTCCTGATATACTAATTTCAGTGCATCTTCATCATTGTCCTTCAGATATTCTTCCAAAGCCATTTTTTCTTCTTCAACCACTTGATGTACTTGAAGCATTCCATGTCCACCTATTTGCCTTGGTAGATAGAGTCTGTCAATGTCACTGCATGGATGAAGGGCATCATTCATTGTCATTATTTTTCTGGTCTTCCTATCCTTTGCTTTTAGTTCTTCTTGAGTCAGTCCACTATTCCAGCTGTGTATCTAATGACTGGAATTGCCCAGGTGTTGATTGCCTTCATGGTATTTCCTCCATTGAGTTTGGACTTTAAGATCTTCACTCTCTTGATCTATTCACCTCTAATCTTTTTCGTGATGATCTTTGTGTGCTTGATGTAGTCAGCTTGAAGGATCCCCAAGTATTTGTAGTAATCTTCCTCATCCAGATTCTTAATCTTATTTTCATGGAACATCTTGATTCTGACAGTTTTCACTATTTTTCCTTGTTTGAGAGTAAGTGTGGCACATTTGTCCAAGCCAAACTCCACTGCAATATCTTGGCTATATATACGGACAGTGTTTGGCAGCGATTCTATTTCAGATGATGTTTTTCCATACAGCTTCAGATCATCCATGTAAAGGAGGTGGGATAGTCTGGCAGATGTTTTTGATGTTTGATAGCTATGTCCTGAGTTATTCAGTATTGACAGAGGAAACAGCGCAATAACAAATAGTAGTGGTGATAATGAATCTCCTTGAAATATTACTCTCTTGATATTAACCTCTCCCAGTCTTTCACCATTGACCTGCAACTGTGTCATCGATCTTTGCAGAAATTTTCTGATGTTTCTACTGACTCCTGTTATTTCTAGGCACTTGATTATCCAGTCATGTGGCAGAGAGTCAAATGCCTTTTTGTAGTCAATCCATGCCACATTCAGGTTGGTCTTCCTTTTCTTGCAGTTTTCCAAAATCATTTGTCTATTAGGAGTTGATCTTTTGTTCCTCTGCTATTGGGGTGGTTTCCTTTCTGCTCAGGTGGAAAGAGATTGTTTTCAACTAGATGCTGTTGTACTGCATCAGCTACCACACCAGTTAGCAATTTAAAAGTTGTTGGTAAGCAGGTAATTGGCCTGTAGTTGCCTGGTGTTGCCCCTTTTGTTGGATTTTTCATTATTAGGTAGGTTTTCCCAGTTGTTAGCTACTTTTCAGTTTCTCCCCCTTGTAGTATATTGTTGAACTGCTTGGTTGTTGTTGTTGTTGTTGTTGTTACTGTTGTTGTCTTGTTGTTGTTGTTGTTATATCAATTGGAATCTCAGCAACTCAGAGGTCTTCAAGGCTAATGACAAGAGACAGGAAGCCAGGGAGATGGGACTATTCTTTCATCAATGAGTTATCCCTTTGCCAATTTTCTTCAACAAGTGCAGGCTTGTTTTGAAATCTATGTGCCCGGAGAGGCATTCAGTTTGCCTGCTATATAAAGTAGCAGGTGTTGATTCAATTGCTCCTTTCTTGTTCATACGGTGACTCAGCTGACAGTAAGTGAGATTTGCAGATGCTTATTGAATTGTGACTTACTCAACTCTGTTGGTATTCTGCTCAAATTAATTTAGCAATGTTCTCCCACCTCCTGCTCGCTTCTTTCCTGGATATTTAAACTACTGCCTTGGAGCGTTTTATTTTTCCTATTTATTTTAGGCTTACTGAAATCTCTGTTGCAGGAACAAATCTTATACACAAATTATCTTTGTTTCTCTTTATGAGCAATTAGCTGCTAAGACCTACATTCCAGTAGCTTTAATTGCTTACTTCACATTGCACTTTCTGACTCTCTGCCTTTCATCCTTAGGTTCTAAATGGTGAAGTTTATAAGCAATTCAGTTGGGCAGCCACCCAATCTTTTTAGACTCACTAATGAATTTTGACAATATGCGAAAGCCAATGCATATTATGAGCAGTTTGCAGGGCACTGGAAAGCTTTTTCATTAAAGTTCCACATAATCCAGTATCTGTTTTACAAGGTTCTTAATTATTATTCTACCCTTCATTGTGCCGAGACACTTAAAATCTTTAGGACTGGGCAATTTTCATGCATCCATTATTTATATTTCCCAATTCTAAGGTTAGAATTATTTCAACAAAATTAGCAGAGATAAGTGCAGAATTCTTCTCAAAGTATAAAAATATTTATTAAAATGTCAAGACATATGTGCATATTTAAGCTAACATCCTATATTAATTTAGGGTTACTAAATGTAGACTGTAAAAATCTAGATGACCGCTAGATGGCAGCAAAAGAGATAGAGAAAACCGTTTTCTACACTTAATTATCATCTGAATTTTTTTCAGCCCAACAAGATTTGGTAGTCCTACATTAACCTGATTGCGTTTATTAGATTTCGATCCTCCAATCCTGGTGTTACCAGATGTCAAGAGAAAGCAGGACATGTATTCCTTTTTGTCATAGTGTCCTCCATCTGACAGGCACTTGACATCAACTGTATGTTTTTAAAAACACAATATCTCTCCTTGAGCAGCATTTTCTCTACTGTGCAGTATTTCCCTAATAAGTACCAACTGCTAGTTAACCAGTTCATATCTGTGATCTTAATGTTGATTAGTATCCCTCCAGCAGGCTTGCACTGCTGCCTGAAGTTGACAAGACCTTAATCAGTTACATTCTAAAGAGTTTTGCCTCTTAACTGGCTCCAGCATATGCCTGAGACTGAAAAAAAAACACTCTTTCTGATGCTGGAAAAAGTAATTTCACCTACATGTAAGCATATAGCATAAACCTATGAAAGATAATATAAATCACTACTAATCAAGATGGCTATGTTTTGGCAGTAGATTGGAGATACCAGGGTTTAAAATGCAAGTTGCTGGGATCTATGAATAGAGCCTCTCTATGAGGGAAATGGCTTATGAAGTTTGATATATAAATACATAAATATTCTACAGGTAGTCCTTGATTTAGAACCGTTCATTTAGTGACCATTCAAAGTTACAACGGCACTGGAAAAAGTGACTTATGACCGTTTTTCACACTTACAACCATTGTAGCAACCCTATGGTCACGTGATCAAAATTCAGCTGCTTGGGAACTGACTCATGTTTATGACTGTTGTGGTGTCTCAAGGTCATGTGATCACCTTTTGCGACATTCTGACAAGCAAAGTCAATGGGAAAGCCAGATTCACTTAATAACCCTGTTACTAATTTAACAACTGCAGTGATGCACTTAACAACTGTGGCAAGAAAGTTCATAAAATGGGGCTAAATTCATATAACAAATGTCTCACTTAGCAACAAAAAGTTTGGGCTCAATTGTGGTTGTAAATTGAGGACTACCTATACATTCTGTTTGGCTCCCAAACTCCTTACTGGAAAACAGAAGGCTGGATTAGAAAGCAAACAGGGAGCCTTGATCTCATTTAGTTTTACTCATGTTAGCCTCCTATATTGCTACTTTTAACTATCACTAGGATAGTTATATTGCTAGCATTATTGAGCAGATGGGATATGACCGTAGGCTCTGAACTCAAAGTTATTCTGAGTCCTGCTATCCTCTTTCTCATCAGGATAAATTGAATAAAGTCTTCACATCACTATACACAGTCCAAGACATTCTGATTTTTATTTCCTCTTAACGGAGCTTGTATATTTTATTAGCCAGTATTTTCTTCCATCACAAACTAACAAACTGTCTGCTAGTAAAATTACAGCACCCTGTCCTCTTTAACAGCTTGTTTTTTTTAAAAAAAATATGCTGATTGCAGCAGCTTTGCTCTTGCCAAAACAAGTAAACTAAGTGCCTGGTAAAGGTAAACAGAGACATAAAAAATGGGTGGGTTTTTTTCAAGTTTCCATTTAGAATTCATTTGTATGCACACTTAGGCATCTGTGAGGCACTGTTGGCTGCCAGACTTTACAAATAATCACGCTGAATAGCCTGATGGCAAATACATCAGTAAATACCCTAACACATACGCACTTATAAAATAAGACCCTTATGCTATGATTCCAAGCACCCTCAGAATTAATGTAGATTGAGTCCAATGGAACAAGGCAATAAGCTGGTTGGTTTCTCTGCCAGGTTCCAAAAAGACCACATTTTTAAATTCTGCCCTATATTATGGAAGAAGTCTATTCAGTTTGTTCTGTACCAGCCTGCTACCGGCCCTGCAGCAAAGGCAGGGACAACCCCTTTACAAACGGCAAGAGGCTGGAATAAAGCCTGCCAAATTTATTAACATAAAACAGACACCAACCATGAAACAGGAGCTATGAAACAGGAACTATCCAAGCGGTTGCCTTCAGCAAACCAGCCCTCCCACACATTCCCCTTAAATACAGCTCAGGGCGTGGCCTCTCTCTGCCTCCTTCTGAGGTGCCCCATTGCCTTCCTCTGTTTACTCCTGATTGACTGCCTCCTGCGTCGGGCGTCCTTGAACAGGGCCAGCTGTGGGTCATCTTCATCCACGCTGTCAGGCTCACACAGCTGGGTCTCCACCAGGTGGGAGGGGGCTGGCTGAGGGCTCTGCGGAGCCTCAAAGCCATCATCAGCAAGCTCTTCAACACCCCCATCCTCCTCCTCTGAGTCGTCCGACCCAACTGCCGAACCCACAGGCTAACCCTGAATCACAACACAGTTCTCATTTGAGCCTATATATCAAACCATCTTTTAAATTTGTAGCTGCCAGAATTTTATAACATAGCTCACCAACAATAGAAAAGCATATTAGATGAACATCTGCACAGAAGGCACATATTCATTAATGTAAGGGGAAATATGTGTATAAAGACTAGGTGCAAATTCAGACAAAATGCATGTGTTAGGAGAAATGTGCATGAAAACCATGTGTATACACTTTAGAAAGTGCCATTCATTAACCAAATCTAGACATATTTGTAAAAAATGAAAAACGGAGGAAAACAAATAGCATGTTCACAATAATGAGAAATTAAAAAAAAACCAAATTAACCAATTCATCTGTTTATCATTGTCTGTTTCTAGGAATATTGGATGTTCTTTTTCTTTTCTTCTTAATTCCAATAATGTGATAAATGGCTATGGATGCTATATAATGGTTCCTAGTTAAGTAAGCAAGCTCAAGACTACAATCTTCAAGTCTGAAACCCAAGTCAACATGCACTAGACAAAACGTTGCGAAGCATTTTGAAGAGACCCAGAAAATTCTACAGAACCAACATACTTTAAATTTATTTATTTATTTATTTATTTATTATTTTAATTCCATTTATATCCCGCCCTTCTCCGAAGACTCAGGGCGGCTTACAAGCTTAGCAGTAGCCTTCCTTCTATGTATATGCCTGCTTATTAGGGCTTTCACCCCCCAAGCGGCATTATTACAAAGTCAGCTTATTGCCCCCAACAATCTGGGTCCTCATTTTACCTACCTCGGAAGGATGGAAGGCTGAGTCAACCTTGAGCCTGGTGGGATGCGAACCTGCACTAATTGCAGGCAGCTGGTGTTACTTAAGGAGGCATTAGCCCACTGCTCCACCAAGGCTCTTTTAATTATACATAGTGATAATATTTTAAATGCAACAGAACTGTGGTTCTCAACCTATGATCCGCAGATGCCTGGGGGGCCGTGATGCTGTTACAGGGAGTCCACAAAGGCTTGAGGGAATGTTATGATTTAAATCTTGAGTTAAGTCTTGGTGGTCTGTAGCCATGGTCCTGTTGTGATTCAGGGTCAGCCTGTGGGTTCAGCAGTTGGGTCGGACGATTCAGAGGAGGAGGAGGGGGGTGTTGGAGAGCCTCCAGAGGATAGCCCTGAGGCTCCGCAGAGCTCTCAGCCAGGCCCCTCCCATCTGGTTACGACGCAGACCCAGCTGTGTGAGCCTGACAGCGTGGATGAAGATGACCCACAGCTGGCCCTGTTCAAGGACGCCCGACGCAGGAAGCAGTCAATCAGGAGTAAACAGAGGAAGGCAATGGGGCACCTCGGAAGGAGGCAGAGAAAAGCCACGCCTTGAACTGTTTAAAAGGGGAATATGTGGGAGGGCTGGTTTGCTGAAGGCAACCGTTTGAATAGCTCCTGTTTCATGGTTCGTGTTTCTGTTTGCTCTGTTTGCTCTGTTTGCTCTGTTTGCTCTGTTTTATGTCAATAAATTTGACAGGCATAGTTCCAGCCTCTTGCCATTTTGTAAAGGGGTTGTCCCTGCCTTTTCTGCAGGGCCGGTAGTAGGCTGGTACAGAACAGGTCCATAGTTATTTAAAGGGGGTACATGGTGAAGAAAAGGTTGAGAACCACTGCAACAGAATGTGTCTTTCTAACCTTGATACTCTTTCTGGTATTAATATAACAAGTTCTTCTAGTGGGGGTATATCTTTGCTTTGCTAAAATAAATCTGATTACTCGATATCATATGGACTGAATTTGGGATTTTAGGCATGCAAAGCCACTGCTCCAAAATTGAGCTAATGGTCATCACAGTATTAGGAGACCTTCAATAGCTATTAGATTTCCCAGCATAACATTAGAAACATCTACTGTTACTCTGAAGACAAAGACAGAATGGTTGGGAAGTCTGACAGAGATCAGATCTTTTGTGTATCAACTTGGGGAAAAAAAGTTCCATTTGCCTATGTTGTTCTATGCATTGTTCTATGGATAATCTTAAACTCTGGAAATAACATTGTAAATTTTTGGTATAACAAATTTATTTACATGCTGTGTTACTTTCTTTATGTATATGTGTGTATATGTAGGTATTTGTGTGTGTTTGCTAGGAAAGGAAATATGCCAGGGGTTGATTTTAAGCATATTTGATAGTTTGGGGTTATAAATGAAATTAGTAAATCTGGTAAGTCCAAACTTTAAATAGGTTGAGGATTTCAATAAATGTGTTTAGAACTAAACTGGGATAATCAACTGACATTTACTTCCACAATGATTTATATAGCCTCAGAATCTTGAGGAATCTAGAATGCAGCTATTGACCTCACCTAGAAAAAAAATATTTTCCCCAAGCCCACCTATAAATTCCTTTCTTCTTGGTTAAGATTAATATTTATCTTTCTATAAGAATACAGAGATAACTAAATTGAAGCAGCATGTAAAATAAATAAAAGACCTCTGCAACAGGATGAAGTGGGAAGAAAACAGGATAGCTGCAAGCTCACTGAAGTTCCGAGCAAAATTGTGCCTGTCTTTGTGCTGAAACTCCAATATAGTCAGTTATTACAGCAGCACAACATAATTCTTTTAAATATTGAATGGAATTTTATAATTGTGCCAATATGGTGTCAATGATATAAATATCTATACAATGTGTGCTCTTAGAAGAGATTCCTGATTGACGGATGTGTAATACTTTTTTCTTATTTATCTCTCTCTCCTTCTGCAATAGAGGCAACTTGTCCGAATAACAATTAGAGTCTTGTCCCAAAGGTGCTTTTTCACGAATCAACTGGGCTTTCTTGTTTTTCTTTGAAGACCACATTTTGGACAGAGAGGACCACTGGTTTGAAAGAGGGGTCAAAGAGGCCTATTTCAGAACTGAACAGCCCTCTCTCAACAGAGGGGGAGGGATCCGACATCATCCATCTCCAGTCTACAGCAGAGTCCTTTCAGCAGTTCCAAGAAGGCTCCACACCCATTTGCACTATTCAGGTGACCCTGAGGACTCAGATAAATCTCCAGGTGGCCTCAATGACTCTCTAAAAGAATGCAAATGACCAGCTGTCTGCAAGGAGTATAAAAATCCTTCCATTCCCCACCATCCAGTCAGAGCTGAAGAAGCTTCTTGGATGAGATGTGAAATATCTTCAAAGAAAAATAAGGAAGTCCAATTGCCTCATGAAAAAGCATCTTTGGGATAATTATAACCTGGATGACTGAGAATCTCCATAGAGAATTAGAGTCTTGGCAACCCATGTATATCAAGGCTGCTCTGATGCATTTCAAAGAATGCTTCTATAGTGTCTTCACACTTGGAATAATACCCATTTTACCCTTTCTGTCACCTGTATCATTCCTAATTTGTAAAGCAATTATTTCTGTGTTTGGGATCCCCTAGGAGATGACCAGGCTGAGTGGCGTGGTGGCCTAGTGGTGAATACACTCACCTCCCACTTGGAAGATTGAGAGTTCAATCCTAGGTAATGGCAGATATTTCTCTCCTAGGGCGTAAAGAAAAAATATCTGCTGCAAACTTCACATGGTGTCTGGAAGTAAACGCTCAGCTCCATCCAGTTGCCCTGACTCTACCCTGAATTAAGAGATTGGAGGGTTGTAAAAAGAAGTTTAAGCAGACCCTGCCATAGCATGGGAATAATGCTAGGAAGAAGAAAAAGAGGTCCTCTAGGAGATGACCAGGCTGAGCCTAAGGGAGGGGTCAAACGATCATCAGTCTCAAGTCTTTCATGCCCACAAGAGGTCTAACTGCATCCCATCTTGAATTCTGTTGACTCTTATCTTCCACCTATTTGCTTTGACTGTTAATAGTTCAGATTCTTGTAGAGAACTTTAGCACACAATAAATCTATATATTTTTAACTGGCTGGACTCCTGATTACCTATGCTTGACAGATCCTTTCGCTCAGATCCGGGCCGGTTTGGACTCTGACTGGGTGGAGTCTGACGTGGAGGAATCGGGCGATCCTGAGCATGTTATCTGGACTGAGTTCAATCCTGTTTCCCCTGATGATGTGGACAGGATCATGGGGAGGCTGAGCTCCACCACTTGTTTGTTGGATCCGTGCCCCTCCTGGCTGGTTTATGCGGCTCGGGAGGGGACACGAGGCTGGTTCCAGGCAGTAATAACTGCTTCTTTGAAAGAGGGCATCTTCCCCGCCGCCTTGAAGGAGGCGGTGGTGAGACCCCTCCTCAAAAAGCCTGCCCTGGACCCGGCTGTTTTAAATAACTATCGTCCAGTCTCCAACCTTCGCTTTCTGTCGAAGGTTGTCGAGAGCGTGGTGGCACATCAGCTTCCTCTGTTCCTCGAGGAAACTGATTATCTGGACCCGTACCAATCGGGTTTCAGGCCCGGTCACAGCATGGAGACGGCACTGGTCGCGCTGGTGAATGATCTCTGGCGGGCTCGGGACAAGGGTTGCTCCTCTGTCCTAGTCCTATTAGATATCTCAGCAGCTTTCGATACCATCGACCATGGTATCCTACTACGACGGCTCAGGGGGCTGGGAGTGGGAGGCACCGTTTTATGGTGGTTCTCCTCCTATCTCTTGGACCACTCGCAGTTGGTGTTGACGGGAGGGCGGAGATCCACCCTGAGGCCTCTCACTTGTGGAGTCCCTCAGGGGTCGGTTCTCTCACCCCTCCTGTTCAACATCTATATGAAGCCGCTGGGCGAGGTCATTCGTGGTTTTGGGGTGGGGTATCATCAGTATGCTGATGATACCCAACTTTTTCTCTCCACCCCGAACCAACCCAGCGATGCCCTCGCCGTGATGTCCCGCTGCCTGGAGGCGGTCCAGGTCTGGATGGGGAGAAACAGGCTTCGTCTCAATCCTGCCAAGACTGAGTGGCTTTACATATCGGCATGTCGGGCTAACCAAACTATTCCACCTTTAATGATGGGGGGTGAGGTGCTACCCCCCAATGATAGGGCTTGCAACGTGGGCGTCCTCCTGGACTCACAGCTCAACTTTGAAGATCATATAGGAGCCGTGACCAGGGGAGCTTTTGCCCAGGTTTGCCTGGTGCGCCAGTTGCGACCCTACCTGGACCAAGATGCCCTACGCACAGTCACTCATGCGCTCGTGACCTCCCATTTAGACTACTGCAACGCTCTCTACATGGGGCTGCCCTTGAGGACCACTCGGAGGCTTCAACTGGTGCAGAATGCGGCCGCACGAGTTGTGATGGGGGTTTCCCGATACTCCCATGTAACACCTCTACTCCGTGAGCTGCATTGGCTTCCGGTTGCCCTCCGGGTGAGATTCAAGGTGCTGGTAATGACCTATAAAGCCCTAAATGGCTTGGGTCCGGGATATTTGAGGGAACAGCTGCTGCCAGCATCAAGCTCCCTTCGTCCAGTGCGCTCGCAGAGAGAGGGTCTTCTCAGGGTGCCGCCAGTAAAAGATTGCCGGCGGATAACACCCAGGGGGAGGGCCTTTTCTGTGGGTGCGCCTACCATCTGGAACCAGCTGCCCGTGGAGCTCAGGACTGCCCCTGACCTACGCTCATTCCGCCGGGACCTGAAGACTTGGCTCTTTGAGCTCTCTGACCCAGGCTGAGAATTTTAACTGGGTTTTATTTTCAGGGATAATTTAATCTTTTATTTGTCTTTTAACTTTGTATTTTGTATTGGTATGATTTTAAAATGCCCTGTAAACCACCCTGAGTCCTTCGGGAAAGGGCGGTATATAAATCTAATAAAATCTAAATCTAAATCTTTCTAGTGTTTGTCCATGCTTAAACTATCTTTGATCAACATTCTATGTCAAGCCTATGTCATCTTGGGTGTTTTCCCCTGGATCATCTGGGTGCAGGAGCCCAGTGACTCAATGTTACTAGCTTTGTTATCAGCTACCTTTAGAAAATAAAGTAATCATTATAAAAATGAAGTTATCTTTGTATGCTAAATTTCAGCTTCAAGTTGGCATAGAATGACTGTTGGGCAATTGTCAGAAGTTTCAAAAGTCCCATCATTCTTATCTTTTAATTACACTCAGCATGACTGGAAGCTACTAGATTGTCTTTTATTTAGAGGCATGTTTTGTATATCTAGCTTTGCATCCATTAGCAAATTATTTCCCTTGAATTACATTAGTAGAATCACACATGGATAGATATGCACAACATTTGCACTACATGTCATGGCTTAGGAGCCATCATAACTGATATTATAGATAATGCACAAAGCCCAGCCTACATATGGTCCCAGCAAATACATGAGTAAAACTAGCAATTTTGCTTGCTATTCAAAGATGGATTTCACTGAATCTATCTCTCACACAAGGAAAGTCTTCATAAAACAGGCTAAATTTGGAAGGGGTTCTTTCTAATTACCTAGCTATTCAAAACTAGAGATGATAATAATAATAATAATAATAATAATAATAATAATAATAATAATAATAATAATAATAATAATAAGAAGAAGAAGAAGAAGAAGAAGAAGAAGAAGAAGAAGAAGAAGAAGAAGAAGAAGAAGAAGAAGAAGAAGAAGAAGAAGAAGAAGAAGAAGAAGAAGAAGAAGAAGAAGAAGAAGTTGGAAGGGACCTTCGAGGTCATCTAGTCCAACCCCCTGCTCAGGCAGGAAACCCTATACAATTTCAGACAAATGGCTGTCCAGTCTCCTCTTAAAAACTTCCAGTGTTGGAGCATTCACCACCTCTGGAGGCAGGTTGTTCCACTGGTTAATTGTTCTAACTGTCAGGAAGTTTCTCCTTAGCTCTAGGTTGCTTCTCTCCTTGACTAGTTTCCATCCGTTGCTTCTTGTCCTGCTTTCAGGTGCTTTGCAAAATAGCTTGACTCCCTCTTCTTTGTGGCAGCCCCTGACATATTGGAACACTGCTATCATGTCACCCCTCACCCTTCTCTTCATTAAACTACACATACCCAATTCCAGCAACCGTTCCTGATATGTTTTAGCCTCCAGTCCCCCAATCATCTTTGTTGCTCTTCTCTGTACCCTTTCTAGAGTCTCGACATCTTTTTTACATCGCGGTGACCAAAACTGGATGCAGTATTCCAGGTGTGGCCTTACCAAAGCATTGTAAAGTGGTGTTAGTACTTCACTTGATCTTGATTCTATCCCTGTTAATGCAGCCTAGCACTGTGTTGGCTTTTTTGGCAGCTGCAGCACACTGCTGGCTCATATTGAAGTGATTGTCTACTAGGACTCCGAGGTCCCTCTCACAGTTACTACTATTGAGCAAGGTACCACCTATACTATACCTGTGCATTTGGTTTTTCCTGCCTAAATGTAGAACCTTACTTTTTTCACCTTTTAATTTCATTTTGTTAGATAGCACCCAGTGTTCGAGTCTGTCCAGATCCTCCTGTATTTTAAGCCTATCTTCTGGAGTATTGGCTATTCCTGCCAGCTTGGTGTCGTCTGCAAATTTGATGAGTTCCCCATCTATCTCCTCATCCATATCATTGATGAAGATGTTGAAGAGCACTGGGCCCAGAACAGAGCCCTGGGGCACCCCACTACACATTTCCTTCCATGTAGATGCAGTTCCATTGAGGACCACACACTGAGTATGGCCTGTCAGCCAGCTACAAATCCATCTGGTGGTGATGCTATCTAACCCACATTTTTCTATCTTATCAAGTAGTAGGTCGTGATCTACTTTATAAAATGCCTTACTGAAGTCCAAGTAAATTATATCTACAGCATTCCTCTGGTCCACTAATTTTGTCACTTGGTTGAAGAATGTAGTAAGATTTGTCTGGCATGATCTGTTTTTGACAAACCCATGTTGACTTTTAGTGATGACTTTGTTTGCATCAAGGTGTTCACTGATTTGTTGTTTGATTATCTTTTCCAGAATCTTCCCAGGTATTGAGGTCAGGCTGATAGGTCTGTAGTTTCCTGGATCTATTTTTTCCCTTTTTTGAAGATGGGAACTATATCAGCTCTCTTCCAGTCCTCTGGTAGTTCCCCAGTGCTCCAGGATCTTTGAAAAATATAGTTCAGTGGTTCTGAGATCACGTCTGCCAGTTCCTTGAGAACTTTGGGGTGTAATCCATCTGGTCCTGGTGATTTGAACGCGTCTAGGCTGGACAGGTGTTCACTTACCATTTTTTTTGCCTATCTTAATTATCTTAACATCTACTATGTTTAAATTCTATTTTTAACATCAAACATTTTCTACTATCATAGCCTTGGGTGTTCTCTCATTGTGTATAGTAATATAGTAGTATGCCAATGTATAGTAGTATGATGTCTTCAAATCTTGTTTGACAGCATAGCCTTGGTAGATAAAAAAGCAAGATATTATTCCCTTTTAAGGGGTGATTAGTTTGATCAATGCTAATAGATGTTTTTGGTCTCTGGCTTAACATAATCAGCTCATAACCCAATGTGTCAATTTGCCCTATTTCTGTCCCTTGGCAAAATAAACCACCAGCATCATCAATTCTTGTGCAACAAAATAACAAGCAACTTCACTGCTCACATTTTTTCAAAGGCCTAGGCATGTATAGCTAGCCTATAACAAATACCAGGATCAAATTCTTTGGCATTTTCTGCATTCTATTTTGAAAGTCTATAGAATCACAGTCAAGGGCATGGACCTTTGTTTACTTCATAATAAGCCCTCTCCAACTGATCCTTAGACTTCCAGTTATTCAAATGCATTACCCAGGAACAAAATGGAAATAAACTGAAGTATGGATGGATGTGCTGCAGTTCTCCTGTTCTTTACCACAATTACAATAAATAAGTAGAGAGAAGCTGTCTTGAAAAATATTAGGAAGTGGCAATTCATTAACAACCTTTTTTATCAATATGGACTACAGTAATGCAGCCAGGAAGGAGGAAACACATTCTAAGGAAGAGGATAAGAAAAAAGACAGCACAGTCCAGAGATGGATCATGAGAAGAGAAAGAGATTTAGGATAGCCACTCCCTAGTGTGTCCCAGGATTTATCCAGTATGTTAGGGTAGTATAAGTTTAATCTGGCAAGATTCTGTCTATACCATCTATGCAAATAAAGAACTGAACTTTGGTTGTATTATTTTACATCATTCTCAGATGCCTGAAAATGAGAGCATCCCAATATGCATAAACACTTAGGACATTCAATGTTAATACCGTATTTTTAATTTATTATAAAAGAACAATTGTCCTTTGCGTGTCTTGATACCATAACAATCCACAGTTTCATTTGGCCTAATTAATCTTTTTCATCAGATGCACTTTATGCAATTAAAGATAATAATCAAGAGCTATAGACATTGTGCTGATAGATCCTACTGCTATACTATCAGAATCAATTAGGAACTAGATAAGACTTTGTCAGTTGAAAATTACATCCAGGGTATAAAAAGCTGAAAAAAAGTTAATGGACTTTTTTAAAAAAACGAACAAAAAAAAAAACCCTGTCATGCTTATTCAGAGACTCTGTAGACCAGCGCTTCTCAAACTTGAAAACTTGAAGAGATGTGGACTTCAACTCCCAGAAGTTCCAGAAGCAAAGCAGGCTGGGGGAAATCTGGGAATTGAAGTCCACACCTCTTCAAGTTGTCAAGGTTGAGAAATGACCATATTTAATGATCACATCACTTAGCGATGGAAATTCCTGTCCCAACTATGGTCATAAGATGAGGAGTATCTGTAAAATATCTTTGTGTTGCTAAAAAAAATTGATAACAGAAAGTGAATATAAGTTTCATGTAATTAAGTTAAGTAAGTAAATGTAACTAATTTAACAACGTACAGACACATACAGAGAGAGAGAGACAAAGAGAAAGATTAACCTAAATCAATTGTCACAGCAACATAATATATTATTATTAGTAATCTGATCAGATTTGTTTCTATAAAACTTATTTCATATTCCTGTTTGATACTAGAAACATTTATGTACAAGTCAATTTTAACAAAATCTATTGACTCAAATGACAGGTATTAAGGGACAGATGGGATGAAGTTGACCAGAAATTTAACATAACATCTAAATTATGGGGGGGCACTTTTTTCATTGACTATGCCATGCTATTGATGAACTGTCTGTCTACCTGGTACCAAGTGGAGTTTTTATAACCTAAAATCCTTTCTCAGATGAAAACAGTTAAGGGGCATTTTGAATAGAATAACTGCTTTTGCATATGTCAAAAACCAGCCTAACTAAAAATAACAATGCATTGTATCTAAAAATAAGTATGCTCTCCTAAAGCTATCCTTATTTTCTCCTCCTGCCCCGTATTTATTTTTTGGGAATTATTTTGGGGACTCTTCATACTTTCTTATTAAAAGTTGTTGCTGTGTTTCTTGAGGCAATATTTTGTGTGTTGTTCTGAAGTTTTGCTCAGTGTTTAAATAAGGTATTGATTTTATTTTCAATGTAATTTAGGGTGGTAATACAGTTCTTATTTGATAACTATCCTCTAATGGGCTCCGTGTAAACAAAAGCTATACCTCTAATTTGTTATTTTTGTCATCAAAATCGACCAAGCGGCTACTAGCATTGACGGGTGTGGATTCAAGAACTAAATGTTATGCAAAGCAACAAGGAACATTAATAATGCAGGAAAGTGCTGGAGAAGGCTAAGTAATTGTCTGAGATAGGGCACAGTATGCTATTGTGATAGACCTTCATAGCAACCTCTATTATACAGGTAGTCCTGAACCACAATTGAGCCCCAAATTTTGGTTGTTAAGTGAGACATTTGTTAAGTGAGTTTTGCATGTATATCTGCATGTGCTTGTTTCTGTGTTCAGTGACAAGAATTTGGGTAGTTCATATTTTTTAAAAAAATTCCCAGTGATTTTCAGATTTAACATATGTCCTTGGATCTAATTCTCACTAACAGAGATGAAATGATAGAAGGTGTTGAAGCCACAGGAACCTTGGGAGGAAGTGATCATGCAATATTAGAATTCAACATTATGGAAGCACAAGCAATAGAATACAGTCAAACTAGAGTCTTGGACTTTAAGAGAGCTAATTTCAATAAACTTAGAGAGCTTGGGAAGGATTCCATGGTTGAGAATCCTCAAGGGGAAAACAACTCAAGAAGTTTGGGAAATTTTGAAAAGTGAGATAATAAAAGCCCTGTCTAGCACAATACCAACAAAGAGGAAAAATAACATCTCTCAAAAGAAACCAGCATGTCTGCATAAAGAACTCTCTGATAAATTGAAAGATAAAAAGGATAAGTATAGGAAGTGGAAAGAGGGGCACATAACTAAGTCAGAATATCAGCAAATAGTCCGAGCCTGCAAAGATGAAGTGAGGAAAGCTAAGGCTCAAAATGAACTAATGTTTGCAACCAAAGTAAAAAATAAAAAAAAGCTTTTTAACTTGTAAAAAACAAGAAAAAAGTGAAGGAAATGATTGGTCCATTAGTGGGTGAAAGTGGCAAGAAGGTGACAAGCAACAGGGAAAAAGCAGAACTCTTTAACTCGTTTTTTGCATCTGTCTTTACACAAAGGGAAAACACAGTTCAACCTATCAAAAATAGTGCCATAAAAAACAGAATAAAAACACAAGTTAAGATAGGCAAGAAATGGTAAGTGAGCACCTATACAGCCCAGATGAGTTCAAATCACCAGGCCCAGATGTATTACACCCCAAGGTTCTCAAGGAACTGGCGGATGTGATCTCAGAACCACTGAAATATATTTTTCAAAGATCCTGGAACACTGGGGAACTACCAGAGGACTGGAAAAGAGCTGATGTAGTTCCCATCTTCAAAAAAGGGAAAAAATAGATCCAGGAAATTACAGACCTATCAGCCTGACCTCAATACCTGGGAAGATTCTGGAAAAGATAATCAAACAACGAATCAGCGAGCATCTAGAGACAAACAAAATCATTACTAAAAGCCAACATGGGTTTGTCAAAAACAGATCATGCCAAACAAATCTTATTGCATTCTTTGACCAAGTGACAAAATTAGTGGACCAGAGGAATGCTGTGGATATAATTTACTTGGACTTCAGTAAAGCATTTGATAAAGTAGATCACAACCTACTACTTGATAAGATAGAAAAATGTGGGTTAGACAGCACCACCACCAGATGGATTCGTAGCTGGCTGACCGTCCATACTCAGTGTGTGGTCCTCAATGGAACCGCATCTACATGGAGGGAAATGTGTAGTGGGGTGCCCAGGGCTCTGTTCTGGGCCCAGTGCTCTTCAACATCTTCATCAATGATTTGGATGAGGGGATAGATGGGGAACTGATCAAATTTGCAAACGACACCAAGCTGTCAGGAATAGCCAACACTCCAGAAGACAGGCTTAAGATATAGGAGGATCTGGACAGACTCGAACACTGGGCGCTATCTAACAAAATGAAATTAAAAGGTGAAAAAAGTAAGGTTCTACATTTAGGCAGGAAAAACCAAATGTACAGGTATAGTATAGGTGGTACCTTGCTCAATAGTAGTAACTGTGAGAGGGATCTTGGAGTCCTAGTGGACAATCACTTCAATATGAGCCACCAGTGTGCTGCAGCTGCCAAAATAACCAACCCAGTGCTAGGTTGCATTAACAGAGGGATAGAATCAAGATCACATGAAGTATTAATACTACTTTACAATGCCTTGGTAAGGCCACACTTGGAATACTGCATCCAGTTTTGGTCACCATGATGTAAAAAAGATGTTGAGACTCTGGAAAGAGTACAGAGACGAGCAACAAAGATGATTAGGGGACTGGAGGCTAAAACATATAAGGAACGGCTGCTGGAATTGGGTATGTCTAGTTTAATGAAGAGAAGGACTAAGGGTGACATGATAACAGTGTTCCAATATCTCAGGGGCTGCCACAAAGAAGAGGGAGTCAAGCGATTCTCCAAAGCACCTGAAGGCAGGACAAGAAGCAACAGATGGAAACTAATCAAGGAGAGAAGCAAACTAGAAGAAAGGAGAAACTTCCTGACAGTTAGAACAATTAACCAGTAGAACAACCTGCCTCCAGAAGTGGTGAATGCTCTAACCCTAGAAGTTTTTAAGAAAAGACTGGACAGCCATTTGTCTGAAATGGTATAGAGTTTCCTGCCTGAGCAGGGGGGTTGGACTAGATGACCTCCAAGGTCCCTTCCAACTTTACTATTATGACTTATGTCTTATGACCTTGCATAAATGTCCCTTCTATTTATGGATAGAATGGAAGCACTGCTAGGAAATCTAAGAATGTCAACAGATTAAACAGATCTTCACCCCCATGAGGCCTTCATGCACATGTCCCTTACAAAATGACTCACTTGCTGTCCTGAATCTGAGCTTCCCTAATAGTAATAGCTGGTCCAAGGTGGGAAGCCAACTTTTATTTTACTTTTTCCAAAATGTTCTGGAGTAGTGCTATGTCAGACACAAATCTGTTGCATTCCAGAAGTTGTGGACTTCAACTCCTAATAGATCCAGATAATATAGACAATAATCACTGCATTGTGGAAATTATTGTTCAAAGCATGTGTCAGAGTCCAGATTGACTATTCCTGCACTATAATATCCAGCTAAAGTAGGAGAGCCATGGAATAATACCAATGAGACTTTCTAGAAGTTTCTGTCACAGAATAGCTGCTACTGCCAGCCCTGTTCAAAATATAGCAAATTCAGAATATTCTACAGCTTAAAATCCTTGAGGTCAACTTCCAATCAAGCCCAGATGCAATTTTTTTTTATCATAAATGAGATTTTTTCCTTAAGCTTTTTTTTATCATGGAAACATATCCATGATAGATATGCAACTTCTTTACTTCTTTAATGAAATTTCTGTATTATAATGTGTGACCTTTCTGTTAGTATCACTTCTGCATTAAACTTTATTTCACAATAACAGTCTCAGTAATGAAAAAATGATGTCTAGGGTATATTTTCATTGCAAAGGCTGGACAATTCCAGGAAATCCTTTCTACTTTTACAAAGCAAAGCTATCATGCTCTGTGATTAGATTTGATATGTACTCAAGCATGCAGTCTCTCAGTATATACAATTTAACAAAATAGAATTCCTTCCCGGCTATAAAGGAAGCTCAGGTATGCATTGTCTGTTGACTTTTGCATGAAAATTGTAACAAGGCGAGTAGATAGAGCTGAAAGAACTAAAATATGAGGTTTCTGGATGTCAGTAAGTTTTCCTTTTTTTCTGTTGGCAGAGTATCAAACTAATCAGACCTGGAAGGAACTTTTTAGCAAACCTAAAAACAGTTTATCTTAGGAATTGTGCCACATGAGGGTCACAGAAAGTATGTAACACTCCTGGTTAAATTTGCTTATGATTAATCAATTCACTAAGTGCCCATCTCCAGAATATCCTGTCAGAAAACTGATTCAAAACATATTCTGCACTCAGTCTTTGTTAAGTCGGGTTCACGGATGGAAGAGACGCAGGCGTTGGTGTGTGCATGATCTTTATTGCTGGTAGCGTGGCCTGAACAACCGGACAACGGATACCTGGGCATGCTTTATACCTGCCCAGGTGAATGCCTGACCAATAGGTTTGAACTGTGGTTTCCTGCCGGTCAGGCAGCCAATCCCTTTAAATCCGGCTTTCCCGCCGAATGCAGCTCCTGCACGGAGCTGTCCAGCTCCACACCTCCTGATGCGGCTGCTACACGTGTATGCCAGCCCAGCATACACTACAGCCCTTCCCCCATAAGAATAGACAACACTCCCTGAGTTCACAATCCCCAAAATCTTTTCCCCAACATAACTATGTACAATTGGCCCCCCAGGAAAGCTTGCAGCTCCGCCTTACTTTTAGGTGTGGGGGCCTCCTTGATTGCTTGCACCTTAGATGCTGCGGAGAGAACCCCCTGAGCATCAATTCTGAACCCCAAAAACTCTGTTTCTGACACTCTAATGCTGCCCTTTTCCCTTTTGAGCTTGAGGCCAGCAGCACAAAATCTTCCTAAAACAGCCTGCAGCCATTCTGCCAGAACCTCCTCTGAGTCCCCTGCAATGAGAACATCATCGAAGTACGGGCATACCCCCGGTATGCCCTTAAGCGTTTGCTCCATCACCTCCTGGAAGATGCTTGGAGCTACGCTAACTCCGAACTGCAACCGGTCTACCCGGAACGCCCCCTTGTGGGTTATAATAGTCTGTGCATCTGCGGTCTCTGGGTTGACCAGGAATTGCTGATAAGCCTGAGTGAGGTCCAGTTTGGTGAAGATTGTGCCGCCCTGGAGCAATGCGAGGATGCTGCTGACCGTGGGCACTGGGTATGCATGTGGATTTAATGCTTTATTGAGTGTGCATTTATAGTCAGCACAGATCCTCACCTCACCATTTGCTTTGATTGGGGTCACAATGGGGGTTTCCCACTCAGCTCCCTCGACCAGCTGCAACACCCCCTGCGTGACTAGCTTGTCAAGTTCCCGCTCAATTTTGTGTTTTAATGTGAATGGTACTCTCTGGGGTTTGATTCGGATGGGCTGTATGTTGGGGTTTAATTTGAACGCGATTGGTGGTCCTGTGTATTTTCCCAGCATTTCATCGAACACGTCTGCAAATGCCTTGCACACAGACTCGATGCTGGGAACCTGGGTCTGGTGAATTCCGATAATGCGGATTCCCAGCGCTTGAAACCAGCTTAACCTTAACAGGCTGGTCCTTTGTCCCTTGACCCACTAGGACGTCCAATGGCCCCTGGAACTCCCTGTACCACACAGAGAAGGTAGCCTCCCCCCGGACTTGTATTGGGGTGTTCTGAAAATCAGTTAGGGTGATGCTAGATGACCTTAAGGGGACCCGCTGGCCGTTCCGGCTGCAAATTAATTTATAAGTCTCAGAAGAAATGACAGAGACTGATGAGCCGGAGTCCAGCTCCATTTTACAGGGAACCCCTTGCAGATGCACATCAAGCTTGATTTTGGGCGTGAGGAATGGACGAGCCCCCGTGTTACAAACTGCCCATCTGCTCTCGGTGTAGCTGATGGGCGCAATATGATTTGGAGCCCCAGTACCTGTCAGCAGGTGAATTTCAGCGTCCACCTTGTGCAGGTTGTTGCGGTTTTGGCTCCGGCAGACGGATGCGATGTGTCCCGTCTTGCCACACGCTCTGCACTTGGCTGACCTGAATTTGCAGGTGGGTCGGTTATGATTTCCTCCGAACCCAGTGCATCTTTGTTTAGACCCCCCACACTTGCATCCAGAGTATTTCTTCTCCTGGCAGGTGGTGGTGGCTGTCGACTGTTGACCCCTCGGGCTATCACGCTGCTCCGATGGTTGGTTTGCCTTCAGGTGTAGCGCATCTACCTCTGCCGCCAGTCCGTCCTCGCTGCTTCTTCCGGGTCCACTCGTCTGATGCACGGTGGAGCTCGGGCTGCTGTGGCTGGCTTCACCCATCTCTGGTTTCTCCGCTAGTTCCCAGGCCAGTACTTCTTCCTGGACCATCTTGAGAGTCAGGTTCAGTTTGGTGAACAATTTCTGCCGCAACCTCCAGTCCTTGAGTCCAAAAACGATTCGATCGTGCAGCCTGTTCTCTAGGTTTTCAAAGTTGCATAAATGAGCCGCCTGCTGGACTACGGCTATGAAGGCGGCTGCCGATTCACCTGGCTGCTGATCTCTTTTCACGAACTGGAACCTCCACACTACCTCTGACATGTGCGGGTTGAAGTGTTGGTTCAGTTTGGCAATGAGGTCACCGTAGGTCACAGCACTGATGGCCGTCGGTGAGCACAACCCCACTGCCAGGTTGTAAATGTCCTTTCCGCAAGTACTGAGCAGTGCAGCAACTTTCATGCCATCCTCAGTAATGCGGTTCACCTTCATGAAGAACTCCAGCTGCCCCACAAATGCCTCCCACTCTTCAGGCTGAGCGATGTTAAAAACGGGAGCCTGACCGACCTGAGCCATTGCATCCGATCCGACTGATCCTACTTCGACTTCAGGCAAGATACCTGGCGGCTGCTGCTGACTGCAGGTGTCTTACCACTGATCGAAGCAGGATCTCACCTTCGTCGCCACTGTTAAGTCGGATTCACGGATGGAAGAGACGCAGGCGTTGGTGTGTGCATGATCTTTATTGCTGGTAGCGTGGCCTGAACAACTGGACAACGGATACCTGGGCATGCTTTATACCTGCCCAGGTGAATGCCTGACCAATAGGTTTGAACCCTGGGTTTCCCGCTGGTCAGGCAGCCAATCCCTTTAAATCTGGCTTTCCCGCTGAACGCAGCTCCTGCACGGAGCTGTCCAGCTCCGCGCCTCCTGATGTGGCTGCTACACATGTATGCCAGCCCAGCATACACTACAGTCTTATCCAAAAAGCCAAGAAGTATTGGAATACCATTATTCACCTTTTGTTTTTGGAATTTCAGCAGCACAATTTTGGAGCATGAAAGTTTGTGAAAATGACTCACAGAGATTATAAATAGTCTGTGAACCTTGGTTGCCCAAACTCTACCTTGAACTAAGAAAAAATGGCCTCACCAGAATACCTGTTTTCAGTGATACCCTTCATTCTCATGTCCTATTACCACCACTCATACGCTTGGTAACCAGGCAGGGGCAAAAGGCAAAACAAATATCAATCACTTTTCTTTTTCCTTTTTTCCAGCATAGGTAAATAGACAGTGACAGCAAGGAACTAGAATATGTAGATCAGGGGTTTCAAACTGCCGGTCTCTGGGCCGGACATGTCACGCGGAAGCCGCACCCACCCCATTGCTGGCAATGGCAAAACTGTCCCGATATGTTGCACGATGTCACGTGACGTTGTGAGTTTGACATGTCTGATATATATAGAGGAAGTTAGCAATGACCTCCTTTACTGGAGTGAGTCTCTGAAAGTGCTCAATAATAAGATTTCCTAATGGTGACATTAAAATTGAGTAATTTCTACCAACCAGCCATCTTGAAGGAAGAGATTTTAATCAGTGTCCTCATCTTTATGCAAATACTATCCTATTTGGAATTAATTCTCTTTCTAATGGATTTTCTGTCATGGTAGAAACTGTCTCATCCTAAAAACTGTTATGCGTCCCAATAATTTAGCATTAATTTATATGATGTACATTTCTTACTTCGACAGGATGGTCTTGAGCTGGTGTCATATGCCCCAGCACTAGCCATTGGAATATCTGAGGGTTTTTTGTTTTGTTTTTTAAGAAAAAAGTTTGTCCTAACTTGCCTGCATTTGAACTGCACTGCATACACAGTATTGCTCTGTTTGTGTTTGGGTGTTTTGTCCTTGGGTGGACTAGCTTCTGTTTTTAGGACAGACTTCAGCAGTCCATCTGCTAAGAGCATTAATGACTGGCTGCAAAGAGTATAAATCCTTTCCATTCCCCACTAGTTATTTAGAACTGAAGACATTTCTTGGATGAGAAATGAAATGTCTTCAAGAAAAATCAAGAAATCCCAGCTGCCTTTTTTTAAAGCACCTTTGGGACAACCATAACCCAAACTTCCATAGACACTCTTTCAGTACAGCAACTGCAGTAGTATCCTAATCATTTTTACATGCTTCAATCTCCACCTGTCTCTACCACTTGTCATTTCTTAGGAATTTCTTCACAATTTAAAATTAAACTTGCAGTAAAATGAAGATTGCCTGAGTTTCAAGACCACTCTTCATCAGTTTTGGATTTCAGTCCTAAGAGGCAAGTATCTGAATAATTGAAATTATGCTGGACAGCAATCTGTTGAAAGTATTTTAATTTTGATTTCTGCACTGAACAGAATGTTGAACTCAGTGGTCTGTATGGCCTCTTCCAGCTCTATGTTTATTTGTAGAAATATGCACTGTAAGTATCTAAAGAGAGGAGCCAAATGACAAAATCAGCATCATGCTGTTGTGACACAGACACCATCCCACTTGTACATGTATTGGGACACCACTTCATGTACAAAAGGGTGGAACTTACAACATAACATTAAATTTTTTCTTCATTTAGATCAGGGGTGGGGAACTATAGCCCTTTATGACTTGTTCAACTCCCAAAATTCCTGAGCCAGCAAGTCCACAGGTCATAATGGGGCCATAATTTCCCACCCCAGATTTAGATGAAAGTGTTGGGTTCTGTGAAAACCTCTAAACAGATATCTAGATTTCAATTCTTTCCCGCTTCTAGCTAAGGGATAAATGAATACTTTACAATGACAGATAGGATTTTTGGAATAAGCTGGTACAAGGACAATGGCAATAAAATACTACTTTGTTTGTAACTAGCAGTTACAGAACACTGCCCTTGAAATATTTCATAAAGCAGATCCAAAGCTGACATAAAATTATTTGCTTATGTGTACATTTATCCTTTTATCCTCATATCCACACCTGACACTTGCCAAGGACAATACATGAATTTATGTGGTTGAAGACTAGGTAAATCTGCAATGCTTGAATGTTATTTTTTCCAGGAAATAGATTTCAGTCTGCTACGTCTTTTTTAGCTTAGGAAGAGTGATGATGATAAAAGTTATTTTTACTGAAACAACTGAAATTCAATAATTGTTTCATTTTGTTTTTAAGAATAAACCCTTCTTTTAATTTAGTGAAAAAGATATAAATGTGCCTAAAGATGATAGCAAGAGGCCCATTGTCTTGTGTTAAGGGAAAGAAAACAAACAGCAAAATGAATTCTTGGTAAGTATTTCTGAAATTGCATAAGTAAATTGAAATTTTATAATCATGACCATAATTCAAATTTGTATCCTATACTTCTCTCCATTTAGTATGGATGTAAGCAACCCAAAATGTTTTTCTCATTGGCCCCAGTCATATGATGTCATGAAGAAAGATATCAGTTGGACACATGGATATTCAAAAATATTTGACTCTGTTTAACAGGCAGACTGAAAGGAATTATCAACCATTTCCCAAATCCCAAGAAGTTGAAATTTAATTTTGGAAGAGACACCAGCTACAAGTTATTCAGAGGTTGACTGATTGCTTGATTATGTGTTATCAAGTTGCTTATGATTCCTAGCAACCACATAGCTTGTTTTCCTTCATGATCTGTCCCTAAGCTGGTCTTTCATATCACCCAGTGATACACTGATTGCCACTATAGCTGAGTCCCTCCGCCTTGCTTCTGGTCAGCTTCTTCTCTTTCCTTCCACCTTTCCCAGAATTAAGACATTTTCCAGAGAGCTGGATCTCTGCATAATGTTACTGAGATATCTCAGTATATTGAGAGCCAGCTTGGTGTACTGGTTAAGGCACCAGGTTAGAAACCAGGAGACTGTGAGTTCTAGTCACATCTTAGGCATGAAAGCATAAAAATATTAATAAATAAATAAAGTGTCCAAAGATAGCTTGATAGGTGGTAGAAAATCTATGGGAATGATTACATTATTGGCAGTCAGTACAAAGCTGTAATCTTGACATATTTGTTATTTATTAAAAAATATAAATCCGGCAATAAAAAATGCAGGATCCCATTTACACTACAAATGTAATAGCAATAGCACTTATATACTGCTTCACAATATTTTACAGCCCTCTCTAAGCAGTTTACAGAGTCAGCATATTGGCCCCAACAATCTGGGCCCTCATTTTACCAACCTTGGAAGGATGGAAGGCTGAGTCAACCTTCAGCCAGTCAGAATTGAACTCCTGGCAGTTGGCAGAGTTAGCCTGCAATACTGCATTCTAACCTCTGCATCACCATGGCTCTGGAATATATACTATAGTATAAACAGCATATCAGGTTGAATACATATTAATATCCCATTTAAAACAGTGGCTCCCAACCTTTTGGGCACCAGGGTCCAGTTCCGTGGAGAGAGGTTTTTCCTTGGAGCAGAGCAGAGCAGCCATGGTTTCACATGTTGTCTGCATCCCATGGATGGGGCTTGGCTTGTTTGAATGATCTGGTTTCTGGCATGTCCATGAACTGGGGATTGGGAAACCCTGATTTAAAATATTAGTGGATGGACATGTATTTGTGTATGTATGGTCCAGGGTGATATATTAAGAGAGCCAGAACAAATTCTGTGATTCCTTTCTGCTGGACTGCAACATAGAATTACATTATCCTTCCCAGCTTGGTGACTTCCAGGAATGCACTTATATACTAATAACGCTCTGAAGTTCTTGTTTCAAAATTATTGCAGAACAAAGAAAGCTCTGCAATTTAGCCTCAAATGATTGTACAGAAAAGTATTCACTCAAAATTAAAAGCAAAGTCCCCAAAATGACTTTGGTACAATTTTAAAAAAAACCCTAATAAGTTTGTATTCATAACTGTCTCACTGAGCATATCTGCCAAAAACCCCACTATTCATTGATAAGCAGGGTGAGTTCTGATCAGTGAATGGCAGAATATAAATCTTTGAAATAAATGCATAATGGTCATTGCCTGAGTTGTGTGTAGGTAATTAACATGTATTTCTTACAATATCAATAATTGCCACAAGAGCTACCCAAATGACTTGGAACACATTACAGGGTCCAAGAAGGAATCTCTCACTGCCAGAAATTTGGCAAATAGATGGCACAATGTTCTCTTTAATATGCAACACCATAATCAGAGAATAGGACAGCAAAAGGTAGCTAGTTTTATAAGTCCCTTAATTTCAGCAGGAAATTTTTAGTGGACATTTAGTGGGAAAGAACACTGGAAAGAATATTAGACCTGAATGTGTGAGTCCAGAACTTTTAATACCTGCTCAGCTCCAATATTATTTACTTTCGTTCTTCCTCATAAAATAGAAAATACATTCTAATTTCTTGCTGCAAATGTGAGACAGGTTGAGTTTTAAAACACTTTCCAATTAAACAAGTTGTTTAAAGCATTCAAATTAATTGCTTGCAAGCCTATAATTTTTTGTTTCTATGTAGTGTATTAAACTAACTCCAGAGCTAATTTGCAAACATCTTGAAAAAACAGAGCCAACAACCAGCTGCTCTTCCCTTGTATAATTCCCTTTAGAGGGTTCCCAAATCCATTTTCAATTTTTGGTAGAAAAACAGACAGCATTTGCCAAAGACAGGGCTGTATTTTTTTTTAAACTATAGGCAATATTTTCATCCCAATAATCATTAGTCCATGGAGTTAACAAAGGAGGAGAATGTGCTTCATTAATATCATTAAAGCTGGTGAAATACTGCTTGCTAAAAGCCAGCCCAGCAGGTCTAAAAATTGTTTTAATATATATCTGCAGCCACATTAATTAGACAGTTTTAAATCAAGTTTTCATGATTTTTGTTTGTTTATTATTTTCTTGACTAGGCACTAATCAAAAGTCATTCATGTGGGAAGAGAAATTTGACTATACAGTCATCTTGATTCTTAATTTATCTGCCTGCACCACACATTATTTGAGTACCTTTGTTAATTTGTGATGCATGAAAATACATTAAGTATTTCTCACAGGCAAGTTTAGGTTATAAATAACCAGATCAAACTCACAAGGGGCAAATGGGACTAATTGCTTGAAGACCTGGTGAAACATCTCTTCCAAACATAACCCTGCTAATGGATTCTTGAAGTGTGTTAGTTTTGATTGCATGGAATCACTGCACACTGCCTCCAAAGTTTGGCTCATCTACTTGAAGAAACAGTTCTCACATAATCAAAACTGGAAAGCCTGAAATTAGACTAGAGTAACGCCAAAACAAGAGGCAGGTGGAAACCACCTCTCCTGTCCAAAAGAATATCGTCAATCTTCATTATGCCATAGGGATAGGATGCAAGAATTAAGATCTTAGTTTCTCTATAAATACCATGTTTCCCCAAAAATAAAACTGGGTCTTTTTTTTGCCTCCAAAAGAGGCAGCAAGTCTTAATTTTTGCGGGGGGGGTGTCTCTTTTCAACTCCACCCGTGGTGGAGACAGCAACAGCCCCGCCCAGCTGGCCCACTTCTTCTGCGGTCAAAGGAAATGCGAGAATGAGAATGGAGCTCCGGCCTGCATTTTGCCATCAGAGGCCTTTCCAGAAGGCCTCTGCAGCAAAGAATTGAGCTATGGATTGAATCCATAGCTTGGTTCTCGACTGCAGAGGACTTTCCGAAAGGCCTGTGATGGCAAAATGCAGGCCAGGGGACGCTGCAGAAGAAGTGGGCCAGCGAGGAGAGGTAGGTGTAGATTCATGGGAGGCTTGGTAAATGGGTGCAGGGCATGTGGGACAGCTCCACCCACCCACCCCTGTCCTAGCTTGATTTTTAGGCGTGCCCCTCACCCCAAAACTAGGACTCATTTTGGGGGTAGGGCTTATATTAGGCCCACCCTCAAAAATCAAGCTAGGGCTTATTTTAGGGATAGGTCTTACTTTTGGGAAAACACGGTAGGACTTGCATTTCATATACAGCAATCACTGGAAATATTTCATAATAGCTCCATTATGTTTTCTATAATAAATATTTATGAGAGCTCCGTATCTTCACATGCCTGTTTCCAGTTTATCTTGTTGCCCCTTATTTGGACTGCAAAAATCCAGAGGACAGTTAGATGGCAGCAAAGTTGCACATTTTTCCTGTCATCTAATGGACATGCTAAAATTTTAAGGCAACCCACCTAAAGCGGGAAATCAATTCAAGTACCAACCATTCTGTGCACAAAACAGCTGGTTTTCAGGGTCTCTTTCCTGAAGTGTAACAAGCACATTGGGTACACATACGGATATAAAGTGTGGTTGTTCTAAGGAGAAAACTGGAATGTCATATATTTCTCAGTGACCTTCTGGTCTATATAACCTTTACCTAGAATAAACCCTCAGGACACTTTCCAAATACAGCTGATTTCCATTTATTATACCTTTTCAATCAGAATTCTGCCAGATATCTCCCTAGGTATGCCAAACAAACTAAATCCCATGTAGATGTGTCATTCTTGCTATCTTTCTTTTGCATAAGGGAACAATAAAAAGCATTCTTCCAAAGGTTAGTCACAGATGGAATCCTCACAACTTGTTAAACAAATTGCACATACATTCCATAAACAAACATCTTTATATTTTAAGATACTGTATCTCTGGTATCCTATCTATACCTGCAATCTTACCATTTCTCAACTTTTTTCATAAGATGTACAACTTTCATTTCATGCATTTCTTTTATGGCAATCAAAATGAACACATCCATTTATTGTTTTAAAGAGCACAGTTGAGGCAAAGAGCAGGATAGTTGTCCTTTAGGTAGATATTTAATGGGAATTTATTGTACTAGCCGGGATCAATTATTTTTCCCCTTCTGGATAATTGAATTGAGTTTACATTCATGAATAAGGTAACCCATGAATTGGCCAATTTTATATGAAGATTAAAATGATTAAATTGCCATATAAAGCTATTGGCACTTTATCCATAAAGTTATCTTGACCCAGTAGTTTCAATTATAAAATGAATATGACACTAAATGAAATAAAATTTGCAGTTCCTTAAAAATCATTTATGCTTTTCTACTTCTTTTAAATGGAAGAATTTGATTAACAAAATGTCTATCAATAATTTGATTTGAAAAGGAAAACTGTCCTGCTATAATTCTATAGGGAATTTTCTTGCATTTGGTGGTCACAGTGGAAGTGTTGGGGAGGAAATGCAAATCATTTGGCCAATAATCAAATAAAAATCAAAGATAGGCAGGACCAACATTTTCAGTGTGCTTGGGGTGGTTGGGAGTCAAGAACAAAATTGCCTTATGCCAGCCGATGAAAACAGAAAGCCAGGAAAATATGAATTTGAAGATTTTATAGACAGGCCATAAACTTCCTGTGAGTATTTGAGAATCATGACCCTTGAGTGGTGTGAGTGGCAGGAGGGTCTGTAGCCAAAAAGTAATTAAGTTTTGTCCTCCAGTTCAACGATCAGCAATCAGCTAACAGGAGAAAGGCCAAGGAAGAAATATAAACACTGTCAATAATAGCCCAGGGTTCTAGAATCAGAGTTCTAGAGCTACACCCAGCTTAAATATCAGGGTCTGAATGCAGGGCAAGCAGCAAGAGCAACAGAAATATAAATACAGAGGCAGACAGTGGCTTCCAAAATCAAGGTCTTGGAATTTGCTTTCCTGTAGCTCCAGGTACTAGCATGTACTCAAGTCAGGGCACTGTTACCTTCTCCCCCTAGAAGATACAATTCAGAGTTGTCCTTTTTATTAGTTTATAATATAAAATAGAAAAATAGAAAAACAAATAATAAGAAAAATAGGGGAGGGAAAAGGGAAGGGGAAAGTGTAGAAAAGAAGGGAAAAAGAAAGAAAAGGGGTTAACTTCCAACTCCCTTTGGTGCAGTAGAATAAGTTAGTAACATCAGACCTCAACTTTTTATTTTTACATAATTGGATAAACTAGCCATTTCTATAAAAATAAATATACCTAACTGGCAAAACCCAAAATCAAAGTTTCATTTTCCCCCCCGCCTTAAGCACAAAGTCCAGAAACGGTTTCCAAGGACAAAAGTAATTGTGTTTAATTCTTTATCAAAGCAATCAATTTAGCCATCTCTGCTAACTCTAACAACTTTTGCAGCCATTCATCCATTGTGGGGATCAAAGTGCCCTTCCATTTTGTGCATAAAGTAATCTTGCTGCCGTCAACATATATAACATTAAAGTTCCATTTTCCCCCAAGTCTTTTTCTATTAAACCCAAAAGAAAAGTTTCTGATTTTATCTTTATATTCACTTTAAGAATCTTCTGTATTAGAATATGAATTCTACTCCAATATTTCTTTGCTTTATCACATGTCCACCATAAATGACAAAAAGTCCCTTCTTTACATTTGCATTTCCAACATTCATTTGAAATACCTTTATGCAGTGTATTCTTGATAACCTATCTGATGTTCTTATCTTACTGTATATGATGTACCAACGATACATCATATAAAAATTTTCTTTTAAATTGTAATTTAGTGTAAATTTTAAACCTTTCATCCACATATTCTCCCATTGTTCAAGCTTTACATTATATCCAAAGTTCCTTGCCCACTGAAGCATACAATGTTTTACATATTCACTTTCCAAATTGGAATTCAATATTATTTTATAGACCTTAGCAATAATATGTTCATCACTACCACACAGTAGGATTTCCAATTCATTTTTAACAAAATCAAACCCATAACTCTTTTTATCTAATTTAAATCTTTCTTTCAATTGTAAATATGTAAACCAATGACATATCCTTCTGACAGACAATGGAATTTGCTTTCCTGTAGCTCTAGGGCATTTTACCTTCTCCCCCTAGAAGATACAGTTGTTTGGTTTTGCTCTGCATTTCATAGCTTGCAGTGTGTTCTTGGACTAAGTGTTCTGATAGAGTTTGCCCTGTCATTCTCTGAATCAGCCCTCACTTGCCCAGATTCAATGTGTCTTGAAGCTTTCTCAGATATTTTATTGCTAGCCAGCTCTGCAGGCTGATTGTCCAGCTTGTCTGCTTCTTTAGCCTATGATTCAGGAGATTCAAAGGAGACCATAAGAACAACAACAAAAAGAACCTGTTTTCTCAGTTATTGGGGGTATCTATCTTAACCATTAGTCTTTTAAAGCCATTCAACATCTTCCAAAAACTGAAAAAGACTAAAATGTTGCCTCTTTCCTCTTGAGGAAGGCTTTAGGGGTGCAAAAAAAGATGCTGTAGCCCATGTGCTATGGACAAGTTGTCTATATCTGAACCAAATCTTCTGTTCAGAATTTACTGGATTGCAAAATTCATCTTACAACAGAAAAATTAAAGCTATGCAAAGCTACACTTAACAGGGTGGTTGCATCACGAGAAACAAATTGCACAAATGGTTAAAGAAGAGCTTGTGTAGCCTTGTGGTAGCTGTTTAATGTGATTTGGAGAATGGCTAAATGCTCTAACATGTGCAGCTGGCATATTTTAAACAGTCTGTTTGGTCCCTGAGGATTGTAATTTATGAAAAACAGCTCATCTCAGGAGTTATTTCCTGAATACTGAAGTTTTGCATAAAACTTTAGCTAATCCAATTTAGTTTCCCTAATGACACTCAAGATGGAAAGGTAATCTAAGGCCTGGAGAATAACACCTTAGGAAAAAGAAAGAAAGTTCTGTATATTTAAAATATGGATTTCCACTGCAATCATATTCAGTACCAAATTAGAATCGTACATAATGACACATTGTTTATGGGCTATGTTTAACAGGATCTATCACTTGGTGATTGTGTATCTCCCCAAAATGGCAGAGGATTAATGAGTTTATATCAAGAACTCTCAGGAGACACAAAGGACTCATTCTCATGTCACTGTCTCTATGGCACGGAGGTACTCTGCTAACCATTTTTAAAGGACACATCCACAGGATATTTAGTTTTTGTCTCATCTCTAGCCGACAATGGGTGCAACTTGGTTGTTTTTCATCTTCTCCTGGCACAAGTCTTGCCTATATATGAATTAGAATACTTCAGCAATTATGAGGTTCATGATGAGGTCATAAAGGTTAGGATCTGTCTAGTTTATATTTTGCACATACCACCTGATTTCTTCAGAGATACTGTCACCAACCATTATGTTCATTTTGCCTCCTACCAACAAGATGTTTCACATGGTCATACTTTCTACTGATCTTACTGCTATAGGGGTACCATTTTGTCCTCTCATCTTTCAAGATCCTGAAGCACCAGGGAACTAACAAATGACTGGAAAAGGGCTGATGTAGTTCCCATCTTCAAAAAAAAAAGGGGGGGACACAAAGTGATAAAATTACTGGACCAGCAAAATGCTATGGATATAATTTACTTGGACTTCAGTAAGGCATTTGATAATAGCAAGAGCAAGAGCACTTAGACTTATATACTGCTTCATAGTGCTTTACAGCACTCTCTATAGAGTCAGCCTTTTGCCCCCAACAATCTGGGTCCTCATTTTATCAACCATGGAAGGATGGAAGGCTGAGTCAACTTTGACCCAATGAGGATCGAACTCAGGCAGTGAGTTGAATTAGCCTGCAATACTACATTCTAACCACTGCACCACCATGGTTTTGTAAATTAGGCCACAATTTATTACTTGATAAGATAGAAAAATGTGGGTTAAACTGTCATGGTTCTGACAGTCAGAGATGAATAAAGCAGAACTCCAAGGCTTGCAAATTCCTCAAAGAACATCTTTATTAGTTACAAAGTATCAGTGTGGTCAAGAGTGAAACCAAGTCTGGATACACACGTAACAATTTCCCAATACAAAGTTAAATGTCCTACTCATAAAAATATGCAAGCAACTATGTCCCCCAATATGATTATTTGGCCAGAGCAGCGGATGACCTCGGTTCCCAAGGGACAAAAGATTATTTTGAATAATGAAGCACCTGGGCAATCTCCTCCCTCCGTTCTATGTGGCAACCTAGAATGAGAAGGAAAATGGCTGCAGCCATGCTCATTTGTAGAGTTGACAGTCGACCCCTCTCAAAAAGAAAGAGTCTCCTGTAGGGGAAACAAAAAGTAGGTTAAGTATTTCCTCAAGGTTTGTGAGGATATTTATCGTAGCATCACCACCAGATGGATTTGTAACTGGCTGACCAACCGCACTCAATATGGAACTGCATCTACATGGAGGGAAGTATGTAGTGGGGTACCCCAAACCTCTGTCCCAGTTCTCTTCAATATCTTCACCAGTGATTTAGATGAGGGGATAGAAGGAGAACTCATCAAATTTGCAGACAATACCAAGCTGGCAGGAATAGCCAAAACTCTGGAAGATAGGCTCAAGATACAGAAGGATCTTGACAGATTCAAACACTGGATCCTATCTAACAAAATGAAATTCAATGGTGAGAAAAGTTAAGTTCCACATTTATGCAAGAAAACCAAATGCACAGAAGAGCAAATGGTGAGTATACCTGATGTGACACAGAAGCAGAAGCGCTTTTACCTGCTTTTTTACTACCCCTTCTCCATTCCTGTGACCTGTTAGGCTATGTTTGCACTTAACACTCTTTCAAAATAGCGCTGTGCCCATATTCAGAAATTGGCTGAAGGTTATGGGTCCATCTCCACAACTTTAGCCTCTTAGCAACTTGTCAAGTGGCTAAACCTACCATTTGAAGCACCCTCCTACATTTGCTTCTTTGCATCCTGCTACATATTAGGACAGCAGTGAGTGATTGTTTTCCATCTGGTAGTGATGCTTTGTGGGAACTAGAAACTATAGACTAATCTAGACTAACCACATCAGCCCCTTTCCAATCCTTAGGTACTTCCCCAGTGCTCCAGGATTTTTGAAAGATGTAGTGCAACGGTTCTGAGATAACATCTGCCAACTCTTTCAGAACTCTGGAATGTAATCTGTCGGGTCCAACATGGCCATACACAGGCTGGGATTATGCAAGATATTTAACTGGATCATTTAAAGACTGAGCATGTGGTGCAAATGCAAAAACCAGGATTACTTCACAAGTAAGTATGGGTTGCAAACATCCAGAAAAGCACTGGATGGCAGCTAAGATACACAGAAAACCAGCTCTTTGCTGCCACTTGGTGGCCATATATTTTCAGCTGAATCATGGTATGCCTAGAAGTAATCTAAAAATATCCTGGGTTTGTTTTTAATTATTGAATTTTAGTTGTCCTTTTAGTTCCACTCAGAGGTTTTTAGAACTCTTGTGTTTCTTGTTTTGTTTCACCATCCTGAATAATTTCTACAAATTTAACAACTTAATTGCTCACCGATAACACCAGGTCATTAACACAATTATTTAAAAATACTGACTACAACCCTAATTCTTGAGGAAATCTATTTGTTGCTTATTTACTGCTCCATGTTCTCAGATAATGAAAAGATCTGTTTCCTTACTGTAAGTTTTTCTCAAGAACTTTGATGAACAACCAGAAAACTTTTAAAGTATTCTTGTTGGATTATCTTTTCTACAAAAGTTCAGAAGATTGGGGAAGCAAGGGGGATATTATTTTTAGCAAGGCTCATTTGTCTGTGATCTTGATAATTTTCTGTTAAATATTAATTTCTACTCATGTATCTGAAAAGAAAAAACCCAGCAGAACACAGCTTTTTTAACACGGACAATAAAGTGAACAAGCTTATTAGTGATTAATGATTGCATAATAACTAGCCCTTTGGAATCTTTTTATTTAAAATCACATCCAGATCAGTTATTATGTTTTCATTCATAGATTACAAACAATAAACAAAACCTCAGGAAAGATGCTTAGCTATTGTAAATTGCTTTTATGCTATTGAGTGGAACCATTTTTCCTCACACTGGTGTACTTAAACTTTGAATCTGGTCTATTACTGCTGAATTTCCCTCAACAAATCATTCATGACTGAAAACAGCAGCTTCTCTGTTTTGCAACTTTAAAAAAACCTTGATCTTGCCACAAAGTATTGTGAATTATACCCGGCCAGAGTCCATATGGATTTGAATGGCTTATAAATATTGCTAAATAAATACATAAATAAATCCACTCAATTGCAGATGGATACAAACCTGGTATAAGTGTTCTCTATGTTTGTGAAGGTTAAAAGCATGGTGAAGATAAGAACATAGATATCCGTACCACTCCCACCATACTTTTAAGCCTCACATATGCTGAGTTCTGTTAAAAGTTTGCAAAAATCCTATTTGGAAAATGTGCAGGAAGTTAATCTGTTTAACTGAATGATTCTATATCTTAGTAGATAAGTCTGAGGAAGAATGATAAAGATGCTCCTTGTGATGAGCCTCAAAGATATGTTCTCTGCAATTTTTTGAGAACCAGTCATCTGCCAATTTTTTTGTAAATAAAGTGCTCCATCATATTCTTGCCTAGAAATCTTATATGTCTCATTATCCTAGAGGAAAATGAAGCAAATACATTGTGTATCACCTGACAGACCATATATCAAACTTCATAAATGATAGCAGAGGATGCTTGCTACACGGTAGGAAGAGATGGGCTTTCATCAAAACTACACAATAGGAAGAGATGGGTTTTCCACATACATTACCCAATAATATTCATATGTAAATGAATTTTATCATAAAAGTATGGAAAAAAATCACAGTACATTTATTCACATGATATAAGGGAACTTATACTTCAGCTTTTCTCATTGAATTACTCTTAGCAAAGCCCAGTTCTTATTGGAACAAGAGAAAGAGCCAACAGAATAATGAGAACTGTCCTCACTTTCTTACGTATTTTATTGCTGCTGGATATTTTGCAGGAAGGAAAAAGAGGGCTAGCCCTGTATAAATCATTTTCTAGGAATAAAGCAAAGTCAACATCATAGGGCAGGGTAAAATTGGGGTTGCAAGACCATTCTGATGGATGCTGTAAATAATTTACAATGAAAGACTCTTTGTTAGCTAATTTCTAAGGAAGTGTGGAACAGGGCTTATGTTCATAAATCTGTAATTAATATATGTGGTTATGAGGCATAGTTACTCATGGTTAATTAAAGGCACATTATTCATATTGGATAGTATCTGTGATGTCAGTGATGATAACTGATTTACCCTCCATGCCTGCAGCATTTTATTTATGGTCATTATACAGAATGCCCCTTTCCTGTTTCAATATTGAAACTTAATGTTTCCTTTTCTTTTTGAAAAGTGTATTTCTCACTTTTAATATCATGTTCATGCATTTTTAAAATGCTGCCCTTTAGGAATGGAACTGAGCAGTCCAGAAACAGGCATAACAAACTAAACATCCCAACCTGGCACCTTCCGGTCTTGCTGATGTTGCAGGGATTTTTGGTAGGTTAAATACTTCTAGACATCAGAAGGTTGAAGAAGAAACAAAAAAAAATATAGGCAAATGGTTTCCCTTCATCCTTCCTTTTTCATAAGTATGGCCAGTGGTGGGATTCAGCCAGTTTGGACCAGTTCAGCAGAACCGGTAGCTAATTTTTAGTTGCCCAGGCCCAGAATGGACTTCCGGAAGCAGTATCCACAAAGACACAGGTCTGCAACCCGCGGCTCCGGAGCCACATGCGGCTCTTTCAGCCGTCTCCTGCGGCTCCCAGTCCTCTGCCATGTGCAGTCCAAAAAACAGGGACTAAAAAAGTTCAACCAATCAATTCAAATATGCAGGGTAGGTGCATATCTCACCTTGGCTCCACTCTTCAGTCAAACCCTGTTCTGCGCATGTACATGCATGTGCACACATTTTTTGCGGCTCCCAGTTTTTCCTTTTGTGAGGGAACCGGTTCCTAGTAGCTCTTTCACTGTTTCAGGTTGCTGACCCCTGCACAAAGAGAACCAGTTGTTCACATATTTGAATCCCACCACTGATATGGCCCCTGCTCCTTCATCATATCTGAATAACCTTTAAGTTACTACAGTAGTGCTGGATCAGAGTAATTGTTATAATAATTTGGGGGTGGGGAGGTAAGTCTTATTATTTTTAGGAAGGAATGAGACTACACTCAGAGTCTATACAGCCAAAGAGAGAAAATATTACTTTCTTAAAGGCCTTAAACATTATGAGTGGAAGAATATGAAGAGATGAAAACTCTTCAAAGAGAGGGGAAACAGCGAAAGAGCTTATATGGACGTACTGCTAAACTGGTGAGAAGTGGTAGTGATGTTTAAATTGACATAATTTCTGTGAACTATATTCATTCAAATACATCTACAGCAGCATGAAAATGGCATGGAGTATATTTCTATGCATCTGGAAAATGTATGTCAATGCTAGAATCATAAATCCTAATTCTCTACCGCCATCCCACCCCACCCCACTCCTGCCATCATTATTCTCCCTTCCCTTCAGGCAGTCAAGAATTTGGTGGCAAGCTCGATCCTGCTTGCTATTTAGCACTGTCAGTTTCTTCAACTCAGGCATAAATACACCTGCCTATGATGTAGAATGTAGGCCATATACTGTATCTCCTGCAGTGAATAGGCAAGCAAAGAAGTTATTCAGCTTCACTTACATCACTTTATAGTCTCTTGGTCCTTTTCATTTGCTTGTCAGCCAAGGATCCAACTGCATCCCTAACTGGTTTCCTGCTTTAGTTGTTTGCACTCTCAGATTTGAAACCTCCTCTGGTGGTCTTTCCCAGATTAATTAAGTCTTTCCTGTTTAAGAAGACAGTCATTTCACTGGCAGTGGTAAATTTTATTTGTAGTATGCTACTGCATTTGTTAGATAGACTTTTTGTATTTTTGTGTTTTTCTTTTAATGGATAATTTTTATTAGTTTTAACTTTTGTTGGCCTATCTACATAAAACAGATAGGTTAACAAATAAATAGATATCAAATTATTAGCAACATATTCTACTGTCCTCTTTCCCTTTTTGTGTCACATTAACTGTACAGACTTACAACCATTCATTTAGCAACCATTCAAAGTTAAAACAGCACTGAGAAAAGCGACGTCTGGTCCTCGCACTTACATCTGTCGCAGCATTCCCACAGGCATGTGATCAAAATTCAGGAACTTGGCAACCAGCATAATTTATGATGGCTGCAACATCCTAGAGGTCATGTGATCACCACTGGTGACCTTCCCTGCCAATTTCTGGCAAGCAAAGTCAGTGGGGTAAGCTGGATGATTCTGCATGATTCACTTAATAACTTAATAACACACTTAGCAACCATGGCATAAAAGGTCAGGCTTGACTCATTTAACAACTTCCCTGCTTAATAATGGAAATTCTGGTCCCAATGTAATTATAAGTCAAGCATATATATTTATCTGAAGAAAGTTTGGATTCTTTTGAATTGTCTGCTTTGGGACATGACTTCTGTTTTTGAAGAAAGTTTTCTTTCCTCAGATAGAATTCTTGATATTGCTTGTTAGATAAGCTAGCGGCCTATTGGATTTGATTATATTTTCTTTAACGTACACTGTATGTTCTAGTTGCGCTTCTGTAATTGTGGTTTTGAATAGTCTCCAAGTGTTCTGCTGATCATTAGTCATCTTGACTTTCCTTTTCAATCTCCTTTTTGTTCTGGAGTTGTTTAATCCTCTTGACTTCCCTTTTCAACCTTCATTTTATCAAACCATAACTCAGAAATGTATTCTTTCAAAGTCAAACAATTTTTGATAAGTTTCAATTTCTGGAGGATATACACATTTGTCATGATCAAGTTATGTGTTTACCCAGACAATCAGGCTAAGTGAAGTCACAATATCCTGTAACCTTTTTTCTTTTACATGACTCCTTAATTTCCTTTCCCATCATAAGATCAGCCCAGTCAGCATTTTGATCAGAAAGATCCTTATTCCTAAATTACTCTTGAGAAATTACTCACCCATTCTGAGTTTTGGGGTTTGTTATACTACATGGCCTTTTTTAATGTGCAGAATGAACTTCCTATAGTATGCCTGGCCTTGTTTTTCCAATCTGAATTTGGTTAAAACATAAGGCTTTCAATTCCACAAGAATTCTATTGTACCCACAATATATGAATTCTTTAACACCTAGGACTCCATTCTCCACTGTAATTTGGAAGCTTCCAACCTAAGCACAAAAACAGAGAGAGAACATGAAGCAATAGCACTTAACTTGTATACTGCTTTATATGCCTCTCTAAGTGGTTTACAGAGTCAGCATATTGCCCCCAACAATCTGGGTCCTCATTTTACTGACCTGAGAAGGATGGAAGGCTGAGTCAACCTTGAGCCCCTCCTGGAGTGAGCAGTCACTTAGCCTGCATTACTGCATTATTACCACTGTGCCACCATGCCACCACCAAGAAGGCAGAAAGAAAGAGAAACTGCATCTTTCTTCAAATTACCTTATAGTTATCATGACCCATTGTAGGAATTTGCAACTTCCATCAGCCTAAGAGCCAGTAGTGGGATTCAGCTGGTTCGCACCACTTCGGTAGAACTGGTAGCTAATTTTTTGTTGCCCAGGCCCAGAATGGATTTCCGGAAGCAGCATCCACACAGAGAACCGGTTGTTCACATATTTGAATCCCACCACTGCTAAGAGCCATACTGGGCTTTGCATAGCAGCTATATCTCAATATTGCTAAGCACATTTGATTTGTGCTTAGATTGTAAGCCGCCCTGAGTCTTCGGAGAAGGGCGGGATATAAATGGGATTAAAATAAAAAAAATAAAAAATAATATATCAGGTTGCAAAAGGGATGCTGGTGGGCAATGTGTGGCCCCCAGATCGACATTTTTTTACCTTTGATTGGTATTCAAAAGTATTTATACCTTCATTCTTTATAAATCATATTTTCCTCAGAGATAAGCTTATAGTAAAACAGAATGGGACACTTGGATTCCAGTTCTCATTAGCTCCACCCAACTTAGCCTCTGACTAGAAAAATAAAAAAAATGGAGTTGCTCTAAGATGGTATAATGAAACTAATTTTGTTTTCAAATACATTTGTGTACTTTTAATGGAGAAAGAAAAGATAAAACTTGATTCTCCTCTGGGCTTGAGCAAGGACATAGCTTTTTCAAAACAATGAAAGAGAGCTGAACGGAACACTGATTCCTGAAAAAAACCTGCAGTTTAATCTGTCCTACAAGTAGTCCCTGACTTACAATGACAATTGGAACCAGAACTTCCATCACTAAGTGAGATGATTGTTAAGTGAATTGTGCCCAATTTTACAACTTTTTCTGCCTCAGACATTAAGTAAATCACATGGTTGGGAAGTGAATCTGGCTTCACCCATTGGCTTTGCTCTGGGAAATCACTAACGGTGATTATGCAAACCTGGGATGCTGCAACTGTTATAAATACATGCCAGTTGCCAACACCCAAATTTTGATCATGTGACCATGGGGGATCCTCTGATGGTCATAAGTGTGAGGATCATTTGTAAGTCACTTTTTTCAGCACTGCTGTAACTTTGAACAGTTGCTAAATGAATGGCCGTAAGTCAAGGACTACCTGTACTTAGGTAGGCTTCTTTAAAATATCAAAACAAGGCTGTGTATTTGTGACTATGGGGACAATATGCTGACTTGCCTGTATCCAGTTTATTGCCAGAAAGTAATGGAATATAACAAGATATAAATCATCATCATCATACTTGGATGATCCAATGCAAATTCTCATGGAATTGACAGCAGCAAATCAGTAGTTTTTAACTCTTACGAATGTTCCATTTCAAATAGTACCAAATTAAGCATGAAAAATAGGATCAATAGTGATATGAAAGTAGTTGCGAGTTTAAAATGGGAAAGTACAGAACCAATATTTTGCTGAAAAGTTGAGGGAACCTACAGGAAAACAGCATTGTCACATATTAGTTTATTTTGGGGCAAGAAGAAAAGGCTGTGTTCCCTCCTCATTTTGTTAATTACTTAATTACTTAAGTTACTTAATTACTTAATTACTTTAAGTCTTTCTTAAAAGATTCTTCTAATAAAGCAAGGCATTGAAAAGAGGCCAGTGGTTATGGGATTTTCCTGTCACTTTTTCAAACAAAAATAAAGTGTCCATTATAAGCAAAGCTTCTTCTGACTGCATATTCAGATTAGTAACCCACTTTTGTTTTACTTCCCTGACTCAGATCAAATTAAATTCAAGCGGAGTAGATTGACTCTTACAGTATGTTCATACTTCTGTGGCATAAATAATAATCCTCAGACAACTGAAAGTATCAAATATCCCCTTGCAGCATATATTTAAAATATTTATTTTATTCTGTACCTTGCAGCTGAAATCTGGGAGTTAGTTCTTTTTAAAAAAAAAAGATTTTATTAGATTTTATAGGGTTAAGAATAACATATTAGAAGGCAATGTGGTAATTGGGTTAAACAATAGGTCAGTAATACAATCATTAGTGAGTATCTCAGGTTACACCATCAAATATTTTTCCTCAGTTTCCCTTGACATTTGCTATTTCATATTTATACTAATAAATTTCTAATTATATCAAAATTCAGTAAAGATTTCAGTATCTCATTTATAAATACAATTTTTTTCTTTTTGCTTATACATATGTTAATAGATCTCAATAGACAATCGATGTCCTGTTATAAAATTTTACCAATTTTAATTTTTAGTTACAGTATTCCAATTTAACCTTTAATACCCATAGTATTTCAGGTAACCCAAATTTACTTTATCTCATTTCATAAAAATTATAATATCTAAAATACACCTATTAAAACTTAAATATCTTCTTATTCTATTCCATAAACATTTTCTACTTCCCATCCTAATAGATGACCGCCTTAATAATAGAGTATCTTATTAGTTCAGATCCATCATCTATATACACTGGGCTAATCAATAATTCAAAACTATTGTCAACGCTGCTAACATTGAATGTTATTGCTTGACAAGAGATGAAGAAGCCATTTCATATGTTAAACTTGTGTATTGCTTTAAGAGATTGGGAGGGGGGAAGAGGAGGATTGTTCCTCAAGGCCATCTGAAACAAAAGAAGATAAGAGCTTGGCGGGTTTTCTAATGGAAGGGAAACTGATTCTTTAAATTAATAGGAAAATATGATTAATGACAAAATTAGAAAGATGGAGAATTGTGTTTTAATATATTGTGCAAGGGGGCGGAGATTTCAGATTCCAGCTTCCTTCGAGCAAGCATTTGCCGGTGTATTAGGCTAATAAAGGACTTTTAAGGTAAACAATGCCTCAGAGTCACTTGAAAAGCCCATACATCGGAAACCTGACACCTATTTTCTTATAGTTAATTTAAATTTCCCTTGTTAATCTAAACCTTCAATATTCAACCAATTAATCCCGTTTTTTACTACTTTCTCACTATTTTAAATCTAGTACTCAAATTTCCTTTTATTTCAAAATCTCCCTTCAGCCCACTAACTGACTGTTTAGGATCCTGTCTAATAAAACAGGGGCCCCCAGTTTTTCAACCTAATTCTAGCTTTCTTCTTTTGCCAGCCAGGTTTGCATATCAATGCTTTTAAATCATCAGATAGGTCTCTCTTCATTCTTGTGTATATTATGTGGATTAAAGGAGACCATCTAGTTGCTAATTTTCTAAGAAGTCTGGCCCATTTATAATCATTAAGTCGCCTTAATCTCCCAGATCCCCATGTTTGTTCTGGTATAGTTGTCTTCAATTCAATCTGGTCTTTTTCTTTCTCAGGTTTCTTCTTCTTGTTTTCCTCAAAAGTTACTTCCAGTTTTGAAATTATTGTGTCATTATCTGGATTTTCAGTAGACTGTGTTTGTTGTTCTGTAGAGCCCTCTGCGTTGGCGTTCAGTTGTTCCACTTCTGTTGTTTTTTGGGTTAGTAGTTTTCTAGCTGCAATCAGGATTTCGCTTTCTGGAGGTGACACTTTTGTCTTTCAAATTAGCTTTAAGTTTGTCAATATTTAGAAAAAGAGCTTCAATTATAGGTTTAAACATATCCCGAATCTGGAAGTCGTCCTCCATTTCTGACGTAGTTAAAAATTATCTTTCTGGTGGAGGCTATTTATTAAGAAAGTAAACTAGCACGCATGTGCGGGGGAACCTTTACCTTTACCTTTTCCCCATGGAGAGGAGTGACTCCAGCAAGCTGAGTACAATCGGAGAATGCTTTATAGCCAATGCCAGAAGTTCTGCCTAGAAATGTCAAGTTGCCTTTATAAAGCGCCTGACAGTTATGAAGTCTATTTTTTTCTGAAACAGAGATATTTTATTGTTATAGTAAAATGAAAGGCAAAGGGCAAGAGCAGTTAATGAAAATTTATCCCAGAAAAAAAGGGAGGGAGAAGATGACATAGCAACAAGTCAAAAAGAGCTCCAATGATTTTGCTGACAAGATGGGGAGGGATGGGGAGGGGGGGACAGAGACAGAGAATAATAATTTAGAGAACCAGCTCAGATAGAAAAGATACTCCTCAAACAGCTGAGGCTTCTAGTCACATAAAAATGATTTTAACACACTTAACACTATGAACGTAATTATAATCTTATTTACTGGAGGATAAGCTGTACAACATTGTTATTTCTGAATAAATATGCATATTGCAGAGAGTATTTATGAATCTACAAACAGCTGACTTTGTTCCAGGCATGCCAGACTACCAAAAACTTTTGCCATGCTCTTTTTAGGCTCAAATAGTTTTCTTTTACCTAGGCCATTCAAAGCATTCCAATTATCCGTTGGATGCCATCTACTCACTTTATTTGTCCTCTTTCCCTTCGTCTGCTTGCCAAACATTAGCTCACATCAAATGTCCAAAGTATCTAAGGTTCTACGTGCTGATCAATGCATCAAGGGACCAGCCAGTTTCATTTACTCCATGACTGACTGATTCTTACAGCTGATGAAACTCTTAGAGACTATCTCCAAATAATTTGATATCTTCTATGTCTTATACTTTCTCATTATTCTGTTGTAACAGTGACTCATTACCACTTCATGATTACTGTTTGTTATCACAGAAATAGCTTCACCTTCTGCTTCATGATCTTGAGAATAACAAAACCTGGAAGTGTGTGATATAGGCACAAAGCAAGATAATGCAATTTGGGTCCCTTAGGGCAGTGTTTTTCAACCACTGTTCCGCGGCACACTAGTGTGCCGTGAGATGTTGCCTGGTGTGCCGTGGGAAAAATTGAGAAAACACTGACCTAGGAGACAGCGGAACAGCCGCGGGCGGAGCGGCACTGCAAGACTCTCTGGCGGGGAGCGCTGGGCACCAGAGCCTTGGCTAAGCTGACGGCCCTACTTCGCTGGAAGCAAAAGCCCGGGAAAAGAAGTGGGCTCGACCTCTCTAGGCACCAGGGCTCCACGGCAGCGTAGCTCCGCCCCCTTCTTTGGCTTTGGAGGGTCTCTTGCTGAAGAGAGAGAAGCTGGGGAGAGGCGACCGGCTCGCTTATCGGAAGAGGACGGACGGGCGGCCAGCCCGGCTCGCCTGAGCTGTCGCGTGGTTGGTTGCCTGCAACGTTCGAAAAAGCTCTTCTTCCCCAGCACGCGCCGCTTACTCCTTACTCCCCGCGCGGCTGAGGATGCGAGACTCCCGCCTGGTCGGCTGCCTGGCTCCGCTTTCTTTGCTCGCCGCGACCCCTCGCCCCAGCCCGAAATAGAGGGATCTGACCGCTTCGCTCTTGGAGGCTTCGCTTGCGTCTGAAAAATTACATGGCTGATTTTTTTTTAACCTGTCCTTTTGATACGTTGCATAATAAAATGTCCTTTGGACCAAAGCAATTAAAAAACTTTGGGGTTCCCCCCCCTCTGGAGTGAAGTGCTTTTGATGGTAAAGGTGAGAAAGAAAGAAAAAAGGAAGGGAAAAAAGGAGGAAGGGGGAAGGGGAAAAGGGAGGGAGAAAGAAAAAAAAGGAGAATAGAAAAGAAAGAGAGAGAGAGAGGAAGGGAGGAAGGAAGGAAGGAAAAAAAGCAGGAAGAAAAATTAAAAAGAAATGCAAGTAGCTTCCAGTTTCCACAACAAGTAGAAAGCAAGAAATTGAGTGAGGGAGGGAAAGAAAGTGGGAGAGAGAAAGGCAGGAAAGAAAGGAAGGAAGATAGAAAGAAAGAAAGAGAAAAGAAAGAGGAAAGAAAGAAAGAAAGAAAGAAAGAAAGAAAGAAAGAAAGGAAAGAAAGAAAGAAAGAAAGAAAGAAAGAAAGAAAGAAAGAAAGAAAGAAAGAAAGAAAGAAAGAAAGAAAAATAAATGAAGGAGAAAAATGCAGAAAGAAAAATTAAAAAGAAATGCAAGTAGCTTCCAATTTCCACAACAAGTAGAAAGCAAGAAATTGAGAGAGGGAGGGAAAGAAAGTGGGAGAGAGAAAGGCAGGAAAGAAAGGAAGGAAGATAGAAAGAAAGAGAAAAGAAAGAGAGAAAGAAAGAAAGAAAGAAAGAAAGAAAGAAAGAAAGAAAGAAAGAAAGAAAGAAAGAAAGAAAGAAAAATAAATGAAGGAGAAAAATGCAGAAAGAAAAATTAAAAAGAAATGCAAGTAGCTTCCAATTTCCACAACAAGTAGAAAGCAAGAAATTGAGAGAGGGAGGGAAAGAAAGTGGGAGAGAGAAAGGAAGGAAGGAAGATAAAGAAAGAAAAGAGAGGGAGGGAAGAGAGGGAAGGAAGGAAGGAAGAAAGAAAAGAGAAAAAAGAAAATACAGAAAGATAAATTAAAAAGAAATGCAAGCTTTCCTTTTCCTTCACAGCAAAAACAAACAAAAGCCCCAAAATAAAATAAAATAAAATAAAATAAAATAAAATAAAGAGGATAATAATAATAATAATAATAATAATAATAATAATAATAATAATAATAAGAAGAAGAAGAAGAAGAAGAAGAAGAAGAAGAAGAAGAAGAAGAAGAAGAAGAAGAAGAAGAAGAAGAAGAAGAAGAAGAAGAAGTTGGAAGGGACCTTGGAGGTCATCTAGTCCAACCCCTTGAGAACACAGGCCATCCTCGACTTATGACCGTTCGTGTAGCGACCGTGGGGAGGTCCAACGGTGCGGAAAACGGTGGAGTGCCTCGTGATTTTTTTCATGAAACAAGTGTGCCTTTGCCCAAAAAAGGTTGAAAAACACTGCCTTAGGGCAGGTGAAAATGGTGAACACATTCAGTTACAGGAGTTAACCTGACTAGATGGCGCCTAAGGAAGTAATTTGAACATTTCAATAGTTTTCACTATTTCAAATCAAAAGTTAAATTATCAACTAATTGCAGTTGTAGATTTATAAAAGTTCCACAGCACCTCTATTGTATTGTTTTCAAGTGTTAAAAATTATCAGGTAATCCATCTGTGGATTAGCTACTTCACAACTTCAATCCTTTGAATGCCATTCCCTCTAGTTTTCTTATTTTGTCAAGTTGTTACAAAGCACTGATCAGAACTAGTAGGAATCTGGCAAAAACATAGTTTACCATCAAATATTGAAATAGTTTCCAAAACAAGTTATTGTTATCTTGAGTAAAAAAAAACCCTATGTAATCTTTTCTACTTTCCTTAGAGAACTCTCTTCTTGCATACAGAGGCCAGTATAATTAAAATATTTACAAGAAGGAATTAGCATATGGACATGAAATGTTGGATTGTTGGTTTACAAAATTCATGCTTTAAAAAAAGATGAAAAGTTAAGAATTAGAACTTTCTCAGCACAGAATTATGATCTGTAACTGAACATACTGCTTATTATGTTTGATAAAGGCATGCTGTTTTCAATACTTGTTGAGGAGATATGATTCATACTTCAAATGGACAAAAGAGTTTTGTGAGACTAAAGGAATTGAATTAAGCTGAAGCCTAGCTTTTAGAAAGCAAATATCTCCATATTTATTCCACTGAATTCAGTGAGGCTTGCTTTGGAAGAAACATGAATAGGATGTCCAAAGAGCCAAGTCAAAAGAACTGGGCAAGGCACAGTCCTAAATACATTTACATTGGAGTAAGTTCCATTAACTGCAATTAGTCTTTCTCTTGTAAACTCATCTGGATTTCAGCCATAACTTTCTGATGCATAAAACACAAGGGCCTTTTATTAGCCACATTGGCACTTAACTTTATATAGTATGCAACTATATTATTCCAATTGGGGAATGTAGATTTATTCTAATAGTAGACAAACTCTCCTCACCTTATGGCTACTTTCATTGAGGCAGGACAGATATATATCATCCCAGTAAAGCTGACTCTCAAACTAGCATAGTGTATTAGCACAGTGATCAAGAGCACTTGCGCAGTTAACATCAGAAGTTCTGATGAAATATCAAGGTACCTTTACAAAGTACCTGACAGTAGTGAGGTCTATTTTATTTGTTTGTTTGCTCTTCTGGAAAAAAGATGTTTTATTGTTATAGAACTGATGGCAGGTAGACTAAGGCAGTCATTGAATGGATTCCACTTGCTCAAAAGAGACCTAAAACAAGATGGAGCAATGACATCAGCAAGAATTATGGGTCCAATTGGCAAAAGAAAGCTCAAGACTGTTTTAGCTGGAAACATGCGGAAGAGGCCTTCATCCTGCAGTAGATAGACAATGGCTAGAATGATTGTTATAATAAAATAAAAAGCAAATGGTGAGGCCAATGAATGAAAATTTGTCACAGACAAAGGGACAAGAGGAGATGTTATAGCAACAAGCCAAGAGAAGCTCTGCAATAATTTGGGGGAATGTGTGCAGAAAGGAGCATGTTCTACACTGGTGTTCTGAACCAGCCTGCTACCGGCCTTGCAGAAAGGCAACCCCTGTACAAACGGCAGAGGCTGGAGAGCGTCTGAGGCTGGAAGGCGTCTGCCAAGATTTATTACACAAACAACAGAACAAGAAACAAAACACTGGAACTGTGATCCTCAAACGGAGCGGTTGCTTTCAGCAACCAGCCCTTCCCCAAACACTCCCTTTATTAGAGTTCAGGGCGTGGCCTCCCTGTGCCTCCTTCCGAGGAGTCCCACAGCCTTTCTCTGCTTGTTCCTGCTTGACTGCCTCCTGCGTCGGGCGTCCTTGAACAGGGCCAGCTGTGGGTCATCATCATCCGCACTGTCGGGCTCGCGCAGCTGAGAAGAGGGCCCTGGCTGGGGGCTCTGCGAAGCCTCCAAGCCATCATCAGCAAGTTCGTCTTCAACACCCTCCTCCTCCCCCTCGTCTGAGTCATCCGAGACATCCGAGCCGGCTGCCGGACCCACAGGCTGGCCCTGAATCACAACAACTGGGATGCTGCAATGCTACTTTCATCATTCTAATCTCCTCTCCCTTTTGTCTGGGTATGATGTTGCTGGTTGAATTGATGCTAGACTGGAGTTCTTCCATCAAATTGTTCTTTTTCAGCCAGTGAGGCTAAAATAGTTCAGTGAATAATGTATAAAGTGTCTCTTGCCAGAGAACTGGGCAGAAAACACGATATAAAGAACCAAAGTTCTTTTCCAAAAGTCTTACTTTCCTAGAGCTTTCTAGAGATATTGAACAATAAATTTGGAATCTTATGCATGCAAGATAAGCGACATGGTACTTTCTTACTAAGTTCTTATACAGTAGCAAAAACGTAGATCTACATGGAGATCTTAGTCATGTTGAGAATTCTGGGGACTTTAAATCTAGCATGTTTCCAGCATACCAGACTGAACAAGATGCAATATAAGGGCAAAGAGTTATCTGCAAAGATGTTAAGCATTCCAAACACAGCAGTTAAACACTAAATTATTGGGTTTTTTTTACATAAGATCAAAACTTTGTAACTTCTGCGTATCTAGGGCTACTTTAAAAATTCAATCTCTTCCTCCTCCTCCTCCTCCTCTTCTGCCCCTCCCCCTTCTCCTCTAGCTCCTCTTCCTCTTCTACCAGTTTCTTTCATTTTCTTTGTTCCTCAATATTTATACTGTGTTTTAAAACTAAACCAGAAATATTGTTTGGAAGACAGTGGAAGATGAATAGATTGATCACTTGTATTTCCTGATTCTTAAAAAGAGTCATATCTGTGATAGCAATTCCTTTGAACATAACAGTTTCCTTGTTCTTTGTATCTAATATCTCTTCAGTCACATTATTTTTCTCTAGGGTACCACTCAAGTGTCATTTCATAATTCAGACTCAATGTCAGTAGGTATTGATAGGGTGCCAGTATAATGTAATAGAAGTGGATCTTTTAATATAAAATCTAAGAGAGTTTACTGCTGCATGACATTGCGTATGATTTTTTTTATCCAGACATTTAAGTGCCCAACCAGGATAATTTATATCCAGACCTGCATTTTATATTGCAAAATATGCTTAATGCTTATCCTTGCACTGGTATGAGTTTTCTATTTTGCATTTTGCAATTATTTTCAGACCCCTGAAGTTTGAACTGCTGAGTCACTGGAAAAGAGATAGTAGCAGTCCCATTAAGCTTTTAGTATTAAGCCTTGAAATTGGTATTTTTAAAAATATATTTCCTAAAGCTATTTGGAAAAAAACCATCCATTTAAGAAATATAAATTTCACTTTTGCACCAAATCCATTAAATGTTTGTGAATGTATGTATGTGTATATCCCTATGTATTTCATTTATATGTTATTAAATGAGTTATATCCTTTGGTGTATAGATATATATCAAAATATTGAGAGGTTTCTTCAAATATTGATTGATGGGAGTCACTAAACCTAATCCTTTGTGAAAAGGTGAATACTCTCAATATTATTCCCAGATTAATTTACAGTAATTAAAGGAAGAAATTCCAGTTTATAAATCTGGAAAATATTTTCATTAAATAAATTCCTTGTTTGAAATATTTCTATGAGGTTCCAGGAGTATCTTTACAAAAAATGCAATTACCAATTATGAAGGAAGATCCAGTTTTCCAAATATGGAAGTATATCATGAGGCTTACCTGAAGGCAATATATATAATTATGGGGAAATCTATCATTAAAATTGGAAGACAAATTGTGATATGGAAATATTGGATGGAAGCAAGGATATTGAGTTTGGACCAGCTGAAAGGTGATGAAGATGAATCTGTAGTATACTCTGTCTTAAGAGATAAATTGTTGTTGTTGTTGTTGTTAGCTGCGAAGTCGTGTCTGACCCATCGCGACCCTATGGACAACATTCCTCCAGGCCTTCCTGTCCTCTACCATCTTCTGGAGTCCATTTAAGCTCACGCCTACTGCTTCAGTGACTCCATCCAGCCACCTCATTCTCTGTCATCCCCTTCTTCTATTGCCCTCGATCTTTCCCAGCATTAGGCTCTTCTCCAGTGAGTCCTTCCTTCTCATTAGGTGGCCAAAGTATTTGAGTTTTAGCTTCAGGATCTGGCCTTCTAAAGAGCAGTCAGGATTGATCTCCTCTAGGACTGACCGGTTTGATCGCCTTGCAGTCCAAGGGACTCGCAGGAGTCTTCTCCAGCACCATAGTTCAAAGGCCTCAATTCTTTGGCGCTCAGCCTTTTTTATGGTCCAACTTTCACAGCCATATATTGCAACTGGGAAGACCATAGCCTTAACTATACACACTTTTGTTGACAGGGTGATGTCTCTGCTTTTTAATGTGCTGCCTAGATTTGCCATGGCTTTCCTCCCGAGGAGCAAGTGTCTTTTAATTTCTTGGCTACAGTCCCCATCTGCAGTGATCTTGGAGCCCAGGAAAATAAAATCTGTCACTACCTCCATTTCTTCCCCATCTATTTGCCAGGAATTGAGAGGGCCAGATGCCATGATCTTGGTTTTCTTAATGTTAAGTTTCAACCCATGTTTTGCACTCTCCTTCTTCACCCGCAACAAGAGGCTCTTTAGTTCTTCTTCACTTTCTGCCATTAGAGTGGTATCATCTGCATATCTTAGGTTGTTGATATTTCTTCCGGCAATCTTAATTCCAACTTTTGATTCATCTAGCCCTGACTTTCTCATGATGTGCTCTGCATATAAGTTAAATAGGCAGGGCGACAGTATACAGCCTTGCTGGACTCCTTTCACAATTTTGAACCAATCAGTGGTTCCATGTCCAGTTCTCACTGTTGCTTCTTGACCCGCATATAGATATCTCAAGAGACAAATAAGATGGTCTGGCTTTAGCATAGTCAATGAAGCAGATGTTTTTCTGGAACTCCCTAGCTTTCTCCATGATCCAGCGTATGTTGGCAATTTGATCTCTAGTTCCTCTGCCTCTTCGAAATCCTGCCTGTACTTCTGTTAGTTCTCGATCCACATACTGCTGAAGTCTAGCTTGTAGGATTTTAAGCATGACTTTACTAGCATGAGAAATGAGTGCAATGGTGCGCTAGTTTGAACATTCTTTGGCACTGCCTTTCTTTGGAATTGGAATGTAAACTGATCTTTTCCAATCCTGTGGCCACTGTTGAGTTTTCCAAATTTGCTGGCAAATTGAGTGTAGCACTTTTACTGCATTGTCTTTTAAGATTTTGAATAGCTCAGCTGGAATACTGTCACCTCCACTAGCTTTGTTGTTGCTCAGCTTTTCTAAGGCCCACTTCACTTCACATTCTAGGATGTCTGGCTCGAGGTCAGTGACCACCTCATTGTGATTATCTGGGATGTTAAGCTCATTCTTGTATAGTTCTTCTGTGTAATTTTGCCACCTCTTCTTAATCTCTTCTGCCTCTGTTAGGTCCCTGCCATTTTGGTCCTTTATCATGCCCATTTTTGCATTAAACGTTCCCTTCATCTCTCCAATTTTCTTGAAAAGATCTCTGGTCCTCCCTATTCTATTGTTTTCTTCTATTTCTTTGCATTGTTCATTTAAGAAGGCATTCCTATCTCTTCTAGCTATTCTCTGGAATTCTGCATTCAATTGGGTGTATCTTTCTTTTTCTCCCTTGTCTTTCACTTCCCTCCTTTCCTCAGCTATTTGCAAAGCTTCCTCAGACAGCCATTTTGCTTTCTTACATTTCTCTTTCTTTGGGATAGTTTTGGTTGCTACCTGTTGTACAATGTCGCGAACCTCTGTCCATAGTTCTTCAGGCACTCTGTCTATCAGATCTAATTCCTTAAATCTATTTGTCACCTCTACTGTATATTGAACAGGGATATGATTTAATTCATACCTGAGTGGCCTAGTGCTTTTCCCTACTTTCTTCAGTTTAAGCCTAAACTTTGCAAGGAGAAGCTCATGGTCTGAGCCACAGTCAGCTCATGGTCTTGTTTTTACTGACTGTATAGAGCTTCTCCATCTTTGGCTGCAGAGCATATAGTCAATCTGATTTCTGTGTTGACCGTCTGGTGATGTCCATGTGTAGAGCCGTCTCTTGGGTTGTTGGAAAACAGTGTTTGCTATGACCATCGTATTCTCTTGACAAAATTCTATCAGCCTGTGCCCTGCTTCATTTTGTACTCCAAGGCCAAACTTGCCTGTTATTCCAGTTATCTTTTGGCTTCCTACTTTAGCATTCCAACCCCCCATGATGATAAGGACATCATTTTTTGGTGTTAGTTCTATAAGGTGATGTAGGACTTCATAGAACCGGTTAATTTCATCCTCTTCAGCACTGGTGGTTGGGGCATAGACTTGGACTACTGTGATATTGAATGGTTTGCCTTGGATTCGAACTGAGATCATTCTGTCATTTTGAGGATTGTATCCCAGTATTGCTTTCCCTACTCTTTTATTGACTATGAAGGCTACTCCATTTCTTCTGAGGGATTCTTGCCCGCAGTAGTATACCTGATGGTCATCTGAATTAAATTCACCCATTCCTGTCCATTTTAGTTCGCTGATACCTAAGATGTCGATGTTCAGTCTTGTCATCTCTTGTTTGACCACGTCCAGCTTTCCTTGATTCATGGATCTTACATTCCAGGTTCCTATGGAGAAAAAATCTTTACAGCATTGGACTTTCCTTTCACCACCAGACACATCCACAGCTGAGCGTCCTTTCGGCTTTGGCCCAGTCGCTTCATTCTTTCTGGCGCTACTAGTACTAGCCCTCTGCTCTTCCCCAGTAGCATATTGGACGCCTTCCAACCTGAGGGGCTCATCTTGCAGCATCATATCGTTTTGCCTTTTGGTACTGTCCATAGGGTTTTCATGGCAAAGATACTGGAGTGGGTTGCCATTTCCTTCTCCAGTGGATCACGTTTTGTCAGAACTCTCGGCTATGACCTGTCCGTCTTGGGTGGCCCTGCACGGCATAGCTCATAGCTTCATTGAATTACGCAAGCCCCTTCGCCACGACAAGGCAGTAATCCATGAAGGGGAAGAGATAAATATTATGTATCAGATATAACCCAATGGCAATATTTACAATTACAGTATTTGTTAATATTATTTGGCCAAGCAGCATTTTCAGCTTTTTTATGTATATATTTATTTTATTTTATCAATAGGAATAAAACATAAAACAGAAATACAAAACAGAAAAAACATACATTCAACAGTAACAACAACAAAAAATGTGTACATAAAAGGGGGAAAAATAACCCAAGCATCCAGTATTAAACATATAAAAAAAATCCACCCAGGTTGGTTGCTGAAAAGAATTTTTTTTAAAAAACTGATAAATTCTCCTACTCTTATATAATGGGTCTTACATAACTACATAAATAGTTATAAACTTTCTCATCCTTATTTAACAAGAAAAACATATAAAAATATTTTAGAAGTGGAGGTCTCTATCTAATTACTGAATCAGTCCAACATCTAATATACATAAAAAATAAAAGAAAAAAAAAACTAAAAAAAACAGTCAACAGGTTAGCCCAAATATTACACTAGTCTTCAAATCTCTATGTTAACTATCTGTTATTGTATTTAGCACACAGAAAGTCCACAAATGGTATTTTCAGCTTTTGAGACACCTAAGATACTAGAACCAGTGGTTGGATTCAGCCAGTTCAGCAGAACCGGTAGCTAATTTTTTGTTGCCCAGGCCCAGAATGGACTTCCGGAAGCGGCATCCACACAGAGAACCAGTTGTTCACATATTTGAATCCCACCACTGACTAGAACCATTTGCTAATTCATTTAAAATGAAAACACTTCTATTAGTTTTTATAGATATTTATTATTCATAAATAAATTTCATATACAGATATTAAGAAATGAGTAGAATAAAGAATTGGAAGTTCCTATATTGAAATGGGAGTGTCTTAACTTTCCGCATACAACAAACAAATAATATTTAGAATGTTTTGGACTCCATTACGTTTGTATAGTAATGGACTGTCAAAAACAGTATTTTGTTGGAAATGTTATAATGCTTTTAAAAAGATATATTTGTACTGTGTTCTATTCTTATCAAATTTTGAGAGAAAGTATTTGTTTATATAAATATTTAAATATGGTGGTGCAACAATAGCTAAAATTCTCCCAGGATTCTCTTTTGAACTACCTAGTACTTGGAATTTGACAACCAAAGAGCATAAATGAATTCTCCATGCCCTTACTATGGTCAAAGGCTGAATGAATGTATGGCTCCTTTCACTCAATGGATTGAGGACATAATTGCATTTGCCATCTATGAATGGATGTCCACTTTGTATAGACAAATGTAATGAAATATGGGATTCATTTTCAGGAAACACAATAGCTTTAAAAAAACCCATGATAGTTATATAAATGTATTGGAAACATATGTGTACATGAATAATAATTGCATTAGGTGAAAGGACAGAAATTTTGATTTGGCTCATTTCACTATTCATATCCAGCAGTTTTATTTTCCTAAAAGGAAAATCAAAGTCCATTTCCAATGCTGGTCTTTGGAAGTAAACCGATTAGGAAGCCTTATCTGATTTATGTTTGTTTTTATAGAATCAGCAACTGATTTTAAATTTATTTGATGTAGTGTTTAAAGGCACCTGGGGGTTTCTAGTCCTTTTTTAGGCATAAAGCTGACTGAGTGATGTTAGACGGGTCTCTCTCTGTCAGTCCCAGGAAGAAGACAGTTCTGAAGCAATAATTGCCCTACTTATTTCTTCAACAAGTGGCAGCTATGGCTAGTCTAGAAAGCTAATCAGGATCAGTCTAGTTAGGATACAGAAGGTTTAAGTTTATAGCTTAATATGGAAAAGGCAGTGATAAACTATCCCTGTAATATACCAATACAATTATTGGTTGTATTATTATTATTATTGTTATTATTGTTGTTATTATTATTATTCCAATAAAATTAGGACAGTAGTAGCACTACTGTCCTACTACTATAGTGAATTGATTTTGCTACCATAAATTTAGCAAAAGCAATGCAGTACTCAATTCTTGTCACCTACCTATTCTTAACATATAAGCATTCTTCCATTTTTATTCAAATATGTCATAGTTGTGGTTTTTGTGGATACCTTCTTAAGAGTAACTCAAAACATCACATAAATTGGAAATGAACTGTGGAATTAATTTGCTCAGTCTGACTGCATATTTCCTTGGCATCATATGAAAAAATGAATAAGAATGCAAATAATGTCTAAACATTCATATATTCCTTCTGTCTGTGCAGATTATACTATTATTTGTATGATAGTCCAACTTTGCTTTTTATTTGGAGGCATTATTTCAGTTGGAAAATAAATTTGCATTTGCAGATATGTGTGCCCTTCAATACGGGTGCAGAGATATCACCATACCAGACACACATTAACTCTCTTGTTTATGCAATTGCTATGCATTTATGAATTTTAATTTTTTCTTGTCCTTCAATAACATAACTACAACAGTTAAATTGTTAAACAGTAATAAAATATGAAGTAAATACAATATAATACTATATTCAACTTATTTTAATATATTTTTGTTAGTATCACTTTCAGTAAATTAAATATGAACGTTAATAATTAAGATTCCATATGACGAAACAATGCCTAGTGTACCTTTCCACCCTATTTAATGCTACCGGGAAGATATTCCTTTTATTGCTTTTCAGATTTGCAGAAGATATGAAAATAGGAAGGATAATTAATAGCAGAAAAGAACATTTTGATGCAGATTCAGAATTTTATTTTATTTTTTTTATTTTAATTCCATTTATATCCCGCCCTTCTCCGAAGACTCAGGGCGGCTTACAAGCTTAGCAGTAGCCTTCATTCTATGTATATGCCTGCTTATTAGGGCTTTCATACACTCCCCAAGCGGCATTATTACAAAGTCAGCTTAATTGCCCCCAACAATCTGGGTCCTCATTTTACCTACCTCGGAAGGATGGAAGGCTGAGTCAACCTTGAGCCTGGTGGGATGCGAACCTGCACTAATTGAAGGCAGCTGGTGTTACTTAAGAAGGCATTAGCCCACTGCTCCACGAAGGCTCTTAGAGATAAATTTAAAATCTTAAATTAAAGTACAAATACATATACACATATATTTACATGAATCTATATTAAAAATAAATATAAAATGAGGCAACTGGAAAAAGTATGTAGAAAAATTATATGGAAAAAGAATATAGCATCTTCATATTCCAACAAATGGAATATGGAGTAAAAGAATGGTAAAATTTCTAAAATGCTGAGGAACATAGTGTCCAAGTTACACAAAGTAATACTACAATTACCATACAGAATCATTAAATTGGAAAGAAAGGGGTTCCTGAATATGGCTGCAAAACTGTAGACAATTGGATATCCAATGTCTTTGCTGAATTATATACATGGTAGGGACTTTAGAAGACACCTAATTCAACCTCCTTCTCAGCCCATTATAAAGGTAAAGGTTCCCCCACACATGCGTGCTACTTGTTTCCAACTCTAGGGGCTGGCGCTCATCTCCGTTTCAAAGCCGAAGAGCCAGCGCTTGTCCAAGGACGTCTCCGTGGTCATGTGGCCGGCATGATTAGATGCCAAAGGCGCACGGAACGCTGTTACCTTCCCACCGTAGTGGTCCCTATTTTTCTACTTGCATTTTTATGTGCTTTCGAACTGCTAGGTTGGCAGAAGCTGGGACGAGTAACAGGTGCTCACTCTGTTATACGGCACTCAGGATTCGACCCGCCAAACTACCGACCTTCTGATCGACAAGCTCAGTGTCCTAACCCACTGAGCCACCGCATCCCTACTCTCAGCCCATTAGCATCTCTAATAGATGACAATCAACACTCTCTTCAAAGACCTTCAACCAAATTCCATTGGCTGACAGCTTGTACAACCTGTTCCATTGGCTGGCAGTTTGCACAATCAGAAAATATCTCTGACTTTTGATCGGCACCTTCCCTTTAATGGTAACCCATTGCTTCTACTTGTGTCCTCTGGTGAAATAGAGAATAAATCCACTCAAATCTTCTGTCAGACAATCCTTCAGATCTCTGAAGACTTCTTTTATATCTTCTCTCAATCATCTTTTTGTAGGTCAAATGTACCCAGATCTTTCCATCTCTTTCATTATCTTGGTAGCTTTTCTTCTGAACGTGCTCCAGTTTCTCATTGTCCTGTTTGAATTGTGATGCCTAGAAATGGGGTCTGGCGAGGGCAGAGGAGAATGTATTCTGTTCATTTCACTGTATTCTACCCAACTGAACAGCCAGTGGATGCTGTAGCATTGCAAATCTAGCTCTAAGCTGAATATGAATCTAGCTGATCTCTATGGTACCTTTTTGAAGTTTGTGTTTAATATAAACATACAGGATATGTTTGTGTTTAATATAAACATACAGGATATGGAAATATAAGATAGATATTAATTTAGAAATTTAATATTTTCCTTTTTCCATTTTTCAGTAAGCAGTTCTGAAAAAGCAATATAAAATGCTTCCAGTTAGGTAATTGTAAAGAATAATACTCTCTCTATATAAAGACCTGACAATGACAAAATGTGCCATACAGTTTTCTCTCTAGGATTACTTGACTTTGAAGTAGTTTAATCAAAAAGATGGTTATTTGGTTTAAATAAGAGTAATAAAATATTTAATAGATTGGGACACTTTAGCAAGTGCCTCATACCTATAGATATTTTTTAAACTCAGAAGACAGTTCAAAGGAGGGTGATATTGTGAAATACTGCAAAGAAAGAAATAATTGCAAATTGAGGAAGATACCATCTAGTTCTGCTAATGCTTTATTTCATGATTCCATCAGTTCTTGATTGTTTTATTAAAATCTGATTTTTCAATGCAACTGAAAATAATATACTAATACATTTTTTACAAATGTGATTCGAGACAAGAACTATTCAAGATAATGAAGAAAATACAGTTTAGAGACAGCACTTAAATTCTTCTGCCGTAACCTGTATCCTTCCACTCTATCCTTCCACCTTTTCCTTTAGATTGAATCTGTATTCTGAATGCTAATACGACAAGAGCAGGGGGAGGCCTCTTTTTTTTCCCCAGTCCAGAGCTTCAACTACTTGCAATTTTTTTAAAGGTTTTAGACAATAAGTATTCCCTAGTGTGATCTAAAGTGGGATAATAAGAGCATTGATACTTAGGAAGAGCTTTGCTGGATCAAAACAAAACCCATCTAGTTAGGTATTTTATTTCCAGAGTGCACAACTGTATACCAAGGGAAAGCTCAGCAATAAAGCATATTTTCTAGGACCTGGTATCTAAAAGCCTCTTTCAGATTGAGTTCTTATATTGCACTCAGGCATATAGTAGCTCTTATTTTTTCATGACCTAGGTGAGAAAGTTCACACTCCTTGTTCTACGGACTCTGCAGCCTTGAATACCAATGACTAAGGCATTCTTCTGTATCACCTACCCATGGGGTGGTGGTTCTTTTACATTAAATAAATGTTTTGGTGTCCTGCAAACTTCATCTTGCGGGTTTCAATGTGTCATGGCATTATCTTCATTAATGATTTGGATGAGGGGATAGATGGGGAACTCATCAAATTTGCAGATGACACCAAGCTGGCAGGAATAGCCAATACTCCAGAAGATAGGCTTAAGATACAGAAGGATCTGGACAGACTCGAACACTGGGCACTATCTAACAAAATGAAATTCAATGGTGAAAAAAGTAAGGTTCTACATTTAGGCAGGAAAAATCAAATGCAGAGGTATAGTATAGGTGGTACCTTGCTCAATAGTAGTAACTGTGAGAGGGATCTCGGAGTCTTAGTAGACAATCACTTCAATATGAGCCAGCAGTGTGCTGCAGCTGCCAAAAAAGCCAACACAGTGCTAGGCTGCATTAACAGAGGGATAGAATCAAGATCAAGTGAAGTACTAATACCACTTTACAATGCTTTGGTAAGGCCACACCTGGAATACTGCATCCAGTTTTGGTCACCACGATGTAAAAAAGATGTCGAGACTCTAGAAAGGGTACAGAGAAGAGCAACAAAGATGATAAGGGGGCTGGAGGCTAAAACATATAGGGAACGGTTGCTGGAATTGGGTATGTGTAGTTTAATGAAGAGAAGGGTGAGGGGTGACATGATAGCAGTATTCCAATATCTCGGGCTACCACAAAGAAGATCGAGTCAAGCTATTCTCCAAAGCACCTGAAAGCAGGACAAGAAGCAACGGATGGAAACTAGTCAAGGAGAGAAGCAACCTAGAACTAAGGAGAAACTTCCTGACAGTTAGAACAATTAACCAGTGGAACAACCTGCCTCCAGAGGTGGTGAATGCTCCAACACTGGAGGTTTTTAAGAAGAGACTGGACAGCCATTTGCCTGAAATGGTATAAGGTTTCCTGCCTGAGCAGGGGGTTGGACTAGATGACCTCCAAGGTCCCTTCCAACTTTATTATTATTATTATTATTATTATTATTATTATTATAGTTTAGAGTTTAGAGTTTTATTTGATTTATATACCGCCCTTCTCCTTGGTAGGGACTCAGGGCGGTTCACAGGGCATATATAAAAAAGACAATACAAAAATTAAAAAAGATTAAACCCATGCCCAATTAAAACAGTAATACAAATTTAAAAACAATTAAAAACCCATAATCCCCCATCAGGCCAGACCAGCTATTTCAAACAGGTGGGTCTTCAGGCCCCGACGGAAAGTTCGTTGTTGTTGTTGTTGTTATTATTATTATTAATTATTATTATTATTATTATTATTATTATTATTATTACTATTATTATTATTATTATTATTATTAATTATTATTATTATTATTATTATTATTATTATTATTATTATTATTATTATTATTATTATTATTATTATTATTATTATTATTTACAGGTGCCATTCTTGGTTTATAGAATGGTCCCCAAAATACTTAGCCAAATTACTTGTGAATCAGATAACTTAAGGAGACAAAAGGAAGACAAAAGGTAAATATTCCAGTTAATCACAGAAAGATTGCTCATAAGTCAGAGATGAGAAGGCATAGAGGTTTTTGCCTATATGCATATGTCCTGCTTGCTTGCCTGGTTACAAGGAAGATGCGTTGCCTACCAGACAAAGGTGTTGGTCAGAGGGAGGGTTGCACCCAAGAGAACAAGAGGTACCCAGTGCGTGACAGCTATTTGAGCCAGCAAAGAAACTATGTGAGGGGAAATTAAACCAAACCAAATCAGTGAGAGTGAAAACTTTTCTGAGACTTTGCAAGGCAATCTGAGCAAAGAGAAAACAGGAGAAATCAACTTTGTGAATATGTTTGTGTTTGATTCTCCTTTCTGCTCTCTTAAGACTGGCTGCGGGGAGGGTGGGGAGGAGGTCAGTCTGATTGACTTCAATACAAGAGCTACTATTGTTTAAAGTTAATGTTGTATGTATTGTCTGTAGATTTGGTATTGCTTATATGCAAACGGTAAAACACCTGTTCTTAACTTTGGTTTCAAATAAAGTAGTAAAGCTGTTTGTTCATAATTATAAGAGTATCCTGGATCTCTTACTGGATTTGTGAAGGGAGGAAGGAATGCTTCTTAAAATTCTTTGATGGTTGGATGGTTGGCAGCATTTGATATAACTATACAACCTGATAGAGATCATACTTTGGAAGATTACCATGGGGACAATTTTTGGAATGTAGGAATACCTATTATGTGAAAAATAGTTTCACAAAGAGGTATAATACTGAAAAAACAAGTTATAAAAAAGGCATGTAATGATGATGATAACTTTATTGTCACTTTGAATGTACACCAATCGGCATACATCAAAATGAAATTTCGTTGCATACAGCTCTCAAAGGGTCACCACCTCCGATAAATACTTCTTGTTCGTGGCCCGCTCAAATTTCACATTGTCCATTTTAGTCTCTAGAGAGTGAACGATGGTACACAGGACAGATGGAAATGGGGCTCCATGTGGATTAGCCCTCAAATTCGCTTGTATTCTGACAACCTCGCCTTCTTTCCTTTTTCTGATCCTGACTCTTCCACCTTTTCCTTAAAGAGGCCTTGCTTCTTTTCGCCCCTGGAACACGCTGCCACCAACTCCTCCAAAAGCCTCTCTCTCTTCCTCTGGGCCTGCCGACAGCCTCATCCAGTTCCTTCGCTCCATAAGCTCCAGGTCCTCTCCTCCTCTGCCTCCTCTGGAAGCAACCCTGATTTGCAATACAATCCATCACTGGGCCAGCAGTCAGATCTTGCTGCTGGTAGAACAAATTCAAACAGTGCCAACGACTTTTAACGGTCTCACCAACATAATGTAATGCAATACACATAGCATAACATAGCACTGTTATGTCCATACTGAACTTAAAGCTTCTGGTAAAATAAGATACTCTACCCAAACCTAAAGAATTTATAATTACCGGTAAATGTTTAGATCGGATTAAAAAGGTTTAAGATTGGTTGTATAAAGAAATACAGTACTGTAATTCATTGATTCTCTTTTGAATTCACAATATATCATTTGCATTGCCTGTTTTGAATGAAGGTTTCCTCTATGCTGCTGTAAATTTATCTCTAAAATTAAATTCAGAATTTTGCAGTTGGAAGAAATCATGAAGGTCAATTAATCCAACCTTTATTCAACACAAGAATCACATAATTACATTATCATGACTGTACCATGTACCCAGCATCTGCTTAAACATAAACTTTTGATCTCTGATGATCTGTTTTTCACAGAATATGAAAATTATGTCATTGCACTCTGTATGGGGTGTGTGATCATTTCACTGATTTGGACAAAGCATTTCATGACTCCTGTGACTTTAAATGCAACACTTCTTTGCTAATTTACATTTTATTGCTTTTGATTGTGGTTTTAAGATGAATAGACTATTAATTTTCCAACTCTGATGTAGCCTCTCTAATAGGTTCCAGAGTCAGTTTCTGTTCTGTGGAAGGAAGTGCAGTGGACAGTACAGTACTTAAAGTATTTATTTTATTTTATTTTCTATAATTTAAACTGAAGAAGGCTTCAGTAATTAAATTCTACTTGGCTCTTCCCAGTAGGAAAAAAGTCAACAATAAGCCAATGAAATGGAACAAGAAACTATTAAAATGTGTATTTAGAGATTACTAGAAATCTGGAGACAAATCAGACTGCATCTGCAAACCACACAATTTTAATGCTAAATGTGCAGCCATTTTATGCTAAATGTGACCTTTCTACACCGTCTATATAAACATTATGTAAGAATCTCAGTGATGGGAAAGGGCAGTATATAGGACCTCCATTATAGTTCTCCTTGAGGCTCGTTGAAGAAAATCAATCAACAGCATTAAAGGGCTTTGTGCAGGAACAACTCAAGTTACATATATTGGTTGCAGTTTTTATTCAGAAAAGAAAACGAGTGAATTTTTACAAAATATTTGAGTTTCAAACTATGTGCTGTTCTAGTACATACCAAGATTTTCTCAAGCAAAAAGAAGCTTGCAGGTGTAAATGGCAGGAAATTGACCTCAACTGCAGGGTGGGTATTTATAGGACATAGAAGCTAATATATGAATGTTTGACATAATGGAACATAGATGGCTCATATTTGTTCATGGAGTCCTTCGGGAAAGGGCGGTATATAAATGTAATAAAATAAATAAATAAATAAATAAATAAATAAATAAATAAATAAATAAATAATACAACAGCTGTTGCATCTGTAAAAGTATGAGAAAGTATTCAATATAAGGCAAATGATGGTATGTTGCTACCCACTTAACACTGGTAACATTTAGCATTAAAACACTTAATTAGTTGATGGAATCCAATAACTTGATTAATATACTCATATTACTTAATGTCGTCTAACAGCAGTCAGTGCATATACTTGGAATAAAGGAGGGAACTTTTTCCTGGATACTGCATCTGTTTGCTTTTCTGTATTTTGCACAGAAGTCCAAACTAGTTCTCTCAATGAAAAGAAATGCAAACTGAAATTTCCTGGAATATGTCTCTTTTCTTTATCCAAGTCCTCTTTTTCATTCTACCCTTACCAGAATTTGGCAAAGCAAAGAATGGACCACTTCTTTTGAGAATGTTTTAGCTTGAAGTTTCTGCATGAGCAAATCTTGATTTACATCAGTGGTGGGCAACCTATAGCTTCAGATTTGCATAAGCTCCAGATTCTCTCCTATTAATATGACTTCTGAAAATTGAAAAGTATCATTTTATTGCCATTGTGAAGTGAAAAACACATGAAAATAAAAATGTGTGCCTATTTTAGAGCTTAGTCTGCATTTTTAAAATGCAAATAATCCAACCCTCCTACATGTATGAAATATGATCTCATTTACTTTCAGCTATTCAAGGTTTTTTAAAGCTTTATAATTCTATTACATTCATTACAACATAGCTGTTTTCTTCTTGCAAATTAAGCATTGCTGAGAACACTGCTGAGTGGGGATGTATTCACCTTGTTGAAGTATTCATTTGTTTGTCAGGGCAGTACTAAGCTACTTTATTTTTTTCAAAAATGCACTTTGGAACATGATTGTAATATCTGCATGCAACTTTTTAAAGCAATGTATCTTTTCCTAGGATCATAAACGAATGGCAGACAGCAGCCCTGCATTCAAGATCACGCGAAGTATTAGTACCGCTTTATAAAACCCTAGTAAGACACCTGGAATACTGCAGCCAAATGTTGAGAGTTTGGAAAAAATTCAGAGAAGAGCAACAAAGATGATCAAATGCCTGGAGACTAAAACATACGAAGAATGGCTAAGGGACTTGGGTTTGGCTAATCTAAAGAAAAGAAGAAATATGGGAGACAAGATAGCAGTGTTCCAGTATCCGAGAGGCAGAGGGGGCCAGGTTGTTCAACAAAGCACCAGAGGGAAGTATGAGAAACAATGGTTGGAAACTGATCAAAGACAGAAACAACCTGGAATTAAGGAGAAACTTCCTGACAGTGAGGACAATCAACCAGCTTACCCCCAGAAATCGTGGGCGCTCCATCACTGGAGATTTTAAAGAAGAGACTAGACATTCACCTGTATGAGACGGTATAGGTTCTCCTGCTTGAGCAGGGGGCTGGACTAGAAAACCTCCAAGGTCTCTTCCAGCTCTATTCTATTCTAATTCTGGGAAAAGATAAAGTTACCTAAAAAGCTGCAGAGGCTGTATTTGTTCTTCTGTGAGTATTTGTTTGTTTATATCCCACCTTTATTATTTTTACAAGTAACTCAATGGAGCGAATACTTATTATTTAAGCAGATTACACTTGTTACTACTGTGGTGACGCAGTTGTTAGAATGCAATATTGCAGGCTAATTCTGCTGACTGTCAGCAGTTCAATTCTGACCAGCTCAAGGTTGACTCAGCCTTCCATCCTATGCTGACTCTATAAACCGCTTAGAGAGGGCTATAACACACTGTGAATGGGTATATAAATCTAAGAGCTATTGCTACTTGGGCAGGACATCTAGAAGATCCCAGGTCTGTAGGCAAAATTGAGAAACCAAAGCAACATCCCCAAAAACAAACATTACACAGTACTATGAACAAGAAAACTACATTGTTATGTCATCAGGAGTTAGGACTAACTGAAAGGATACAAACTCATTTTTGTATCATAAGTGAACTTTCAAGTGACTAACGCAGGCTCCGCTTCGACAAATTATACCCACAGAGAAAACTCTATTTACTTTTAATTATCCAGAATAAGAATCATAGATTTCAGTAAAATTATTCCTCCTCACCTAGTATTGTATATCTGTGTTCAAAACTGGGATTGAAGTCTATGCACGTGAGTGTCAAATTACAACATCAGAGACCCAATATTATTGAACTATAGGATTTTCAGTTTCATTTACCCTTTTAAAAGAACTTTAAAATAAATACCCCACCTTGGACACTAATGGAAAATTGGGATACAAATCTTGATAACTGATTTATTTACTTAGTTACATCTCTTGAAAATTGTAGGGTATTAGGCTACATGGCACTGAGAATGCAGTCCTAAGCATTTTATTTTCCAGAGTAAAGTCCCACTGTGCTCAATGAGGCTTATTCTATTCTTGCAAAGTATTTTTAGGATTATACTGCTTTAATAGACTTTATTAAGGGGCTTGTATTACATTTTGGTTCAGAGTTTTAATGCATTTTCCCTCCCTCATCTTTAATTAAAACAATTCATTGAAACTGAGCAAGCTGTTGACTGATTAGTCAATTAACTATTCTGTTTATTAGCTGATTGATTAATCAGTTAATTAACTAGAGCAAAGACCGGCTGCCACTTTGCTTGCCATGCAGGAAAACTTCAGAAAGTTAGGATAGCTGTTTCCTAATCTATTCACTATGTCCTCTTTTCTATATTAGCTCTACTGCTCTTCAGTATGACTAAGGTCGTTTCTTCAATATGTATGGAAAATTTCAAAGGTGCAAGTAAAGAAAAAAGGAGCAGAAAAAGGTACATCAACTTATGATTAAAAAGGTAAAGACTCCCTCAAATTGACTGGGTTGGATTTGATGGAACATAAAGGCCAAGATCATTCTGTCTTCTTGTGTTTACTTTACAGGTAGTCCTTGACTTACAACTTGTCATTTAGTGACCGTTTGAAATTACAACGGACTTACCAAGGAGTATTTATGACCTGGTTCCAAAGTTTTGAGGGCTGATTTTGCTGAAAATCAGCATTTCTGTTTTTCAGCAAAACCAGCCCTTAATGAACCATTGGTTTGCTTAATGACTATGGTGTTCGCTTCACCATCACTGCAAAAAAGGTTGAGTGACCTAATTTACAACTATCACAACTTACAACAAGGTTCTATTATGGTTTTAAGTCAAGGACTACCTGAATTTCCTGCTTTCCACACCAAAGAAAGAACAATTAGATAGACTGCTGCTGTGTCCTAAGTGTGGTAGGAAAATAACTCCATCACTCCATGAATTGTGTCCCATTCTCTACTAGCAATTGACACTGATCAGTTAAACATTTATTTAATCATGATTTACTGAATAAACTATTGATGAGTTCAATTTATGCATTAAGTCAGAAATCATGATTTCTGGGCTGGGTTCAGATAACACACTATGCTAAAAGCAGGTTAAGCAATATTTTTTATCCAATTTAAGGTAACAGTAGACAAATAATGCAGCAAATAACCACACTAATTGAAAATGTGGTATGTACACATATGCATGTACTGCAGCACTATTCTCTGGCAGGAAGAATAAAGGATCCACCTTGTGCTAATCCCCTAACATATCTGGGACAAGTTGTAAATATATCTGCTGTCTGGAAGCATCTGTCATCTAGAAGAAACGATAGATTTATCATTCCAGAAATAGCTCCATTTCAAGGCAAAGTTTATACTTCTGCTGAAATCATGAATGTTCAGATTCTTATGTTTGTGTCCTATTATACAACCGTTTCCTGGGGCTGACGTCCATTGGCCAAAGGATTATGTAACACAGAGAGAGAGAGAGAGAGAGAGAGAGAGAGAGAGAGAGAGAGAGAGAGAGAGAGAGAGAGAGAGAGAGAGAGAGAGAGATGTTATATTTTGTACTTTGTTTTTATGCTTCTTGTAAGCTTTGAAAACTTGTGGATTTGAAGGCAGCAAATGTGGTACAAAATGAGATAATTTTTTTAAAGAGAAACTTTAAAGCAGATCTTATGTTTGTACCTATTAAGATAGCTATCAACTCACAATCACGATTGGTACCACAATTTTACGACTTTACTTGTTACCTTTCTTAAGCAAACCACTGCAGTCATTAAGTGAATCACACAGGCATTAAGTGAATCCAGTTTTCCACTTTACTTGTCAGAAGCTGGCTGAGAAGGTTGCAAATGGCAATCACATGACCCAGAGAGGCTGCAACCATTGTAAATACTTGCTGGTTGCCAGGCACCCGAATTCTGATCACATGACTGTGGGGATGCTGTGATGGTTGGAAGTGTGAGGCCCAGTCACTCATTTTTTTCAGTATTGTTGTACTGTAACTTCAGTGACTAAACAAATGATTGTAAGTCAAGAACTACCTATATTTGGTACAAACAGCAATAGAAGTCTGTCTAGACATTTTTTGTTCTTTCACAGAATTTTATCTGAGGGCCAGGAAATGTCATGCTATACACATGCACATTCAGATGTTTGCTTTCAGTGTAAGCATGTCATGTGGACCTCTGAAAAGAGGCAAGAAATAATAAGCATAAGGAATTAAAGGCATGGAAAAAAGAAAGAAAGAAAATGTATCTAATCTCTTTTTCCTCTCAGCCTATTCACTCTTCTAACTGCTGGCACGTTACCTAATTTGGGCAATGAAACATCTGCAAGAAAACAACCAAGCTCAGAGAATACCAACCTGATTTCAACCCCCAGCTACAAATATTCTCCTTTATTGGATTCAAACTTCTCTATACATTTTGTTTTGCAATTCAATCTTCATTCTCTCTTCTCAAACCACCTCAGTGCTGTAGTGGTCAGTCAATTTTTGTAGTCAGTCCTCATGCATTCCTCAGTCATACATTCTTCCTGTTTGCTAAAAAAGAGACAATATACTGGGCCATGCAAACACAATGTTGTTTGTGCCATGCAAATACAATATGTAGTTTTCCAATTTTTTATGATTAGCTTCTTTGCAATTTAAAAGATAACAACAGGGGGTGGGAGAAATTTTGCTAATGGAAAATATAAAAGAAACAAACCAATTCAATGCATAATTTAATCTCTCTGCAAACAAAATAACATTACTTCTAAAAGAATATATGTACACAGAAACACAGGAATGTTGCCAGGGAGCTAGTAGCAATGTGGTAATTCTACCATAACCTGTGTTTCATGTATCTATCCTCCTCCTCATCATCATCATCTAATTTATAATTTACTAGGACTTTACTTGGATATAATTTACTTGGACTTCAGTAAGGCATTTGATAAAGTAGATCACAACCTACTACTTGATAAGATAGAAAATTGTGGGTTAGACAGCATCACCACCAGATGGATTCGTAGCTGGCTGACCAGCCATACTCAGCGTGTGGTCTCAATGGAACTGCATCTACATGGAGGGAAGTGTGTAGTGGGGTGCCCCACGGATCTGTTCTGGACTGAGTGCTATTCAATATCTACATCAACAATTTGGATGAGGGGATAGATGGGGAACTCATCAAATTTGGAGATGACACCAAGCTGGCAGGAATAGCCAACACTTGAGAAGATAGGCTTAAGATACAGGAGGATCTGGACAGACTTGAACACTGGGCATTATCTAAAAAATAAAATTCAATGGTGAAAAAAGTAAGGTTCTACATTTAGGCAAGAAAAACCAAATGTACAGGTTTAGTATAAGGGGGTACTGTAATGTATTGGGTTTGCTTGTTAATACCACGTGGTAACGGCTGGTAGGTTGCTAGAGCAGGGAGCTAGCTAACGGCTCCCCGCATCTCAGACAACCCGTCTCCAGCGCTGCTATTGGTTGCCCCTAGGCGGCAATAGGTTGCTTCAAACCTATTGGCCGCTGTCCAGGGGCCAAGGTATAAATTGCTGCAGCTGCAGCCCTGTTCTCTAGTTCAGATCCTGCAAGAAATAAACCATGATCTTTGCTGAACTCACTCGCCTCGTCTTCATTCCTGCGCAATGAACCCAGTACACAACACTGGCGACAAAGGTGGGATCCTGTTTCTCCGTCGAAGCTGAAAGTTACTAGGGGAGAGGCAGCGCACGCCTGGCGGGAAAGCAAATTTCCTCCTCCCCACGGTCGGCTAGCTAAGCCACGCTAGTGACCACACGCTCAGAGGACCAGTCCCTGGGAAATGGAAAGGCAGGAGCCGAAGACGTTGAAATTCAGCCACGAAGCCCAGCAGAATGCCCAAGGTTGTCCCAGGTCGAGAATTATCTTCGGGCGAGCCAGGTTGCAGAGGATGGACTGAAGGCCGCCACACTGCTTTGTGTGTGCGGCCCAGCAACGTTCGATCTGGCCGAAAACCTGCTTGTGCCCATGCTGTTGGAATCCGTCTCCTACACCGAACTGAAGAAGAAGCTCGGAGAACACTCCCAACCAAAGATATTGGTGATTGCATGGTGCTACACCCTCGAACAATGAATACAACAGCCTGGAGAGACTGCATTCGAGTACATTGCGGCCTTGAGGCAGGCCGCACACCTGTGTCGATTTTCAGACATCGAAGAGCAACTTAGAGACCGGCTCATCTGCGGCCTCCGCAACAGAGAGTTGTAGCAGAAACTTTTTACAAGAGAAGTCCCGTTGTTCGCCGATGCCCAGAACAAAGTCATGGCGGACAAAGCCGCCGGTGGAGCCGTCTGATCTGGCTTGCCAGAACGACGCTATGTGAAGAAGCTGTCCACCACGAGGACACAGAACTCACCGAGGACTCCGAAGAACACGCCAAGGTTGACAAGTTGCACAGACAACCTGAACAACAGCTCCGCAGCAGCAAGCAGCAAGAGACTTCTTACAAGGCAGATCTCTTGCCTAGATGTCCAGGTTGTGGCAGCTGCCACCAATGCTTGGACTGCAGGTTCCGGACAGCCATGTGCCGGGCCTGCGGAAAAACCGGCCACATCGCATCCATTTGCAGAGGTCACCAGAGGGACCGGCCATCGAATCGCCAGTTAAAAGATCTGACCAGGAGAGGTACCGGGGCCCCGGGGCCATTCAGCCGGGGTTTTGCTCAAGCCATAGAAGTGTCTGCCGTACCGGGGCCTGATGCCCCCTTAAACCCAAGTATAGACTACAGGTGGAGCTACAAGGGGTCCCCTGTAAGATGGAGCTGGACACAGGCTCTGCTGTTTCCATTATTTCACTGGAAACATTTAATTCTGTGTGCAGTCGTAGTAGGAGATGGGCCAAGCTGAGGCACTCTGACATACTTTTAACAGATTTCCAGAACGCAAAAGTTGTAGTCAAGGGTGAAGCCACCTTGGCCATTAAATTTAAAGGGTTTTCAGGGCACCTGGAGGTTGTTGTAGTAGGGGGTCAGAGAACGAGCCTAATTGGGCTCGATTGGTTTGATGCACTAGGCATCCAAGTAACCAGTATCAACCAGACACAAGTCGCGAGCCTAGCGTCAGTTTGTAAGGACTTCGCAGACGTATTTGATTCAGCCCTAGGAACTTACACGGGCCCACCAATAGCATTTAAACTAGACCCAAATGTGGTTCCCGTAAGGATTAAGCCTTGCAGGATCCCCTTTGCCCTCAAGCACAAAATAGACATGGAACTAGACAAGCTTGTGGAACAGGGCGTGTTGCAACCAGTAGATGGTGGGGAGTGGGAAACTCCTAATGTAACACCACTTAAAGCCAATGGGGAAGTCAGAATATGCGCAGACTACAAATGCACAATTAACCGGGCCCTTAAACAGCATGTCGGGACGTGGTGGCTCAGCGGGTTAGGATGCTGAGCTTGTCGATCAGAAGGTCGGCAGTTTGGTGGGTCGAATCCCAAGTGCCGCGTAACAGAGTGAGCGCCTGTTACTCGTCCCAGCTTCTGCCAACCTAGCAGTTCAAAAGCATGTACAAATGCAAGTAGAAAAATAGGGACCACTATGGTGGGAAGGTAACAGCGTTCCATGCGCCTTTGGGTCTAGTCATGTCGGCCACATGACCACGGAGACGTCCTCAGACAAGTGCTGGCTCTTCGGCTTTGAAACGGAGATGAGCACCGGCCCCTAGAGTTGGAAACGAGTAGCACGCATGTGCGGGGGAACCTTTACCTTTACCTTTACCTTTAAACAGCATGCATACCCAGTCCCAGTGGTGAGCCACATCCTGGCATCTTTGCAGGGTGACACCACTTTTGCAAAATTAGATTTGGCACAGGCCTATCAGCAACTACCTGTTGATGAGGCCACGGCTGCAGCACAGACAATTGTGACCCACAGGGGGGCTTTCAAAATTAAGCACTTGCAATTTGGGGTCAGTGTAGCCCCAGGCATTTTTCAGGGAATCATGGAACATACACTCAAAGGCATCCCAGGGGTTTGTCTCTGTTTTGACGACATGCTTGTTGCCGGAGAATCCACAGAAGTGCTAGCAAGGAGGCTCAGAGCTGTCCTGCACAGGCTGCATGAAGCAGGCCTCAAACTAAAAAAGAACAAATGCAGTATTGGGGTTCCCTCGACTGAATTTTTGGGGTTTCACATTGATGCTAATGGCATCCACCCAGCTGAGTCCAAAGTAAAGGCCATTCAGATGGCACCTAGCCCTAAAACAAAAGGAGAGCTGCCAGCATTCTTGAGCCTCCTCAACTTCTACCACGTGTTCCTTCCTAACAAGGCTGCAGTGGCAGAGCCGCTTCACAGGCTCTTAGATAAAAAAGCTTCTTGGAAGTGGACCAGCATTCACAAAAAAGGTTTTCAGGACCTGAAGGCAGTTCTGTCAGTCAGTTCCACTATCACTCATTTCAGGAAGTCTAAACCAGTCTGTTTAGCATGTGAGGCATCCCCATATGGGGTGGGGGCAGTCTTGAGTCACTTAGAGAAAGATGGAACCCAGGTTCCTATTGCATTTTATTCGAAGATGCTATCCTCTGCTGAGTGTAATTACGCTCAAATTGACAAAGAGGCATTGGCCATGGTAGCTGGAGTTAAAAAATTCCATGACTACTTGTATGGCAGGGACTTCACGGTCTTCACAGACCACAAACCACTACTGGGGTTATTCACCACAGACAAACAGACACCTCATATATTATCCCCTAGAATGCTGAGATGGTCTATTTTTTTATCAGCATACACGTTTAAGCTGATTCACAAACCCGGCAAAGAAATGGGCCATGCAGACGGCCTGAGTAGGCTTCCACTGCCACAGATTGAACCAGATCTGGCCCCAGCAGCCTGCATATTATCCATTCAGGATTTGCCAGAGTTTCCCCTCCACGCTTAGGACATAGCTGCAGAAACCACAGCTGATAAGACACTAAGTAGAGTGCTTTCTTGGGTGCACACAGGGTGGCTAGATAAGAGCCCAGGTCCTGAATTTCAGAGTTATTTTACTAGAAGACACGAGCTATCAGCTCACAAGGGTTGTATACTATGGGGAACAGGGTCATAGTCCCCAGACCATCTTATTTGTCTCTTGAGAAATCTATATGCGGGCCAAGAAGCAACAGTGAGAACTGGACACGGAACCACTGATTGGTTCAAAATTGGGAAAGGAGTCCGACAAGGCTGTATACTGTCGCCTTGCCTATTTAACTTATATGCAGAGCACATCATGAGAAAGGCAGGGCTAGATGAATCAAAAGTTGGAATTAAGATTGCCGGATATGCAGATGATACCACTCTAATGGCAGAAAGTGAAGAAGAACTAAAGAGCCTCTTGTTGCGGGTGAAGAAGGAGAGTGCAAAACTTGGGTTGAAACTTAACATTAAGAAAACCAAGATCATGGCATCCGGCCCTCTCAATTCCTGGCAAATAGATGGGGAAGAAATGGAGGTAGTGACAGATTTTATTTTCCTGGGCTCCAAGATCACTGCAGATGGGGACTGTAGCCAAGAAATTAAAAGACGCTTGCTCCTGGCGAGGAAAGCCATGGCAAATCTAGACAGCACACTAAAAAGCAGAGACATCACCCTGTCAACAAAAGTGCGTATAGTCAAGGCTATGGTCTTCCCAGTTGCAATGTATGGCAGTGAAAGCTGGACCATAAGAAAGGCTGAGCACCAAAGAATTGAAGCCTTTGAACTATGGTGCTGGAGAAGACTCCTGCGAGTCCCTTGGACTGCAAGGCGATCAAACCGGTCAGTCCTAGAGGAGATCAATCCTGACTGCTCTTTAGAAGGCCAGATCCTGAAGCTAAAACTCAAATACTTTGGCCACCTAATGAGAAGGAAGGACTCACTGGAGAAGAGCCTAATGCTGGGAAAGATTGAGGGCAATAGAAGAAGGGGACGACAGAGAATGAGGTGGCTGGATGGAGTCACTGAAGCAGTAGGCGTGAGCTTAGATGGACTCCAGAAGATGGTAGAGGACAGGAAGGCCTGGAGGAACATTGTCCATAGGGTCGCGATGGGTCGGACACGACTTCGCAACTAACAACAACAAGTCTAATGAAGAGAAGGATGAGGGGTGACATGATAGCAGCATTCCAATATCTCAGGGGCTGCCACAAAGAAAAGGGAGTCAAGCTATTCTCCAAAGCCCCTGAAGGCAGGACAAGAAGCAACAGATGGAAACTAACCAAAGAGAGAAGCAGCCTAGAAGTAAAGAGAAATTTCCTGACAGTTAAAACAATTAATCAGTGGAACAACCTGCCTCCAGAAGTTGTGAATGTTCCAACACTGGAAGTTTTTAAGAAGAGACTGGACAACCATTTGTCTGAAATAGTATAGGGTTTCCTGCTTGAGCAGGGGGTTGGACTAGATAACCTCCAAGGTCCCTTCCATCATTATCATCATCATCATCATCATCGTCATCGTTTTTATTGTAAAATGTGTGTGTGTGTGTGTGTGTGTAGTATACATTTGCAAATCCTATTGAACTTATTGAGACTTAGAGTAACATGCATGTGGATTTTTGTCAGTTTACAGTATGTCTGCCAAGGACAGCATGACTAGTCATAAAATACTGTTCACCAAACAATAAATTCATGAGGGTGCTTCACCATATAACCCTTTATTTTTTCCTGTGGGAGAGGCACACTTCTAATAAGGCACAAGACTACAGCTATCCCAGTTTTACTTTATAAGTATGCCTAAGACACCTGTGTTTATTAACTTTGTTCAATTTATATCCATATTTTTTTCAGGAATTCAAAGTAACTCACATAGGGATGTTGCCTTGTTTAATTTCTATTACAAGATTCCTGTGAGGAAGACTAAGGTGAGAGACACTGATTGACCCAAAATCACCCTGTGAGCATTGATGGCTGAGGGGGAAGCCATGTCTTCACAAACTTAACCCAACAGCTAACCCAGGAACTTAGCTTTTACATCACACTGAATGTCCAAGAGACATTCCATAAAAGAAGGCTGCTATGAAAGGTTGATGTTTTAATTTGAAGTATACCAGTTCCCAATTCCTTTTCATTAACATGATCTTTTAAAAGATTACAGAGTGAAGCTGGACAGGGAGCCTGGCAGCATGTTAGGATGATATCTGCAAAGCACATTAAGGGACTATAACTTTTTTAATCAAGTAATGTAATGTATTGCCATAACTTTGAAGACTATGATTAGAGTCTGAATATCCCACATTTAGTTCTCATGACTACCATTATAATTTTAGATCAAATGACATCTTTTTGATTGATTCTGATTCTGATGCATTGGAAGCAAGTTAGTGGGAGCTTTCCTATAACTGTCACATTATGTTCACTATTAAAATGAACACATGTAATAATACATAGCAATCAAATTAGCTAGAGGTCTGTAATATACAATGAATACATATGCTGTAGAATTTAGTCAACAGAAGCCAATCAAACCTTATAGTCTATGCAAGGCTAAACTTTTACAATTGCTTATTAACACATAGTATATAGGCTATTATCCTTCTGAAAGTAGCACTGAATTGTATTAAAATGCTGCTTTTGCAATTTTTAGTTAAAGGTTGAATTTTGCTTTGATAAAATGCAAATAGAAAAAAACATTATTTTGGGCTAAACATTCTATCTACCTTCTTTCTTTCTTTCCTTTCCTTCTATTGCATTTTAGCTTTCAAAAACCATTTTGAGAAAAAATATATGAAATTGTCTATTCCATGTATGTGCAACAATGCAGAGATTTGATATTCCATTTAAGACGTCTGCAACATATTTGATGTTATTTTCAATCAAATGTTTTTATTCTCTCTAACCCTGCATGTGAGACTCATGAATTTTTCTTGATGCTCATTTCAATGATAATTAGGGAAGTGTGCCATTTTTTTATATACTTGTATAAAGTGAATACTTAAAAAAGAAATGATATGTGTGTTGCAAAGTATATCTTTGCGAGATAACAGAGATGAAGGAATGCTGGTAGGTTTTACACAAGTCTTTTGAGGGTCATTTGTGCTCTAATTGTCTTTCTATTGGAAAGATTGCTGGAATTCAGTGGGCAGTAATGCAGAGTATTGAGGCCTGCCTTTTCTCTTACTAACTGAAATGCCAGGCAGGGAGTTTCTCTTCCTTTTTGGCCGACAGCCAATATTTTCCCACTAAATAACACTAATCCTACACTACAGATTAAGGCTGTACACCAAAATAAGCAAAGGAAGCTGCAAAAAAAAAAATTGGAACGTACTGAAACCCTGGCTTACAATATTCTACCCCACAGAAGTTCTGATGAACGGCATGAAAACAGTAGGTCTCTCACAAAATTATTTACTAACAATCTTTATTAGAAGAACCAGAAGCCAAATGCCAACAATATGCACAATTTTGTTATCACTGCTATGATACAGTGCTGTGTTTGTAGTACACAGAATACAGAATAAGAGTTGGACGGGACCTTGGAGTTCTTCTTGTCCAACCTTCTGCTCAGGCAGGAAACCCTATCTTACAATGAATTCCTCCCAATTTCTTTACTAGCATCTTTAGTAGTAGAAGGCATTTTTATTTTAATCTGCTAACAAAGTAATATGATATGTGCATGTTTATGCTTTCTTTTTATATTCTGTAAGTTTGTATGTGTACACTGGGAAGCAGTCCAGGCTGCTCAAGATCTACTCTGAGTTACATGACCAGAAGGGAGGCAGGAAAGGGACTTAAAATGGAGCAAGCAGAGGCATTTTGAACACCACCCAGCTGCTTTCAGAGGGTTTCGTGGAAAGAGAAAAAAACAAACTTTGCAGATCTAGTTCATTTTTCAATTGTGTGTTTTTTGGGTTGCTTTGGTTTTTTCCCCCCAGCTCATCATTCTAAATTTAGACGCATTCTGCTTTCTGAAAATTATCTTGCTGACAGGCAGATGGACAGAATGAGACCTAAGACTTTTTACATAATTTGTAACATTTCATTGGGTTGGAAAGAAAAAAGAAATATGAAACAAATAAACAAATTTAAATTTCTGTTGGTGAACCAAAACCAAATTGGGGAGATGATTTTTTAAAATGTTTTCTTATTAGTGACTTTAGTGACAGGTAACATTTTTATACAACTTGTTAAACAAATGGAAATAGAATGGAAGAGAATAAAATGGAAGCAGATTGCCATTGCCTTCTATTGACATATTTTATATATTTCCTAGTCTAGCCTACAATCCTGAGATTTCTTGTTGCCTCTCATTAATTACTCACCAGGCCTAACCTACTTTCTTTTTCAAGATTATCCAACTAATCTAATTAACCATCAAATGCTGCCATCTACTTAGTATTAAACATGTGCTTCTCTTTCCTCCTCACTAAAATTGACAGGAAATCTAGCAGTTATTAAACTTCACATATCAAAAAGGCTCTTTGAAGGCCACGTACAGCTAAAGTGTGAGCAATGCATTTTGAAATTCACATTACCTGAAAGCAATATTGGGAATGAACATGATATGGAATAATAAAATACAGGAAAACTTATAAATGGTTTGTCACATTACTTTTTTGCGTGTACATATTTTATCAGTGGATTCTTGTGAAGGGAACTCAAAGTCTTAAGTCTGAGAATAGTTTATGAATGGAACCACTTCTATTTCTATCATCATCATCATCTACAGTTTCCACATATCCAAAGAATGGAAGTGTATTTAAAATAAAATTACAGAGCTAGCAAGATGACTAACTTTTCTTGGGGGGAAGAAACTAAGTGTTAATTTGGTTTTTATTTTCTAAAAAGTTTCTAATGGAAGATATATAATAAAACTTTGCAAAAATACACGTGACATGGGGAAATTAAACTGAGTTTCCCTCCTCCATCTCACTTGCCAACAGAATTATAATTGCCCAGCTAAATTGATTGGCAGTCCTTTAGAGACAAAGGACCTACCTGTTCGCAACATGGGTTTTTAATTTAAAGTCTAACTGGTTGAGAAATTTGGATGGTTTCAAAGTATGGCCAAGTGCATTCAAGAGAGATCAATCTTTCAATAGCTATTACCTATGACAGTTCAATCAAACATCTAGATGAAAAGTAGCATGTATAATGGTCTGTACAAGTAATGAAATGAAGAAGACAATGGCCAAACGAAGTTAAGTGTTGTTCACTGCATGAATACATGTGATGGTCCAAGTGAGAAAAAGTATGCTAGGGCTTTCTGTCTTCCACAATATCCAGACAATTCCAAACGATTTCATGTGGCATGGCCACTAATCAGAGATTATGGAGTTTTAGTTGAAAACTACCGGGAATACCCATCCTGGGAAAATCACAGGTATCTGTACTGTACTGTATCTGTACTATCTGGCAGAGCTCATCTTGTCCCCAAATCTCATTCTTTTTTGCACATGATCTGTATGTTCAGATTGCAATCACTGATGCACTGTGCTTTCAGAGTACTTTGAAGTAAAGAAACATAATTTCTAGTGATTGTTATGTTGTAGGCAATAATGTTATACCCACTCATGCAAGTATATCCCATTGAACACAATGGATTTATTTCAATGCAATTTATAGAACAGTTTGGTTTGTTGATACCTACGAGGTTAAAATCATATATTTGCAAAAGGATGTTGCAGCCACAGAGATAATTACTAATATTTATTGCACTTGTCTATGTAAATTTACCTCTACCAAGCAAGAACAAATAAATAAATAAATAAATAAATAAATAAATAAATAAATAAATAAATAAATAAATAAATAAATAAATAAACAGTACAGGGCCTAAAAAGACATTTAATTTCAAAAGCAATCTGCATGAAATAATTAATCCCAGCTCTGAACATATCAAATTCCTTCTGTCTATGCTGTGTGATATTACTTTTTCTTCCATAACTGCATAGTTAGTGTTGTGGTAGTTGGAATGGAGTCAGTGTCTCTCTTATTTTAAAAATTAGCATGCTTAAAAATTCAAAGTTGCCTTTAGATTTAGAATTCAGGGCCCCTCAAAGCTGATGTCTAATTTCATTTAATCTTATAGATGCCTGGGGAAAAGGAAAGTAGCAACCATAGTACAATGAGATCAATTGATTTAAGGAAAATGGGACATTCTATGAGGACATGACCTTTACAAAACCCTGAATTATCATGCCTGATGGATATAATTAACTTTTTAAATATCTGCAAAAAAGTCATGAGCAGGCTATTTTTTAAAGTGATTTATGAACACTTAATGTTGAATTCCTATAAGAATTTTTTGAACACCTCTCCCAACATTTGATTTTGTTTCATTAAAGCTCAAACTATGGATACAGAGTGTAGTTTATGCACTTTTATTGCCCTGAGGATGCCTACATTGCCTTATGTGGACATAGAACAGAAACTGAAGTTAATTGAATAATATTCAATATCATTCCTCTGGAACATTGCAATTGGAAGATTGTAAGCTACCCAGAGTAAGATGAGCAGCCAATAAATTTGATAAACATCTTGCTCCCCCAAGGTCAGATCCATAGCCACCTTTTTGTCTTTCAAAAGTCCTTGAAGACATGGCTATGCCAACTAACCTGGAGCCCCAATGGCTGATGGAATAGAGAACACCACACCTCCTCTCTGTGTGCACATTGCTTCATCCCTCTCCACTCTGCTTAGTTTTAATTGAATTTTTAAATTTAAGATAATTATTTATTGTTTTGATATGTTATACTGCATTTGATTCAGTATCTGTAAGCTGCCTAGAGTTGCCTTTGGCAAGATGGGTGGCATACAAGTTTGGTAAATGAATAAATTCTGTTAAAGAATGATTTGTTCATTCTCCATTATATAATTCCAGATACTGAATGATTTTTCCTGTATCATGTTCTTCCAGTTACGTATTTCCGTATTAACGGTAAATTTTGTCTGTGACAATATTTTGTCATGTGGACTTTGCATGCTGCTCTTTCAAGTCAAGATTGACTCATGGAAATTATCTCTATGTTACTTTGAATGTTAATCAATTACTTGATTAAAAGTTTACTTGTCTATTTTATCAATCTATCCTAAATGTTTCCACCTAGACATGCCTTTCAGTTCAGTTTATTCTAATTTTTTTTTAGACATGCAGCATATCTAAAGGAAATGTAGAGATCTTGGTATTTGCTGAGCTTGGTATAATCATATGCATGTTTACTCAGAAATATGTCACAGTATATTTTATGGAGCTTCCTCCAGTGTAGTGTGCATACAACTGCAGCACTAAGTACTCTTAAATAAATGGTTTCTTAAAAATCTACTGCTTAGCATGAACCGAGAAATAATATAGAAATTACTATCTTTAACAGTGATTAGTGCCAGAGAATAGGGGTTTTAGTATATACTACATGTCTTTAAACAAATTAAAATTATCATTTCTAGTCCTGTCATCTGTCATTTAAGCATAACTTGTCTCATTTTAATTCTTAGAAAGATAAATTTAAAGAAGTCAAAATAAATGAGATCCTGAATAAGTATTTAGTTTACATAATGTATGCTTTCTGAGTCAGAGTGTTGTGCTTGGACTAGCAATACTGTATAATCAAGATGATGTTTTTCTTTCTGTTATTAAATTTGTAGTCAACTCCCTCCAGAAGATTCACAGCAGATTACCACATATTATTGGGGGGGAGTACAAATGGCAAGAAATATCAAAGAATATGTATTATCTGGAATAGCTATTCCATTGAAACATAAGTTTGGATGAATTGTTCTTATTAAGAACAATGCTGTGGTGATAGTCACAGATGACTTTAAAAAAAGGATTAGGTAATATCACAAAAGTTCGATAGCCCAACTGCCATATTTAAAGTTTTAGTGCTTTTCATTAATCCAAAACTTGCTTGTCTGTTTTCCAAGGGCCTTATATTCTTTAAGTATTCATCAATTTTTTTGATGCTCTGAAACGTAATTTCAGGCATGGGAGGGAATGGATAAATCTGTCTGTTTTGTTCTCTATTTTATTTAATATTTTAAACATTTCAAATTCTTTAGATACAGAAACATTTCTATGTGTCAGAAACAATAAATTATGTCAGACATGTTACCTCTGGGCATAAGACCTGCTCAGTAGTGGCATCCTGGTTATTTCAGAGATTAATGGACCCTGGACAAAAGTAGATCTTCTTTAGTTAAGGGGTGAATTTCCAGTCAGGTTTCTTTTCCCCAACATCAACGTTTTTCAAACTTATAGTAACAACTTTAAAATGCTTGAACTTCAACCCCCCAGAATTAGTTCTGGGAGTTAAAGTCCACCCATCTTAAAGTTGTCAAGTTTGAAAAACATTGCCCTATATGCTTATTTTAAAAATCTACTTAAAAATATTTCAAATATTTTTTTTCTGAAACCAGAGTTGGACACGCTCTTTTAAATATATAGCAATGGGTCTTCTATCTTAAAAAAAATCTGCATGGTTAGCTTTTTACAGATCAGATACAGGCCACTGAGCATTTCTTGAGAGCAAAACCTCACCATGTTGTCCTCTACCAATATCCAGACCACTAGAAAGGCAACCTCCATCCATTTTTTTTCTGCCAGGCATCAAAAGTACTTACTGTAACATTTGGCCAGCTCAAGCAGTGTTATTTTGTTCTATACTGCAGGGCTTTTCAACCTTTTCACCCATTGTACCACTTTTAGGATATGACAACATCCGAGTACCACCAGTCGCCTAGCAAGGTGTCAAAAACTTGATTACCAAAAAAAAAGGAAAAAAGTGATGAAGTACAGGTAGTCCTTGACTTACAACAGTTCACTTGGTGACTGTTTGAAGTTATAATGGCACTGAAAAAAGTGCCCCCCAATCCACAGCCGAGCAAGACACCTGCTTGCCCACACGGTGGTGGTCTTCCTCCTGTCAGAGGTTCTCTTTGTTGTGAGCATTTCTGTTGAGGATTGGCAGTGGGGGTGGGGTGGGAGGTGTTTGGTTTTTATTCCCTCCCCCCCCAGGTGGTTGCAGCAGGTTTTGGTCACTTCACGTGACCCTGAGAGGAAATGACCATCATAAATATGAATCAGTTGCCAAGCATCTGAATGTAAATCACAAGACCCTGGAGATGCTGCAACATTCCAGCTGATCGGCACTTCTTCTGGGCTCAGAAGTGCCAGGATCAGCACTGAACTCCAGCATTGATCCTGGTGCTTCCACTGAGCCCTGACAGCCCCGAAGAAGCACTGATTCTGGCGCTTCCGCTGAGCCCTGACAGCCCTGCAGCTCCAGCCATTTCTCACTCAGGCTTGTGTGGTGCTGCCACCGATTCAGCTCATTCCCCTCCCTGGCTACCACTTTTCTAGGATGGTCGCGTACCACCTGCCAGGTGCCAATGTACCACAGGTGGTACCCGTACCACTGGTTGAAAAGCCCTGCTACTGTATACTGTACCATTTCATTGTAGTTGAATGCCTTCATTCCAATTGGCTTTTGTTCAGTGGCAGGAACATCAACCTCTGCCTCCAATCACTGCCATTACAAGATCTTTTCAAGTTCAGTAATTTACAGTGAACTTGAAATAAGGAATAAGGAACAGGGATCTGTCTTTTTTATGTGAAATTGACAGAAGTTTTGTCATTTTACCTTTACAGCCAAAATGGTAAAAATGACCATTCTGTTATGCCATACTGCTACGAGTGGGACATTTTCAGAAGTTGGAAGAAGATGGCCACTTTCTACATTAAAATAAATAATCCAATCTTTTCTTTCTACCAAATATTATTTATGGGGGGAAAGACATTACATCTGCTGGCAGTGCCCTAGTCATGCACCTCAAATGAAGCACTAAGTTTGTTCACAGGAGAATCCATAGTAGAATTAATGAAACACGGAACATAAGTTGGTAGTGACAATACAGAATTAAACTTACTATCTGAAGAAAAATACACAGTAACCCTTCATACTATGAGAATGAACATATAGCAGGAGGGGAGATGCTAGAATACCTTTTTAAAATTTATTTTATATATCATTTTCCATAATTGTCCTTTTCTTTATTGTTATTAAAAATCACTGGGATATGAGGTATGTGCCTGAAAAATGACTAGACAAAATTGTTTCAGCCATAGGTTACGGGGACAGATGCAGATATCTTATTTACACTTATACAACATCTCTTTCCAATGGTTTATCTTGCAACATATAGTATTTGTCTTCTGGTATGAATTCTCTTTTGTGTTGAGCTAAGGGAGTGTTTCTTAAAACTTGACTACTTTTCTCTTCTGGGAGCTGAAGTCCACATATCTTAGAAGTTGCCAAGTTTGATAAATAGTGAGCTAATGGAAAACATTGACTCCTAACAACTTCATGATGGTGCCCATGTAGTTTTCTTGGCAACAGGAGTTTGCAGTTACCTTCTTCCAAGATATATATTTTTTTCCCTGAGTTCCTAGTGTAGTCTACCAGCTCTGGGATTTCCTGGCCTTCAATTCAAGAAATATTTCAGGACCCTGCTTAGTTTTCAGCCAAAGTTAGTAACTTGAACCAATCTTAAAAAGAAAAGAAAAGAATGGATAACTTTGAAAGTGCAACCAATACTTAATAGGAGCTAAATCGGGCTAGGCATTGGAGGAATTGCCACTTCACTGACAAGAGCCATTTCTTTACGAGCAAAAGTTCCAACCTTTGATTCCAGTGTTTCCAAGTGCAGTGCCACTTAATCCAGCTAGCTCAGTATTGTGCATGCTAACAGTCTGATTTGGCTGGATTCTGATGTAATGCTAAGCCTGAACTTTCAATTGCCTGGATTCATCAACCACGCCATAAACAAAGGCACAATGGCAGAAGGCAAACAACAGGTTGATCCAAAGTATGTCAACTCCCTCAGTAGTTGCTGCTGCATGGATAAAGGAAGTGCTGGTCTTTTCCAACCTCTTCAAACAATCTAAACTAAAGTAACCAGGAATTAGCAGGTGGACGCAAAAGTTAGGAAGAGGGCGAGAGACGTCAAAAGCAAGAGGTGAGGATGGAGACAGTGAAGGGCGACTTGATTGAGCTTCCAGCTGGGCCTTCCGGCAGATAATCTTCTCGTCTTGGATCTCTCCCCCCCACACACACACACAAAAAAACAGAGGCTGAGGAAGAGAAAAACGCGCTGCCTCTTCCACAACCCCACAAGCCAAAGCGGCGCTTTGCAACAGATGGTTCCAGGCATCCCTCCCTCCCCTCGGCGCGGTCCTGCCTTGCTCGCCGGCTGTTCCGTCGGGAGCCCCTCGCGCGGCGCACCGAAGGAGGGCGGGACCCAGGCCAAGCAGCGGCTGTGTGGTCTTGCAGGGCGCGCGCGCCACTTTTCCATTCCGTTGCACGGCTGGCTGGCGGACCTGCCGCGGCCGCCGCTTCGGGGTCGCAGCTCGCTCGCTCGCTGTTGCCAGGGCGAGCGCCCGCTCCGCCTCGGTCTCCTCCCGGGGTCCGGTGAATTCGGTGAGCCGAGAGCGGTGCCGCCTCGGCCCTTGTGCGCGCGCGCGTTGGAAAGAAGCGCGCTTGCCTACAGCCGAAAGGTCTGGCTGCCTGCGGTAAGTTCCCTGGGCTGGGGCGAGAGGGGAAACCACCCCCGTTTCTCTCCCACCCGCCTCCCTCCCGTTGCAGCTTTGGAATTTCGACCTTGTTTCTGCATCCGAGGCACCCGCGCCAGGACAGAGTCGCTGAGGGTGGTGCCGCCTTTAGAAGTGCGGGGATGGGAAAAGGTGGATCTCGCTGCTGCTGCTGCTGCTGCTTGGCCGACCCCGGCGGCGCTGTGTTTGTTTTCCAGCGGGGGCGGGGGGGGGGGGTTCGAGCGAGAAGCCTGCCCTTGTAACTTTGCGTGCGGTCTTGTGGGTATCTTTTCTCCAGAAGTCCCGTAAGATCCTCTTGCTTTCACGAGGAATAAGGGATGGGAGAGTAGGCTGAGTCTGTCTCCAGTGACTTTCATTTGACGCTTGGAACAGTTTTCAGGGTATTTTGAACGCTGGGAAGACCAGATAATGTATGAAGCAGGATGTGTGTGTGTGTGTGTGTGTGTGTGTTTGGGGGGGGGAACGCCTGAGTATGTGCAGAATAATTAGTGCTTCTTTAATGTTGAAGCTTCAATCCCTGTTAAAACTTGAGCAGCTGCATGAAACCTGCTTTGGCTAGATGCACTGAAACCTTTTGACTAAGAGAAGAGGATGCTTTCCATACCGTTTGCAAAAGCCAACTGAACTGACAGTTGATGGGCTGCTGAGCTCCACCATATCTGAAGTCAAGGTAGTACAAGGCAGACCACATGACACAACAGCTCTGCCTCTTAAACACCATGCTTCTTCAGGCTCCTTATTTTAGACAGCTAAAGAGCTGACCCATTCACACTTCCTTTGTTTTGAGAGAATTGGAATGTCATTCTTTGGTGTGAGCTTGCATGTGGACTGCATGCTTCAGTGTAGTAACAGGTGTGGATAATCAATCACATCCCAGTTGACATTAGTTACTGAATGTTTGACAGGAGTAAATTGAGTGAGAGAGGAGTGACATTTAGTTAGAAAAAACTGATTAATTTTGATCCAAGAATCTGATTTCATAATCCCCCAAGGTTTCCTTAATGGATCTGTCCATATAATATGGTCTTTTCAACATTGCAGTGTTTAAGGATTCTTTCATAGATCTACTTGAAAGCAACTACTGTTAATGATAAACTTAAGAGTTTCCATGTTATTTCATTATATTGTGCACTTGGGCTAAATGCAGAGTTCCCCAACTCTGTGCCTTCCAGACGCATTGTCCTCAAATCTCCTAATTCCTAGTCAGTGTGGCCAAGGGAGATAAATTCAAAAACACCCAATCGGCCCCTTAATTGGAACAGATAAAAGGTTCTTGCTGCCTTGGTTTGTGCACTTGTTATAATCATGTTGCTTCCAAAGGATTCATATAAGTGATTCATTCAGCCAGTTCTAATATTCGTGTTGGTTTGCACGTGATATCATTGGGTGTCTGGTTGCCTGCTTTATTAAGATTAATGAAGCAGAAAGAAGCCATACAAATAAAATGCTGAAGAACGAAGTTTTCCTCATCACCCCTTAAAAGATATTTCTCTTGAATTGATTCATTTCAGTTAACAATAATTGCTTATAAGCAAAAACACAGATAATGGTTATAATGCTTTATTATACTGTATAGAGTGTTGTATAAGGAAGGATTAATAGTATCTGTTGTGATATTGATAAGTAAAAGTAAGAAAGTAAATCATAGAACCAAAAACTATACAAAGATCTTGGTTTCACTCGGACAGTATAAATCCTATCAAAGTAACAATCTATTTTGATCTCTTGAAAATTTTATAAAAATATATTTTTGAACATGCAGATATGCTAAGATAATTGTTTGCAATGCAATCAGTGTGAGAAAAGGAGAATTAAAGTGTATTTCAGGATTCACACCATATAGTTAATATTTTTAAAATATAGCATTCAGTCAGTACAAGAAACTGAACGCTTTTGAAGGGATGCAAACTCACAAAGATATACTCTGCAGGCAGTTCTTGTACTGTATTCTTCGTTTGATGAAATACCAAGAGCAAAGAAGTATGAATTATACTGGCATTGGGTCATTTCTGCACTTTTTGCAGCTTTTAGAATTAGCTGTTTAATAATGGATATGCCACTATACGATCTATGTATAATTTTGAGGATAAGAATTAGGGCCTTAATTTTAATGCTTTTAATATTTGTAAGGAAAGCAAACTTGGGATTTGAAACAAAATAAAATAGGTTAGATCTCAATCACAACTCAGATGAATATTACATTTCAAAATTATCATAGGTTTTATTACAAATGGTCAAGGACGTTAGCAAACGTACCCCAAGAATGTGTATAAATGTACTGTATCCTTCCACACTGTGAAGCCCTTTAGATATTTTGCGCTATAAATCTCAACATTGTTTGCATTTTGACAATGCTGGAGGTGCTTATGGGAACTGTAGTTCAAAACATTCTAATGGAACTATGATAAGACTGTATTCTATAGTGAAATAATAGATGCAACTTTTAAAAGCAGTGTATAAATAAGCCCATGAAATAGGTGCAAGTAATTCAAATATTGGGATATTGAATGCATTGTGAATGTTGTCATAACATAGGAACCATGCTGGGCATACCTGATCATAAATTTCACTTAAGCAGACAGCAAGGTGGAGTTTCTTCTTACCTCGCAGAAGTTTGTTTATTTGATATTTATTCAATTAATATTCCACTTTTCAGTACAAATTAACACTAAAGATAATTGTTTTTTTAAAGAACCACACTACAGATTATCAAACATATAAAATGAATACTGTAATTCCAATTGCTTTTAAGAATGTAGTGTAGATATATTACAGGATGTTTTAAATATTAAAAGAGTAGTAATGCAAATGCCTGAAAATCAGAACTTTTGCCCTGAACGCATCTTCAAAAAACACTTTTTATGTAGATCTTAATAGCCATAAAGGTAATTCCCTTAGATGGTTAGATATTAAGCTTTAAGTCTTAAATATGCAGGTAGTAGTAGAATACGTATAAGCCAATAAGCACTTAGCAATCAATGCAGAATTTCATTATAACATAATGTAATTCCAGTACTGTATGCCTATTAATAGTGCGGCTGTAGTTTATACCCGTTGCAACTTTCAGATACTTTCCAAGAAAATGACCTCTAGAGCATGTTGCAATACTGTAGTATAATAGACGTTCATGGCAATGATTGTACTATTTATACCTGGCACAGCTCTTTTGAGCACCAGCTCCAAGAAATGGAGACAATTTAGTTCTAGGACTGCAGAATCAAATCCATAGTCCTTGTGAAAACACTATGTTCCTTGGCTGTTAGGAGTTTTATGTCATTTCTTTTACATGTACAATAAAGCACAGGCAAATTTGGTAAGCAAGATGAATTGCCAATCCCAACCTTCAGTCTATCTGAGCAGTTGGTTTCCTCTTTCTCAGCTCACTGACATCTATAGCAGGTAATGCCATGCTCTAGAATAGCTCTTCTTTGTACAGTTTTTAGGATTAAGCTCTAGTAAATAGGGATGTGTGAAATTTTAATTGGGTGGGTGAAGATTATGTGTACTAGAGTTCTAGCCTTAACTCAAGAAGAAATACTACATTTTGTTCCATATCATTTTGAACCTTCCAGTATCTAAGAACTACTTTTTTAAAAAAAAATCCCTATAAGCCATCTGATTCGCTTTTCTTGTTGCAATGTTTGATTCTGCTTACTTTCCTCACTGTTTTTAATAGAACAAAAGGGACAAACAGATGCAATAAAGTGTGGCAGTGGCTAAAACCTTATGTATCTACATTACCCTTAAGACAATGATATTTTCTTTTGTGAGTGGGATTGATGTTTAGTCTCTACAGAACAGGGAACCCCACAAACAGAGAATGAAATAATCCAGACATTAATGCCCTGCTTACTCTGCTGATTGATCATAGATAATTCTAGCTCCAAAGTGTAGTCTAGATCTTTGATATGAATCTTGATAATATATTAATAGCCATCCTTCCTGTAGAACTGGCACAGGATGTAACCCACCCTAGACATTGTTTATGGTTTTCACTTGAGGATAAAACAATATCAGCATATCCTAGATATTTCATATTCAGTTTCTGATATAGTATAGATAATTCTCAATTTATCCTCAATTTAGGCAAGAAAAACCAAATGTACAGGTATAATATAGGTGGTACCTTACTCAATAGTAGTAACTGGGAGAGGGATCTCAGAGTCCTAGTGGACAATCACTGAGATATGAGCCAGCAGTCTGCTGCAGCTGCCAAAAAAGCCAACGCAGTGTTAGGCTGCATTAACAGAGGGATAGAATCGAGATCATGTGAAGTATTAATACCACTTTACAATGCCTCGGTAAGGCCACACTTGGAATACTGCATCCAGTTTTGGTCACCACGATGTAAAAAAGATGTTGAGACTAGAAAGAGTGCAGAGAAGAGCAACAAAGATGATTAGAGGTCTGGAGGCTAAAACATATGAGGAACGGTTACTGGAATTGGGTATGTCTAGTTTAATGAAGAGAAGGATGAGGGGGGGACATGATAGCAGTGTTCCAATATTTCAGGGGCTGCCACAAAGAAAAGGGAGTCAAGCTATTCTCCAAAGCACCTGAAGGCAGGACAAGAAGCAAAGGATGGAAACTAACGAAAGAGAGAAGCAACCTAGAACTAAGGAGAAACTTCCTGACAGTTAGAACAATTAATCAATGGAACAACCTGCCTCCAGAAGTGGTGAATGCTCCAACACTGGAAGTTTTTAAGAAGAGACTGGACAGTCATTTTTCTGGAATGGTATAGGGTTTCCTGCCTGAGCAGAGCATTGGACTAGATGACCTCCAAGGTCACTTCCAACTTCATCATCATTAGCCCAAAATTTCTGTTGCTAAGCGAAACACTTGTTATGTGAATTTTGCCCCATTTTATGCCTTTTCTTGCCACAGTTATTAAGTGAGCTTAGTAACACAGTTGCTAAGTGAATCTGGCTTCCTCGTTGGCTGCTTGTCAGAAGGTCACAAAAGGTGATTACATGAGCCCAGGATACTTGAGCCGTCATAAATATGAGTCAGTTGCCAATCATTTGAATTTTGATCACGTGACCATGGGGATGCTACAGTGATCATAACTGTGAAAAACGGTGATAAGTCACTTTTCTGTCAGTGCTGTTGTAACTATGAACAATCACTAAATGAACTGTTATAAGCTGAGGGCTACCTGTATACAACAGTCTTCTATGTTTTTATTTTATTACATTTATTTATTTTGAGTGTCTGAGATGAAAATCAGTGGTCGGTATTGCTTCAGAACTAAAGTAACATTGGCTTACAAAGTAGGAGATTATAAGTATTGTAGTTTTTATAATGTAATATGTTTACTTTCTAACTCTAGTTATCCAGTCTCCTAACTTTTTCAAAGTTTGAAATACTTATGCCTGGTAAAATTAAATTACGATTGAGATTGTAAATACAACCCTAGTAAAATGGTAAAGTGATCTTCAAGACAAGTTTGACTCCTGGAGACTTCATGAACCCATTGTCAGCAATACAGAAGTAGTTTGCCATACAGTAATTCTAGGATATTTTTTTCTGATTTACCGGTCTAACCTACAATCTGGAATTTCTTGGATACCTGTTATTTAGCAAGGATTAACTCTTCTTAGCTTCTGAAAAGATCAACAAGTGCTGTCATTCACTGAGATACTAACTTACTCAGATGCCTACACTCCAGTGGTAGTCCAACTTTCTAAGCTGCAGTTACAGATTGTCACATAGTGGTGACCCAAAGGAAAGTCCTCTCTATGTTGCCACACCCTGCAGACTGATTGCCATTCCTCAGTTCAGTTCCCAGTACTAATCGGTTCAATCCCCAAATTTTTGTACTGTATTGGCCACTATTTTTTTCTAATATTTCACTTTCAATACAATAATTTTTATTGTGGTTTCATTAATTTAATTGGGTTTGTCTCTCCAGGATTACTTTCATGAGAAGCAGTATAGAGATTTGTTTTAAAAAATTTGCTCCCTGTTGAAACACAAATCATAGAGAATAGAACAAATGTATGAGCCAAATCTGCAGCAAAAACCTTGAGTTGAGTCTATAATAAGAGGTTCTATATTGGTAGTCCTTTCAAGGACAAATGAGATATTGACCAAAATGTTTTTCAGATGGCAAAGGGTAATTCATGCAGGTACATGCTTGTTTCTAATCATTGTTCGGTTCTGGTACAGCATGGAATTGATGGTGCCTTGGATGCATGCCTAAAAAACCTTGCTGAGAACAAGCAGCAAGGTTCATGATTGGTTTCAAGAGGGTACTTGTACATTTAGAATTGAAACAGGAACTCAAGTTCCAGGAGCAGGAGCAGCTTAAAGACAGTTGATAGGATTCTTTTGACATAAAAAGAGTGTCCTTTAATCAGCAGCTTTACAGAAATTGCCTTTTTATGTGCACAAAAGCCTTGCTGTAATATTTTAAAAATGTCGATGGTGGAGGTAGAATGAATCCCATGACCTTTGCCATCCAGTTAACATCTTTCAGTTTAGTGCTGATAATGTACATCTACTATGATTGGTTCTGCCTGTGTGATTGTAGTCTTTGAAATCCTGTAACTATGCCCTGGTATTAGTAAATGGTAATTTACAATGGTAAAGCTGCTCTTATTCTATTGCTATCTTATCTACAGATCACTCAGAGTGTGAGCTAAATTGAAGCATACCTCAGCTTACTTACTTAACTAAGCCTCTTTATTCTGTGAAGAACAAAATTTTTAAGAAACAACTTTTTGGTTTGCAGTATTTTATGGCAAAACTACTAGTTGTTACTCCTGCCTGAGGTCTTTCTCTTGTCTCAAGTTCAGGTGATCCTCGACTTAACCATTCATTTAGTGACCATTTGAAGTTACAGTGGCACTGAAAAAAAGTGACTTATGGCCGTTTTTCACACAACTATTGCAACATCCCTATTGTCATGTGATCAAAATTCAGACGTCTGCCACCTGGCTCATATTTATGACAGTTGCAGTGTCCTGGGGTCATGTGATCACCTTTTGTGTCTTTCTGACAAGCAGAGTCAATAGGGAAGCCAGATTCACTTCACAACTGTTTTATTAATTTAACAACTGCAGTGATTCACTTAACAACCGTGGCAAGGAAGGTTGTAAAATGGGACAAACTCACTTAACTAACTCCCTTAGCAATGGAAATTTTAGGCTCAATTGTGGTCATAATTAGGGGACTACTTGTATGAATCCTTAAGAGTCCTTAATTCTGATGCTTCTTAGGGGTGTTTAGATTCAGTCCTCAGTTGTTGGGAGTCACTGGTCCTTAGTTTAGGTCTGCCAGTAAATCTGCTGAACTTTATCTGGATTTTAGCAGTCTATGCTTTCCTGATACTTTCTGAGCTTCACTTACCTTGTTCCCAACTCAAAGTTCATTGTGGCAGTAACTGAAAAGATAGCATCATGCCAGTTCCAGGAATCACTAGGAATACATGGTACTGATTTAACATCCTTCATATATTTGTATCAATTCTCAAAACCATAGGATGTCTTTAAGATTTCCTTGAATTTAATATTTAATATAAATAATGTTTTCAAAATATATGCTGAAGAACGTTCATAGATATCTTAAAGACTTTAAACATGGGAAGATGCTGAAATACTCACCCAAAACCGAAAATACTGGAAATTTCTTGCTGCCTGATATGCTATATAACATAGGAAGATCTTAAACTATATTATGAAGTCCAATCTTAAACTATATTATGAAGCTGCTGCATTAGTAGGAATAAGTGATTGGATTAATTTGACACAGAAGAGATTATTAAATCTTGAGGGCCATGATTTGTTGTTTGGCTGGCATGCATATTTGTTGTATGACAAGAAGGTAGACAATGTGTTTAGAGTGCATATTTTAAGACAGGCATTGCTGAGAGTTTGGAAGAAGTACAGACATAAGCTAGATTGCAAGATACCACTGTGGGCAATTCCAAAACATGCAATAGAAAATATACATGCTGGTTTCAAACATGATGTGACTACGTACAAGGAGATCCTAAGTTTGGAAAGAAATGTATGGTGTTTGAAATCATATAGTCTCTTGCGAGAAGAGAAGGTTGTTCAAAACTGGTTCCAATATACTCAGTTACGGGCCAGGTGGAAAGAAGATCAGAAAAATGGTTTTACAATGACTGATGAAAATTTGATAAAGCAAATTAGAAATCAGGGACCGGCACATATTAAACGGATATATCTTGCATTGATAGAAATTGACTCAGAAACAGAACTTGTTAAAAACTGTATGATAAAATGGGCCCAGAATATTCAAGAAGTTATTACAATGGACACGTGGGAAAAGATCTGGGTGAGGAACGTAAAATTTACACAAGCTCAAAATTTAAGAGAAAACTTTTACAAAATGTTTTATAGATGGCATTTAGATCCCAAAAAGCTCGCAAGTATGTATCCGAATTATCAGCCTAAATGTTGGAGGTGCGGTGATGAAGATGCAACATATTTTCATATATGGTGGACATGTAAAAAGGTTAAGGCCTTTTGGATAAAAGTTTGGTGGAACATGCAGAAGATTTTTAAACAGAGGATAAAGTTTTGTCCGCAACTTTTTTTGTTGGGAATAATTACAGATGCTACAGTTGTGGACACTAAGTTGATGTTGAATTTAATTACGGCAGCAAGACTCTTGATAGGTCAGTATTGGAAGAAAGAGGAATTGCCGTCTATAGAAGAGTGGACTTTAAAGGTTTCCGACCTGGCAGAGATGGCGAAGATTTCGGCCTATTTGAAAGATCACTCGCAAGAACGCTATTTTATGGAATGGAGAAAATGGATTGAGTTTATCCAGAATAAGTATAGGGTTAAGAAATTTTATGTAGCATTTGAATAAGTCGTCTTTCTTTTTTCTTTTTTTTTTCTTTTAGTTTTTTTATATATATATATTTAATATTACTAAGGAGGGGAGGGTGAAGGGAGGGGGAGGGGGGTTTTTAAAGAAAAATTGTATGTTAAAACTTTTCAATAAAACATAGGAAGATCTAATGTTAATGTTACTTAATAATGTTTAAGCACTTTAGTCATTTTACAGGATAATTATTGATCCCCCATCTTATTTAATACTAGACATCAGTGCTGTACTAAAAGAGCATCAATATGACTTATGTGTCCAGTGGGTTTCAATCTTATATTGAAAATTAAAAAAAAATGAAACAGATCAGGACTTGCAATGAATACTTAGGAGGTGGAGAAAAGAATCAAATTTCAGCATAACAAGACAAATTAATCCAAGATGGTATGGTTAAATCCCTTTGTCCAAAGTAGAAAAAGTAAAAAGTGCATTGGAAAAGATGTTGAAGAGGAAATCACAAGAAAAGGCTGTTCTTTGCTGCTGTTTTGCATCAGTTTCTCCTCCGGCTTGCAGTTATTGGGGTTCTCCCTTACAATACTCTACTGTCCTCTCTTGTAGTTAGGAGCAAAGAATGAAGATTTTTAAGGTTACAGCTTTAAAACTTGGAATCTAGATTAAATAACTATAGCTCACACATTTCAAAGATTTGATAATTATTTCAAAGCCTGACATGCATATAAAAACATACGCTGATGTTACAATTTCATAGATAGATATTATGCATTACAGTACAATGGTATTTCAGCCTTTTGACCCAGATAAACCTGTATGAGCAAAATACTTAAGTTTCACAATGTTATAGTTTAAGGTTTGCAATGATAAATGTGTACCTTTTTTTCAAGCATGAATACCCAAAATAATTATAGGCTTTGAATGGCATCTCATAATGTTTAGTAATTGCATTGAGCATGGAATAATTTAAAACTTAAGTAAGTAGAGAGAGAAAAATTAATTTTGCATACCCTTCTGTTTTTAGATAAATAGCTTCTGAAAATAAGGAATTCATTAGATCAATACATTTAGAAAATGTAACAACATTGTTGTATGCGTGAGAACACCCATTGCCATCCAAGTCTGTTCTAAAATCTATGGCAAATATCCTGTTTATGATCACATTGTGGGTTGGTTTCCAAATTAAAATTTCCAGTTTTCTTGAGGGTAGAGCAGCGGTATCAAACTCGCAACATCACGTGATGTGTCTGTCGGGCCCCGTGGGGCCGACATTCAAGGGGGGGCCCCTCCGGCCCCTCCTGACCTGCGCATTGGGGTCATAGACGGTTCGCCGGACCCACCCTACTCCTCGGCAGCTCGGGAGGCTCAGGAGGCTCGTTGGGCGGCTGTTTCACCGCTGCTGTCCTCGTTCGACGCCGCGCCTGCGCAGAACACCCCGGCTGACGGCATGACCGGGGGAGGCACCGGAACGGCTGGCGCGGCTCGGGAGGCTCCGGAGGCTCGTTGGGCGGCCGTTCCACCGCTGCTGTCCCCGTTCGACGCCGCGCCTGCGCAGAACACTCCAGCTGACGGCATGACCGGCGGAAGCACCGGAACGGCTGGCACGGCGGCTGCTGCCTCGGGAGCCCACCTCTTGTTGCCAGCCCTCCCACGGCTTGCCGGGGTGCTTTGGCAGACGGGTCCACTTCCGGCGGAGCGGCCCGGAGCGTGGGACGGGACACCGCAAGCGCAGGACGGTTCTGCCCAGGCGCTGATGAGCCCCGTGGCGTGCCTGTTGGGGGACGGGCTTGTTCCCGCCGCGGTGCCCGGGTGGCTGGGGGGGCCGGCCGCCGGCGGCCACGGAAGGGACCAGAGCTGGGTGCGGCTGGGAGGGGGTGTGGGGGTGGAGCACGGTGGTGGAGGATCACGGGTGAGGACTTACCTGACCAGGCGCTGGGTGAAAGGGTTTGCCGGGGAGGGGTGGGGTGGATATAGGGAATGGGAGGGCATAGGCATGTTTGGGTGGAGTATGGGTGGGTGCTCTGAGCATGTATATAGCAGCGTTGGTTGCGGGTAGCGGCCAACGCTGGCTTTGTTTTCTGCTGCGGCTGCAGAATCACTGCAGTTGTCAAGTTAGGAACACAGTTGTTAAGTGACTTCCGCATTGACTTTGCTTGTCTGAAGGTTGCAAAAGGGGGTCATATGACCCCAGAACACTGCAGCTGTCCTAAATATGAACCAGTTGCCAAGCATATGAATTTTGATCACATGACTGTGGTGATGCTGCAACAGTCATCAGTGTGAAAAATGGTCATAAGTCACTTTTTTTCAGTGTGGTTGTAACTTTGAATGGTCACTATATGAAGTGTTGTAACTTGAGGTCTACCTGTGATAGGTCTGACTCAACACAGCTCACTCCTAATTCCAGTTCAGTAGTAAGGAGTCAGAAGCAGACTTTGGGAAGAGTGCCAAATCTTAAATCACACCACCAGTTAAAGAGGCTTCTCATGGGAAATGGGCATTAACTCTAATTAAGTGCAGTCAGGAACTGTGGCTATTTAAAAGTATGCTCCAGACCCTCTTCTCTTATTGAATCCATTCTTATTTCCAGACCTGTGTTCCTTTAATGCTCTGCTCCAGATGTTTTTCTGCTTCTTGCCTTGCAATCACACCTTTCAACTTCGATATCAGCTTTCATGGAACTTTCTGGTGCTTTAGCCTATGGATTGCCTTGAACGATTAACTCAGTATTCTTGCCTCCGAACTCTCCTAGCTTGCTGCAGTAGATGTAATTACAAGGCAAGCAACTTCTCTTGCTTCTTTCTCGCTGACTAAATAGCCAGCCTTTCTGCTTGCCTCAAGATTTATAACTTGTCCAATAAAAGCTCTCCAACTTCAAATTGCTATGCTTGCTGTTTATATCAGCATAAGGCTTGCATTGAACATTGCTTATTTTAGTTGCTGTTTGGTTTAGAGCAGTGATAGTGAATGCATCAAAAATCCTTCCCCCGAACAAAAGAGAAACAATTCTTTATCTACGGATAGTCTTTGACTTACAACAGTTCATTTAGTGACCCTTTGAAGCTACAATGGCATTGAAAAAAGTGACTTATGACTGTTTTTCACTTGGCTTTTGTAGCATCCCCATGGTCACATGATCAAAATTCAGATGCTTTGCAACTGACTTATATTTATGACAGTTGTGATATCTTGGGGTCATGTGATCACCTTTTGTGACCTTCTGACAAGCTAAAGTAAATGGGTAGCCAGATTCACTTAACAACCCTGTTACTAACCTCAGTGATTCACTTAACAACTGTGGCAAAAAAGGTATAAAGGAAAAAAAGTCACTTAACACTTACCAAGTTCTCGTTTAGCAATAGAAATTTCGGGATCAGTTGTGCTTGTAAATTGAGGACTACCTGTGTTCATTTGTGTTTTTTTTTAATGCAGAGAAATTGAGACAGCTCCAGGTCACCTGAGGCTTTTGTTGTTGAAGCATTTTTAGAGAATACTCTTCCACAGTCTCTGCACACATACCCCAAAACTGTGTGAAAGTCCACCCCATTCTTGCATGATTTGCAGAGGCTCTGGAGGCTTCGCGACAGGACTGCCCTCTCATATGACTTCCAGAGTCTCCAGAAGCTGCGTAAGAATATATCCTGTCCTTGTGTGGCCTCCACAGAGTCTGAAAACCTCATGGCATGCTTTTGGGAATAGTGTCAGCTGTTGGTGAACGCTGATGTGTCATCCAGAATGTCATGGCATGCCACCTTTGACATGCAAGCCATAGGTCTGCCATCACTAATTTAGAATGCCCAGCCCCATCAGGCTGGAAAGGCCTCTACATGTTAATGGGAAATGATGCACTATTTGCTAGGCAATATGGATTCAGCTTACTCAGCTATTCAGTAACTTCCAAACAATGCACATTTTCTAGGCTTGTTTCCTCCTCCAGCATTTCTCTTTCTTTGGCCTTGGATTATATTTTTCTTTTAATCAGGGGACAAAGAATTTGATGTCTCTCTCTTCCCTCCCCTTTTCTGTCTTTCCTCTTTGCCTTGCCCCAGCTGCTGAGAAGCTAGCCTGTAAGAAATACCTATACCTACATTACATGTGCCAGAATATAGGTTGGTGTTTCTGTCCTGGATGACTTTTCAAGGTGTGCCAGTTACTTTAGTAAATTCTGTTCCAGTCACATCCAGTTTAGTATGAATATGAATGATTTCCTCTGCAAAGTCTTGCAAATGTGTGGTCGCAACCTGTTGAAGACTCATTTCTCACATTGTTCACAAAAGATACAGGTACGTACGTACATGCCAGACAAATCTTACAGATACATGCCAGACAAATCTTATTACATTCTTTGACCAAGTGACAAAATTAGTGGACCAGAGGAATGCTGTAGATATAATTTACTTGGACTTCAGTAAGGCATTTGATAAAGTAGATCACAACCTACTACTTGATAAGATAGAAAAATGTGGGTTAGATAGCATCACCACCAGATGGATTCGTAGCTGGCTGACAGGCATGTGGTCCTCAATGGAACTGCATCTACATGGAAGGAAGTGTGTAGTGGGGTGCCCCAGGGCTCTGTTCTGGGCCCGGTGCTCTTCAATATCTTCATTAACGATTTGGATGAGGGGATAGATGGGGAACTCATCAAATTTGCAGACGACACCAAGCTGGCAGGAATAGCCAATACTCCAGAAGATAGGCTTAAAATACAGGAGGATCTGGACAGACTCGAACACTGGGCGCTATCTAACAAAATGAAATTCAATGGTGAAAAAAGTAAGGTTCTACATTTAGGCAGGAAAAATCAAATGCACAGGTATAGTATAGGTGGTACCTTGCTCAATAGTTGTAACTGTGAGAGGGACCTCGGAGTCCTAGTAGACAATCACTTCAATATGAGCCAGCAGTGTGCTGCAGCTGCCAAAAAAGCCAACACAGTGCTAGGCATTAACAGGGATAGAATCAAGATCAAGTGAAGTACTAACACCACTTTACAATGCTTTGTTAAGGTCACACCTGGAATACTGCATCCAGTTTTGGTCACCACGATGTAAAAAAGATGTCGAGACTCTAGAAAGGGTACAGAGAAGAGCAACAAAGATGATTGGGGGACTGGAGGCTAAAACATATCGGGAACGGTTGCTGGAATTGGGTATGTGTAGTTTAATGAAGAGAAGGGTGAGGGGTGACATGATAGCAGTGTTCCAATATCTCAGGGGCTACCACAAAGAAGAGGGAGTCAAACTATTCTCCAAAGCACCTGAAAGCAGGACAAGAAGCAATGGATGGAAACTAGTCAAGGAGAGAAGCAACCTAGAACTAAGGAGAAACTTCCTGACAGTTAGAACAATTAACCAGTGGAACAACCTGCCTCCAGAGGTGGTGAATGCTCCAACACTGGAGGTTTTTAAGAAGAGACTGGCCAGCCATTTGCCTGAAATGGTATAGGGTTTCCTGCCTGAGCAAGGGGTTGGACTAGATGACCTCCAAGGTCCCTTCCAACTTCTTCTTCTTCTTCTTCTTCTTCTTCTTCTTCTTCTTCTTCTTCTTCTTCTTCTTCTTCTTCTTCTTCTTCTTCTTCTTCTTCTTCTTCTTCTTCTTCTTCTTCTTCTTCTTCTTATTATTATTATTATTATTATTATTATTATTATTATTATTATTATTATTATCATCCCTGAACAGGTTTCCTGATCAAGAATCTGCAGATCCAGTAACAGCAGAGCTTTACTGCTCTTGTTGATATGATATATTGCCAAATGTCATCATGTAACCATGTTCAGTCATATTTACGCTTCATTTTTTGCCACTGTCACTTGTGTTACTTCATTTCTTGGACTTCTAGAAGTCCCTCAGAAGCAATCTCATCCTTGTTGCTTACACAATCCAGAGATTAACTGATTCTATGCCACTTACCCAACTTAGGCATTGTAGGTGCTAGAGCACATAAAATCCAGGAGGGCAAATCTTTGACAGCACTGCATTCTTTTCTTCATACAAACATTTTCCATATTGTATGTCTATATGTTTGTCTATCACAAAATATTGGAAGGATATTGACTTGTACGTGATTCTGCATTTATCAATAGCAGAATGAATCCAAGGTGACTTGTGATCTGTCTACCCAATTCCTGGGAAGAAGGTAATCAGCTAGAACTGAAAACTGACATTGTTATTGTTGGTTCATCCCAATCTCACAAGGCCTTCCCACATGATTAGAAACTTGGTGTTCCAATGAAGATGGAAATTATCCTTGACTGGCAATTCTTTGTGTTGTGCATGTGGAAGCAGTCTTCTACATCGGAAGAACATTGTGTGTGTTTGTGTTTTGTTAGAAGCTAGGCCAGGGGTAGGCAACCTTGGCTCTTTTATGACTCGTGGACTTCAACTTCCAGAATTCCTGAGCCAGCATGGCTGGCTCAGGAATTCTGAGAATTCAAATCCACGAATCATGAAAGAGCTAAGGTTTCCTACCCCTGAGCTAGGCTAAATGAAAACCATAATAAACTTGGTATAGAAACCTTACTTACTTTTACTTTCACTGAAAATTTTGCATATTTTAGGAATGGATAATATTTTGATGGTAGAGATCCTATATTTTAGAGGGTGGGGATATTATTTTAAGGCTTTTTTAGGGTTTACAATACCGATATTTGCCTCAAATGGCTTCTGTTTCTTGCTGTTTGAAGTTCAGAGATGCTCTTGGCAACGTGAACGCTTGGAAGCTGAAGCTTGCTTATCTTGTTTATTTTTATATTATGTATTGATTATATTTTATATTTTTATGTTTATATATTGATTATTACATTACATTATACAAAATAACTTTCAGTCTATACAAAGATCTCTTCTGTTTGCATATCTATAGAAAATAATACAATATAATACTAAATCTTGCAAAAATAAAACAATGTAATATGTTTTTATAGAGAAATTTAAAGCGATACATTATCACCATCATCATTTTAGCCATTGTCTATCCACTGCAGGATGAAGGCCTCAAATTTTAGAAAAGTATGAAGCCCATGGAATACTTAAAAATTTTTAAAGAGTTTTTGCTACTTATTCTTGCTCAAAAATAGAGAGGATTCTAAATTTATATAGTGATAGAAATTAGAGACAGTAATTCATTTTATATATCATGGTTTGCTTAATCATGGCTAATTGAATATATCACGGTTGACAAAAGGCATACAGATATTAAGATATTAGCACGGATGATGTTACCTAGCTTGGGTAATGAAACATCTGCAAGAAAACAAGCAAACTCAGAGAAGACGTACCCCTCATACAGTTATTGTTATGAAACATAATTTATATACCAGTGCAATTCAGGGTATTATTGTGACCTTTGTTGTATAGGATCTGGCTGTCTGAAGGACCCCCTTTCTCCCATTGTTTCTATTCATTAAGATATGATAGATCTTTAAAATAATATTATCTAATGAAAATTAGATGGTATACCCTTTGGAATAGTATATCCCAAAAAGTTTGAATTGCCCCAACACTGTGCTTTAAAGTGAATTTGAAGACTTGGCTTTTCCTTGAGCCATTGCTTTAGGAAGTATCAGCAGTTTTGGGAATTTTATTAATAGGTTTGGTGTGCTAATCTCAGGGTTCTTTATTTATTTGATCTTTATCCCATCTCTATTACTTTATAGAGTAATGCAAAGGGGTGAATATACATAATATTCCTTTTTCCTATTTTCCGCACAACCCCTTTCTTGTGTCTGCATTATGTTTTGTTTTGATTTTATACGCTGCCCAGAATTTCTTTGACTAGGGTGACCTATACATTTGATTTATGAATAAATAAATTTCTTTGCACTCACTCCCACACTCAGTGATTTTAAACATTTTGTCCGTCTGTATAAAACAAGTGTATTTGTCATTTGTCAAAATTCGAAAGTATGTAATCAGTTCCAATTTGTACCTTATCTTTATTATGTTCATGGTCCTGAATATATCTCCAAAAACATATTAATTTATATTGCCCTTCTGGTCAGAATTCATCCATGCATCACTTCTTTCTCTTTGTTCTGCCATCTGTCAAGTATAAGATATTGACCGCCTCTGTGCATCTCTAACCACTGTTTATGCTCCCAAAAAGTGTTTTGGAATGGAAGCCACTTAAATGGCTGTTGAAGTCATTTGCACTTCCAAAGACATCTTGCAAATGCTTTCTGTGGTTTATTTAGTTGTTTAAATGGAACTGGCAGAGGATTGTGTACTAGTACACTTGTTCATTCATGGGAAGCCAGAATTCTCGATGATGTGCTAGTGTTCTTAATGGGTTTTCTTTCTGGGGAGAATTGCAGAAAGCTAGCCCACGGGAGCAACCATCATTTCAAGGTACCTGGAGCCTTTCTTGAAAAAACAAACAAACAATTGGTTTGATTGAGTTTATATCAATCAGAGGTGAGTGGATTAACCCTGATTGCTTAGCTTTGGTCCACCATTGCTGGTAGAAAGTGTCTCTAGAAGCCAATGCAGCTCTCATGTCACAAAATAATTGCCTCACCTAATGTTTTGACTTCCAGCAGCTGCCTGGACAAATCATGCAATTTTCTCGGCAGTATTTTTGGAAATATCTTGGCATCGTCTTAATCCTAGGGCTGAGGGGCAGAGACTGGCCCACAATCACCCTGCTGTTTTCTGGGACTAAGGCAGGACTAGAACTTTCTCAATTTCTTACCTGATGCCTTTAATCACTGCACCAAGATTGGTTCTCCTAATATACAGGGTTACTCTGTTGTATTCACTAAAGCTTTCAGTTGCTGGCAATTTAGCAACTTGTTTCTGAAAAGGACCAGGAAGAAAAACGTGATTCTCAAACATCACCCCTTCAGTTCAGAAGCGAAATAGTACAAGACTCTGGGGATTTTAGGGAGACAGATAGGACGAGAACAATAGAAAAAGCATACATCTGGTGAGTTTGATACAAGCTTAATTCATGCATTGCAAAGCCATTTTTCATTTTTGTGTGATTGTTGAAAATGACAAGAATGTTGCTGAAGGTGACTCTGTAAAGTGTTCTTGTTACCATTTAGCTTTCTCTCAGTTTTGAACAAATCTGTTAAAATGTTCTGTGAAGAATAAACACATACTCTCAAACTACATGCAGTGAGCTTCCTTCAAGGCAAAGAATGGCAAAACCCTTTTGTCTTCTCTAGTCTTAGTAAGATCATTTGACCTCAAGAGATTTTGTAGTAGAAATGTAAAACAGTGGCAGGGAAGGTAAGGACACATACTTACTGTGGCCAGTTGTGTGTCCTGCCTTTTTCTCCTTACTTAAAATGATTTGCAATATTGTGTACAGGGTACCTGAGACTTGCACAAACCAAAACAACAATGCATTTTTTACTGTTGGCTCCTGTTGTAGCCTTGTGCCACTTGTACAAAATGCAGGTTAACGAACAATATCAAGATCTAATTCAAATGACTGGGTAGTTAGCAAAAGGATTGTTCAACAAACAAAGTGAGTTCAATAACAAAGAATTTGACTAGCTACACTTGTTTCGGAAGTACAGAGCAACAGAGTCCTCTGGTAATACTGTTAAGAACAAATCCAGGCTGAGCAGACTCTTTGCATTAGCCTTGATCTGCAGTTGGGTCCTTTGACCTAGAGCACAGGTCTGCAACCCACGGCTCCGGAGCCGCATGTGGCTTTTTCAACCGTCTCCTGCGGCTCCCAGTCCTCTGCTATGTGTACTCCAAAAAAAGAAGTGAGACTAAAAAAGTTCAACCAATCAATTCAAATATGCAGGGTGGGTGCATATCTCGCCTTGGCTCCACTCATCAGTCAAACTGTTCTGCGCATGCGCGCATGTATGCACATGCGCACACATTTTTTGCGGCTCCCAGTTTTTCCTTTTGTGAGGGAACCGGTTCCGAGTGGCTCTTTCACTGTTTCAGGTTGCTGACCCCTGACCTAGAGAGTCAGTAAATCAAACCAAATTCAGTATAACAAAGTTTATTCTCTCTAGCACAAAAGAAAATGTCGTTTCATAAAATAGGAAGATAGAAAAATAGGAGCAATATATAATGCAGTAACCTAAAGTAAAGAAAGGTTAACACATTATATGTATTTATTTGTATCCCACATTTATTATTTTTACAAAAACTCAAGGCACTGAACATATCCAACATGCCTTCTTCCTCCTGTTTTTCTCCATACAACAACTTGTGAGGTGGTTTGGGCTGAGAGAGAGTGACTGGCCCAAAGTCACTCAAGCTGGCTTTCAAGGTATGGTGGAATTTGAACTTGCAGTCTCCCTTTTTCAAGCCTGGTGCCTTAATCACTAGATCATACTGACTAATGCTAAATAATGCTAAATAATGTGCCATATTTGGTCAAAAGGTCATGTATAGTAACAAAACCTTATCTTTTTAATCATGTTCTTAGCCTCATCTAAACTCTAAACTTACTCACCAAATGTAATATTTTTTCATAAGGAAAGTCTTCCTTTTGAACATTTTGGTGTTTACTATAATTATACATTATATTCTAGATGTTCTCAGATTTGAAGTTTAATAAACACATGATATAGTTTTGTACATTCAAACATCTAAATGTATATATGAGACAAATAATTTCTCCGGTTACTAATTTTTTGGCAACTGTACAAAGAGTTTTTCATCACAGACTCAAGATCCTTATTATGTTATGTTATTATCATCTTGTATCCCAAATTGTATGTGAAATTAGGATTTTTGCAGTAAAATATATAGTAATACTTGCTTATATTTAAATGGTTTGGTCATATTAAATCCTATTCCTAAGTTAGGGCAATCTTTTTACTTTTATATTTACATCTTAAAAACATGGGTCAGGAGTAGACTTTGCCATTCTTAACTTAAAATCTTTCTTCAGCATGTTAAAAAGCACTCTTAAATTACTATTTTGAAAGCACCACATTTCAAAAACACTGTGATATTAATGGATTTAGTGTAGTAGCATCATCATCAATATTAACTAATTTCTTCATTTGAATTTAAGACATTTGTTTGGTAAAAGGATCATTAAGCATATGCCAACATTGCATACACTACATGTTCTTCAGATCCTAGCAAATGATGAATGGAAAAATTTGAGGTTGCAGCAAAATATATTCTGTATTCTTTGTGAATTTGTATTCTGAAAAGAATAAAATATTCTTCCTTTAGGCAATAGAGAGCAAAAAAACATTTATTATAGTGTTTTTTTCACATCAGTAAGAAATGCCTGGAACTATTTTACCTACTTGATTTATCCTCTTTACTTTTTCTGCTGAGCATTCTTGTTGACTTGGGATTTGTCATGGTTTTGTTCTGTGCAGAAAGATATACCACAATTCCAATCAATTCCTATATTCTGGAACTGCCTCCTGTATGTATTTAAGTATGTATATATGTATGTTTGAATTAACAGCCATAAATCATTTGCCAAATGTATGGTTAAATAACTACATGTTAGATTACAGAATGAGATTTTGTCTTAGCCTTTAAATAAAATATGATTGTTCAAATCTACCTTCCCGTTTCTGTTCCCGTTCATGTCTGATGCACCATTTAAAGAGCTTGTAGGTTAAAAGGAAGGGACGCAGTGGCTCAGTGGGTTAGGACGCTGAGGTTGTCGATCAGATGGTCGGCAGTTTGGCGGATCGAATCCCAAGTGCCACATAACAGAGTGAGCACCTGTTACTCGTCCCAGCTTCTGCCAACCTAGCAGTTCGAAAGCACGTAAAAATGCAAGTAGAAAAATAGGGACCACTACGGTTGGAAGGTAACAGCATTCCGTGCGCCTTTGGCGTCTAGTCATGCCAGCCACATGACCACGGAGACGTCCTCGGACAAGCGCTGGCTCTTCGGCTTTGAAACGGAGATGAGCACCGGCCCCTAGAGTTGAAAACGACTAGCACGCATGTGCGGGGGAACCTTTACCTTTACCTTTTAGGTTAAAAGGAGTAGCTGGTGACATTATTATTCCCCAGGTTACGCCCATGGGGGGCTCCTTCCATGTCCTTGTTAAGGAACTGGAGCAAACTTACCCTGCTCCTCAGCAGTACTCTGGTCTTGAACATGGGCTTCCTCCGACCCAGTGTCCTAACCACACAAGCTACAGTGCTCCTATCTAGTTAAGTCTTAGATCCAAAGGGAAACAGTAGAAAATTTTTAAAATTGTGCTGGCTACACATAATAAGAACTGTCAGTCAATTATGTTATGTTTTCATGTTCCAGACCCAATCAATTAATGTATACTGCTTGCAGGGGTTTTCAGGGAAGGAGGGGGGAAATCTTCAAATTTTAGATGTAAGTCACTAATGCTGATAAAGCACTGGACTTGTTTCTATATTATGTGTTTAATTAAAAAAAACCTTCATGGGTAGATATGAGGAAATGTCAGCCCTATACCAACATTCGTAACAGCTTTTAAACTTTTTTTTACCAAAGTCATATCCACGGTTTTCTAAAGGAAACCATTTTTGATCTTGTGCTCTAGTTGTGCAATTACAGGGAATCATTTCTAAAAAATCTATCCATTCATTGAATGAACATTATTGATCAAATGGATTTTTCTTTCCCACTGCAGCCTCCTGGGCCCTCCGGGATGTTTTAGTAGCTATTTGGGAGGAGGAGGAGGCTTCAGAAGAGAGGAAGAAGTTTATCTGTGTGCAATTGTATTTAGGCTTGTGGATAGTTTATCTGCAAAAACTGATAAATATTCTGATTCAACATTTACTTCAGTTTTTTTCTCTAGTCACATCAGCTCTTAAATCTGATTGCTATTATTCCTAGTTCTGCTGCTGAGAAGTTGTCAACTGTTGGTTGGTTAGTTTGGAAATCTTTATTCTGTCCCTTAAAAGAGCAATCTTTTTCCAGTAAATGAACTGAACTCATCAGCTCAGTATTATATTGTAGGTACATAAGAATGACTAATTTATGGCATATAAGTCTCCTTTTAATAACTATTCTAAGATATGTAAATTAATTCAAGCAACAAGTGAAAGTCCAATTACTAAAAACCTACATAGAAACATTGGTGTCTGTAAGAAATATATGAGATTTACTCAAGTAATAACTTGCTAAATTACCAAAGTGTTGGAACAATATCAATATATTTTGGCATAGAACACATATAGTTATCAAAAAATGTAATGTAGCATCACCACAGAGCTGTGGTGGTGCAGTGGTTAGAATGCAGTATTGCAGGCTAATTCTGCCGACTGCCAGCTGTTCGATCCTCACTGGCTCAAGGTTGACTCAGATTCCCATCCTTCTGAGATTGGTAAAATGAGGACCCAAATTGTTGGAAGTAATATGTTGACTCTGTAAACCGCTTAAAGAGGGCTGTAAAGCACTGTGAAACTATGAAGTGCTATTGCTATATAGTAATAATCTGTGTTCAGCTCCAGGCACTGTTATAGCTTAATAGTCTTTCATTTGTCTAATAAGGCAACCCAATGGTTAAAATAAAATTAAAAGGACATAAAGGAAATCTTTTATGAGTTTATGTAATGGCTTGATAGATGAAAAAAAGAAAACATAAAGCAAAAATATAAATGAAAACTTTTAACAAAATGATTCAGATTTCTGAAATCAGAGTATAGGAATTCATTTAATTCAGTGGTAATACATGTTTCTTCGAAGCAGCTAGGTATTAAACCTTTATTTCCAATATCCAGAGTTAAACAACAAATTTATTAAAAGTAGGAAAAAAATGATTTGACCCCTTTTTGTTCAGTTAGTCTTTACTGAATAGCTTTTGCTTTTCAGCTGTCTATGGAGGAAATGTAGAAAATCTAACCTTCTTTCCTTTCATGAATTTCCACTTGTCATAACAAATTCAGAATATGATTTTCTACTGTAGATTTCTCAGGAATAAAATACATTTTTGAGCTAAATAGAACCCAAAACTTACGTGATGTGCAGCTTCAGAGTCAAGCTTTTATTTTGCTGTAATGTTAAAATCTCAAGTATAAATTTTTCCATGAAAGTTGCTTTGGGCTGATCTTTCTCAGTGACACAGGGTAAGTTTAGAAAAGAAATTATTTCTATATTACAGGTCCTGTAGGATCATCTTGAATATCATTGTTTATTTTCAAAGCATTTACCATCTCTGTTTGCGAGTTATTTATCAGAATTTTAAATTGTTCTCAGTAAATATTTTCAGTTCTATCACGATTTCATCTAAAGTAGCAAATCTCTAAGTTATTAAATTTCTGAATTAGATGACCCACTCGGGTTTTCATCTGCATAAATGTAGTTCTCCTAGGAAACCATATATTATGGGAAGAAGCTTTCAAAGCATTGAAAAGCTCTGTTTGGTTTTCTTTTCCCTTTTGTACCTTAGGAAAATTAAATTGAAGCTATCAGGTGGTCTGCTGCCAGCTCTACAGACTGCTATCTGTAGGGATCAAGGGGTTGGGGAAGATCTTGTTTTTCTGTATCTTCTTAATTCCAGACTTATAATAAATCAAATGCATAACACCACTGGCCAGGAGAGGTTTTCAGTTTTCCATTAAGCAGTAATGCACTCAAAGGGTAAGGAGCTTGCTATGTAACTCGGGAATGAATTGAAGTCATAAGTCAGCGCACTGATATATCATATTGAAAGTCACATATACTGCCTCAAATCTCATATACTGTCACATCAGCAAATATGTTTCATAAGAACTGCTCACAAAAATGTATGCGTTGTATGCGTGCCTTCTTTCTGATGTCTTTTAAATTATTACCCTGAAAGCAGGAGTAATATTTCTCAGCTGTTATGGATTTTTTTTCTTCACAAGAATGAGGCAAAAATTATAATAATAATTCTTAAACCTATCCCTATGCTTCATTTTCTGTCTCACATAGTAGGCGAAAGGTGGAGAACAACTATCAAATATTAATTAGTTAGTATTGGATTGTTTTAATAATGGTTTTTATTATATGATGCTGATTACCTTTGAGTCCCAAAGGTGCTTTTTCTAAAGGCAACTGGACTTCCTGCTTTTGCTTGAAGACGTTTCGCTTTTCGTCCAAAAAACGTTTTCAGTTCTGAATGAATAGTGGAGAATGGAAGGATTTATATTCTTTGCAGTCATCTGGTCATTAGTACTCTTCAAGCAAAAACAAGGTCCCGTTGCCTTTTGAAAAAATCTCTTTGGGACAACCATGACTGGATGACTGAGACTTTCTATAAACCTTTCAGATTCTTTTTATGAGCAGTCTTTAAATCTTGAGGCCATAAGTAGGATATTGTGATTCATCATCGTCAAATCTAACTAATTTTAAACTAATTTACAATTATAAGAAGAAACTGGTTTAGCAATACTCTCTTCTATTTATACTGTATTTTAGAAAACACTGGATTTTGTTTTGACTAAACTTGTATAAACTCAGAAGCTAAGCAAGGTTGATCTTGGTTAATACTTGGGTGGGCAATTACAAGGCATATAGGCTTGACTAGGAACTTAAAAACAATTTTGGAATAAGATAATGTCAAATGACTTGTATCATTGCCAAAAAAACCCCTACAAAGATATATCTTCAAAGAGACTAGCGATCTAATTTAAGTCAAATTACTTGTCTTTGCTTTGACAAGTATTGTAGTTCTTCAAAACTATCATAAAGCAACTTGCCTCGTCCTTTTGTCTGCTTCACGTAGCTTCTCCAATAGTTCCAATATTTAAAAGAGGATTCTGTGGATGTGCAGTCTTTTCCCCCCCTCCTGAATGGTGTTTTCCTACTCAGGTAGCATGCTACAGACATCTTAGGGGAGAATTATGAGTTCCTAGTATAGTTATCAGAGCGAATGATAATTACAAAATATAAGGAACAGATGGGTGAAATTGCTGTCTTCTGTCCCTTAGAGTTCTACCTTGCCTTCAGTTTCATCTTTTTCTTATTTCCAAACAAAAAAAAAGTTGGGAGTCCAATAACTCAATGCACTTATATTTTAAAGAATGCCTATGGAGCCTTTTTGTGATTCAGAGGCATTCTTGGAAGTAAATATGACATTAGAGGTTTGCATTATAAAATACCACCTGGTCATTATTTGTGAATGTTAAAAATCTAAAATGATTGAAGTAAATGGAGGCAGAGAACTGAAGTTCTATTTTTTGTAGTTCCATTTCACTTATGCGATATTTGAAAAGATGCTAAGGTTGTATTTCTTAAGCATGTTATGTAAAAATTTGGTTTTTCTGCAGCCTTGCATTCTTCATATTCCTGATGAATTCTTATTTTATGTCATATCTGAATATTTATTTTAAAGAATATAACTCTTAAACCAATATCAGCAAAAGAAAAGAATAAAGTCAAGTTCTCTTTGAGATGAGCCTGACTTCTGGTGATACATCCAAATCGATTAATTGATAATAAAATGGAAGTAGTTTGCAACTGAATTATTCTAGAATCTTTTTGAGATTTTCCAGTCTACCTAACTACCGTATCCTATAATTTTATGATGATCTTTCATCCAAATATTAACCAAAACTAACCCTCCTTTGCTTTCCAAAATCAGATAAACTTAGTTAGCTGCTACCACAGGAAACCAGTCTCAAAAAGTGGAAAAAATTAATACCAGAATTAAATAAGTAATAATAGAAATTGGTGTTAGAGTAATAATAAAATTAACAGTATAGTTAGAATATAGTTAAATATTTTTTCTCCTTTTATTTTAAGGTCCGTATGTATCATATAACATTTCTGGAAATAACAAAGGAACAATGTGGCTTTTTCCTTAAAGTAAGTTATTCTTTCTTTTAGCAACCAATTTCTTAAAAGTATACTGTTTTAAATTCTATGGTTAAAGTAATAAAACATTTAGTTTCACTACAGGCTTTGCTTTCATTAACTGTAGACATAGTAAAATAATGTATATTATATAATCTTTTATAAATAGATTAAGACTAGCTGAGGTATAATAGAATGAAACAGCATCTTTTTTTTTATTGAAAAGTTTTAACATACAATTTTCCTTTAAAACCCCCCCTCCCCCTCCCTTCTCCCTCCCCCCTACCTCTCCCCCCTCCCCCCTCCCCCCCCCCGACTTCCCAGAGCTAAATACAAGGTATATAAAAAAAAACAATCATAAACAACCATATACTAACAACTATAAACTCTAAAATCCATCACTCTCTAGCTTATATAGGATAAAACAAACCTTAGTAATATTGAATATATATAAAAAAAACTAAAAGAAAAAAAGAAAAAAAGAAAGAAGACTCATTCAAATGCTACATAAAACTTCTTAACCCTATACTTGTTCTGGATAAACTCAATCCATTTTCTCCATTCCATAATATAGCGTTCTTGCGAGTGATCTTTCAAATAGGCCGAAATCTTCGCCATTTCTGCCAGGTCGGAAACCTTTAAAGTCCACTCTTCTATGGTCGGCAGTTCCTCTTTCTTCCAATACTGACCTATCAAAAGTCTTGCTGCCGTAATAAAATTCAACATCAACTTAGTGTCCACAACTGTAGCATCTGTAATTATTCCCAACAAAAAAAGTTGCGGACAAAACTTTATCCTCTGTTTAAAAATCTTCTGCATGTTCCACCAGACTTTTATCCAAAAAGCCTTAACCTTTTTACAAGTCCACCATATGTGAAAATATGTTGCGTCTTCATCACCGCACCTCCAACATTTAGGCTGACAATTTGGATACATACTTGCAAGCTTTTTAGGATCTAGATGCCATCTATAAAACATTTTGTAAAAGTTCTCTCTTAGATTTTGAGCTTGTGTGAATTTTACGTTCCTCACCCAAATCTTTTCCCACGTGTCCATTGTGATAACTTCCTGGATGTTTTGGGCCCATTTTATCATACAATCCTTAACAAGTTCTGTTTCCGAATCAATCTCTATCAGCGCAAGATATATCCGTTTAATATGTGCGGGTCCCTGATTTCTAATTTGCTTTATCAAATTTTCATCAGTCATTGTAAAACCATTTTTCTGGTCTTCTTTCCACCTGGCCCGTAACTGAGTATATTGAAACCAGTTTTGAACAACCTTCTCTTCTCGCAAGAGGCTATATGATTTCAAACACCAGACATTTCTTTCCAAACTTAGGATCTCCTTGTACGTAGTCACATCATGTTTGAAACCAGCATGTATATTTTCTATTGCGTGTTTTGGAATTGCCCATAGTGGTCTCTTGCAATCTAACTTATGTCTATACTTCTTCCAGACTCTCAGCAATGCCTGTCTTAAAATATGCACTCTAAACACATTGTCTACCTTCTTATCATACAACAAATATGCATGCCAGCCAAACAACAAGTCATGGCCCTCAAGATTTAATAATCTCTTTTGTGTCAAATTAATCCAATCACTTATTCCTACTAATGCAGCAGCTTCATAATATAATTTAAAATTGGGCATTTTAAGCCCACCTCTCTCATGAGTATCCTGCATAATCTTAAGTTTAACTCGTGGCTTTTTCCCTGCCCACACAAATTTATTGATACCTCGCTGCCATTCCTCCAAATTAGAATCTTTCTTAAAAATCGGTATCATTTGAAATAAAAATAAAAATTTAGGCAGGACATTCATTTTCACTGCTGCAATCCGTCCCAACAAAGACAATTGCAATTTTCCCCAACTCTCCATTTCTTTTTGAATTTTACCCCATAGTTTTTCATAGTTATTTTTATATAACTTTGTATTAGAGGGTGACAAAAACACCCCCAAATATTTGACCCTTTTAGCAATCTCAAATCCAGTTAATCCTTCTAAAAGAGCCTTTTGCGATACTGTCATATTTCTGGCCAAAATTTTGGTTTTCTGTGTATTAACTTTAAATCCAGAAACCTTCCCATATTGTGTTATTATCTCCATCAGGTCCACAACAGAGTTCTCTGGCTGAGTCACTGTAACAACCAGATCATCTGCGAATGCTCTCAATCTATAATCCTGATCTCTAATTTGTATCCCCTTAATTTTTTCCGAATTCCGTATTTTAGTCAATAATATCTCTAATGTTAACACAAATAACAAGGGCGATAACGGACACCCTTGCCTTGTGCCCTTCTCAATATTACATGCTTCTGTCAAACTATTATTAACTATAATTCGGGCAGTTTGTTTTTGATATAATGCCCTAATCGGTTGCACAAAATTTTCCCCAAAATCCATTTTATCTAAAACTTTCAACAAAAATTGCCAATTCAATTGATCAAAAGCTTTTTCAGCATCTAAAAAAATTAGCGCCGCAGAGATCTGGTTGTTCCTTTCCAAAAACTCTAACACATCAACTATATGCCTCACATTATTTTTCATTTGCCTACCACTAATAAATCCTGTTTGGTCCCCATGAATCACCTGTTGCAGAACCCTCATCAGTCTATTAGCCAAAACCTTAGCAAATATCTTGTAATCTGTATTTAAAAGCGATATCGGTCTGTAATTTTTAACTTGAGTAGCATCTTGGTCTTCCTTCGGAATCAAGGAAATAAAAGCTGTTCTCCAAGACGGTGGCACCTTTCCCCCCCTCTGGATTGTCTGGAACAGTTCCTTTAACGGTTTTATCATCTCTAATTGTAAATTTTTGTAATAGGCCGCAGTCAAACCATCCGTACCTGGTGCTTTATCCACCTTCAGTTCCTTAATTGCTGTAAAAATTTCTTCTTCTGTAATCAATTGATTAATCCCCTCTTTTTGTACTTGCGTAAGAACCGGGATGCTAGCATTCTCCAAATATATATCAATGTCTTTTTCATTAATTTTCTCCTTAGCATATAGTTTAGAATAAAAATCCACAAAAGCGTCCTTGATAAGATCCTGTTGAAACACAACCCTTCCTTTATGCTCAATCTTATCTATATTAGAAGCCCTTTGTTTTTTCCTCAATCTATAAGCTAACCATCTACCTGGTTTATTGGCGTTACAAAAAGTATTATGCCTGGCAAACCGCAGATTGGTTGCCACTTGGTCAGCCATTAATTTATCAAATTGTCCTCTTAACAGTTTAATAGCCTCCTTAGTCTTCACATCCTCTGAGTTCAAAATCAAAGCCTTTTCTTTTTCCTTTATTTCATTCTCCAGTTCTTTCCTCCTAGCTTCCACAGCACGTCTATGTTTATTATTCATATATATCAACACCCCTCTCATGTAGGCCTTGCTAGCATCCCAGACCTTATACATAGAGGTACCCTTGTTCATATTAATTTCAAAAAAATCCTTCATCCGCTGTTTGCATTCCTCCACATTTCTCTGATTTCTAAACAAATTCTCATTGACGCGCCACGAGCGCCTATCCCTTTTCTCCTTATCAATCTCTAACCAAACTGGACTATGATCAGAGATAGTTCTTGCGCAAATCTTCACCTTTTTAGTCCTCAAAAAAAATCATTAGTCAACAAAATAAAATCAATCCTCGAAAAAGATTGATGTCTATCAGAATAAAAAGTGTAATCCTTTTCCTGCAAGTGTCTCTCACGCCAAATATCTCGCAATTCCAAGTCATCCTTCATTTCAAAAAAAGATTTAGGCAGTCTAGCATGACTTGGAATGCGCTTAAAAGCTCCAGCCTTGTCCATCTGTACATCCAAAACACCATTCCAATCCCCCATAAAAATAAAAGATTTATAATCCAACTGGGTAAGCTTTGTGTGAAGCAAACTAAAAAAGTCAGCTTGTTGTTGATTAGGTGCATATAGTCCAACTAAAAGCGTCTTTTTACCTTCTAACAGCAGCTCTATCATAACGTATCTTCCAAGCTTATCTGCTTCAATTAAGTCTGCTGTTAAGGCACTTTTAACATAAACAACCACTCCATTTTTCTTATTCATTGCAGAAGCGACAAATTGCGTACCCAACCTTGAATTCGATAAATACTTTTGATCCAAAACTCTAATATGCGTTTCTTGCAAACATATAACATCTATCTTGAATTGTTTTAAATATTGAAAAACTTTCTTCCTTTTCTGTGGTGAATTTAGTCCATTAACGTTCCAAGTTAAAAATTTAGTTGCCATGCATATCCTCCCAAAGCTCTTGGAGCACTGCTTTGACAGGACTATCTTCTTTAGGCCGTGCTCCTCCCACTGCTTGGCTGTAAGTACGTTGTGAAAGTTCCAAAAACTTTTGCTGGTCTTGTTCTTTTATTTTCTTTGCTCGTTTTAAAGCAGCACGCGTTACCCTTTGCTCTCTAGGATCATCCAAAGAAGTTATAGCTTGATCTCCTCCAGCACCGTTCTCCTCTATTTCAACCTCCTGATGTTCTCCTTCTCCAGATCCCCCTGCAGCTTCCAGAAGTGTTAATGGGGTTGCTTTTAAAACGTTATTGTAGAAGTCACGCGCTTGCTTCACAGTAATCAGCCGATACCTTTTACCTTCATGCATCACCATCAGCCCCTCTGGAATCTCCCATCTGAACCTTATATCTCGTTGCTTGAGCTCTTGCACAAGAAATGTAAAGTCCTTCCTTCTCCTTAAAATCTTTGGAGGAATTTCTTTTAAAACCAAGACTTCTTGATCAGCAATCACAACTTTAGCATCATAGGCAGCTTGTATAACTTCATCTCTAATTTCTCTTTTAGCAAAGTAAACCACCACATCTCTAGGCAACTTTCTCTGTCTAGCAATCCATGAGTTCACACGAAACACTTTATCCATACCTTCTCTTATTTCAGATGCTGGCTGATTCAGTACCACTTCAAGAGCCTCAGAAACCAGCTGCTTTAAATCTTCCTTAGTATTCTCTTTTAAGCCTCTAATTCTAACAGCAAACTGCATCTGGTGATATTGAGCAAGACTTAATTCCCTTTCCATTTTATCTCTTAAATCTTCATTCTCCCGTACTTTTGCTTCTAATATGGCATTCTTTTGAATCAAATCATCCACTTTTTCATCCAAATCTTCCACACATTCCGCCACTTTATGCACTTTGGACAAAATGTCTACCTTCATCACGCTGCACTTCTGTTCCATCCTCTCTTCTATTCTCTCCTCCAGTTTCTCCAATTTCTCCTCCATCTGTGCAAATTTATCACCCATTGATTGGTTAATTGATTCCAAAAGTACCTGGGCATGTTTATCCAGAGCATCTCGTAAATCCTTCGGTGTCAATACATCAGGAGGATGCAACGCCTGTAACGATGATTGTTGCACCGGAGAAGATCCACCACTCCGAAGAGTTTTAGGGGGAGGTTTAGTCGCCATCTTTAACTTTCAATTGTGACGCACTTTCACTTAAAGTTTAAAAAGTCCATCAAGCTCGAGAGTAAAATAAAATAATCCTCTTCACCTTTTCCTCTTGTACCGCTCTGCCTGCTCCTTTTAATCCATAGTCTTTTCTTCAGGCAGGGGTGGTCGCAGACGCCTGGCTCTGTTCCAAGAAATCCGGAGCAGAGACGCTGGCCAGCTGGGAGCAACCCAGGCTTCGGGGGAGTTCAATCCTTCAGCCGCCCAAGCTCCAAGCTCAGGCGGCCCCGGAGAACTCAACCCCTACCTGGGGCCTCACCCCCTCCTCTTCTCCCGAGGAGGGGGCTTCAAATTCGCCCGAACAGCTGATCGGCGCTGTTTCGGGCGAAAGAACACTCAGCTGAGCCGCGGGCAGCCCGGGAAGGCTGTCTCCGTCGCCGCGGAGCCACCGGAAGTCGAATGAAACAGCATCTTGAATAGTTTAAATTAAAATAAATTAAATTAAGAAAAAAAAACACTTGTATTGGTTTATCCTGGCGTGTGTCAGAATACTGTAATATACCAGGGATCTTCAAACTTGGCCCTTTTATACTTGTGGACTTCAACTGCCAGAATTCCTCAGCCAGCCACGCTGGCTGAGGAATTCTGATAGTTGAAGTCCACAAGTCATAAAAGGGCCAAGTTTGAAGACCCTGGTATATACTTAAGTAGCATGAACATACTATGCTAAAAGGCAAATAGAAATTAAAACTCTTTCTGGCAGGTTTTAAACCAGCAACCTTCTATATACTTGGCAAAGATTATAGCCACTCTAATTCTAATCATAGTATACTAATAGTCACTCAAAGCCCAGAGTCGCTTTGAAATGAGATGGATGACAAATAAATCTAATAAATAAATGGACAAATAAATATGATTTTGATGCTTTATCCTGATAATTAGTTGACAGTGAGTAAATTTGGAAAATGATTTATGTTTAGTGAAAGGCACATGGACCAAACGTTTGTTCTTCAGGTTATACAGAACTGTGCTTGTATGTTTGCTGAGTGAATAGGCTTCAACTATGGAGTGTTCGCATGAATATGGTTCATGGGAGCAATGGAGAGCAAATGATGGAAAGCATATGACCATATTAGCATGGAAATGCCTTGAATATTTATTTGTGTCAGATCAGGATGCACATACACAACAGTAGTATATGTGTGATAATGAATAAAAATAAATAAGTTCTTATGATAAGAGGGTTGGCAGGGGAATCTTAAATACATGTTATTTTGTATTAAGACTGCCATATTGTTGGTTGAAAACTCAAAAATTTATAATGAAGATTTGATGGTATAATGCAATGAAGGGTATGAATCTAAAGATCAATCAGTTAAAGATCAAGATATTTGAGTTTGTTATAAATGACCTGAAATACCACTTGTGATTATTGGAAGGTACATCAATAGAAGAGCAATCTTTGTAAGACAGTGAGAAACAGGAAAACATCTAGGTGAGTAGGCATCTAGAAATAACACCACATTCCATCAGAAAATGGAGTATGCACTTAAAGGCAAACTGCTTAACAGTAAATTCTATTGGAGAAGAGAAGATTTACTTAGGGGCCATGTTCATGAATCTGTGCATGCTATAAAAGAAGGATGGAGTTATGAAGGTCAGACTTCTGACCCAGGTTGCTGATCTATTGCCAAAATGCCTAATCAGTGCCTGATCAGCCTGGTAGTGGGATGGTACATAAGAGTGAGTGAATGGGAATTGAATGTTGAAACTGTTTAAAACATTTTTAATTATTTAAATCTTGACCTTATGAATGAATTACAGATAAAATTTAATTGAACAGTGAAAATATCATATCACCATACCTGTGATATAATACACTGCTGAAATTATTTATTACGTACAAGCTGAATTGGACAGTTTAGATCAAAAAACAAGAAAATTGATGGCTATTCACTATGATTATTCATTATATCCCCATAATATCATTGATAGATTATACCTGTCCTGCAGAAATCAAGGTAGTTGTTTACTACAAGTCAAACAGATTGTTGAAGAAGAAGAGTGTATTGGCTGATTATGTAAAAGACAGCATTTTGAAAATTTGCGCATTGACAAAATTTCCTTCTGTCAATTGCAAAAGATCACACAGCTTGGATTTGCATGTAAACTATGCGGATACGTTACAGTATGATGGTTCTTGGGAAGAACTCAATGTGTATGAAGGCCAACACAGGCTAAATAAACGACAGCTGTAACTTCACATTGTTGTGAATAGGTAATAATAATAATATCTTACTGTATTGCATTTTGATGTTTGAGCAGAAAACAAATAAAATTAGCTATTTTGAATTCATTGCTAGCCAACTGTGGCATCTGTTCAAATTTTCTTTGGATTTTTGCCTAGGAGCATGTCTGTAATGTATGATATATTGCTCTCCCTCAGTATAAAATCGAAGCAGGCCACAGAAGAAGTGAATTATTCCTCTTTTCCAAATTTGGAGAGTTCCATAAAACTCTGTATGTATATGTATAGGTCAGACATGTCAAACACAAGGCCTGGAGGCCAGATCTGGCCCGCGAAGTGGTTTCATGCGGCCCGTGAAGACATCCTGGAAACAGTGAGGGAACAGCCCCCACTGCCTTGGCTCTGGCCCAGAGGCCCTCCTTCTGCCAGAGACCCTCAGATCTGTCCCACTCCTGCCCAGGCCCCCATAGGAACCCTTGAGGAGAACAATGTAGAGCTGGCCATGCCCACCCAGTAGGCCATACACACACTAGCCATGCCCACCCAGTAGGCCACGCCCACCCTGGCCATACCCACCCGGCCACCTGAGGGAAACTGCAATGTTGATGCGGCCCTCAGTGAAATTGAGTTTGACACCCCTGGTATAGGTAGACACTTATGTACTTCTGAATTTTTTTTAGTTTTCTTAGCTAGGGATACATCTGGCCTGAAATATATTTTTATAAAATTTGCCTAGCTACATCTGGTCTGTATATATAGTTCATCAAATACATTGAAGCTGGATTCAGTGCACACTGAGTAAAGTAAAGCTAATACATAATAGCTTTAAAAAAATAAAGTAAAAATATGTACAGTAATAGCAATTATTATAAGGAGCATGCTTTACAGCAGGAGTTCCCAATTCCCAGTCTGTGAACTAGTACTGGACTGCGTCATGCCAGAAACCGGTCCGCACAAACAAGGAAAGCCCCATCCACAGGATGCAAGCACCACACAAAACCAGGTCCCCTCTGGTTCACAGAAAAACTTCTCTCCACATAACCAGTCCCTGGTGCCCAAAAGGTTGGGGACCTCTGCTTTACAGGAAGCTCCTGTAAAGTTGTTGAATCCACATCTGAGACCTATTTCACTTGACTGACTTTTTCAGGGCCAGTTCTGAAAGAGACGTCCCTGATTTACAAATGAAGAAGTCTAGCTTTTTTTAGTTTTCATGGATGCTAGACATTCATTTTCATCTCAAGCTCATTGTTAGTTGATGCATTTGTTAGCTGGAATTGTGAGTAAAAGAAGTAAACCCACCATTTTTATGGATGAATTTATTTTCTAGGGTTCTACATAAGTATTTGGTCAGATTTTCTCAAAAAGGGTCCCTTCAAATTGTTTCAAACCAGCATTGCTTAGATCATGGATTTCCTGTATCATCTGGTCAGAGGAGGAAGAACATAGTGTTTATCACAGTGTCTCCTGTGTCACCTACTTTGGGAACTCTTTTTTCTCCAGCATGATAGATGGAGAATCCACGAATGGGTCTTCCTGCCCAATTAGACTAAGTCAGTTAAACTTGCCACGCCTCTTCTGGGCCAGGACACCTCCCAGTCATGACTTAGTCTGTGCCCAGAATAGACATGGTAATTTTGGCTCCCAGAATCTTGCGGAGTCATCTCTTCTGAGTAATTAAGAGAGGTCGTATATATTTTTTCCCCTTCATGGATTCTTCAATTAGATAGCATTTGCTGTAGTTCCTTTCAGGATTGAGTTTGTCTTCCGGAGGTCTCAACTGTTTTCACTGTTGCAAGTCCATGGGGAAGGTTTCTCAGTTAGATAGCTTTTGCTGTAGTTCTTTTCAGGATCTTATCTTTCTCTCACAAACTTCAGGCTGTTCTTTCGCGGCACACTAGTTGCGGCCACCATTTTGAATTCCAGCTTACCAGCAGCTGGCCAAGAGGAGGCTCTTCGTCAGAAAGCCTTTTTTAAGCTGCCTTTTTAAGCATGCTGATAGCATCAGAGGCACGCGAAGACTGTCAGAACTGTCTGCCTTCTCTCCTGAATTAAGGGGGAAGGACAGGTTGCTTCTCTTTTTTCACTATCAGTAGTAGTGGCCGCCGTTTTGGGTGCCACTATTGCATTGCTTTTCCTCTGAAAAGGCTTATGCAGCCTTCTTTGATAGCTTCTGAGAAGGGGGGGGGAGATTTCAGCCCCTCCCCCCCAAAAAGCCAGACTTTAAAGGTGTTTACCTTGCCTTCCAGTTCAGGGAAGTTGGTCCCTGAACCTCTGGTCAGTTTGCAGGGGTCCTTTTTGAGGCTTCTCTCACAATCATTGCAGAGGGTTCTGAGTTCAGATCCCTTCTGACTGTAGCACAATCATTGTTTGCCTTGCCCCAAACCTTTCAAAGTGGATGGTCAAGTACAGGAGGCTTCAACTATAGCTCTAGGTCTCAACCTAGCTGTCTCATTGTCCATTCCAACAGAAGATGTGTGCTGGCCGTGCCATTCTTGGCCTCGCTGCCACCAACTAGGACTAGTGAGCTGGCTGTTATCACCGAGGTGATCTGTCTCCACTAGGTTTCTACATGTGAGCTGGCTGTTATTACCGAGGTGATCCGTCGCCACAGTAGACTTGGCCTGTGCTCCAAAGGTGCTTCAACTGGTCTTAAGTCCATCAGGAGCTTTGCAGGTGTGCCGGTTGTCCATTAAGTTGGTCCTGCAGCCACCATTGCCATAGAGTACTTATTGATCCCTGGGAGTGGCACACAGCCTCAGATCAGTACTCTGCTCCTCTGTTTGAGATCCCTCTCAGTATTCCACTGAGATATCTCCCAATTGTAATGGCAGACAACACTGCACCTCAGGCTTCACATGGTGCCTCCAACACTCCTGCACAATCAAAGCATATGTCCTTCAAACCAGAGGCTGCTGGAAAGCTCAAGGCCAATGCCAAGGCCATCTCTGGCAAAAGGTCCTCCAAGGCGGCAGAGAAAGAGGCCAGCAGGAGGCACCAGGCCTTAGGCAGTTTGCCAAGGTCCAGAAACAGGGCATGATGGGCGCTGAACAGGTCTCTTTTCCTTTGGCAGAGGAATCTGTATTTGGGCCACGGCTTGCTTCTCCTCCCTCGTCTGCCCAGAGGGTCTGGTCTCCGGAGAGGGATGATGATGACCAACCTTAGCTTCCTAGGGCTGAGCAGGAGCAGATGGTTTTCTTTACCCAGGGACCAGGTATCCGACTGACACCTGCAGTCCCAAGAGCAACGCAGTCCACACCCGAGGCCACCTTTATGCCCACAGCAGCCAGGCTTTGGCCCTCAGAGGCACAGGGAGTGTGGTCGCCAGAGCAGTTTTAGGCTCTGACCTCCCAGGCGGTTGCCCAGGGATTGGCCTTACAACATCAACAAAGTTATGCACCCAAATTGGTGGCCTCAATGACACCACCTTATCTCCCCCAGTTGGGAGCACCAGAATATTCTGACCCTATTTCTCCCACCCGGTCTCCTCGCAGCGGAGTACCTTTTTCTAAGGAGTACGACCTGATGGAAATGCTGCTCTCGGAGGATGAGGATCTTACTCTGGACCCTCCTCCCTTTGTTGGTCTATTCAATCCGGCGCTCTTTAAATTTCTGCTTCATAAGGCCAGCACTACTGCTAAGATTGGTCCTGACCAGGTTCCCCATCCTGGTCCGTCCACCAGCCAAGATGCAAGGCCAGTATTTTCAGAGCATGTGGTCACTGAGCGTCACATCTTATGTCCCCTTCTCTTCCTCAACACGGTACAGAAGCAATGGGGAACACCTGGCACTTTTCCCTCCAGGGGGGACAGACAAGAAGCTCTTTAATGTTGACCCGGCCTTGTCGGAAGTGCTAGAGGATCCTTCTGTGGATGAATCTCTGACTCCACTCTTCTCCTCCACGGTGTCCAGTGATATGGCTGAGACCTTGAAGGTGGAGGACAGGAAATCTGAACTTTCCTTCCACAGGACCCACCAGGCCTCAGCATGGGCGGTGAGGGCGGCCACATCCACCTCTTTCTTTGCCAGAACCTCCCTGGCCAGAGTACCCCCAGAGGAAGTCTGAATGCACCAGAACTTAGCCACGTTAGTGGCTGCTTCGGAGTACATGGCGGATACATCTCTACATGCCACCAGGTTCTTTTCTAGGGCCATAGCCTCCAATGTTACTGCTTACAGACTCCTGTGGCTCAAACACTGGCGAGTGGATGTTAAATCCAAGTGGCACTTGGTGGCTGCCCCTTACCGTGGTGGTCAGCTTTTTGGGGAGGCCTTGACACCTTATTTGGTGATAAACAAGGGCAACCATAAGGTGATGTCTCATCTTCTTAGACGGACAGATAGATGGGCCTACCCCGTATGTCCACAGAAAATTTTTCCGGTCAGGGTCAGGATCGGAGTTTGCTCAGCCCCCCCATTCCTTCCCTCCCAGGTCTGACTGTCAATTCGACCGACTGGGAACCAGACACAGACCCAGGTCACAATTCCAAGCAAAGCGGCCCTTTCGAGGCATGGGGGGCCGTCCCTTCAGAAAGTCTAAATGATTTCAGGGCAGTCTCCCCAATTGGCAGACTGACATTATTTGTTCAAAAATGGGAGACCACCATCACAGATGCTTGGGTCCTCAACACTATCAGGAGCAGTCTGTCCCTAGAATTCATGTCCGTTCCCCCAGAGCACTTCATTCCTTGTCCGCTATCAAAAAATGCGGTCAGGAAGGCTTTCATGTCAGAGGCTATTCAGCACCTCTTAGAAATAAGGGCCATAGAACCAGTTCTGGATGGGCAGCTAGGAAGGGGGTTCTATTCCATCCTCTTTGTCATTCCGAAGACGTCTGGAGGATGGAGGGCAATTGTTGTTGTTGTTGTTAGTTGCGAAGTCGTGTCCGACCCATCGCGACCCTATGGACAATGTTCCTCCAGGCCTTCCTGTCCTCTGCCATCTTCTGGAGTCCATTTAAGCTCACGCCTACTGCTTCAATGACTCCATCCAGCCACCTCATTCTCTGTCGTCCCCTTCTTCTATTGCCCTCAATCTTTCCCAGCATTAGGCTCTTCTCCAGTGAGTCCTTCCTTCTCATTAGGTGGCCAAAGTATTTGAGTTTTAGCTTCAGGATCTGCCCTTCTAAAGAGCAGTCAGGGTTGATCTCCTCTAGAACTGACCGGTTTGATCGCCTTGCAGTCCAAGGAACTCGCAGGAGTCTTCTCCAGCACCATAGTTCAAAGGCTTCAATTCTTTGGCGCTCAGCCTTTCTTATGGTCCAACTTTCACTGCCATACATTGCAACTGGAAAGACCATAGCCTTGACTATACGCACTTTTGTTGACAGGGTGATGTCTCTGCTTTTTAGTGTGCTGTCTAGATTTGCCATGGCTTTCCTCCCGAGGAGCAAGCGTCTTTTAATTTCTTGACTACAGTCCCCATCTGCAGTGATCTTGGAGCCCAGGAAAATAAAATCTGTCACTACCTCCATTTCTTCCCCATCTATTTGCCAGGAATTGAGAGGGCCAGATGCCATGATCTTGGTTTTCTTAATGTTTAGTTTCAACCCAAGTTTTGCACTCTCCTTCTTCACCCGCAACAAGAGGCTCTTTAGTTCTTCTTCACTTTCTGCCATTAGAGTGGTATCATCTGCATATCTTAGGTTGTTGATGTTTCTTCTGGCAATCTTAATTCCAACTTTTGATTCATCTAGCCCTGCCTTTCTCATGATGTGCTCTGCATATAAGTTAAATAGGCAAGGCGACAGTATACAGCCTTGCCGGACTCCTTTCCCAATTTTGAACCAATCAGTGGTTCCGTGTCCAGTTCTCACTGTTGCTTCTTGGCCCGCATATAGGTTTCTCAAGAGACAAATAAGATGGTCTGGTATGCCCATCTCTTTAAGGACTTGCCACAGTTTGTTATGATCCACACAATCAAAGGCTTTAGCATAGTCAATGAAGCAGAAGTAGATGTTTTTCTGGAACTCCCTAGCTTTCTCCATGATCCAGCGTATGTTGGCAATTTGATCTCTAGTTCCTCTGCCTCTTCGAAATCCTGCCTGTACTTCTGGTAGTTCTCGATCCACATACTGCTGAAGTCTAGCTTGTAGGATTTTAAGCATGACTTTACTAGCATGAGAAATGAGTGCAATGGTGCGATAGTTTGAACATTCTTTGGCACTGCATTCTATGGAATTGGAATGTAAACTGATCTTTTCCAATCCTGTGGCCACTGTTGAGTTTTCCAAATTTGCTGGCAAATTGAGTGTAGCACTTTTACTGCACTGTCTTTTAAGATTTTGAATAGCTCAGCTGGAATACTGTCACCTCCACTAGCTTTGTTGTTGCTCAGCTTTTCTAAGGCCCACTTCACTTCACATTCTAGGATGTCTGGCTCGAGGTCAGTGACCACCTCATTGTGATTATCTGCGACATTAAGCTCATTCTTGTATAGTTCTTCTGTGTAATTTTGCCACCTCTTCTTAATCTCTTCTGCCTCTGTTAGGTCCCTGCCATTTTGGTCCTTTATCATGCCCATTTTTGCATTAAACGTTCCCTTCATCTCTCCAATTTTCTTGAAAAGATCTCTGGTCCTCCCTATTCTATTGTTTTCTTCTATTTCTTTGCACTGTTCATTTAAGAAGGCATTCTTATCTCTTCTAGCTATTCTCTGGAATTCTGCATTCAATTGGGCATATCTATGTTTTTCTCCCTTGCCTTTCGCTTCCCTCCTTTCCTCAGCTATTTGCAAACCTTCCTCAGACAGCCATTTTGCTTTCTTGCATTTCTTTTTCTTTGGGATGGTTTTGGTTGCTACCTCTTGTACAATGTCGCGAACCTCTGTCCATAGTTCTTCAGGCACTCTGTCTATCAGATCTAATTCCTTAAATCTATTTGTCACCTCTACTGTATATTCAACAGGGATATGATTTAATTCATACCTGACTGGCCTAGTGCTTTTCCCTACTTTCTTCAGTTTAAGCTTAAACTTTGCAAGGAGAAGCTCATGGTCTGAGCCACAGTCAGCTCCTGGTCTTGTTTTTACTGACTGTATAGAGCTTCTCCATCTTTGGCTGCAGAGCATATAGTCAATCTGATTTCTGTGTTGACCGTCTGGTGATGTCCATGTGTAAAGCCGTCTCTTGGGTTGTTGGAAAAGAGTGTTTGCTATGACCATCGTATTCTCTTGACAAAATTCTATCAGCCTGTGCCCTGCTTCATTTTGTACTCCAAGGCCAAACTTGCCTGTTATTCCAGTTATCTTTTGGCTTCCTACTTTAGCATTCCAATCCCCCATGATGATAAGGACATCATTTCTGGGTGTTAGTTCTATAAGGTGCTGTAGGGCTTCATAGAACCGGTCAATTTCATCCTCTTCAGCACCGGCGGTTAGGGCATAGACTTGTACTACTGTGATATTGAATGGTTTGCCTTGGATTCGAACTGAGATCATTCTGTCATTTTGAGGATTGTATCCCAGTATTGCTTTTCCTACTCTTTTATTGACTATGAAGGCTACTCCATTTCTTCTGAGGGATTCTTGCCCGCAGTAGTATACCTGATGGTCATCTGAATTAAATTCACCCATTCCTGTCCATTTTAGTTCGCTGATACCTAAGATGTCAATGTTTAGTCTTGTCATCTCTTGTTTGACCACGTCCAGCTTTCCTTGATTCATGGATCTTACATTCCAGGTTCCTATGGAGAAAAAATCTTTACAGCATCGGACTTTCCTTTCACCACCAGACATATCCACAGCTGAGCGTCCTTTCGGCTTTGGCCCAGTCGCTTCATTCTTTCTGGCGCTACTAGTACTAGCCCTCTTCTCTTCCCCAGTAGCATATTGGACGCCTTCCGACCTGAGGGGCTCATCTTCCAGCGTCATATCGTTTTGCCTTTTGGTACTGTCCATAGGGTTTTCATGGCAAAGATACTGGAGTGGTTTGCCATTTCCTTCTCCAGTGGATCACGTTTTGTCAGAACTCTCTGCTATGACCTTTCCGTCTTGGGTGGCCCTGCACGGCATAGCTCATAGCTTCATTGAATTACGCAAGCCCCTTCGCCACGACAAGGCAGTAATCCATGAAGGGGATGGAGGGCAATACTCGATCTAAAGGGGCTGAACGCTCATCTCGCATACAAGAAGTTCAAGATGCAAACACTACAGTCCATCTTGGCCAGCATCAGGAGGGGAGACTTCTTGACGTCCATCGACTTCACGGAAGCATACCTTCACATTCCCATTCTTCCCGCCCACCGGAGGTTCCTCAGGTTTTGCTACAAGGCTCACCATTACCAGTAAAGAGCCTTACCGTTCGGCCTTTAGTAGGCCCCAAGAGTGTTTACCAAGATCTTGGTGGTGCTGACCGTCCCCGTAAGCATCCAGTGCTATCTGGATGACATTCTCATCCAGTCCCTATCAGTCCAGGTGGCTCAATTGGACCTGGCTTTGTCTATCAAGACTCTCCAGGACCACGGGTTCTTGGTGAACTTTCAAAACAGCCAGAGAGTTCCCTCAACCCGCCTTCTTCATTTGGGCACGGTCATAGACACCGAACTGTGCAGGGTCTGTTTATCTAAGGACCATCAGGATAGCATCAGAGGCCTAGTCCTTCAGGTCCAGAGGGAGTGTGTAGTCCTAGCTGTTCTTTCCCAACTGTTAGGGAAGTTGGTTTCCTGCATGGGAATAGATCCATGGGTCAGACTACATTCCAGGGACCTGCAATGGTTTTTGCTCCTGTTTCAGAGACTGGACACCAGCTCCACCAACCAAAGGGTATGTTATGTTCCAGCCTACTACCGGCCCTGCAGAAAAGGCAGGGACAACCCCTTTACAAAAGGCAAAAGGCTGGAAGTAAGCCCGCCAAATTTATTTACACAAAACAGATCCAAAACAGAGCAAACTGAGCAAAACAAAATACGAACCACTAAAACAGAAGCTGATCAAACGGTTGCCTTCAGCAACCAGCCCTCCCACACATTCCCCTTTTAAACAGTTTCAAGGCGTGGCTTCTCTTTGCCTCCTTCTGAGGTGCCCCATTGCCTTCCTCTGTTTACTCCTGCTTGACTGCCTCCTGCTTCGGGCGTCCTTGAACAAGGCCAGCTGTGGGTCATCTTCATCCAAGCTGTCAGGCTCACACAGCTGGGTCTGAGTAGTAACCAGATGGGAGGGGCCTGGCTAAGAGCTCTGTGATGCCTCAGAACTGTCCTCTGCAGGCTCTCCAAACCCCTCCTCCTGCTCCTCCTCTGAATCGTCCAACCCAGCTGCCGAACCCACAGGCTGACACTGAATCACAACAGGGTAAGGGTTCCGTCTCGGACACTAAACTCCCTCCAGTGGTGGACCTTGCCAGCGGTAGCCAGGGGCTCTTTGTTCCAGGAGCCCGTTCGGATCACCCTGACTACAGACACCAGCCTGTTTGGCTGGGGGGTGCATCTAGGGTCTCAGTTGGCTCAGGGCCGGTGGTCCCGGTCTGACCTGAAGCACAACATAAATTGGTTGGAGCTCAGAGCCATACATCTGGCCCTATGCCACTTCCACAACAGGGTGGCAAGACAACATGTCCTGGTCCTCACAGACAACGTAGTGACAAAAGCCCATGTGAACCGGCAAGGAGGTACCCGTTCCAGGTCCCTTAAGGCCGAGGCCCAACTGTTGGGCTCTTAGGCAGAGACCAACCTCTCATTACTCAGGGCCGAGCACATCTCAGGGGAGGCAAATCAGCAGGCGAACTTTCTCAGCAGGTCGACAGTGGCTCATGCTGAATGGCTCCTGCATCCCAGTCTCTTCAAGGAGATATCGGAGAGGTTAGGTCGGCCAGTACTGGATCTATTCGCTTCTCCGGTGAATTCCCAGCTCCCGATGTTTTCCTCCCGGTTCCCCTCTCTGGGGGCAGTGAGGACGGATGCCCTCCGCAGCCCTTGGCCCGGGGGCTTGCAGTATGCCTTTCTGCCTCTCCCACTGATCCCGGCAGTCATCTGCAAGTTACTGCAAGAACGGGCAGAGGTGATACTTGTTGTACCACACTGGCCAAGACGGCCGTGGTTTGCCGACTTTGTGAGTCTGTCAATCTCTCCCCTGTGGAGGATTCCTCCAGATTGTATTCCACTCAGCCAGGGAGCTCTGCATCATCCAGAACCCCAGTGGCTCCAGTTGACCGTCTGGCACTTGAACGGCAGCTCCTGACACATGAGTCTTATTCATTGGAGGTAATTACGATGATTCAGGCCTCCAGATGGCCTACAACAAACAGGATCTATGACTCCACTTGGAAAAGTTTCTGTAGTTGGTGTGATAAGAACCAGTTAGATCTTTCGGCTATTACTATCATAGGATCTTGGACTATTTATTGGAGGGGCTTAACAAGGGCTTTGCGCCCAATACCATCCGCTGACAAGTAGCAGTTCTCTCCACCATATTTACTTGGGGCAATTCAGACGCATTGGCTCAACATCCTATGGTACGCTCATTTCTCAAAGGAGCAACCAACACCACATCTCCAGTGGTTCACTGGTATTCCTCTTGGGATTTGTCACGGGTCTTGCAGGCCCTTACCTCTCCTCCATTTGAACCCATCAGGACCTGTACTCTGCGGTTCTTGACAATTAAGGTGGCCTTCTTGATAGCCGTCACATTGGCTAGACGCATTTCTGAATTGGCAGCTCTCTCTGTCAGACAGGACTTATGTGTTTTTCATGCTGACAGGGTGGTCCTTCAATTGGATCCTTCCTTTATTCCTAAGGTCAATACCTTGTTTCATACAGCACTGGAAGTCATTTTGCCAGATTTTTGTCCTCATCCATCTCTTGCCTTGGAACAGCAATGGCACAATCTGGATGTCCACAGGGCTTTGCACCACTATATTAAGTGGACAGCATCTTTTCGCAAGTCAGAAGCCCTCTTTGTTTCCTTTCAACCCTCTACTATGGGGCGAAACGTTTCTGCCTCCACTATAGGCAGGTGGATCAGGGCTTGTATTGCAAGGGTGTGCCAATCTCTTTCCCTGTCAGTTCCCAGGCATATCACTACTCACTCCACTCTTAGTGCTGCAACTTCTGAGGCTTGGGCGACACAGGTGTCCATTGAGGACATTTGTAGGGCAGCGACATGGTCCTTGCCTTCCTCTTTCGTGAGGCATTATAAACTGGATAGGTTTGCCTCCGCAGATGCCTCATTTGGTTGGAGAGTGCTGCAACAGGTAGTGCCACAGGGTGGGACACAGGCCCAGACTGATTCCCTCCCATAGGGACAAGGCAGCTTTGATATGTTCCATTCGTGGATTCTCCATCTATCATGCTGGAGAAGGGGTGTTGTCTTACCTGAACGCCTTTTCTCAGCATGATGATGGAGAATCCACACCCACCCCTTAGTGTCCGTCAGGTCCTGTGTCAGGGGTATGGGAGCCAACACGTCGGACTGTTGTCATTTGCTTCGCTTTCATCATGACTGGGAGGTGTCCTGGCCCAGGAGAGGCATGGCAAGTTTGACTGACTTAGTCTAATTGGGCAGGAAGACAGAGTTAACCCATTCGTGGATTCTCCATCATCATGCTGAGAAAAGGCATTCAGGTAAGACAACGCCCCATTCCTTGTCATTTCTGTTACAAGGAATGTTATTAGTAGCTTATCAAGAGACGCTGAGATACCCTTTCTCCCCTTCTTTTCCTCACTTTTTCCTTCCCTTTTCCTTTCTCTATTTTTCCTACTTTTGCTTTTGTATTTTTTTGTATGTTATAACATAAACTAATAAAACAGCATTCCGTGCACCTTTGGTGTCTAGTCATGCCGGCCACATGACCAAGGAGACGTCCTCGGACAAGCGCTGGCTCTTCGGCTTTGAAACAGAGATGAGCACTGGCCCTTAGAGTTGGAAACAACTAGCACGCATGTGTGGGGGAACCTTTACCTTTACCTTTACCTAATAAAAACTGTCTAAACCAAGAAACACTAAGATACCTTCTTAATATAGCTGTCCGTTCCATCTATATAAGGTTGTTTATTAGACTGCTATGCTGTGTGACTAAAGTCTATTGAGAGTTGAGCAATATTGAAAACACCAGTAGAAATGGCATATCAATCTTTCCAATATCTACATAGTTTGGACAGTGATTTTGGATGTCTAACTAATCTGAAGACACATGATGTTCCCTAAGAATTTGTAGGCCTATCCAGGTTTGAGCCTAAGTATCAGATCTCTTTGAATGAAGAAAAGTGCTGATAGGATTTGATTTCTCAAGTTTCCATTATGTGAGAAGGTGCTCATAATTGAAATTTAGACCCAACCAGTTGATGGCAGCTGAACATAGTTTAGCATGTAATGCAGAGCCTTGATTTCTCATTTGTATTCACAAGGATTTTCACTCTTCTTTCATGAAAATGGAAATTCTTATTCCATTAGTGGTATGCTTGTAGAAGAGATTCAGTTGTCAGGTTAGAGATAATGGTGCAACCTTGCCATATACTCCATGGAGTATATGGATTCAGCAGCTTCATAAATTTAATGATAAAGGTCTGTACAGTCTGTAGAAAACTAAAGATAAAAAAATAGCTCTATATAGAAATAATTCACTGTTTCCAGAGAGATGATCAGTGTTGGAAATTCATAACACTTGTTTAAAGGTCAAATATTTTATTTAGGTGGAGTCTTTGAAAGTTAGTACTTTTGTATATAATAAAAGTCATTCAGAATCGTTTTGGTTCTACCAGACCAGATAGATTTAACTCTATGTATATTTCTCTGAATTGGAATGTGTTCTCTTGAAAACCATCCTTAAAAGACTGTTTGTCCTTTTTGGCACTAAAATAGTTTTATTTGTAATGCCAGTGTTCTGAGTAAGCATCCTATCTATTTATATCTTTCTGAAGATTATTAACATGTCCAGATGGATGAAAGGCCTTGTTGTGTGTTCCCAGAATTACATAAAATATTTTAAGCAATTTGCATAATGAGGATGCATTGTTTTTTCTGAGTCTGATTCAGAATCAGATTAGTGAAAACAATGATTAATTGAAAATCTTTGTTTCATGCTAATGGGTTGCAATGTTAACTGCTCTTTAGAAGATACTGTCAGCTTGGATTTTGCATTGTTACTTGAAATTGAGTATTTATGAGTGTGTTTTTAATCGGTATTGCCATTAAAAATTCTTTGAAAGTATTTGAATCCTCTTTTTTCTACTCCCTGGTTTGATTAAACTGGAATTGGATTTCCTTACATCTTGGAATAAGAGAAGGAAAGCACCCTATTGATTTGATCTACACATTGTAATTGCTATGCAAGGTAGACCTCACTTAGTTACCACAAGTAACCCTAACCCTAACCAACAACACTGTTGCTAAATGTTGCAGTTGCTAAATGGAAATTAACATGGCTGCAGTGGGCTTATGACATTACTTCCCCTTCAGTTATTAACTGAATCACACCATTGTTAAGTTAATATGTTAATATGCGACTGCAATTTTTCTTCTGTGTTCTCCAATAATTGTTCTCCAATGCTTGTTGGAAGCCAGTTGTGAAGGAATAATGCTCACATAACCACAGGATGCTGCAACTGTTGTAAATGTGTGGACTGGTTGCAAAGCTGATTTTTTACATCATAATTTTAAACAAGACAGTAACCAAGAACTCATTCCTACTATATAACTTATAAATGATCTATTTCCTGGATTGACTTTAAAGATTAAAGAGAAAGAAGACTCGGTGTACTTTAGAACATGGGATAACTTCTATCAATGGTTAGAAAAGCGAGGCAGAGAGAAAGGAATGTAATATGTAATTTTGAATTTATATTAGCAAGAAGAAGGCTATTAAGTGGTTAATTAACATATTATGATAATTAACTGTATCTACTATTGTTTGTTAAACACATGAACCCAGACATTACGCTATTTGCTAAATATTGAAAATGTTATTTTGAAAAACCCCAACCCCATCCCTAAACCTAATCCTAATCAAAATCCCAACCCTAACCCCATCCTATTCCTAACCCTATAAAAACTAATAAAATCTATATTAAAAAATTGATCTATTTCTATTTTTGCATTCTATCATAATTAGTATAAATTGGAGGGAATCAGACATTTCCCAGAATTGCTTCCATTTCAGAATGGCAATTTGGCTTCTATGTGAAGAGCTTTGATGTTGAAGATGTTATCACAGTTGAATGTATGTGCTGAAGGTGGATAAATTTATCTTTCTTATTGCTACAAATCTGTGAATTCTAGTTTGTGTTAATTCAGTAAAATATTTAATATTATTTTAAAAGGCTATTAAATTTTGTAAATATTCTTGTACACATTTCTTATACTTGACCTTCTTTACTACAAATTTGCCTCTTGTACAAGTTTTATTAAACAAATTTGAGTGCATTATTTTCACTAAGAAGCAAGATTTTGCTTAATAACAATTGTACAAAGAACTGCACTGCAAAATTGATAGCAATGTTTATTTTGAACATTAGTGAATTTCAATTTGTATATTGATTAAAAATATGAAATAGGTTCACATCAAAATGTCATTCTAAGTTCATCTGAAATACTAGCATTTGGTATTGACTTGTGCCATAAGCTTTTCACTATGCTTTTACCTTTTGTACCGATTTTTTTTCTTTTGTTTCTATCGTTGATTTTCTTTTCAACTCTATCAAAAATAAAAACCAAGAATAGAAGAGTAACCCATCAACTTGCAGAATGAATAGTACAGCTGACATTTTATCCATCAAAAATTGATTGTAAGCAGCTGATACCGTATTCCTTCCTTACATGTATTTGCATACTACAACGGGTGGAAAATTGGTGGATTTTATCTGCAAAATTACTTATTAAAGATTAGTAGAATTATAGACACACTCACACATAACTTGTATTAACCTTTCTTTTACCATTGTAGAAATAAGGGAACAGTTTGTAGGGTTTTTTTTATTTAGGTCATATCACAAACATAATTAATATTACGTAGATTGATTTAATTGGCACCAGACATTCAGCAGAATATGCAGCTTGTGAACATATCAAACAGATGGAGTTTGACACTAAGGTTACAAATAGCAACCTCTACACTTTATCATGTCAGCTTTTAATAAACCCTAAAGACTCATTTATTTGGTGTTGCAGCTGGAAGGTAGAGATTAGAGTTTGAGAAAGGTCTTTTGGACTGGGTGGTTTTATTAATGTCCTGTTCCTTTCACTATATGTGTATCACCTTGGGGAGATTTTTGCCCTTAAATAATATTTATAACAGGAATTATTTCAGTTGAAATGCCTACAGTTGACGATTGTGAAAATATGTTCTCACGTGGTAAAAAGTAAGCAAGCTGATACTAGATCAGGCCAATATTGGGTATTCCTAAACCAGGAACAGATCAAAACTGCATGTTTTGCACAAAAGAGAATTTCTTTTATTCCTTCTTGTAAAATGGGCAGGAGAAAGAAACCGAATAGTGATTGTATTATAGAGTTTGTTTGTTTATTATTTTTATTTTTATCTTATTATTTCTATAATGAAAATATGTAGCAAACATACCTAGTACTCCGTCCTTATTTTTACATAATAGAAATCCTATGAACTGAGTTGGTCTGAGGGAGTGGGACTGGTCCCAAATCATCCAGCTGGCTTTCATGCCTAAGGCAGGACTAGAATTCACAGCCTTCTAGTTTCTAGCCTGGTACTTTAACCACTCAACCAAACTGGCTGTCATACATAGCAGTCATTGGAACTTCTTTATTTCTATTACACGGAAGACAGGTTTTATTTCACTGCTTCTAGACCCAGACCTTGCCATATTAGTAGCTACTGTCAGTAATACTGTGCTTGTGTACTCAGTTTTAGAACTGGGTCATTGCCCAGATTGACCTCTTGACTCCAACTGTGAACCAACTAACATAAGACATAGGACAAACCTAGCAATTGCCTGGCATTTTTGTGACTATATTGCTTTGAACTCTGGATTCCTTGCTGGATAAATATCCAGAGAGAAATAAGATCTCACTCATTTACCCTGAAACAGCAGCTCCATCATATCCGGAATTTCCCACAGCAGGTTTCCCTAAACCCCAGGCTGCAGACTGGTACTGGCTGTACAAAGCAGTGGGTGAGTAAGTGAAGCTTCATCTGCACATGCATGGGATCTAGGTTGCGTGTGAAACCATCCCACTCCCTACCCCCCTACCCACTACATCCGTGGAAGACAAATTTTCTTCTGAAACCAATCCCTGGTGCCAGAAAGATTGGGGATCACTGTCCCACAGGGTAGGATTTAGATCTAAATTATTGACTGGACCTGGGAAGACCACCATTTAGACTCTCTAATGTTAACCTTATGACCAGGCTGAAAACTGCTTTTGATAATCCATCTAATCAGACAACAAAAAACTCAAACAACTGAGGTATGCTATGGAAAGATACAATTACTTTTTCTCATTTCTTCTCTGTCTACTCAGCAGAATTTTCAGAAGAAACTAGGCACCAACATAATCCCATAAAAAGGTAAAGATTTCCCCTGCCCAGTTGTGTCCAACTCTAGGGAGCGGTGTGTTTCCTAGCTGTGGGAGCCAGTATTGTCCAAAGACGCTTCTATGGTCATGTGGCTGGCATGACTATATACCAAAGTGCACTGAATGTTGTTTCCTTCCCACCAAAGTGGTACTTATTTATCTACTGGCATTTGCATGCTTTTGAACTGCTAGGTTGGCAGGAGCCCTGGGCAAAAATGGAAGCTCACCCTGTAACACAGTACTTGGGTCTTGAACTGCCAGTGTTCTGGTTGATAAGCCCAGTTTCTTAACTGCTAGGCCACTGTGCCCCTTCTATAATATCCCATAGATAACTGCAAAAAAATATCGCCATTGCTCAAAAGGTTTTCATTTGTACTGTACTGCAAGACTTTAGGTCATTTTGTATGAGGGTGTCCTGCTAAACTTCCTTGCTCTGAATCAACCGGGATATGCTATGTATGTAAATTGGGAAGGCATTTTGAAAACCTCACTTGTCAGGAAAAGATTCAATTCCCTTCTAGAGCTCTGAAAGGGAGGCATCCAGCAATTAAGGCTGGCTGTACAATATAGTTTAAGAGCTGATGGTTTCCGGAGCTACAGATAATGCTATTGTCAAGCCCTACACCATTGAGGAAATTCAAGGAAGCACAAGCTATGCAAATTTTAGTAAACTGCTTTTAATCTAACCTGATATAAGTACATCTTAGAAACTGTAAAAGAAATTTCCCACTCTGATTTGTAGTAAGTTAATTAAGTTCGTTAACTTTTTGAAAGATTTGAAATGTTTCTTCTCAGGTTTCTTGCCACCTAGGCTAAGTTGTCATTTATCATATAAACTGCCAACTTATTTACCTTCTATCTCTTGGTTGTTTATGTTTATTTTCTCATTTTTTTCTCCTAGCTTCTCCACAATGTCTTGCATTTATAGACTGTTTTTTCTATTACATAGAAATAAGTCTTACTAATTCAGAAATAGATTCATTAATGATGAATCTAGTGAGGGCAATTTCTTGCACTTTGGGCAATTTCTTAACGTACAGCCCTTCTTTATTTCACCTTATTTCAGCATCAAGAAAACTGGCATCTTCACTTTTCCTTTATGAATCCTCATAGTACAGTAGGTAAATTGGCTTCAGATTGAAATTCACTATTTCTTTGGGACCAAGAAAACATCTCATTTCTTTCTGAGAAATGTCAGAGTTACTGATTAAAGGGCCTAGTGCCTTCTCTTCCCCTAGTCCAGGGGTTCCCAACCAGGGGTGCTCGCACCCCTGGGGGAACGAGATGATATTCTGGAGGGTGTGAAACTTGGGTTTTCAAAATTATAGTGTATATGCATAACTCATTGCCATTATTTTGAATTTTTGTAAGGAGTGTGAGAATATATTAGAAGCGTTCTAGGGATGTGGAAACCTTTTGGGAAAAGTGTACAGTAGAAATGCCACCTTTTAGTTAAGGTTCCACCAATTTTTCTTTTAATTTCTTTATAACTGTAGCCTTGTTCACTTAATAATACTATTTTACATCGCTTTCTGGGCAACCAGTCAACTCTTTGCACTATTACTTTAATTTTATTATGTTTTACAAGCTCACTAAATGAAAGAACACAAAAAAACCCAACCAACGTGAGAGCGATCACATAACACACTGACAAATGTCCTCCTCTCAGCTTTAATACATGACATCAATAACTGAATCCTACTGTGAACTGATTGGCTCATTGCCAAAACAAGATGACACCTGATTGGCTCTCATGCTCATTGGCTACAATCAGATGAAGGAAAGCTACCTGGTATCAACCTAAGTAAGTTGTGTTTCCTTTTTCTGGTTATTTGGCTATAACTTTTCATAGAATACAGAACCGATAATTGAACAAACTTAGTTGCATTACATTTTTGATTAAATTATCTTTCCATTGATATATAATTTTATGGTAGTACTGCAAAAAAAGGGGTGTTACTAGCCATCAAACCTCAAAAATATACTTTTCCCAAAAGGTTTCCACAATTTTGGCCACTACTGTATGTATTAACCATTGTAATGCCTTTATGTAATTTTGTATTAACTTGTTATTATTTGCAGTTTTGTGTTACATCTTACATTTCTAGCTTTTGCCATAACAATAAAAATTATTTTATATTCTGGAATACAATTTATTTTGATAACCAACATATGCTTTTTCATTGGAATCTTTGTTACATAATAAATGAATTGTTTATTGCTACAAATAAAACAATAACTACAAAGTAATATTCCTCATCTGAGCCCATGATTAATCAGTGTATCTCTGAAATTATAATTAAAGACAATGAAAAAACCCTGCAGTTGCTCAAAGAATGGACATTTGTTTACTTATTTATTTATTTCTTGATTTATTGTATATAACTGCCTGTTTTATTTTTACATGACTATAGGCAACTTATAATAAAACAAATAAAAATGCAAAGTACATAACATAAAACAAAAATAAAAGCACATAGTAACCAGGATTGATTTAACCTATTGTGCATGTAACCAGAAAATGGAATCTCATGGCCAGGGCCCCAGGCTCAAGCACAAAGCCAAGTTTTCAACACTTTTGAGAAGCCAACAAGGATGGGGCCAATCTGATTTCAGGGGGAATCACGTTCCAAAGTATGGGTGCCACAGCAGAAAAGGCTCTCCTCGATGCTACCATGTGAACTCCTTAGCTAATTGTATCTGGAGCATACCCGTCCTACCAGATCAGATAGAACAGGTAGAAATAACTGGGTAGAGATGGTCCTAAGTCACAAAGGGTCCTAAGTCACAAAGGGCTTCAAAGGTGACAACAAGCAGCTTGAATTACACCTAGAAGCACACTAGAAGCCAGTGCATCTTGGGCAGCTGTGATATCATTATGCGCCAAGTAACTGGCACCAGTAACTGCCTGTGCCACCATAGTTTGCACCAGTTGAACTTTCAAATATTATTCAAGGACAGCCCCATAAAGCATATTGTAGTAGATCAAGCTCAAGGTCACAAGCCCATGGAGTGATTTCCCTGGTGAAGGAACACGTTACCTGACCACCCTAAGCTGGGCAAAGACTCTCCTAACTACAGCTGTTCAAGCTATGGGAAGGACCTTAAGATTGTGCAATGGGGCATGCCAGAACCAAAAATGGAAGATCCCCAGAACCAGGAAACTCCTTGGTCTTGCTTAGTTTGAACTGAAACCTGTTGATCCTCATCCAGGCCCCTACAGCCTCCAGACACTAAGAAAGAACCCCCAAAGCATCATCAGGTGGCCTGGAGCATACTGACAATATTTTACTTCAAACCATCAGATGGCCTTATCCTGTAGCTTCATGTAAGATAGGGGTGTCAAACTTGCCGGCCCATGGGCCAGAAGTGTCATGCCGAAACCGCACCCACCTCATTGCCGGCAATGGGGAAAAAGTCACGATATGTCACGACACATCACATGACGTTGTGAGTTTGACACCCCTGATGTAAGATGTTAAATAGGAGATGTTCTCAGTCATTATAGATTACTATCTATAATGACAAATATTAGCTGCCTTCAGCAGTTTTTTTGAAAATGATCAGTGCTTTAGACATTTACTGATCTCATTTTCATAATAATTTCTAGCAAAGGTTCATTATACGTGGGATTGATTGGTTGATCTCTACAGCATCTTCCATGCCCAAAGGAGCAATTCAACTTTTAAAAGGCACTTTCTATAAATGATCCATAAACACAATTTATTAGATAAATTGAAAACGCACTTGAAATGACTCAGAGACAGAAAGAGAGAGCACACATGAGAGACTGAAATCAATCATGAATAATCATTGCATCAAGACTGTTTTTGAATGTAGTAATTCTGAAGCATGTTTTCAGTGACACCGTAGACAACTCTTCAAAAATTCAGTTGAATCACTTTATATTTTTAATATTACCACTGTTTAAAGTGTTTTAATTGTTGCATTGTTTTATTGATATACTGTATACATCAACATAAATGGAAAATAGACAATAATATATATTTAGAACTGCAAAATTTAACAAGACGCATGAAATAGGGAAGTATTGAGATCATACACAGGTAATCTGTGCAGTACTAAGTTAATTATATGTGTTCTTCCCAACAGTTTTTATTTACTAAAGAATGAGTATCCATAGAAGTTGAGATTGTAATTTCTCCAGATGACTTCTAGATCAGTTAATAGACACTGAGGAAGAATTAAATAATTGGCTTGATTCACTCTGAATTCATATATAAGATTTAAAAACACAGTTTCTTGCAGAAAAAGTATGCAAGAGAATCAGCAGGGAAGGAAAAAAATGAAAAAGAAAGAGAATGTTGGGAGTGAGCGGAAGGGAAGAATGTGAGCTTGATGTAAGACCACAGATGAAAATAGAGAGGACGGTGGAAGAGAGAGCAGAAATAAAAAATTAATGTGAGTGAATGGGAAAAAGAGTATCTGTGACAGGAATGCTTAGATAAAGGATGTGATATAGCAAAGATACAAAGTGCTGGAGAAACAGTGGAGAAAACCATAGTAAGCATGGGTGAGCCTATTTTTCGGTCATGGTTATATTAAATGACTGTTATTTTATGTTACTTTAGCTGGTTTTAATGTTGTTTGTTTAGTATGTTTTTATTCTGATTTTAACTATTGGCTGCCCAGAGCCATATGAGTTCAACAGCCACACATTAAATGGATATACCAAGAGGATAAAATAAGGAAATTGAATTTTTGGGATATAATTCCCCAGAGTGTACAGTTTTCAGTGCACCCAGCTCTGGAAACCCCACTACCAGGACTATGAAAAGCAAAACGTTGTTTAGCTCACAAGACTACCCTTCTCCTGTCCTTTGCTTTGTCTGTTATCAGATGTACGTCACTTTCCTGAAGGAGACTCTAGCAACGTGTATTGCCTCACTGGAAGCAATTTCCTATTCCCGCTGGAGGTTTACATTTCTTTTGGTTAATCAGACCTTCATTCTACCAAGGGCAACATTATTATTTTACAATTAGATTCCCATTTGTTTTCATAACAGCTATGTTGGGAAGAAAAAGCAACATTACGTCTGCATCTTGCCTGCCAACATCTATGTCTCTTTGGTATTAATTTGTATTACAAAACAAGGAAAGTAGAAGAAAAGCTGCAAAAAGAAATGCCCTCCACTAAACAAATGGTTTCCTTCCTCCCCAGGAGATAGATCAATAGCCAAGAAAAAAAGGACAATTTAAAAAAAATTAAAGGAAGAAGCTTAAGTCATGTAAATTAGGATGGAGGAGAACAGACAGAAAGCTTCTCATTGGCATTCAACAACTTCTTCAGAGCCCCCATGGTTCATTAGCTAATTTCTATTAAAACATAGAGCTTCAGAATAATAAAAAAGGCAGTGGTTCTTTTCTAAAGGTTTGTCACCACCGAAATGAACATTTCCCTGTTCCCAGGACACCAGAAGACAAAAAATTAACCAGAGGTTAACTGGGTCATTAGCTAAAGCACAATATAGGTCACCACAGTTTTAATTTAGTTTGCCTTCGCCCAAAGAATTAAATGCAGCAACCAGTTCTCACAGCAGGGCAGCAAGTAACTTATCAGCATGTTAATGTCTCTTGGATACCATGCATCAGATCTGTCAGGATGATACATGCCTCCTATTTTACAATTGTTTAATGCCATATCTGATATGCACAGTAAGAAAAAAAAAGTCTGGTATGACAATTGCACAATACTGTGTTTTTCATATTTGATGTATTTTATAAATGGAAAGCCTGTTTAGTGATTTTCAGCAAATACGTTTGTGTTTTCCCTTAAATGTGGGAAATACAGTTTTTTAAAAAAAATGTTTAGATCTATAGGCATGAGCAAACTGCAGTTCAGCCTGGAAATCTATGTGGGAAGTTATGGTTATTGGACTGGAACTACCAAAGATTCAAAGTCATGGAATTAGGTCTTGGCTTGTTCTGAATTTGATAACTTAATTTCATTTAAATGAAACTGAAAGCCATGGCCAGATTGCTTGTGCTACAAAGGACAAAATAAAGACTGCTTGGGCATGATTTCTCCTCCCCAAATTTGAAGCAGGGATTCTCTTGGACTTTGTATTGGGATTAGGTATAATGCTCTTTGCTGTACTTGTTGCTTGTAGATTCTAACATTTTTGGATGAAATATATCAAAGTTACCTTGCAACATATTTTTTTTCCTTACTGATATACAACCCCACTCATCAGAAGGTCCCCAGGTTGTAGAAGGATGATTTAGGAAGTAGCTATATATAAATTCTGTCTATGCATAATGTTTATAAATTAAAAATTACAGTGCACTGCAATCTTCATGTGGCTTATTAATTGCAGCCTTATGTGAGATTAAAATCATCGGGCTAAAACTAATGTTGTGATGTTTAACTCTCTTTTAATTTCCCCAGTTATTATTGTTAGCGATAGTAATCACCCAAATCCAAACAATTTTTACTTTTTTAAAAAAATATATCACGAGTTGCCGCAGATTTTAAAACAGGAGTTCCTGGCAGCTTGTGGTCTGCAAAATCCCATTGCCTGCAGTGCAGCTAATTCTTCCCCAACGCCTACCCCTGTTCCAGTTTATCAGCTTATTGTGTCAGGGTCTGTTAGTTTTGGTATTGTTAGAGGTTTAACAGGATTTCATACTTGCTAGTGGTCCTCTTGGGTCTCCTTTCCTCTTTTCACCTCCAAATGTGTATAGAGAGGTAGGGAGTCTGACTAAAAAGTCTTCAATTACAGCTTGTAATTCCTTCATGCACGTTTTTTGTGCTGATTTTAGTGATGGAGAACTTGCAAATGTTCATACAGAACAGCCACCTTTAGCTTTTAAAGCAGACATGTCAAACACAAGGCCCGGGGGCCAGATCCGGCCTGCGAAGTGGTTTCGTGTGGCCCGCGAAGCCATCCTGTAAACAGTGAGGGAATGGCCCCCACTGCCTTGGCCCTGGCCCAGAGACCCTCCTCCTGCCAGAGACCCTCAGATCTGTCCCACTCCTGCCCAGGCCCCCATAGGCACCCTTGATGCGAACGATGTAGAGCTGGCCACGCCCACCCAGTAGGCCATACGCACTGTGGCCACGCCCACCCAGTAGGCCACGCCCACCCTGGCCATACCCACCCGGCCCCCCTGAGGGCAACTGCAGTGCTGATGCGGCCCTCAGTGAGATTGAGTTTGACACCCCTGTTTTAAAGTAACAAGCCTGAATAAAGGGTTATTAAAAAGTATATTACAACTAAATGGTTGAATTGAAGGAGCCATCTTCTTCCCACCCCACATCATTGTAAAATGATGCTGATTTTGTTTCCTTTCAAACGGAATATAAGTGGTTGGATTTTACCATCTAAAGTGAGGTGTGGAGTGTTGAGCCATTATTTATTTAACCATTGTCATCATAGGGCTGTCTAGCAGAAATAGTAGGTTTCTGTGAGGGAACAGTGAATTTAAAATTGCATTATTCCCTGTTTCATAGCCAATTGATGACTGGAACACTACTAATAATATGCCTGTGGGGCCTTCTGTTTGTATAAATAGGAGCCAAAATGAGATGCCTTGAAGAGGGATTTGCACATCACTAATCCTTTGGAAAGGTCTGTTGCATAATAGAGTAGGCTTTTTTTAACCAAGCTGTGTTGCAGACCTACTAAAATACAAGGGAGATAAATTTCAGCTTTATAGAATGTCCATGAAACATCAAAATTGCAATATTGTGATTTTGTATATAAATATTGGGCTGTGTACATTGCCAGTTCTAGTGCGATCAAGGCCAGAATGCCAATAAAATTATAGCAACTTTTAGGCAGGAGGAGAAGTAGTTTCTATGGACTAAATCAGGGGTGTCAAACTCAATTTCATTGAGGGCCGCATCAGCATTGCGGTTGCCCTCAGGGGGCCGGGTGGGTATGACCTGGGTAGGTGTGGCCTACTGGGTGGGCGTGGCTAGAGTGCGTATGGCCTACTGGGTGGGCGTGGCCAGCTCTACATCGTTCGCATCAAGGGTGCCTATGGGGGCCTGGGCAGGAGTGGGACAGATCTGAGGGTCTCTGGCAAAAGGAGGGTCTCTGGGCCAAAGCCAAGGCAGTGGGGGCCGTTCCCTCACTGTTTCCAGGATGGCTTCGCGGGCCGCATGAAACCACTTCGCGGGCCAGATCCGGCCCCCGGGCCTTGTGTTTGACATGTCTGGACTAAATGTTATCTTCTGATATACTATGTAGATTTCCAGAGACGTAATCATGTTAAATATTTGTATAAAAAGATAGAATTTTGTGGTATATATTAGTCTTTAAAGTAGCATAAAAACTATTCTGTCTATTTATATAAACAAATGTTGCCTGCAAAATTAGTGACTAGCATGACTACAAATCTCTTAAAACACTTCAGGTGCCAAAATATAGTCACCTCAACATTATATGGGTTAAACATTCCAGTCATAGAGTCAATTCATTAGAAGTTGGATTTGTATATGATCAGATTGCTCTCCTGGCAAATGCAAAGTTTGTATTTTGGAAAAACACACAGTTGGCAATTTTACTAATGAAGCAGCGATTGTGAGTCACAACATAGCAGTGTGCATACCTAGTAAAAAAAAATTCTCTTTGTAGGGGAGGACTTTCATACTATTTGAAGCAATATTATGTTTATGCAGAAAACAGATATAATTATATACTTGATTGTTAAGCCTAAGAAAATCCTTAAAGAAATCTGGTTTAATTATGTGAAAATAGAAGCCAACATGCTTCTGTTCTGTTGTACTTTTTATGTTTGCTTTCTTCTTGGGCATAGTAGGATGAAAGCCATAATATTCTTAATGTGTATCATAAAACTTTTTTTGTATTTGTTAGATTTTGTAGTCATTATAGATTTCATACCCCCATATCTGCCTATAAAGTCTATTAGTTAAATTAGCAGTATTTTAATAATTTGATACTTCCATAAATATATCATTTACATTCTAATATTTTTCTTACGTGTTGATGCCAAGGTTGACATACACAAAATATTATCTTGGGATACAAAACAGCATTATGAATAAATATTGTGCAGTTATGGCTGAGTTGCTTCTTGTGTTTGTGCATAATTTGTACAACAGAAATATTTTCCTTTTCTTGAAGCTGAATTTTTTTTGGGGGGGTTGTTTATTTGTTTTGAAACAGCAGTGATATCAGAAGATTTTACTAAACAGCAAATATTTTTCACAAGCACTTTTTTCAGATATGATCTGGCCTTACCTAATATATTAGACTGGGGAATGGAAAGATATATATTTTCAGTATATGTTTATCTGTTTTCTTATATGAATAACTCCAAGACTGAAAGATAGAAAATATTTGGCACAGAGATAGAAACTGCAAATCCTTTTGCAGCAACGCGGCACTCAGATTAAGTTCCTGTGAAATCTTTTCTCAGTTGCTAATTTCACACTTGATGGATGGAACTGTGAGCAGTTTACAGCACATAAATTTCATTTTGATAACTACTTCCTTGGGCTCTGAACAGTTTTTGGTATTTGCTGTCCTTGTTTCCTTGTTTTAAAGAACATTTCTAAAGATGAAAGTTTTTAATTCTTAAACAGGCAAGTATCTGCACTTCAGTGCTCTTTTATGATTCTGGATGCATATCTGAAAAATAATAAAAGGAAAGGACATAATATTTAATTCAGACATCTGTTTTTACTATATGTTGTAATTGAGTGGGATGGGGGCTACAGTTAATTGCCTGTTTCCTCAGGGAAGCTCCTTCAAGCTTCAGATAAGAAGCATTTGAGTGTCTGTTCCTAGGGGATTTTATTACAAAATATTTTGTGAAAAGTAAAAGGTTTTGCTGCAAAAATACATTTTGTAGATATCTTATTTTTTTTACTATAACATCTATAACTTCGTAACCTATCTTTTAAGTGCTGTATAATTTATCCGTACATTTTCATTCCTTTAATTTCTGCACCCTTATGCTTCATGTTCTGCCTTCCATCTTATTCTTTTCTATTATTTGCATATTTTATAGAAACATTCTGGTTTCTATAGTTTTATTTTAAGTTAACCTATTCTACCTTAGTTTCCTATCTCTTTAGTCATATTTCTTACATTTATAAACAATATTACTATATTATACCATATATCTATATTCTCTTTCTACATTCTTATTTTATCGTTCTGCGTTGTACACACAGATGCTTGCAGTATGTTTTGTGGCTGAGACTATATTGCCAGAACTGTGCTGCTGTTCTTTATAGCTTCCTTTTTTATTGGCTGCTGCTGTCCTGGTCTGGTGCCATGGATTGGCCTGCTGTTGGCTGAAAAGAGTGACGATTTGAAGATTTAGCAGACCCTTCTGCCAGCTAGGCTGATGTTTTAGCCTGGCATTGTGTACTTAGATCACTTTGTTTCTCTGTTTCAGTATCCTGGGCCATCCTATTGTCAATGTGTGGACTTTCCTGCACTTGGCTGTCTTGGAAAGAGAGTCTAGCTTGCCCAGGTCTTTTTCAGGCTTTTAACTTCACTGGCCCACTAATACTGCCACCTTTGGCTCCCTGGCTGCCTTATGTGTTGTTGCCAAGTTCTCTAGAGCTTTCCAAGTCTTTCTCAAGGGTTTGTCATCATTTCTTGGCATCTTCACTCCTTGTTGTTATTTTGTCATTTCTCCTCTTCCTCTTCCTCCTCCAACAACATTACCTCAGAGATCATTTTAAAGAGTCAGTGTGCAACAATTTCAGAGAAATTGTCCTACAAAAAAAAAACAAGCTGGAAAGAGAGGAGTGGGCATTTGCTTGTATTGCATAATATTTATTTCATTGCCCTTCTGAATTGTTCAGTTTCTGCACCAGATGTAGAATGTATTGTCCATGCATTTAATTAGCCCAGTAATGATAGTGAGCATCAGCAAAGAATTTTTATACTTTTGTGGAAAATAGATTTTGTGTGCCTACAGTGGAAACCAGTGCTTTCTTTGTAAAAGAAAAAGGTGCCGGAACTCACATGTCATACAACCCACCTTGCCTACCCTACAAGGTTCCATCCAAAAAAGGTGCCGGAACTCCGTTCTGAGCGTTCTATGAGAAAAAAAGTCCTGGTGGAAACTATAAATATGCCATTTGCTGCAGCTTTGGACTTCAGCTTTTTACTGATGTCAATGGAGTTACTGCCATTTTGCAAATATTGGCAGTTATAACAGAATAAAAGAATTGGAAGGACCTTGGATTCTTCTACTCCAACCCCCTGCACAAGCAGGAAATCCTATATCATTCTGGACAAATGGCTGTTCAATCTCTTCTTAAAAACCTCTAGTGATGGAGGATTCACAATTTTGAAGGCAAGCTGTTCCATTGGTCTATTTATATTGGAATTTTGCTGGATATTTGGTACTTGGGATTCTTTGTACGGAAGAGAGTGTTAAGGTAAAGGTAAAGGTAAAGGTAAAGGAGTCCCTGCGGATTTTACTTTTGTAGTCGAAAACCCCAATTATAGGCAGAGGTGCTCATCACTCTTTTAAAGAAGAGTGGTATAAAAACTTATATCTTGTTGATTTATTGTTGAATGCTGTTTATGTGTGAAGCTGCATTCCCCATTGCAGCTTAAAGGCCTGTGGTTCACCCCTCCACAGAACACCTGCATTTTGGTCACAGATAAATTCACAAATTGACATTTAAATTATGTTCAGATGAGGCCAGTTAAAGAGTCCACCTCTCAGTGAATGTGCACCTAAAATTAATCCCTCTCTGACCCAATCACTGCTTTTAAATAGGAAGCTGCCCTCCCTAACTTCTATCTCCAAGAGGAAAGAGATTACATATATTGTTTCTTATTGCCAAGTTTCAGTCAGAATTTGCAGGTATTGTTTTCCCCCAAATAAGAGTTTCTTGAATACACAGGGTGTTCTTCCTTTCAGGAGAAAGTCACAATCTGCTCTTTCTCGGTTTGGTGTGCAGTAAATCCATCATAAGCTATGTCCCCCAAATAATGATTATGAGAGACATTTTATGAGAGAGCATTATAGTCAAAGAATGTTGATTTACTAATTGCTCAATGTGTTCAAAGCAGAACTGCAATCAGTGAATTTTTATAAGTTCACATATGGATGGGAATAGTTGGAATGTTTAGAAGGCACAAGAAAAGCATTCATAGAGCCATGGTAGGGCAGTGGTTAGAATGTAGTATTGCAGACTGACTTTGAACACAGCTAGCAGTTCAACTCTCCCCTGCTCAAGGTTGATTCAGTCTTCCATCCTCCTGAGGTTGGTAAAATGAGGACCCAGATTGTTGGGGGCGATGTGCTGACTCTGTAAACCACCTAGAGAGGGCTGAAAACACTATGATGCAGTATATAAGTCTAAGTGCTATTGCTATTGCTATTATTTGTAAAAGACTTACTGGCTTGTATTCTAAGAATAATAAGCAAATGATGTCTTTCCCTTTATTTCCTTGTAGCCTTCAGCATTCTAATCATTGCCATTAGGACAGTAAATGAAGAGAGAAGCCATGGTAAAAGGGGAAGGGATGCTTCTTTCCCATTTCAGTTCTCAATGTCTAAACCAGACATGTCAAACTCGCGATGTCACATGACGTCGTGCAATGTATCGGAGCTTTTTCTCCGTTGCCAGCAATGGGGTGGGCACTGTTTTGGGATGACGCGTCAGTTTGACACCCCTACTTAAAACATTTCCCTTTTTTAACTTTTTTCTTTTAATTTCTTCAGCACCTGCTGGCTGATTAGGAGCTGTTCTTAGTCCTTGCTCAATTAGCTCTACAAGTAAAACTGAAGTTGTTACCATAATAAATTATTTATGAATTAATGTTAGCTAATTTTTTATTACAAAAGCCTCATCAAGTTTTTTTTAACAAAAGATTTCTTAAAAATAAAATATAAAATGAACTCTTCAGGGGAAGAAGAACAGATACAGATAATAATTGCATCCAAGCGTGAAATAGAAATCCAAAAAGAAAAGAAATAAATCTTTACTTAGTGGCAGAACTGAAGTTGTTCTCCAGTTGATGGAATTATGTTAAAACTATGGCCTAATTAGGACTTTCCTTCAGGCATTTTTTTTTCTTAAAGGCACTTCAGAGCAGATCAGTTTTAGCTTATTTCAGGGAATAGGATCAGGCAATATAGGAAAATATAAGAAGCTGTGAACAGACAATAGTTCTTATATTTCTTTCTTCCCCCTTTAGTCATAACTAAAAGCCATGTTTCTTAGCAAGAGAAGCACTTAATGCCTATGCATTGTTATTGTAATAGACAAGACTAGTTTCAGGCCTTTTGCTTCTGATTTCCTGCTCTAGTCCTTACAGAAACTGACTTACAAATTAGACTGCATAGTAAAATTCATAAAGCCTTGAATCTCTGTTTGACACCTATTAACGTAAGAATACTTCTTATGAATAAAGTTCCTGGTCCAACTTTTGAATATTTAGTTTTCTGGGAAAATAGACCAACAAAGTCTTTTTCACTGATTGGAGATCCCAAGAATTATACTAGGGCACTTCTACAGGGAAAGCATGTAATCTACACCATAAAGAGTGGTGTTCCCTCTTTATGAGAGATTTTCAATATGTCATTGAGTTGGTTGGTAGCCTCTGCAATAGATAAATACATACGCAACATGTTTTTACAATAAAATGCAAATGTTCTCGACCATATTGTTTATTTGCTTATATAATAATAAATTGTGAATGATGCTGGGATACTTCCAGGCATTGTTACTCCATGCACTAATTTTCCTGTATCATGTAACAAATATGTATACTAATTGCAGCATTTATTGCTAGGCAGAATGTTTTATGGAAAGAAAAAACAATAATTAAAATTAATCAAATGACATTCTCTTGATATCAGAAAAGCATCAAACATTTAAGGCAGTCATTTAAAAAATGTTCTGTAAATCCCATGATTTCTTTATGAGCCTACCTGCAGAGAACTTAATTTTGTTTCTGCAAGTAAATACAAATCCTGCCAAACATTTTTTATTCCCAATTTTTCTCAGAGGTAATACAAATACATATGGTTCAAGGATCACAGAATCATAGAGGTAGAAAATACCATTTAGATCAAGATCAATTCTCTGCTAATGTGCAAGATTCCAAATTGAAATATTTCTGTGAGATGGTTGCTAGGCTTTCACTTGAACACCCCCAGTAAAGGGAAGGTTACCACCTTCCTATGAAGTGGATTCCACTGTCAAACGGCTCTTACTTTTTTCTAACTTTCCTTTGGAATCTGATTTTATTTTTTTCAATAATTTTATTAAGAATTATATTAAACAGATAAAACAAATATAGAAACTAAAGAAAAAAGAAAAAAAAATAAAAAGTCTGGAAGAGAGGAGAAATATCCACCAAAGAACTTATTAAAAAGCACAACATTAAAAACTTGTCACTGTTTATTAAATACAACCGAATACATCTTCATTCCATACTTCTAAGTCTTCAACTCTCATGAATAATCAAAGGTTCAGTAAAAATTAACAGAAATGTGTAACAACCTAAGTGTATAATCCTCTTTCCATTTGCCAAAATCCCCCTCATCCCTCTCTTTAATAATCAAAATCTAATTCCAATTAACAATTAAATATTCCAAAAAAATAAAAACTATTAAATATTATCAGAAATATTAATCCTTTATTTAGGTAACAAAAGTGATGTAAATATTGCAAATTAGTTCATTAAACCCCATTAAACATTCCTTTCCTTAAAAAAACCCTATCCAATCAAGATAACCATTAAGCATCAACAGAGATATCACCTATTTAGCCATAATCAAATAAAGCAATTTTGTATTTGTATTTTCTTCTTCCTTCTGGCCATCCTTGAGTCCCATAGATAAAACTGAGGCCCCTGTTTTACTCTACAATCTTTGCATCATCTCTTGATATTCTTATCATCTTTATCCAATTCCATTTGTAATTTACATATAATTCCAGTAGATCTCTTATATTTCAATTTAAAGAATAGTCCATATCACTCTTTTGGTACATTATATGTATGTCCTTTTTAATTGTTAAATAATCATCCAATTCCATTTGTAAATCCAGTATTTCCATCTCTTTCTTATAGGTTATAGTCAGTGCTTTTTTTGTAAAAGAAAAAGGTGCCAGAACTCAAACATGTCATACAACCCGCCTTGCCTACCTTACAAGGTTCCATCAAAAAAAGGTGCCGGAACTCCGTTCTGAGCGTTCTATGAGGAAAAAAGCCCTGGTATAGTTGTTAAGTCTACTTTAAAGTCCATTTCAGTTATCTTCAAGGGAACCTGTTCATCTTCAGTAACAACATTTGGTTCCTGTATGGAATCTGACTTTCCATAACTTATATCCCTTATTTCATATGCTGCACTCTGGTATTCTGAAGAATAGATCTTGGCCTTCTGTATAATTCTTTTCAAGAATTTGAATGTGCTTCATTATCTCCACATCCTAGTCTTTTTTTTCAGAGTTAAGCTTTCATCTTAGAATGAGATGTTAGGGGAGAAAAAAATATAGTGTTATAGAAAAACAAGAGAACAAGAGAATAGCCAAGTAGTAACAGATAACATAGAAAACAAAATAAAATAAACTAAAATAATTAAATAATTTGGTAAAAACAAACAAAATAAACTTTAATTCAGTATATAAAAATAGGTAAAGGTAAAGGTTCCCCCGCACATGCGTGCTAGTCATTTCCGACTCTAGGGGCCGGTGCTCATCTCTGTTTCAAAGCCGAAGAGCCAGCGCTTGTCCGAGGACGTCTCCGTGGTCATGTGGCCGGCATGACTAGACGCCAAAGGCGCACGGAACGCTGTTACCTTCCCACCATAGTGGTCCCTATTTTTCTACTTGCATTTTTACGTGCTTTCGAACTGCTAGGTTGGCAGAAGCTGGGACGAGTAACAGGCGCTCACTCTGTTACGCGGCACTCGGGATTCAACCCGCCAAACTGCCGACCTTCTGATCGACAAGCTCAGCGTCCTAATCCACTGAGCCACTGCGTCCCTTACTATATAAAAATACTAAAGCCTTTAGCCATGTATTACATGAAGTTGTAGTCTGTGTGGATGATGTCATTCTATCCTTAGCAAGGATCTTTGTGTGTCTATCGATAGTTGAGTTGTCTGAATGTGAAGGTTACAGGAATTCGCTAGCGTTTTTTAAATTTAGCTTAGTCTAAGATGATCACAGTTTCCCAGTTGAAATTATGGTTGAATCTATCTATGTGTTGTGAGATTAAGGAATTTTCATCCTATTTTCTGATTAATAGTTGGTATTCATGTATGTGCTCTATAACAGCCAGCATTTAGGACAGACAGGCAGAAGACTTACTGCTTCAGTTAGGCACACATAGAAACAATAAAAAAGTTAATAGTTTTTATAGTTGTATGATGTCAATATTGTTGAAAATAATGTTTTTAAGTCCTTTTAAAATTTTTGTTTATTTTTAGTCTCCTAAAATGGGGCAAAACTCACTTAACGGATGTCTTACTTAACAACATACATTTTGGGTTTAATTGTGGTCGAGGACTACCTGTACTGCTGTTTCAGGGGAGGAAAATGACCTAGTATCACAAATTTCAGCACAATGATTTCTGTTTCTGCAGTCCATTAATTTTTGACATAGCAGTCACTTACAATTTAACAAAAGCATTTTTCTTATGAAAAGTAAATGTGAGTTGTTCATTGCTCTAAGAAGTTAAGAGCAGTTCAATTTCTTTTGGTATAACCACTCAGGAATTACCTGTAGACTGATAGCAGTGTTGTCTGTTAACAAGTTCCATGACAAAGCACAGTGATAGTATGGTTGGCAAAAAATGTAAAATGTTTATGACAAGAACTTGAGTGCTGTGTATGTTTCTCCTGACATAGAAAGCCCTATCCTGTAACAGACCCATTTGGACAACATATCATCTGCTTCTTTTAACTTTTGTTAATGTTTGTATAAAATGCTTATCATACCAGAAGAGATCCAGTGAATTAGAAAATTGAATATAAAGTTTTGTTTTTTCATTGGCAAGATGGTAAAATACACAGAAAAAATTGTGGAGGGAAGAATGTTTACAGAATGCAATTTTAAATGGAAGGAGTTTATGGATACATGCAGCTTGAATTCTGGCAAATGCTGATTTTAAGAACCATGTGTTTAAATCTTTCTGATTACTAGGAATGGGAGTGAAAGCTCTGGGTGGGATAACTTTCCCCTAGAGGGGACTTTCTGCAAAGAATACTAGTTTCCAAGTCCCTTCTTGTTGCATCTTACAAGGAGTAGGAATAGCCAGCAAGCCTTCTCTGGCAGATAAGTCCTTTGCAGAAAGATTCTATTTGAAACAGGCAGCAATGTAACCAGGCCCCAAACAATGTGGAGCTTTAAAGGTAATCACTAGCACCTTGAACTGACAACCAACATACTGTAGCTCCCATATGTTATGCACACATCACAGCATTGGTTGTACTAGTTGCAGTTTCTGAGTGGTCTTCAAAGACATGTATAGTGATTATAGTAGTCCACTCATGAGGTGAGAAGGGCATGAGTGGCTATGGCTGTTGCTTTCTGTTCCAAGAATAGATTCATTTGACACCAAACAAAGCTGGGCAAAAGCCTCCTAGCCCCAGCTTCCACTTGCTTTTCCTGCAAAAGCTTATAGTTCAGGAGATGGGGAGCTCAACCCCATCTAGAGCTTAGGTTGGTATTGTCCCAGGGTTAAATGGCATGGTGGAATATAATCTAGATTTCCAGGAAGAAGGGACTGTATTGCAGAGGACTAAGAGACAGCAAATTGTAGTTAGTTGTGTTGGGAAAAAGAGAGTTAAGACAGCTCTTCCCTAGAAATTCTCTGAGTATATCTTTAATGATGCAAGTGGTTGCTTTAGTTTTGGCAAGATTTCTGAATAGGTGAGGAACAAAGAAGGAAATTGCTTAGAGGTAACTATATGTTTTCTTGATGTTTGGAACCTGACAGATGGCTTCTGAACCTATAGCCATTCTGCCTTGCTAGGGTTGAATCTCAACTGAACTAAGACAGCCTGAGCTGGGTCTACGACAACTCATCCTAGCTGAATTGCCACAGCTGTCTCGTCCAGTCGACAACTTGCCACAGCCAACTTGCCATGGGACAACTCATGGGATAATTCAAGAGAGGGACAAGTGAATTGCAGCAGGTCTTATCTTGCTTTAGTTTTGAACCTTCTCAAGTTAGAAGTCCTCGAGGCTAGGGTGAACTGCAATTCTACTTGTCCCTCTATTGAGCTATCCCATGTTCAATTGTCCTGTGGTGAGTTGGCCATGGCATGTTGGCCAAAGCAAATTGTCCCATTCCAGCCTGAGCTAGAGATGTATATGTGGGCATCATCAGCATATTGATGTTATAAAACTCCAACAAAAATAATGGGTTTTGGCTATGTCTTAGACCTCTTTCTTTAAGATTCTAACAGGAAGGTATGCAGATTCCAAGGATTTATATAATTTACATTTAAATTAGACATATAATTTTGGCATCAGTACATATGTCTAAAATTTCTGATAAAATTACTGATTAGATTTTATTTAACTTAACTTGAATGTACTGCATGTAAAAAAATGGTCACTTTGGCTTTGGAAAATAGGATAATACAGTATTAGTAATTTTTTCAAACTTGAAAATACAATTCTGAAACAAGATTTGGTCTTGTGCTGCACATGTTATATAATATATTAATGTAAAAATAAATATTCGGAACATCTCAGTCAAGTGTGCTTCCTAACTTATATTAAATTTAATTAAGTCTCTGCTTGTGTTTATTTCTACTGCAAGAAAATTAATGGCAATGCTTCAGCTCTTCCAGGAAATTAATGATCTCTGTTTATCCTGTATTCTTCTAATCTCCTAATTACCTTCCCTCCTAAATCCTGTTATGGATGGAAAGCCAGTAGTTCCATAAGTAGAATGTTTCAGTGCTAAGGGCAGGGTGTCTGCATTTTGAACATGAACCAGCTGTTTGACTTAAGCATCTCATTCCTTTTGAGCAATTTATTCAGATGATGACTCTCTGAATTGCCAAAGTTTTGCAATCACTAACCATGTGAAGCAATGATTTATCAGCTTGAGACAGAAAGGAGCCATTTGTTAGATACAGGAAAGGGTAACTGGTTCATTTGCAGGGCTTGACATTTTGGATCTGCAGCATCATTAAAAGTAAATGCTTGGCCTTATAATCCCACTTGGAGACAAAAAAGGAAGGGTAAATATTTGATTCTTTAGAATAGTGTTGTAAATCCTCTTAGTAAATGCTACATTAATAGATAGATAGATAGATAGATAGATAGATAGATAGATAGATAGATAGATAGATAGTGATATATAGATAGATAGTGATATATAGATAGATATTGTAACATAATAATAATAATAATAATAATAATAATAATAATAATAATAATAATAATAATAATAATAATAATAATAATAATAATTAATAATAATAATGTTGGAAGGAACTTTTGAGGTCTTCTAGTCCAACCCCCTGCTCAGGCAGGAAACACAGTGGTGGGATTCAAATATGTGAACAACCAATTCTCTGTGTGGATGCCGCTTCCAGAAGTCCATTCTGGGCCTGCGCAACAAAAAATTAGCTACCGGTTCTGCCAAAGTGGTACAAACTGGCTGAATCCCACCACTGAAAAAACCCTATACCATTTCAAACAAATGGTTGTCCAGAATTTGTACAAATAGATACTGTTGTTCATGTCTGTAATTCAAATCAATGTTGAAATTGCCTGATCCCTGTGTAAGTAATCTGTTTATTTTATTTATTCATTGTTATTTGGAAGCATCATCTGAACTGATCCATGCATGCTGAGGAATTAACCAATAAAATTAACATGAGAATTTATCTACTATTGTATTCAAGGAAATTCATAAAATATGAGGACCCATATTGTTGGGGGCAATAAGCTGACTTTGTAATAATGCCGCTTGGGGTGTGTGTGAAAGCCCTAATAAGCAGGCATATACATAGAATGAAGGCTACTGCTAAGCTTGTAAGCCGCCCTGAATCTTCGGAGAAGGGCGGGATATAAATGGAATTAAAATAAAATAAATAAAATAAAATAAATAAAAGGATTTCAGATTAATGCTACTGCTAGAACAAGAAATACAGGTGTATCTCTGCATAAATTGGAGTCTTCCAAATGTCTTGCATTCAAAACTGTAAGAGAAGTTAGCAAGCCACGAAATGCATCTGACTTTTTAAAAACTATGTTGTTTTATAATCATTGATAACAATGTGACTAATTTATAACAAATCTCATGCTTCACAGCGTAAGGTGTTCATTTTCAGGGCTTGCAAGAGCTGAGAAAAGAAAGAGCCTCCTGATATACCGTATATACTTGAGTATAAGCCGAATTTTTCAGCCCACTTTTTGGGCTGAAAAATTCCACTTCGGCTTATACTCCAGTCAACAAAAAAACTTACCGAGGACTTGTGCGCGGCCGAGGCTTTGGTGCTTCCGGGATCGCGCGCACCTCTCCCAAGCCACCGCCGTCCGAGACCTGCCGAAGTTTGGGGAGGTTTGGGGAGGTGCGCGCGCACCTCCCCAAACCTCCCCAAACGTCGGCAGGTCTCCGTTCCTCCGCGCCCTGCCTGCCTGCTTCTTTCCGCAGCGGAAAGAAGCAGGCAGGCAGGGCGCGGAGGAACGGAGACCTGCCGACGTTTGGGGAGGTTTGGGCGCCTCCCCAAACCTCCCCAAACGTCGGCAGGTCTCCGTTCCTCCTGCCGACGTTTGGGGAGGTTTGGGCGCCTCCCCAAACCTCCCCAGGTCTCCGTTCCTCCGCACAGACCTGCCGACGTTTGGGGAGGTTTGGGCGCCTCCCCAAACCTCCCCAAACGTCGGCAGGTCTCCGTTCCTCCTGCCGACGTTTGGGGAGGTTTGGGCACCTCCCCAAACCTCCCCAGGTCTCCGTTCCTCCGCGCAGACCTGCCGACGTTTGGGGAGGTTTGGGCGCCTCCCCAAACCTCCCCAAACGTCGGCAGGTCTCCGTTCCTCCTGCCGACGTTTGGGGAGGTTTGGGCGCCTCCCCAAACCTCCCCAGGTCTCCGTTCCTCCTGCCGACGTTTGGGGAGGTTTGGGCGCCTCCCCAAACCTCCCCAGGTCTCCGTTCCTCCGCGCAGACCTGCCGACGTTTGGGGAGGTTTGGGCGCCTCCCCAAACCTCCCCAAACGTCGGCAGGTCTCCGTTCCTCCTGCCGACGTTTGGGGAGGTTTGGGCACCTCCCCAAACCTCCCCAGGTCTCCGTTCCTCCTGCCGACGTTTGGGGAGGTTTGGGCGCCTCCCCAAACCTCCCCAAACGTCGGCAGGTCTGCGCGGAGGAACGGAGACCTGGGGAGGTTTGGGGAGGCGCCCAAACCTCCCCAAACATCGGCAGGAGGAACAGAGACCTGCCGACGTTTGGGGAGGTTTGGGGAGGCGCCCAAACCTCCCCAAACGTCGGCAGGTCTGTGCGGAGGAACGGAGACCTGGGGAGGTTTGGGGAGGTGCCCAAACTTCCCCAAACGTCGGGAGGAGGAACGGAGACCTGCCGACGTTTGGGGAGGTTTGGGGAGGCGCCCAAACCTCCCCAAACGTCGGCAGGTCTGCGCGGAGGAACGGAGACCTGGGGAGGTTTGGGGAGGCGCCCAAACCTCCCCAAACGTCGGCAGGAGGAACGGAGACCTGCCGACGTTTGGGGAGGTTTGGGGAGGCGCCCAAACCTCCCCAAACGTCGGCAGGTCTGCGCGGAGGAACGGAGACCTGCCGACGTTTGGGGAGGTTTGGGGAGGTGCGCGCGCACCTCCCCAAACCTCCCCAAACTTCGGCAGGTCTCCGGACGGCGGCGGCTTGGGAGAGGTGCGCGCGATCCTGGAAGCACCGAAGCCTCGGCCGCGCGCAAGTCCTCGGTAAGCTCCGGGCGGTCACTTGCTTCGCGTCTCCTGAGGGAAGGGGGGGCAACTGGCGCGGGCGTGTTTCCTCGCCTGCTGGGCGCCGCGATTTGCCCGGGGAACGCGTGGGCCCCGAATGGCAGCGTGGAGCGAGGAAGCGGACAGCCAGGGCTTCCCCGAGAGCCGCGGCCACACAGGGTATTCCTGTGTATTCAGGCTTGCAAAATGGCGGATCGAGCCTCTGCTGGCGGCAGAGGCTTGCAGAGCGCGGATCCAGCCTCTGCCGGCGGCGGAGGCTTGCAGAACGGCGGATCGGCTTATACTCGAGTCAACAACTTTTCCCAGTTTTTGGGGGTGAAATTGGGGGTCTCGGCTTATACTCGAGTCGGCTTATACTCAAGTATATACGGTGACTACATTCATTGTCAGAACAGGAGTAACTTGGCCTCTGGGAGAAATGAGAGAGATGGTCAGGAACACTAATGCTATGGCAGCTACTTAAAAATGGTTGTTATAAGATCAACATTCATTTAATAGGTTTCGTGAGTTTGATAGCACTTTGACCTTATAAATTAGATTGTATTGCAAAATTCAGCTATATAACTGGATTGAATTGGCTATATTCACCGTCCTGAGTCCTTCGGGAGAAGGGCGGTATACAAATAAAATTAATAATAATAATAGTATTTCTGGGTGGATTTCAAGGTGCTCCTTATCACCTAAATAGCTTAGGACCAAGATACCTGAGAGAAAATGTTCTCTGGAGGGATTGTATCAATTCTGTTCAATCAGCTCAGAGGGGATACGTTCAGTTCCTTGTCTTCAAGAGACTAAGCAAAGGTGTAAACCCAAAAGTTTTTTCATTTTTTAATTTTGTAAAATATAACAGATATGAAAAATACGGTAATGGTAATACAATAAAATTTTAAAGAACTTAAAAATTAAAGAACTAATAAAGAACACAGCTTCTTGAATGTGCTCTTTAACATTAGTAGTATACATTTCTTCCCATCTGTGCAAAACCCCAGGCTTGATAAATCTACAAAATGTCAAATTCCAAGTGAGTGAAGTATATATTTCATTTTTGTTTTTACTATTATTTCCTCAGGATTATATTAACATATGTAATAATCTCAAGATCAGTGGTTGAGATTAACTCTAGCTCAGGGGTGTCAAACCTGAACACATCGCTAGCCATATTGTGAGGTGTTGGGATTTGTTTTGCCCTTGCAGAGCCAGGATGGGCATGGCCCACACAGGCCGCATGCGGCCTGAGGGCCGCATGTTTGACATGCCTGCTCTAGCTCCTCCTAATGTTTTTTTAAAAGTATATTTTATTGATTTTTTTTAAAATGATAATCTTTAGTGCTTAGCAAACACTGTATTGTCTGGGTTCATTAATTAACAGTGAATGGTAGTAAATTTCTATACTTTCATAATCAACATATTAACTAGAAATACTTTTCCTTGGTCCTCTCTTTTTCCAATAGGTTCTCCTTTTACCAACATTAAGCAAATATAGTTGTTAACACTATCAATACATACAGATTTAAATATAAACATTTTTTAATATTTAGCAATAACATCAGTATGTAATGTCTTTTGCATCAGTAAAATGTCTTATTTTACAGTTCATTTGCAAAAAATCATCTTATGTAAATTACTATAGGTCCTGTTTTCAAAACTCTTATTTAAGCTTAGTTTCCCCTCAGTAGTCAAAATATTTCTTGTCCATTATAGTTTTCTCAAAATTGAATACATTTAAATATCCAAAATATTTTATACGTTTAAATTATCCCAATAGTTTTACATTTCCCATATCATAAAAAAGAAAGAAAAAATACTATGCTACTTATAGATCATATTTCTCTTACTGTAAAACCCCTTCATTTCCAAGATTTAACTATTCTTTTAACTATATTTAACCACATGTTTGGTCATATGATATTCCATCTGGTATGTCAAGTCATCTCTCTTATATCTAGTTCTCACCTGTTCTTATTTAAGCTTAGGTGCCCTTCAGTATTCAGAACATTTCTTATCAGTTATAATTTTCTCCAAGTTGATTACAATTGAATATGCAAAACATTTCATTCATTTAAATCATATTATTTTTACATTTCCCATATCATAAAGCAATACTATACTACTTATAAATTACATCTCTCCTACTATAGAACTCATTCATATCCAAAACTTAACTATTCTTTTAACCATATTCAAACAAGTGTTTAGTCATGTAGTACTCCATCTGATAGGTCAAATAATCCCTCTTGAGCCTGGCAGCTTTCCAAGTCAGTATGTTCAGCTTATATAATTCTTCCTGTCTTTTTATACTGTAGGTGTTGTTAAGAATGGGAAAGACAAACTGAGTAAGGTGCTTTTGAGGGGGAATTTTGCCCATTTATACTCATTAAGATGCTCCTACTTTTCTTCTAAGGGACGCGGTGGCTCAGTGGGTTAGGACACTGAGCTTGTCGATCAGAAGGTTGGCAGTTTGGCGGGTCGAATCCCGAGTGCCGCGTAGCAGAGTGAGCGCCTGTTACTCGTCCCAGCTTCTGCCAACCTAGCAGTTCGAAAGCACGTAAAAATACAAGTAGGAAAATAGGGACCACTACAGTGGGAAGGTAACGGCGTTCCGTGAGCCTTTGGCGTCTAGTCATGCCAGCCACATGACCACGGAGACGTCCTCGGACAAGCGCTGGCTCTTCGGTTTTGAAACGGAGATGAGCACCGGCCCCTAGAGTCGGAAACGACTAGCACGCATGTGCGGGGGAACCTTTACCTTTACTTTTACTTTTCTTCTCCCTCAATTTCTCTTTCCATTTTTTGTCTCCCAGACTCTAGTGGTTCTCCTAACTACCCTATTGTCCATTTTTTCAGATCTTCTTTCTTGTCTTTAAGTTTGTTTTGATGTTCTGAAAATTGAAATGTCTTTTCCCTTTCCAATATTATAGCAAGATCTTGTAAATTTTTCTTTGTGTTAAGTTGTGGTTTTCTTCATTTGTAGCCGCCATCTTTGAATAATTTTCTCTAGTTTTTGATCTATTATCTGATTTGTTTGTTCATTCTTTGTCACCATGTTTTGAGAATTTTTAATTGTAAGATTAGATAAAAAGTGTGTTCATTTATATCATCAGAGTTATTTTTAATCTCATTATGATTTGAATCCATTGTCATTTGAATTAGTTGTAACATAGCGTACATTTCCTCCTGGAAAATATTTGCCTTATCTTGAAGTATTTCTCCTGCAGATCTCTAATTTTCCAGACTGGGGTTTTTAGAAAAGAATACTGCATGTGGTTTCTCACTACTTTTAGTTGTATATGCAACCTCCATTTTCATCAAACCAGTCTTAAATTCAAACACTATAGTTATATATATCAGTCATCTAAAAACCATCCAGTGATTTCCCCCTAGGAGAATAGCGAAAAGGTCAAAGTTCTTCTTTCTCTGCAGACTATTCTTAAAATTAAATACCACAGAGTAAGTATTCATAATCCAAGAAGGTCAGTAGTTTTCATAAATAATTATATTTTTCATTCTGTAATAGATAACCCAGTGTGTTTTCTTTCTTATATTCCCAGCTGTTATTTGTTTGGCTAAGAGTCGAGGATCAAAGAGATAAAAGTACTGTGTTTCTGGGCATCTTGCCAGTTTCTGAGGCAAGACGGCAATAATTCTATACTCTGTTCCACCACTAGATGTCAGTGTCTGTTTATTTTCCAGCTTTTAAATCAAAACAATTATTCTTGTAATTCCGACAATATCCTTTTAAGTAGAAAATCTTAACAATTTCCATAATTTTCAGTTTTATCCGAATTATAGCTTTACATTAGTCCATTTCAATGTATTTCTGTCGCACATAAAAATTAAATTGCCGCTTCCATCTATGGAAGGGTGGGGTTATAGTCCTATTCCTTCTCACTTTCGGAGGATTTTTTGCTTCATGGGGATCTTTTTCAGGAAATCAGTTTCAAAATAGAGAAGAGAAGATCGATATTCTCACCCAGCTCCCTGTTCACAGTTGTTCTTAGTTGGTGCTTTTGGACTTTGGATGTCAATAGCTTAGGCTAGTCACTGGAGTGCAGCTAGCCTTTGTCCTGTTGGATTGGAAGGCTTCCCCCAGATCAAAGGGATCAACCGCCATCATTCTGCAATCATTGGGGTGCCCCTTCTTCACTGCCTCTCTGCAGCGACATTAGATCCATTTAAGGTCCCTAGGGAGGGTAAAACCAGCTATGGGGTGCGGAGCTCCCCAATCCCCCATCTGTGTCATTACGATGCAAAACCGGAAGTCCTCTAGCTCCTTCTAATGTTTTGCAAGTTTATTCACACAGCCCACCACATAGCCATCATGGATCTGACCCAACTCATCTGCTGTTATCCCCATCCATAGAATAACCATCAAGCAGCACTTTTTAAATGACCTGTTCCTTGTTGGGAAGAGACAGGCCCAAAGATCCTTGAAGAATACTCAAGGGATCTGGTGGATAAAATTGCTCAGATTTGCTCAGAATTGAACTCTGACTGGTGTGATGTGATTGAACTGATATAGGCATGACCTAGCATGGGGTGGTTCTTCATCTCTTTGAGTGAATGAATGGTTCCACCAGCCTTGGAGGATGTAGCATGCCCCTTCTTAGGAGACCATGATTAAATGTAACCATTCTGGATCGTTTTTGTTTAATTTCCAACTTTACTTTTCACCAAAGGTTGTTGAAAAGGTTACCAGGTTGCAGTTACAGAGGCCTTGGAAGAAGCAGATTATTCAGACATTTTCCAATTGGGATTCAGATTTGATTAGGGTACTGAGAAAGCATTGATTGCACTTGTTGATCTACGCTGGAGCCTAGACATGATCTTTCAGCAGCTTCCAATCGCATCAGTCACATTATACCTCTGGATCAGTTGCACCAGGTTTGAATGGGAGACGTGGCATTATAGTAGTTCTGTTTGCACAACGTACCCTTAAAGTATGTTTAGATTGCATAATATGAGTTTTAAACAGTAGCATTCTCTCCTTTTAAAACATTTTAATGCCTTTTTGCAACACTCAAGGAATTGTATCAGAATTGGCCATAGAGGCAAAAAGTTCCTGCTAGATTTTGCCTTTAAAGCTTTTTTTCCCTATAATCATATGTAAACATAAACCATATCCTATATTGGGAAGACTTTGTCCAAATAAGGCTTATAATATCTTCTCTTTCATGTTCATGATCAGATTTTGAATGACTTTAGGGCAAGATGTTTTCAGAGAATTGTTTTTCTCATTGCTATTACAGCTCTCCATTTGCTCATAGTGGAAAGGACAACAAAAATGGTAACAGAAAACACCTGGTTCTCTACTCCTACTGAAACATACTAATATCATGCAAACCTCTGATACCTTATGTAATGTATTAGCCTTATATGCTATAAGTGCTTGCTTATGTTGAACTCTTTGCTAATGACTGGATTCATGTGTATGTTTTGTAACAGTTGCTGGGCTGGCCTAGACTGGCTGTCTCCAGCCAGTTAAGTAAGGTTTTGGGCAGGAAACTGCTGCTTTAAACCTATTGGTCACTGCCTATAGGCCAACCGTATAAATAGCTGCGCAGCAGCTCCTAGTTTGCTTCTGTCATGTTTTGACCTTAAATAAAGCCTGTTGCTGTTTGAACCTCCCGTCTTGCTCAATGCCTGTAAGAACCGAATATACAATACCTTATATTGCAGGAAAATCTCTAAAAACTTTGGAAAAAAAGCATATATTCTCCTCCCTCAAATGAAATATGAGTTGCACATGATAGCTATTAATAGTGGATGTGATTATTTTTCTCCTTTGGGCTATAGTTGTCAACATCTTTTTTATAAGCAATAATCAGACTGGTTGTGAAGAACAAAATATGAGAACCACCAATTCATATTTAAAACTACACTTTGAGGAGAAAAAGGGGACAGAAATATTACACATTAATTGAAAACTGTCAAGAGGGAAACTTTTTGTTCCTAGTGTAGTTCAAAGTTATTAAGCAATCTTTCCATGCCTCACAGGGGAAATCAGTCATCATCTTTTACTGTGCTGTTCCTAATGGTAAACCACTATCAATAATAGCCTGAGGCTAAGAAAGTGGGTATTTTAAGAATAAAACTTTCAGCACATACTTTACTACATGGTATGAATGCTGAGTCATTGAAAGGACTATATGTAAATAGCTACTTCTTAGAGGTGAAACAAATGGGTGCAAGATGCCTCGGGTTCTGAATTGATTTTTAGGTTAAATTATTACAGTGCATAAGTGAAAATCAAATAGAAAGGCCCCTCCCTGGATAAAAAAACACTTCTATTAATACAAAAAGGCTGGTTTTCCATGGCATTCTTAATTAAGCTAATTAAGGTCATTCATTATAATGTGTAAATCCAAAAGAATAGGTGACTTTGGTAACCAAATTAGTTGCATGGAACCAGATAAACATTGGAATGAAGACTAGGGTAACATCTTTTCCTATCAGTCAAATTAATGTGCTGTAATATGCATAAAATCATAATATTTTTGTTATTCATGTTGTTTCTAGCTCACATTTGAATATTTTTCCATTCAGCTTTTATTTTGCTTGGTGTATCTCAGTAATTACTCACATTTGGTGGATCAAGTTTTGTCAGTTGTTTTTTTTAAGAGAAACAAACATAAATGTTCCACAAACAAAAAAGCCCTTTAGGACCCTAATTAATGGTTTTTCTTTTCTTTTCAGCTTGTAACAGAAAGATATATTGGCTAATATTACATTCCTTGCAGACATATGCTAATTAAAAGGCATAGTATATACAATTGGTCTCCATCAAAGTGATTGAAAGCATACAAAGATGCTTTCTTTTGCCTGTGGCGAGCACATGGAAGACACTATCACTCACCATGACATGTCTTGGGAATACTTGCTCCTGTTTTGAATGCATACTATTTTAATGTAGAAAAAAGACTTGGAAGGTAATTTTATATGCTACTTTCCCAACTCATTGCCCTCCAGATGTTTGGGATTCAACTCAATTCCCAATCAAGGTAACGACTGAAAGAAGAATCTTCTGAATCTGTAATTCTATAGCTTTATGGGGTAACATGAGTTTAGATTCAGTTGATATTATAATTATATTCCAACATGTAGCCTGAAATGTACCAAAGAGGACAGATGTTTCATTGCCTATGCTTAAATTCAGCATATCTGATTCTGTTGAGTTCCTGGATGTATTCAGTTGGAAGCACTATATTTGCCCCTTAAATTTTCTATACATAAAAAGGTGAGATACAGCAGTCTAAATGGCTCTTACATTTTCTTTTATATGAATTTATATTGAAGAATGGTATAAAATATTTGTGCCAACACTGCTAACATCGGATGTTCTTGCTTTGACAACAGATGGACATGCAGCCTTTTTCTCTATTGCTTTTAAAATTAGTTGTTGCTGGGAGGGGGAATAAGGATGAGAATCCAGCTATAACAATAACAATAATAACTTAGTTGTGGGAACCCAAGGACATTGGGCCCAGAGCTGATAGTGTTTTGGTGGGCTGGAGAGCTGGGGAGAAAGCCTGCGCTTCAAGCTAAATGGGGAATGTGGTTTATCACTGTTTATTGGAGGAGGGAATTGCACTTTGTTACTTTGTATCCAGGGGAGGGGAATTAAGTTGATGGTTTCAACTGTGTAGTGCCGATACTTTGTTTCTTGAATAAAAGATTCTTTAAGGTAAGCAATGCCTCAAAGTTCTTTTGAAGAGTTTCATCTGTCACAACCAGATGTTTCATTGCCTATGCTTAAATTCAGCATATCTTGATTCTGTTGAGTTCCTGGATGTACTCAGTTGGAAGCACTGTATTTGCCCCTTAAATTTTCTATAAATAGAAAGGTGACATACAGCCGTCTAAATGGTTCTTACATTTTCTTTTATATGAATTTATATTGAAGAATGGTGTAAAATATTTGATCATGAGTAATACATACCCAAATATATTTATAATAAATACATAAATCATATTATGGCTCAAAACAATTATTTATAACTCTGTTTGATAAACATCAATTTGCCTACAGGGGAAATAGGTCGACAGACGATGCCATAGCTACTGCTTTACACTCTGTAGCAAGTCATCTCGAGAAACCTGGAAGTTACGTCAGGATGCTTTTTGTTGACTACAGCTCGGATTTCAACACCATTTTGCCGAGCATTCTCATCGAGAAGCTGACTGACTTGAAATTCTCCCCCGCTATCTGCGATTGGATTCAAGACTTTCTTAGGGATCGGGTACAAACAGTGAGGGTCGGGTCTGCTTTGTCCACCCCCCTGAAGCTTTGCACCGGCACGCCACAGGGCTGTGTGCTTAGCCCCTACCTGTACTCTTTATACACTTATGATTGTGTATCATCTGACCCATCCACTGCGATAATCAAGTTCGCAGATGATACAACTGTGGTGGGTCTTATTACAGGTGGGGATGAGACAGCATATAGGGCGGAGGTACAAAAACTATCCATATGGTGTAGTAACAACAACTTGCGCCTAAACATCGGCAAGACGAAAGAGATGGTGTTAAACTTACGGAGAAAAAAGGAGGAACCTGCCCCACTTTACATCGGGGAGGACTGTGTAGAGAGAGTTTCCTCCTTTAAATTTCTGGGAGTCTACCTCTGTGAAGATCTGACCTGGAAAGTTAACACAACCCAGGTGGCTAGAAAGGCCCAACAGAGGCTTCACTTTCTTAGGGTCTTGCGGAAGAACAGGGTAGAACAACAGCTAATGACCCTCTTTTACCGGTCTACCATAGAGAGCGTCCTCTCGTATGGTATTGTGGTTTGGTATGCTGGTCTGACAGCCGCGGATAGGAAAGTATTACAGAGGGTAGTGAGCACAGCACAAGACATTGTGGGCTGTTCCCTGACACCACTGGATGACATCGCCAGGGCTCGTTGCCTTGGAAGAGTGAGGAAGATTCTCAGGGATGACTCACACCCTGGACGGTATCTCTTTACTCTCCTACCATCCGGTAGGAGATATAGGAATATAGCCAGCCGTACCAACAGGCTGAAAAATAGCTTTTATCCGTGGGCTGTTAGGCTTTTAAATGGGACATAATCTTATGCAGAATTGACTTGGGAGGCCGGTGTGTGGTGTAGTTTGGTTCACATAGTGTGGTGGGATGGAGGGTTTGTTGTCACTGTGTGTTGGGGGGAGAGAGCACGGGGGGAGGCTCAGCTAATCTCAATGTACACATGTTGTACTTTGACAATAAAGGTTTATTATTTACAAAACAATGCAAAGCTTATAATTTATATAAAATATTTGTCCCACTTTCAGTTAATTTCAAGACAGTTCACTAAGCTATAATTATGTTAGCATGTCAACAGTGCTTTAAGTAAAGTAATGCATTTAACAGAATAAATTTAATTCAGAAAATCAAAAGACTGCCAAAAATGATTTAGAGTTCCATGATTTTTTCCTGTGTTGCCATCAACTAAAATTCTTTATTGATTTACTAAGAGAAAAAAAATGTTCTTGGTGCAAGTTTGTATCTCTTCTGGGAAAGACTGATTAAATTGAACATGACTATTGTGCTATGAAAATCCAGGTTCTTTTGTCAATTTTGCATAAACTAACTTGAGAATTTAATGGATTGGTTAATTAATAGTTAAATTCTTATGTGTTTGAAATGTGAGATTTTGCCTCTTAGGACATTTAATTTAACACATCTGGCATTTAAATGCTATGGCATGCTTTGTCAGCTAATTGCTATATATAATATTTTACTATACACACTAATTTTAAAGATAAACATGTTACTAAATTATAGGTTACTTTTATGTGCTTCTACTTTGCATGTATATCAGCTGAGGCAAAATGAATAAGTTATTTCTTTTTTTCCCTTTGGTTATCTGTTGTAAAATATCAGTAGTAGCTGCATATTGGGAGATTTTTAAGTTTAAACCTTGCAGATTATTTTTTTGGAATGCTTGTGCGTGAATTTGTTTATCTACTGCATTCATTTACCTAAATACGTATATAATGCTTTGATTTGCATATTTGTTCCTGAATGTATGTGCTTTTTAAAAGTACATATATCTAAGACATGTATGGTTGAAACAATTTAAATTCTGAAAAGTGGCATATTCATTTAGTAATGTCTGTTGTCAGGATTATCCTACAGAGCAGACTGCACTGAACAAAATTTTTAATGCATATTATGTTTCTAGTAATTCTAGAGTAAATCATATGACCCTTGCTCTTCATTTGTCTCACATGGTTCAAGGATGATTAAATGGATTTTTCAGCCAGTTTGTCTCAGAACTTGAGTGACTCTGAGATCTGAGAAAAGGTGAGCAGCCGAAGATCTCCCAGCTATTTTCCATGCCTAAAAGAGGACTTGACCACTATACCAAGTTGGCTATCCTAGATCATATCCCGTATAATATTGAAATAGAGATAAGTTTAGATGCAGCGTTACATTTAATAAATGAGGAAGAGTTGTAAATATTTGGACAGAACTAAATTAGAAAAGGTTATGCTGAAGTATTGTGATAGAATCTTGGGACAGGGATGAAGGAATGATTTGTTTTCATATTTTAATACAAACCAATTCAATTCTTACTTTCAAATGCAGGGTTTTGCTATTCTTTAGTTTTGGAAAATAGTTCTCTCTACTCTCAACAAGCTGATCAGAACTGTGTAATACTTGAATGGGAAATCACCAGGAATACTAGGCCTATGGACTATGCCAAGAAGTACAGAGGGAGCTTGGATAATAAAGGAAAAATGTGAAGAAAACAAAACATGCAAAGAGTAGCAGGCAAGAACTAGACAACCTGGAAGAAATAACCTTAATTGAACTCTAGCTAACCTTATGAGTTAGTGCAACTACTATAACCTTAAACAGGGAAAAACTAGTTCTTATCTTCTCTGAAGGTAAACATGTATATGCAGTAGGCAGCTGTAAGAAAACTTGAAAACAGAGGTACTCATGTTTATGATGTAAACCTGCTCAGCTATTCTTTATTTTTTATGAATTTTATGAAAACTCAATGAACATGTCAACTGGATCATATATATTTGGTCTTGTTTCTTCTCTAGTACTTTTTCCTTTCTGGAAGAGTGCCCATTGATTATTGTTCCATTTTTTTAAAAATAACAGTTCATCTGTTTATCCTTGGCAGCTTACTAGTTGTTTAATTCAGAGTATTTTCCCAATTGAAGTAAAAGAAGATTCCCCAAGGAAGACAGCAAAAGATATTATGTATTTGCCAAAAAAAACAACAACCCAACCATATATGGATTTTCTAGAAATCTCCAGGTGCTGAGCTAGACCTGAAGGAAACTTTATATTCCTTTATATATTCCACAGAAGGGGGCGCGCTGGCTCAGTAGTTAAAGATGCTGACCTTGTTAGCTGGAAAGCTGACAGCCTGGGTTCAAGACCTGAGCACCACGTAAAAGGGTGAGCTCCTGTTACTTGCGCCAGCTCCTGCCGATCTAGCACTTTGAAAGCATGCAAAAGCAAGTAGATTAATAGGTACCACTTCGGTGGAAAGGTAACAGTATTCCATACGCTTCATAGTCATGCTGGGCACTTAACCATGGAAAACATCTTTGAACAATGCTAGCTCCCTTGAGAGAGATGAAACAGAGGTGAACACCACCCACTAGAGTTGGAGGCAAGTGGAGCGTGGAAACCTTAGCCTTTATATATTCCACAAAAAAAGGCTCCATGATAGAGAACTGTTGACAGCAGGTTCCAATAAAAATGCAAAGTTGATGTTAAAGCTAGAAGTATCACTCTTGTCTGAAAGTATGTTTAAAAGGTTTTTTTAAAAAGAATTGACAGAGGTCAGTTCAATTTAGCACAAGGTTTGTTTCAGAATCTCATTGATTGCAGAACAAACATCTTTTTTCCAGATGGCAGCTGCAAGCAAACCTTCTCAGATTACTTCAGTAAGGAGGATTAGGGAGAAAAAAAAGGTCTTTCAGATAATATGGAGCAAGTTGTATATGTAACATGGTCTCTTTGAATTTTTCAGAAATCAACAGCTGTTGAGTTCTATACTAATTTAATATTAGGATTAGACACGAAGGCATAGTGCATTAGTGTAAAATTCAGTTTAAAATTATCAAGACTTGTAGCCCTAGTTTAAAATTATTTCATCTTTTACCAGCGCAAAGTAATCATAAGGTACATAAAACCATACATCTATAGGCCAGACCAGTAAGTTTAAAAGAAATAGGAAGGTACATACAATATTAGGAATAAAAACACTGTGATTATTTTTATTAATAAAAATTAAATTAAATTAAAATTAACACTAAAAAATGACACAGGTGCCCCTGAATGAAACAGTAAAACCATCTATAAAGAATTTAAACCTCTGACAAACTCAGTGAGGATTATAATACAATACATTACAGATAAAATTGTATGGGAAAAATCAATTTTTGACTTAATATTGAGAATAAATCATATCTGGCCAACCAGGCTCTATCAGATTTAGGTCCTATTAGTTACTATATGTCTTATTTTATATGCAACCACACAGAATCTGATTATATTGCATTTTAGATTATTTACCAAATAGAGATAGTGAGGTGAAACAAAAAGTTAAACCCTGAAGTAATATAATCCAGACTTCAAATCATAGTCTGTTAATCATCCATTTGTTGGTGTTTGGATTCACTTGAAATAGGCTTTACTTTCAATTGCTACAAAGATATCTATCTTGAAACCTAATCAAAACTCCTTTGTACTTTTTTACAAAATTTATTGGTCCGATAACAGTTTTCAAAAGTTATTGCCTTAGATACTTAAGAATCCATGGTATGTAACCTAAGAAAAAGATGGAGTTTTCTGCTCTCAAGATTAAAAATGGACCAATTCTTAACAGAAAAACATCAGCAGCATTTGCTGACATTGACTCAAATTACTGTAAATCATATTCAGAACAACATGGTAATATAAATTTGGATAAAAAGTTAATTGTACTTAGTGTGCATTTATTCAAATCAGTAAAGTTTAAGGTACTTGAAAGAAGGGTAATAATCATCAATCTATTACCTACACATTCAATTCATAGTTTGTCTGGCTTTATTATCAAACACTGGGATGAAGGACAATAGGAAGATTAGGTTACAGATAGAGGAGATAATTATAAAATTTAAAGAGCCAAAGAATATGAAGCCCACTCTTCCTCAAAATCTGTTAGTTTTAGATTGCAGATATTTTTTCTAGGATTTTAAGAACAACTGTACCTATATAAACTTCTTTTTCTTTTTCAAATAAAGGCTTGTGTAATAGTTTTGTTTGCTGATAATTCAAGCTACAGCATGTGAGGGCATGGGCTAATTGTATATGTGATTACCTAGCTGACAGCTAGTGTACAATTATTAGTCAAAGTTACAGAAGTTATATAAATAGTGAGAAAAATGTTACAATGCCTTTTAAATAGGCGGAGTCGGAAGTTCTTTCTGAATAATTCTTCTGACAGGTTTCTGCAGTGCTGAAACCTGTGCAAAGCCATCATTGCCCCTAGCAACCATTGTCTGTCTTCACTAAATTACTGATATTGTTCCAAAGCAGTAAAGATTAGGGCAGCCTATTATTTTCTTTGAAAATTTTATCCAGTGGTATTACAATACCCTTGATTTTGAAGGAACCCCTTTAAAAAGAGCTTATATTCTTATTTTAATCTTTATATGCTATTATAACCCATTTGTTGTTGTTTGCAATAATTAAATCCTTCAACTTGCTATAAATTTAGATTAGTTTATAAATTTGTAAAAGTTCTAAAACAGCTGAAAAAACGTGGAGATTCACAAATGTCATATCAAATTTTAACCTTGTTTATTTTGAATAATTTCAAAATAAACAAGTGTCTCTTGTCTATTATATTTTAAACCAAGAGTTATATTTTAAACTCTTGGTTTAAAATATGAGACACTCTGACTTTCTTGTAACCCAGGTTTCCCAGCTTGGTACTTGTGACCGCTCCTGTAAGAATTCTTAGTAATAGGGTGTATTTCCAATGTATCAGAAAGATGCCAGTTTTGGAATGCCAGCTTGGTCCACAAACTGAAGTACTGAGGTTGAATATCTGTTCTTGCTGTAGCCTGGATAGATGCTTGCTCTGTAAATCTCAAGACCTTGCATCTATTGTTTTATTTATAATTATTAGAGCTTGTAGTATCCATGAACCCTGAATAGAGAGAGGGATGGCATGATATTAATCTCATTTATTTAATTTATACTGTTGGAAAGATTGTCACATTTAGCTACTATCTCCTTCATCCCCGGCAACTTCATAACTGACAATACCAGTATAGGAGGTGCTAAGAATAAAATGTCTGATAGTAGTGTTTTTAAAAAAGATCTTGTAGGTGTAATTTCTTTACAAACAAAATATATCATATGGGAATCCTCAGAGTTGCCCTGTCTAGACAGAAGTGAAGAGTCTGTTTTAAGAACTCTGACTTAATTTCAGAAGCATTTTATTCATTCAGTTGGACAAAGAGTGTGCACTCATTTGAGATTTCCTTGATTTAAGTGATCCCCAAGAAGTTATTTCATCTCAAATTCAATGCATGGATGCTTTCCTAATAGTGACACAATTGCAGAAAAATAAATTCTAGTTCTAGTAGCCTAGAAAACAATTTTGTGAGAAATGTGGATGCTTCAGAGTAATTTGTCTGGATATAAACATCCACTTGACACTTTTGTGGGAGATTATCTGAGTGGCATTTTAATGGTGATGGTTCCTAAAAGAGGGAGATAGGTAATCAGATTCCTCTTGTGATGGGGAAGGGATGTAGAGAAGGAAGTGTGGAGCATCATTAAGAGAAAAAAGAGATTGGTTCTCAATTTTTTGCTGATCCTCTTAACTCCAGAATCTGGGATATGATATGAGTTTGGGGTGACCTTCCATCAGTAATAAAACCTTATTTGTTCATGAGTTGATGCTAAATGAAAGAATTTATCTGGCTTTTGTGTCCTATCCTGGTTTCAATACCAAAGGAAGAGAAATAAGGTTGTGATGATCTTTAGAGATAACTTGCTGTGAGTAAGCATTCTGCTTCTAAGCTGATGGGATGTGAACGCTGGTATACAAAGTAAAATTATTTATTTATTTATTGAATTTATATGCTGCCCATCTCATGGTTCAAGGCAACTCTGGACAGCATAGTAAAGCCCTAGAGACATGTTGAGACATGTGCATCTCTCTCATGCTGGTTAGCAAAATTTCTTCTTAGATTTTTGAACTTGTCGCTGAAATAGTATTGGAATTCCCCTAGGGAACCATTTTCATGCTATGTGGGGCAAGGCTGGGCAAGACTCAGGATTTCATTGCCCTCATGGGAACCATGGATTTGTCCCAAGCAGTCATAGGTTGAACTCACAGGTGGACATATTATAGACCTCATTTTTGCTTCAGAGCAATTGCTGGGAAATCTGAGATTAAGGAAGTTGCAAATGTCCTCATTGTTGAAGAGACCTGTCTCCATACCACTTCATAGGAAGCTGCTTTTGTGAAGAAGGGTTCTCTAGATCTGGCTATATCTGCTTCCATCCTCTATTGAGAAGTTGTTGAGACACAACTGTAGCTCCAGATACACAGTGCCATAGAAGAAGCTGTTTTTCTGGATCTCCCAGTCAGGATCCTTGGCAGAGGATTAAAATGAAATTAGTTGCTCTGATAGATAATTGTTATCAGAGTATAAAGTGGGAGAGTGCTTCTCTCCGCATCGTACTTAATCTTTCAGCATAATTTAATATCCTCAACAGCTGTGGTCTACTTCTGAATCACTTGTAAGGGTTAGGGTTAACAAGCATTGCTTTATACCAGCTCTGCTATCGTTAAGTGATTATTCCAATTGATTCTACAGCAGTGGTGTCAAACTCGCAACGTCATGTGATGTGTCGCGATATATCACAACATTTTTGCCATTGTCGGCAATAGGGTGGGGGCAGTTTCGCTATGATGCATCCGGCCCGCCGACCGGCAGTTTGACACACCTGTTCTACAGGGTCCCATGAGGGTTGTTCTTCTCTCCTTTATTTTCTAATATCCATGCTAGTTTTTGGTGAGGTGTCTCCTGGGCTGAGCTGGGAACACCTGGGAAGTCAACGTATTGTTAAACTACTGGATTAAGAGCTACTGTTTGTACAGAATGCCATCAAGTTAAATGCAGATTTGTGACTTAATTATCCTCCCAGTATATATAGCTACTCCTGGAAGTTTAAATGTAGGCAGTGGCCAAGAGATGCATTACCCAGCTTCAGTCGGTGAGCCAGTTGTTGACCTTTGGAGCATGACTTCTTTGCAATTGTAACTTCTCTTCTTGGTATTCTAAGGAACTAAACTACTACAATCTGCTCTGCTTGGGGCTGTCTTTGAAGGTAACTTGTGAACTGCAATGGGTCTACAATTGTAGCTGCCTTTGTGATGATGGAAAGAGCTGTTATATGTGACACCTATATATCAAGAGAAATTGGTTTCCATCAGGTTACCAGGCATAATTCAAGGTGTTGACTTTAACCTTTGAAGCCTTACAGCGCTTGGCTCCAAGGTGATTACAGGACTGTCTCCTTCAAGCAGAACAACCCATCCAGTGTGCTCATCTCATTTGTAAATGTTGGTGTTCCCTATTATGGAAGTATCAGTGGGGGGGTCTGACAGCTATGTTCCTGTGGGGACTTCTGCTTTGTAATATAGTCTCTCCCTGGAGTTTGGATGACACTTATTCTACCATTTTCCCATAAAGCAGTCAAAGAGTTGTTCCATAGAGCTTTTGTAAGTTAGTGGTGCAAAACTGGGTTGACTCCATTATATGTTTTTAAGGGTCACTAGTAGCTTACTAATCAATCTTAATTATTTTTTATTTACTGTACTTTGTTTTTAATATTTTATTATTGGTAACTACCCTGAGGCACAAGAATCAGCATCATACTGTATTATGTGTGACTTAGTTTGTGCGTGAAACATGTGTAACAACTTTATTCAATATTTCTTTCTAGAATTACATTTATTCATCCAAAGGTAATATATTATGAAAATCATTTCAATTGCCAATAAATAATTAAGAGAATTTTGAGTAATTTCATTATTTAAACAATGAAAAGTTTCTTTATTTTTTTAATCAAAGCAATTTGCCATATTTGAACAATAACCAATAGTAGTACTTATACCTAAATAGTGCTGGGGTTGTTTTTTTATAAAAAGAAATATGCACACACACACACACACACACACACCTCCTTAATATATGCTAGAAAAATGGAACTTAGTACAAGTGGTCCTCAACTTCTGAGGACCCAGATTGTTGGGGGCAATATGCTGACTTTGTAAACCACTTAGAAAGGGCTGTAAAGCACTGCGAAGCCGTATATAAGTCTAAGTGCTACTGTTTTTGCTATTTGTTTAGTGACTGTTCAAAGTTACAACAGCACTGAAAAAGTACCTTTTGACTGCTTTTCACATTTGTAACCATTGCAGCGTTCCCATGGTCACATGATCAAAATTCAAATGCTTGGCAACTGGCCTGTATTTATGATGTTTGCAGTGCCCAGTTCATATGAGGACCTTTTGCAATCTTTGCAAAATAAAGTCAGTAAGAAAGCCAGATTCACTTAACTATGTTACTTATTTAGCAACTATAATGATACTCTTAACAAATGTGCCAATAAAAATTGCAAAATGGGGCAAAACCCACTTCTTAGCAACAGAAATTTTGGGCTCAATTGTGGTTGTAAGTTGAGAACTATCTGTACAACTTAGTTTTAGTAGAGTATAATATTGCTAGGGCTAGCAGATTTTAGACTGCCAAAATCTAAGGTATATTTTTTGCTAGTGATTATCTTGATTTTTGCAGTGCAAATGTATTAGGCATAAATATATGGACAATATTTCTGATCAAAGTCTCTGATAGTTTGCTGAAATAGATTTAAAAGCATCTTCGGTACATATTAATTTACAGATACACAGCAGGTATTGATTAATTATGTGGCATCAAGTTGGTATTTACTCTTGGTGAATGCATAGATAGGATCTTGTCCAGAACGATCTATCATCCACATAGTCCTTCAGATCTCCCAACAGTATACCCATTACCATAGTAATTGTGTCCATTCATCTTGCTGCTAGTTGTCTTCTTCTCTTTCTTTTCATCCTTACCATCTCTGCGGACTTCTCAAAGGAATCGAGTATTTACATGCATCTTAAATAGCATCAAAGTTCCAAAGTATCAATATTCTTTCTGTTTTGCTTTTTCAAAGTCTAACTTTTCATAGACTACTCACAGGGATTACAATTGCTTGCATAATTGTGACCTTTGTAAGTATAGACATCTGAAGATAGACAGACAGATAGATAATTTTTTTATTTTCTAAAGTAAAAGGTTAAAATACAAAATTAAAACCAAAAGGGAAAAGAGGACAACAGGAAAAGTTAAATATTTTTTCCAGTCTTCATGGCTGCTCTACTGACTGCTAGTCTGTAGTATATTCCTTGTTCCTTCAAAATTGCATTCATTTTGTCTTCATTGTCAGTTTTAAGGCTGGTTGTTCTCAGTTTGATTTTCTTTATATTTAATTTCAGTTGCTTTTTTTGTACTGTGCTCCTTGTCTTTTATTACCAAGGCTTGCAGAATCTTTGCACTTTAGGTTACCTGGATAGTGTCATCAACATAATGCAAGTAATTGCTTTTTCTTCCTCCAGTTTTAAAATTAAGTTCCTCTTTCAATCCAGCTACCCTTAATTCATCTTACAGATTGAATAAATAAGCCTTGTCCCACTTCTTTGCCAACATAGAGCCAGTCTGTTTCTTCATGTTCTGTCCTTACTGTGGCTTCCTGACCTATATATAGTTTTATCCTGAGGATAATGAGATGTTCTGGGATTCAGCCCAGTGCTCACTGTACTATCCATCAGAAAATACAGGACTGGGTTAATGAATTACTTGAATTACTTTAATGACATTCCATATGTTTTGGATGTTGCATATTTGGAGGATAAAATAATACCATTTATTTAAGATAGTACAAAAGTTGATTAAAAATTGTCAGCCACCCAGAGTTACTCTATTATGATATGGGCGACATACAAATGTAATGATTTTTTTAAAAATTACCTGGTAATTACATCAAACACCAGCCCAGGATTTTGCTTGTTTGTTCCAGGAGATAAATCAACAAGATGGCATCAGTGTCTTGCCCCAGTGTCTGGAAGCTGGGATTAGCTCTGCATGAGATAAAACAAGATGATGTTGATTTTCAGCAAGATGGAGTTCCTGTTTGTTGACTAAAGACTTCATCTTTATTTTGAGTACAGTATCTGAATTGTATAGAGTCAGTTGCAGGGCAGAAATACTGATCTTCCTGCTGTCAAGTTTGATGCTTTATTGATGACTTTCATTTTTAAAAAATTAAAACTATCTAAATTACTCGATGCTCATTTTATAATGACCTAATATAATTTGGAATTGGAAGGAATGGTAAGAACTGCTGCTAAAGAATTTTTGACTTGTGAAATTGATTAAAGACTGGAGGTAATTTATTTTTAAATAAATGAACTAAATTAATTAATGAACAGGAGCAGAATAGAATAGAATAGAATAGAATAGAATAGAATAGAATAGAATAGAATAGAATAGAATAACTTTATTATCACTTTAAATGTACACTAATTGGCATACATTAAAATGAAATTTTGCTGCATACAGCTCTCAGAAAGATCACCACTTCCAATATACACTACATAAATATGAAAAAAATGCATATACCCACATATATTCTGTGACACAGAGAAACAACAGTCTAGTTCAGATGTATACATTGTACATGGCGAGAAAAATCACGTAGTCCCGCTGGAAATACTTCGAAACCTCCTCCCAGAGGGGAGCAACAGAAACAGACCATAAAGTGGGTGTGTGGGGTCTCTAACAATGCTTTGCGCTCTAAGCATGTAGCACTTATTAGTAGTGTCCTGAATAATCTTCCATAGAACAATGGTTTTTCTATTTTATTTTTTAAAAAACATCTAAAGGGAAATGTGACAAACATTTATAAAAAGGATAGACTATCTTGATGAGAATGTACTAAATTTTACTTGAAGTACTGAAGTTCATACTTCTTTTCATAGATTTTTGTTAAAAGGTGAACTGAGCTAAATAGCAAACCATCCCTGATCAAAAGATATTACTTTTTTGTAACCTTTAACATAAATGCACATTATTATTTTTTTAAAAAAGATGTTTCCATAGTGATTAGATCATTTCATGTCACTGTTTTGCTGTAGAAGAATATTGCTTTTAAGCATAGAGTCTAGCTGTGGAGCCACTCCTTAAAATACTCCATTGCATCTGTCTGAGCAATCTGGAGAAAGGGTATGAAGTTAGATGGGCTTGTAGCCATTCCAGCACTGCCATATATTTGTATGATCTATCTTATGCAACTTTTTTAACGTTTTGCACTTTCTATCCAGCTTGCAAATTTGGAAAAATCAATTTGCTTTTAATGCTTTTCTATCCAGTATGGATCAATTTTTCCCTCAGGAATAAATTGAAGATATAGTAGAAGTATAAATGACTTACTTGTGCTTAGTGCAGAATGGCAAGGATTGTGAATGAAGAAACACTTGTATAAATAAGCATGTGCCTTGCTTTTTACCAGCTAAATATGCATTTTTTTTTACAAAAAGAGAGAAACAAAAAATGAGTAGTCCCAACAAATTTAAAATTAAATATTTTGTCTGCTAAAATATCCTGTTTTCTGTTTAATCATACTTTGTTAAATGTCCTAAGACATAATGCTGAATTTTAAGTTTGTTTTTTGATCTATCACGCATGAAGTTATTGCAAGCTTAAAAGCTAACTTTGAGGAAATGAGCTGTTAAACAAGCCTAATTAGACTCCAGATGCATGAGCTATGTGACCTAATTTACTCTGACTCAGCATTGATCCAACTCTTTGATATGTTTTTACTCTGACTTGGCTTTAAATCAGGAATGGGTGAATCTGTCAATTTCCATTCAGATTTTCATTTCCCTAACAGTTGGTTCTGGCCTGGTTTTGCATCAGTCAGGGAAATTGATTCTATTTTTTAAAGTTGCAAATAATTTAACATTCTGTAACATAAATTTTTTTGCACCATTTCAGGTGTTATAATGCAACACAGAATTAAAAAGGTAAAGGTTCCCCCGCACATGCGTGCTAGTCGTTTCCAACTCTAGGGGCCGGTGCTCATCTCCGTTTCAAAGCCGAAGAGCCAGCGCTTGTCCGAGGACGTCTCCGTGGTCATGTGGCCGGCATGACTAGACGCCAAAGGCGCACGGAACGCTGTTACCTTCCCACCGTAGTGGTCCCTATTTTTCTACTTGCATTTTTACGTGCTTTCGAACTGCTAGGTTGGCAGAAGGTGGGACGAGTAACAGATGCTCACTCTATTACGCGGCACTTGGGATTCGACCTGCCAAACTGCCAATCTTCTGATCGACAAGCTCAGCGTCCTAACCCACTGAGCCACCGCGTCCCTAACACAGAATTGGGGAGCTACAAATTAAATAAATGAATACAAATTTTTTAGACCAACTGGTTTCTCCATCAACTCAATTAGTAACATACAGAGGGTGGTGAGCACAGTACAAAACATTGTGGGCTGTCCCCTGACACCACTGGATGATATCGCCAGGGTTCACTGCCTTGGAAGAGTGAGGAAAATTCTCAGGGACTACTCACACTGTGGTCGGTACCTCTTTACTCTCCTACCATGAGGTAGAAGATACAGGAGTATAGCCAGCCATACCAACAGGCTGAAGAACAGCTTCTATTCATGGGCTGTCAGGCTTTTGAATGGGAAATAACTTTATGTATGATTGACTTGCAAGGCCGGTGTGTTGTGTGCAGTTAGCTCACATGGTGTAATAAGATGGTGAATTTGTTGTCACTGAGTTGGAGGGGGACACGAAGGGAGGCTCAGCCAATCTCAATGTATACATGGTTGTACTTTGACAATAAAGGTTCATTCATTCATATCTTCAGTGGCTGAGCTGAACCATTGTCTCTAATAAAAGCCATAATTAACTTTATTTCAGCTCATACAGACAGCTATTCCTAGCCTAGCAGATTTACAAATAAATCAGGTTGTGCCTGAGGCTAACATTTACACAAAGTGGTTTATTTTAAGTGTCTCCAATATTTAGAATTTTAATAACACATTTTGTATAATCTTACAGTGTGGACCTCTTAGGAGACACAATCAGTTACGGAATATTTAGTTATCCATTTTTCTAGGTCGTCCTAATATTGTTTAACATTGTCCTTTTATAGGGCATACAAACACACATCCAGAGTACTAGCTATAATTTCTTTTTTTTAAAAAATATATCAACACACAGAGGCCATTACGGAGCCCAAAAGAATTTATTGGAAATAAAAATAATGCTGAAATGTGATACAATATGCCAACTTCCCATTTTTTCAAAATTAACCTTAACATATTGAGCACCCCAATGTAACACTTGAGACCTGTTATTTTTTCCAGGGCATATTTTTGTTGACTGTAATTTTCAATAGATGGTACTAGGAGATACATATACAGTATTCAAATGCCATTACATTTATTTGCAGTCCAGCTTAAAGTTCTTCTTACCTAAATTATTCTTTATTGTCGAATAAGCCTGGCAGTTTGAATAGGGCAGTGTTCTCCACTTGAAGGATAGCTTAGATTGGTTTTCAGGTAGTGTACACAATTATACCCTCCATTACCTTACTAAAAAAATTTGTTGTATAATTGCATGGACAACTTTGTGGGAAACAGGAAGAAGGGAAATATTAATAAGTGTATTCCATAGATAATGATAATGATAACTTTATTGTCACTTTGAATGTACACCAATCGGCATACATCAAAATGAAATTTCGTTGCATACAGCTCTCATAAGGGTCACCACCTCCGATATATACCGTATATACTTGAGTATAAGCCGAATTTTTCAGCCCACTTTTTGGGCTGAAAAACTCCACTTCGGCTTATACTCCAGTGAACAAAAAAAAAGAACTGTCCGTTCGGAACAGGCTGCTGAGAGAAGGGAGCGGCAGAGCCTTGCAGAGCTGGCGGCAGTCCAGCGTTGTTTCTCCCCCTCGTGCGTGCGTGTGTGTGTCAGACCCACGGGAATGGCTGGTAGGGAAGCGGCATTCCGGCATTCCCCCCCTTCCTGTGTGTCGAGCCCACGGGGCTTGACACACAGAGAAACGCAAATGCCGGACTGCCGCCACCTTTACTAGCCATTCCTGCGGGTCTGACACACACACACACACACACACGCCGCCGGGCTCGGCTCCTCGGCAGGAGGGGCAGCCCCCGCCGCGCCCCCCTCCCCTCCCGGCCCACAGTGCCGCGCCGCCGCCGCTTCCTCCGGGCAAGTCGGGGGGGCTTGCGGGGCGAAGGCACCGGCCGGGGGGCAGGCAGGGCGGGAGGGCGGCCGCGCAGCTCAGTGCCGCCCCGAAGCCACAGCCAGCCGCCGCTCGCTCGCCCACTCGCTCGCTCGCCTGCTGCCTCGCCCGGGACCAGCGGCGCCGCCCCAAAGCCACAGCCAGCCGCCGCTCGCTCCCCCGCTCGCTCGCTGCCTTGCCCGCGCCGCCCCAAAGCCACAGCCAGCCGCCGCTCGCTCCCCCGCTCGCTCGCTCGCCCGCTGCCTCGCCCGCGCCGCCCCAAAGCCACAGCCAGCCGCTGCTCGCTCGCCCGCTGCCTCGCCCGCGCCGCCCCAAAGCCACAGCCAGCCGCCGCTCGCTCGCCCGCTCGCTCGCTCGCCCGCTGCCTCGCCCGCGCCGCCCCAAAGCCACAGCCAGCCGCTGCTCGCAGGCCTTTCCGCCTCCCTCCCCTTTGGGCAGCGCTCCGCCCGGCACCTTCCCTCCCCCGCTCTCCGCCGCCTGGCGACGCGCACACTGGCGCAGTGGGGCTGAAAGGAAGCCGGTCCCTTCCCTTCGCTCCCCGCTTAGTGCCCGAGTCATGGCTGCTGACGGGGTGGATGAACGGTCCCCGCTGCTGTCAGCCCCCAGTTCGGGCAATGTGACTCCGACGGCCCCGCCGTATTTCTCGGACAGCAGCCCGAGAGGTAAAAAAAACCCCTCATCTCTCTCCCCAGCCTCGCCGCGGTTTTTCCTGCCTTCTCCCGGCACGTTGGCCCCAAACTCCCCATCGGCTTTCCCGGCGTCGCTGCCAAGTTCGAGGGGAGAAGAAGAAGAAGAGCGGGGTGCGGGGGGGGCTGACAGAGGAACGAGCGGACGAGCTTGGGCGGCGGGGCAGAATTCCGCGGGTCGCTTTCGAGGCCGCGGGAGCGAACCGTCTCCAGTTCTTCCGTTTACTCCCGGCTTTGGGCAGCTCCAGGCGTGCTGGGGAGTGAATTTGGGGGTGGAAGGGGTGCGTCTCTTTGCGCCCCCCAGGCCTCCCTAGCTGCTTTGTTGATGGCAAGGGAGAATTGGGGATCGGAGTGGGGGGCATCGGCTTAGAAGGGGGCGGGGACGCGGCTGCTGCGGAGAGGACTCCGCTGTCCTTGAGGCAAGGCTGAAGCTCCTGAGCCTTCTTCCCATTTGCCTGGCTCTCTGCGCTTCCCTCCTTTCCCTCCCCCCCCCCACAATTTTGCTGAATCAGGGGGCTTCTCTTGAGAAAACAAGGACAGGTACGCAATTGCCAAGAATTGCGTGTGTAAATGATGCATTATTTGAATGTAGAATCCCACCCGGCTTCTGGCTAGGTACCACAGAAGAGAGCGTGTGTGTGTGTGTGTGTGTGTGTGTGTGTGTGTGGTAGGGGAGGTTGTCGCTTGCTTTGCGGTCTGCGCCGTAAAAAGCAGAAATGCTGAATTCCGGGGGGGAAGGAAGGGAGAAGATTAAGGGGGTGTCTAAAAGCCTCCACAAGGTTGGGGGCGTGACTTTTTACGTGAGGGTATTTGTGGTGAGCTAATCAGGCGATAGCCAAGCTGCTTTCAAGCGTTATTACAATTCTCAGCTAAGCGGGGGTTCCTGGTTTTCGGGTCACCAAGGAAAGAACTCCACATATGCCCATTAAACTCCTTAGAAAACAAAGGAGTCTGTTTCCTATCTTCCAAGATTGTCTTCTGCTACCATTACTGCAGTAATTGATCACAGTGTGTAAAAGGGACAGGGAAATAGAAGGGAAATAGAAGCGGCCCGCGCCGCCCCAAAGCCACAGCCAGCCGCCGCTCGCTCCCCCGCTTGCTCGCCCGCTGCCTCGCCCGCGCCGCCCCAAAGCCACAGCCAGCCGCCGCTCGCTCGCCCGCTCGCTCGCTGCCTCGCCCGCGACGCCCCAAAGCCACAGCCAGCCGCCGCTCGCTCGCCCGCTCGCTCGCTGCCTCGCCCGCGCCGCCCCAAAGCCACAGCCAGCCGCCGCTCGCTCGCTCGCTCGCCCGGGGCCCACGTGGAAACGCTTGACTGCCACACACACACACACACACACACACACGCACGCACGAGGAGGGAAACAAGCTTGACTGAGGAGGGAAACAACGCTTGACTGCCCCCCCCACACACACACACACATGCACGAGGAGGGAAACAACGCTTGACTGCCGCCTCCCTAGCAGACCTCCCCATTCCTGTTAGAAATGGATCCCAGTACTTCTAATCCTGCACCAAAACAAAGACGCAGGTCATACAAAGCTGCTTTCAAACTAAAGGTTGTGTCAAGAGCAGAAAAAAGCAATAACAGTATTGCAAGTAGGGAATTTGGTGTTGATGAAAAACAAGTGAGGGAGTGGCGGAAAATGAAAGCTGAGTTGGAAAAGATTCCAAAGGCAAAAAAAGCTCGACGTGGTTTAACAACTCCATATGGGGCTCTAGAGACTGAATTGCATAAATGGGTTATGGAGTGTCGTCAAAATGGTTACTGCGTAACACGCATGGGAATTCGCTTACGTGCCCTTCAAATGGCTAAAGATGACAAATTAAAAGTACCAGGCATTGAAAATTTTGTTGCGTCAGCAGGATGGTGTACTGGCTTCATGAATAGGTATGGCCTATGTTTGCGGCAAAGAACAAAGATTTCACAGAAGTTGCCAAAAGACCTTGATGAAAAAGTGACGTCATTCCATTCATTCATCATAAAACAAAGAAAGATCCATAACTATGACCTGGGAGATATTGGGAATATGGATGAAACACCTATGACCTTTGATCTTCCAAGCAACAGAACCGTGGCAAGTTTGGGAGACAAAACTGTTTTACTCAGAACCACAGGTAATGAGAAAAACCATTTTACAGTTGTTCTGTCATGTTTGGCTAATGGAACTAAGCTGCAGCCTGTCATTATTTTTAAAAGAAAGACCTTGCCTAAAAAGGTCAAATTCCCACCACGAATTACAGTGCGCCCACATGTTAAAGGCTGGATGGATGAAGATGGAACAAAAAAGTGGCTGGAAGAAGTTTGGAATGGACGACCAGGAGCAGCCTTAAAGAAAAAACCATCATTGCTAGTTTGGGATATGTTCAGAGCCCACACATCTGATGACATAAAAACATTGGCAAAGTCTTCTCAAGTTACTTTAGCCGTTATTCCAGGTGGGCTTACATCTGTATTACAGCCCTTAGATGTGTGTTTAAATAAACCTTTCAAAGACCGTGTGCGAAAGATGTGGTGCGAATGGATGTCATCTGGTCAAGCCCGACTAACAAAAGGTGGAAATATGATGAAGCCTGACATAGAACTGATAGCAAAGTGGGTTCGTGATGCATGGGAAGAGATTCCAGAGGACATGGTGAAGCACGCCTTCAAGAAATGTGGCATAAGTAATGCTATGGATGGCAGTGAAGACACTGCTTTGTATGAGGACGACAGCTGTGATAGTGATGACAGCGAACTCTGTGACAATGTATATGATGATAACCTCACACCAGCTACAGCTGAAGCTCTGTTTGCAGATACAGATGAGGAGGAGGAATCCAGTTTTGAAGGATTTTGATGCTTGTGTTTTAGCTTAGTTGCTTATTGAGTTAAGGTTTTTGTACATTTAAAGTTATTGTTAATACTTTAATGTTATATATTGTTTTTGTTGAATATACTGATAATATATTGTTTTTGTTGAATATACTGATAATATATTGTTTTTGTTGACCCTCTTTTCCACATGCCTCAATTAAAGCAATTTTATTGTTATCTACCTGTATTTTTATTTTTGAAATTTACCGTGAGCTGCTGCATTTCCCAGCCTCGGCTTATACTCGAGTCAATAACTTTTTCCAGTTTTTTGGGGTAAAATTAGGGGTCTCGGCTTATACTCGAGTCGGCTTATACTCAAGTATATACGGTACTTCTTGTTCGTGGCCCGCTCAAATTTCACATTGTCCATTTTAGTTTCTAGGGAGTGAACGATGGCACACAGGACAGATGGAAATGGTGCTCCATGTGGATTAGCCCTCAAATTTGCTTGTATTCTGACAACCTCGCCTTCTTTCCTTTTTCTGATCCTGACTCTTCCACCTTTTCCTTAAAGAGGCCTTGCTTCTTTTCGCCCCTGGAGCATGCTGCCGCCGCCACCAACTCCTCCAAAAGCCTCTCTCTCTTCCTCTGGGCCTGCCGACAGCCTTATCCAGTTCCTTTGCTCCATAAGCTCCAGGTCCTCTCCTCCTCTGCCTCCTCTGGAAACAGCCCTGATTTGCAATACAATCCATCACTGGGCCAGCAGTCAGATCTTGCTGCTGGTAGAACAAATTCAAACAGTGCCAACGACTTTTAACAGTCTCACCAACAGTTCCAAAACAACTAGAAACTCACCATGCCAGCAAAGATTGTCGGTCGTATGTCGTATGTTACCTTAGTTCCACCATGTTGCTCAAACACATTAAAATTTCCTGATCATGTGGCCTATAGCCCTTACTATCCCTCCCAAAACTATTTGCCTTCAAGAGCCAATGCAGCTGCAGCCATTCCAGGCGCCGCCATCTTAAAGCCATGATTAAGCGATTATTGGCTTAAAATGATTGTCATTCTCTAAATTAAGAAAGTTGTGGATTAAATAATATTTCAAATAGAAGTAGTTACACTGGTATATCTCCAGTTACCTTCCAGTTGACTAACAAATAGGCTTTTTTTCATTAGAACTGGAAATAATAAAACAATTGCAGGGATAGATAAAATGTTCAGAAGGTGGTGGCATTGGTGAAACGTATTTAAAGAATCAGTCTCGGGATATTCCTTTTTTTAAAACAAACAATATTTTATTAATTTTTTGTAATCACAAATTCTTAATATTTTATCAGCAACATGTTGTCTGGGTTCCAATATTTAGCTTACCAATACGTGTTAAACTCCTTTCTCTCTACCTTGTTTTTCTAGCCATTGATAAAATGTAACCCATGTTCTAAAGTATTCTGGATCTTCTTTCATTTTCAGTGTAAATCTGTCCACTTATGCACAGTCCAAAATTATCTTAATTATCTCTTCCTCCACTGGTAATTCTTCATCTTTCCAATGTTGAGCAAATACAATTCTCGTTGCAGTTAGTACATGTAACATTAAATATACACATTCTTACAATTTCCTACAATTATGCCCAACAAAAATAATTCTGGCTTAAAATCTACATGTTTTTTTTATTATTTTCTCTAACCATATATGTATTCTTGACCAAAATCTTTTGGCTTAAGGGCATGTTCACCAAAGATGATAGTATGTGCCTGGTTTTTGTTTTGTTTTTTCCAACAGTTGCTAGACATATTTTTGAACATTTTTGCTAACCTCATAAGGTGTTAGGTACCATCAGTAAAACATTTTATATAGGTTTTCTTTGTAAGCCACTGGCTTTGCCAGTTTTCTAACTCTATGTTATGCCCAAAGTTTTTTGCCTATATTATCATTGTTTCTTTAACTTGTTCCTCTTCCATCTTTAAACTCAACATATATTTGTACAGTTTCTTAAACAATTTTTCATCTGATGTCAATAGTATGTGGTCAAATTCTCTTTGTTCTTTATAAAATCCAGATGTTTTAGCATCTTTTTCATGTCTTGTTTGAATTTGCAGGTTTGGCCCCATGATAAATCAATGCTCTGTTCTTCCAATTCTTGTCTAGATTTTAGTTTCCCTTCAATATTCGAAAGGTCTTTATAAGTCACAATTTTCTCATAGTTAATTAAGTTTGGGTGAACAAACGCTTCCATTGTTGAAAGCCATCCAGGTATTTTTATGTAATTTTTCGCTTTTACCTTTTCCCATTCTAGAAGAAGTGCGTTTCTTATATAGCGGTTTTGATTTTATTCTTTCCATACCATAGGAAGGCATGCCCTCCGAGTTGTAGGTCATCTCCCTCTAGGTATAATAATCTTTTATGTCTAAGAGTTATCCATTCTTTTAGCCAAGTTAATACAGATGCTTGATAATATAAAGCCCAATCTGGCAGCCCGAATCCTCCATTTTCTTACACTTTTTGTTGCATTTTCAATGTAATTCTGGCTTTTTTTCCTTGCCAAATAAATTTCAAGAGCACTGTATTTAATTTAGCAAAGAATGTTTTCCTCAGTTTTATAGGTATTGTTTGAAATAAAAAGAGTAATTTTGGTAAAATATTCTTCTTCACCATTGCTATTCTCCCTAGCATTGAAACTTGTAGATTTTTCCATTTTTCCAAGTCTAGTTTTATTTGTTTTAATAATTTTCAATGGTTGTCTTCTTTTATTGTTGCACATCTTGCTTTAAGTATATCCCCAAGTATTTAACTTTTTTAACTATTTGAAGATGTGTTTTTTCTGACAGTTGATTTTTTTTGTTTATCTGTAAGGTTTTTGGCTATCACTTTGCTCTTTTCTCTATTTTCAGTCCTGTCACTTCTCCAAATTCTTCTATCTTTTTCAAAAGCTTGAGGCTTGTCTCAAGCAGCTCTTCTAATATAAAAACCAAGTCATCCGTGAATGATTGTAGTTTATATTTTTCAACTTTTATCTCCATTCCTTTAATTTCTGAGTCTTGCCTAATATTTCTATTCAATACTTCCAGCGTTAATATGAATATTAATGGGGATAATGGACATCCTTGTCTTGTGCCTTTTTTAATATTAAAGTTTTCTGTAAAATCTCCATTTATAATTACTTCAGCTATTTGTCTATGACAAATTGTTCTAATTATATTTATAAAGTTTTCTACAAAGTCCATTTCATTTAGTTGTTGCATCATAAATTGCCAATTTATGTTATCAAAAGCCTTCTGTGCATCTAGAAATATTAGCGCCATCTGCTTCCCTGGGTGCATTTCATAGTACTCCAAAGTATATAAAATCATTCTTAAATTATTATTGTTTGTCTCTTAGGTAAAAATCCATTTTGGTCTCTGTATAAATTCAGTCAAAAATCTCTTTAATCTTTCTGCTATTATTGAAGCAAAAATTTTATAGTCCACGTTTAATAGAGATATTGGTCTATACTTCTTTATCTGTGTGAAGTCAGAATCTTCTTTGGGTATTAAAGTAATGTTGGTTTCTATCCAATTATTTGGTATTTTGGCCTCTAAAAGTACCTCATTTCACAGTTCTTTCATTAATGGGCTTAATGTATCTTGTAGGCATTTATAAAACTCTGTAGGTAGGCCATCTGGGCCCAGAGTCTTATCATTTTTTTTGCCTTTTTATAGCCTCTTCTACCTCCATCATTGATATTTTTTCATTTAGCATGTTTTGGATATTCTCTGAAATTTTTGATAAATCATCTTTTTTATATATTGCTTTATTTTTTCTTGAGAAGTTTCTTCTGTGTCGTAAAGTATCTCGTAAAATTCTTTGATTATTTTTTTAATTATGTCATTTTGAAATTGTAATTTATTATCTTGCAATTTATTTATCAATTTTTTCTTTCTTTTTTCAGTTTGTATGCTAACCACCTATCTGGTTTATTAGCATTTTCAAAAAAAGTTTTGTTTTGTCCTTTTAATTTGTTGGGACATTTTTTCAGCCTCTGCTAAGTTTAGTTTATGTTTTATTATTTCCATTTGCTTTTTAAGAGTTTTCTTTTGAGGATCTCTTTGTAGTTCTGATCCAATTTTATAATTTCCTCCTTTAACTTCATTTGTGTTGCTTTTTTTCTTTATTCTTTTTCGCCATGTAAGTTATAGCTAAACCTCTAAAGTATGCTTTAGCTGTATCCCACACATTTTGAAGCGATCTTCTTTTTTATTATTTTAAAGAAAAATTTCATTTCCTTTGTTGCTATTTGTATAAATTCTTTCTCTTTCAGTAAAGATTGATTCAGAGACCATCTTAGTTTTTTCTTAGCAACTCTCCAAGTCATCTTTATCGGATTATGGTCTGCCCATAGATTGGTTTCTATCTTGATCTCTTGTATAATCATGCTTAATTCAGGGAATATCCATATCATATGAATTCTGGACCATGATTTGTGCCTGTTTGAGTAAAATGTATATTGTGATTTTTTGGGGGGTTGTTTTCTCTCCACATATCCTGTATACAGATTTCTTCTGCCATTTTAAAGAAAGTCTTAGGTAGTACATTTCTTCCTTTTTTCCCTATGTTACTACTTCTGTAATCCAGCTTCCCGTCTACAATTGCATTAAAGTCTCCCATTAAGCAAATATTTTGATATTGCAATTCCACTATTTTTTATGTAATTTTTGATAGAATTTTTGTTTGTTATAAGGTGCATATATTGCTAGCATCAGTATCTGTTTTTGATTTATCATTATTTCCACTATTAATATTCTTCCTTCTTCATCTATATAGATTTCTTTGGGGTTTGTTTAATATATAAAGCTATTCTTCTTTTCTTTTGTTGTGCTAGTGTGAAGTGGAGTTTCCCGATTTTAAGTTGTTCCAACAGTTTATAGTGTTGTCTCTTAATATGCGTTTCTTGGAGACAAATTATATCCGGGGGTATTCCTAAAAGCAGTTTGATGAACTAGCCCTTGATGTTATATATAATTGATGTTATATATAATTGTTCCATTATTGTGGCTTCTGCCAAACAGAAACAAAGACAAGGAAGGAATAAAAAATAGGAAAAAATGGAAGGATTAATTTAATTGAAATTAATTAGTTGAAATTAATTTATCTCCAGTTTAAAAGAATATTAAGCTTCCATCTGGAAAGAACATTTTATTCTGGTTGGATTAAATAGGACTAGACTTGTTGGATCAATGTTCTTCCCAACTTTCAGCAACTTTCACCTGTTGTTAAAGAGGCTAAATCTGCACATTCTTTTTGGTCTGAATGAGGTATATAAACGTCTGAATCAATCACAGAAGAAACTTCAATAAACAAATGGAAAGTAAGTAGTTGATAAAACTGTCCATTAATAAGTCTGTTGATAAAAGAGAGCAAGAGAGAATTTTTGTCTTGATTGAGTAAGCTGTCAAGAAGATGGTTTTGTAACACAGTTTTGTTTACGGGTTGTTGTTACTCTTCACATAAAAGGTAGCAACATGTTTGAGGGGAATCAGAAAGGTACTCTACAGACTGAGTGCTTTATTTTTGGCCTCCCTGTGAGATTACCAGGATGTTAAGATGGGCAGTAGTTAGTAATGAAGGACAAAAGGTAGTGCAGAACACAATATTCTAAAGAAAGTACTGGATAAAGTAGCAGAATCAGCTACCATACCTTCTACTGCTCCTGCTTAGTTTCGGAATCTGTATACATTTGAAAAGATAGTCTAAATAGTGTTCTAATTAATTTTAACTATTTGTTCCTCTAGTTATTTTCTAACTAATTGTTCTACTATAGTCTGGATTGATCATATCCTATCTTGAGTAGTGACTCTATTCTGACCTTTTAGTAATAGCACTAACACTTAGACTTATATACTGCCCCATAGTACTTTACAGCACTCTATGGGCGGTTTACATTGTCAGCAGATTGTCCCCAACTACCTGGGTCCTCATTTTACTGACCTCAGAAGGTAAGATCAACCTTAAGCCTGTAAGGATCAAACTCCTGGCTTTGGGCAGTTTGCCTGCAATATTGCATTCTAACCATTGCACCACCAGGGCTTCCTTTAAGGTTTCAGAGAAATTGAGGTAAATCCAGTGAAAGGCAACGAAAATGATTGGGATGATTAGTGACTAAGTCATATGAGATAAAAGAATGTAGACCACATTTAGCCTTGAGTAGAGATAACTTGGTGGAGATGTGGTAGCATTGTTCAACTACTATACATTACCTATATTTTATCATCCTAGGGAACAAGACAAAGAATACTATATTTAATAGTTACACAAAGACACTTTTGAAATAATATCAGAAAAAAACCCTTCCTAATAATAATACTAGTTTAGTTGAGGGGGAAAAAGCTATTCCTAGTTCACAAATATAATTTCTAAAATGTTTATAGAGGATGACTGAATATTACTGTATTTTGGAACTTGCATGTAGACCTTTCTTCACATATATTTATCTGTTTATTTATAAATGTCAATTTAATTATAAATGTAATGCATTATTACCACAAAATAGTTGACCTTGTAAAAGACTGCCTTTCTGGACCGCTTTCAGTAAGTGATAAGTGCAAAACAAGAGTGATTGACTCAGCACTGCTTCTGAAGTTTTATTAATAGAGTTATACAGATACTCTTTACCTGAAATGATAAAAGAATGGAAACCAGAATAATCTTCAAACAGCATTGCAGTGGATTTATAATAAATGTCTCACAAGGCAAGAGCCATTGGAAATCAGTGTCAAATCACATAAAGTGTTTGCACAGCAGCATGTAGGCAGAAAAATAACCATTCTACACAACAGAATATGACTTTGATTCTAGAAATTAGAGATTTCAGAAATCATTGTATAAAAACAAAAAACTTGGAACCAGAGAGACAGTGCAAAGATAAAAATGATAATTTACTCAGGCAACCCTCCTACACTGAACATTGTGGAATATTACAGGAAAAGAATGGTTATTCAGAGGATTTAATTTGTTTTTTCCAGAAGGTGCTTAACATATATCTTTCTGTATCATCTCTTAAAGAATATTTACAATAGTAGCCATTAAATATTATCAAAAGAGAACAATATAACTATATTGGACTTAAAATCCTTCTAGATTTGATTGCTGATTTGAACTGACTTGACATTTTAAATGAGTGTAATGATTCAAATTAGAGCAGAACAGTTCTACCTAAATTGACCCTCTTTCAGAAGAGATCAACCTTTTAATCCAGTAATTACCATTTTCATCTCCTCTACCCTGCATTTTAGGATACTGGTTAACTCTGAAATGACTTACAGATAGCAGAGATGGAATGCCAATTATGCTTGTTAGGACAGTTTCACCGCCCTTGATAAGATGCAGGTTATCCCTCTTGGAAGTAAACCCTGTGGATTTCAGTGGAATATCAGTGGTATACTATTTTTCTTTGGTTGATTTCCAATATATTCATCCCATTTTTGAATTCAGCTAGCTTCTGGAAATTCTAGTTTACTAGTGTTAACAAAAAAGATTTAAACAGCTTCCTTTCTGAATAAAAAATATTTTAAAAGAGTATCTGTTGTGTGTATGTCTGGTAGACCATTAAGGACAACTCATTGGTTATCTCACAGGACCTTGTAACAAACGAAGAGAAGAGGAACAAGAATTAATTACACCAATTACATTAATGACTCAGTCTGAATGTTACTGCTAAATTGTCTTTCAGACTGCACTTCATCTCCTTTGATAAGTATGATCTAAAAAATTAACACTATTCTTACTAACTTTTCTGGTACTAATTAAATTGCTTATTTTAGAAGTTGGAAAGCATTTTAATGAAATATATTAAAGTAGGAAATATAGGTGTTATGTAATTTTTCTCTTGTTTATTCATGCTATGGACATTATGTATTTGTGATTGTTTCTACTGGTACAGTGTTCTTTCTTTTTTCCCTTTAGCAGAATGATTTAGCTGACACAGAGGAGACAGTGTTAAATGCATGTTTATTTCTATTTATCTAAACTTTGTTCTTTCATGCAGCAAACTATTAATCTTCTAAGACAATGGTCCTTTTTTCTTGTCCTAAAGTAACTGCAGTACTTATAGATAAGCCAACAATGTACAAAAATTGTAAGCTTATTGCATCATTTCCCCATTTTTGCTTATTTGTGGTTCTTCATTCATAATCATAAGAACATGCAGTGCTCTCTGGAAACAATTTTAAGGCTGTGACATTTCTTTTTACATCCCTCCTTTTGAATTATTGAGGAAACTGTAAATTAGAAATTTATATGTTATTCCAGCATATATATATCTAAAATTTACACAAATATGAGCTGTCACTGTTGTGACTACTGCCTGTGGATGGCCTTCGGTTAGGCCGAAACAGGAAATAAAGATTTGTCCCATGAATTCTAATATCATAGAATCAGGGTAATTTGCCCCAACTCTATGAAATATTTGCTATATAAGCAGGCACATTCTTGAAATAAATAATTAAGGCAACATTATTTCAACTGTCTACTTCTCTTTCAGCGATTTTCATATGTAACTCTTCTTTTACCATTTGCATTTCTCTTAAAAGTTAACAAAATACTAAGAAAATTGTACTGATTTTATTCTTCAAGAAAATCCATTCTATGTTTAAAAATTGAAAACTTCATAATAACTTGGTAAACAACATACCATCTTACATTCTATTTAATAGTCCTGGACAGAGCATTTCTGTCTGAAAAAAATAAGGTGATCTATACTAATAGGAGTATATTGGAGAATATTAATAGAGTGCATGTGTGAGACAGAGAATGGGAATCAGGCAGAAGTTTGTGTAAAGAGTTTGTTTCTTTATAAGTCAGTAAAGGTAAACGTAAAGGTTCCCCTGCACATGCGTGCTAGTCGTTTCCGACTCTAGGGGTCGGTGCTTATCTCCGTTTGAAAGCCGAAGAGCCAGCGCTTGTCCGAGGACGTCTCCGTGGTCATGTGGCTGGCATGACTAGATGCCAAAGGTGCATGGAACGCTGTTACCTTCCCACCATAGTGGTCCCTATTTTTCTACTTGCATTTTTACGTGCTTTTGAACTGCTAGGTTAGCAGAAGCTGGGATGTCAAGACCTCAAGTAACCTTGTTCAGGGCTGCTAATGTTTAGGACTCAGTTTGGTTTATATTCAGGACCTTTCATAAATAGTATATGTCTTCCTGATCAAGATTAAAAAAGACTAGGTTCCAACAGCCTTTGGTTTAAGAGAAGAATCAAAGGACTTAAATATTCTCTTAAGAGAAGATTTAAAGTGCATATACAATCACTCATATGCCAGAAAGCATTAAAATTATAGGTTAGGTTGGTGACTTTCAGAGCCATATGAACAATTAATATATTTACTATTTAGTAAAACTGGCATTTTAAATTCAGAAAAGTTTATTATGAAAATCTATTACCGAGCTAGTTTCCACTATGGAACTCAGTGTATGTGTTTAGACTAATTGCTTTCTTTCTCTTTGCCCAATCAGTATCATAGGCTGGTTGTTATGAGGAAAATAGGGAGAGTGCCATTTAAGCTGCTTTCCAAATGGTAGATTAAAGATATAACTGGTAAAGTAATGGATAAATAAATGCACTTCTGTACAGCACCATTTTACAATAAGTTGGCTACAACTTTTAGAGTTTATATGGTGACTTGATGTTGGAAAAGTTTCACATAACATTGGGAGTCCTGGCTTAATAATGGTGACTGGAACTGGCAACTCTATTACTAATCAAGGAGGTCATAAGGTGGCATGTCACATGACTGCAATTGTGGCAGTTCTGGTTGCTATTCTTAAGTGAATCTTGCATGGACATTAAGTATGATATCACATGATTGCTGTTTGGGATTCCCAGCTGGCTTCCCAATTGACTTTGCTTGTCAGAAGCTGACACTGAAGGTTGCAAATGGTGATCACATGACCATAGGACACTGCAATCATTGCAGTTGTGAGCCAGTTGTTAAGCACCTGAATCACAACCTTAAGACCCTGGGCTAGCTGTAACTTGTTCAATGCTGGCATCACTTCAAACAGTCACTGAACAAGAAGTTGTTAAGCGAGGACTATCTGTACTGTATTGCCATTTATATTTTATCCTTATACATTATGCATAGTTTTGGGTTTCTTTCTCAAAAAGAATGTGGAATTTAAAAGTAATCTCTTCCCTCTCTGCTTTTTTTAATTAATAACTAAAAATCATTCAGTAAAATTGACTGGATACAGCTCCAATTATTCACACAGTCTAATTACATTATAGATCTCACTGCATCAAGATGTAAGTTGCCAACTGAAACTCTTACAAGAGGAAGAGATTGGTATCAGTGGCTATTAATTACTACAGATATAGATTATGTTAGGTGTGGGATATCAGTTCTTGCCAGAAAAAGGCAGTTGTTGTTTTCCTATCTTGATTGTAGGCTTCCCAAGAGGCATTTGATTTGCTATGTGACTTTGTCCATACAAGTAGAGAATGGGAATTCATTAGTGTCTTATATTTTATATCGCTAAACTAAGCATGTTATATCCTGCAGCACTTGAATCAAGGGAATTCATCTGTTGACAATCATTGCTCTTAAGCTCACATTGCAAATGCTAGATTAGTTAATTCATAGTGTATAATTTTTATAAGAGAGCTGTGACAAGCAATACAATGATGTCTTTCTTCAAAGTTTGGTTATAATCTTGAAGAGGTGCTTACATGCAAATATATTCTCAAGCTGTTCCCATTAGGGTACTGACCTTCACACAAGTGATTTCTTTTGGGTTTTTTTATTTCTTATCTAATATAAGAAATATTTCAATATGGCTTATAGTGAAACCAGCCAAGGTGTATTTCATTGCGTGCACATGTCCCTCCTATCTTTTCAGATATCATGTCAATATTTTAGTGACATTCATTTCAGTACAAACCAGGGCATCTGGCTTTCAAGAACTATAAAATAATCCAACTAATGTAGCCATTTGGAATTTTGAGCATATTTCTTACTAAATCGCAACTTATTTCCTGTATTAGATTAGTAATACTTACTGGAAAGAGAAAAATATGTTTAACTTTCATTTCTGGTAACTATTACCCTTTAAAAGGTTATTCTGTTAATTCTTCAGGACAAGAAAAGTATAAGGCTGTAAATTGGCTTGATCTGGGAAACTGTGAATGTAAGTATTAAAAAATCCAGAAAAGTTAACCATGGCTGGACCTGTATCCACCGAATGTTTTGCAATACTTCGCTATTAGCTAATTTAATTACATATACCTACCATAATTATTACTTCAAAATGTTCATCGTGTATTTTTTATGCACTTCTAATAGGTTATACATTCAGTAGTTAATTTCATTGTTGTCTAGTAGTATATTTCCTGGAAGTTGTGCAAGGTGTACTTTAGGAACAAAAAAAAATAACTAGTTGGACTTTCTGTTCTTCTGGCACAATATAATATTCTGGCCTTCCCCAACCTTTTGACTTCTCATATTCACCATAATGTCCATGCTGATTAGAAGTTTTGTTCAGTAACTCAATTATTTGGAGAATAACTGTCTATCTTTGCTATGGCATTCCAGTATCAGTATTTTTTTGTCCTGCACCCCAGTGTTTTAATACAGCACTTCTAAATCTCATTTAATTGGCATTATTTATTCTTAGTAAATTAAAGGATCTGGAGTATACATTTTACATAGTTTCATAAATGATATAACATTGAATAAATAAATACTTCCAGATCTACAAGTCATGCTTTCCATCACATTTTAAGTAATACTGCTACCAACCTATGATTTTCTTAGTTTTGAGATAAAGTAGTTCCCAAACCTATAAATTAATTAATTAGGAAATGCTAATTGTTAATGAAATCTTCTAATTTACATAGGGGAGTTTCTTAGTTGTTGTTATTTCATCTTATTTTTGACCAAAGCTGTCATACATTTCGTTGAAGATTTTGTATCAGAATTGAATAATCAGACCTGAAGCTGGCTTCTTACTGGCCTAAAATGTCATCTAGAAGACCAGAGATGAAAGCCTGTGTTTAGAACTCCACAAAGTAATGTGTCCCTTGCTTGCCTCAAAAACTTATATTAAAAATCCACCAAGCCTGAAAATGTGTAGATATTCTAGTAGTTCTAGAGATGTAGCTTCTGATGGTACAGTAATAAAGACTAAATCAGAAGATAAACTTTCTCCAAATGATTGACAAACTGAAGCCTGAGTAAAATTCCAGAGCTCTGGTTTTATAAGCCTTGAACCTACCATTTTAATCTTACTTAGTTTCTTTGAAATATTGAGATCATTTTTTTTACCCTGGGATTAGTTTTTGACTCTTCATAAATGTTGATTTAGCTTGAGATTCTGATTTCCTTGTTTTTAGTTCCTGATTTTAATAGAAGAACATTCTGCCTTGGTACAGTGAGATTTATCTGATAGCATTCATACATTCATACATTCATGATAACACATGTGGAAAATATTTGGCAATATCTATGTTGAAATCAATTTGCCTGTCTAATATTTAAAATAAGAACAAAAGGTTAAAATCAGATAACAGTTCAAAATAAATGATTCTTTGAACTCTTCACTTGTGCTGCCTTTCCCATTTTAGTACACGAGTACTACAAACATTTCTATCAGTTACTGCAAAAGTATTGTTTTTTAAAAGATTGAATTTTTCATTCAACAAGAATACTGAAAAATGAAATGCCAGCCTCCGGATACTTGCTCTCTGTATTTATAAAGTGTACCAAGAAATATCTAAAATCTTTATTGAGAACACTGTTTTATTAGGCCAATAGTTTATAAGGTTTGTAGCCGTTGAGCAGAGTTAGATCAGCTTCATCCTCTCCTCTCCTCCTTTTTTCTCTGGATTTGTAACCATTTTACCTGACAAAGTATTTTTGGAAACTTGAAAATATCAGTCAGCCCAAAATTGTTGAGAAACCATCATTTCACGGCTCATATTTGATTCAGCAGAAATGACACGACCCCAAGTTAGACAAGACTAATTCTATACATAATGAGCACAGGAAGAAAGAGATCAAGAACAATTGTTCCAGCTTTGCACAGCTTTTGCCCTCCATGTATTACCATTTGCAGCAGGGGGCCTTCATGTCAGTACAGACTCTTGGCATAATTTAGAACAATTCAGAGTAGAAAAGAGAAACTTTCAGGCAAAATGACTGTGGTTAATTTTGATATTCTTGGGCAGCATGGCTTTTATTCAAATGGGTAGAAGAATATGCTCCAACTAGAGAGAGGACTATATGAGTGAATATTCTTCATTGTTTCTTGCAGGCAGGATCTGAAAAAAATGGGTAAATTTCCTTCTAAATTGCTTTGTACATTTGCTGGACTTTAGTTAAAAATCATTAAGGATACTTTTTTTCAAGCTCATTTATGTAAGTACAGTCGAGGAATTTAAACATTTAGACTGAAAATTTAATCTGGAATCTTAAGTGCTGTGAGCATTTGAATAATTTTAAAAAAAATTAACTGCCTTGAATTTTAAAAAAAATTTATATTGCTTTTATATCTTAAAAGTTTAAAGTAATTTACAAAAAGCAAAGAAAAAGGCAGACTTTTTTTATCTGCCTCAGCTTGCGTGAGTGACATAGAGAGAGGTAGTTATTATCATATAGTTTTCATATACATTGCTATGTATATTATGCCATTTTTAAATATATGACCATGAGCCCTGCTGGAAGTTAGAAGGGACCATGGAGTTCTACCTGGGTCATTGTCTCTAGTCAGGTTTGATTGATGTTCTACTTCACAGCAATTTGTATTTTGGATGAAAGATGGTAAGCGATGGTGACTGGTTCCCTATGAAAGAGAAAACACAAGGGGTGTCAAGTGCAGGAAATCAGGAGTCCAGGAATTTCAAATGAATATAGGTTTATTGTACGCTAATGCTCTCTACAAGAATCTGAACTACTAATGGCCAAAGCAAATTGGTGTAGATAAGAGTCAATGGAATTCAAGGTGAGCTGGACTTAGTTCTCTTGTGGGCGCGAAGAGACTTGAGACTGATGATGCGTTTAATCTGGTCAGTCTGGTCATCACCTACAGGGGTGTTATTACATGAGCCGAGGCAAAGTGGACTTTGGCTGGTATGGAAGCATTTAATAATTTACAGGATTCATAGTTCGGTAGTGATCAAGGGTAAGGGTGTGAAATAGGTTGATAATAAGATGTCTCTCTTTCACAACCTAAGTCATGGATGAGCAAGCAAAACAAAACAAAACAAAACATGGTCCTATCTGAAATTTGACTTCTGGAATGTCTTCAATTTATTGTTCAATCTGTTGCTCAATTATTTCCCTTCCTGGGCTCCTCAACCTTGTTGTTAGGCTGTTGTTTCTATTCCATCAGCAATTGGTGTTGAAGGATTTCAGTCACCATATCCTGAGGGAGGGGTGCGATTTGGTAATGCTGAGGAAATTCAGGGTCTCAATAACAAGCATGAGGTTTCCTCAGAAATTGTATCCCAGTTCATAGAGGCAGCTATACTTTAGATCTCATTTTACTTGGGACGTTTTTACAAAGGATATTAGTAATAGATGGATCTCTAAATGATCCAGATGAATCTCATCACTAACTATGACTTCTGCAGACCATAAAGTATGTTATGGATCTGGATGGGTGTGCTTCCCTCACAATCTGGCAAGCCGTTCTGCTGACATCTTGGTCAAAGTTAGGAATTCATAGGTGGCCAGAGCACTGAAGCTTATTGCTGCTTAGTGGCTTCTCAGTTTGACAATCCCAGGCAGCTTCTTAGTTCAACGAGGAACTCTGCAGATGGATGTTAAGAGATGCCTGGAGGCGAATTGTAATGAATATGATCAAACACAGATAGGACCTTCTATTTGAGCCCACTTGCCAATTAGGGTATCAAGACATCAATACCTATCCTTCTTTATTAAATTGGGTGGGCCATTGCTCAGTGGCATTGTTTAAGCTGACCTGTTTCCTATTGAGGAAGAGTATTCATGAAGAGTTGTTGGTGCACTCTATGTGTTCTGAATCTTTGGATAAATAAGGACAACAGTGGCACAGGAGAATTTCTGTATGACCTACTGTTGTGAACCATCCGGCAGACAATAGAACATGGCAGATGGGATTCATTTAATTTTCATAGGTTACCAGGTATGTAGGTCTTGCTTAGTACAAAATAAATTCTCATGTGGATTCATTCCAGTGCTGAACTGTTGGCACAAAGTCAACTAAAAATCAGATGTAGTCTGTAGACTTATAATTTATTCAGGTCACATACTGACACTGCTTCACCTGATCATGCTATTCTTTGCTAGAATAGGCCCAAAGTGCTTTTAATGATCCCCTTTAGGGAACTCATTCTCCTACAATCCTATATTGTTGTTTGTCACATCCTTCCTTAGAAAGTGAAATGAATTAAAGTGAAAATAGGATATTGAAACTTTTTCCTTGGCTTTTGGATGTGGTTCACTTTGTTACTGGAACTTTTGGAATGGGAAAAAGGAAAATAAGTATATTTATTTATTTCTTAATTGCTGGATATGTAGAAAAGAAACCTTGTGTGAACATTTACAGTTGTCTGTCTATTTACACAAGAGACAACATGATAGCAAGCTATAAGGAAACTGATTCATCAACTTATTATCTGCCTTAACTTGCTCTTATCCAGAAACACAGTAAAAGAAAACAAGGGAAGATCTAATCTAGTCCCACTACTTCCTGCTTTACCATGTCAGTACAACTTCATGAACAATGTCTCTCTTGATGAACACAGATTGTGGGTTATAGCTTCATTCTAGGTATAAAATAATGTTTAATTATGTTAAAATTGCTGTTCAGCTTTACAAGTTTAGTATAAAAAGTCAAGCATAATGCACAGAAGAAGCTAATAGCAAACATTAATTTATCAGTTTGTTAACATTTACCATAATTTTCTGATGCAATTTTTAACAGTTTTTTAAAAGCAAAAAAGCTGCTATTAAATGCTGAAAAGTTCAACTGACATGGAGAGAAACACTAGCTAAAGAATACTATAAGCAACTTTATCTTAGTTACTTCAAGCTGTAATCTCTTAAACAATTTTTACCTTTTTATGATATGCCACCAAACAATAATGTGTTTTTTCAGAATCACTTATTAAATATTTTTTGCAAACACAAATGTACATAACATATGTTTATATTAAAACATATAAAAAGAAATGTGGGAAAATGTGCTAAGCTCATCTGTTTTGAAAATACAATCCACAAACTGCCTGGAGTGTGACGTTTAAACCCAAGTAGTAAAAGTAGAAATGTGGCATGTATCTTTTCTCCTTACAACCCTGTTGTTAGGAGTCACTGACACAAATGAACCATGTGAATCATTATAGCAACACCAAAAGCTTAACTCATCAACAAACTGAAGATAAGTTGTATCCTGAACTAATTTCTGAACTAATTATCCTAGAGACAAGAAGTCCATGAGTCAGGTTCCAGAACCAGGTCCTCCCTTACATTCATTGTCTACTAATCAAGAAATGAGAGATACAGTCATTGTGAATTGATCTAATGCTAATTTCCAGAGCAGAGAACTATTATAAGGCTTTTTTTTCCTGTGGGCTACGTTGGGTAAGTAGGGTAAGTGGAAAAAGTAGGCTGGTCTCAGTTGAGTTTTAAAATTCTTTGGAGTTATGTTATATGTTCAGAGCTGTCTAGTTCTTCAATACCAGCTAAGCCCAATTAAGTTGATGCCAAGAATTCACTGAACCCTTGACATTTCAAATCAGGGTGCTAATATTATAAACCTTTTAACATTATAAACGTCTTGTAAATTGGTTGCCTTAAGGCTCTCTTCTTTCATGAGATCTTTCCAATAAGCTTGATCGTCATTTGAGGCAGTACTTTAAAGCCTCCATGGAGCTAGGCAATGTTTTCAGTGTTTTTATGTGAATCTGTGTGTCTGATTATCACACACTGCACTCATATGCTCTATGAGAAAAGCGGGGGGGGGGGGGGAATGTCAGGCTGCAAGAGTGCCAGCCTGCATCAGTCCACTGCAGGACGAAGGTCTCTTCATTGAAGGTTCCTGTGTGGTTGGTAGACAGATACATATTTTTTGATTGACATAAGAAAACACTCCCTTCTTATGTCAATCAAAAATACATTTTTTCTAATTAAAAATAGTTATCCCCGCATTAAAACTGAGTAAAAATCTTTTATGCATTTATTTCTGAAATATTTTAAGATGTATTATAAATTTATCCATACAGATATGTCATGTTATAGTCAGGATGACAAAATATGACTTACCTGGGAAGCATGTTGGTGTCTCTGTGCATTTTCTCTCGCTCTCCCTCTCTCTCTCTTTCTCTCTCCCCCCATGTGTGTGTGTGTGTGTGTGTGTGAGAGAGAGAGAGAGACTTCTGTTGACTTTAGTCCCTTGTGAATTAAACTATTTAAAAGACAAAATGGAAAAAAACCCTTCCTAATCTGTCTTTTGAATGAGCCGTGAAATAGGATCCACGAACTGCCTAAAGTGTGAAGAGGATACCATGGCTGAGTTCCAAGTTCTTTCTGTGAGATGTTAGGAGATTTATTCTCAGATGAAAAGCTAAGGAGGAAATGGTCATTATTTTTTATACAATCATATTGTGCCTCCAAAGTTACCATGTAAATAGTTTATATATTTAATTATAAATTACCTTTATTGGACAAAAACAAATAGCTTAATTCGGTGAGTATAGTTCTGGAAATTGGCTGCCTATTGTTTTTCTCTCTGCAACAAATGGTATCTCGGTCCTAATGTGGAGATTTACAGATCTGTGTTTAGTTTTATTAAAACAAGGAAGTTTACAGTTTGTTTATGTGACTTTCCCCAACTGAAAAATTTAATCTGGTCTGCCAGTGATGATCACAAATCAATGTATGTTCATAATGAAACAAAGTTCCTTCAGTTGTCCTTGTGCTAAATTATGTAAGCCTTTTTAGATGAGAACCAATAATTGAATTGTGTGGAAACAAAATAGAAGATTGTCACTACTTGAAAGCTTATTATACTTACCATCTTAAAGACACAAGAGATAAATAAAGCAAAACAAAGGCTCCAATTCATAATCTTCATAATATTTTAATGCCCCATCAAACAAGTGTCTTTCGTAAATAAAGAGCTGCTCAAACATTGGTGCAGATTGCAAAAACTACCTGGTGGATGTTGTAAAGGCTTTTTAAGTTGTATGTAATAATACTCATGGCTACCATATCTAGTCTTCAAAGATGAAAATTTCTTTCTAAATTTTTGTTGCTAACTAGTGATCATCTAGATTTCTACAGCCTAGGTACTGTATGCTTTTCAAACTGATTTGGTGACTATTGTTTAAAAGACTTAAATATTTCTCATAATAATAATAGTATAATATATACTATTAATAACAGTAATAGTACTGAGCAACTACCAATAGAAAGTGACGAGACTATTGATGTTAATGAACAACAGCAAGAAGAACAAACTGAAGTTACTAAACAACTCTGACTGGGCAGAGTCTGACTGGGCAGAGTCTGACGATCAGGACACGGGCGGTCTTGTCGATATTACCTGGGAGGAGTTTGATTCTGTGACTCCGGAGGAAGTGGACAGGATTATGGGGAGGCTGAGCTCCACCACATGTTTATTGGACCCGTGCCCTTCCTGGCTGGTTTATGCAGCCCGGGAGAGGACGCGCAGCTGGTTCCAGGCAGTTATATCGGCTTCTTTGAGTGAGGGCTGCTTCCCAGCCGTCTTGAAAGAGGCGGTGGTGAGGCCTCTCCTCAAGAAGCCTGCCTTGGACCCAACTGTATTGAACAACTTTCGTCCGGTCTCCAACCTTCGCTTCCTTGCGAAGGTTGTTGAGAGTGTGGTGGCGCATCAGCTCCCTCTGGTCCTGGATGAAGCGGATTATCTAGACCCATACCAATCGGGTTTCAGGCCCGGGTACAGCACGGAGACGGCATTGGTCGCGCTGGTGAATGATCTCTGGAGGGCTCGGGACAGGGGACATTCCTCTGTTCTAGTCCTATTAGACCTCTCAGTGGCTTTCGATACCATCGACCATGGTATCTTGCTGCGGCGTCTCAGGGGATTGGGAGTGGGAGGCACGGTTTTACAGTGGTTCTCCTCCTATCTCCAGGGACGCTTGCAGTCGGTGTTGACAGGAGGGCAGAGGTCAACCACGAGGTCTCTCGTTTGTGGAGTTCTTCAGGGGTCGGTCCTCTCGCCTCTCCTGTTCAACATCTATATGAAACCGCTGGGTGAGATCATTCGTGGCTTTGGAGTTGGGTATCATCAGTATGCTGATGATACCCAGCTTTTTCTTTCGACCCCAAACCACCCCAGTGATGCCCTCGACGTGATGTCCCGTTGCCTGGAGGCGGTCCGGGTCTGGATGGGGAGGAACAGACTTCAACTCAACCCTGACAAGACTGAGTGGCTTTGCATACCTTCATCCCGGGTTTATTCGGATATTCCATCTCTTTCTATGGGGGGTGAATTATTACCCCCTGTAGATAGGGCTCGCAACTTGGGAGTCCTCCTAGATTCACGGCTTACTTTGGAAGACCACATAGTGGCTGTGACTAGGGGGGCTTTCGCCCAGGTCCGCCGGGTGCGCCAGTTGCGGCCCTATCTAAGCCGGGATGATTTATGCACGGTCACTCATGCGCTCGTGACCTCTCGTCTGGACTACTGCAACGCTCTCTACATGGGGCTGCCCTTGAAGACCACCCGGAGGCTCCAACTGGTACAGAATGCAGCCGCGAGAGTTGTGTTGGGAGTCTCCCGATACTCCCATGTTACACCTCTGCTCCGTGAGCTGCATTGGTTGCCAGTTGTCTTCCGGGTGAGATTCAAGGTACTAGTAATGGTGTTTAAAGCCCTACATGGCAGGGATCCGGAGTACCTCAGGGAACACCTGCTGCCGGCATCAATCTCCCTGCGCCCTGTGCGTTCCCACAGAGAGGGTCTCCTCAGGGTGCCACCGATCAGAGAATGTCGATTGGTGGCCCCCAGGGGGAGATCCTTCTCTGTGGGCGCTCCGGAACTATGGAATCAGTTACCGGTAGAGCTCCGGATGGCGCCCGATCTTCGCTCCTTTCGTCGCGACCTGAAGACGTTTTTGTTTGTACAAGCCGGCCTAGCCTGATGGGGGTTTGGTGGGGTTTTTTATTCTTGTATTCTTAATATTGTATCTTTGGGGTTTTATAATTGTAACATATCAATTGTTTTAAAATCGGGCAATTATTTAATTTCCTTTTAATATTTGTAACTTTGTATTTTATTCTTGCCCTGTGAACCGCCCTGAGTCCTCAGGGAGAAGGGCGGTATAGAAATATTATTAAATAAATAAATAAATAAACTGTTAATCCAGAACTAGTTGGGAAAATCAAGGACTGAACGAGAGCTGAAATAACACGTTTGCCAACACTGAATCAAATTAACAAGAAAACTCTGGCTAAAACAGTGAACAATAATTAATGAAGTTGTTAAACTGATTCCAAATGAGCTGATTGATATATTCTCCCACTTGTTTAACCACTGCAGAACTGAGGCTTAAAATATGAAGGAAGGAAGTTATTAAGAAAGTAAAATCTTAATGGAAAATGAAATTGGAATTGAAAGTAAAGAAAATTTGCATATATTTGAGCAATTTGAAGAATTTGAGTGAAGGAAACTTGAAAAATAAGAAAATCAAAACTAATCTGTATGTGAAGTGCAACCTAGAGAATAAAGGAATTGCAAGCCAGGGTCATGGTTGTTGCCAGAGAAGATCAAGTGATGTGATAATCAAATAATTTAATTCCAGCAGAATTTATACAAAACCCTTGAAAATAGACCATAGATAATGAAAAGCCTATCAAAAAAGACACCTTAGAATTTGGAAAGGTTTGTGGGGGGGAAATAGCAGACCAAACACGAATACAACATGGATTTTCAAGCAAGTTGAAAATGCAGGGAAAGTACCCAAATGAACTATGGTGGCATAATGATTAGAATGCAGTATTGCAGATTAACTCTGCCCACAGCCAGGAATTCAATCCTGACTGGCCCAAAGTTGACTCAAGGTAGACTCAGCTTTCCATCTCTCTGAGGTCAGTAAAATCAAGAACCAGATTGTTGGGGGCAATATGCTGACATTTGTAAACCACAACTGGATTGTTCCTGGACCAGATGAGCTCCATGGATTCAGGTTGAAATCATTGACAAATTTACACTTGAGGTTGGCAAAAAAGATGAACAAGGTTTTGGAAGAACCAGAAAATAAAAAATGGCTAACAACTAGAAGGACATTCCTAATTCAAAGGAGAAGAAGGGAAATGACTCTGGAAACTACAGACCTATAACCAGTTTACCAACATTATATCACTACTTATGGGCATAATTGCAGATGGGGACTGTAGCCAAGAAATTAAAAGACGCTTGCTCCTGGGAAGGAAAGCAATGGCAAATCTAGACAGCACACTAAAAAGCAGAGACATCACCCTGTCAACAAAAGTGTGTATAGTCAAGGCTACGGTCTTCCCAGTTGCAATGTATGGCAGTGAAAGTTGGACCATAAGAAAGGCTGAGCGCCAAAGAATTGAGGCCTTTGACCTATGGTGCTAGAGAAGACTCCTGCGAGTCCCTTGGACTGCAAGGCGATCACACTGGTCAGTCCTAGAGGAGATCAACCCTGACTGCTCTTTAGAAGGCCAGATCCTGAAGTTGAAACTCAGATACTTTGGCCACCTAATGAGAAGGAAGGACTCACTGGAGAAGAGCCTAATGCTGGGAAAGATTGAGGGCAATAGAGGAAGGGGACAACAGAGAATGAGGTGGCTGGATGGAGTCACTGAAGCAGTAGGCGTGAGCTTAAATGGACTATAGAAGATGGTAGAGGACAGGAAGGCCTGGAGGAACATTGTCCATGGGGTCGCGATGGGTTGGACATGACTTCGCAGCTAACAACAACAACATGGGCATAATTACAAATAAAATCTACAGCTATTTGAAAATAAATGATTGACTCTCTGTAAAACAAAAAGGATGCTGCAAAAATTTGAGAGGAAAGAAGATTAGTTATTAATTGACAATTTGGTTTTAAAGAATTCAAAAGAAGGAAGAACAATTTTTTTAAGGCTAGGATCAATCTTAAGGCATTTGATTCTGTTTCACATAGCTGGATTGAGAAATGTTTCAAATATTTGGAGTCAACAGAAACATTCAGCAATTTATGAGTACATCAATGAATTTTTGGTGAAAAAAGTTGATGGCTAATAGAAAACAGATAGGAGAAGTCAAAATCAAATATGGAATTTTCCTAGGCAGCTCATAATTACACTTTATATTATCAATGGCCACTGACAACAGTTTTGAACAAGTTAAAACCGTGGATATGAATTGGCCAAAAAGGAGTAAAATTTTGTATTTACTCTGCATGAATGATTTAAAATTATTTGGAAAAACAAAGTCTGCGCTAGATTTCTTATTAAAAAGCACAAAAAATTCAATAAAGATATTGGAATAGTTTTACAAAACTTATTAAGTGATTTCAGAACATTTTGAAATGAAAACTAAATGGTGGAAACATCATTAAAGCAATTAACACGTGGGGAGTACCTGGTTTTGCTTGTCAGAAGCTGAATGGGAAGGCCACAAATGGCAATTGCATTACCCCAAGACATTGCAGCTATCATAAATATATGCTAGTTTCCAAGCACCTGAATTTTGATCATTGGTGGTGGGGATACTGCAATGATCATAAGGGCAAATACTGGTTTTAAGACACTTTTTCCAGTGCCGTTGTAACATTGAATGGTCACTACACAAATGGTTATAAGTCAAGGACACCAGTACAAAGGGATACTGTCACATTTTAGCCAATGAACAAGGTTAATTACAATCTTGTTTTACTGCAGCCAACCTAACTAATTGGAAATCTATCCATTTTAATTTAAAATCGAGGTCCAGTAGCAGTAGCAATTTTAGGCTGTGAAACTAAGTATATTTATTTGGAAGGCAATATTACTGAGTCCGGAGTACCTTAGGGAGCACCTGCTGCCGGCATCAACTTCCCTCCGCCCTGTGCGCTCCCACAGAGAGGGCCTCCTCAGGGTGCCACCAATCAGAGAATGTCGATTGGTGGCCCCCAGGGGGAGGTCCTTCTCTGTGGGCGCCCCGGAGCTATGGAATCGGTTGCCGGTTGAGCTCCGGATGGTGCCCGACCTTCGCTCCTTCCATCGCGATCTGAAGACACTCTTATTTGAACAAGCCGGCCTGGCCTGATGGGGGATGGGTTGGGTTTTTATTGTCATTTTTAATATATGTATTTACTGTTTTTAGTTGGGCATATGTTTAATTTTCTTTTAACTTTTGTATTTTTGTATTTTTTATATATCTGCCCTGTTCACCGCCCTGAGTCCTTCAGGAGAAGGGCGGTATATAAATAAAATTATTATTATTATTATTATTATTATTATTATTATTATTATTATTATTATTATTATTATTATTATTATTATTATTATTATTAATATAGTGGGACTTACGTCGGTGTAAAAAAGGCAGAGTAATACACTGTCAAAAAACCTTACAACTAATGAAATAAGATAAATCATAACCCCATCTTTTTACTGTATCTTATGTATTATGATAGGCATTAGGAGAGAATTAAATATCAGGTGACATTCCAACTTGGTGTATGACTGAAGGCAGGGCTAAAATGAAAAATGTTTATAAATCAGATTTTGCTTAAAATGTTAATCCTTATTTCAATGTTGTCATGAGTTCGGGAACTACTTACTACATTATCTTATCTATTATTCCTTTTGCTTTGATATTTTATGTCTTTTTTTGAAAAATTACAAAACATTATTCTAGACTGACATAATATTATTTTACAATGTGCAAAAATCAATTAATGCCACTGACTGTAACTGGTGTTTCGTGTATGATGAATAGGAAATATAGATAGAGTTTTGATTTATACTGCTGTCCTAATGACTTTTAAATATTTTAGGATGAATTAGTTAACAGAACCAATTCTTCATCACTTCACCAGCATTTCTAAGTTGAAATTCATCATAAGTAAATGTTTTAACCAGTTTAATGCTGAATGTTACAAAAGGTTTTGATTTTTAGAAGCTATATAAGATTATTTCCAGCATTTTAAAAATACTTTCTTGCATATAATAACATTGTGTGCTTCTTTATTTGAGGCTATAAAAATATCATTTGCTGTTTAATAAACATTCATTTTAATGTATATGCCTTTCTTACTACTAGTACATTAAAATTGTCTTGTTGTTGTTGTTGTTAGTTGCGAAGTCGTGTCCGACCCATCGCGACCCTATGGACAACATTCCTCCAGGCTGTTGTCTGTTACATAATAATTTAATACATCGATTCTTCACTATAAAAGTGGCTTCCATTTAAAAATTGCAAGTTCAACATGATACATTTTGAGAAGAATTAGATGCATAGCAGTTTAGATTAAAAGATATTTCAATTACTTTTAAAATAATGCTAAATTATATTACTGCTTAGCTGCAATAATTGGGAGAACCATTAGAATAGAAAGATACTCTTTGCTGTCATTTAGTGCAACATCAATATGATAACCCTAATAAGTGAGCCATTTATTTCTCCATCAGCAGAAATTTGAGTTATTCATATGGTTTATATGTAAATTGTATTCTCTGAAAGTTCCATCTTTATTTTTGATACCTTTGAATGTGTGTATGTTTTTACCTTGTCCAGTGTTTACTCCCTTTTGGTAGGTCCCAAAAGACTGATGAAGTAATAAAAACAAAACATTTTCCCAATATTAGTGTCACTAATTAGATCAGACATGTCAAACTCACAACATCACGTGATGTCGCACAATGTATCAGGAGAGTTTTGCCATTGCCGGTAATGGGGTGGGCGTGGCTTCTGGATGACGCATCCGGCCTGTGGACCGGCAGTTTGACACCCCTGAATTAGATGAATTTAAATTAAGAGTCTAATTATATAATTTATCAATAGAAGTGGTGTGGTTGCCTGGCATTTTTCTAATATATATTTTATAAGTGGCCAGTGTAATAGAATATCATAATAGATATCCTAGTTTGATAGACCTATAGGGTGTTATAAATAGTGGGATTAACAGCTGTTATCACAGATGTTAAGCTTGCCACTAATTTTAAGAGTTAACTAAAATATTTCCTTTCACATGATTAAATATGTAAGCCTCATATCTCATGGAAAGCAAATTGTATTTCTATTACATTAACTTTTCTACTTGTCTTCTTTTCCTTTCACATGATCAAATGAACACCAGAGTATCTTCTCCTTTTATCTTCAAATCCATCCCTTTTTCTATGGCTATTTCTTAGATCTTTTAACAAGCACATATGCTTTGTTTTTCAATTAATCTATATAGAAATGCAGTTAATTCTTAGTACCTAATAGTGTTAAGTAGGAGCAAAAACAAGATGGACTTTCCTAAAAGTACCAGAAGTTGTCTTGAGACAGTAAAAGTGTGGGACAACTACCGACTTAGAAGCATCTTCCTAAAAGAAGAAAAAGTCAATGGAGAAATAGCTGAGAGCAAGGATGCCAAGTATCTTATGTCAGTGCTTTGTATCTCTCATAGCAACCCCATTGTGAACAGCAAGCCTTGGTCATTTTGTGAGAGCACCCATCACATGTATTTCAGGTTCCAAGTGTGCCCACTATTCCAAATTCAGTGGGACTTTTTTCTTTAGTGTGATAAGGCAAGAGCTATCTAGAATGAAACACAGCTGTTTCTCAGTTCCAGTTGATGAGATTGGGAATAAAGCTTGCAAATTGCTTTGCCCACTTCTAGCTCTTCACTTTCCCCCAAATTTTAGGTCATTGATATGTGATTGTATTGGTTTATTAAGGCATATACGGTCATAGACCAAAAGAATTATACTCAGTTATTTGCTGATCAGAAAACAGTTTATGTTGCACTTCTTGAAGCTTTCAGATCAGAACTGAAACATGGGCATTTTTGCATGTCTTGGTATAGGAGAGCGTATCAGCCACAGCCAGTGAGCCCATCTGAACATTCACAGTGAAGATGTGTGGTGGTCCATTCAGTGTGACAGAGGTAAGCCACCTTTGTAACCCATCTAGTTCTTGTGTGATTAATGCTAAAGGAAAATCACCCTCCATGGAAGATGGCTTTGTAAAATTTGTATTGCTGCTACTAAAGGTTGAGTTTCACATAGAAGGGTAATGGTAGGCAATCTGAGGGTACCATGAAGCCCTCAAGAATTTTTTTTGAGACAGGAACCAAAAATTGCTAGCAATCCCTGCCATTTTAATAAAAGTGGTCTAAGCCCTAAGATAAGCTTAAAATAATTTAAAAGTCATAGCAAAACAAATCCATATTCAAGACGGAAATTAAATACTCAGCCTCCACTTATAAATTTGTGAAATGATCTTGCACGCTTTGTATAATTTGCCCCATCCGCTGTTACTCAACCTTCCTAAAATTCGTAAGTGCATTCCTCAGCCACCAAAAGATGCTTCATGGGGCTTCAGATAACTCAAACCTACTCCTACTGTATATACATTCTCCTCAGAATATATGGTTTTAAGGGTTCTCAGAAATTCAGAACAGCTCAATTTTACCGATAATTTTTGTTTGTGTTCATGACATGTATTACCACTATAATAAAGTCTCTTCTGGGACAGGCAAACTGTGATTTATATCTTCTTTGCCACAACCATAGTTAGACTACAAGTCCTGTTTGTACAATGCACATTTGTAAAAGAAAATGATACATGAGTCTGTTGCCTCTCACACTTAACATAGGATACTGCCAGCAAATCACAGTCCTAGCATAATCAAATCCTGACAGCAACAAGGAAGTCTTCCCAAACAAAGATAAGCTTGTCTTCTAGCATTGCCAACCAGTTGTCAAATACAAAACTTCACAAAAAATGTCAGTGTGCCCTTAGTATCCCACCAAATCCAGTGATAGCAATAGCAATAGCGCTTAGTTTTATATACCGCTTCACAGTCCTTTACAGTCCTCTCTAAGCAGTTTATAGAGTTGGCATATTGCCCCCAACAATCTGGTTCTTCATTTTACCATCCTTGAACTGAACCAACCTTGAGCTAGGCAAGATCAAACTTCTGGCAGTGAGCAGTGAGTTAGCCTGCAATACTGTGTTCTAACTACTGCACCACCATGGTTCCTAAAAACCCAAGCTTGCCAGCCAACTCTGAAGACAAAGTGATCAGAGAATCCACCAGAAGGGCAAGTGAGTGGTCATTTCACATTATGACTATAGACAATGATTTAAAAAATGCCTGCTTCAAATGTTCAGCTCCAAATTGTATCAGGGCAGATTTGCACAGACCTAGTTACTAACAACTTAGCCACCGAGCAGCCATAATAGTATGTTTACACATTGACTCAGTATCTTGATCATCTTAAACTTCAGTGAATTGTCTTTTATTTTCGCCTACCATGTTGTATGAACTCATCATACTAACTATTACTGTTTTTATTCTAGTTGTCATCCTGCATATTTCACCAGTTCTAATTACCTCCTAAATCAGATAAGAAGATACTTGATAAGAAATATTGTATCAGCTGTTTTCATCTCACTATAGTGAAGTGTGATGTTGGGCTTATTAATAGATTTTTTTGGTTATAACAGTTTAAACATTTTAGAGATAAATTTATTTATTTATTTATTTATTTATTTGGATTTATATAGCGCCCCTCTCTGAAGGGACTCGGGGCGGTGTACAGGGCAATTAAAACATTATAAACAACACATAATGTATAAAAATTAAAATAAAATTAAATCAAATAGCCCTAAACAATAAACATTCTAAAATTTTAAATTTTTAAAATTTAAGATCTAAAATCCCAGTCCCTCAGTCCAGGCCGGCAAGTTCAAATAGCCAAGTCTTCAGGTTGCGGCGAAACGAGCAAAGGTCGGGAGCCATCCGGAGCTCAACCGGAAGCTGATTCCAGAGGGCAGGCACGCCCACAGAGAATGCTCTCCCCCTGGAGGCCGCCAGTCGACATTACCTGACCGACGGCACCCTGAGGAGGCCCTCTCTGTGGGAGCGCACAGGGCGATGGGAAGTTAACACCGGCAAAAGGTGCTCCCGTAAATAACCCGGACCCATGCCATTTAGGGCTTTATGGGTCATTTGAAGAGTATATCCAATAATACTATTTTCAAATAGAATAATTTTGCATCTATTTTGTTTCTTAAATATCTGATTCTAGAAGATACAAATGGAAATTGTAATGAAGCATTTTGAATAGGAAGAACTTAAAAGCTGTTTTCCCATTACTGCAAAATTTGCCCTCCCAATTGTTCCTCCATAGTTGTTAGAAACGCAGTTCAAGAAGAGTCAGTAACCATTCCACTGAGCTCATTCATAATCAATCACCTGGCAAATTGCAATTCACCACAAAGCTTGGTGACTAAAATGAAATTATTTACAGCACCAGCTGTTGCTTGTCAAAACACTGTGATTTTCTTTTTTCAGTTCAGTGACTGGACTGTGGGACAGGTAGGATTTACACTGTTACAGTTAGCCTTCATGCACTGCCCAGACCTAATCTGCTTTAAAAAATAAAAATAAAATAAAGCCATTGTTTTTTAGATGTGTTTTCTGAGCAGCGTGCTAATATTTAGTTTATTTTGAAACACAGTTTTATGTTTTGATATATGCTACTGATGCCCTGGACCTTCCAGGAGCCTCCCCTGCTTCTCTGCAGAACCCCTCCTATTCCTTATCTGGGACTCTTTCCACTTAACAAGACATTATTCTCCCTTAATGAGAGCTAGATGGCCAGGATTATAGTTACTAAGTAGTGCAATCATCTTGCTTTAACATCTTGCTTTATGACTGTTTTACTTTGTTGTTGTTGTTGTTGTTAGTTGCGAAGTCGTGTCCGACCCATCGTGACCCCATGGACAACGTTCCTCCAGGCCTTCCTATCCTCTACCATCTTCTATAGTCCATTTAAGCTCACGCCTACTGCTTCAGTGACTCCATCCAGCCACCTCATTCTCTCTCATCCCCTTCTTCTCTTGGCCTCAATCTTTCCCAGCATTAGGCTCTTCTCCAGTGAGTCCTTCCTTCTCATTAGGTGGCCAAAGTATTTGAGTTTCAACTTCAGGATCTGGCCTTCTAAAGAACAGTCAGGGTTGATCTCCTCTAGGATTGACCGGTTTGATCGCCTTGCAGTCCAAGGGACTCGCAGGAGTCTTCTCCAGCACCATAGTTCAAAGGCCTCAATTCTTTGGCGCTCAGCCTTTCTTATGGTCCAACTTATGGTCACAGCTGGTCCAACTTTCACAGCCTGTTTTACTTAGCAATGGAAATTCTGGTCCAATTATGACTATAAATTGAGGACTACCTAAGCTCAATTGTTTACTTTGCATAACTCTGCTTTCTCCCTCCCCAGTTAAATTACTGGATTTTCCATTGTTAGGAAGGTGTTCTCTCTGTAAATCCATTTTTTTACAGTTAAGTGTCAGAGCTTCAATAAATGCAGCTTACTATGTTTCCATTTCTACCTTCAATACCATGACTTCTTTTCCAAGGACAATAACTGATATCAAGTTCAGATGATGTCTATAAACTTAGAATTCATTTGTTTACTTTCTGGGGCCTTGGGTGTATGATATTCTGAGTCTTGAGAGGCATGGATTACATGTGTAGTCTGAATATTTTCAAGGGACATAAATTATAGCAATTAAAGTGAGCTGGAGGGGGGAGAGAAATGCATTATTAATTCGCATAGTCATTAATGGCTGCAAACAGCCTACAAGAGATATAATGTCAATACCTAAGCACTCAAAGTGATGGAGTGTGCCTTTGATGGCATTCACAACCTCAAATGACTAAAGATACAGGCAATGACACAAAACACTATGACTCTGCAGGTGCCATTAAACCTGCTCCCCCATAGTAACAATGTGTTCAATTGGAATTTATTTTAAAGGAACAATTATTTTTAAACGACTAATTACAGGGACAGGGACAGCATAATTGATGATCTCTTCAGGATGTCAGGATTAAATATGGAGAAGCATAGTTACTGTAATGGACTGTGAGAATAACTTTGGGAAACAGTAGGAGGTTCTGCAACTTAAACAATAATCAGTCAAGAGATACTTCAGCCCAGAGAAGGAATGGAAGTGGAGAAAACATCTCACAAAGGACCCTTCCCATTTCTCTGGAAAATAAAAGCAAGGGGGAGGAGAAATACTTTCAAACTTGTGTCAAACTCGCAACGCCACATGACGTGTCGTGACATATCGGAACTTTTTTGCCATTGCCGGCAATGGGGTGGGCACGGTTTCGCTATGATGCATCCAGCCCGTGGGCCAGCAGTTTGTGATGTGATTCAGGGTCAGCCTGTGGGTTCGGCAGTTGGGTCGGATGACTCAGATGAGGGGGAGGAGGAGGGTGTTGAAGAACTTGCTGATGATAGCCCTCAGGCAGGCCCCTCCCACTTGGTCACCATGGAGACCCAGCTGTGTGAGCCTGACAGTGTGGATGAAGATGACCCACAGCTGGCCCTGTTCAAGGATGCCCGACGCAGGAGGCAGTCAACTAGGAGTAAACAGAGGAAGGCAATGGGGCTTCTCGGAAGGAGGGAGAGAGAAGCCACGCCCTGAACTCTTTATAAAGGACTTGTGTGGGGAGGGCTGGTTTGCTGAAAGCAACCGCTCAGATAGTGTTTCAAAGCTCCGGTATCTTGGTTCGTGTCTTGTTTGTTTTTGTAATAAATTTGGCAGACGTATTCCAGCCTCTTGCCGTCTGTAAAGGGGTTGCCTTTTCTGCAAGGCCGGTAGCAGGCTGGTACAGAACAGTTTGACACCCCTGTAGTAAAGCATCTGTTACTGTAACATTGCAGTAAAAATAGTGTTAGTATTCGTGCTTTTGGTTTCTTGTCTAGACTACCTTGAAGGGCTGACATGATTATGAAAATAGCCAACCATATGCTCTGCCAAATGCAGAGGAAGGGAATATTTGTCTTCACCATCTCTACAGTGGCTTAAAACACTACAGAGTTTTAATATCCCCCACATATTGCAGAATCAATGTCATTTTTCCTATATGGAGAAAATCTCAGTGTACCAGTGACCCAGTTTAAGTGCTTCTGTCAAAATAAATTGTCTATAATGATGTCCCGTTTTTTTCTACATGAATTTCTTACTGGTAGAAATTAACAAAGTATACTATGTGTCTTGCAAATGTGGGAGCAGGAGACTTGTGGGACCTGAAACTTTACAGATATTGTTGAAAAGGTAGTGTTGTGGTGAAGTTGCCACAAGAGTTTTGTGAGTCTTGCTTTTGATTTCAAAGTACATTTTATCACAGAGTCCTAACTTTTCTTTTGAAACTTAACAGGAAACAACAAGCATGAGTAAGTTCCATTTGCACAGTAATCTTTCCTTCACATGGAAAAATGGCCAGAGATCTTATCCCAGTTCAGAACTATAAAGTAGAAAGGCAGTTGTTTTCTTTCTTAAATCTCTGTTTGTGCATACCAAACTCCAAGTGTTCTTTTGTAGACTATCCTCCCTTTTTCTTCCCTTCCATTTCCATAAATAACCTTCCATTTCAGTAACTCTTCAATGTATTTTGGAGACCAGAAGAGCTCTGTCAATTCATAAATCCAACACTATTTCTATGAAGCTGTTCCATAGCTGAAATCAGGCATACTCTGTCCTCTCTGTCCAGAATTCTTATTATCATCGCACATTTTAGTAGTGTCCCAATCCATAACTATCTAATTGTATTCTATTACTCAGTTGCAATCATTACAGGGAAGAGCTGGTCTTATTGACACAGCCTCACTTTCTGAAGTATCCTATGAATGTTTTTATTCAAGATTTATAAAGAGAGATAATTTATTTCCCCCTTCATGGATTACTGCCTTGTCATGGCGAAGGGGCTTGTGTAATTCAATGAAGCTATGAGCTATGCCATGCAGGGCCACCCAAGACGGAAAGTTCATAGCAGAGAGTTCTGACAAAATGTGATCCACTGGAGAAGGAAATGGCAACCCACTCCAGTATCTTTGCCATGAAAACCCTATGGACAGTACCAAAAGGCAAAAAATATGATGCTGGAAGATGAGCCCCTCAGGTCGGAAGGCGTCCAATATGCTACTGGGGAAGAGCAGAGGGCTAGTACTAGTAGTGCCAGAAAGAATGAAGCGACTGGGCCAAAGCCGAAAGGACGCTCAGCTGTGGATGTGTCTGGTGGTAAAAGGAAAGTCTGATGCTGTAAAGATTTTTTTCCATAGGAACCTGGATTGTAAGATCCATGAATCAAGGAAAGCTGGACGTGGTCAAACAAGAGATGACAAGACTGAACATCGACATCTTAGGTATCAGCGAACTAAAATGGACAGGAATGGGTGAATTTAATTCAGATGACCATCAGATATACTACTGCGGGCAAGAATCCCTGAGAAGAAATGGAGTAGCCTTCATAGTCAATAAAAGAGTAGGAAAAGCAATACTGGCATACAATCCTCAAAATGACAGAATGATCTCAGTTCGAATCCAAAGAAAACCATTCAATATTACAGTAGTCCAAGTCTATGCCCCAACCACCAGTGCTGAAGAGGATGAAATTGACCGGTTCTATGAAGCCCTACAGCACCTTATAGAACTAACACCAAAAAATGATGTCCTTAACATGAATTTACAAAGAAATGTATGGTTGTACATTCTGTTCTTCAGAACTGTAGCAAAGAAATTCCAAAGTTCCTTATACTGTAGCTATAACAGAAAAGTAGGTAGTTCTTTATGCATATTTTCCAATGATATCTTGGAATTCTTTATTTTTAAAAATATTGCTTTAAAACTTTTTTATTTTTTCAAACAGAAGAAATAGCCACGTAGAACAATGGAAAATAATACAAATAGCAAATAAGAGATTGATCAGAAAGTAAATAAATGTTGGCTAGCAAAACTATGTTGGATTAGATCTCTTTATACAGCTGCAGGGTTGTTAATTCCAGAATAGTCCAAAGTCTATGAAGCAGAGCAGTTTGCCTCCTGAAATAACAGCTGGGACCACCTTTAGGGGAAATTTACCCAACACATATGGAGATCAGTCGGTCAGAGTGGTGGAAGATGAAAGGTTTTAACAGCCAGAGCAAAAATGCAGCTGCTAGACTGATTGACAGAGAGAGGAAAAAATGCCCCCCATCTGTGTAAGCCCTTCCTTCATTCTAAAATTAGGAAGAGGGGTAGGGTTAGAAACAGAGTACCACAAGTATAATTACGAGTGTGCATCTCTCTCTCTCTCTCTCTCTCTCTCTCTCTCTCTCTCTCTCTCTCTCTCTCTCTCTCTCTGTGTGTGTGTGTGTGTGTGTGTGTGTACAAATATATACATACAGAGAGAGACAGAGACAAAGAGAGAACATATATATACATACATACATGATTACATGCCTTAGACTGTTTAATCTTGTACCAGGAGAGAAACATTCTTCACTTTTCAATTTAAGTATATATAAAGTGTAAGCTTGAGAGAAATAATTTGCAATGGAATTCAATGCAACTTATAGTTCTCATTTAATAAGCTTTAATGTACTTTTAACTAGAACAATTTTTTAAAACCCAAAAGATCTCTTTTTGTTCTGAGACACTCTCATAAATAGCAATAGCACTTAGATTTATATACTGCTTCACAGTGCTTTACAGCCCTTTCTAAACGGTTTAAAAAGTCAGCATATTGTCCCCAACAATCTCGGTCCCCATTTTACCAACATCGGAAGAATGGAAGGCTGAGTCAACCTTCAGCCGGTGAGAATCGAACACCTGGAGTGAGCAGTGACTTAGCTTTTAGTACTACATTCTAACCACTGTGCCACCATGACTCATAAACCCCATGAAATCATAGGCCGCATCTATTACCAATAGTGTTCACTTGTTTGACCTTGGTTTCCTTTTCAGGCACCCATTTACAATCTTAAGAATATTAAACCAAGATGGTATCACCATAGAATAGGACCAAAACATATAAGACACAATTTCTTCTAATATATTATACCTCAATACACAGAGGTTGAAAATCCACATCTTCTGAGATATCCAGTGTACTTGAAAAATAATTTCATTTCAAGATAACAGAATACTAATTTAATGTTTTTGTAGGTTGTAACCCATTGATTTATTAAAACAAGACATTGTGGCTCATTATTCTAAATTATCTGCAAATTACCCATTATCTATCTTAATACAACCTTTCAACTGCAAATAAAAATTAACTGTAGATTTAAAACCTCAAAGATTTAAAAATATGAATAATCTCACAGACAGCTAACGAATCAGCTCAATTGTACATTCAGGAAATGTAATTGATTAAGAATGAGATGATTTAAAGTACGGTATAATTGTCTTTTTGCCCATTAACTATTTTTTTTGGCCATTATATTGACCCTCAGATGTTGTCGCTAAAAGTCATGGCTCTGTTGTGTTAAAGAGTACATTTTTGTTTTGAATCTGCTACCAAATTATTAATTTTGTTTGCCTGATATAGGACTTGGGTAAAAAAAAAAATTTCCAATTTTTATTACAACTTAGTATGTTTATCCTAATTAATCTGGGTTGAATGATTATTTATTTATTTATTTATTTAATTGGATTATGCACCTTTTTTAGCCAACTACTTAATCAAAATTTAAAATTTACTTATTAACAAAATCAAACTGTGTCTTTGATAGATAGTATGCTGCCACTCATTAAGTTGGTTCACCCATTCCTACTCATGTGTCATGTAGTAAACAGTTTTTAAATTTCCAGATTTAAGTTTAGGATATCTGGCATATTCTCCCTCTAGGTAAGGGCAGTTTTTGCACTGACTACATTGAAATACAGTAGGTGTATTTGACATTCCTGATAGCCTGGTGGCTGTTAGGTTCCAACTAAACTGGAAAGTAGGACATTCCTACCAGGGTGATATATGTATGCATTGTTATGTAAATATGTATGATGTATTCATATAATATGTTTACAACAGAGTTGAGTCTCAGGGATTCAGGGCTTATTGCATTACAAATATCATATAAAATTACAATTCAAAATTATAAAAACATAAGACGGTTATAATAAAACATAAAAGTGAAATAAAATCAAAATCATACAAATAACAAGGATTATTATGATCATGCTTAATAAAATTATTAAGAATCCAAACTTGCAAGTAGGTCTTGTAGTCCAGTTAGATGTAAGAAGAGTGATGAAACTGGTAAATTAGGAGCACAGAACTCCAGGTCCTCATCTCCTGTCCTTCTCCATTAGATTCGGAAGCCAGCTTATTGACTTGTGATTTCTCTCAGCCTAACTTGCTTCAGGCTCTGCAACACACTGGGTGAAAAACAAAACCATTTGTTGCTTCGTGCTTTGACAATTTTGCTGTGAAAACCAGGCAAATTCAGTGCAAAAAAGATGGATCATCTAATGAACAAGGAGAAATGCTAAGAACAACTGCATTAAGATATCAGTACATACAAAATAATGCTGCTATACTATAGTATATAGTATATTATATACTATTAAGTATAGTAGTATTGGGTATACTACTGTAATTTTTAAGACAACACTTTGCTTTTTGGTAAAATAGAGGGTATACTTTAAATTAATTAGTATCAGATCATATAATAATGATGATAACAATAACAATAATAATAATAAAGTTGGAAGAGACCTTGGAGATCATTTAGTCCAACCCCCTACTCAGGCAGGAAACCCTATACCATTTCAGACAAATGGCTGTCCCTCTCTTCTTAAAAACTTCGTGTTGGAGCATTCACAGCTTCTGGAGGTCGGTTGTTCCTCTGATTAATACCGATTAATCCACTGATTTGGTACAGTCATGGCCTTGAAGGCAATATTTTGAAGCCATTAGGGAGGGGGAAAGATTTCTTGAGCCTTGGCAAAGGACATGGCTGGATCCTCTGTGACTCCCTGGGGTATAAGGGAGGGGGGAGAAACAGACTCAGATTTGCAAGTTTCTGTCACTGTCTCAATAAAGCTTAGTTCTAGTCTTCTTGTTGAATCTGTTTTCTGATTTGGATATCCTTGAAACCTTGAAAATTATATAATAGGAAAAAAGGAGTTTTTGTAATCATTACAAAATAAGAGTAAGAGATAGTACATTTTGTTTTTGCATTTTTTGTCTTTTTCCTTTCTTTTCTCTTTTTCTTTCTTGTCTTTGTTCTGTATTAGTTTTTGTTTTTTTGTGTTCTGTTTAAAATTTTTAATAAAATAAATTTAAAAATTGACATTTTTAAATTTACAAAGTTGAAATATAATTTCACAAAGAGTGCAGAGTTGGCAGCATCTTCAGTTAATTCTTTTAAAATCTAGATATGGGCTTATAACCCCAAGTCCAAAATTATTATTGTGAATCAATTGGACACCTATGCATCCTTTTAGAAACATATTGTCAAGTTAGCTTAGAATCATTTAATCTAAAATAATCACTTTTGGTTACCATCAAATACTTGTGCAATAATCCAATCAAAGTATTCCAAACAGATAGGATCAAGTATTTGATGGTAACCAAAAGTGATTGTTTTCCAAACTCTAATAGAGTTGCCTTTATCAAGATTTATTAAGTTGGGGAAAAAAGATTTATTAAGTTGAAATGATATAAATGTATACAAATTCTGGCAAATGGAACTATTTTCAGTTTAGACTTAATATATTTTGGTACACAAGGCAGAGCCTTGATGATCTTTTTCTAACAGCCTTTTTCACTGTAAACCACTCAGTAACTGAGGTGAGATAAGCAGTATAGAAATGTGATGAATGAATGAATGAATGGATGGATGGATGGATGGATGGATGGATGGATGGATGGATGGATGGATGAATAAATAGTACACTGGAGAAGAGACTTTTTCCACTTGATAGTGGAAGGCTGCAGCTGATTCATTACATAATGATCACCTGGATTTTTCAGTCTGAAAAAGAACTTTCTCTTAAGTCCCAGACCCCATACATTTTCTTTCCCCCTCTTGTTAAAACCCCTAGTTGAACACAAATCTTCCATTCCCATAGAACAGCCTTTTGAATTGTATCCAAAACCTATTGATGACTAATGTGGAATCTGCAACAGAGATTATAATCTGTTGAACTTTCATTTATCAGTAGGCAGGCTGCCAGTTTTGTCACCATTACAGTATTCAAGTAGTCTTCAGAGGCGGCAGCTGCAGCTATGGCACATGGCAGTATTTCAAATGTGAATTGATGAAGGCATGAGTGACTTCAGCCAAGGAGTCCTACCTTATCTGGCACACACAGCTGCAGCTGAACAAAGGCTGTCCTAGTCATGACCTCCACCGGCTGCCAAGCAGAAGTTGCAAATACAAATGCAGCTTCAGAGGATGTGCAACCTTGCCTGGGCTAGTTAGAATTAACATGGAACCTGGTGGTTTCTGGCTATCAACCTGTATCAACCTGTTGATACTTCACTGTTCTTTTGGCATCTTCATGCAAATATTATAAAAGGCGGGGAGAGGGGCAATTCCTTTGGGATTCCATACAGGAGCAGTCAGACACTTGACCTCTCCTTCCCCATTTACTGATTGGTACTGTCAATACTCCAATTTCCAAAATCTTAAAATATGGGGCACAGAATATGACATAGCATTTGAAGTACAGTCTGACTAAAATAGATAAAACAACATTTGTATTATTAGAAATCTGTAATTCACACTTCTATTAGTGCCAGCCTTAAATTTTAATTTTAATTTATTGATTTCATACTCAGATTGCAATCAACTCTTATCCAAGTTTTTCCCCCCACAAATAAGACTATGAAGTTAGGTATTGTCAATATAACTGAGTGTTTGATTTTTGTTTCCTAAATGAAGAATAACAAAATAAACAAAGTTGGAAGGGACCTTGGAGGTCTTCTAGTCCAACCCCTTGCTCAGGCAAGGAACAGTATACTATTTCAGACAAATGATTGTCCAATCTCTTCTTAAAAACCTCCAGTGTTGGAGCCTCCACATCTTCTGGAGGCAAGTCACTTCACTAATTAAGTGTTCTAACTGTCAGGAAATTTCTCCTTAGTTCTGAGTTGCTATTCTCCTTGATTTTTGAATTTTGTCCTTGTTTCTGTTAAGTATAATTCTGTTACTTTCAGCCAACTGATTTATTTTATCAAGATCATTTTTAATTTCATATCTGTATTTTAGGTCATTGGATATCCCACCAAATTTTGTGTCCTCTGGAATTTGATCCACATTCTCTGTACAAGTTATTAAAAAAGTGACAAGTAGAAGACCCAGAATTGAACTGTGTGGAGCTGCAGCCAGTACAAACTCCATATGTTGAAGGTATGTTCAAAATGCGACTTTGGTTACTGTCATATGATAATGTACTATTGTCACTTTTTTAAAAAAATGTACAGATTAATTTACATATTAATTGATAATAAATATGAATCGTATATGAATATGTAACACTAATTTAATCTTTGAAAAATAGTCTCCTGGCCTCCACTCTTTTGCATTTAAAAATAAAATTACAACTTTTTATGTCTTGATCACTCATGTGAAGAAACTATAGGCTTTATTAACTAGCCTTTCCCTTAGTACTTATTTATTAGCTATGTGAGAGAGTATATCCCCATTAGGAACACAGAATTTTACTGTGCAAGAAAAATGGTAGCGCATTAGTCCTAAATGAATTGGCACAGGAGAGAGCAGAATTCTATTCTTCTAACTTGTATTCTTCACTACTGGATGGAATTTAGAAGCCCAGCATTATGGTGCCTTTCTTGTGAAATAAACCCTCAAGGAAGAGCTTTTATTCCTATTGGTGGCTATTAACACATCTCCCCTATGCTACTAACTATCATTAGGTCATGACAATGCTTCTCTTTTCTATCTGTTACTTCTAAGACTGTGGTGGAAATTCTGAACATGTGTCCAAAGTCACTATTAAAATAGGGATGGGCAACCAGTGAATAAGAGCTCCTCATTATGTGCTGAATAATTGAACCTATGAAAATTCAGGCAAAGTTTTAGTACTTCTTTCATTTTTAGTACATCTTTAATTTTGACATTTAATGTTCTAAACCAGGCATGTCCGACCTTAACAATTTTAGTATTTGTGAACTTCAACTCCCAGAATTCCCCAGCCAGCTGCCAAGGTTGGACACTCCTATTCTAAAATCCCTATTTAAACCTTTTTAAAATCAGGTTATGTGAACTAATACATGGAAAAAAGGTTAAGCCTTACTATAGACCTCAGGACTCCTCTTGCTGACCAGAAACAAGGGCTATCAGAATAGTGGGCGCTAAAAATAGAGTCTTTTTTTAACAGTAACTCTGCTTCTGGTTTCTTCTGGAAAGCCATATGTAAGACATGGTCATCTCAAGAGCTCCCTTTAAATAGAATCATTTTGTGTTTTGGTTTTTGCTTTGTTGGGGTGGTTATTTGCTGGGCTTTAAACTGTTATTGTTCTCAGTTGAGTTTGGAGTTTTAATTCAGTTTGTGTTTTATCTGTAATGTTTCTATGAGTTTCATTTTACTAAACTGCTGTGAGAAGACTTTGCCTTGAAAAATGGCATATGGAGTCTCTGATGTTTGTAAGATTAAGAAAAGTGTTTTAAAAAGGTGCCTTCCAATTTCAGCCTGAAGTAACAGTGCCCATCTGCCCTGAGGATTTTGCCATTTCCATCAGCTGGCTGTATCATATCTAAGTCATATTATTGTTGCAGATTTTTAATACATTAGCAGAAATGTTTACTGCATAAATATGAATTGACTTGGATGTTTATTTATCTTATTGCTCAGTAACCTAGCAATCTTCTGAACAGCATTATTTCCTAAGCACTTTTAACTTTTCATTATAGAACCAAATTTTCATTTCCAGAGGCTGACATACCTTCTTCTACTTACTTTGCTCTTGAATATCTGAATCGTGTCAAAAGTATTTTTTTCTGCTGTATAATTTGCAGGTGGATTCTGCCAAAATGTCTGGCTTTAATCTCTAGAAGGAGACATCAGGGTAGGCCAGGGCAAATAACATGAATTTCCTCCTTTAGACTTGTTCTGGCATAAACAATGATTTGACAGGTGATTACTTTGGACTATGAGCACCTGATTGTTAACAGCATCAGTGAAGACTTATTACCTCAAGCCTTACTTCACTTTGCTAATACTGCATATATGTATTAGCAACTAAAATATATTTATTTATTTACCCATTGTGTGCATTTATATGGCCACCCATATTTTTTTTCTGAAAATGGAGTTCGTATTCATGATTCCCAGATTTTCAGGGGGAAAAATAACAACCAAAAATCTCATATGAAAAATAAGTTCCTATAACATCTTCTACTGTCAGCTGTTGAGCATTTAGAGAGTGTAGAATTATTAAACGCATATTGGACTGTGTTTTCCAGCCTATTATCTTTTCTCCTATGTTAGATTTCAACTCCCAGCCAGTATTTCATGTGGCCACATTTTGCACATAAACTGCTCCTATGTAGTCTAATTAGTAATATATTACTGGAACATCACACTGCTGTAACACTACTCATTTTATTCCTAGGAAATAAATATAAAGATATAAAGATGTTTCCAATGACTATATTGATAATAACATTTGGATGACTACTGTGAACAGGTATAAATGCTTACTGGCTTTTGGTTGTCTAGAAGAATAATCTTTGGAGATGTCTTTACATAAGAATCTAAGTATAGTCCTGCCGATCAGCCCCATATAATCCAGCATTGTACTTCTCACAGTGGCCAGTCAGAAGCTGATGTGCTCAAAAGCAGAAATAGTTATATACATTAGGTGTGCACATTCATACACATACATACAAACAAACAGGTAGTCCAGTTACAGCAGCACTGAAAAAAGTGACTTATGAACATTTTTTCACATTATGACATTTATAGCATCCCCATGATCATTTGATCAAAATTCACATGCTTGGCAACTGGTTGATACTTATGACCATTGCTGTGTCCCAAGGTCATGTGGTTACCTTTTGCAACCTTTTGACAAGCAAAATCAATGGAGAAGCAAGATTTAGTTAACAACCGGGTTACTAAGTTATCAACTGCAGTGATTCACTTAACAACTGTGTCAAGAAAGGTCATAAAATGGGGCAAAACTCATAACTGTCTCACTTAACAACAGAAACTTTGGGCTCAATTGTGGGCATAAGTTAAGGACTGCCTATACATACATACATATATTGTCAGAACCCTCAATTATTGATCATGCATATTCTCTGGGTTTAGGTTAATCGGGTTCTGTCAATTCTCCTATGGGGAGAGGGGGCTGGCCGAGGGCTTGTATTGCACATAGACCATTTCCTCTATTTGCTTTGATGTATCCTCTATGGCAGACATGTCAAACTCGCAACGTCATGTGATGTCGCGCAATGTCTCGGAACTTTTTCCCATTGCCGGCAATGGGATGGGCACGGTTTCTCCATGACGCTCCGGCCCATGGGTCGGCAGTTTGACACCCCTGCTGTATGGTGTGTGAAAGGAATGCCTCGGAGCCATCTTCCTTATCTCAGTGCGCAGGGAGGAAGTGGAGAAGACCTAATAACCTTGAGAGAGGTGCCTTATTGGTTGCTTTCTCACAGCTCGATGTCACCTGTGGATTGGCCTGTTTGAACTGTCTGGATGGACAGTTGGGGTGGGGTTATTGTTTTGTGGGTTTAACCTATTGATTTCGGCAGGAAGTCCTCAAATCTGCCTAGCTTTCCTGCTTTCTGTACCTGCCAATAAAAGTTCCTTTTGAAATGATGCTAGTTTCAAGAGTTCTGCTTTCTTGGTAGAGAAATGGAGGCAGGTCCTTACATATTCATATACATATACATATACATATACATATACATATACATATACATATACATATACATATACATATACATATACATATACATATACATATACATATACATATACATATACATATACATATACATATACATATACATATACATGGCTGCACACAAAAACACACCATTGTTTGCCTCTAGCTGAGATTTTGAAGCATGCTTGTTGCACAGATCTTTGAATCGTTATGATTTGCTCTCAAAAATGGATTCAGTATCTTTTAAAATAATACAGATTAGTGATTAATAGCACATTTTGTAGTGTTGAATATTATAGGATTCAAAGATTTTGTGAAGAAATTCTTCCTTGTGTTTGTTCTGGATTTCTGTGCACTATATTTTATTCAGTTTTGGTCCTCGAGTTTTGAGAAGGTGCATTTATTCAGTTGAATTTAATTATTAAGGTAAAGGTAAAGGTTCCCCCGCACATGCGTGCTAGTCGTTTCCAACTCTAGGGGCCAGTGCTCATCTCCGTTTCAAAGCCGAAGAGCCAGCGCTTGTCCGAGGATGTCTCCATGGTCATGTGGCCAGCATGACTAGATGCCAAAGGCGCACGGAACTCTGTTACCTTCCCACCGTAGTGGTCCCTATTTTTCTACTTGCATTTTTACGTGCTTTCGAACTGCTAGGTTGGCAGAAGCTGGGACAAATAACAGGCGCTCACTCTGTTACGTGGCACTTGGGATTTGACCCGCCAAATTGCCGACCTTCTGATCAACAAGCTCAGAGTCCTAACCCACTGAGCCACCGCGTCCCTATATTTAATTATTAGATGCCTCCAAATTTGGCCTGTTTATTTTTCTTTTAGCTGAAGATATAAATTTACAGTGTAGTTTTCCTTATTCTTGGAAATATTTTCCAACTGGGCAAATTTCTTCTTCTCATGGATGGTATCTATTTTAATTTGCAGTTTGCTATAATCATCTCTGTATGCTCTTAATCCCATTCCATCATAACAAACTATCCTTTAGCTTTCAATTTTTTTAAGGTTTGCAACTTTCTTTTCTCATCCCCTTATTTCACCCATAGCATGTCACTTTTGATTAAGCAGTCATAAAGCCGTTTTCCCAGCTTCTAAAGGCTAAAAGTCAAAAATCAATAATCTACTGGTCCTCCCTGAGCACAGTAGCAGTCAGAGGTAAATGAATGATTAAACATGATGAATAACTGTGTAATGGAAGACGCAAAGTAGGGGAAAGTGCTCACTTTAGCCTAAACTCTGAGATTTATTGCTGAGTCCTACAAATAATGGAATCATCAATCTTCCAAGGACTAAAAAAAGGCATTCACTGTAGTAACTTTTAAAAGCATTGAAAGAAATCTTACCACCTCATCCTTGATAGTTGTCATTATCTATTGAAAAGATATTAATTTGCTATGAAGAGAGGACATTCATATACTAACTGAATATTTTTCATAAATTAACAGCTAGCTTTAGTTAAATTCACCACTGTTCTGAACGCTTGATTTACAAAATATAAGACAAAAGTTTGATTTCTGAAAAGTATACACACACACACACACACACACACACACACACACACACACACACACACACACACACATATATATATATATATATATATATATATATATATATATATATATATATATATATATATATATATATATATATATATATATATATATATATATATATATATATATATATATATATAAAACATGATGTGCAAAAGTAATCTTTGGCTGGAAAGAATAATCACCAATTGAATTGTTCGACACTGATCAAAGAAAATTATCCACACTTACCATTTAAGCTACTTCAGTCTTGTAGCTTGACTCTAAGCCAGGTTAAGGTCCTGGCTGGTATGAAACATTTCAGTACAGGTAGTCCTACAACAGAGCCCAAAATTTCTGTTGTGAAGCAAGACAGTTGCTAAGTGAATTTTGCCTCATTTTATGATATTTCTTGCCACAGTTGTTAAGTGAATCATTGCAGTTGTTAAGTTAGCAACATGGTTGTTAAGTGAATGTGGCTTCCTTATTGATGTTGCTTGTCAGAAGGTAACAAAAGGTGATCACATGACTCGGGTACACTGCAACTATCATAAATATGAGTCAGTTGCCAAATGTCTGAATTTTGATCTTGTGACCGTGGGGATGCTGCAATGGCTGTAAGTCACTTTTTTCAGTGCTGTTGTAACTTCAAATGGTCACTAAATGAACTGTTGTACATCGAGGATTACCTGTAACAGCTTCTTTTTCAATTGTATATTGCTTATTCCCAGGCTGTAAGGAAGATGCTGCCAATGTCCTTTCTCAATCCTGTAAACTGTAAAAGTCTAGATGGATGGTGACATGGCTGCCTAGTAAGAAGGAATTGCTGTTTGACCATCAGAACTCTCGATTACCACCTGGATTGCTTTTTGGCAGGCAAGCACTACCTTACCTGTAAAGGTCACAATTTGTGGTCCTCTTGTACTAGATCAACATGTACAAACCATGGCTGAAAAGTGGGAAAAGGCAGGGGAAGCTGGTTGAACTACTGTTTTACACCCTTACCACTGCCTGGCAAAACTACTGCCATGCACTTTACATAGAGCTGCCCTTAAAAGACTACTTGAAAACTGCAATTGGTTGAGAACACAATAGCTTGTGTGCTTACTAGCTCTCATCATATAACATAAATTCTGCAGGCCTTGCATTGGTTACTGTTAGGTTTCCATGTATTATTTAAGATGCTGGTATTGACCTATAAAACCTTTTATGGCTTGACATCTGGGTAACTAAAAGACCATCTGCTCCAACTAGTATTGGTCAGAAGTATTAGAAAGAAAGAAACTACTTATCCTACTTTTTCAAGAGTTTCAGATGCTAAGGCTAAAAGGTACTCCCCATATGTCAATGCTATATGAAATTCCTCTTGAATTCCATAAAATTCCTGTATGAATTCCTCTTGAAATAGATACCATAGACTGTTTGACTCTCCTGTTTACACTTTTTTAACAGGATAGTCTGCTATGGTTTTAGACAGTGCTTTTTTTGTAAAAGAAAAAGGTGCCGGAACTCACACATGTCATACAACCTGCCTTGCCTACCCTACAAGGTTCCATCCAAAAAAGGTGCCGGAACTCCGTTCTGAGCATTCTATGAAAAAAAAGCCCTGGTTTTAGAGTATAACATAGAAAAATGCATATATAAATGTATCTGTTTTTAAATCAGATTTAATCGTCTTTTTTGTTTTATTTTTTAACGCATCATGAATACAAGGTATGGAAGGCTGGTGAGAGGGAGAGGTTCGCTTAAATTAGCAATTTCTTCACAACTAAAGAAATACCACATGGCTCGCCATATCTTCCATCTCTACAGAAAAATTATGTCCAGTATCTAAAATTACCTAGTTGCAACACTGAATAAATATGTGACAGATGATTAAAATAAGGAATACTTAGCACACCTGTTAGAAGACAAAGCTATGTAATACTTTTTGTTCTACTGAAGATACAAAAAAGCAAAGACTATAATTAAATATTAGCCTAACATCTGATAAATGAAAAATTTACTTAATGATAGAAATTTTGCTTATTGCTACTACATATTTAATTCTTTGGCTGACCACTTAAGAAGGAATCTAAAAACCAAGAGTTAATTAAAAGGGGGAAGTTGCCATTTGTGTCCAGAAATAAACAAGACATGATGTAATAAAATGTATTTATGTGTATGTGCGTATTTATGTGTGTGTGTGTATATGTAGAAAGTGCATTGAAAGGTCTCCATTTCTTCTGATCTTAAGTAATAAAAATAGTTCATTCATTCATTCATTCATTGTATGCCTGCCATGATCAAGGAGGCTCTTGGTGGCTTATAATACAGTACATCTGTAAACGGTATAATAAAATTCCCATAGTATACTAAATAAAAATCATAGATAAAAATCATAAATAAAAATCAAAGCAGTTATAAAATACCCATAATACATGGTTAAAAATTAATGTATTATAAGTAGACCATCATTAACATATAAACAATTACAGGTGATCCCTGACTTATGAGCGTTCCCTTAGCGAACATTTCAAGTTATGCAATAAGCGCCTCCTAGTGTTTATTAAAAAGTCCCGAAATTACAAATGTTGCCGTTCCATGGCAATCGTTCACCCTTATGAATGACCGCAGTGGCACTGCAACATTCACCCTGGCTATTCCCTCCCTCCCCCCCCCAGGTCTCCCTAGCCAGTAGGCCTGTGGATACTCACCTTATGAAGATAGAGAGATCCTTTGCTTTCTTGGCTGCTCCAGGCCTACAGCTACTGATCTCGCATGATCTCACCATAATATAGCCCTGTGTTCTCTGCAACAGAGAATGGAACGGAAGCCAGGGGAGGCTTACGTGGGCTTCCAATCTGGACTTCAGAGGTCTTTTCCAGACCACTGCCACCCAGAAAGGCTGGGGAATGCTTCTGCAGGCTTCCAGAGATCTCTTCTGGGCCTCATAGGCCTGGAGGAGGCCTCGGAGGCCCAGAACGGAGGCCATGGGCAGCAACCACGTGCCTCTGGAGGTCCATTGTGGGCCTCACAGGTCTCCCTCTGCTCTTGCTGGGAGCAGAGAAAGAAACAAGAAAGGCTGGAAAGGAGACAGATCTTCACAAGGTAAGTGACCCATGCAGCATGATTGGGTGGGAGAGTAGTTGTGGGGACCCCAGGGGAGGGAGCATGAGGTATCTCAGTAGGGCTTGGGTGGTCTTAAGTAGGTGGCCTATTTCATCACTAGGCTCCCCATGGCCTTCCCCACCGTGAGATACGTCATGTTCACTTAATGAGTCACGCATTCACCCATGCATTAAATTAGTGAATGCATGGATGAAAGCTGGAAATGAATCGTGTTAAACGTACGAGATTCACTCATATAGGCAAGTTCCATTACATTCGTAACTCGAGAACTACCTGTACAGAAAAATAGTAAAATCAATGGCAATATTTCATATCAAAAGCATTCTGAAATAATTCCAAATGCCAACAATATGGAAACTGGTAAATTTCCATGAGGGAGGGAGGGAGGGAGGGAGGAAGGAAGGAAGGAAGGAAGGAAGGAAGGAAGGAAGGAAGGAAGGAAGACTAATGATAGGAAGATGGGAGTTATACCACAAGTCTTTGAGGACGTGGTAGTATATCTTATTAAGAAGCCTTCTTGGGTCTACTTATAATGGAACTTTATGACCTTATCTTATATCTTCCTTTTTTGGGAAGGTTTTAAGAAGGTCATAGAATTTCAGTTCCAGAGTACCATAGTGGATTATCTGGATCCCTTTCAAACAGAGTTTAGACCTGGGCCTCAGATGAAAATGGCATTGTTGCTTTGAGGGATGACCTTTGTTGACACTTCTCAATGAAAGTCCTCTCTGACTTCTCAGTGGTATTGATCATGAGGTTTGAAGACACTGTATTTACTGTAGTGTTGCTCTTTCCTAGGAGGCCAATATATCTGGACAAGGGATTAAAATTCTGGTATGAGGTACTCAGTAGCCACCAGCAAGTGGACAATTGTCTATATTCTGTTACTAACCAGAAAGAGCAAAACCTGATTGGCTGATGGTTCTCTGAAACCTCTATAGCCTTGGTAATATGTAAGTGTCCTTGTGTTAATAGCATCCTAATGCCCAATTGATCTGAAAATAGACACAGTCACCCGATTATATCTCAGTTGTTTTAAATTGAATTCAGAAGGGCTGAAAGACTAATCATATCATTATATGAATGTCCTTGTAATATAGTTGCTTCATTGACAAGTACTGAAAAAAAATGAACAAATTAGTTTCTTACAGTAATGCTCCTATAAATGCATTGTGACACAATACTAAAGAATAATAATATTGATGCTGTCACAGACTGTGCTATGGAAATGCATGCCTTTTAGCTAAAATCTTCTGGCTCGATTTTGTCTATGAACCATCTGTTGTTCCTAGGTACTTTTCATGCTGTTCCGACATTTTCTTCTTTTTTAAAAATGCATTAAGACAACGTATATTTAATTTTTTACATATCTCATATCTAAAAATGGAAAATTTCACATGCATATTTTATAACTAAATGCTTTGTCAAAAAAATTACTCTTAATTTTTTTTAATCTTACCATTCTTTATTTCCCTAACAGCTGAAACTACTTACAGCTCTCTCGTTCATTTCTAAGATGATAAGAGTGGATGCTTCTTCCATAGTCTAAAAAAAGTTCATTATTTATTTGCATGTATTTATTTCAGTTATGCACATTTGAATAGCCCACTGAGAAGCATTAACACACGAGCTAAAGAAAACTGGTTAGTCAGGTGGTAATATAGCATAACTACAGTGTGTGTTTTAAAAAAGCATTAAGAAGTAAGTGCTTTCCTTCTCCCTGGAGCCAGAATGTGCAAGAATTTTGAGAACATGCCAAACAGTGTTTTCATATTCTTGTTATGCATCATTTACTGAACCACTTGTGAAGCTGCTTCCTCAAATAATCCTGGCTACCGGGAATTGTTTTTCACAATTTATATTCTTATTTCTTCCCTTTTCTTAAAAATATCTGTGTATTTTTATGGTGTCAGAAAAGGGGAGGAAAAAGTGCCCAAGTAACCTCGCACGCTAACTTCTTCTTTTTTCTTTACCCTTGTACAAGAGGAAGCAGTGGGATCTTGAGGCAACACATTAAGAAAGACTTCCATAATATGTAAACTTAAAAAAGACATGCAACCTCTCTATTACAAAATACTGTGGCAGTTCTTAAGAAGCCCTCATTAGGCATTGTAATAAAGATGTGAATTTTAAATTTTAACTTTGGCGCATGGGGGGAAGTCCTTATTGTATAAACAACATGGTGAAGTCTTGGGTTCAACCAGGCGCCACCTCTGTATGTGATAGGATCAATTTGCATGTCTGTAGTCTGCTCCTTGATTCTAACTGTAATCATAATGCAAGTGCAGCTTGAACACTGGTCATGTTTTCTCTCTTCTCTTTTTATTTACTTCTTTTAAGAATTTTCTTTTCTAATTGATAGTTTTTGAGAATTTGAAAGCTAATGCATTAATTTGTGATAAACAGGAAGCCCTTGACTTAGTGACCCTTCAAAGTTACGACCTACCTGATAAAGGGGACTTACAACCCAGACCTAAGGGTCCAATGGTCATGCCTCCCCATGGTCACATGACTGCACTTAAGCACTTGGCAACATGGTTGCATTTATGGCTGTTTGCAGTGTCCCATGGTCACATGACCTCATTTTTTGACAGTTTTGCTGAAAACCACCACTTTCAGGTTTTTTGGCAAAACCGCACCATAGTGAACAATGGGTTTGCTTAATCACCATGGCATTTGCACTTAAGACTGAAGATCACTTAACAACCGCCACAAAAATATCCTAAAATTTAAATGGTTTCATAACCATTACGACTTACGGTTGTAATGTCTAGACTCCACTATTGATGTAACTCGAGGATTAACTGTAAAGGTATGGTTTTAATATGGGTTATTTTTCTGATAGCAGCATTTTATTTACGACAAATCTGATTTCTGAACAGGCTTTCATTTAATACCGCATGCTGGCTATGTTATTTTTATGTTATAAACAGTGAGCAGTGAAGAGTATGAAGCTACTGAGCCATCAGTGCAAACCTATATTTTCTCCTTAAGGTCCAGTAAACATATCTTAATGTCTTGATGATGACTTTGATACTTTTAAGTCTTCGTGCAGCAGATAGAGTGCCTTCTTAACTGGGTAACACAAATCTCTATTTCAGGCCACACATTGTTTGAACACACAGTGATGTATCAATTCTGCAGAAGTGAAGTAGAAGTAGGGGTGTCTGCAGCAACAATCACTGGCTTCAAAATTGCAAGTGCAACCAGATGATGGAAACCCCACAATATCCAACTTATACCTCACCCACATTGCACAAACATGCTTTGCCCATGACTGGGAGATCTTACAAGCATCATGTATGCCGCTTACTGTGGCAGAAAAGCAAGCTATAATATAAATATCTACAATACATAAACTAATATTTAGGATTAGGCTAACCATTACTAGTTTAAATATCACTGTATTAAATAATTGGACAGATTTGTGTAGGACAAGTCTATTAATGGTTATAAACTAAAATGTATAATGGTTCTTTTGTGTTCATCTCAATTGGTAGCCTTCACTTTTAGGATTGCACACAGAAGCCTTAATAAGCATGCCACTGCTGAAAATAGCAAAGGAATACCTATTAGAGTGCCGTTTCTTTTCCTAAAACCAGATGAAGGGTAAGAATGCAAGTGTTGTACCCATCTCCATTACCTAAAGCAGCTGCTGCTTTACCTGTGATCATGCTGCTATGTGATTTTGGGAAAGAGTGTGACTAAGGTGTTGGAGATAGGTGCTATGTTCATGCTTATATAAACTTTGAAGCATCTTTTGGAACTTGAATCTTGCAGTCTTTGTTCCTGTACATTTCAAAACAAAAGAAAAACCCTGAAAAAATACAATGCAACAAACACATAACCTCTTCTTGAGCTGCTTTTTTCTGCAGTCTATGAGTCCCTAAACAGTGCTTACCAATCAACAAGCTAACTGTGCAACCTTAATTAATTGATTAGACCCCTCCAATTTGTGCTGTTTGCTGACACTGACAAGGCCCCTGTCAGTTTGACACTAAAGATTTTTGTTTGCTTCCTAAAGTGCTGGGCAAACAACCCACACCCACTGTATGCCTGCTTACTCTCTTATAATTTCTTCATAGTCAATGAATGTAAATACAACCATCATATTTTTTTTCTGGCTAAAAGGGGGAAAGGACCTAAAAGATTTCCTCTTTTACCTAGCTTACTCATGAGTGGAGTTCCAGAATGCACCATTGGGCTCACCCACTTATTTGGGGTTCTAGCCTTTTGACACTAAAGCAAAGGAAAGCTGAAGTAAAATTGTAAGCAGAGTTGCAGTTACTGGTTTTTAATGGTTTAGCAATCTCTTAGATTAATAACCAATCAATCAGAATAGAGCTGGAAGGGACCTTGGAGGTCTTCTAGAACAAGCCCCTGCTCAAGCAGGAGACCCTATACCAGGGGTCCTCAAACCTGGACCTTTTATGACTTGTGGACTTCAACTCCCAGAATTCCTCAACCAGGGTGCCTGGCTGAGGAATTCTGGGAGTTGAAGTCCACAAGTCATAAAAGGGCCAAGTTTGAAGACCCCTGCCCTATACCATTTCAGACAAGTGGCTGTTCAGTCTTTTCTTAAAAACCTCCAGTGATGAAACACCCACAACGTCTGGAGGTAACCTGTTCCACTGGTTAATTGTTCTCATTGTTAGAAAGTTCCTCCTTAGTTCCAGGTTGCTTCCCTCCTTGATTAGTTTCCATCCATTGCTTCTCATCTTGCCTTCTGGTGCTTTGGAAAATAAGGTGACACCTTCTTCTTTGTGGCAGCCCTCAGATACTGGAATGCTGCTATCATGTCACCCCTAGTTCTTCTTTTTAGTATTACTGGTCACTTAGCAAAGATTGCTTATACAGGAATCCACCTAAAATAAATTTCTACAAAACATCTGGGTACCAGATTGAGGAAAGGTAACATGCTTCACGATAATATTTGTCACCTATATCCCAGAGAACTGATCATTAAAATTGAAAGCATAATTGATTAAACAAAAGAATAGACGAACATCAAATTGTTGGAAAGAGATGATGTTTTAAAAGAAGGAATGGAATCATCATTAAAGTATACTTATCCTGTAAGTAAAGAGAGTTGATATGAAACATGATTTGAAATATATTCAGTGACCTAGTACTTTATATAGAAAGAAAAGATAGATGCTTAGGCAGCTGTTAAGTGTTGATAAATACAATATCATCTTGGCTTCCTTTCACATTTTTCTTGAAATGATTATGGTAATAATAATGATTAGCTTGAATCCTGATCCACTGAGTATTTTACCCTTTTACGCTGTATATCACGTTAAAAAAACTCATACGCTTAAATAATTAAAGAAAAAAATCATTTTAAAGCATGGCATTTGACTGTCCTGCTAAACTACCAGATGTCATGAAATAAATAAATCATTAAAGCTCCCTGATACTTCATAGCAAAGCACATGTTTTGATGGACAGGCCATGCATGAATCAGTTCAATTAGGATAGCTGCAAGCTATCTTTGGCTTGACAGTGTTGTGTAAAAATTCAGTGTTGGTATGGAATAAAATTTGCAGAAATGAACAATCGGTTTCTTTCAAAGGCTGTTTGATGTGGGCTGTCCCCTTGCTCACACAACAAGTACTTGTGCTGAGAGAGTATTGAAGGTAAGATCTGCATATGACTATTTTAATCCTAGTGATTATTATTTATATTGAAAAGTAATTAAGTGGAAGGGCACTGTTTTCAACACCTGGGACAGAGCTGAATATGAACATATTAATCTACTTCAGTGTGTGCACATGTATGTTATATAAAGCATACTGTTAGATTCATAACCTGCCTCTCAGTTAGGAACTCGAAGGAGCACGTCCTCTTCCTATTTTTCTTTACAACAGCCCATTGAGGTAATATGAGCTGAGAGAGAGAGAGACACTGATCCAACCTAACTTAGTGAGCTTCTGTGTCTGAGGGAAGCCTAGCAGCTGGATCTCCTCTGTACAGATTCAATACCTAAATCAAATTAGAATCAATGCAGCATATTATGATGTAACACATTTGCGTTTTGCTATATTTATCAGATATATTTCCTGGCAGCATCTGAACTTCATTCTTAAATCTCTGCACAGCAAATATCTTACTCCATGCTAATTCTGTTCTATTTATCTGATTGACAAGCCCAAATACACAAAACTACAGACTACATTGCCTTTACAATTAGCTTTGTAGAAAATCTCAGCAAACTCAGTTCTGCTCAGTCCTGGATGAATTCTGATTCCGACCAAAAAGAAGAGGAAAATAACACTAACTAGCAAACTCACCTGCAAACTTTTATAGAAGTCTGATTTTGCTTATCAAGAACCTAGTGAGACAGCTTCAGTACTCCTTCAAATTTAATACAGGTAGTCCTCAACTTAAACCATTCACTTAGTGACCATTTGAAGTTACAACTGCTCTGAAAAAGTGGCTTATCATTTTTCAAATACTGCAGCGTGCCCATGGTCACATGATCAAATTTGGATGCCTGGCAACTGGCTCATATTTATAACAGTTGCAGTTTCCTGGAGTCAGGTGATCCCCTTTTGACAAGCTGTCAATGGGGAAGCCAAATTTATTTAACAACTGTGTTACTAATTTAACAACTCCAGTGGTTCACTTAACAATTGTGAAATGGTTGTAAAATGGGGAAAAATTCACTTTAAAAACTGTCTCACTTAGCAACAGAAATTTTGGGCTGAATTGTGGTCATAAGTCAAGGACTACCTATATTGGAAAAGTGATTATAATTGGCTTCTGGGAAAAATAATGTGACCGAAGCTTTCTAACTCCATAAAGCAATTCATAAGTACTAGTGAAATCAAGCTTGTGCAAAGGTAACAATAGCACTTAGCACTTAGACTTATACACCTCTTCACGGTGCTTTACAGCCCTCTCTAAGCAGTTTACAGAGTCAGCATACTGCCCCCAACAATCTCATTTTACTGACCTTGGAAGGATGAATCAACCTTGAGTGAGTGAGAATTGAACTGCCAAACTGCAGGCAACTGGCAATCAGCAGATATAGCCTGCAGTACTGCCTTCTAACCACTATGCCACTTCGGCTTTTACCCACAAAAGATGATTTTGTGCATGGATTTGACTGCCACAGCACATGTCTAAAAGGCTCTCGATTTATATGTAATGGCATTTGTCCCTCTCCATCACTGAATGTGGGAAATGTTGAGATTTAGAGAATGAGGTATGGGTCAAAAGCTACTGGAGATGGAAATCTTAACTCAGTTTGCATCAGAACTTTTAACTATCTATGTCCAGTGAATTAGAGGAAACTTCGGATCAAGTAGATAATGCCCTTTTCACAGTTGTGTGGAAGCTTTGTGACTTGAATGGCAGAGAAGGGCAAGGTTGTTGGGTTAGTCTCCAATAGGATAATATGCTTCCTATGATCAGCACCAGGGGGGAAATTGGTATAAATACAGATACTCCTCATTTAGGAACTGCCTCAGATAGCAACCATTTGCAGCTCTAATGGTGATGAAAAAGTAACTTTGTGGCCAGGGTTCATATTTACAATCTTTGAAGGTCTATAAAGCAAAGGAGAACTGAGTAAGATTGTAAGCACAGTAACAAGTTTACTTAGTGACCATTTCAGTTGCTGGTTTTAATTATGGTCACTAAACAAGGACAGCCTGTAGATAATTTGATTCATCAGGCAGTTAATTGGACTAGTACTTTAAGCCACCTATCTAATCATTCAGTGCCTAAAATTTCAAATTACTTTAAATCTCTAGACTTCTGTGACCCACCTACTTACTGTGTTTCTTGATATTTGTCCTAAAAACCTGGTAAACACTGTGGCTATAACTCTTGGATCAGTTATTCTCTTGCTTAACTCAGTTCTCAACTCAGTCACCAAAGGATAGAACAAGAAGTATTGAACTATATTGTTTAAAACCTCCCCCATTTCTAATCAAGATTTGTACTTCGCAAGCTTCAAGAAAATATACAATACATGTAAAGCATATGAAGATTGATCTCTATATTAGGTTTTCCAAGGTTGCTTTTTTAAAAAAAATCCTATAAAGCCATGATAATCTGTTTTCTATCAATGAGGTAAATATAAAACAGATCATGGTCTCTCTAAAATCAGTATTTGTATAGATAAGCTAGATGAATATGAAGCTTTGAAAATATTTCAAAGTGGAAACTTTGGAACACATTTGGTGCTATCATAATTCAAATGCTTCTTTTCATTGGTTAAGTAATAGAGTTTAGCAGCTATTATGAGTACTGGTTTCCACACATCCTTTATGATTATACTTTTTATGCTAATATTGGTAATTTGCATTCCTTGATGATTCCATTGTGCCTATTGTGGCTGACTTTGTTTGCTTTGGGGCAGCATAAGTTTTATACAGCATCGGACCACTCACATGCACAAACTTTTAAAGATATTTATTAAGCTTGCTACAATATATTTCTTTTGAAATTCAAAATGGGCCTGTAGATGCTATATTTCATTCTGACAGTACATAATGAGGTGACATTTGTTTACAAAAAACTGTGGCTCAGTGCAAATGTCAGATAAGTTTCTAAAAGCCTACCCTTCTCCTCCCTCCAATGAGCCCTGATATTTGTCATATGTGTTGTAATGCAAATTTGCTTTAAAATAAATGAGATAGTTAATATTCCAGGTAGGTTGCTTTGTTAGTCTTTTGCAGCAATCACACCAAGGAATCTTGCAATCCATTAAATACTAAAAGGTTGATTATATTATTAGGTGTCTACAGACTGGTATCCATTTCACCATCCGACACTTTTAATTTTATAGACATAAGATCACAACTTGTGAAAAGAATAACTGATCCTTTGAAAAAATAAGAATTAATTGGACTGAGATTTGAGTAGGAGCTGCAGCGGTAGTATCCTACTGGTACTTATAGGAGTAAATAGAACTCAGTCATGTCAGTTGAACCATTCTGAGCCCAGAAAAATATAGGCTACATAGCACAGGTGGCAGTACTTAACTTATCTTGGTTAATCCCAAAAGAATCAAACAGAGTTGGATACCAGCAATTCCAGGAATGTGGCCTAAACTAAGAAAATATAAAGGATAGCCTGAAATAAGGCAGTAGCAAGCCATTTCTGTATTGTTAAGAAAAGTATGTGATTGTCCAGATACACAAAGGTGTCTTTATTTTTACAAGTGACTTTTGCCTGTAATTGAGCCTGCAATTTTGGTTATAAGTTGTGGCAGTTGTAAAGTAGATAGCTACGCAACCACACCCAATTTTATGACCTTTTCTGTGGTGATGATTAAGTGCCATAAAGTAGTAAAGTAACCTAAGTAAATGCTGGTTTCTGGCAAAAACATAAATCACAGTCATGTGGGACACTGCAAATGGCCATAAAAGAGGCAAATGTCAAAAATGCAGTCACATGACCATGGTGCAAACATTGGAACTTCATAAGTAGCTTTTGGGGAGTCCATCATAACTGTCATGCTGAACATCAATGGTAACTAAAAGGAGGGAAGTAAAAGTGTTGGTATGGATGGGTTGGGCAAATTAATGGGGTATATTGCACTTGGATATTAGTAGCAGAGTAGGGAAAAAGAAGATAGGAGGATAGATGGATTGGTGTCAATTTACTACACTGACGTAAAGATATCAGTATTGGGTTCCTGTTTTGAAGTCTTGGTATGTTTTATACCCAACATGTGAATGCAGAAAAGCAATCTGCTTTACATTGCTTATAACTAAAAGAGGCACGTTTTTTTTGTAGATTACAACCTCCCCTCTATCTATTACACAGATAGGGATGCTGATTTTAGTTACCAGACAGTTAGGTGGAGTCCATTATACTAAGAGTAGAACTATTATTAGTGTTTACATTAGAGTTGCAACTACAACAAGAATCATTATACTGATGATAGTTTCTTTCCCCACCTTTATGACTTTATGGTTGCTGGAATTGGGTATGGTTGCTGGAATTGGGTATGTGTAGTTTAACGAAGAGAAGGGTGAGGGGTGACATGATAGCAGTGTTCCAATATCTCAGGGGCTGCCACAAAGAAGAGGGAGTCAAGCTATTCTCCAAAGCACCTGAAAGCAGGACAAGAAGCAACGGATGGAAACTAGTCAAAGAGAGAAGCAACCTAGAACTAAGGAGAAATTTCCTGACAGTTAGAACAATTAACCAGTGGAACAACCTGCCTCCAGACACTGTGAATGCTCCAACACTGAAAGTTTTTAAAAGGAGACTGGATAGCCATTTGCCTGAAATGGTATAGGGTTTCCTGCCTGAGTAGGGGGTTGGACTAGATGACCTCCAAGGTACCTTCCAACTTTTATTATTATTATTATTATTATTATTATTATTATTATTATTATTATTATTATTATTATTATTATTATTATTATTATTCCTTGGTGTTGCATGAAATAGTCTTGTTTAGATAAACGGATTTATAACTTATGATGATATTTTACGCAATTTAGGCGTCCTCCTGGACTCACGACTCAGTTTTGAAGATCATATTGGAGTCGTGGCCAGGGGGGCATTTGCCCAGGTTCGCCTGGTGTGCCAGTTGCGCCCCTATCTGGACCGAGATGCCCTACGTACGGTCACTCATGCACTTGTTACCTCTCGGATAGATTATTGCAATGCTCTCTACATGGGGCTGCCCTTGAAGACCACCCGGAGGCTCCAGCTGGTGCAGAATGTGGCCGCGCGGGTAGTGATGGGAGCATCCCGATACTCCCATATTACACCCCTCCTGCGTGAGCTGCATTGGTTACCGGTTGTCTTCCGGGTGAGATTTAAGGTGCTGGTACTTACCTTTAAAGCCCTACATGGCCTAGGCCCGGGATATTTGCAGGACCGTCTGCTGCCGGGGACGACTTTCCATCACCCAGTGCGCTCACACAGAGAGGGCCTCCTCAGGGTGCCGTCAGCTAGACAATGTCGGCTGGCAACCCCCAGGGGGAGGGCCTTCTCTGTGGGAGCGCCAGCCCTATGGAACCAACTTCCCCTTGAGCTCCGGATGGCCCCGGATCTCCGGTCCTTTCGCCGTGGCCTTAAAACACTTCTTTTCCATCAGGCTGACCTGGATTGACGATGTTTTTTTTTTAATTCCATTTATATCCCGCCCTTCTCCGAAGACTCAGGGCGGCTTACAAGCTTAGCAGTAGCCTTCATTCTATGTATATGCCTGCTTATTAGGGCTTTCACACACACCCCCCAAGCGGCATTATTACAAAGTCAGCTTAATTGCCCCCAACAATCTGGGTCCTCATTTTACCTACCTCGGAAGGATGGAAGGCTGAGTCAACCTTGAGCCTGGTGGGACGCGAACCTGCACTAATTTTAAAATGTTTTAATTTTTAATTGTTTAGTTAATTTTGGGGGCTGTTTATTTAATTTTCTTTTAACTTTTGTATTGTTGTTTTTATTGTTGTTAGCCGCCCTGAGTCTTTCGGGAGATAGGGCGGCATATAAGTCCCAAAAATAAATAAATAAAATAAATAAATTTTAGTACTTAAAATAAAATACTAATTATAACCATAGAACACACAATCTGCTTTGTGCTAAAATGTTTTGTCTCACTTTATATTCTTCCTAAAGATAGGCAGTTCATATATACACAGGTTTTTTCCTCGTGGAAGCATTACAGAACGATTCAGGGAAATAATGGTTATAAATTAGGGAAAGTGGCTGGTGTTTGAATAATTGACAAAAACTGTTTTGTGTTGTAGAAAGAACTGTTTCATAAAATGAAGGAATGGTTGCAACCAGTAATTTTAAGTTCTGAAAATGGACACTTCCACAGCAACCTGGTTGAATTAGTAGAATATAAAATAATAGTTTTAAGTTTAGAAAAGCTAACTTTTTAATTGTTTTGCTTATACAGATATTATATTGTATTATATAATGGGGCACTTCAATTTAACCAAGTTGTCCAACCAATTATTTTTTTAGTGGTGCCATCTATCTACTGTACTTTGTTCGTCTCTCTATTACTTACTTAGTTTTCCTAATTGGGTTTGCCCCTTTCCATTCAGTTAGTGCAACAACAATTTGGGTTAGTTGGCAGCAGATACAAAAAAATAGAAGACTTAAGCTATAGTAGTGAAATTAATCTTACTAGTTAATAGATGGAAGGTAAGGAAAGAAGATCTGAACAAATCCAAAAAGGAGGTAGAAGAATCCTTCCTCTACTACTGAGGTAACTACAGCATGGTAAGAAGTGTTAGAATATGCAGGTGAATTGCGTTGTTAGAGAAAGGATGCTTCAATGTTTTTTTTGTTCCCTGTCTTGGCAGGGGAGTCCAAATCAGAAGCATGGCAGACACGGCTGTGAATCTGAATGTGTGACATCACAGAACATCCTAAAGGGGTGGGGCTTGCATTGCAACTCTCTGTCTGCCAATTTTGACGTTTATATGGATGCCATTGGTGGTGGTAGTGGTTATGTTTTTGCTGTTATTGCATTTATATTCTTTTTTTTTCCTTTGAAAGCTTAAGGCAAGCTTAAGTAGGATTTGAACATCAATCTTCCTGGTCTACTAAATTCAAAGCCACTACATTGCACTGCTTTTGTTATCTAATTTTCTTGCCTTAGTCACATAATTTTATGAAGAGTCCAGACATCAGTAATCCTATGAAAGAATCCCATTTTGCTGCAGCCATTTCATTTTTCTTTCCATAATGAGTCAGTTAAGAAGGAAAAACTAAAATACTTACACATAACCTTGTGTTAGGTTGTATCCAGATTCTCTGTTCAGTAACAGAAGGTGGGAGGTTGGAAATGTGTGTGTGCGTATGTGTGCCTGCATATATGAGAGAAAGATCTGAAGATCTAGAGAATTCAGGCAGAAACCTCCCTAATTCAAATGAATATAAGTGGAGGGGGAGTAAAGTCAGGCATGTTTGCAAATTCTTGTTCTATTTTATACTAAGTATAAAAATAATTTTGTCTTCTGTGGAGTTGATCTCTTGGTTTGGTCTACATAATGGGGCTGACATCTCTTGAGGTAGTCCAGACAAGATGTATTAGCTCTAACTTTATTGTAGAACATTATGTTATCAACATCTTGCGAGTCTGAAAGTACATTTCTTGCCCCTCACCCTTATAAGAAACTAAGGAAGGTTCCTTCTGGAATGCTTGTCACACCCACATTCCTTCTATAGACTCAGACTGCAGCGCTTCCACCAATTTTCACAGGTCATTATCACAAACCATTGCAGATTCTTTCATTGTAAATGTGGGTTTTTACATTTGCTTAATTCAAAAACCTTCTTCCAGTGTTGTGATATTTATGGTATCAGAGTCTAGAAGTATATTCTGTTTATCAAGGCAAGTGGGATTTCTTGAATAGAAAGCAAAACAGCTAACTTAATTTTTCCATATCTGCCTCCACAGGTGGTACCGAAGCAGTAACTTTTTAGTGAAGTAAGCTAAGAGAAAAAGATTAAGTTCTCATCTACTTCTTCCCACAAACACCACTGGGTCAGATAGATTGAGCTGAGAGACAGCAGTGACCCCAAAGTCACTCAGTGATAATAATTTGGGTTTTCTCACTCTGGTCCCAACAGTTTAATGCTCCACCACATTGCTTCTCCATAAATAAAAATTATATTTTCTCACTATAGACCTGATACAGAATATCATCGTGTCAAATAAAACAAAGGTTTAGAAGTACAGTGATATCTCGGTACTCATCCTTAATTGTTTAATTGGTTCCGGGAATTGAGATGAGGAGCAAATTTTTTTTTCTCAAAAAGAATAATATAGTGAGTCAACAAGGCAGCTAATACCAAACAAGTTCTAGCTTGTGCATTGAGTACCAAATAGACGATGAGTACTGGGACAAAATTTTCATGTCAAAATGTGTTGAGCACCAAATTCAATGAGTTTCAAAGCAGTTGAGTACCAAGGTACTACTGTAAAGGAAAAGACCTGGTAAACTACTACATCTTGACTGAAATAGTTAATACAAAGCATTATTTCTAGATCAAAGATGCTGGGGGTAAAATATGTATTTCTTATCATTTAATAAGTTTTTTTATTGATATCTTTCATTATATAATTCATTAAATCAGCTGTAAATGAGGAAGAAATTATTTTTAAATAATAAAGCTCTTCCTGTGATTATTGAAACTGTCATTCTAACTGTACCTTTTTCTCTTCAAAAAATAATAGTATTAAAATTACAAAAGCAGAAGAAGCTTCTGGTCCTGATTGCTATCCAAACTAAGGGTATAAAATATATTAGGTTGCAGTCTAGTACTACCAAGTTTATCTTAGTGAAGTTTGTAGTGACCCTTGGTGAGGCTTATATTAGATTTGGAAAACTAATAAAGATTCTGCTGACTGCAAGTCACTATCTGATTTCCTTATTCAATATTCATGCTAAAAAATTGACGACTCCCCTGCCATGTAGATTACAAATTTTACTGCCCATGATTATCCATCCCACATAATCTGATTTTATAAAAGGTCAACAAACATTTGTATTAGACTATTAACTGATTTTTTTGCTACTCATTCAGAAATAATAAATTCTTTGGATGCAAAAAAGACCCTCAGTATAGCACAGACCTGTCTGTTTTTAAAAATTGATTGAACTAAAATGTGGTACTCGGATCCTTTTGCAAGCTTTGTTACAAATGGAATTACTTATTTTTTGAGGTGTCTTGTGAAACTCATCACAAGATGTCCTACCTTATCAAACATTTAAAAGCTATTTTAGATTAACATTAATAATTAATAATACTAATAATACTAATACTAATAATACTAATAATACTAATAATACTAATAATAATAATAATAATAATAATAATAATAATAATAAGAAGAAGAAGAAGAAGAAGAAGAAGAAGAAGAAGAAGAAGAAGAAGAAGAAGAAGAAGAAGAAGAAAGTTGGAAGGGATCTTGGAGGTCATCTAGTCCAACCCCCTGCTCAGGCAGGAAACCCTATACCATTTCAGGCAAATGGCTGTCCAGTCTCCTCTTAAAAACTTCCAGTGTTGGAGCATTCACCACTTCTGGAGGCAGGTTGTTCCACTGGTTAATTGTTCTAACTGTCAGGAAGTTTCTCCTTAGTTCTAGGTTGCTTCTCTCTTTGACTAGTTTCCATCCATTGCTTCTTGCCTTGCCTTCAGGTGCTTTGGAGAATAGCTTGACTGCCTCTTCTTTGTGGCAGCCCCTGAGATATTGGAACACTGCTATCATGTTACCCCTCACCCTTCTCTTCATTAAACTACACATACCCAATTCCAGCAACCATTCCCTATATTTGCTGTGTTTGAATTCAAATTATGATTTTAGGCAAGTGATATAATATTTCTTAGTGATAACCATGAATGCATATTATTGATATTGTGATTATATAAAATAATCACTGGTAAAAACCAATGTACAGTTAATTTATGCTCATGAAATAAGCACTGGCATTCAATATTTGGATCTTTGAACATTAGCATTAAGGATTTCAATTGAAGGATCAGGGAAACTATTGGCTGAATCTTTGCTGGGGAATATGCTCTACTGAGCTTCATGGGAATTATTTCTATATAAACACATACACATACGTACATATTGCACACGTACACATGCTTACAAGCTTCATCTTTAGGATCATGTTTTTCTTTAGAAAAATACTTAGCTTTCTATCTGGATGATTTATCATTGCTATTATCCATTGAACAAGACCATTCACTGGCATTTATAGCATTAGCTGAGGATAGAAGTTGCTCATTATCATCATCTCTACTTTCATCTCACACCCATCCTCTGCACCTGTGATCCATCATCACACAGGGTGGTAAATGTTTAGAAATAGTATGTCTAAAGGGGCAGAGGTACTGAAGAAGGGCTGTGCTTCAGCTTTCTCATTTCACTCCATACATCCCTCAATGCTTGAGACCTGTTAGGCAGCTTGACAGTTGTCCATTCTAAGTACTCAACTCATTCAGTGTGGCCCCACTCCCTATTAGAAACCATTTTCTTTAATTTGATTTGCAACAGGTGATGTATTGCTTATTGACTGCTGTGGAATAGGAATCAGTGCTAGGGATACACAATATATACTGCCATGTTTTTATACTAATTCAAGAAATGGGAAATAGTACAGGTAGTCCTCAATTTATGACCACAGTTGGGACCAAAATTTCTGGTGCTAAGTGATGTGATTGTTCAGTGAGCATTTTTATGATCTTTTTTGTCATGGTGATTAAAACTTAACACTATAGTTGTTAAGCTAATCTGGCTTTCCCCATTGAATTTGTTTTATGGAAGACATCTGGGAAAGTGAAAAAGACATCCCAGTATTGTAAATACATGACCATTGCCAAGCCACCGAATTGTGGTCACATGACCATGGGGACACTACAATGGTCATAAGTGCAAGGAATGGTCATTTATCACCTGTTTCAGCACCATTGTAACTTCAAACAGTTGTTAAATGTGAGATCATAACTCAAGCACTACCTGTACTTTAACATGGAAGAGTTATAAGTCAAGTCAATGTGTGCGTGTATGAGTATTTTTACAGATGTGTGAATTAATGCTTAAAGTGATCAAAATCGCACAAAATTATCACATTTTATTAGCCTTCGGATTATTTGGTGAAAAATCATCATTCACAGATTCAAGCAGTATCATCCAGCACTTAGCAAATATACTTACCTTTTCCTCTTTGTTTCCTCTAGTTCTCATTTACAGTAAATATAGTTTAAACTCATTACTGGGCATGCTGCTTGTAACACTATAAAATTCTGAGAAATTGCTTTAATTGCATTGATTAAACAAATCCTTGGAAATGTTTCAACCCAAAATAACATCTTCAAACAAACCTCATCCAGCTTTTCCTGAATAGATGTTAACTACATACTTGACCTTTAATCTCTTGATAAGAACATTCCCATGTGAACAATTAAGCTGAAGCGATAAAACGAAACATTAATAAGGCTGCAGATATCAAAGGTGTTAGGCAAGCTTTTAAAGATGCTTTACAATAGATTTATTAAGTTGTTAAGAAGGCAGTGCTTTGCACTACAGACACAGAACAGTTCTTGTTGGATATGCGGGTAATACATAATAATACATAAATTTTGCATTTGGAAATTTTGGGAATAGAAACAGAGAAGGCATAAGGTAACACAAAAGAGAGCAAAAATATGTACTCCTGAGGCATTACTAGTTTTATCCTGAAAGGATCTGGTAAGAGTCAGTTTGGACTAGTGGTTAAGGCATGAGGCTAGAAAAGCAGGAGGCCATTAGATTAAGTCCCACCTTAGCCATTGAAAGCCAGCTGAGTGACCTTGGGCCAGTCACTGTCTCTCAGCCCAACTCACCTCAATGGTTGTTCTGGGAAAATTGGAGGAAGGAGATGTATTGAATATGGTTGCCATCTTGAATGATTTGTAAAAATAAAAAGGTGGGATACAAATAAATCAATGAATAAATAAAATGATGCATTATCAGCTACATCCTACAAGTGAGCTTTTTTGTTTGTTTGTTTTGTTTGTTTCCCAACACTGTTTTACAACAATAGTTGTAACTTGAGTAATTATGGGTGCATCTCAATTTGCCTATATCAGCCTGTAACCTGCACTGGCTTAAAATACTGGTGATTAAAGCCCTTCAGGACTTAACTATTTCTGAGACTCACTACTCCCAGTAGGAATTATGCACCAGGGCTCCATCACTTCTTTTCAATGGAACAGCATCTACCCAGAAATCTGAATGGTTCCTACCATAGGGCTTTTCTGAAGTCATTAACACCTGGCTATTTCCACAGACCTTGGGGGTTATATTGTAATAGGTTTCTCCTTATCATTGGATTTTGTCTTTTAGTATATTAAGTGATGCTCTATGTCTTTATTTATGGTTATTAAGTTTATATGTTTTGATAGGTTTATTTGTTACATTTATGTGTTTAATAAGATTTACAGATGCACAGATTTACACATTGCTTAGTAGTGGTTGGAGTGGAGTAAACAAATAAATTGACTAGAAAATTATGTACCAACAGTGTTCTATATGAAACTTTAAAACACTTCTGAAAACTGGGGTGTGGCCCTTAAATATCTTTGAAGATTTTACTGAATCTTAATTGTAAATTGAAGTAAAACCATTAATCACATGTTTAGAGAGTAGTCATACTAGCTAAATTTAATTTTAATTAAATATAAATGCAAGTGAAATTAAATCACATTTGGCTTTCATCCTGGCCTTATTCACTACTTTTTTAATACAACCACTGGCTCAGAAAACGTTGAATACAGCAGCATTCTTATTTAAATTAATGGGAGCAATCAGAATCACTACTTTGTAAAAGTTTCAGTTGACTTTGGGCATCCGGTGGATCATGAACAATGATATTTTTACTTTTTTATTTATGAACCTTTCTCCATCTCCAAACTTTTAGATAGTTATCTAAGCCATTTACTATTGTTTTTACAGCAGAAATCTCAGCAAAATGATTGCTGATATCTCCACTATCACAGCAAAACAGCATAATGTTTTGTTTTGTTTTTAAATTAGTTTTCCAATATTACAATAGTATCTTTAAAAAGCAATGTGGTGTCTGGGTTACAATAGTTCCATTTCAGACAAATACATATTATTACAAATCTCCAAATTGTTGTAACCAATACTTCCTTTCTCTTTTTTCCTTTAATACATACTATCTCTTATCTAAATTAACATACTTCTCATTGCTATCCATCAGTCATTTAATAGTTTTCTTATATTTATCAATACTTTAGTATATTTTATATTTTAACATTCCATCTTTAAAACATCAAACACATATATTTTTCTAGCTTTAATTTTACATTGATATTAAAATTAAACGTTTAAAATTTCTCATTTTCATATTGCTAAATAATCTCCTTTGCCTTTACATAATTTTCTCCAATACCTAGTAATGTAAAACACTTCTTATTTATCTCATTTCCATATCAATATTAGTAGTACAATATTAGAATAGTACAGGTGAAACTCAAAAAATTAGAATATCGTGCAAAAGTTCATTTATTTCAGTAATGCAACTTAAAAGGGGAAACTAATATATGAGATAGACTCATTACATGCAAAGCAAGATAGTTCAAGCCGTGATTTGTCATAATTGTGATGATTATGGCTTACAGCTCATGAAAACCCCAAATCCACAATCTCAGTAAATTAGAATATTGTGAAAAGGTGCAATATTCTAGGCTCAAAGTGTCCCACTCTAATCAGCTAATTAAGCTATAACACCTGCAAAGGGTTCCTGAGCCTTTAAATGGTCTCTCAGTCTGGTTCAGTAGGAATCACAATCATGGGGAAGACTGCTGACCTGACAGTTGTGCAGAAAACCATCATTGACACCCTCCATAAGGAGAGAAAGCCTCAAAAGGTAATTGCAAAAGAAGTTGGATGTTCCCAAAGTGCTGTATCAAAGCACATTAATAGAAAGTTATGTGGAAGGGAAAAGTGTGGAAGAAAAAGGTGCACAAGCAGCAGGGATGACCGCAGCCTGGAGAGGATTGTCAGGAAAAGGCCATTCAAAAGTGTTGGGGACTTTCACAAGGAGTGGACTGAGGCTGGAGTCAGTGCATCAAGAGCCACCACACACAGACGGATCCTGGACATGGGCTTCAAATGTCGTATTCCTCTTGTCAAGCCGCTCCTGAACAACAAACAACATCAGAAGCGTCTTACCTGGGCTAAAAAAAACCAGACCTGGTCTGTTGCTCAGTGGTCCAAAGTCCTCTTTTCTGATGAGAGCATCTTTTGCATCTCATTTGGAAACCAAGGACTCAGAGTCTGGAGGAAGAATGGAGAGGCACACACTGCAAGATGCTTGAAGTCCAGTGTGAAGTTTCCACAGTTTGTGTTGATTTGGGGAGCCATGTCATCTGCTGGTGTTGGTCCACTGTGCTTCATTAAGTCCAGGGTCAACGCAGCCGTCTACCAGGAGATTTTGGAGCACTTCATGCTTCCTTCCGCAGACGAGCTTTATGGGGATGCTGACTTCATTTTTCAGCAGGACCTGGCACCTGCCCACACTGCCAAAAGCACCAAAACCTGGTTCAATGACCGTAGGATTACTGTGCTTGATTGGCTAGCAAACTCGCCTGACCTGAACCCCATAGAGAATCTATGGGGCATTGCCAAGAGAAAGATGAGAGACATGAGACTGAACAATGCAGAAGAGCTGAAAGCTGCTATTGAAGCATCCTGGTCTTCCATAACACCTCAGCAGTGCCGTAGGCTGATAGCTTCCATGCCACGCTGCATTAAGGCAGTAATTGCTGCAAAAGGGGCCCAAACCAAGTACTGACTATATATGCATGCTTATACTTTTCAGAGGTCCGATATTGTTCTATGTACACTCCTTGTTTTATTGATTGCATGTAATATTCTAATTTTCTGAGATTGTGGATTTGGGGTTTTCATGAGCTGTACGCCATAATCATCACAGTTATGACAAATCACGGCTTGAACTATCTTGCTTTGCATGTAATGAGTCTATCTCATATATTAGTTTTCCCTTTTAAGTTGCATTACTGAAATAAATTTAACTTTTGCACGATATTCTAATTTTTTGAGTTTCACCTGTAATCATTAGAATACCAATTGCAAGGAGGAGAAAGAGGAGGAGGACAATACAGTATAATATTCTTGTTTCTCATTTATAGTTTCCACATATTAAAAATTAACCAAAATTTCTTCCGTTTCAACATTTAATACATCCTCTCATGTCACTACATCCAAGTATATTAGTTACATTCTATCATTTTTAACATATATACATCTTAATCCATATCATTTAAGGAACTCAATATTTCAATGTTAGTATTTATACATCTGTGTTTTATTTTTATTTTTTTTAATTAGTCAGTATTTTTATCTACTCATCAAAACAATCGTAATCCAAGTACAATCCTGTCTATTTTGGTATTATCTATTTCAGGCCTCTTAAGAATGTCCATATTTCTTCAATCTTATTCTTGCTTTCTTCCTTTGTCATGTCATTTTTCGCTTCTTTGCCTCAGGATCATCAAAGCATCCTTCTATTGTTATATCATATTGAAGTGTCCCTCCAGTCTCCACTTTTGAAGGATTGAGGAGTCTGTTAACAGCACCAAATCTTCTCATTATTTTCGCCTCTTGATATAATTGTCCTGGTCTGAACAGATTTTTTTTCCATTATAATCTTCAAAAGTCTGTATTTGTTGAATATTTAATTCTTCTGCCAATGTATTTGATTGTTCAATTTCTTCTGTTAAGTTCTGTCCCAATAAAATAATAGTTGTAGTCACAGTTTGAGTTTGTTTCTTCGAGGTGCTTTCTAGTTCTTTTCCAAAAGCTCTTATTTCATCGCCAGCTGAAGAAAGGAACTGATACGTTTGGTAAGATATTTCCCACATAGCATAGATTTGTTTTTGAAACTCTTCCATAGTGAAGTTTCACATCTGGTGTTCAAGGTTAATCTTATCTTATTTTTCTTAAATATTTTCTTGAGTTTTTTAAAGAGAAAGTCAAATTGCAATTTCAGGTTTAGCCACTGGGTGTCCCCCAAGTACTTTGAAAATTCTTTTCTTTTAGTCCGTTTCTTTTTTCAACTTTTTTTTTAAAAAAAACACCCCTGGGCTTGCTCACCGCTTATTTGAAGGGAGGGTTGAATTCCCCCCTCCCTCTCCACAGGGGGGAAGGTACTTAGCAGCTTATTTAGGTGAAAAGAAGAAGATTAAGGTATAAGAGAGGAATCTTACCCTCGTCTCTTCCACGCTGCTTTAATGTTGCCTGATGGTAAGTTTGACTTCGGCTGTCTGCAGCCTAGTAACTGGCCATAATACTATGGCCAGTCTTTCGTCCACCGGTACAAAGGGAATGCAGGCAATAACGGGGGGGTTGCGGCTCCCCCGTGTTTTTGCAAAAGCCCCTTCTATCTGGTTGTCCTTCCAAGGCGGCTCTTCGGCCCTTTTAGGACCCCCCAGAGACGCGAAACTGGACATGGAAGACGAGAGCCGTCCTCCAGACGTCTATGTCAGCTGACTTGGCAAACCAGAACCCCAAAACAGCATAATGTTTCATTGTATCTACTCACCATTAGTTTCCTATGTAGCTAATGTTATGTTTCTAGAAATAGCTGCCCAACTCATAATCCGTAGACTTTATGATAATGTCTGGGGGTAAGTGCCAAATATTTCAGCGGTTAAATTACAGAAGTAACCAATGTCTTGCAAACACAGATGTACTGGAGTGAATGCCCATTTTAAAGCAGCAATACATTTCAGGTTGTGAAAACTACTGAGCCTAGTTATTCTTACCTTAACTTTTATTACATCTCTAAACATAATCCAAGGTTTCATGAGCACAACTGCAGAGGCACATAGATAAAATTTATACAGCATTCTGTGTGATATTGTAGCTTTTTTCAGGGGGAAGAACAGAAAAGTCCCTGTGTCTGAGGAGTGTTAAATAAAGGTACTGCTCCAGAAGTCAGTGTTTATGATATTCAGGAAAGGAAAATTGGGGATATTTCATATGCATGAATAGAAAACATTTGTAGTGAAAATGCAGTTTTTATTTAATGTAATTAAGTCTGTCACAGCCGCTTTGCTAAAACGTTGTAGGTGGTGTTTCTCCACCGTAACTTCAGCTTAAGAAACCCCAGGATACTCACTCTTTTAATTCACCTTAATTCATCTCAACTGGGATCTTCCTCTTGGGAATTAAATAGATCATAAGTTCAGACTGGAAGATACCTTAGGGTTTAATTAGTCACTTCAGCAAATTTGTGGAATTAATTCAGAGCACAACACCCTGTCCAGAAAACTGAGCTCCAACTGTTTGTGTTTCTGCGTTTTAAATAATCTTAGCAGAAGGAGAGATGAAGTAGAAAATGAAAATCTTTCTGCTAGCATTATCCCCGTTAGTAGAATGGCTACTTCACTACAGGAGAGAATGGAACGAAGTCTGTTCTGTTTAGATACTTTAACTTTATATTCATTGACTGAGTTGACTTGATTTTTTTCTGATTGTTAGGCATATGGTGTTAGCCTACAATGTTGGGTTGAAAATATATTAACCATAATGCTATGGCTTTAAGAAGTTAATTGGCCAATGGGTGTGTAAGTGTTCTCATGGCCATAAGAGGAAGCTAGGAAAGTAGCTTCTCTCTCTCTCTGAATTCACTGCTCTCTACTGTTACTGTTTTTGCTCTGCTGTTGGTTTACTACTGTTGTAAGCTGAACTGTGTATTGACCTCTGGACCGGTAAGAAGACTTTGTATTTTGGATTGCTACTTGGACTGTTTATTTTTGACTGTGCATTTTTGTTCTTACACCACCTCAAAGTAAAATACTTTTTGCTTTTAGAACTCAGTGTATTTCTGTGTGTGACTTTTACTGCTCTCAGTGCCCTTCCTTGTCTGTGCAACTCTTTGGTAGCACAAGGAGACCTCTGCACAACAAATTCTTTAACACTGGTTATGGGCCCAGGCCTGTACTGAGAGTTAGTACACACAATATTCCTAGCTGAGTTTGTGTTAGCTATTTGGTGTAAAATGGCACAAGAACAGTTGTCAGGCATCTCCTGGATAACCCGGTTGGATGGGACAAACTATGTTTCCTGGTCCACAAAATGCTGCTTGCTTTTGTGCAAGGAAGGACTATGGACTGTTGTAAATAACCCACCAGATACTACTGCTTGGGATCCAGATGACGAAGAGGATGCAAAGAAGTTAGACAACTTTAAACGTAGCAACGAGAAAGCTCTTTGCATTATTGGACTAACACTGAATGACCAGCAGCTTGTCCATATTCGTGGTGAGGAGTCTGCTGCTAGGTGTTGGGATGTTTTGCGAAGGCTTTATGTTCGTGACAGTGTGGGTGCACATATACACCTTACACGTAAGCTGTTTAGGACTCGTCTGCAGAAGAATGGAGATATGCTGACCCATTTAAATTATATGAAGGCAACTTTTCAAGAGCTTCATGAAAAGGAGCTGATTTTTTCAGAGTTGCATCAGGTCTACATTATTCTGTCATCTTTGGATGAGAGTTATGATGGATATGTTTCTTCTTTGGAAGTCCTGACCAGAGAGGAACTGACATTGACTAACATTACTGGGAGATTGCTGGAAGAGTCCAGAAGGAGGCGTGACAGAGACCAGCTGAGAGAGACACAGCCACGAGAGGAGCAGCAATTTACCACTGCTTACAACGTCAAGAAATGTTATTCTTGTGGGGCTAGAGGGCATATAGCCAAATTCTGTAGAAAGGGTAAAAAACAGAATGTGAATAGCAGTGGGAAGGCTAAGAAGGGCATTGGTTTGGCTATTTCTGGTGAATCAACATCCAGAAATAATGAATTGTGGGTTGTTGATAGTGGGGCTTCACAATGCATTACTAAAGTGAAAAAGAGGTTTGTTAATATGAAAAACAGCAACCAATATGTTTCACTAGCAAATGGTTGGAGGATGAAGGCCTCTGGTGAAGGTAATTCCTATTGTCCATGCATTGATGAACAGTTACCTATGTTATATATACCTAAACTAAGATTCAACTTGTTATCTGTAAGGGAATTGGTTAAGGTTGGGTTTGTGGTAACATTCAGAGGGGAGCAATGCACTATTGAGAGGAATGGAACCTGTGTAACTGCTAATTTGAAAAATGGTTTATTCGTTCTCACAAGTAACCAAGTTAGTACAGTTAAAGCTAACTCAATATGTGAGAACAAGAAGCCACATGATGAGTGTATACATTTATTGCATAGGCGGTTAGGGCATGTAAACTTTAACTCACTACGTAAAACAGTTGAATTAGTAGACGGACTTAAACTGAAGCCATGTAGTAAGTATTTGAATTGCAATGCCTGTAATCAGGAAAAGAGTAAGGCAAGTCCGGCAAACAGGATAAACAGCTTCAAAACAACTGTACCTTTGGAAGTTGTGTTTGCTGATTTAATTGGACCCATGAAACCAAGTTTAGGAGGGTCATGTTATATTTTAAGTATATTGGACCACTACTCTAGATATGGTTTTTGTTATCTGCTTAAGTCAAAGGCAGATACTTTCCAACAATTTGCAAACTGGCTGAAGTTCGTGGAGAGAAAAACAAAGAGAAAGGTTCAGTGCATAATTACTGATAATGGTACTGAATTTACAAATAAGTGTTTTGTTGATATGCTACAATCAGCTGGCATTGAGCATAAACGTTCAGCCCCTTATAGACCTCAACATAATGCTTTTGTTGAGAGACGTGGGCAAACGTTACAAGCCATGATGAGAACCATGTTACAAGATTCAGGCTTAACAGATAGACTGTGGGGGGAGGCAGCAAAATGTGCAAACCATGTTCTGAATATAGTTGTTAATACTTCTACTGGTAAAATACCATATACTATATGGCATGGTAGAAGACCAAACCTTGATTACCTGCACACGTTTGGCACCCCAGCTTGGGTCCACATTCCTGCACAACTCAGGAGTAAAGGCCAACATAGGGCTAGGCAATTATACTTCGTAGGTTATGAAGCTAATCACAGATCCTATCGTTTCTGGGAACGAGGCACAACTAATGTATATAACAGTGCTAGTGCAAAATTCCTTGAGCACGTTGGTTGGGATAGGTTAGAGCAAGAAGCTGTTAATACTGATCCTCTAGTGTTTGAGGACTCCTCTGATAACGTAACTAGTAATGATAATACATCTCCTGTAAATATGAAAGATGAAGAGGAGATAGGGGAGATAAAAAATGAATCAGAGGAAGGAAAGGAGACAGAAATTCAAAGCCCTGTAATTCCTTGGCGTTCAACACGCATCAGACATCCACCTGATCGCTATGAAGCTAGTATATGTCAAGTTAATGTAGAGCCTTCTAACTATGATGAGATCAGGATGTATCCTGAAAAAGAACAAGCATCATGGAAAGCTGCAATGAACAGGGAGTTGAAGTCTTTGCAGAATCTTAAGGTTTATCAGAAAACAAAACTGCCACCTGGTGAGCAAGCTATAGGTTGTAAATGGATATATAAAATAAAGAAGGGAGTAGATGGAACTATAACCCATAAGGCACGTTTGGTTGCACAAGGTTTTGCCCAAACTACTGAGGATTATGACGAGGTGTTTGCACCCAGTCTAAGGGCAACTACTTTAAGAGCAGCTTTAGTATGGGCGGCTAAAAACCAATATATGGTTAATCATGTAGATGTTGAAACTGCATATCTACATGCTCCATTGCAACATACTATTTATTTAAGAATACCACCAGGATTGACCAGTGATAGAGACCATGATTGTTGGGAGTTAAAGAAAAGCCTCTATGGATTGAAACAATCAGGCTATGAGTGGAACAAATGTATAGTAAATGAGTTAAGTGCAATAGGTTTTGTAGCCAGTAATGCTGATCCTTGTTTGTTTAGAAGGGAACACAACGGAGCATTATCTTTTATTTTATTATTCACAGATGATATTGCAATAATAACAAAAACTGAGTTAGAAGCACAAACTATCATTTCAAGATTGCAAACTAAATTCACAATTAGAAATCTTGGAGAAATTAGCCACTATTTGGGGTTAGATATTGTGAAAACGAATAGGGGTTTTAAGGTGTCGCAAGCCAGTAAGATATCTCAGTTATTAAAGAGATACAATATGGAAATGTGTAAACCAGCAAAAACTCCGATGGCTATGGATTTTAAGGACACTAATGTTGAGAGTCCTGTATTTGATAAGACTATGTACCAATCTTTGATAGGAAGTCTTATGTATCTGAGTAATTGGACTAGACCTGATATTTCTTACTGTGTAAATCAATTAGCTAGGTACAACAATAATCCTACTGTTAGACACTGGCAATCAGCTAAACGAGTATTAAGGTATTTGAAGCAGACTATTCACTACTCGTTATATTTAGAGCCAAATCGTGAGTTAATCCTTACTGCATATGCAGATGCGAGTTTTGCCTCTGATTCAAACAGTCGTAAATCTACCTCAGGGTTGGCTGTAATGTTGGGTGATTCTTTGATTGGATGGAAGTCTATTAGACAAAAACACATAAGCTTATCTACAATGGAGGCTGAATTTTCATGTCTATCAGTGTTATGTACAGAACTGCTAGTGTACAAACAATTATTGTTAGATATGGGTTTAAATGTAAATGATCCATTTATTGTGTATGAGGACAATCAAGCTGCGATAAAGATGGCTAATAATGCTGCAGTAAGAACAAGATCTAAACATACTGATCTTCGTTATTTAAATGTCAGACAATGTGTCAAAGATAAATTAATACAGTTAGAGTATTGTCCATCTGATGTAAATATTGCAGACCATTTTACGAAGGTACAAAGTGCTGTGAAACACAATGCTAATTGTGAAAGAATGTGCATAAGATTGTAAGAGTTATATATTATTCTACCCAAAGGGGAGAATGTTAGGCATATGGTGTTAGCCTACAATGTTGGGTTGAAAATATATTAACCATAATGCTATGGCTTTAAGAAGTTAATTGGCCAATGGGTGTGTAAGTGTTCTCATGGCCATAAGAGGAAGCTAGGAAAGTAGCTTCTCTCTCTCTCTGAATTCACTGCTCTCTACTGTTACTGTTTTTGCTCTGCTGTTGGTTTACTACTGTTGTAAGCTGAACTGTGTATTGACCTCTGGACCGGTAAGAAGACTTTGTATTTTGGATTGCTACTTGGACTGTTTATTTTTGACTGTGCATTTTTGTTCTTACACCACCTCAAAGTAAAATACTTTTTGCTTTTAGAACTCAGTGTATTTCTGTGTGTGACTTTTACTGCTCTCAGTGCCCTTCCTTGTCTGTGCAACTCTTTGGTAGCACAAGGAGACCTCTGCACAACAAATTCTTTAACACTGATTATAAAGACAGGATATTAGTGAATGCAATTAATAACTTAATTTTGAGCTGCTAAACATTACAAGTTAACATCTTGGTTTTTTTAAAAAAACAACGATATTCCCTACTATGTTTCACATTGCTACATTTCTATCTGATTTCAGATTGATTAATTATATATAATATAAATAAATAAAATAAAATAAATAAATAAATATTAACAAATTAAAATATTCAGAATGGATTCAATGCAGAGCAAGAATTAAGAATCTTGCCCCTTAAAGTATTAGTTAAAAATAAATTTTAAAAAGATGTATTTCTATCGTTACTGTATATTTGATAAGGTCTTCTCAGTGAGCTGAGCTGATCCTATAATTTACCCAGTGCTTGATTTTAGCTTGTGTCAGTTCTATCACCTGTTCCTTATCACAATATAGGTAGTAATAAAAAAGGAAGTTGTTATTTACATGTGTTCTATCCTCCAAAGCTCAAGGTGACATTTCTTTGATATGTACTTTTTGTCCCCAAGCAATTCCCTGGGATCAGTTAATCAAATATAGAAATGCTGGAGTGCTATAATAAACTGTGGCTTATTGTGATTCATATCAAGCAACAATAAGCCTCAAATAGACATACAAGTTTCTGCCACATCTTTCTCTAGCATGTCTTGAAAGGAAACTTGAAAGCTTTTACCCATTTTTAATTAAACCCAGTTTACCATTTTTTATCTAAGCCTAGGTTCACTAGGGTCTTTTGTAAAACAAAATTCACAAGTCATGGTTTTTTTATAAATTGAAATTTATGTGCTGCCTTTGTTTCCACTTCTTGGGGGGGGGGGAAGAATGTTATTAGGATTTTTGAGTACTGTAGTCCTAAATTCCCTGGACGATGCTGTTTGCACAATAAGAATCCATGTCCATGTAAGAGTTTGAACCATAACAAAGCAATTTGCCATGTTATTATCTTGGTTTCTGATTAATAGTGTAAGGAAAAATCTCCCATCTTTTTTTTTACCCTTCTAATTCAATTTCATAGAAGAGATCTTGGCCCTGAAATGTCTTTCAAAGAAGAATTTTGGTGAAAAGATATAGGTGGAATAAAGTATTCTTGTAACTTGGATAAGAAATACCAATGGTTTGTGTGTATGTAATTATTATATCTTTCACTGCACCATCACTTGTCCAGCAATTTGAAACCTCCCACTCTTTTATTAAATTTTAGCGGAAGTCATAAAAAAGAAACTTTATATTGGGAAGTGTGGTTATCCAAGTGAATTTTAGAATGAGAGGAAGCTGTGCAACACAATGCTTGTCACCTACAGTAATAAAATGAATTCAAAAACATCACCAAGAAAAATTGAAAGGACGTCTCAAGCAATTAAGGATAAGATAGGATCCTCTTCTTCAGCCTAATTTCAGAAATTCATTCATTCATTCCGTGATTCATTGATTTGTTCAGTTTATATCCTCTCTTTGCTGTGTTTGGAGATATATGTGTGTTCTCTATAGCAGGGGTGTCAAACTCAATTTCATTGAGGGCCGCATCAGCATTGCGGTTGCCCTCAGGGGGCCGGGTGGGTATGGCCAGGGTGGGCGTGGCCTACTGGGTAGGCGTGGCTAGAGTGCGTATGGCCTACTGGGTGGGCGTGGCCAGCTCTACATCGTTTGCATCAAGGCTGCCTATGGGGGCCTGGGCAGAAGTGGGACAGATCTGAGGGTCTCTGGCAGGAGGAGGGTCTCTGGGCCAGGGCCAAGGCAGTGGGGGCCGTTCCCTCACTGTTTCCAGGATGGCTTCGCGGGCCACATGAAACCAGTTCGCGGGCCGGATCCGGCCCCCGGGCCTTGTGTTTGACATGTCTGCTCTATAGTGTAAACCTTCCCTATGCATCAAACATATAAACTCATTTTTTAAAGTATTTTTTCCATTTTCATCCCGCCTTAAAAACTTTCACAGTTGCTTATTTGAAAGATCACTCGCAAGAACGTTATGTTATGGAGTGGAGAAAATGGATTGAGTATATCCAGAACAAATATGGGACTAAGAAGTTTCATGTAGCATCTGAATAAGTCTTCCTTTTTTTCTCCTCTTTTTTTCTCTTTCTTTTTTTTTATATATTTTATATTAATAGTGTTTGTAATTAACCTATATGAGCTAGAGAGAGATGGATTTCAGAGTTTATGGTTGTTAGCATATGAATGTCTACGATTGGTTTTTTTTTGGTTTTTTATACCTTGTACTTAGCTCTGGGAAGTCGGGGGGGGAGGGGTAGGGAGGGAGGGATAGGGGAGGGCTAGGGGGGATTGTTAAAGATAAAATGTATGATAAAACTTTTCAATAAAAAAAAAACTTTCACAGTTCATAGAAGTGCTGAGTGATTTTAATATTTATGTCTGAAACATTCCCATAAGCATATGGATTCACTACAGAAGAGAATTAAATAATAGATACAAGGAATATAAAAGAGGAAACGTAACTGTGCAAATACCCCCAAATCTGCAAAATCAGTGACATGGAAATTTTGCTTGTATCTTCCATTTACATGAGATGCATTAGCAATTTTAGGAAAGCTGCTTAAAATTTTGGATATGATGGATCTCTCTTTAAGGTATCATGTTGTGGTAGAGAAACCCCAGCACTTATTTACAGAGAGATAGTTTAGTCATAAAAATAAAATTAATTCTTGATCACACTGACATTTTGAAAGACTTTAGGAGTCATAGTAAATTAGTGAAATATAGATTTTTACTTCATATTTTAGCACATTTCTAACTTGATGGCAGAGTTTTACTGCCATCCGTTTGCATTTGTGGGCGTAGTATTAACCCAAATAAGCCTTTTGATCATTTTTTTAATACAGCCTGCCAAAGGATATAGTTATCTACTGCAGAGGTAGAATTTATGACAGAACCCTGGGTACTGGTATCTGTTACAGATTATGGCATAGGGAGTGTAATTCTGCATAGCATTCCAAAGTTACCAATTTATCTTTTTATCTAGCTTTCCTTCTTCTGATCTTTGCCTTTGAAGTGGTTCCTGGATGGATTAGGTTGGCACATCATTCATTTAAATATAGAAGCTGCTCTGCTATTTTGTTAATTTGTAGTTTCTACCTATCCATCCCAGAATCCATAGAGAGATTTTGTGGTTCCACATTGAGATCTGGAGAATTTTGTTGAATCATCCAGTATTTGACTCTTAACAATCCCAGACGTTTAGTTCCAGACTGTCTGGAGGATTAACAATTTGTTATAAATGTAATAAGTGCTTCAGCTCCAAAATATCATTGCTACATCATTTTAATCTGGTGGTTTGATGCAAAACAGGGCTAATGTTAAACTAACATCACTATCTTAGGTGAGTTAACAGTCCTCCAATAAGAGCCTGGCATTAAATTACTCTTAATAGCATTTTGCTTTTAATGTACCTGGCATTACCATGAAAGAAGTCAAGCAGGTACATGTATAGTTGTGTCAACTCTTATAAAATTCTCTCTTTGCGTAATCTCCATGTTTAGTGATACAGCAAACACATTCACAAATGCATAGGGATAACATTCTGAATGTAAAACATGCTGCTTTGTAATAACATGCTTATCAATAATCATAAACTGCTAACTCTTTAATGTAGGGTTCCCCAAATAGCATCTTGGCCCCTACAGAAATCACCATAGACCTTTGTAGGCTCCCTGCCCGGCTGACTTTTAATTATTATGGTTTTAATTAATAAATAAATGGAAAACTGGTGTGCTATAAAATAAGGTGGCAAACCTCCACATCATATTTATTTCCAAGAAAGCTTCTAGGATCCAAATGAGTTCCATGAGTGTGGATGGGATTTGCAACCTATTACAATGTGGCCACTTGCCCAGAAGTAAGGAAAGGATCAGCAGAAGTAGTAGGAAGAGTTCAGAGTTAGGTATGTAGAAGGATTATAAATAAACAGTATGCAAAATCAGCCTTCTGGGATTGGTTTTGCCCTCAATGGTATAGTTGGAAAGAGCAAACCTTCTTTGCATCCATTTCACATAAGTGCCTATAATGTCTTCTCAAAATTCCAAATATGCCTACCAAGGCAAGAAGATTAGGGTCACTTGACATAATATATATAATAAAGTCTAATACAGTGGTTCTCAACCTTTTCTTCACCATGGACCCCCTTTAAATAACTTTTGTGGCCACAGACCCCCCCCAAGATTTAAATCATAACATTTCTTCAAGCCTTCGGAGACCCCTGTGATGACATCGCGGATCCCCAGAGGTCCACAAACCACAGGTTGAGAACCATTGGTTCAGTGTATCCTAGTGAATTACTTTTCAATATAGAGCCATTCGTTGCATAGTACCTTGTTAACAGTTTATTAACAAACATACTGTAGGTTCTCCTGCTTGAGCAGGGGACTGGAGTAGAAGACCTCCGTGGTTCTGTTCTGTTCTATTCTATTCTATTCTATTCTATTCTATTCTATTCTATTCTATTCTATTCTATTCTATTCTATTCTATTCTATTCTTTCTACAGTACAAAAGTACAAGTAGTTGGAAGTGAGATACAGGTTTAGCTGAGAGAAGAACATACTTTTATTACAGTTTCTTGTATTTCTTTTTATGCTTTTGGCTCCCCTGTACAGCTTGTGTACAAATTTTGTGGCAAGAAGGGGAAAGGGAAAGGGAAGATCATCATTCGCTGGATCAGTAGATGAAAAACTTCAGGGATTGTCTTTATGGGGTTTTTTCATTCTGAAATCTTTTAGTTGGATTTTAATTGAATTAGATAGGTATACTGTTACACCACCAATTCACATCTTAATCAGCACAAACTGCAAAGATATGAGGTTACCTAAGATTGTGTTTTCCTTGGATTAAGGCTTTGGCATTTTTGGCTCATTTTGAAAGTGCAAATTGATCCAAGATAGGAATTCAGAGTTTTAACACTTCCATAAGACTCTTCTTTGATTTCTGCAATATCCTTTGAACCTTAATGCTTATAGATAGCATCCTCTCTAACCTTTTGCCTTGAACTATAATGAATACATGAATGGAAAACCTGAATGTGCAAAAACATTAAAGTCCCAATCAGTATTAATCTGTTTTTTGCTTAATATAGTTGCTCAGTCTCATTAATTCTTTTTAAAATGGTAAATAAAAAGGACTAGAGAAGCATAAGAAAGTGTTCTTCTACCCTGTCAAATAAGGAGAGAAATTAAAACATCTAATAATTATATGGCTATGTGGAATGATGAAAAGGGCCCAGCTGGGAGTTTATAGTATAGTTTATATTAATAAAATCAAGTAAAATCAAAATTAGTCAAATGGGTAGTATTGTAAGCATTTGAAACTAAAATAATTATTTTGAAAGCCCCCCAATACTAGTGAAGTCAGATTACAAGGTAATTATCTCCAACTGCTATCAAACATGAAAACTGTAAAGAAGGGGGGGGTCCTTGATACTCTCTGCGCTTTCTTGTTTTCTTGCAGACATTTCATTATCCTAACTAGGTAACATCATCAATTCTAGTAAGGCGTGCAGTTGTGGTTGTAAAGAAAAGAAACATAAATGCCACGGTGTACATAAAGTGGTTGCAACCTAACTCTGTTTTGTATATATTTGAACTGTAAATACTTGTTCGTAACACAGTAAAGGCAAAAACATGTTGGGAGGGAGCGTTATTCTGAATTCTACTTGTCGTCCCATGTCATCCTTTTCTGCCCATTCTACAAGAACATCTCTCTTCAGCTGATCACCCCTTTCTTATCCAAATCTCCATGACACAGTATTCTATTTTATTTATACTCCATATTAGATAACAAAGATAATTTTACTTTGCTAATAATGTACAGTTTGACTGCATTTAATTTACGAAAAAGTTTGTGGACAAACTGAGAATGAAAATATTAAAAGTGTTCTCTTGGGGAATGTAAAATTATTAATGAAACTCCAGTTTGGCTTGTGCTTTAATCTGAAGGCTGATTTAAGAATGGGACTTAGAAAGTCATGAGTTCAAATCCTAACTTAGTCCTGAATTCACTAGGTGATTTTTGAAAAAGATGTTGCACATCTTTATATTACTAATTCTGTACCATATAAAGAGGGAGTTAACATGAGAATTTCTTTCTTTCTTTAATCTGGCATTTATAGGAACCCTGTATTCAGACCTCATATATAAAATTCCCTTCTGAAGAAGTCTTGATACATTCATTGCAAAGGACTAAGACAAGTATCCAAGTATGTTTAGTTGTACAGATTTAAATCCCTTCCACTTGGGAGCATACAGTTTCTAATTTTGGGTAAGAATTAACCTGAATCCACTGCACAGTTAATACATACAAAAGCTATGATGATATGAACTTCCCAGTGGTGAAAAAGCACAGACTACCCACTCTGCTACTAAAACTTTATTTCCTGCTAAATATTTCAGGAGCAGGAGAAGATTCTAACTGACTTTCAGTGGATTTTTGCAATGGCTTCTTCCGGGAATCAGCCATAGATTTATCATTACTGTTGTTATAATTAACCTATTCTGCTAATGCATATCTTTTTACTGTATATTATTTGTGGCTTTTGGGTTTGCTAAGGAGAGAGTTGGAGGATATGGAAATGAATTAATAGGAATATATAAATAAGTATTTTTGTTCCTGAAGTAACTTTTAAGCCTATTTAGAACATTCCCTTCCCCTTCCAGTAATTTATGATGAGAAGTGTATGAAGAAATGCATAGGAAAGAAGAGGAAAGATTGTGCAGTTTTTTGTTTAGTCGTCTTGAAGTAAAAGAACTTTCTAGGTCTTGGAAAGCAATCATCCCAGTTGAGAGGAGGGGTCAAGTGAGGAATCAGCCTGGACTAGACTTAGACTGGTAAAAAAATACTAGTGTAGTGTAATACTAGTGTAGTCTCGCAACTAAGATGTTGGGGCAAAGTTTGCATCCACGCTCAGTTTCACATCTTCACTGAGCCATGCAAACTCACTGTTGATTTTGGGTCTGTCACTTCACTTCAGACCTACCCTGTGAGGCCGAACCTACCTCAACAAGTTGCTGTTGGGGAGATAAAATGAGAGGAATGCCATGTAAGAAGGCTTGAGCTTTTGGAGAAAAAGCTAGATACAAATAAATAAATAGAAATATTTCCAATGTAGAAGTATATTTTCTAATAATGATAACTACTTAGTCATTAAAAGCAAAATGAATGAAGAACTTCAAGAATATAGCAATCTATAAAGCTGGCTGAATAAAAAAACAATCTTGAGACTAATGGAGACAGGACTGGCCTTTTCTTGGAGACTACTAGAACAGCTTTGGCAGCAGCATAGCTATTATTGTACAGATACTTAATAAAAACTAATGAGAAAGAAATGATTTGGTTATATAAAGTAATAAAAAACCAGCCTGATTTTAAGTAGCCTTTTGAATACTTTTCAAGTGGAGAGTAAAATATATGTAAAAAAGATTAAAAAGTACAATATTTGAGACTAAAAGCAAATAAGTCTTCAAATAAACTTTTTGCAGAATACATTTTCCAGTTGGGTACAATATAGTGAAGCATCTTAAGCCCAAATAGTTGAAGTAAATATTTGTGCTTCCCTTGTTTGCCTCATTTTCATTTTTTTCTCCTTTTCTCTATTACCTCCATTGTCAGATTTAATACTGTAATCGTCTTTTCCAGCTTGATGCCCTCCAGATGTTTTTGGATTGCAAATCTCAGGGATCAGCTAGAAATAAGTTAATCACACTAAGGTTTCTGCACCTATTTCATTTTAGAAGTATGTACCAGTTGTAAACTGTCATTACATGTACTCATTGTCTTGTGTAAATGTATACATTTATATAATTCAATAATAAAATATAGAATATGCTTTCATCAGGATGAGAAAATAAAATAGAATAGAATAGAGTGAGTAGAGTAGAGTAGAATAGAGTAGAATTAAGAACAGGAATAGGAACAGAACAGAATAAAACAGTATATTATATTTGGCCAAGTGTGGTTAGACACACAAGGAATTGGTGTCCTGTGCATAAGATCTTGGTGTACATACAAAACAACAGAGTAATAATACATAATAACAATACCAATAAGAGAAGGTAGTAGAAAGATGAGAAGGATAATAGTAATATAATACAGGATAAATGCACTTAGACATAAGACAATGCTGTGGAAATTAGGAAAGTATACAATATTAATGGAATTCTATTTGAAGCAGTAGATTGAAGAATGTCAAATAACTCTGATTTCTTTGTTTATTTTATTTAAAACATATATACAGATGCCTACCTTGTACCAAAGTCTGAGCAGCTCACAACCAAGAGTTACTTAGTTACAGTAGACTAAAGCTATATTTAATTATCTGCAAGCAATGGAGCTAGGATTAATTATCTAATTATCATGATTGTGGATAGTTTGAGTAAGAATACATAGTAACATAATATTTATTTAGCATTAGTCTATTCATACTTATGATTTTAAATGCTGTGGTTTTCCTGACTTTTTCCTCCTTAGGATGATTAACAAGATAAAAATTAACATGAACACAAAGGAGTTGTTTCGTAATCATACAATCAAAATCAAAAACTTAGAAGGGGATAGGTAGGCCCAGGGCTTTTTTCCTCATAGAACGCTCAGAACGGAGTTCCGGCACCTTTTTTGGATGGAACCTTGTAGAGTAGGCAAGGCGGGTTGTATGACATGTATGAGTTCCGGCACCTTTTTCTTTTACAAAAAAAGCACTGGGTAGGCCCATGCAAGAATCTATAGTAGAAGTTGTCTGTCCTCTCTTTCAGGACCCACCATCTACTTGGAAATCTAGTTGTAAAACGTTAGGGTGAGTTAGGGTTCAAGTTCTTTACTATGTTTTTCAAAGGACTTAGTTTACAGTCTCCTGACCATTTTTATCACTGGTCTATGAACCTCTTGATCTGTGCCAAGAATTAAACTCAAGGTGACTTCAAGATGAAGTCCAATTAGTGCAGCATAAAATGATCTATTAGTCCCCAAGATTTAGAAACAGTATAGACAGCCAATTTGGTATAGTGGTTAAGGCATCAGTCTAAAAACTGGGAGATCATAAGTTCTAGTCCTGCTTTATATATGAAGACAGTTGAATGACCTTGGGCCAGTCACTCCCTCTCAGCTCTAGGAAGGAAGCAGTGGCAAACCATTTTGAAAATCTTACCGGAGAAACTTCAGTGACTTGTCCAGACAGCCACCACAAGCCAAAACTGGGTGAAAGGCACATGTGCACCCAGAAACTGTACTTTGGATATGTATTAATATGCCACATTCACTCCCAAGCTGGTAGTATTCAGACAGCAGAATATTACCTGGCAAGGTAATCTGGCAAGATAATTTCCTGGCTACCTTTCCATTCACAGAACTCATGAAATAAAAGAGCATATTAGGGATAAAACTGAGTCTGGACTATATTTGTGATAATGTCCTTACTATTAACAGAGAATGCTGCATGTGATAGAGTCAGTAGCCTATTCTACACCATCTCTAATTTACCATCTCTACTTAAAGGTGTGTTTAAGATGTTGGACTAGAAATGGGAGACTCAGATTCAGTCCACCCTCATCCACAAAAGCTCACTGGATGACCTTTGACCAATCAATCTCTGTTATCCCAAGCTATCTCACAGGATTGCTGTTGTGGGGGAAAGTAGAACTTATAGCTATAAGTGCCTATCAAATAAATATATTGCACTATACTAATACTGTAAAAATGTAAAAAAATGACAGAGCCATTTTAAGAACCAAAAATGAACAAGAACAGTGACAGATGAGCATCTACTTAGGAAAGGTCTGTTTCAAATAAGGGGTTTAAGTACATTTACTGATACATATGTATGGGAAAGGAATTATGAAAAGTATGATTAATATGGCTGTTTATAATGGAAGATTAAGAGCAGTAGTGAAGGTTACAAAAGCAATGAGATGTTCTGAATATGGGGCAGACTATTATTTGACAGTATTAATATGACTCTTGGATGAAAAATGGTAGTGGAAAATAGAAATCAAAGAGAATAAAACTGGAATGACTGCAGGAAGAAAAAGAACTTGTCCTAAATGAAAACATAGGAAAAGATAGTTTACTCCCCCAACAGAATGACTGAAATTTGGTAAAGGAAAGAAGATATGGAAGCTGCTTGGAACAGAGTGAGAAGAATTATATTTCAGGGTGCCACAGAATTGCAGAAAATGTAAAAAAGGATGCTTGGTGGAATGAAGAAATCAAACAGGTGGTGGGTGAAAAGAGATATAATGTGTAGAGAGAGAAAAGAATAGTTGCAGAGATTATTGTCAAACAGAGCAAGGAACAATTAAAACAGGGAGAGAAATTACAGAACAGTTTTGAGGGAAGTAAAAAAATATTTTGGAAATGGATGAAAAGTGCTAAACAAGGTTCCTCCCAAAAGTGAATGGAGTTAAAAGTAAAAAGGATGAAATAGTTTGGGATGAAATTTTAATGAGGGAGTGTTGGAAGGAGTATTTTATGATGATAATGGGAATATTAGGCTGAAGGGTGGTAGGGAAGCAAATGTTATAAATGTTAGTGTCTGAGAAAGAAAGTGATGACAAGTAAACCATAAATTCTGTAAGAATGTTCAAAATAGTAAGGCTGGTGGTGTAACTGGAGAACTGTTAAAATAGGGTTATGGTTTCCTCATGGACTCTTTGTGCAATTTCTTTAATGTATATGTGAAGAAAGCTTCTCTGCTGCTGATTGTAAGAAGGAAAATGGAATTCTCCAATACACAGCAAAACACTGAGGACTTGCTGAGGCTGTATAGAATGAGACCCTTGAAATCACACATAAATAGTATCAGCTATGCTTGTGTGGAGGCTGAGAGAATGTGGGGGAATTTAAGAACCTGATAGATTATTATTTTTCCACAACAGATTGGTATCCTAACATTTTGTTATCCAGAATCTGGGACCCCCATTTACCTCCATGATGCTTTGTCCTTCTGTGTTTTTGTTACCTTGTTAGAACAATTTGAGAATGAATTTGAACTGAATTACTTTATAATTTAAAGATCAGATTTGCTTCCCAGTGTGGCTGATTTATTGCATGTCAGTTTTAGCAGGTCAGGATCAGGTATCAATGATCACTTCTAAACAATCACCTTGTTGTTTTTAGGTACTTAGAGATCAACTGATAGTGGTAGACTGATTGACCTGTAGTTCCTATAGGACCTTCCTTTTCCCTCAATTTGAAGATGAGGATAACATTGGCCTTCCATCACTCCCTTTGTACTTCTCACACAAAGCATAAAGATTAGACCAGATTATCACCAAATCCTTTTATTGCCCTCAAATAAAATTCATTTGACCTTGAAGATTTAAATTCATTTAAAATAGTGTTCCCTGACCATGTTTTTAAAAAATTCAAGCTTGTCCCTCATCCTGTTCTTAACAGTTTCCTGTTGTTGGAGAAAACTGAATCAACCTTTTGAGAAATCATGAAGCAAAGGTATAAAATTGGTGTACCAAGGCATGCCCATAATTACTTATGCCACTGCATTCTGGACTAGTTGCAGTTTCCACATTCTTTATGATATATAAAGATTATGCCATCCTCATTGGACATATGAATTTTTCCTTTTCCTTATATGTTGTATGTATCTGAAAAAGATTTTCAGATGTTGTTGTTGTCCTTAGCATCTTTAATAAACCTCAGTCCACCTAGGTTCAGACCACAGGTAGTTCTTGATTTATAACCATTCATCCAATGACCATTCAAAGCTATTGTGGCACTGAATGAAGGGACTTTGCAACATGTTCCCAAAGTTACCCTCCTTGCAGCACCGTCATGGCCATGTATACAAAAGTTAGGTGCTTGGTAGCCTGTCCATACATAAGATCACAAGGGTGCTTCAATTCTCTCACCACCTATCTTTTTCCAATCTCTGCCCTTTTGGATGCCCTGCACTCCACTACATAGCTCTGCTGCCTTCTGCTAGTGCCCCCAGTTAACCTATGCCATCGTCCTCCTATTGACAACCCAGAATCCAGGCGCTGAGAAAGAATACATCTCTGGGATGTGTGTGAAGAGTAGAGCACAGCAGCAGAGCCTCATCTGCCAAAAAAGTACTTACTAGGCCCGTTTGGGTAGGAAAGTGTGGGATGGATGAGACATGTCACTCTACATTGCCAGGCGTGGCGGGAGAGCCAGCAGCAGTGCCCTAGGCAAAGGTGGAAGATGTGTGGAAAGGGCTCTTGTGGGTAGCAGCAGAATTGGAGAAAGTGGAAGGATGCAGGCTTCCTGGAGGTGCAGTGAGCAGTCTGCAGCTCTGTTGGAAGTGCTGAAAAATCTGTGGGCTTTAGCAATGGATGGAGGCAAGCCAACATTATCAGAACTACCCACCTGCCCTCTGTTCACTCTTAACCCAGCCTTCCTCCTGCAAAGCCTGACAAACATCCAGCAGCTTCCAGTGTGAGCAGAAGAGCACACACTGCGAGTGAGTGCCCCTGGAGAAGCATTCCGCAGGCTTCAGCACATTAGAAGCTGCTCACCATTTATTGCCAGTCTGACTTGGCTACATCATCTCTACTCCTTCAAATATGTCCATTTTGAATGCATTTTGTTGTTCGGAATAAAGGAACCACCTAGAAGGAAATTAAAACATTCCTACCAAAACTGGCAGGCAAGCTACTGCATATAAATAAGTAGCAAATCCCACTCTCACTTGCACTGATGATGTTACCAAGTTGGGTTTGAGCAGAAATGAATAATCTTCAGTGAAGTTGATATACTTGGGAAGTTGTTCTGAAACATCCTTAATCTGTACTCCTGATAGATGGCATACTTCCTGGGCCATTGGATTCATTTGTTTTGGTTCCTTACTCTTATTTTTGTTGCCTTGCAGAGTGCAGCTGCAATTTCTCTGCTCTTAAAGATTCTTCTCTCCTCTCTCTCTCTATTTAGTACAATCCCTTTTTCTTCCTTAGAGATTGTTTCTTCTGAAAGGACCTCAGAGATGTTTCTGAATTCCAGTATTGTAGAATATTGTGCACTGTACTTGTTTGATTCTGTTCCTCATGGAAAGTTAATTTCTCTCTTGGTTGCAGGACCTGTTTTGTTTGCTCTGATAAATCATTTCCCTTTTTTTTAGAAGCTGAAGCGTGGCCACTTACTGCTTTAATCCTTTGACTTTTTCTTCAAGGACTACTACAAGCTTACACATGCTGCATATATTTGCCAAATTGTTTTTATGCTGGAGCATGCCATAAGCATTACAAAGGAGAAGTGTACAGTCAGGTCTCTCCTTTAAGGCACCATCACTGGTGGGACTTTTTATTTATTGCACTTTCCTTCCTTAGGTTGTCAGATTATCTTAATGCCCATAACAACCTAGAGGGAAAATTTGGAAGAGACTTCCGTACAGAGTCCTGGTCCATACAGAGTTTCTTTTGTAAGCAACAGGCACCAAATTTGCTTATTTTGACAAAATGTAGGTTTCATAACAGTGGCCACTATAACATCTTGAAGGCTAACATATTTGTGTTATATAAAACTGTATATCAGTCTTCCTCTATCCAGAGTTCCCTAAACTAGAAATTCTGGGAATTATAGACCAATATGTCTAGACAACACCAGACTGGGGGAAAATGATCCACTGGAGAAAACTGAAAAGAAGATTAATTTAGTGACTGGAAAAACACATCTCTGGGAAATGTATGAAAAATGGAGTAAATGTAAATATTGTGGAAAACCTATGCTGGAAAATAACAGGTTGTCAGAAAATAATAAATGCATCTTAGGTGCTACTTGTATGACATGCTTTAATTTTCTCAGTGGAATTGTAGCAAACAAAAGAAAAAATAATTTAATCTGAGCAAAAGCTTAAGGTATTTGTTTTCTGGAACCCAGTTGAATTGTCAAAGAGCCATGTTGGAAGACATGCACTTACAAGGACAGTGTGGGGAGTGCTTTTTTCTAAGCATTAATAAACACTAATGCAGTGTTTATTTTTTTTAATTAAACCTTTTTTCAGTGTAAATGTGCGCAAGATCTGCTGTGTTGGTCTAAACCCCCATCCCCATTACATATTTCTTCAGAAATTTGGTATCACATAAAAACTGGAAATAATGCTTATATATGGCAACTATAGACTAACAACAAAACCTAATATGAAAGGACCAAAGTAAGAGGCAATTGCAGCATTTTAAAGAAGTATTAGTCTATGTACAATTCACAAAACATTTTCCACTGGCAGTTTTCCTGATTCTTTCCAAAATGTCTGTGTATGACATGCTATTTGGAAAACTGTTAGAATACAGTTTTGATTTTTTCCCCCAGGTGTATCTGTGTACATACGTATGTATATGTGTGTGTGTGTGTGTGTGTGTGTGTGTATGTGTGTGTCAAATGTTAACTATTTAGATTACTTTGCTAGGCCCCAAACATGGGGCAAATCTTTATTTCCTGTTTTCAGCCTATCTTGAAGGCCATCGAACAGGCTGTAGTCACACCGGACAGTTCATATATTTGTGTAAAGTACTAACAAAGTCTCCCTTAATTCTTTGTTAGTAATTTACACACACATATATATATGTATGTATGTATGTATGAGCATATATGTTCAATATTATTTATACTAAAGGAGACTAATCTCCATGCTTCTTACCTGATTCTATCTCTCCTGTAGAAAATGTTGTCTTGTGCCATCTAGTGACAAAGCAAAACATTGCAAATGAACTATTTTGCTGCTGTTAGCCATTAAGATCTTAATCTAAGGCTACATCAGCAATCTTCCTTCTGTGTTCCTTCCAGCTTCTTTTTGCTTCAATACATACCTGCTCTGTTTTGTATTCTATCCTGTCCAAAGTATCACCACACAAAATAAATACATTGCAAACCAAGAGAGATGACAAGCTAAGGTCCTCAATAGTTTCTAGCAGATCTGGTTAAAAAATCTGTACCCTGTTGAATGCTTCCCAGAAAACACATATTTCAGCCAAATTCACTCATCTGAGAGGAGTCAGTAGAACAAATTGATCAGGCTATAGTTGAATGCTTGAAATTCCTCAAATGTAAAACTATATTCAACAAATTATTTTTAAGACTCTTGGTCTGCAATTTACAAGTAACAAGCCTTGAATGAGGACAGTGACCTTTCTTCATGTCTGCCCAGACAAAACAATAAATTCCAAGAAAGAAAGAAACATCTCTCCAGTGAACATGGCAGTTTATTAAGAGCAAATTATTCCTGATCGAATTAAGAGATGAAGCCCATATTGGTGCTTCCCAATAAAAGCAAGAACATCCGATGATAGCAGCGTTGACATCTTGTTCCACAGATATCTTCAAGAGAAACTTGTATCTGCATGAAATTCAACATTGCTTGCTAAATACTACCAATAGTCTTTGGGAAAATGAGTCAGCCCTGCTATTGCTAGATACTACTGGGAAGAAATGCAGACACTACCTGCTTTTTCTGAAATTTATCCTTGGAATTATTTTTAAAACTCATTTTTAGCTTTTTAAAAATATATTTTAAAAGGCATGATGAAAAAATACACAAGGAAACATTTTTATTTTAAAATTAATTTTTGTTTATTTTTCTCTTCATTGGTACTGGTATTGGTTTATCAGCTTTTTTATAGATTACTATAAAAGAGCCAGATGATCTGTATTATAACTTCCTTATCATTTTATCTATATTTTTGACATTTTGAAGATAAATAAAATGTAAGACAAAGCTTGGAATCTCCATTTTAGAAGCTTTAAAATGAATTGTGCAGAAACAATACAATTAGTGTTAGGACACTGTCCATACAGCAGCTATTTCCACTCTCCAAACTTTTCTAATAATCTTCAAATATATGGTGTCCATCTTCTCTCTCTAAGCTCCTCCCAACTCCATAAGTGCCATTAGCACTTTCTCCAACAGACAAATGAGGGAATGCAAAAATTAGGGGCTGTATGATACCCTGAAACTTTAACCCATATTTCAGGGGATTGGGATGTATGATGTTGAGATAGGAGTTGCTGCCAGTGGGATGTGGCCTTCCTGTCACATTCCTATTGCAAAGCTTCTTCCCACTTTCATGACTGTAACCCAGAGAAAGAAAGCTAATTTCAAGGTTCATGTTCATTTTCACTCAAGGCTGTTTGTGAAATTTTGTTTGAAAAGTTAGAAATAAAGTTTTGATCCTTTGCAAACAACATGATCATCTCATTCAAAAAAGTAAATATATAACAGCATATTTATATGAAAAATGAAAAGATTAATTTATGTGTATAGATGCCACTTAGAAAGAACTACTGTGTAGAGAGACAATGTAATATATCATGGAGTGTTGTGATGAGATAACCTTTATGCATGCTCAGTCTGCTGTCTAAGAATCAACTGATTAATGGACAGATACATGATTTAAAGTTTTTCCTGCCTTCCCATCCCACAAACTGCATAGACTTCCAAAACAAGATTCCTCCCTCCCTCTCTCTCTCTCTCTCTCCCTCTCTCTCTCCCTCCCTCCCCTCATACTGATAAATTATTGGGCAAAAATCATCCCATTTGAATTCAGTGGTATTTCCAAGTAAAGATTAATCTACTTTGTTGTTGTAATTATAATTTCTTTATTTAAGGTACAGTATATGTAGAGTATATTCTGATAAATATAAAGGTAAATAAGAACTACCTTAAATTTCCTTCTTTGGATACATTTTTCTTTGTCCACTTTTGCATTTTCTATATTGATCTTCACTTGTTCCTTGTGAGCCATATGAATCCTTTTCATATTTGTGTTTCTTATTTCAGTTGTGTACTTTCATTGCAATAATGATGTATTTATATGTTAATCATTGGCAAGGGAGCTGATTGGACATTAATCAATATTATCACAGTAATTTAATACCAGTTTTGCTATAATCCAAATTCATCATCTTCAGTATTTAATTATTTCAACTTAAGAAAAATATACACATTACACTGAATTATTGTCATCAAATGCATAAATGTATAAAATCCTACTGTGGGATCTAATACATAGAATCATAGGTCTGGAAGGGACATGAGAGATCTTCTAGTCTAACCCCTGCTCAAGGCAAGAGTCTTATACCCACCTAGTCAAATGGTTGTCCAGTCTATTTTTGAAAACTTCCAATAATGGATCACACACAATCCCAGGAGGCAAGCTATCCCATTGATTAATTGCTCTTACTGCCAGAAAATTTCTCCTTATTTGAAGGTTGTCTCTCTTTGACAAGCTTCTCTTACTTCTTGTTCTGCCCTCTGGTGCCCTAGAGAATAAGTCAATCCCATTCCTCTTTTTGACAGCCCCTCAAGCAGTGGAAGATAGTTTTCATGTCTCCCTTGCTTCTTCTCTTTGATAAGCTAGACATTCCTAGACCCCTTGACTGTTTGTCCTACGATTTAGTGTCCAGATCCTTTGTTGTTCTCCTTTGCTTTTCAGGCCTCAACATCTTTTTGTATTGTGGTGACCAGTGTGGTCTCACCAGCACAGTGTAAAGCGGTACTATCACTTGTCTTGACATTGTCCTGTTGTACATCCTAGGACAGTGATGGCGAACCTTTTAGAGACCAAGTGCCCAAACTGCAACCCAAACCCCACTTATGTATCATTGGGTGCCAGGAGGTTGTGGCCCATTGGATGGGCATGGCCTATTGGGTGGGTGTGGCCCATTGGGTGGGCATGGCTGCGGTGGTGACGGCAGACTGGGTGGGACTAAAAAGTTCAATCAATCAATTCCAACTTTGCAAGATCTTTTTTTCCCTGCAAGAAGTTGCAATTGATTGATTGAACATTTCTTTTTACACATGGTGGCGGAGGCCTAAATCAAAAAGGTTTTATAAAACCCAGCTCAAGTCCTAGGACTGGGGCGATGACGCGCGTGCCCACAGAGAGGGCTCTGTGTGCCACCTGTGGCACGCGTGCCATAGGTTCGCCACCACGGTCCTAGGACTACATTGGCCTTTTTGATAGCTGCAGCACATTGCTGGCTCATACTTAAGTGATAGTCCACTAGGACATCTAGATCCCTCTTACAGATACTACTGTTGAGCTATTCTGTATCCATGAATTTGGGTTTTTCCTACCTAAGTATAGGACCTTACATTTCTCAATACTGAACTGCATCTTGTTGGATTGGACCCAGTGTTTGAGTCTGTCAAACATTTTATGCAACTCTGTAAAGAAATGTGGAAATTGATATATTCTGTAGATAAGTGCCTGTACAAATGAATAGAATTGCACCTATGGTATTAGCAGATGGTTAATGCCATTACTTCATGTATATTCAGTTAAGCAAATATTTTGTTCTACATTTGATTCTATTGTTTCATCTTTTCATTTATGACAAATGTATTGCTGTGTGTGCATGTTTATTTAATTATAGGTCATGTTTTATTTGTTTATTATTTTGTTTTTGATGGTGAAAATATTGAATATAAGTCTAATAGATTAACAAATGTCACTTTATAGTTTTTATTTTATATTATGTTATGTATTATACAGTATATTAGCCTATAGTGATTTTGCTCATTTTCCAGTCTTTAATCTAAATCTTTAGTCTATCTGAACTCTGTCACCACCTGTGATGTAAAATGAGAACTTCAATAGCAGTACAACATGTAGGTTTAATCCTGAGTTATTAAGGTGATATGTGGATTTCATGCAGATATTCTGCCTTTTTTTTACCGGGGCCACCTCCAAAACTACAGATTGAATAGTAGGGGTTATTTTTATGTAGAACATGATGACATTACATTTTGTAATATTTTGACCACAAAATTCATAACAGTCTGCATATGCTGTCACACATGCCTACCCATTTTACAGTTTGAGATTAATAAGTACTTTCATTTTGTTAAAACCTAGAAAGCGGATCTGAAGTGCCCAGCACTGAAATGAAGCTTGGTGGGGCTCAAAAGAGAAATAGAGTATACGCTTGAAATTGAAATAGGTTACAGGTAGTCGTCGGTTTACAACCAGTTGTTAACAACCATTTGAAGTTACAGTAACACTGGAAAAAATGACTTAAAACCAATCTTCATACTTACAGCCGTTGCAACATCTCCACAGTCACATGATCAAAATTTGGACATGTATTTATGATGATGCAGAAACCCAGGATCATATGATTGCTATTTGTGGCTCCAAGAAACAAAGTCAGTGGGGAAAACCAGATTTGCTTATCATCCAGAAAGTTCACTTAACAACTGCAGTGATTTGTTTAACAACCATGGCAAAAAAGGTCATAAAATTGAGTTTGAATCATTTAACAACGATCTTGCTTATCAATGGAAATTATGGTCCCTGTTGTCTTACGACAAAGACTTCTTGTATTGGTAAAATTAGTAGAAACGGTACAAACAAGTTACAAGAAAGGATACAGGAGGGTGTCACACATCCAATTTACAGAAGACATTTCTTCGGTTTGAAGGATTGCCCAATTAAATGTGGTTTAAAGAGAATAATAACTTGAATTCTAAAAAGGAGGAGAGGTCCTGACAAATATTATAAGCTATGACCATGTTGGCTGGACAAAAATAGGAGTTGTAGTTTAATACCTGACTAATAGCTAAAGCTGAGCTTTTTTATGACTGGAATGTAAATTCTTAACAGTTTCCAGCAATCACTAGAAGTGCATATTTTGCATATGAATTTCTACATTCAGAAGCAACATGACATATTCACTTATGTTTTTTTTCTATATATTTCATAAGACATTTGTTTTCTCTAAATCTATTTCCAATTCACTAGAGAAGCAAACTAACTTCATTGCTTTTTTGACACAATGCCAACCAGTCTATTTACTTTGCAAGCTTGTTGCCAACCAAGGGATATGTTATTCTTTCTATGCACTTTTATAATTTCCACCAACCTTGACTGGAATTTTTATGTATTTGCTCATACAATGTATAAAATGGAAGTTCCCTTGTGACAATTTTTAATGACATGGTTGGTTGGTCGATTGATCGATTAATTAATTATGTTCCATCAGGTTGTTGTTCACTCTTAGCAACTTCATTGATAGATTGAAGCTGGAGCCTGGCACTGATCCTGGCGCTTCCGCTGAGCCCTGACAGCCCCGAAGAAGCGCTGATCCTGGCACTTCCGCTGAGCCCTGACAGCCCTGCAGCTCCAGCCATCTCTCGCTCAGGCTTGTGCAGTGCTGCCACCAGTTCAGCTCATTCCCCTCCCCCACTACCACTTTTCTAGGATGGTCATGTACCACCTGCCAGGTGCCAATGTACCACAGGTGGTACCCATACCACTGGTTGAAAAGCCCTGTTCTAGTCCAACTTTCTGCTCGAACAGGACAACCTATGGTACTCTGGACAGATGTCTGTCCTATCTTTTCTTAAAAATTTCCAGTGATATAGCACCCATAACTTCTGGAGCTTCACTTAACCAAGTCACCAGTCCCAACTGGGGTCAGTAAACAAGGACTATCTCTGGACGAAATACAATGTAGATTTTCTCTTTCCCCATTATCAGTTTTCCATGACTTAAAATCAATTTGTTGGAGTGTTATATTTTCTTTTAAACATTAAAAAAAAGTATTTCACTATGCCTTTGTGGGCCATTAAAAAAAACCTCTTGTACAAGTAATTTGATTATAAAATCCTACGGTATATCATCAAGAATGTATCCAATTTAAAACTTTATTGCTTCATTTGTCCTGCTCCAATAGCATACTTACAGAATACTCACTTCGATTCACCGACTTCATTTCTTCTTTCTATTTTTCACAACTGATACGAGTACTTTATGAGGTATTAATTAAAAAGGTTTCCATCTAGCCATGAACTATTCAATAAGGGTTGGGGAGGGGGGAATACCATAATAGGATAGTTGCTTTCTTCAAAAGGATTGATAAAGTAAATTATAATATATATGTGTGTATATATACACACACACACACAGAGAGAGAGAGAGAGAGAGAGAGTGTATGTGTGGGAGAGAAAATCTACAAAATGTAGAAAATATCTGAATCTATATGGAACGATACCAATACTTTTGGCCATGCCTGTATATATTTGTTCCTGAAATAATATCTTACCTTTAAAATAAATTAGGAGAATTATATTAGTATTAACTAACACTCCAACAAATTACAAGTAAGATCTGTCATCCAACCTGGACATTCCAATTACATAGAGGTAGTTCTTGAGTTAAGACAGCAATTGGGACTGGAATTGCCATTATTAAGTGATGTGGTCGTAAAGCTCAATTTCACACGATCACATTGTTTAATGTTGGCAATCCTGGATAGTCCCAGTTGATGTAACCCCAAGACTTGCAGTGCTGTGTGGGTGATTATGTGTGAAGAGGCAGGAGTCTGAGGTAAAGAGCACAGGCATGCCCACAAGGGGATGCTGGGAAGGGCTGGGGCAGGACTTATGGGAGGGCCAACTCAGACTGTATGCAAATCATGGGACGCTAGGGAGAGGGTCAGCACAAGACATGCCTGAGTCACTTACCAAAGTACTCCCTTCCACCTTTTCCACTGACTTTGCTTATGGGAAGGCAACAGGGAAAGAAACAAATAATTATCACATTACTGCGATATTGTAATGTGAGCTGGGCATTTTGAACACCCAGATTGTAGTTTCATTTTTTTCAATACCACCAGAACAGTACTAATATAACATAATAACAATAATAACATCACATAGAACCCCTGTGGCAAAAAAGCAAAGATAGTATCAATAGAAATAGGCACCTTGGGTGCAACCACAAAGCAACTGGAGCATCATCAGCATTGACAAAATCACCATCAGTCAATTGCAAAAGTCAGCTTTATCCGGAACAGCTTACATCCTGCAAAAATATCTTTAACACCATCAAACAACATCTCCTATCCAAGGTCCTTGGGAAGGACTCAATAGGTGGATAAAAATGCCAAATCAAGTCTGAACATCTGGTTGACTGTTAGCAGATGTTCAGACTGCTATAATAATGCAAATAATAATGCAAATAATGACATATTTGCTGACAGACAGCTATTTGAAAAAAATAGCACATGCCATTTAGATTTTCAGTTTCATGTCCCATGGTTTTATTTCCTGGATCAAACCTGATGGGTTGCTATATATTTATTTTACAAAGACCCAGAAGTTCCTATCAATATCGGGCACAATCTTGTATTTGTATGTTATATTATTTAGTTTCCTAAAGAAACTGATTTTTTTTCTCAGCAACTCTCCTTAAAGAGTAACCTGTAACCACTGCAACCATCAATCTGGTCTTCCAGCTATTGAAATGCCCGATGTATTTGCTCAAAGTTGTTTTTGTCTGTGAAGAGTGCTTTCCACAGGGAAGCCTTGAAGAAGATCAGTGTAGGGATTTTTTTTCCATGAAAAAAAGTAGGACCTTCATCTCTTGCCTTGAGTTCAGATGCTTTCTCTTTTATCTATTCCCATGAGAGATTTACTCCTTAACCATAATGGACTGAATTAGCTTCCTCGGCTTGTAAAACACATAAAGTAAGCACAGTGCCTCAGTTTACACAATCCACTTGGTTCAGTGAGTCTGGTTCGTTTTGGAGTTCTTAGACAGAGATATCATGGAAAGAAAAACTTGACGTTTCTGGCAATGGGAGAAATTGGTGTATGAGGAGGGGAGGGAGAGACGGAGTAGAAAGACACGTCTTCACACGCTAAAGTTTGAGGGTCAGAGTGTTTTTGAACACCGCTTTGCATGCGGGGTGAAGTTTACACGCCCACCCATGCCTGCGGCGAGGGGGGAAAAGGGGGTGATCGCGACAGATTTCCTCGGCCTTTTGACAAATGCCGCCGGCGATGGAACAGGTTTCCACCTCCTCTGAGCCGCCTGGGGATTGCGTCAAGATTGGAGAGGAGGATCCTCCTAGAAATAAATTAACTTAAAAAAAAAAGCCGTCCCACACTCTCCCCGCTCCTCCCTCCCGCTCTGTTTTGAAATGGGATCTGGCCGCTGCCTTTTATCGGGACATAATCGCTTTCTCTCGTGCTTGGATCCGCACCGGCGGGAGCGATAGGAGAAGCTCCTTCGCTCCTCGCCCGGGCACGGGTGAGCCTGGCTGGCATTTTGCGTTGAAACCGCGCTGCGTGAGACGACCGGCCGAGCCCCAAGAGGGTTTAGGGGGGGGGGCACTAAAGCCGCCAGGGAAGAACGGACCGGGGCCGAAGCACTCGAGCGAGCCGAGAAAGGGACAAGCAAAACGGCGGCAACGCGAAAGTAGCCGGAGAGGAAAGGAGAGATGCGACCCCGGCGCGTCCTCCCGGGCTCGGCGGCGGCGGCTGCAGCCACGGCAGCGGCGCGAAGGGCGAGGTGCTCCTGAAGGGCAGGGCGGAGGGCCATGGAGCCGCTCCCAGGTGAGTGGGGAGGACGGGGGTGGGGATCAGCCGGACCCTGACGGAAGAAACGCCGGACTCCCTCCAGGAGCCTCGCGCGCGCGCGGGGGGGGGGGCTCTGCGAAGGCTGCCTGCCTCGCCTCCCCGCGGCGGCGGCGGCGGCTGAAGCCGAAGGAAGGCTGGCGGGCCCGGCCTCCCTGGCCCCGCGCGTGGGGCGATGTGACCCACCCGGGTAGGGAGGGGGAACTTCCGTTCGCTGGAGAGAGGCTCGCCGGGGAACCTAGAGCAGCGTTTCCCAACCTTAGGAACTTGAAGATGCGTGGACTTCAACTCCCAGAATTCCCCAGCCAGCTATGCTGGCTGGGGAATTCTGGGAGTTGAAGTCCACGCATCTTCAAGTTCCTAAGGTTGGGAAACGCTGACCTAGAGGTCCAACTTAGCGGGTGTTGTTGTTTTTTTTTGGGGGGGAGGGAGGGGGGAGGACTGGACGGGTGAAGCCGGCGACAGGCGCTGCCCTCGGCAGGCTCAGCCGGTCGCCCTGTGCCGCCCCGCTCCCAGGACAAGCCGCCAGGTTTTTCGGGAGGGGCCAGTTTTTATTTGCCTTTCTGCTTTTCTACTTCTGGCGGCAGCGCTTTGTCCGATGGACGCGTGTATGCTTTTTTTTTTTTAAACTTGAGGGCTGGTCGCATAGTAGTGAAAGCTTATGAAGCGTGTGGGCTTATTATACTTAAATATAATGTGTCTAGATTGGCGTCTCGGTGGGAGGCTCCTTCACAGATGAAGGTTCTCCGACAGTTACTCAAGAAGAAGTATTCTCTTCCCCCCCCACCCCACTTTCGTCCTCCTCAGAAGACAAATCTTGAGTCTCCATCTAGGCTTCGCTACCCTCGAAGCGAGTGGCTTCAAGTTACTTTCTTTTGCAATTTCTTCGACGTAGAACCGTTCTTAGGAAATGGTCCTAGAAAATGAAACAATTAACGTGCAATTGTGTTCGCTATCCGTAAAGACCGTTAATTCACTGGCATGATAGGAACGGTCCATTCTCTCTCTCTCCCCCCCCCAAAAAAAATCTCCACTCTTACAACAGCTTTCGTGAGTAACCCCCATTTCCTAAGACAAGTGAAAGAAATTGAATAGACAGCTCTTTCTCTCTATATAAGAACACTTTTGTTAGACCAGCTTGAACGACAAGAGTAGAAAATTGTATCTTTTATACTGAACAAAAGTACTTCAGATAAAGTAAGAATTATCCTGAGGTCTTTTAAAAAATGATATTATGTTCGAAATAGCATCCTGTCTTAAAGGATTAAATAGTCCTGCTAGCCTAGGACTATCCAGTCCCTTAAGATCCAGTGATCCTATGGGCACAGCTGCTAGGTGTCCCTGGGTTTTTCTGTCTTGGAAGCTTTAAATCTGTGAGTTGTTTGGGTGCTTATTGTTAGCTGGAAAATTACTCAGTATAACTTCTGAAAGCTTTATTTAAAAATTATTATTTGTTACTTCTGAAGTCTTTGGACTAAGAATCAGAATAAAGGTGAAGCTGTCTAGAAGGACGAGCTTTTCCTGCTCTATAATAATGCAGTTTACCTCTAGAGTTGATTGTAGTCATTCTATATAGGTACTTGGAAGCATCTCCCTTTTTTCCAGTGAAAAGTTGGTTATTTATTTATCAAATTTGCATAGCTACCCATCTCATCAAAAACAGTTACTCCAAGATACAGATATATAAGGTTTCAGTTTTCCTTTTCTGTTATTTTAATTCACTGCAAGTAGGGAACATATTTGAGGGGATGCTAAATAATGTATGTAGGAGAATATTTGTAAGGAAAATGTATGTTTTTGTGTGTAAGAGAAATTGTAGGAAGTCTGGCTATAGTTGCCATTGTAGACTTCAGTGGGAGAAATCATTTTTAAACACTTGTTACATAATTTTTTTGTTTAAAAAAGTGCCTGGAATGGTTTCTTATTTTTTGATGAAAACTTAGACATGTGAACAAAAGGTATAATTTTCCAAATAGCTCAACTATGTAAATTGGTTCTATTAGAGGAACATCTAGCTGTCATAGACATGATTTCAACTTTAATTCTCTTTTATATTTCAGTATTAGAGTTGTCTAGAAAGGTAAAAAAACTCTTTTGTACTTTCTCTCTCTCTCTCTCTCTCTCTCTCTCTCTCTCTCTCTCTCTGTGTGTGTGTGTGTGTGTGTGTGAGAGAGAGAGAGAGAGAGAGAGAGAGAGAGAGAGAGAGAGAGAGAGAGAGAGAGAGAATGTAGAAATATTATTTATAATACATGTTATGTTCCAACAGGAATATTTTATGAAACAAGTAAATGACATTTTACATTAGTGAGATAGAAAGAAAGCCATCTTGGTGGAAAATGTTAACCTTAGTGACAATCTAGTACCCCCTAAAGTTACAATTGGTTTTATGGGAGTTTTAGTATATTCTGAAAATCTCAAATTCAAAACAGTCTATACTAGAGCAAAACTATGAAGATCAAGGGAATGGAACAGAAGTACTTGTATACTAATATATACACATCTCAAATAAAAAGGCAGGATTGATATAATTATCATACCTGTTTTATTGGGCAATTGCTAAGGAGTGAAATCATGGGGATTTTTTAAATAATAGGAAATATAAGATGCATTATGCAATTTTATCCACTTAAAAACTCATTGGCATAATTTATCAATTATATTGTGTCACTGGCAGGTGCAAGCTACTGCTAGTACCATGTATTTCCAAATTTACTATTGTCCGTCAGTCTTACTTGCCATTTTATTTCTGTATTTCAGCTACTGATTTAATTACATTTCTCTCCATTCCAATTATAAATACGTTTACTTGAAATCAGCTTTCTGGAACTACATAACACTTGCTTTCAGTTAAGTTCATAGAATCGTAGATGTTTGCTATTTTTAGCTGTGTACATTAATATATTTTTTTGATTTTTAAAATAAAAGGGGAATTCAAGAGAGAACTTAAGTTTTATGTTATTTTCTAATGAAAAAAGTCCAGTAAGCATCCACAATGGTATTTGAGGGGTATGATATTTCTTAGTGTTTGAATTTGTATCTATATAAACTATTCTGATTAATGGATGAGCATTCCATAATATTCTATTATATTCCTTTTTTTACTTTGTGGCTCTGAAAAATCTATTTCAATGGATCCTTCTGCCCAAACTTTATTTTGCTATAATTCATTTCTTGATAGTAGCCCAAATAATGATTTATTTTCCTCATACATTCAACTTACCTTCCTAGGCTTTATTCCTGCTGTTCAGTTCACTTTGCCAAATGATCAGTATCAGTCTTAAATTACAAGACTCTGTCACATCTTTTACTCTTCCAAGAAATGAACATAAATAAACCTCCTAAATAAAGGCTCTTAGGAAATGTCTACATCTTACAGCAGTTCAGAAACTGTTCCAAATTTGTATATACTCACAGAATTGATTTAGATAGTAGGTTGACTTATGTCAATTTAGAAGAAATCTGCATCTTTCCCCTGGTAATATTGAACCTTCATCTTGCTTGTAAAATGGTCATTTCCCAATTTACTGGAGCTCTTGCCTCACTAAAGATTCTGGTTACTGGGCTCAAGACAATAATTACTTTCATTTTTCCCTTTCCAATTTCTAATGTTTGCCTGTAAATGTTGTTAGGATGTATTTTCCCCTCTCAAGTCACTGCAGCATTGTGCAACCATTATTAAAGCTAATAGGGAAAAAAGCATACTTACAAAAAAATGCAAGCATGCTATAATTCACAATTACAGTTTACCAGAGACTTTTAAATGCAAGAAGAATGTTAACCCTTCAGCTATGAAGCTACTCTCCATAACAACTGCCCTGATATATTTTGCAAAGTATCAGAAAAATAGCACAATATGGGATGCTAAGAATTTGTTATAAAATTTTGGACTTGAAAGAGGCTATTGAAAATCTAACACCCAATGCAGTGCTCTTTGTAAGAATCCAAATTAAAACATTACCATTTATGGTCGCCTATCTTTTGCTTGAAAATGTTCAGTAAAGGGGAGCCCATCATCTTCTTGGGAGAATGGTTCCACTATCAAACTGCTCTTACAGTGAACAAGATTCTTTTATTCTATAACTTAAATCCATTATTCTATATCTGCCCTATCATCCTCTATGCAACATCCTTACAGGTTAATTGAAAAAAAAAAGATAATTTCTCTTGTATTTCTTCTTTTTTGAAATTGTGCATTTCCAGTTATTTGTCCATGAACTTAGTTCCACTTAGTTTCATATTCCAAATCATCCTTCTTGCCTTTTTCTAAATTGTTATGGTATCTTTGTCTGAATCCTTTTTTTTTAAAGTATGGTGGTCAGAACTAGTCTCAGGTTAGGGTCTGACCAATATGCAGTTCAGATGAACAGTTATTCCCCATGATTTGGAAATGATATTTCTATTCCTGCCTCAAATTGCATCTGCTGCTGATTTAGTTTGCAATTAATTACTATTAATTAATCATGAATAGTATTCTCCAGGCAGATGTTCCCCATTATATATTGGTTCATTGGCTTCCATTTTACAGAGAAAGTTATTCTAGCCATCTCTCTATTTCTCTTAAGAGTGTTTTTATTTTTGCTTTCTAACCTAATAGTTATATCACTCAGTTTTATCTCATCTGAAGATAAAATAAACATTCCTTCTATTCCTCTAAGTCAGACATGTCAAACACAAGGCCCGGGGCCCAGATCCGGCCCACGAAGTGGTTTCATGCAGCCCGTGAAGCCATCCTGGAAACAGTGAGGGAACGGCCCCCACTGCCTTGGCCCTGGCCCAGAGACCCTCCTTCTGCCAGAGACCCTCAGATCTGTCCCACTCCTGCCCAGGCCCCCATAGGCACCCTTGATGCGAACGATGTAGAGCTGGCCATGCCCACCCAGTAGGCCATATGCACTCTAGCCATGCCCACTCAGTAGGCCACGCCCACCCTGGCAATACCCACCTGGCCCCTTGAGGGCAACCACAATGCTGATCAATGAAATTGAGTTTGACACCCCTGCTCTAAGTTATTTATAAACATCTTCAGGAGTACAGAGAGCCTAGGAATGAACTTTGTGGCACCTCATTCAATACCGACACTGAGTGTGATGAGGCAATGTTGAGGATCAGTAATTTTAGAGTATGATTTTCAAGCCAGATATCTATTAACCTTTTGTTAACAACTACCCTCCTAAACATACCATGATGGAGAATATAGGATTTCTTGACATTTAGGACTAAGTGCTCAAGTTCTCAAGGTCACATATAGTTTCTAATCTTCGATGTGTTCATCAGAGCTATCTAAAAGTTGCTACCAATTTCTAGAACCTATGGTATGACACCCCTTCATGGATTACTGCCTTGTCGTGGCGAAGGGGCTTGCGTAATTCAATGAAGCTATGAGCTATGCCGTGCAGGGCCACCCAAGACGGACAGGTCATAGCCGAGAGTTCTGACAAAACGTGATCCACTGGAGAAGGAAATGGCAACCCACTCCAGTATCTTTGCCATGAAAACCCTATGGACAGTACCAAAAGGCAAAACGATATGACGCTGGAAGATGAGCCCCTCAGGTCGGAAGGCATCCAGTATGCTACTGGGGAAGAGCAGAGGGCTAGTACTAGTAGCGCCAGAAAGAATGAAGCGACTGGGCCAAAGCCGAAAGGACGCTCAGCTGTGGATATGTCTGGTGGTGAAAGGAAAGTCCGATGCTGTAAAGATTTTTTCTCCATAGGAACCTGGAATGTAAGATCCATGAATCAAGGAAAGCTGGACGTGGTCAAACAAGAGATGACAAGACTGAACATCGACATCTTAGGTATCAGCGAACTAAAATGGACAGGAATGGGTGAATTTAATTCAGATGACCATCAGGTATACTACTGCAGGCAAGAATCCCTCAGAAGAAATGGAGTAGCCTTCATAGTCAATAAAAGAGTAGGAAAAGCAATACTGGGATACAATCCTCAAAATGACAGAATGATCTCAGTTCGAATCCAAGGCAAACCATTCAATATCACAGTAGTCCAAGTCTATGCCCCAACCACCGGTGCTGAAGAGGATGAAATTGACCGGTTCTATGAAGCCCTACAGCACCTTATAGAACTAACACCAAAAAATGATGTCCTTATCATCATGGGGGATTGGAATGCTAAAGTAGGAAGCCAAAAGATAACCGGAATAACAGGCAAGTTTGGCCTTGGAGTACAAAATGAAGCAGGGCACAGGCTGATAGAATTTTGTCAAGAGAATACGATGGTCATAGCAAACACTCTTTTCCAACAACCCAAGAGACGGCTCTACACATGGACATCACCAGACGGTCAACACAGAAATCAGATTGACTATATGCTCTGCAGCCAAAGATGGAGAAGCTCTATACAGTCAGTAAAAACAAGACCAGGAGCTGACTGTGGCTCAGACCATGAGCTTCTTGTTGCAAAGTTTAGGCTTAAACTGAAGAAAGTAGGGAAAAGCACCAGGCCAGTCAGGTATGAATTAAATAATATCCCCGTTGAATATACAGTAGAGGTGACAAATAGATTTAAGGAATTAGATCTGATAGACAGGGTGCCTGAAGAACTATGGACAGAGGTTCGCAACATTGTACAAGAGGTAGCAACCAAAACCATCCCAAAGAAAAAGAAATGCAAGAAAGCAAAATGGCTGTCTGAGGAAGCTTTGCAAATAGCTGAGGAAAGGAGGGAAGCAAAAGGCAAGGGAGAAAAAGAAAGATACGCCCAATTCAATGCAGAATTCCAGAGAATAGCTAGAAGAGATAAGAATGCCTTCTTAAATGAACAGTGCAAAGAAATAGAAGAAAACAATAGAATAGGGAGGACCAGAGATCTTTTCAAGAAAATTGGAGAGATGAAGGGAACGTTTAATGCAAAAATGGGCATGATAAAGGACCAAAATGGCAGGGACCTAACAGAGGCAGAAGAGATTAAGAAGAGATGGCAAAATTACACAGAAGAACTATACAAGAATGAGCTTAACGTCCCTGATAATCACAATGAGGTGGTCACTGACCTCGAGCCAGACATCCTAGAATGTGAAGTGAAGTGGGCCTTAGAAAAGCTGAGCAACAACAAAGCTAGTGGAGGTGACAGTATTCCAGCTGAGCTATTCAAAATCTTAAAAGACGATGCAGTAAAAGTGCTACACTCAATTTGCCAGCAAATTTGGAAAACTCAACAGTGGCCACAGGATTGGAAAAGATCAGTTTACATTCCAATTCCAAAGAAAGGCAGTGCCAAAGAATGTTCAAACTATCACACCATTGCACTCATTTCTCATGCTAGTAAAGTTATGCTTAAAATCCTACAAGCTAGACTCCAGCAGTATGTGGATCGAGAACTACCAGAAGTACAGGCAGGATTTCGAAGAGGCAGAGGAACTAGAGATCAAATAGCCAACATACGCTGGATCATGGAGAAAGCTAGAGAGTTCCAGAAAAACATCTACTTCTGCTTCATTGACTATGCTAAAGCCTTTGATTGTGTGGATCATAACAAACTGTGGCAAGTTCTTAAAGAGATGGGAGTACCAGAACATCTTATTTGTCTCTTGAGAAACCTATATGCGGGCCAAGAAGCAACAGTGAGAACTGGACACGGAACCACTGATTGGTTCCAAATTGGGAAAGGTGTCCGGCAAGGCTGTATACTGTCGCCTTGCCTATTTAACTTATATGCAGAGCACATCATGAGAAAGGCAGGGCTAGAGGAGTCAAAAGTTGGAATTAAGATTGCTGGAAGAAATATCAACAACCTAAGATATGCAGATGATACCACTCTAATGGCAGAAAGTGAAGAGGAACTGAAGAGTCTCTTGTTGCGAGTGAAGAAGGAGAGTGCAAAAGTTGGGTTGAAACTAAACATTAAGAAAACCAAGATCATGGCATCCGGCCCTCTCAATTCCTGGCAAATAGATGGGGAAGAAATGGAGGTAGTGACAGATTTTATTTTCCTGGGCTCCAAGATCACTGCAGATGGGGACTGTAGTCAAGAAATTAAAAGACGCTTGCTCCTGGGGAGGAAAGCCATGGCAAATCTAGACAGCACACTAAAAAGCAGAGACATCACCCTGTCAACAAAAGTGCGTATAGTCAAGGCTATGGTCTTCCCAGTTGCAATGTATGGCAGTGAAAGTTGGACCATAAGAAAGGCTGAGCGCAAAAGAATTGAGGCCTTTGAACTCTGGTGCTGGAGAAGACTCCTGCGAGTCCCTTGGACTGCAAGGCGATCAAACCGGTCAGTCCTAGAGGAGATCAACCCTGACTGCTCTTTAGAAGGCCAGATCCTGAAGCTAAAACTCAAATACTTTGGCCACCTAATGAGGAGGAAGGACTCACTGGAGAAGAGCCTAATGCTGGGAAAGATTGAGGGCAATAGAAGAAGGGGACGACAGAGAATGAGGTGGCTGGATGGAGTCACTGAAGCAGTAGGCGTGAGCTTAAATGGACTCCAGAAGATGGTAGAGGACAGGAAAGCCTGGAGGAACATTGTCCATAGGGTCGCGATGGGTCGGACACGACTTCGCAACTAACAACAACATGGTATGACAGTGTATACAGTAGTAAGGGGATACTGATGGGGATAACCATAAACTGTTATCTAGGCAAAACGTCCTGTTTCCACAAACACAGAGAGAGGTGGTTGCAAACTTTACTGAGAAGATGATGGAGCAAATAAACAAGCAGCAAAAGAAATGTGAATGCAAACACACAGGTGTACATATTTATTTTGGGGGAAATAAATCCCCCACAATCCAACAAGCTTGGCTTGAAACAGTTTCAGATACAAAACAGCAGACAGAGCAGTGGTCAAGTAAAGTCCAAGGGTCCAAACATTGTAGAAAGATTGTCAGCCAATTCAAAGTCACAAGGTTTCAAGTCCAGAGTCAAGGCATATGGAGTCTGAGTAAATGGTTGTTATTGTCAACAGAGAGACATGAGCTCACTGCTCTTCTTAAATAGAAGCAATCCTAGTATGTGCTGCTCATTTGGAAGAGCATGACCCTTCCACTAGAAAGAAGCTGAACAAATGGGAGGTATGCCAGGAGGAAAGATTTGCTATACAGAAGAAAACAGGAGGAAAAGACTAAAGTTTGCCCATGAACACCTAGACAAAGACCAGGACTTTGGGGAGCAATGTGCTCTGGACAGATGAGGCAAAGGTAGAGTTATTTGGCCCCAGCATCAGAATCAAATACAGATTTCATCAGAAGAACCTGATACCAACTGTAAAACACAGTGGTGGAAATGTTATAGTTTGGGACTGAATTGCTGCATCAGAGCCTGAGCAACTCATCATCATAGAATCCACTATGAATTTTTCATTATATCAGAGGATGCTGAAGATAACATGAGACCATGTCAGAAAATTGAAGCTCAAGCAAAAGTGGATATCGCAACATTACAATGACCCTAAGTATTCCAGTAAATCCACCAAGGAATGGATGAAGAAAAAAAGAAATGGACAGTTCTGGAATGTCCAAGTCCAAGTCCAAATTTAAATCCCATTGAGATGCTTTGGGGTGATCTGAATACATGCAAACATTGCATAGCTTAAGAAATTTTGCAGGTAGAAGTGGGGAAAAACTCTTCCAGCCTACTTGAGGTTGTTTCTTGCAAAGGGGGCAGACAATACCGAATGGCAGAGCCAAGAGTGTACTTATTTCTTCCAGAGAAGGAAATGGAATATTTTGTTGAATAAAATTATTACAAAGTAAACTCTTCATAGTTTTTATGTTTAACATCTTTACCTTTATTCTTTGTATATGCTTGAATGAAGATAAAATATACAGTAAGTCCCAGTGGTTTGAAAAAAGAAAACTGTACTTCTGTCTACTTTTGGCATGTCATGCAGAATGTTATATAACCCAGTCATATTCATGGTGGATGCTGTTGAAAGCATCTGAGAAGCCAGAGAACACCAAGATGGATGCATCATTCCATCACAGCTCTGTCATCAGTAAGAACAACTAATGCTGTGTCCATCATAAACACCAAGAGAACTGGGACAAGATAATCTACTTCCTCCAGAGTCTTGTAGAACTTAACCCACAGGTCATCTCAAAGGCAGCTTTAATTATCCAGGAGAGGTCTGAAACTAACAATCAAATTGATAGATTTTCACATGACTCAGGGATGTTTTAGACAATTTACTTCATTTTTGTGGAGATAATTAAGTGTATATTGAGATGTCCATTTGAACATCACATTTCCATATTCAGTAGGGAACATGTAAATTTAATAAAATAAATTCATGCATCAGACAGATGTGTATTTGTTGATAAAATTCCCTATTAACAAGCAATATTATTGCAGAAAATGTAGGTTACCGGTAATTGTCCCCTTTCTTGAAAGTTTACTAGCTGAATGATTATATTATTTAAGAATACATAGATGTTTCTCTGGGTCTAGTATTAGCTAGTTGAACCACATTTGCTACTAGCAAGGTTTTAAGCTCTTAATCTTCATTGTTTGCCCATGTTTCCGTCTCCCCTTGAGTGTGCAGTAGGTTCATACTCATTATGTTTTCAAAACAAAAAATGAAATTCTACTGCATTATATCATCTCACTTTTGAGATCATTTTCCTTTGATCAACTTACAGTTTTTTTAATTCATCCTCCACTTCTGTTGCATTTTAAATTATATTGTAATCTTATTGAGACACAGCTCATATTTTTGATAAAGTAGAATTTCTTGTTCAAGTCCTATTGAATACAAAAATTATTCAAATGGTTTTGCTTACAGTTTCTTATATATATGTATAGCTATAAAATAACTTATTTTTGTGAGCATAAAGCAGCATGTTTGCTTTCAAACATTCTTTCCCAAAATAATTACTTTACAGCTGACTTTCCTACATAGATGTTTAAACTATTTTCACACATTACATCTATCTCATTATCAAAATAGCTACTCTTCATAAGTGCTCTTTATAGCTGTCTGAAAGCCTGCAATCAGAAGGTATTCGGCACATAATAACTTGGTAAAAAAATGATTTTTAAAAATTACTATGTCTTCTGAAAATGTGTATAAGTATCATAGAGACAGGTTCTCTAAAAGCTTTTACATTTGCTGAAAAATGTATTTAACACCTTGCAATAATTCATAAAAATGGCATTGGACGATAGCCTTAGATACAGTATAGAATAGAATAAAGCTGGAATGGACCTTCTAGTTCAGCCCCCAGCCCATCTATACCATCTCAGACAGGTGATTGTCTAGTCCAGGGGTAGGCAACCTTGGCTTTTTTATGACTCATGGACTTCAACTCCCAGAATTCCTGAGCCAGTCATGCTGAGGGAAAAGGGAGAGGTTTCCAAGCTGAGCCACGCTGGCTCAGGAATTCTGGGAGTTGAAGTCCATGAGTCATAAAAGAGCCAAGGTTGCCTACCCTGGTCTAGTCTCTTCTTAAAAATCTCCAGTGATGGAGCATCCACAATTTCTGGAGGCAAGCTGTTCTACTGGTTGATTGTTCTCACTGTCAGGAAGGTTGCTTCTCTCTTTGATCACTTAACAACCATTGTTTCTTGTCCTTCCCCCTGGTGCTCTGGTGAACAAAGTAACCCTCTCTTCCTTGTGGCAGCCCCTCAAATACTGGAATACTGCTGTATGAACAAGATGATATCATAGAATTCAGAATTCTGGGATTTTTTCCAGTTATTATCGAAGTTAGCAAATGCTGCACTATGTCAGATCAAAATACTGAGTGCTTATCCATGCAACTAAATGCCATTGAGAGAATGTGAAGAGAATAAATCAGTTCTAAGCTTGACAAGTACTCTAACCTTGTGTTCAATTTGTTGTTCAATTCACATTCATGCTAGTTTAACTCAACCCACTTTCTAAAAAAATATTTTCACTGGCATCATAGGAATGGTAACTATTGCTATTATCTGTTTCAAACTGGATGTTGTAACTTCTAGTGTTGCAGAGGGCAAGAGTGTATTGTAAACATATAATTTTAGGGGGAAAATGAAAACACTTTAAAAAATCTAATTCATTTTATGCATGTCATAGCCCTGGAATCAACAGCAAGTAACATATAGAAGTGATAAATACTACTTGATATTCAGTTCTGAAAGAAGAATAATGAAGAAGACAGCTATCAGTATAAGAGTAGGTGACAAATTAGATGTAAATATTTAAATGGCTACTGAAAGAAGAACTTATTTTATATCAGAAAAGGACAAGAAGCAGTGGTTTTAAATTTCAGAGAAAGAGATTGAGATTGTTTTATTCAATTTATACAAAAACAAAGCAATTCAGTCTGAACATTTATTTAATTCTTCATAGGATGTCCTAAGTTTATACTGTTGCTTTATAACTGCTTCTTTTGGAATGGACAATTGGTCAGGTTAGAACTTCCTATGAAATGCCTACTAACAATTTACCTGTTAACGAACTTCTGTATAATACAGATTCATATAACATGCTAGACAAGTTAAAAGTTAGAGAGTTTGTGATTCAGGAAGTTATGGAAACCTAATTATTCCCTTAGTGTACTAAATGGATCAGCCAATAATTTTATTTATTTCTTTGGATGTAACATGTTATATCCAGTTGTATTTTATTCTGTGTTTTATCAATATGGTTTAGTATAGTATATGAACCTGCCAGTGTGAAATGTAAACTAGCTTATTGCCTTTGCAGATGCAAAGAATAACAGTTTTCTCCTTTAGAGGAAAAGGGAAAGCATAAGATCAGAAAACCTTGATTTGAGACTAATCAGTATGGAACGCAGTTGATAAAGTAGACATGACAGGAACATTGGGGAAAAGTTCCAATATAGTGGTATACTTAGAGCCTAAGAATGATTCACATCCTAGCCACCTGGACATTCTTCTCTTACACAACAGCTTCACCAGTTCACACAGATGCCATTAGTGGGGGGAAATCCCACATTTACTAGCTGAGAGAAAAACTGACTTCTAAAGTAAAAGCATTCCATTTTCTGTAACCTTATCCTTTTCTTATTCCGCAATTCATGTCAAAAGAGACTCAAAGAAAATTTTGCTTTCTATTGAAGTGGTCTGCCAAAGGTTTTAGACTTCCACAACAACAGTAAACCTCAGCTCTTAGCTTTACACAGTTAAACTGATGTCCTTGGTTAGGACTTGAGAAAAGTCTTATGGAGATAGCTCAGTAAATGAATCCAAATAAATAAATGATTGACCACTGCCAAAGTAAAAGTGTGTTTTCTGTGGCTCTTATACTCATGCTAGTTCAAATATGTAACTCTTTTTCTTTCCTATCCTTTCTACAGATTAACAGATTCTTTGTAAGGGACATGATAGCTTTGAAGCTGTCTGCTTGCATAACTATCAACTTTGGATCAAGAACTGTTGACTACCAGCTTATGTTTTTTCAGTTAATTTTATTTAAAGTTTTGAATAAAATAATGAAAGATAATACACATTAGAAGAGGAAAAATATGAAAACAGATAAATGTATTAAGGAAAGAAACTCTCACCCACTAAGAACAGCTCCTCACTTCAGGTATATACGATTCCCTCATCTCAACACCTCCTGACAGATACAAAATTCTTCATCCCATTTCTTCATAATAAGCAAGTCAAGTAAGTAACATCATCAATCCATTCACCAGCAAAAGATCCAAAGAAATCTATCAGCTTGTCTTTCAAGAAAGGAACTGTAAGAGTTATAGGTAGTCCTTGACTTATGACCACAATTGACCCCAAAACTTTTGTGCTAAGCTAGACAGTTGCTAATTGAGTTTTGCCCCATGTTACAACATTTCTTGCCACAGTTGTTAAGTGGATTGCTTCCATTTTAAGTTAGGAACACAGTTTTTAAGTGAATCTGGCTCCCTCCCCCCCAGTTGACTTTGCTTGTCAGAAGGTTGCAGAAGGTGATCACGTGACCCTGGGATCATCAGTATGAACCAGTTGCCAGGCATTCAAAATTTGATCATATGAAAGTGGAGATGCTGCAATAGTCATAAGCATGAAAAACAGTCATAAGTCATTTTTTCAGTGCCATTGTAACCCCAGTCACTAAACGAAGGGTTGTAAGTCGAGGACTACCTGTAGTTCTCACATTTGTTAGAGATATGAGTGTTACATATACAACCAGCTGCAAATGTCCTTGTTATTAAAAAATTTGACTGCACTGATTTAAAGGAAAGATGTTAGAAATAAAATCAAAAATCCTCTTCCATGATATACTAAGAATTCCATCGGCTGCAATAATTTTTACTAAAGAGGACTCTGTGAGATTGATGTTTAGAAAACAATTACTTTGCGTTTAGGCAACTGCCCAAGAGCCCAACACTGACCACATAATCCTGGATTATTTAAAGTTAAGGAAAACTAAAGATAAATATAATGGAACATATATTTTGGAATGCTAAGTGTTCTTTTTTAAATAAATAAAACCAGACAAATGATTCCATGACAGAAGTAACTAAATAAGAAAAAAAGAGCTCAAGATGTATGGCAGTTCCTGAAAAAAGATAATGAAAGCAGAATTGCAAGGAGGGGGGGGAAAAGAAATGACTCGAAAACAAGGTTATACAGCTGCACAAAAACTTAGTGAGAATCAAGGAAGCAAACAAAACCTAAGAGGTGGAAGGACATCACATCACCAAGAAAAAGACAGTTCTTAATTACAGAGAAGAGATGAGAACAGCTAAAGGTCAGAATGAACCGAGGCTGATGAAACATGTTAAGATAAAAAAAACCCAGGGCTTCTTCAGATATGTTCAAAGTAAAAAGAAGAAAAAAGTACATAATTACAATTGCAAATATTAACACTTAACAATAGCAAGAGAAAATAGAACTACTCAAATCCTATTTTGCTTTGTCTTTGAATGAATTTCATCCCAGAGTACTGGGATTTTGCTGATATACTGTGTTGACATTGTGAAATCCTGGAGAATAAAAGTATCAGATGAGTGAAGAACAAATTGTTATTATCATCCTAAAGACCAGCAAAGAAAATCCAGCAAACCTCCTTAATTAGGTCAGGATTTCAGTAAGCATAAATTACTGTGATTTCTGCAAAGCAATTGCCACATTATCTAATGATGTTCTAATTAGCAATCTAGTTAAATTTGAGGTGGATTACTTGACAGTGGGTGCCAAACAGGTTGAAAAAAGAATGCTTAGCAGCAGTTGAACAATACAGTGTTTAACAGAAGTTACAGTTTCTAATTATTTATTTTTTAGTAGTCAGATGGCATCTTGAGGATTTTGTCCAGTTCTAAGCCTTACACTTTTAAAAAGGTCTGGTCAAAATCAGATTCAGAGAAGATCTGGGACTACAAACGTAAATATTGGTGAAAGAAAAGAGAGATTCTTGGAAGGTTGGCTTGATATATCTGAAAAAATATTGAACAAAAGAAAGTTATATCATGTTTTTCTATAATCCTAGGATACACAATAATAAATTTTAAGTTACAGGAGGAAGAGTTGGTGAAATGCTAGCAGTAATTTCTTAAGAATAAAAACAGTTTAACAATGGAATTAATTACTGAAATCTGTAGTGGGTTTAGAAGACATTCTCAAGGAGAGGTGGACAGCTGTCTATCAAAGTTTGATTTGGATTCTTGCACAGAATAGGCAGCTAGTTTCAATGGCCTCTTCCAGTTTGATGACTCTAGTAAATGCATTTGAGGGTTATTTTTCTTATACCAATGCTCAGCTAATATATGTGCAGGTTCACTATTATAGTTGTCCTGGTTTTCTACCTTTAGTTGTAGCAAAACCTGATCCTTTTGTTTTAGGCCTGTAGTTTGCCACAGCTTAAGAAATTTTTAAGTTAAGGTTTATCTGAGCAAAGTGAATTTTGGCACAAATGTATAGATATATTTACTGGGAAGTAAAAGTAAAATATATAGATATATTTACTGGGAATATTCCACACTTTTATGAGATAAGGGGTATGTTTGTTTGTGTGTATGTGTATGTGTGTGTGTGTGTGTGTGTGTGTGTGTCAGAGAGAGAGAGAGAGAGACTGTACTGTGAATATTTTAATAATTATAAGATGCCATGGGCAAATGAAATTGGCAGCACAGAAGTTTGATCAAGACTGTGGGAAGTCAGCTCCCCAGAGAAGGAAATATTAAAAGGACAGAATATATTTCCTTAAAGGATTTTAAAAGCAGAAACCAACCCTGCCCCCAAGTCTCTCTGTCCCAAGCACAAACCAACTCTATAGAAATGCAGATGTGATAATCTTGTCAGGAAACTGGGATTAGGAAGAAAGATCTCTAGAGTCAACATCAGCCACAGCCCCAGGGAAGCAGGGGACATAATAGGACATACCCACAACCATCAAGAATCCTAGAGGGGCACACCTAGGCTAAGGACAGAATATGTGACAAAGGAAATACAAAGCTTGAAACAGGAAATAACTCCAGACAATAGAGTCCAGGGGGTATAAAAACCCACTACCCACATGTGCTCAGCCCTTCTTTTTCTATTGGATCCATCTTTCTGTCTGGCTTTCCTCTGCAATGAAATTACAACCTTCTTCCCAAAGCAGTTGCCATGTTTATTCCCCGCTTGGAGGAACCATGATGAAGACTTTTCTTCCTACAGTATGGTTGTGATAAAGTTGCATAATATGAAATGAAATCTCAGTTTATAAAAATTAGTATAAAATTTGTAGTTCATTGCTTTGCCGGTGATGGTGATTTTTAATAAAAGGTGCTTAGAGAATTTTGAGCTGTGCACCTTTGCAAATTGTATTTCTTGGGTATACTAAATTCAGTGAATAATAAAATAAGAATATGACAGTTCTACTAAATTCTGGACAAGAAAAGCTGTTGGCTGTTGATTTATGTCAACTAAAAATATGTATGGCAGCTTATGATTTTTTTAAAAGAACGGGTTCTCTGTTTTCCCTTTTTAAAACAAGTCCAGCAACCTGCCTGTTTTTCTCTTTTTAAAACAAACTCACTGACTTAAAATAATAACCCAATCTTCTTGACATAACACTGAATATCTACCCACACAGCCAAAAAGTTTAGAAAGTTCAGAATTAATTATAGCACTCTTCTAAATTAATCCTGCATTTGTCAGACACATGGAAAGAAATTCAATTGTGATGTCAGTAAGCATACATTTTTTCATTGCTTTGAGAGAATTACTGCAATTAAATTTTTGAGGAAAGTTACCATTTTGATTACCTTATAGAATTAATTTAAACTTATTGCTACCTTGCCCTAAAATGTTAATTCTATAGTTTCTGTATATTGCCATAGTATAAAAAGGATTGTTAAGGGGAAAAAACCCAGAAAGATGGACTAACACTACTTTTACCTGTAAACCCCACTCAACAGATTGTTTCTTTATTTAATGACTAAATAAATGTTAAAAATCTATCCTGGAGTGTCCTTTTCTAATTTTAATACCAATCTGATCTTATTTATGGGTTTTCATTTCATTTTGTTTTGGTTTTTGTGGTTAAGGTAAGTTATGAAAGTAGAGCCAGTTTGGTGTAGTTGTTAAGGAACTAGACTGAAAACCAGAGACCTTGAATCTTAGTCTTGCTTTAAGCACAAAGTCATCTTGGTGACTTTGAACCAGTCTTCCTTTATTAGCCTTAGGAAGAAAATGGCAAGAGCAAACCACTTCTAAAAATCTTGCCAAGAAAATGGCAGGGACTTCTCCAGGCAGTTAACCAAGTTAACAATAATTTGAAGTCTGCCTGTCTGTCTGTCTGTCTAGCTACCAACTACCTACCTATTCTAACTGTTGTAAATAATACCTTGTTTGTTCTGGTTACCATCTAAAACAGGCATCTTCAAACTTGGCCCTTTTATGACTTGTGGACTTCAACTCCCAGAATTCCTCAGCCAGCTTGCCTGGCTGAGGAATTCTGGGAGTTGAAGTCCACAAGTCATAAAAGAGCCAAGTTTGAAGACCCCTGATCTAAAATGTCAAAGAGAGATAACTATCTTCAAGCCAAAGTGATTTAGTGGAAGTATATTGGAAATGAAGGCTATGGGTGGCTATTTTGTATATGTTCATTCAGATTTTATAGGCATGCACATCTTCTGCTACTTGCTATGATTGCCATATAATGTGCTTTCACAACCCTTGTGAAATACTCAGCTTCAGAAAGATGCCTCAGAGTATGCAGTGTTGCAAATGTAGCAAATGCACCCATTTAAAGTAGCCACATTTTTTCTCAGGATCATAGGATAATTATGGAGGACAGCTGCACAAAAAAATGCAGCTTTTTATAGAGCTGCAAATAAGTGCTATTTGTATATCCTGCTGTACTCTAAAATGCTGTTCTGGAATTGAATCTGAAGGGCTGCATAGTTTTCCCACTTAAAGGAGAATCTATTTTTTAATTAAATTAAAATTTAATGCAACTTTGTTGTATTTAAAATTAATGGTTTGGAAAATATGTCTATATTTTTATTGCATATTTTTTACATTTTAAAAAAATTTGCTCCCTCTTAGATCAGCGTTTGAAGAAGAACCAGAAAATACTCCTTCAACTTTGCTCGAAGAGCATGCAAAATCAGAACAATATGGCACAGCGTAATATTGCCATGGGATTATTCATAATGACTCTCTTATCCTTGCTGGATGACAGTTCAGCCTTCCTGTTGAATCAGCGTCTGAAGGGAAGATTTCAAAGGGACCGGCGGAATATCCGCCCAAACATCATTCTTGTTCTTACTGATGACCAGGATGTAGAACTTGGTAAGAATTAAAGGGTTGTATGATACTAATTAATAAATATGATATACTTTTCACCGGTCCTAGAGTTCACTTTAGCTAGTTTCTGCTGGTACATAAATTTGTCTAGATCAGAGATGAGGAACCCATATTCAATGGTCTATATCAGTATTTCTGAACCTTGGCAAATGTTAAAATCTATGGAATCCAAAATTATCCAGCCAACATGAGAGTTGATGAGTCCTAGAGTGCTCCACTTGAAGCCACCAGCATTGCCATGTTATATCATTAAAATATGGAAGCAAAACAACCGAATTCTATATTTTAATTTCTGAAGTATTCTGAGCGGTTTTCAGGGATGGGAATAAGAGTGGTTTGGCTCTTCAAAGCTTCCCACACTTCCATCTTTTATCCTTCTCAAAACATGAATAAAGACCAATTCCTTCCAGTGCATCATACCATTTCTGGATGACCTTCTACAGGCCTTCAGAAGGGCAAGATGTAGTATTGATGCTTCAAGCTTCATTCATCCAGGTAAAAATTCATGTGTAAACTAAAACAATCTGGGAATGAACTTGCATTAAAAACACAAATTGCTATCTAATGTTAAATGAAGTGCATTCTGTGCTACACAAATGAATTTCTGTTTGTGCAGTGTGTTTTTCTGCCTTTCCTAACATCTAGTAGATATCAAAGCACAAAGCAAAGTCATTTGTTTAAATCATTTGTTCAAATGCTTGGAATTGATAGGGACATACCTTAATAATAAAATAGGCTGTTGTTTCTTTGATTCTAGATTTCTAGGAAATGAGGCAGACTTTGAGAAAGGAATTAGAGCTTCACATTATTAGGTCAGGCTGGCACAAGCTCTAGTTTTGTCTTCATTGCACATCATAAGTGTACTAAAGAGGGCTGTGTTTGTTGCCACACACACTTACATACATATCCACAAATAAATATTCAAAGGATAACATGGAAATAGCAGTAAGACAAGAAAACACATTTAATTATATGTCATATAATTAAAGTTGGAAGAAGACCTGGTTAGTTTTCTTGCTGAAAAAGTCACTTTTTCTTTTGTGTACACAATATTTTACTTGTCTAGAAGAATTAATGTCAGGTTGCCATCTTTCTGACGAAGATGGATCATTTCACTAATTGAAGATTTAATTGTTGAGGAACAAGTTTAATTATGTTGTTCTTACAGTAACAATTTGTAGAAATGATTATCTTAATCTTTGCAAAATTGTTTAAGTACTGGTAATTAGTTATGATAATATCAGAATATTTTTATTAGATTTATGCCATATGTCTAATTTAGAGGTGCCAAATCTCAGCCCCAGAATTTCATGTAGCTTTTGAAAGCCTCTACAGCAGACATGTCAAACACAAGGCCCGGAGGCTGGATCCGGCCCGCAAAGTGGTTTCATGTGGCCCTTGAAGCCATCCTGGAAACAGTGAGGGATAGCCCCCACTGCCTTGGCCCTGGCCCAGAGACCCTCCGTCTGCCAGAGACCCTCAGATCTGTCCCACTCCTGCCCAGGCCCCCATAGGCACCCTTGATGCGAACGATGTAGAGCTGGCCATGCCCACCCAGTAGGCCATATGCACTCTAGCCATGCCCACCCAGTAGGCCACGCCCAACCTGGCCATACCCACCTGGCCCCCTGAGGGCAACTGCAATGCTGATGCGGCCCTCAATGAAATTGAGTTTGACACCCCTGCTCTACAGAACCCAGAAACCATCCCCCAAATAATGCCAATACTAGTGTATCTCCAATTTCCAAATGAGCATCGTTTGAAATGCATTGCATTTATATTTAATTCTGTAAAAAGTAAAGGAGATGCTGTAAAAGTTACTCAAAATGTTTATACTATAAACATTTTAAAACTGACAGCTTTGGACTTTGCAAGGTGAATAGCTTAGAAATGGTTATTTCTCTCATGTTTTTAATAGACTCATATAAAAAAAACATGGTATTAATCATTGTGAGCTGTCCTAAGGAGCACTGCAATAAAACTATTTATTTTTGTGTAATAGAAATTCAAAACACTTTCATTAATACTATAAGAAGAGTCATAGTTATTCATGGGTGGCTTGTTAATTTTGCTGATGTTACTTTTTTAACATGATTTAAAATCATAAAAATTATTTACATTTCCTTTTAAATTCTTAAGTCATAGAATATATCTACTGCATCAAGGAGGGAAATGTTAGTTTAATGAAGCATTTTTGGGTGAGAATCTTATGTGTCTCAGAGCTAGACAGACCTGTTTTAATAATGCATATTCCAAAAAGCTTTGCACATTATCTCACAGTCTCTTGTGACTAAAATTCAGAGGGTGGTCCTTAAAAATTTATCATGATCTGTTTTATGCCTGCCTGCTTGTCTCTGATGCAATTGGCCAAGTTCTCTGAGCAGTAGAGTTCCTTACTCTAATAATCTGTTGTACTTCTGCTGATTTCAAGCACAATGGCTCATGTGTCCAAACAAATTAAGATCTGCTGGACAAAATGCATCTGACAAAGCCATCTGTGAGATCATATAGTGCTTCAGAATACGAATTGTGCTTAAAAATTGGCTTTAGGCTACTGTGTCTAATTTCATTTGTCTGAATGGATATATATATTTTGATGGATACAAGTTCCTATTGCAGTCTGGATCTCTTTCAAATAGAAGTAAACTAACAGTTCTAAAAGTGTTCATTTTTTGGTCTTGCTGCAGGGATGGAATTGAGAAGAATATTGATCAGAGAACTATTACATGGAAAGGCAAAATAAGTGTCTGTTGTTTTAGTTAGAACCCCAGGGTTTTAAACAATATATTGGGTAATACTGAGATATTACTGAACTTAACTTCTGAGGATACATTCTTAAAGGTTGCAGGCATAACATTGTAATTCACTGATTTCTATGAAGTTAACGTATCAATAAAATACTATATCAGTAGATCAGTTCACTACAATTAGTATCTTGCAGTTAAATACTTAACAAATAAAATCATGTTAAACAGCAAAGAATGGCACAAAGAATACCTACTTTTCAACAATAACAATGCACAACTTATATTTAGTGTTTTTAATTCCCCAGCCCTTCTGAAATCAGTGATACATTTTTTTAGTTATATGTGAAAAAATATAAAAAATCTGGAAAAATTTTGTACTGCTCTACAAGTTTAAAGAGGTTAAAGAGTAAGGAGCAAAAATTGGGATAGGAGGCAATATCTTGCTTTTACTCTAAAGGCAAACAGTCTTCATGTAAATAACCAAATAAATTTTTAACAAGAAATGTTCACCCAAGATATGTAGATAGCAAATATGTAGCGATCATATAGTTTTATATATAATCACAATCACATAAGGGAAAAGAGGTAAAGTAGTAAACAGACAGTTTTGGATAGTTTGTCCCCTCTCCAATATAATATTTTCAAAGTCAGTGTCATTTCTGGTTGAACAATGCTGCCACTGTATTACTAATAGGAAAAATAAGTATAAATGAGTAAGAAAATACATTGCAGACTAGATTGGTAACTCCAAATCAAAAATCCAAATCTCAGTAATAAATAATTCACTATCACAAACTATACACTTAAATGATCTGATTGGTCTTTATGAGATGGCATAGCATCACATCCATACAAGTCTTTGCAAGATATAGTTACACTTAGTTGCAATATTCCAGTATGTTACATTAAAAGTGGATAAGGACTATGTTATATATTCTTTAAACCTTTGAAAGGCTTGCCCAATGTTTGTTAGGGCACCAGGCATTGTTCAGTATAGTAATGCTGTGCCAATAACTCCTAAAATATATGTATAAATAATCTACAATTAGAGAAGCATTCTTCAAGCCTTGTCCTCTACAAATAGCACACCAATATACTTTACAGTATATCAAGGGTCCCCAACCTCCAGGCCAAAACCCAGTGCCAGGCCACAGTCCATTCAGAACTGGGCCACGGAAGTGGTGGGTGAGTGCACACATGCAAAACTGTCCCCTCTCCCCTGCCCCTCTGTCAGTCTACCAAGCCAGAAAGGTTGAAGACCCTTGCTGTATATGACCCATGTCTAGTGCAAAATGTTGTGATAAATGCTGGACCACAGCCACTAGGTATGAATTTATTTTTTCTTGGGAGAATGTAAAATTTAGGTTGATAGCCAGAGCGTTTGGGACTCCTGTCAAAGTATAGAAATCTTCAATCCCACCTAATTTTGGAAAAGCTTTGAATGCTACAATTACAATATGTTGGAGGCATACCCCATGTTTAAATTTTCTACTAAAATAAATATATTTAGGAGTGCAACTTTAATCTAGTTCTGCCTTACTGAAAAGAAATATACTGTTATTCTGCTTGTCTGTGGCAATGAAGAACAATAAGCTCCTATTGTCTTCTGGGGGAGTATTTAAAATAGCTGAAAATTGGTATTCAAAATTTTTGTTCAAATACATAAAATTCCTTTTAATCCTTATTCATATTCATAAGGTGGGTTTGTTTCAAATTTACAAAATAGAGGTAACTGGACAGGGCCACTTTCTTCAGCTGAAACCAATGACTGCTATTCTTAAAAAACCATAGCAGACATTTGAAAGACATGAACTACTGATATTTGCTACTACTGTACATCACACACATCAAGATTTTTTAGATTTTGGTTTTTGTGTTGTTTTTTTAAAAAAGGATATTTTTTAGATTTTATATCCACTTATTTTTTTTAAAAAAATTATAGGATTTACTTTATATTTGCAGTAATCCCCCCAAAAAAAATGTTCCAGAAATTTGTTTAGGATTGGTATGATTGAAAAGAGCTCCAAAGGTATAGATTACCCATTTTCTGTTTAGGCATTAAACTTATACAAGCTTCTATATCAGCTACATGTTGATGTTTTATGTCCTATTACAGTGGTGGCGAACCTATGGCATACATGCCAGAGTGGGCACTTGGAGCCCTCTCTTTGGGCACGTGCGCCTCGCTCTTTGGCTAAGTTTTCGCATGAAAGCCATTTCTCAAACCCTTTCCTAGCCAAAACAAGCCTCTGGAGTAAGCACGCTATTTTCAGCTTTGAATTATATCAAATCTGACACCAGAAACAGACTAACAGATGACCTGAGTGCTGCATATGTTGCTTTCAAACTTACAAAGTATAAACCAAGGTTAGATAAATTATCAGCATGCATACAACAGCAAAAATTGTATTAATTGTTCAAAAGAATGCCAAATGCAAACCTTTACCTTTCAGTAAAAAGTTGTTTATATCATTCAAAGCTTTCTTATTGTGTTTTTCTTTTAAGACAAAAGATGCTAATGTATGAGTTGTTTTTTCTAGACTAAAACCTCAGTATTCAGATGAAATTGCCGTGTTGGCACTTTACGATAAATAAGTGGGTTTTGGGTTGCAGTTTGGGCACTCGGTCTCTAAAAGGTTCGCCATCACTGTCCTATTAGATTGCCATTAGCATAGTTTTGCATATATATATATATATATATATATATATATATATATATATATATATATATATGTGTGTGTGTGTGTGTGTGTGTGTGTGTGTGTGTGTATTATGTATAATAATATATGTTTATAATTATATGTATATAATTTATATTTATAACAAAACTTCAATTTTATTATACATTATATATAATAAAACTACTAGTTTCTATTCTCCAGAATTCATTCATTCAGTTCAGATTCTTCAAGAGTTGGTGATAATGGTGTGATTTCTCTAATACAATGCAACCTGGTGAAAAAACCAGCTCAATGGAGGTCAATAATTAGTATTATAGGTTGTAATGTGTCACATATCCATTAAATCTGTACTGCACAAAAGGTTTTCTTGTTTCATTTTGTAATGTATGAAATGCTTTCCATAAGTTAGAAATCATACCAATTAAATATGCTCAGATTTCACTGTGGAAAGTGGGACTGGGAAAATCTGAGAATTTTATATCCTGGGGGCTATCAGAGCCTCTTAGTGATTGCATGCTAAATTTCTGTCTCCCAAACCAAATCCAGACATTTTCAGACTATGCTGGTTCAGAAATTTGAAAAGTTCCTATAATGTTTGTCTAGAAAAATACAGAGCTTCTACAATTAATTGCTATGTTGCAAAATATATCTTTCATAGTGAAAGTTTTTCTTTTATGTAATTTGTAGTTGCTAACAAACTATAACAATTGGAATTGGATTACAACTAAAGCAAAGCAAATTTCTTTGTTTCTGTTTGACCGTTCATCATTTCCAGACTAAAAGTGGTAAAAAACAGAGCAGACATTTTAACAAAATGGGCAGAAGGGTGACTACTGTAAATATCCTGCTCTATAATTCTGCTTCTAGATTTTTCCCTTTACTTCTAAGCCACGTTTCTTGCTATTAAGACTGCAAGAATATATGGAAAATGCCTCCTAAGATCCTAAAATAGTCAGACACAACTCTATAGGAGTTCATAGAATTAAGTAGTAGATAGAGATTTCAGTGTATAACTCTTATCTTTCTTTGGGATCTGCAATGAAAGAATAAGATTTGTATAACAGACATATGTACCATGTTTTCTCTTTATGGAGAATTTGCATTGTAGGATTGAGTGAGAATATGTATAATATATACATATGTATATATGTATAATATATACATAAACAAGTTTCAATGTATATGTGTTTGAAAGCAAGACTGATGTAGAAACTTTTCATGTATGTAAGGCATTAACCTCTTTATAGAAAATTTCTTGTTTTTCCACTTTACAGAACAGGATGCCAGTGCAATGTCTGCATGTTACCTAGTATAATATATTATAGGGAACCAAGAGACCAAGCATCATCCCTTGCATATTGGCACTGCTTCCATTCCAGTGCATTCCAATGCATTAAAAACATTTTGAAGACAACCTTGAAATTGAGCCTTGGTGGAGCAGTGGGCTAATGCCTCCTTAAGTAACACCAGCTGCCTGCAATTAGTGCAGGTTCGCATCCCACCAGGCTCAAGGTTGAGTCAGCCTTCCATCCTTCCGAGGTAGGTAAACTGAGGACCCAGATTGTTGGGGGCAATTAAGCTGACTTTGTAATAATGCCGCTTGGGGTGTGTGTGAAAGCCCTAATAAGCAGGCATATACATAGTCTTCGGAGAAGGGCAGGATATAAATGGAATTTTTTTAAAAAAATTTCCATTTGGGCCAACCTCAAAATAAAGAAAACTCCACCCAAAGTTTCCAACATTTTTCTGAAATAAGAAAAAAATGCCTCTTGCCTAGTTCCATACTATGTGCAAAAAGAAAATAGAATTAATTGGATACACATGCTTATCCATACATATGTTGTATGCATTTGTTGTGGTCATACACAAAGAAATTAAGAGATTCCTACTATGGGAAGCTGAAAGGGATCAAGCAACCTTTCTTCTTGAAAGACTAGGAGGTTGGGGGCCAGAAGGAGTAATAAGGCAGGTTATTTAAGTTAAGAAACCAAAATGAGTAAAAATTTGTTCAGATCTCAAACACAGCAAATTTGATGTGATTACAGAAGCTTGAAGCAGCTTTTCATCTCCTACAGAGTCCCATAAGATCCCAGCATATTTAGAATATCTGGATGATTTAAATTCTATTAATCTTATGTAATGTCCATTTTTTCATGATATACAAAAATAAATATGGTTTAAATATAACATTACTACTAAACATTGCAACATAACTGTTAAACTGTCTGGAATAGTTTGTCTCTTTCAGAAATAAATATTTTGCTTAGTTTAGTGTGCCCAATTAACAGATAAGTAATGATGTTCCACAAAAGGAATGAATCAGCTGTTTGGGAGATTTTATTTCCTCTTGCATCACTTGTCTTGGGAGACAGGATAAAGGAAGGAAGTTTTTGTTGGATGAGTTGCCATTGTTTTAAAATATTTAAAGCCAGTCTTTTTAAGACTGTAACAAAAGGGAATGTTTACCTTTCACTAATCTCCCCTTTGGATTAGCTCTCAAACTAGAAAGATTATAGGTTTCTGAACTAAGGACTGTTGATCTGTAGGCTCTTGTCATTACAGGGGATTTATTAAAAGAAGTTAGTGTCCGCAAGGGGAGACATAACACGTTGTATTATTTCAATAAAAATGACTTTGTCATTTTAAAGGGTTATTAAAATTATGTTTTAATAATAGAATAACAAAAGATTGATGAAACCTTGGTTCATTAAAGAGGAAGGAGGCAGAGCTGATAAGATTATGAGATTAACCTTTTAATAGTTTAATTAATTATAAAATTTCACCTAAAATGTCTGCTGCATTTTTAAAAGAGGATGGAATAACAGGAAATAAGTACATAAGTACATAAAGATTTTTACTATGTTTTTATGTTGTAAACCACTGGGAAAAATTTGTATTGAATCTGGCAGTATCTAAAACACAACAAATCAATAAAAACTAACATGGACTTAATCTATTTCATTTCAGAAATTACTTTCTATTGTATGATAAATTTGAGCATACATACTTTTTGCCCAAGAAGGCATTGTAAATAAGTTAATAACATAGTATCTAATAAGAAGAACAGGAAAATCCTTTTCAGCTGTTTCCTCCATTGCAAATTCTTCACATGAATTTTTCTGGGTATCACTATAATTAATGGCCCTTCCTCTAATTTGCATTTGGGCAATAATTGTGTATAGCAGATGTGACTCAACTTATATCCAGGATATACTGTTTTATACTATTGTCTGTTTTCAATGTCTGTTGCTGCTAAGAGATCATTTGGAAATTCCAAAGTTTATAACTTTCATCTTGTAGTCTATTTTGAGGTTTGGGGGGAAAAAAGAGTTTAGGCAAATGAAATTCAAAATGTATACGTGCATGAATTCCTTTTTGGTCTGGATATTTTGTACAATATATCTAAAAATGAACAACCAGTTGAGAAATAGTCCTTCACTGCCATTGCAAATGTACTCTTTTGGAAATGAACTTTTCCTTTTATCAGTAATTTGTACACCATACTGAATATAGAAACTAATCAACCACATGCATTTGTAAAAATCTTTAGGACAAATTAAAATTTGAAGTACAACTGCTACAGATCAAACAATTGTGGCCTAGAAATCACAGGAAATAGTCAATGATGAACATTTTTATAGTCTATTAATTATTTTTAGTTTATAATTTAAGAGTTTGATAGATAGTCATTCACCATGAACTCAATGATGCTTAATTAATGTAGTGGCATGGATTTTAATTGTACCAATTTCTTTGGCTATAGTATGTATTTTGTACACTACAGTTACAATAAGAGCTGGAAATGGGGATGGGCATGACCTTTCCTCTTGCTCAATAGTTGATCTTTGCTAAATGAAAAAATCTGATGGGCATTTTCCTTGGATGTGCTTGAACGTGAGCAACATTTCTACTACTTGATTAGGAAGTGAAGATGTGAAGCACCAGATTGGAGACAGATCATCTTAAAATAGATTTATTTATATAGTCACTAAAGATTCACAGTGATAATGAATCTTATCTATGAAATCACATTTCAGGAAACAGAATAGCTCTATCTGTTGAGATTGTCTTGCTTGATTATTTTGTTTTGTTTCTTTAGGTTTTTTTTCTTTGTGTCTGATATGCTTCTTTAGATTTAAAGCTTCAAGCTTAACTTGCTGACAATTTGGAACTGACATGCTGTTGTGCTATTTCTGTAGCATACTGTTAGCTTGAATGTTAATACTGGATTGTTTGGGTTTGTTTGTTAAACCTTCAAAGAGTTTAAAACATCAAAGCTTTTAGTAAATGTATACTTTTGCAGGAATAAATAACAAATGTGTCACCAATTTTCCTTTGCTTAAATGACTTTGTCGTGATTGGCTCCTTTGACTTGATACTTAGGATGAAACTTCTGCATCTGATAAAACTTGTCTTTTTCTACATGATATCGTTTGTCTTTCTTCAGGTTCAATGCAAGTGATGAATAAAACAAGGCGGATTATGGAACAGGGAGGTGCTCACTTCATCAATGCATTTGTGACAACACCCATGTGCTGTCCATCCCGCTCTTCTATTCTTACAGGGAAATATGTCCACAATCACAACACCTACACCAACAATGAAAACTGCTCATCTCCGTCCTGGCAAGCCCAGCATGAAATTCGCACATTTGCAGTATACCTCAACAACACAGGGTATAGGACAGGTAAGATCAGTGCAAAAAGCTGGCTTCTTTATTCAGACCCATGCTTTAGTGATGAGGTTGAAAATGTATGTATTATACTTGCCATATAAAACTGAATTTCACATATGCTAAAAAAATAATCACTCCCAAACTGTTGCTCTGCCAATGTTTTATACTTCATCTTCTAGAACTTGCATCAACTTTGATATTTTGGTCTAGAGTAAGAGGGATCAAAGATTCATGTCTGCTGTTAATCATCAAAGCTTAAGGTTGCTGTGAACCTTTCACTCTTTCTCAACACAATTGACCTCAAAGATTTCCATTGTGGGAGAAATTTAGAAGAGGAAGTGCTTAGAACACTGTCTTAAGTGGCTTGGAAAATGGATGAATGATAAATAAATAAATAAATCACATTATGGATAAGAAAAGATAATGGAAGTTTCCTTAGTGTGAAATAAAATGAAGCGGGTGTTAAGCACAATTAAAGGATTTGACTTGAAGACAGATCTACTCAAATCACCAGGAAGTTTTTCTTTGAAATGAATGAGAATTATGCAAGGATCTAGTAATGCAGTTGCACAACTTCCATTAATTTTATACTTGTAACTGGGAAAGGCAAATTCCCAGGGTATTACATCTCATTTTTGTCCGTAAGTGTGGAAAAGGGTGGTATTTAAATTCTGCCATGGAAACCAAACATGTTTTGGGACAACCTTGGAAAATAAGACTATTCAATGCAAAAACAAAAGGGGTCTAAATCACAGCTATCCAAGAGTTTCATCCAATATATTTCACTAAAATTTGATTTTGATGGTAAAGGTGAACAATGTTTAGACTTTGAACAGTCATATATTTCATGTTTCTTTTAGCATTTTGCCCTTGTTCTTTCAGCAGCAGGCCTGCAATCATCAGGGTTTTGCTCCTGCAACTCCAGGTTCCAAATCTTTTAAGCCTATTTCCTACAGCTTTTGAAATAGAACTTGATATTTTTAAAGTCAAGATATCTATCCCTATCTATCCTGCCAGGATTTTGTTCCTTCTTTATGATCTATTTATTGACTGCAACATACCACTTACTCCACTTTTATCTTTTAACAAATTTTATATTAGTCATGTACTTTGACTTCTGTATTGCTGACCTATTGCTACTGTTCCTGCTGCATACATCATCAGAGATTTGATAATTCAGCCTTTTTGCTGGAGGGTGGGGAGAGGGGAAAGACTTGATCCAGAAAAGAAAGTGAAAAGGACAACAGGCTTATCTTCTTTTGCTACCTACAGTACACTGATTGGATATTTATTCCTGATTTGTAAAGATGCCCAGGTGCATCTTGCTTGGCTCTTAATGTTAAATTACTTTAACTGTACAACATGTCACTTTGTCTTGTTTTATTTAGCTTTTCCTTAAACATAGATGCTCAGGGTCCCAATCCAGTTTATGATCACTCTAGGTAGCCAGAATAATTTTAATTTTACTTGTCCATGGCCACTTCTTCTGAAATAAACATTACAACTATCCATGCATTGGTTTTAAACTTTTTAGATGTATTTAAACCCTAAAAGAGAAGGATGTGGAGAAAATTGTGGCTGAAGAGAAGGTCTGAGCATTCTAACATCTGCCCTGTGTTGCAGCCTAACATCTAGGCTGCAAACAGGCATATTTATCTTCAAGAAGTAATAAAAAGTAGCCATGTATTATAAAGTAGCATGCAGGCCTACAGCAAGCTGCCAGGAAAGTGGGAGCTGGCAGAGAGACTAGCATTACTACACTTATTAAAAGCAGGCATAAGCATTTAGTTCTCTTGAATGCTGTTAGGCAGAGGAAAGGCCAGGTGAGAGACACTAAAATAGGTGGCCCTTTTCCTGAAGAACCATTGTAAATGCTAGTATCATCGCATACAGGCTACAAAAAGCCTGAATTATCTATTAGGTAGCACCAATAATTGATATTTATTTTGTATCACTTTGCTGCTAACTAGTTTTTGCCTGGATTTTTGCAGACCAGATACATTGGCCCTGTATTATCAGGAAATCCCAATTTAATTCAATGTTTTCTGAGAATTTAAGGGGCTGCAATCCCAGCATAGTTTTTGATGCAGATGGTTTTCACTATGAGAATTTACTTTCAAATACAATATTAAACCAGTGAATTCAGATTAGAAGAAAAGAAAATTAAATTAAACATTACACATGTTTGGGGGACACTAAGAGTTGTTTAACAATGCAACAGATTGTCTTATAAAATCATGGACTCCATCTGAACATAGTAATGGACTGAATGGGTGCTGTATCAGAACTGCTGTAATCATTCACTTCTGGCGTGAGCAAGGACACAGATCAAGATGTGTTTTGCTTTTGTTACTTTGTCCGTTTGGTACACCTAACTATGTTCAGTGCTAGAAGTTGATTATAAAAGGATAAGTTGTTAGCAAGAGAATTATTGAACCACTATTTCAAACAACAGTGATATATTGTTTTTTTCTTTTTCTTCACCACATGATTACTTTTCATATTTTGCTCTTAAAGACTATTAACTGTGATCCTGCATCTGTCCTGTACATCAAAGGTCACATAATGTATATGCTGTTTTGACTTTTGTCTCTATTGAGTAGGTTTTACAGGTTTATTTCAAATACCGGTACCTGCAAAATTCTCTTGATCAATAAAACAAAAGCAATGTTTAGATTCCCATAGGAAGCAAATTACAACTCTATCACTGGAAATTGCTGGAAGGACAATTATCTATTATTTAAACTAATAATAATTAAGTAATTACTATAATTAGTTATAATTATGAATTATAATTGTATTATATTATATCAAATATATATTTATATACTATAATGTTAATAGATTAACCATATATTAGATATAATTAATAATTAAATAATTAAAATGACTTTCAAAAATTACCCTCCATGTATTTCTTATAACAATTCAATTCTACACTTTTTTCAAGGAACTAAAGAGTTCCTGTGTGTAAAGCCATTTTATTCTAACAAGTGCCTGGTTATAAAGATTGTACTTTGTGTTGGACATTTTTGATATTTATTTTATATTACCTTTAATCAGTAATCTTATTTTTTTCTATTCCTGTTCAGAATTTTGTTGCCTTCAGTGATCATCGAAACAGAAAGGCAAGGCATAAAATCATGAAAAATAAAATTATTTATTTAGTTCTTTCAAGTCAGTCTTAACTCTTGGTGACTTAATGGACAGGTCCATGCAGTTCCCTTGGCAACATTTTTTGGAAGTAGTTTGCCATTGCTTACTAACAGGATGTTTTTCGACTTCTCAGTCTCGGGCCAAAAAAGGATGCCTGGCCCAAAATCACCCAGCTGGTTTCTTGCCTAGTGAAAGACAAGGACTTAGCTTTTCCACCTTAAACACCTCTTAAGAAGATGGGTGGCATATAAATTTAATACATACATAAAAATAAATAATTACTACATCACACTGGCTCCCAATTGCTGATCAGTGGTTGAAGGCTGGAAAATGAGTCATAGGCCTCATTGGTTCAACCTAGTCTTTCTTTTCTGTTTGATAGATCTTTGACTTTTGTATTTTAAAACATACATTTGAATCAACTTTTGCATAAACTGTTCCTTTAAACAGTATTTGTTTTTCTTTTTCTGCATCTGATTTTGTGACAACATCCTCCTAATAAAGAAGGGTTTGTCTTGTCTTGTATTGTCTCAGATTGCTCCACTCTGCTTTCCATCATTCCACTGCCTCATTCTAATAGATGTTTGCAGATATTTTGTCTCTACTTTAAAATATTATTTTAAGGGGTTGTTTTATTTGTACTATAAGATTACTTTCTTGGCAGCCATGAGACCAAAAGGGATGTAAAAATATCCAAATGGATGCAATTCCAGAAGAATTTGTTACAGATGTGCAAAGTAAAAAGTATGGATTTGAAAAGTAAAAGGTGATTTAGAATGCATGTCTTCATGTAGCACATAGGGAAACTTCTTAAAGAATCTCTGATTTTTTTCCTGAGTTCATGTGATCTAGACACTATGACATATTTCCAGCAGATGCTACATGCTCACCCATGTGCATTGTAAATCATCTCTTTCCATTTGTATCTGGATTACTGCAGAATCCTACATTTTATATTGCTAATGATCCACCAATATTACTAGAAACTTGGTACTCTGTAAGTATATAGTCATATTCTTCTATGCAGAATAAATAAATATGTCATATTATCAATATTTCATAATCCAATATTATCTATATGTCTGTATGTTTATGTGTCAAACCATGCACTATGAGTGTGAAGATCCAGATTACAAATATAAAATTTGAGCCTTCACATATGTGGGTACATGGATAGTGCCTGTCAGAAACACCTTGAACTAAATATGTCTTTTCCCAAAATTGTATGTCAGTTGGAAAGGGCAACTGCACAAGCCCCAGGAAAAGATGCAGATGCTTTAAGGTGTTTCTAGCAAGTGCTATATGCACAATTAGAGTCTTAGCTCTCCTGTTTACCTTTGTATTCCATTATTACGTGCAAAGACAAAATGCCTACCTCTTTGTTGTTTGCATACAAAAGAAAATTTGCCACTCCCTCTGTATTGGCTGTGATTGATCAGGACAAATCTTGAAAGTGTTCTGTTGGTCAAATATCAGCTAATAGCTTTCCATAGAGTAGCTGGTCTAAACGTTTTTCCATTACTGAATGTAGGAATCCATACACATTTTCCTCAGAGCTTGTTTTTTCATGATGAATATGACTACTATGTGGAAATGTCAGTGTTGAGGTAACCAGATATTAAATCTGCATTGTTGCATATATGCATCTATTCCAAAAGAGACAGAGATCTTGTAGGCATAACAGCTCTGTTCTTAAGGGGAGTTTCCTATCTTTGCTTTTATTACACGGAATGGGAAGTTAGGCAGGAAGACATTATATGTAAACATGTCATGTTAGTTGAAGGATTAATCTGAGGAAGTTCTGCCACTCAGTGGCTGAATCACCTCTGCAAAAAAGAATGGCTGGTCATACTCTTGAATCAAAAGCATATAAAAATAATTGAGGAACAAAGAAAGGATTCTTACAGTAGTGGTTTCTTGGTATCAGAAACCAAAGAAAGATTCTTGTATAAACAATTACAAAACAAATGTTCCCTCTTTTGCTTTTTCGTAATTGGGTGCAACTTCCTTCCAAGAGGGAGCATTTAAAATGATGAATGTTGTTATAGAAGACAAACATGAGGGAGTGGTGCTTGTTTTCTCAAATCCCTCTAGAAATGCTGTTTTTATATTAATTTTGATTGGGGTGAAAATGAAGCTCAGCTCCCCCCCCCCTTTGCAGCTCCATTTGCAGGCTTATAGATGCACTAGGTATGATTACTTTCTTGTAAAGATCACTTTTTTATAAAGGACTGATGACTTCCTTTTTCCCTTTATTGACCTACATGCCTGTTAGAATATTTTTGTTTCATTTTATAGTTGTGAATATAAATGGCAAAGAAGAAACTGTATTTACATAGCACAGTTTGAAATAAGTAAACATATATACTAGAATTTAACATATATTGAACAGGAAATAATATTGACAGTAAATCGGATTTCAGATCTACTGTTTTGAAAAGTTGTTAGTAGCTTCAAAAAAGTATCCCTTCATTTTATTCAAAAATATTTTCCTTTGCATTGCCAGATATTTCAGCAAAACGGAACTGACTACTGAGATAAATAAAGTCATGGCATACATTATATAATGTCTTCACTCTTACGCAACTTTATTTTCTCTTAACAAATACGACAATGCAAAACTGTGATATTTATTACATCTCATCTATTATATGATTCTGTTGACTAGAGTTTTACATATCCATGAAGCTAATGAACTAATGAGCAGAAAAAAAATATAGACAGTGCTTTAATAGATAAGAACAAAAGGTCAAGCAATCAGTACAGATATAGTATTGGTCAGGGGTAGGCAACCTCAGCTCTTTTATGACTCGTGGACTTCAACTCCCAGAATTCCTGAGTCAGCTATGCTGGGAGTTGAAGTCAACTATGCTGACTCAGGAATACTGGGAGTTGAAGTCCACGAGTCATAAAAGAGCTGAGGTTGCCTATCCCTGGTATAGGTGGTACCTTGCTCAATAGTAGTAACTGTGAGAGGGTTCTTGGAGTCCTAGTGGACAATCACTTAAATATGAGTCAGCAGTGTGCTGCAGCTGCCAAAAAAGCCAACACAGTGCTAGGCTGCATTAACAGAGGGATAGAATCAAGATCATGTGAAGTATTAATACCACTTTACAATGCCTTGGAATACTGCATTCAGTTTTGGTCACCATGATGTAAAAAAGATGTTGAGACTCTAGAAAGAGTACAGAGAAGAGCAACAAAGATGATTAGGGGACTGGAGGCTAAAACATATAAGGAATGGTTGCTGGAATTGGGTATGTCTAGTTTAATGAAGAGAAGGGTGAGGGGTGACATGATAGCAGTGTTCCAATATCTCAAGGGCTGCCACAAAGAAGAGGGAGTCAAGCTATTCTCCAAAGCGCCTGAAGGCAGGAGAAGAAGCAAAGGATGGAAACTAATCAAGGAGAGAAGCAACCTAGAACTAAGGAGAAACTTTCTGACAGTTAGAACAATTAACCAGTGGAACAACCTGCCTCCAGAGGTGGTGAATGCTCTAACACTGGAAGTTTTTTTAAGAAGAGTTACTACAAGGTGTATTCAAAGGACCCAGATTGTTGGGGGCAATTAAGCTGACTTTGTAATAATGCTGCTTGGGGTGTGTGTGAAAGCCCTAATAAGCAGGCATATACATAGAATGAAGGCAACTGCTAAGCTTGTAAGCCGCCCTGAGTCTTCAGAGAAGGGTGGGATATAAATGGAATTTAAAAAAAATCATATTCTGCATATTCAAAACCATATTCTGCATATGGTGGTAAATGATTTGCTTGTTGTAACTTGAATCAGCAAAGAGTCAACATTATCATAACTTTTCTATGGATTCCAGACACTGATAATTCATAACTGAAAACGTGCATACATCAAGTATGTCTGTGTGTGGTGACAGATTACTATATGTTATGCCTACATTAAAACAACTCTCCAGAATACCACTATTTTGAAGTGGACTTGTTAATTGTGCCTGACAAAAATAGGTAAAAATGGTAAAATTGTATTGCAATCTGATTGCATAGGGAAGAATTTTGCTCAAAGCCAAACAGATCAAAAGTATAGACAGCAGAACTGTATTATCTGAGGTTGCAGAATAAGTCACAGCCAAGCACAGGGACGTTGCTCTCTAAATCACAGTTCTGTTTGCTGACTCCTAGCCACTAAAACTAGGTTGCTTCCCACTGAGTCTTCTCAGGTTATATTGCATATATTATTGAAAAGAAAAAGGCAGTGTTCTCTTCTAAATTAAGAAAAGGATGAGTTATTCTGTAGAACAAGGGTCCCCAATCTCCAGTCCATGGACTGGACCAGCAACCAGTCCACACAAACAAGCAAAGCCCCATCCGTGGGATGCAGGCAGCACACAAAACCATGCACCCTCCAGTCCACGGAAAAATCTTTCTCCATGAAACTAGTCCCTGGTGCCCAAAGGTTGGGGACCTCTGCTGTAGAAGATACTCCTAGGACCTAGGATAACACTGAATAATACTCTAGTGATTCTATAAAGATGCAGTTTCTGAAACATCAGAGATGTGTTTAAAGGTGCATAAGAAATCTGATTGAGAGGTAATCATTGGCCCAAGATCACTCAGTGAACTTTATGACTAGGTGGAGATTTGCATTTATATCTTCAGGACTTCATTCCTGTTCTTTATTAACAACACCTTGCCAGCCCTATTATATTACTGAAACAATTATATTTTGTCTCATGCTCCCATGCTGTGCGTAGAACTCCCAGGTGGAATATCATCTAGATAACTGTGGACCAGATTCATGCTTTTTTTTTAACCTTACTAATGAAGGTGAACGTGCGTTTCCCAGGATAATGCTGGAGGATCCAAACTGAGTCAGTCACGGGGACCAGAGGTTTTGCCTTCCGATATTTCAAACTCGTGCTGGAGCCCCCATCCTCAAGGAACTTCTCTCTAGCAGAGCTTGTGCTGTTCTGGGTGTAGCATTTATATGGTGCCTGTTGTATATGACTTTTTAGATGCTGATTGGGGTGTGTTGATGGCTAGCTTTTAAGTAATTGACTATTGTTTGCTTGTGTTGCCCACCCCCACTTTTTAAGTACTTGATAAGCCGGTGGTAAATCTGCACTTGACTGACTAACAAGGGGCCTGTTTCCCAGGCTTCAATCACTTCCCTGGCTGTTTTTCTGTCTGCTCGTCCAGCAATCTTAGTAGCTGCAAAGTTGAATGTGTGTCCACTCATTACAGAGTGAGGCTACCTTACTTTTTTTAGCCTAGTTTCAGCAAAGTTTTACATGATATTTTACAAACATTCCCTGAGATTATTCAAGATGTATGTGTGTTTATTTACATTCACATTCTTGTTTCATCCTCCCTTCCCCATATGGACTTAGAAAAAAGGAGATTTTAGTAGAACTTCAAAATAATAATTCTAGTGCTTTTTGCTCTGCCTAGTATCATGTATATGATTATACTATTTATTTATTTATTTATTTTTATTTTAATCCCATTTATATCCCGCCCTTCTCCGAAGACTCAGGGCGGCTTACAATTTAAGCACAAACCAATGTGCTTAGCAATAGCCTTCATTCTATGTATATGCCTGTTTATTAGGGCTTTCGGCCCCCCCCAGCGGCATTATTACAAAGTCAGCTTATTGCCCCCAACAATCTGGGTCCTCATTTTACCTACCTCGGAAGGATGGAAGGCTGAGTCAACCTTGAACCTATAGAAATACTATAGAAGTAGTCACGCTGAGACTATTGGGCAGGTTTCTTTCTTTCCAGCCAAAATACATATATAGCTATAAAATGTAGCTGAAGAATCAATACAAACATTTAATGCTCCCTTGTGTTTTCCTGAAACCATTATATGTCTGTTTTCCCTCTTTATTTTTAACAAAAATAAAGTTTGGTGCATTTTTAAATTGTCTATTTTCTAGAAGGCTCTTCCTTTTTTCTCCCTTGCTAATGTACTGTTCTGAGGGGATGCCAGCACCTGCATTTAAAAAATAATGTTCTGTCGTATTGATTTGTCATTTCAGCCAAGAAATAATACCTAGTTTGAGATTTGCTTTTAAAGTAATCAACTTGAAGTCTTCAAAACAAGAACCTAGGTGGACAATTTATCAAAGGCCTTCTACAGTCCATGATAAATTTCAATCCTATAAATACCACATCAGTATAAAAAAAACTTATCAGATTATTGAACTTGAGCCTTTAAAAAAGAATAATATATATTCCCTAAAAAAGAATGTGCTTCGAAATTCTCCATCTGCAATAAGTCACACATTCCCAGTTCTGCTCTCATTTGGATGTTAGGAGCCAAACTGTACAGGTCATAGATTTAGGCTCTTGTTAGTCTTTTGAGGTACAGTTATAAAATGCACCCACTGGGAAAAAATAGTTTTTTTTCTCATCCTTTTCATCTTTTTCTATGGAGAAGTCCTTCCTTCGCACTAAGGAAAGCACTTGCTTTCTCCTACCATGTTTAGTTGATAGTAGCAGTTTAGGAAAGAAATTCAACAAAAAAAAATACCACAAAGAAAAATAGTATCTTAAACTACCATCACTGCAGAGAAATTTTATCTTTCAGAATCAAAGATTACAATATGTAGACTATATAATTGTGCCCTCACCATCTTGGATTTTACCAGATCTGTATGTGAATCAACCTGATTTACATTTTCTTTTAGAAAAATCAAATTTCAGAAACAGGTTGCAACAGACTTAGGAACATTCATGTGACCAATGGAGCTCAGCAGTGATGAAAAATATATTCAGGGTGGTTTACAAAACATGAAGGTAGCAATCAAAATAACAATTTACCACCAAGAAAAACAGTAAGGCCTAGTGTTACAATTGTATTGTAATAATTGTAAAGTAAAATAGTTTTGAAAAATAAATGTTGAGATGAAATTATGATAAATTAAAAGCTTGTTTAAACTTAAAACAAACAAGTTAAGATGAGTTCTCTTTCTTTAAATATTGTTGGAACTGTTAGTTTAGGTCTTTCATATCAAAACAAGTTTTTGACCTGAGGAAGGGATCAATAATATTAAGAAGATAGGTGTGATCATGTGATCCAAACCCCTCTTATTTTTATGTGCATCATATATGTTGAGATAATGATGATTGTGCAATCCTGGCTGCTATCTTTTATTTTAACTACCCTGAAGATACCCTTGCTTTGAACTCATCCTGTTGTAAACAAGCTGAAGTCATATCAGAGGCCTTGGTGGAGCAGTGGGCTAATGCCTCCTTAAGTAACACCAGCTGCCAGCAATTAGTGCAGGTTCGCATCCCACCAGGCTCAAGGTTGACTCAGCCTTCCATCCTTCTGAGGTAGGTAAATTGAGGACCCAGATTGTTGGGGGCAATAAGCTGACTTTGTAATAATGCCGCTTGGGGGTGTGTGTGTGAGAAAGCCCTAACAAGCAGGCATATACATAGAATGAAGGCTACTGCTAAGCTTGTAAGCAGCCCTGAGTCTTCGGAGAAGGGCGGGATATAAATGTAATAAAAATAAATAAAAATAAAATAAATATCTGTGACCAGCCTCAAACCCAGTAAAATGGACTGCAACGTTTGGCACTCAGTTCAGGTTCAGATTTCAAAAATCAGAGAAAAAAAGTTAATAAATAAAGTTAATAAATCCTACAAATTCTAACAGAGAATACATAGAGCATCTTACCAAGCATCTTACCAAGCAATGAAGACTAGTTACGGTCTGAAAAAAAATCATAAAAAGAGGAAAATGGATAGAGATTGAAAAAAGAAAATGCAAGCATTAATTCTTAATTTGTTTAGCTTCTTATACAGCAATAACCAGCAGAGACATAGCTCTAACACTATATAGGCTTTGATGACACCAGATTTTGTGGGACTTCTTCTCATAGCTCTTCCACCTCTTAAGTGGAGCTTTCAGAAAGCAAACCCATTTAAGGTATTTAGGTTGGTTGATTCCAAAGTGTTGGAAAATAAAAGCAAAATAAAAATGGGATTGCAGAGAGCTGAGAAGTCTTACCTGTTACATGAGTTAGGAGTTAAACTACCGAATAAAGTTCAATATGAGCAGCAGCAAGACAGGATAGGATAGGATATGATCTGTGCTGACAGTGATAGATCAGGGATCTTGGGGTCATGGTAGATGTAAATGTCAGCACAGTACATAGCTGCTGTAAAATAAAACCATGTATATATTGCAGTACTGTGTACCATTCTGACCACCATATCTGGAAAGTGGGTATTTTAGAACTGGAAAAGACACATAAAAGGGAAACAAAAATGACTTAGGGGAGCTACAGCAATTCCCCTCATGAGGGATGTCTGAATTTTTACCTTGGAGCTAAGGCAAGTAATTGGAGATATAGCAGAGATACTGTATATAAGATTAGACATTGTATAAACATATGAAGGGGGCAGCCTCTTCCTCTCTCTCAAAATGTTAGAACTTGTTAAAGCTAATTGTGATGGGACTTGGGGACCAAAGACAGGAAATACTTTTATACACTAAACACAATCAAACTTTGGAGTTCATTGCTTCTGACTGTTCCAAAAGGGGGAACAAATTAATGGAGTATGAAGTGTGGTGGAATCTCCAGCTAGAAAGGTGGAGAGGAGTGAAAAGACTGGCAAGCTTGTGGTCCTGGCAGGGAAAGAAGCAATAAAGGCCAGAAGCCAACCCCGAGAATTCCTGAAGGCGTTTTGGCTTTTCCCAAGAGAACATAGTTAGTTTGGTGAGATTATTATAAATAGGTAGGCTACAATAAAGAAGTAACTCTGATCAGTTCACAATGTCACTCTGATTCCTTAGGTCTGACATCTCAGTATTAGGGCCTTCTAATATTGAATGTAATTTACTACCTCTGGAATTGCAAGCAACATTCCTAAATACCAGCTAATAGGAGCAAGGAGTAAAAGTCCACCATGTTTATGAAGGAATCTGGTTGGTCACCTTATAATTCATTCACACTGTGTTTTACAAAACCTTGAAGGTTATATTTCTCAAACAGAAATGTCAACCAGCATTTTTAACAGAACAGATTTTTCTTTCTTTCAAAACTTTAAAATGTCACAGTTGAATCTTACAGTTCCTTGTGTCGGGGGAATAGCATATTTGTGGTTAGAAAAGTCAGACTTTTAATGGATGGGATGTTTCTCTTAATTAGATTATTAATAAGAGTCTGTACATTCTCTTTGTCTGTTTATTTACAAACCATGTTTTTCTGAATTCTTCATGCAAATTTATTGCTAAACCAAACAAAACAAAAGCATTCTTTTACAACTGCAACTGAGCCTGAAGTTATGGTTGAAAATAGTGCTGATCATTAAGCAGGTCATCACCTGACTGACGTGATTTTACAATATTTTTTGGAGCAGTCATTAAGTGAACACCACAGTTGTTAAGTGAAGCCATTTTCCGCAATGGGTGGGGGGTTTTTTTGTGTGTGTTTGCTGAAATAAATACTGGTTTCCATTTAAAAGAATCATAAATCGCAGTCACATGACCATGGGATGCTGAAAATAGCCATAAGTGTAGATTGGATGCCAATCATCCAAAATGTGATCACATGAGAGCAAAGGGTGGCTAGACCACCAGAAGTTCAAATCCAGGTTATAAGTAGCTTTTTGATGTCTGTTATAACTTCAAATAGTTGCTAAACAATGGGTCATGTCAAAAATTACCTGCGTTAGTTAAGTATACTTTTACATCACAGAACAGAGTCTAGTAACCAGATAAAGTAGTAAGACTACCAGCTCTGGGAATGCATACCTCTGGGAATTGTATACCAGTCTTTGTTATAGTTATAATATACGTGAGGAAATAGAGGGACATTATTTGGACTTGTTCTATATTCACCCCGTTTTCTTCTAATACATGCTGTAATGTTAATAAGATTTTGGGAAGAGTAATAATGTGTAAAGATGTTAATGTGATATTGAATTATGTAACAAAAGCTTGAATTTATTTTTTGATTTATGAGTACAGTTCTTTGTGGATATAAGCATCTGCAGTTAGCAACAATAATCCCAACATGACAAAACTGATGGGATATCATGACACAAGATTGGCCTTTTGCAATTAATTGTGACATCACAATTCCACAAGAGAAGTGTTTGCATCACAAAGTTGCAACACACTTTTTGTTATTTGCCTCATGATAGATATTCATGAAAATTTAAAAACTGAGTAACTTTCACATATCTATTGGTTTTTTTGCTGTAAATTATATCAGTATATATGAATGGGATGAATAGGATAGAGTAGGATAGGATAAGATGGAATAGGATAGGATTCTGTTTTGTAAAAATCCAAATGAACATTTCTTTGGGGAAAAACTTCTATTTCTGGCACAAAAAATGGTTGTCTCTCAGATCTCATGGTAATAAGCAAACATAAGTAAATTCACAATACATATTTCAACAAAGTATCCAGTGGACAACATAATGGAGACTGTTTTTCTAATGAAAAACATTGCATAATGCACATTGCTTGCATTTGGCAATTGAAAAGCTCAGGAGTGTAACAACATCATGTATAATGTTCATGCACAATGCATATTTTGCATTTGGCAAACTGCCTGAAAAAGAAAGCACAACAGACACAAAATTCTTAGGAACAACAATTGCATTTAAAAAGTAGAATTAAAAATGGACTCAAATTACACATTCTAAGATCTCATGCACATATAGCTTGTGTGACTACCATCTATTGGTCTCAGCAACTCACACAGAAGAGAGCCAGAGAGAGCAGTGTAATGACATATAAAGCTAGACTTTAAACTCATCCAGTATGTATCAAGTCATAAAATATTCTTAAAACAGTAATTCTGGGTAAGTAACACAAGAAAATAGTTGAGGAAAGAAGAAACATCCCTGTCCGTGGAAATGAGGTAGTCATCAGAGTGGAGATTCTTTTTTTTTTACTAATTAGTAGACCTTGTGAACTACAGATTTTATATAAGTCAGGGAGTAAAAATAAAATAAAAGAGAGAAAAGTCTACAGCAAAATAAATGTCTTCAAACAAACTTGCAGGATTCTGTTAATCTAATCTTACAACAAAGCAGAATTATCTCATCTTGTCATGTTTCCTTTCTGGGGTACTGGGATGGTTGACATCAGTCTTGGAAATCTGGTAGTACAAATCTCCCACCATCCGTCTCAAAAGTGCTTTTTCAAAAGGCAACTGGACTGTTTTTTTCTTGAGGAAGAAGAAGACGTTTTGCTTCTCATCCAAGAAGCTTCATCGGTTCTAACAGTATGGTGGGGGCTATGGAGGGATTAGTTTTGACGAAGGAACGTGTTTCTTTGCAGTCTTAACATTCTCCCTGAGAGCTCTTGAGGCCACTTGAGGTCTTATCTTCTCAAGAGCTCTCAGAGCAAGGGCTAAGACCAGATGGCTGGAAAGAAATAGGTATGAGCCTTCCAATCGCTGCCCTCCCCCAAAATTCTGTCAGAACTAATCCCTCCATAGCCCCCACTACTGTATACTGCCAGAACTACTACTACTTCCTCCTCAAGAAAAAAACAGTCCAGTTGCCTTTTGAAAAAGCACCTTTGATATAACTATGACCTGAATGACTGAAAATCTCCTCAGACATCTCTCATTGTCCCTTATACAGCCTGAGAAGTTAGGGAGGTTCCTTTCTGAGTTTCTTTGCTTATGCAGTTGTGGACTATGCCCTGTCTTATCTGATTGTTCTTTGGCAGCATCTCTTCCTCCTACCACCAGCTCCCAAGGTCATTCCCATGTATCATTACACATAATGACAAGGCACATTAGATGTTTGTGTACCTGTTTCTCTGGATAAGAATCAGTATCTTAATCCATTATCCCCTAGATTTCAGGGCAAGAACAGTGCTTCCTTGTTCACTTGCCTACACATTATTGTGGATTGTATTTTGCTCTCTAAATATGAAAAGTGGTCAGATAGCAATCTATCTTGGGAGACCATCTCAGGTTTCACAGCCTTTTATTGAGTTTAGTTATGTGTGTCTTTGCTTTAATCACAGTTGTTTAGATTTTGTTGTCATTTTGGAAGGACTATGAAGATGACCTAATTAAAGGACATTAATGGTTAAATTGATGGAACTGGAATGTATTAGTATATCTCTGACTCTGCATGAACCTAGAAGTCAACTATGTAAAATCTATATACCAATCTATGCAAGATGACCCAAAATCATGATGAATGAATGAATGAATGAATGAATGAATGAACCTTTATTGTCAAAGTACAACCATGTATACATTGAGATTGGCTGAGCCTCCCTTCGTGCCCCCACCCCCAATTTACAGTGACACAAACCCTCCATCTTATTACACCATGTGAGCTAATTGCACAACACTCCGGCCTCGCAAGTCAATCATGCATAAAGTTTATAAAATTATTTCCCGTTCAAAAGCCTAACAGCCCATGGATAAAAGCTGTTCTTCAGCCTGTTGGTATGGCTGGCTATACTCCTATATCTCCTACACGATGGTAGGAAAGTAAAGAAATACCGTCCAGGGTGTGAGTCATCCCTGAGAATTTTCCTCACTCTTCCAAGGCAGCGAGCCCTGGCGATGTCATCCAGTGGTGTCAGGGGACAGCCCACAATGTCTTGTGCTGTGCTCACCACCCCCTGTAATGCCTTCCTATCCGCGGCTGTCAGACCAGCATACCAAACCACAATACCATATGAGAGGACACTCTCTATAGTAGACCGGTAAAAAAGGGTCATAAGCCATTGTTCTACCCTGTTCTTCTGAAAGATCCTGAGAAAGTGAAGTCTCTGTTGGGCCTTTCTGGCCACCTGGGTTGTATTAACTTTCCAGGTAAGATCTTCGCAGAGGTAGACTCCCAGAAATTTAAAGGAGGAAACTCTCTCCACACAGTCCTCCCCGATGTAAAGTGGGGCAGGTTCCTCCTTTTTCCTCCAGAAGTCTAGCACCATCTCTTTAGTCTTGCCGATGTTCAGGTGCAAGTTGTTGTTATAACACCATATGGATAGTTTTTGTATCTCCGCCCTGTATGCCTTTCATTAGGCAAAATTAATGTATGTAGAAGCCCACAGTGTGTGACTCCACCTACTCACAGTCACACCACACCACCTTCTTGTAAATCCCCCAAACCAGTGAGATCCTTCTTATTATGATCAGGAACAGCACATTCTCAGTGACTGTATCTAAAATCTGGAAGTCATTTACAAAAGCCAGATTACAGAAATCAGTAAAAATATTCTGCTCTTTCTCTCTCTCTTTTTTTTATTTGAAGGCCATCAATATGCATTGCTGCCTCTATCAAAAGGTTGTTTAAATATTTTTATACTTTCTTTAGTATTTTCTATTATTATTTTTATATTTTATAAATGAGAACCAACTAAGCCACTGTCAAAAATTGACAGGATCAAAACATTTAAAGTTATTAATAATATATTAGTGACTTTGTAAATTATAATTTGCATAGAGGTTTTTAATAGACATAGCAAAAATACAAACTAAACTAAATAATAAAAGGAAAATAAGAAAGAAGTTTAAAAAGTGCAAAAGAAAAAAGAGAAAGTAAAAGAAATAGACGAAAGAAAACAAAGGCTATGATAAAGAAGTGGCTTCCAGTCTTAATCATACTGATTGCAACCTAATATAACTTCCCCCTCAACAATAGATTAGTGACTCTCATAAACATTATTGTATACAGTATTATTGGGACAATATCAATGTGTATTTTATATTCTGCTTTACTCCTATGAAAGTACATATTAACACATCTTTTTCATATTTCATATTTCTGGGTTATATGAAAAAAACACCTTGCAGATGATATCTGAGACATGTTTTTGTATTGCTTTCTCTTTACCTATCTTGTCATCCTCTGCTTCCAGCTTTCTTTGGGAAATATCTAAATGAATATAATGGTTCCTATGTGCCTCCTGGCTGGAAAGAATGGGTTGGATTACTTAAGAACTCTCGTTTTTACAACTACACACTCTGTAGAAATGGAATGAAGGAAAAACACGGATCTGACTACGCTAGGGTAGGTCCTATTGATTTATTTTAATTTCATCCCCTTGACCCTAACTGTGAGATCACCCCAGATACATTATGGATTTAGTCTAATTAAAGTATTTATTTTATAGCTGAGAGGCACGGCTGGTAATATAAACTGTAATCCATAAACCTGCTCTTTAGGCTGTACATTATCATTTTACTTCTAGAGGGATATATGATTTAAAATTTATTTAGTGACAGCAGGCAATTCCTGAGATGGTAAACATTCCAATATGCTTACCAGCTGAGAAATAGATTTGATTGTAGCTTGACTCATACTGTTTTGGCTGGTGTTCTCTACTTTAATTAACATAGAGGGTTATATTGTGTACTGCTGTATGCCTGTAATTCTTTTATTGCAAAATCATTGCTGCCATGGTTGGGAGATGCTGGTGTTGGTCAATTCTAAATCTGTCACTAATCCCTAAATTCAATATTTAGTTACAGGGCTATGAAAATGAGATTTGTTATATAATCTCTTAATTACAATAATCTTTTGGAATGTAACATTCATATAGTATTGCGTTCTTTTATTATTCATTAAGAGTAGCAAAACAGGAATGGGTATATTCTTGTATGCATATTCAGATTTAATAGAGTGAACAAATCTTAAGTTTCAACCAAGAATGTTAAATTAATAAAGGAGTGCTTTTAAAATCAACTGATTCTCTATCACGTAAAGAGACCTTTTTTCTTTTAATAGCAACTCCCTTGGGTGCATCACAAGCTATTTTTAAAACTATCTCTAGTTTCAAAAAAAATAAGAATCTGTCTACCTATTTAAAAATCCATCTTCTAATGCAACTCTCTTGTTTCCCAATGTATTATTGAGCTCAATTTAAAGTGCCAATTTTAATATTTAAAAACCTAAGTGGTTTGAGATGATGTTACCTTTTCTTCTGTGTTTGTTTTTGATCTTTAAAATCTTCAGAATCTCTGCTTCATTATTTAGAGCCAATCAAATAAACTGAGGTAGGTTATTACCATATAGAAGAACATTTTTGGATATGGAATAGTCCCCTTTGAGTCGTTTACTTGGCAGTATTCTTGAGGTCTTTTCAGTTCCAAGGCCCTTTACACATTGCATATAGCCTCAGACTCAATTTGAAAAAAAGGTATGGTTATAAATTTATGCTTTTCATTTTAAGAGCTTCTGTTTGCATTTACTTTGTTGTTATACAATCACATTTAGATTGCTTTCCAGATAGTTTTATATTATGCATCAGTAAATAAATGTTATTAATAAATCTTCTCTGCCTAGTGCCATCTAGATGTGTTGTATGAGAGAGACATTATTAGAATTGTAACCTAACATATCTAGACAATATTGTTAAAGGGTGTTGGAAGCTGGTCAGTGTTGCTCAATGACAACTGGTCCAAGATTCCAGGAAGGTGTCTTTTCCAAACAGCCATGAGATAACACAATATGAATTGCAGTTTCTTAAATTTAAAAATGGGTTTCAACATTGAACTGTGATCCTTTTCAGTTTTTGTCTTTTCACAATACATCATTAAATTTTAAACTTCTTTTCACTAGATGAGACATACCCAATTCCTGCAACTATTCTTCATATGCTTTAGTCTCTAGCCCACTAATCTTTTTTGCTGTTCTCTGTTCTATTTCCACAATCTCAACAACATTTTTATATTGTGGTGCCCCAAACTGGATGCAATATTCCAGGTGTGACTATATTCCAAGTTTGACTATACTAAGTCTCACAGTTACTGGCAATGAGCCAAGTTTGACCTAGCCATAATAACCTCTAAAGCAGTAGTCAAGCTTTATGTTTACTTTAATCTTTTGAAATGCAGTGTTTTTCTGCAAATCTAAGCACACCTATAATTTTAAACCACAGTTTTATATCCAGAACTCAGATTTAATATTTTTACTAAAGCAGTGAGTTTCACAGCATATGGTCTCCTGTTTTGATAGGTCCTATGAGTGTAACATATTCTCTGTAATTTTAAGGTGACAAGACAGTTGTGTGTTTCCTTGTGTCATAACAGCTGTGTCAAAGCTGAAAATACCATGGCTATACTTACTTTTCCAGCTTATTCCAACTGTTCTGTTTTCCACAGTCCCTCCCAAACATGGCATAATAATCTGTTTTCTTAGTTTGATCCCTAGTATGCAAGTGAGGTAGAACCAAAATGGTTAAGAACCTGGTGGAAGAACAGATGGTTTTCAAGCAATATAATACATTTTCTCAGAACAATGTACTTAAGAAAATACATTTGACGTAGAGCAGTTACGTCTGTGTATTGTACAAGCACTGAAAATAACTATTGATTTTCTCTTTATTCTTAAATGATAATTTTATACTTTTATTTTGCTTCTCTTAAGTTTTACTTAAACTTATATACCACTCCATAGTGCTTTGCAGCACTCTCTGAGTGGTTTATAGAGTCAGCATATTGCCTCCAACAATCTGGGTTGTCATTTTGCCGAAGAATGGAAGGATGGATAGCTTAGTCAATCTGAAGCCCTGTCAGCATCAAACTCCAGACTATGGGCAGAGTTAGACTGCAATACTATATTCTAACCACTGTTGTGATCCTTATCTGCATTTCATCCTTTCAGGACTATCTGACTGACTTGATCACCAATGACAGTATTAGCTTTTTCCGAATTTCAAAGAAGATGTATCCCCATCGGCCAGTTTTGATGGTTCTTAGTCATGCAGCCCCACATGGTCCAGAAGATTCAGCCCCTCACTATTCTCATCTCTTCCCCAATGCTTCCCAACACATGTAAGTAAACAAAAACAATACACATCAATTTTATGTAATTCCAAAATAAAGTAATTAATATTTATTATAAATTAAATACATTTCTGGGAAATAATTAACAGATTATTTGTATCTTGTCATTACTTTATCCTGACTGCAAAAACAGAATAATTCAGTATATTTTTCAACTTTCCAAACTCTGTAATTATTTGCTGTTTGAGTAATGTGTAGTTATGCAAAGTTTCCTTTTTGGTGTGGCAAAAATATTGTCAAGGACTGAAAAATAATTGGAAAAATAGATGCATAGGTTAACAGTAGATAATAGGGTAGGGCTAAGATTTAAATTGTAATATTAAGTATGGTTATCTAGACATCAGGCCTATTGACCACAGACAGACTTGGTTTGCAAATAGATTAACCTACAAACCATCAAATAATAGTTACCCAAATAAAGCTTAAAATGTGCAAATCTGTCTTTAACTGGTTAGGTGTGTTGGATAAACACAGCAATAGAAATTTGCCCCTACTAATTGTATATATTGTTTTTATTTTGTAGATGAGGTACAGCATGTAAGTGTGCGTGTATTATTTGAAAGATATAAATAATGTTTTAATAAAGAGCTACAGATTCAAAATTCCAATAAAGAATTCACTGAAATATTGGAAGAGAGGAAATATGTGAGTCCATATTGAGATGATTTCTTAGAGCATATTGAAGGGTTAACTATTTTGCTGAAAGAAACCAGAGTCTGCATTAGAATATGTAAAGTCATAACTTTAGTATAAAAATAAATCCTCATTTCAATTTCTGCATGAAGTTTTATTTAGATTTCTTGCATTCTCTAAAAATCTTCTTCCACCATAGTTGGATAGTTTTTATAAGACACATAGAGCTGCAGATGTGAACTGTGTAGTTTGGCTGCTTCTCCAAGGTCAGATATAGAGGATTTGTAGAGCAAAGGATTTCTTCCCAATCTTAATCACTTCAAATTTCTGAATGGATTTGAAGTGGTTATTTTTGTTCAAATTCCAAAGCTGGTATATGTTGTGTATTTAGAAATAACATGGACAATTCTTTTAAGCATAAGAGGGTTGCATTTGTAGTACTCAAAGAAGATTGTAGACTTTGGATGGATTAAGCAGCGGGAGGCTTCAGATGAGCCAGGAAATCACAAAGGATATAGGAAAAGGAATTTACCAAGTGTTTTATATTCATTCAGGGCATTACATAGCAACAGTTTCCATAACCATCAGTATTTTCAAAGCAACGCTGTCATTATCCTGTCTCAATAACATTCTGAAATCAGAGGGAACATTAGCAATGTAAGAGAATAATAAGCAACCTTTTCTCCTTGAAAAAAATAAACCTCTCTTCCTTTTCTCTGAACACTATCTGAATCAGAAAACCTATATCAAAGCATTCCATTCGCTGAAACACCATTAAACAAATTTCTAAGCCCATTCAGGATGCTGGAAAACCAGAGACTAATTTTAACCTATTCTAAACATTTTGCCTATCGCCTCTATTCAAACAAATAAATGCATAAGATATTTGCACGTAATCCTGATATATTAGTAAAGCTCAGGCTGTAAAGATACACAAAAATAGCACCTGGAGTCATAGTCATTACAAGTCTTGACTGCTTCTTTCCAGAAATCTGGGCTTAGAAAAATCGGAAGGCTCAGCATTTATTCCTCTATGTCTTTTTCAGGCATGCCTGCACAAAGCCATAGGGAGTTCACCACGACTGCTTGAAATATTTCTGCTTTAGACTTGATAGCCAGGATAGTCTCCAATATTCCACTGTGCCAGGCACCCCAGCTTCTTTCCAGCTTCCTCTTCCAGATGTACCTGACTTCTTTCTTGCTTTTGTCATTGGGTAGGATGCAAATTTTGCTAAGCATTTAGGGAGAATCATTGCATGGAACTTGTGCAAGCTGGAGGTAGTGGAAATTACACAGTTTAAAGGATTAGAACATGGCTTACAAAAGCTTATTCAAGTCTGGCTCATTTTGCAATAAAAAATAAGAATTTAATATAGCTTGTTTTCATGGTAACTACCGTATTTTCCGGCGTATAAGACGACTGGGCGTATAAGACGACCCCCTACATTTCCTGTTAAATTATAGGGTTTGGGCTATACTCGCCGTATAAGACTACCCCTCTTCCAACGCACACCAAATAAAAATTAAAAAACATCAGATTTGATTTTAATATGGCAATTTTAATTCAAATGCTTATGACATGCAGGTACTTAGTAGGAAAACTGTCACTTATAAACATAAGGCTGTTTGTCATCAAACATGTAAACATAAAACAGTGCAAGTGGATTAAACTTAATAATAATAATAATAATAATAATAATAATAATAATAATAAGAAGAAGAAGAAGAAGAAGAAGAAGAAGAAGAAGAAGAAGAAGAAGAAGAAGTTGGAAGGGACCTTGGAGGTCATCTAGTCCAACCCCCTGCTAAGGCAGGAAACCCTATACCATTTCAGACAAATGGCTATCCAGTCTCTTCTTAAAAACTTCCAGTGTTGGAGCATTCACCACTTCTGGAGGCAGGTTGTTCCACTGGTTAATTGTTCTAACTGTCAGGAAGTTTCTCCTTAGTTCTAGGTTGCTTCTCTCCTTGACTAGTTTCCATCCGTTGCTTCTTGTCCTGCTTTCAGGTGCTTTGGAGAATAGCTTGGCTCCCTCTTCTTTGTGGCAGCCCCTGAGATATTGGATCACTGCTATCGTGTCACCCCTCACCCTTCTCTTCATTAAACTACACGTACCCAATTCCAGCAACTGTTCCCTATTTTCCTAATTCACTTTTTCACTTTTCCTAATTCACTCTAAAGCTTTCCCTGCGCAGAGCCTTAAGTAACCCCAGCTGCCTGCAATTAGTGCAGGTTCTAATCCCACCAGGCTCAAGGTTGAGTCATCCTTCCATCATTCCGAGGTAGGTAAAATGAGGACTCAGATTGTTGGGGGCAATAAGCTGACTTTGTAATAATGCTGCTTGTGGGGGGGTGAAAGCTCTAATAGGCAGGCATATACATAGAATGAAGGCTATTGCTAAGCACATTGATTTGTGCTTTAAATTGTAAGCCGCCCTGAGTCTTCGGAGAAGGGTGGGATATAAATGGGATTTTAAAAAAAGACCAAATGGGAGATCCACTCCAGGTTTTCCAGCCAGCCCGCCCAGTTCCTGAGTCAAATGTGTCCTTAGAGCTAAGCTGCTGCTCTGCTACACATTCCCCACCTGCCTTTCAAATTGCTCTTGCATTCCCCACCTGCCTACAGCTGCTCTTCAACTTTAGAAGGAAAGAAGCCCAGACCCCAGCCTGTAAAAAATCACAGACTGCAACTTCTACTCCAATTGGTCCCGCTTTCCCTGCGCAGACTAAATGGAAGATCCGCTCCAGGTTTTCCAGCCAGCCCTGTCCCTAACGTTTCAGCACCCGGGGTATAAGATGACCCCTGACTTTTGAGAAGATTTTCATGGGTTAAAAAGTAGTCTTATACGTCGGAATCTACGGTACTTATGGAGTCATATTGAAATTCTACTAAATATTCAACTCACAAATATTGTAAAGAGGGTTTGTAAATTGGACCCAAAAGCAGACTGGCACCCAATCCATCTCAAACACCAAAGGTGTCACATGCACTGTTCTGTGGGTGCCCAGAATTGCCCTGTGCGGTCTCATTTTCTACCACTGAAGCTGCTAGATACTTCTCAAGGGTAGCCCCATGTAGAATATGTTGCAGTAGTCCAAACATCACTTGCATCCTACTTTCTTACCTCAAGGAGAGCAGAATTATATTTTAAAAAACAGGCTTTCTGATTGACCCAGTCCCTCAGTGACAGTAGTAGTCATTCTGTAGGTGCACGTGGGCCTGGGTGTTGGACTCATTTCAAAACCTTTCTGTGGGAAATCAGTTCAGGCCATTGGTTGAAACATACCTGTCCATTGTTATAGAGAGAAGCCTTTCAGAATAGTTTCTCTCTGACTTCCTAGAATATCAGGAGGACGGAAGGGACAACCAAGGAAGAGTGGCAATATGTTACCATAGCTTATTTCAATAACCTAGCGTTCTAGTGTTCTTTCCTATGGGATTACTCTCCTGATCTGGTCTTTCTCATAGGGATGACACTCGTCATCTGATCCAACCCCCTGCTCAGGCAGGAAACCCTATACCATTTCAGACAAATGGCTGGCCAGTCTCTTCTTAAAAACTTTCAGTGTTGGAGCATTCACCGCTTCTGGAGGCAGGTTGTTCCACTGGTTAATTGTTCTAACTGTCAGGAAGTTTCTCCTTAGTTCTAGGTTGCTTCTCTCCTTGACTAGTTTCCATCCGATGCCTCTTGTCCTGCTTTCAGGTGCTTTGGAGAATAGCTTGACTCCCTCTTCTTTGTGGCAGCCCCTGAGATATTGGAACACTGCTATCATGTCACCCCTCACCCTTCTCTTCATTAAACTACACATACCCAATTCCAGCAACCGTTCCCTATATGTTTTAGCCTCCAGTCCCCCAATCATCTTTGTTGCTCTTCTCCGTACACTTTCTAGACTCTCGACATATTTTTTACATATTTATATATCATATTTAATTACCTCCCATCTCCCTCACAGAGTGACTCTAGATGGTGAACAAATAGAAATGAGGAACTTTTTTAGGAATGAATGTCTACAAGGATTTGAAACTAGAGTTTAAAAAGTTCAACTGATGCTGAACTGAATCTCCATTCTACATTGAATGTTGACATGGTACTTTTGCAAGACTTTTGCAAGTCACAATGTGTTCTCCAAAATATTTGGAATGGGCGGCACGCTATGTTTATTTTATTGGCTGTTAATTATTTCTGTCTCTCTAGCACACCCAGTTATAATTATGCTCCAAACCCAGACAAACATTGGATAATGAGATATACAGGTCCTATGAAGCCTATTCACATGGAATTCACCAATATGCTACAGCAAAAGCGACTTCAGACACTCATGTCTGTGGATGATTCTATGGAGGCGGTAAGATTTACAATCTCATTCCTCAAATCTTAATTTTAGGCCCTAAGTTCCTCACCATTCAAGAAGCAAGTCAAGCTTTGAGAAACTAATCCAAGGTTTTCACAACTGTAGAAATTCAAGTTTCTTCTTTGGGTTTATAAGGTTGCATTGCTCTAGGAGTCTAGGAAGAACAGAGGCACTAAATTATAAAACTGTTACAATAGCAAATATTTTCTAGTATCCATTATAATTGTAGTCAGAGATACATGTAAAAATGGAATAAGAAAAGTAGTCTGCATTAGTGCTCTGAAATTTAATAGCCCTTGATCAGTATTTCAGTCCTTTTAGATGAAATGGCAGGAAATAAAAGGTGTTTTGATATTGATGTATGTTGAGTAGAGGTTATTCAGCAAACATCTGGAAATATCCCTAAATAATTAAAGCTGGAAGCTAGACTGTTTCTTACAATTATATTCATAGTCACACAGACACAAGTGAAGAGATCCAATCAGCGGAGGCTCTTGAACAGAAGAAAGGGATGCTATTTCTTCTAGTTTCCTGAAATATTCTAGAAGAAGCCATTGTGGGGGGAAGGGATGAAGTTTCTTAACTTCCTTGCTCTAGAAATGAGGAAAACTGGTCTTGCACTTCAAAGCCTTTAAATACTTTTTTTTTCTAAACAATACGTTAACAATATGTTAACAATACATAGGAGGTTTTTTTTCCTGAAGCTCTGTGTAGGAAGACTACAAATGTCTCAAGCAGTGTGTGAATGGGGATACACATTCACTTGTAGGAGTTCTCAAGTCCTCTTGTTGCCAGAGATGAATTACAAAGAGTTGATCTATTCACTATTCACTCTCCATTCTGATATGGTTGCCAGCTCCAGTTTTAGCAGAGCCATCTTCAGTTGGAAGCCTTAGTTGGTATCTTCTGTGAAAATTGATGATCTTATTCTCAAGTTTATATAGCTGCCAGATAAACATGGAGGAAAAAAACAATTTACTGCTGCTTATTTGGCCTTCTTGTAATTTGTTTTAGATTACATATAACACAGGTATTCCATGACAGTGAAGATTAAGATTACATTGAGGCTATTTGCAATTACATTATCACTGATTTGTTCTAGGATGTTATAATCTTTGTTAATACTACTGCATACATTTGAGAAAATAATAGTCTTGCAATTTATCATAGTGGCTATTATGCCTGAAAATAATCCCTAGTAAATTTGCTGACATAAAATACATACTTATAAATAAGGATGATACATTTTTAAAATCCTATCAGTCAGTCAGACTTAATCTTCTGTTTTATCACAGATGGACTCTAAAAATAATTATGCTTTGACCTGCTTTTGTGTATAAAAAAATGAAGGTATCTGGGTCATCATAAAATGTTACAGTTAGCATTCCTTGTTAGCTAAAGGAACAGTCTTTTATAAAAACAAGAAATACAGTTTGAAGGAAAACGTTTCACCTAGGATACATTAACCAAAGCAGAATTAAGAATGCATAATTCCATAAAATGTAGTCATTGATACAATAAATCATAACAATTTGATCTGTGGATAGTCCATCTCAGTTGAAGATAGCTGACCTTTTAAATAACCAAAAACATTATGAACTGAGAAATCATTAATCCATTTTGGACCTCAGCCCTATTATAGAATTTTGAGAACTAACTTAAAAATATATATATAAGTCTGGGGAGAAAAAAACCTGCTATATACTGTGATGGTTATGAGAATCATACAGTTTTGTTCCTATTTTTTAATTATCTCTGGGTAAAATTAGGCATAGTAGAAAAGAGATTTCATATTTAGTAACATGAATCCAAATCCCTTCTATTGTTTTCAATTTCAAGTAACAAGACGCAGAACAGTTGAACTTGCCCCCTTAAGTGTTGTTAAAGGATTTGAGAACATATTTTGGTCAAACAGGAGGGTAATCTTTGGCTTGTGGATTTCATGAAGAAATTGTTTGTGTTGGCCCCTATAATTACAGTTTTATACTGTTTCAGGTTTAGTGCATGTTCTTTTTAGTGTGTTGCACCTGCTTAAAGTATAAATGTGCATTTTGAGTTGGGAGGGAGTGTAAATTGTTACATGGTTTGCTAAGTGACAGAATATTCTGCAGCATAATATATTAGCTTTCCATAATGTTGCATGTTCCAGAAGAGCTAGACAATAACTTGTATCATTTCCAATAGCATTTAATACCGATGGAATAAATGTCCATATTCAGTGTTATTTACATATAACATAATAACAATGGGATTATTCTTTTTTTAGTGTCTATGAATGTATTTATTTTATTTATTAATGTGTTTGTTTTATTTTTCAGATTTATAATACATTAGTTGAAACAGGTGAACTGGAAAATACCTATGTAATATACACAGCAGACCATGGCTATCATATTGGGCAATTTGGACTGGTGAAAGGAAAATCCATGCCATATGAATTTGACATCAGAGTTCCTTTCTATATACGTGGTCCAAATGTGGAGGCTGGATCCTTGTAAGTTAATGTGCTTGGTTTCTACAGGGGAGTTAGCTGAATCAACTGATTAATTTTGCATTGAGTAATGTACTTCTGCATGAGTGCTTGGAATCAGGATAGGCTCATACAAAGATTTTTGTTATGGGTTAAATGTGTTTAGGGCTTCAGCAGTCAGGAAACTCAGTAAAGAAGCTAGGAAACCAGGTAAAGATCTTCCTATTGAATATCCAAAGATCTATGAGACAGTCAGGCACCTAAATGTAATAACGAAGAATTTTTACATGTGCCAACATTATTTCCTACTTTACTTCTTCTTGGATGTAGGATATATCTGCATAAAACTAATATTTTGATGGCATTCAAGCAATATTCAAAATATCTGTCTTTAATAAGATGAAAGGTAATATATTTCCTTATGTGTTTCCTCTTTGTTATGTATCCCCTCTGAAATTCATCCACTTGCGACCATTACTTCTGTACTATCTACTATACAGTCTTGAAGCTGCCATTCCTCTTCCCCTCAGCTTACCTTTTCATCAGGGGTTATTTTTCCAAGAGTGGTAACTAAGAAAAGAAGTTGCAACATTGTACTGAATATTCTTTAATTGATTTTCCTAGTGCCAGTTTCCTTAAATTCTGTTATAGGTATGTTCTTAATAAGCCAGAAGCATGTGGAAGGAATAACAGAATTGTGGATGGTATATTTTCCCCCAGATTTTAAAACCTTTACACTGCAGTATATGTCCTTAATTAAAGGATAATGTCTGAATGTGCAAAGCACAGCAGCCTTCCAGACTAATTTTCTTCTCCATCCATGTAGGGATAAATGACTCAGTTTTTCATCCATTCACTTTGCACATGTTCAGTGTCAGATCTATTCATCAGATTTCATTTTTTTCCAACCACACATTTCAGTGTTACTCATCTTTCTCATATTTCCAATTAAAATGTATAGTTAGGCCAAGATGTTCAGTGAAGGTTAAATTAAGCTTGTTTTGATTGAGATTGTCCTCCCACAAAAGGCAGATCTATAATTTGGGAGTTCTCCTTGACCCCAGTTTCCACAGGATTTGCAGTTTATGTCCATGACAAAGAATGTTTTGCAAAAATTACTTTGCAACAGCTATCCATGTCTTGGTTACAGTCCTCTTGATTACTGGAAATTGCAACTGGTGCAAAATGTATATTAACCAATATTAAGTAGAAGAATCACATGATGCCTATACTGAAAAATAAGCATGCTGACCAAGCCCAATTTAACCTTTCAAGCCTTGAGGTTCTAACTTTTTAAGGCAGTGTTTCTTAATCTGCTGGCTGGAAAATTCTGGGAGTTCATTCAGTCAATCTCAATGTATACATGGTTGTACTTTGACAATAAAGGTTCATTCAAATCTGAAAGCTGCTGCAGTTGAGAAGCATTAATTTAAGGAGCCACTTCCACTATTAAATGGACCTGGTTACTTAGATAAAGGGTGTCAAACTGCTGGTTGCATCATACAGAGGCCGCGCCCACCCCAGCTCTGGCAATGCAAAAAAAGTCGCAATACGTCACAACATGCCATGTGATGCGGCGAGTTTGACACCCATGACTTAGATCATCAGGAGAGGCCCTTTTGAAGATGCCTTTGCTTCCTAAAACTCAGTTGCCTGGCGCAGGGAAGAGGCCTTCTCCTGCATAGAGTATTCTCCCTAAGAAGGAGCATCTGACCCCCACTCCCCTAGGTAGCAAAATGGCAGAAAAAAAATGTTTGATTGTTTAGGATTTGTTTTAAGCCACCTTGACTGCTTATTAACAAATAACATGTATCGAAATAATAGCCTACCTAAGGCAATAAAATAAGGCATCGTACATTTCAAATCAAACCATACTGAATCTGAAATGCCCCACTTTACATGATAAAATGCTGTTTTGAGTGCATAATGGACTATCTCAAACATCTTGCAAAAATCTAAGATGCTTGAAATGCCCATTCCCTCTTCAAATCAAAAGATTTTGTGCTTGAAATGAGATGTTTTAAATTTAAAATGAAGTTTTGAAATTCCAATCAAACATTTTGTTGCTTGAGGTAGGAAACTTAAACAAGTTTTCTCTGTAAAAATAAAAATTCAGTAATCATAAATTAGCATGACTTGAAACAAATGCTGCTATAAAGCTTATTCTTTGGCTTCACAAAATTTAGAATACTTTTCAACCCAAAGGATAGTTGTATTCTGAAAACCCATTTTCTAAAGTATTTAATTAGTTTGCTTACACATGTAGCTTAAATAAAATTTTCTAAAATTCATTCTTTATAAATCCAAGTGCTAGGTGAAAAATAAAAACCTCATTTCTGAAAACTGTGAAGAAATTCTAGTATTTATGTGATGAAATAAGGGTAAATTTTTAACAGTCCAGACCAATTCTTATCATCCTTAGGGTAACAGACTGTGAAAGACAGATTTCTAAATAAAGATACTGTAAAAAGTTAACTGTTCTAGTAGACAGAAATCATCAGGAAGTGATTATGTAAAGTAGCAGAATTATGCAATATTTCCTTTACGTTCGGATTATAAGCGAACTAGAAAGACAGAGGAGAGAATTTCACATTACTTATAGATTGAATCTGCAAATTATTTTAGTGCTTAATTTTTGCAAGGTAGCAATTATTTCTACCCTAAAATAGTTTGTGCATGAATTTCTCTGTGTGTATGAATATGAATATATACCGATATGCATGAATTAATGCAAGTAGCAGTTGCACTTTCTCTCTTTTTAATATGAAGAAAGAAAAATATAGCAAAACAGCAACAATTCTATCTATAAAATCTCCACACTGACTATTCACAAAATTTTCAATTTAAATGAATTTCATGAGGCAAAAAAACAGATCAAGAACAACAAAATAATAGTATGCCTATAACATAAAATATACTAAAAACTCTATTAGGGACTATCTAAAGCTTAATAAGATGATGCTAATTTTCTCCAACTCTTATCCAGTGACTCTACTTATTGAATATCATGAAAGTTAAGTCCAACTTAAATTAAGTAGCGGCAGATGCCAAAAGATCTAAGCAAAAGATTGATCCTCAATATCCTCTGAACAAATATATGCCCCAAGCCTGCTAACTCAGATATAGGAACAGCTTTATGGCAAGAACAAACATTCTTGAGGGTACACAAGAACAAAATTGGATTAAAACATGGAGCAAGGAGACCATTGAGCAAGAAATAACATTAAAGGAAGATATGGCTAAAGGATCTGACCTCCCTTATACTACCTGGAAGACTCTGAATAGGTTGAGAGTTGGGGTGCCTAAATGTCATTTCAATATGCTCAAGTGGAGGCTCTTAGAGGATAACAATATGCTATGTGAATATGGAGAGACACAGAACCCAGCCCATCTGCTGGTATGTCGGCTGCTACCGATAATGACTTATTTTGGGCTGACAAAGCCAAGAAAATGGCTTCATTCTGGCAGTTTAAATATTGTTCTAGACCACAGGTCTGCAGCCCGCGGCTCCGGAGCCGCATGCGGCTCTTTCAGCCGTCTCCAGCGGCTCCCAGTCCTCTGCCATGTGCAGTCCAAAAAAAAAGTGGGACTAAAAAAGTTCAACCAATCAATTCAAATATGCAGGGTAGGTGCATATCTCGCCTTGGCTCCACTCTTCAGTCAAACCCTGTTCTGCGCATGCGGACACATTTTTTGCGGCTCCCAGTTTTTCCTTTTGTGAGGGAACCGGTTCCGAGTGGCTCTTTCACTGTTTCAGGTTGCTGACCCCTGTTCTAGACATATACTTCTAAGATCACTGATACTATCCTCTTAGCCAACATCTGATACTATGTATATTATGTATAGTAAGGAATGTTATTCAGTGACTGAAACAGTATCAGCCACATTGGTAAGCAATAATTGTTCGCTGGGGTGGGGAGAGAGAGAGAGAGAGAGAGGCTTGGAATAATTTGATAAGCTTGACCTAGTCTGTTAAAACAAAGTCTTCTGACTGAGCATTTTGTGAGATCTGCCCTCTTCAGTCCAGGGACACCAAATTCTATGAATAATCAAATCTGATGAGAGTTATAGATCAAAATGTCTAAACAGTACCAACTTAGGGAAGGTGTGTGTAAGCAGATACGCCTCATTTTAAACAGTTGATTTAGTTTTCTAACTACCCTAGAGCTCTTTTTTAATCAATGTGAGAAATCTTGTACCCTGAATTGCAAGTTCTCTTGACTAATTCAAAATTAACAAAACCCTATGTCAAGATAGTTCTGACTCATACAAAGATTTTAAAGTTCATAAGTTAATGGAAAGTTCACAGCCTTAATGACATCAAGAAACCCCGTTCCCTCCCATGTAGAACTCAGATAATTACCCTGCAAACAAAATCAATGATTTTGGTCTGGGGTAGGCAAGTAAGCTTATCCATCACCCTAGGTAATCAAATTTCAGTCTAAATCCCCCAGGAAACTTGCAACCCCCATCAAATTTGTTCAAATTCCCCAACCAAGAGTTTGAAAATGCCAGCATTAAGGGATTTAAAGACTCCAACACAACCTTGACTGGAGGAAGGGGCAGGAATATTGTTTTCACCAATTTCCCCTGCATCAGCTTTCATGCTACTGCCAACAGTCCCCCAGTTCTTCAGATCAGCTTTTCAGAAGGCACAGGAGGAGAGAGGAATAGTAAAGATTGCCTCTTTTATGTCTTATAAAAGACATGTCATGTTTGTGTGTGTGTGTGATGTTCTAGAACCAATTAAAGGAGCATCCATTCCTGTGTATTGTTAACCTTGATTCTTCAGAACATCCGAAGAGTGTAGCATTTTAAATTGCTTGCCATTTGCGTTGCACAGGATACTTCATTTCAGAGTCTTCTTAGAATCAAAATTCATTTTTTTGTAATGCTCCCATAGGTCAATCAAAATGACCCAGTAAATCAGAGTTCATCCCATTAGAGAAAATGGTAAAAAGGGAACTTGTATCCACTTGACGAGGTGATTTGTCAGATACTCAATTGGTGTTCTTATTTCCATACAGAGAGAAACATCCACAGCGATATTTTTGCTAACGCCAGTTGCATCTACCTAAATTAATCGCTGACTGCCACCCACTTATCATCCCTGATTTAACAGTCATTGCTGTAGTGAGGCCTCATTACCATAGGTTCATTACTTCTATCCTGAAATGTTACACTGCATTAACTGGTAATTAAAATTGAGCTGCACTTGTCAAGCAAATAAACAAATGTATTATCTTTGGTTCTTGTCGTTGTTTGTTTTCAAATCCAGTAATTTACAAATGGATTCATTCATTGTTGCAAATTAGCATATTGCTATCTTGCTGTGTTTCTAAGCTGGAAATTTGCAAAAGAGCAGAAAACTAACCATATGGCACTAACTTTGAATTGTAATTTCTCTGTGTAAATTATGGCAAGTATGTTCTTGTCCTCAGAAGATCCCTGTAATCATTTTTCCAAGGCTTAGTTTCTTGATTTGCACTTCTTGATTGTTTCAATAAGCATCTTGGCTGGAGCTATTGTAATATAATGATTAAAAATGATCTATGAATCAATTCCTGTTGTTTTTAATCTTACCTCTTCCATGAACTCAACTAGGTGGCCTTGGAAAAAATGCCCTTTTTAATCCCATTTTTAACTGTCTTCCCCCCGATCTGTAATATCTATTTTTATATCTATATCTGAACTGCCCTTTAATCACCTTAACCTAAATGCATTGAAAACATGAGGGACAGTGCCAATGTTGGTGGGAGTGGTCTTGGTAATTCCTTGATTAGGCTGTTGTTTACTGTTAGCTTGTTTGTCTGAGTTGATAGTTCTAGCTACCAAGATCTCTCCCACCAAGAACAATATGGTAAGCCACTGATATATAAAATGAGAACCCCGCTCCATTTTAGCACTGATAATGCTACCTAGTTTGGCATTGAAATGTCTGCAAGAAAACAACCAAGCTTAGAGAGCACCAAGGACCCCACAGTTCAACTCTGAGTTACAGATATTCTGTTCCAAATCTATTTTTGCATAAGCTTAAAACTAGCCAACCATATCTTCCTTACAAAAATGGAAGAAGCAAAACCTAGTGTATCTGGATTACATACAATTAATAATACAGCACAAGATTTCATATCTTATACAGCATTTTTATGGATTTCATCTATCAATAAATAATGCTAACACAATGGCTGTAAGAGTTACAAGCTATTGTAACTTAAGCTTGATACTCTCCAATGCAATATAAATTCTAAATTATTACTAGTTTTTCCCCCAAATTGATAAACATTTGGATCTTCAGAAGAGTACATGGTGTAATTCTATTTCCATTACAGATTAGGCTGGGATTATTGTTCCAGCTATCTTGTAAAGATTGTGTATATATATTTCTTTTCAGGAATCCTCACATTGTATTGAACATCGATCTTGCTCCTACAATTCTAGATATTGCTGGCCTGGACATTCCACCTGACATGGATGGGAAATCCATACTAAAACTGCTGGATTCTGAAAGACTGGTCAACAGGTAAGGGTGCAAAACAAATGCAGTACAATTACATATACTGCAATGCACTGTTCTTTGAGCAAGTTATGGGAACACTGGTTTTGATTATTAAATAGAACATTATGGTACATTGTGTCTTGTTATATCGATGCTATTTATGTTACATAGAAATTCTTAGGGGAAAGGAGAAACACACACATATAAGAAATCATTCCTCGTGGTATCTGTGCTGTTTTTAATAGTCCTCTCTTATCCTGATGCAGGGGGCAAAGTTTTGAGAATTTTCATGTGATCTGGGGGCATGAGCGGGAAGCAGTTTCTGTTTTTCTCAATTTGATACAACTCCAAATGGAGTAACCAAGGTCAACTGAATGAGGTTTTAGTCCTTTTTTTACATATAATCAAAGCCTGTTCACTAATCTTCCTATTCTGAAAATTTCTATTCCTATTAATGTGCTTCACTATTCTATAGAATCTCGATAAATGGGCCTTTTACAGAACTAGCAATAATAAGAGAGATATAAGGAATCCTATAATGAAACTAATGTCCTCAATAAATATTTGGGATGGATGGATGGACAATAAATAGGCAGGCAGACAGACAGACAGACAGAGAGACTATTGGTAATAAACAATGTTCTGAAATTATTTGCCGTAATCATGAATAGATTTATATTTACCTAACCTGAATAGCTGTTGCTGTTATCCAAAGATTAATAATGAGGCACACATGGTTACCAAGGTACTGTTGATTTCAAGGTAGTATTCACAACCTTCACAATTACACATAATTTTTTAAACAATAGAAGTTTTGCACATTTGTCAGATTTTCCAAGATTTTAATATATAAGATCTTAGGTGATCTTAGAGAGAGACAGTAAGAATTGTACAAAAAATCAGTTTATCAACCAGGATTTCATGGAATCTTTCAATAAATTCACCAAAATTTCATTGGCTTTGACAATCTGGCACAATTTGGAGCATTTTTGTCCCAATTCTGCCATAATACTAGACTAGGTGCTTCTGACCAGAATCTGTAAAATTTGCTAACCCAGCTCCAACCTGACTGATTAAAAAGCTGATAAATAATTAGACTTTTCTGAGTATTTAGATAGGTAAAATTGGTTTCAGAGAAATGTTTGGGATCTTAACCAGAGTTAAAACAAAACGTTTGTACTAGTCATAATTAAATATGATTCAAACCTATGTTTCAGTTTTTCCAGATTCCATTTGAAAAAGAAAATGAAAGTTTGGAGAGATTCATTTTTGGTGGAACGAGGGTAAGTAGCTTTGAAATTTGTTTTATTTTTTTAGAGATTTCATTGCTTAAAGCTCAAGTTACTAGAATTATTATAGTCGAAGTTAGCTGTTTATCTTAACTTATATAATTTCTTCAGCAATATTATATTTTTCCTTTGGGAAGTTGCTTTACTAACAAAAATGAATTTATTAGTAGATTGATTTTTAATGGAGCTATTATACAGTAAGAACACATACAGTTGAATTTGATCACCATAATATCTCAGCTAATTGTTTTTAATGAGATAGATAGTTCTTTGCCATACTTAATGAAATCAGTCTATTGTTAAAACTAGAGACTGAATCATACTATCTAGTTGAGCAATTTGCTTCCTTTATAACCATCCAGATGGATTCTGCAGGATTTCCAGAGAAAGCATAAAGGCATTCTTCCTGTATCTTAGTTCTTCAATACTTGCTGTCTAGAATCACATTGTCTCCGAATAAGTAGTAGTAAATCAAAGGAACTAAAAGCATGAAATAAGCAAAAGGAAAAGAAAATACATGTAGTCCTCAACTTGCAACAGTTCAAAGTTACAACAGCAGTGAAAAAAGTGATTTATGACCACTTTTCACATTTACGACCACTGTAGCATTCCCATGGTTATGAGATCAAACTTCAGACACTTGGCAACTGGCTCATATTTATGATGGTTGCAGTGTCCGAGGGTCATGTGTTCACCTTTTGTGACCTTCTGAAAGGCAAAACCAATGGGGAAGCCACATTCACTTAACAACCATGTTACTAACGTAACAACTGCAGTGATTCACTTAACAACTCTGGCAAGGAAGGTTGTACAATGGTGTAAAACTCACTTAACAAATGTCTCACTTAGCAACAGAAATTTTGGGCTTAATTGTGGTCATAAGTCAAAGACTGCCTGTATAGCTTGATCTAATTTACATCAAATCATTCATTATATTTGTCCATAATTCTGTATGTTTGCAAATTATACTTGTTTCCACCATACACACAGGTTGTCCTCAGTTAATGACAGTAATTAGGGCTGGAATTTCCATCACTAAGCAATACAGTCATAAAGCATGGCATCACATGACTACATTGTTTATCAATGGTAGTTCTGGCATTTCCGGTCGCCAACTTTAAGGACTGGCCATAGGTTTCATTTGTTCAGCGCCATCGTAAGTTGAACAATTGCTGATCAAGCAATTGTTAACCAAGAACCATCTGTAATTGCCTTTTATTCTTTCAATTTCCACTTTTCTTTTTCGAGAATATCAGCAGTTCCAGGCAACCAACACTGTTTTGGTGTTCATTTATTTTCAAGCCATTTAATCTTCCCTTTATATTTGTTTTACGTTTAGTTTTCATCCTCTCTCCTTACGTGTCCATACTACAGCAGTGTGGTTTTTTCATGTTAGTAAATCATTTTTGTGTTCAGTCCAAAATCATTTATCACCTATTCACTCTTAGCGCCATGCCTTCTGATTTTATCAGACAGATTATCTAAATACCATATTTCAACTGCATTCAACTGATTATTAAATTTGTCCTGATAGTATATCAGCACCTAACAAAAGTATCAGTTCCCTATGCTGTTCATTCATGAAAACACAATATATAAGTGATACATATTAGTGTGTGCAAGAATAGTGATTCCACGAAAACATAGAAAACAGGCATAGAGTTTAATAATGAATACAGAGTTCAATCCAACCTCATTATTGTGATTGGTAGTAAGATTTCAGTATTGTACTTTTGTGACAAACCATCATAAATTATGTAGTGTTTTTTTTCAAAGTCCTATATTACAAAAAGTAAGAGAATTATTCTCCATACAAGTCACGGAATTCAGCTTTGTTTTATATAATGTGCTAAGAAGCATGCACAAGAAGTAGTGAGATCAAGAAATAAAATATGAATAATCAAGTAGCTAATGTTGTCAATTGGCTGTATGTAACAGAAAATTTGTTAGTAGGTACACATTAATTCAAAATTGCAAATTTCTTGTGTCAATTTCATTATTTTTCTTTACATATTGAAGGTACTTGTATTTCCATAAGCAAAAAAGCATCTTTCTTTTCCAGTAAGCTGTTGCACAAAAGAGACAATGAAAAAATGGATGCTCAAGAAGCAAATTTTTTGCCCAAGTACCAACGAGTAAAAGATCTCTGCCAGAGAGCTGAATATCAAACTGCTTGTGAACAACTTGGACAGGTGAGAACCATTTGTCAAAAATATTCAGCATCTTGAGACTGAAGTATCATAACAAAGGCTTAGAGATCCCTTCTTTTGATTTTCCAGGTGGAAATTGCCAGAGTTAACAGAGTAAGTTTTCCTTCTGCTTATGTTGCAGTGGCAGGAAATGTATTTGAGAGTACAGTGTGGAATTTGAGTGAACACTAAGAAATAGTCCTCCTTTTTAAAAAAAATTCTTTCAGCTAAACAAACTTTCATATAATTTTTCATTTGGAAATTCCAGAGGTAATAAAAAATATGTATGCTTTGTCTCTTTTTTAAAAAAAGAAATCTAGTCCAACCCACTGTTCAAGCAGGCGACCCTGTACCATTTCAGACAAATGATTGTCCAATCTCTTCTTAAAAGCCTCCAGTGATGGAGCACCCACATTTTCTGAATGCAAACCAATCCATTGGTTAATTGTTCTGTCAGGAAATTTCTCCTTATTTCTAAGAAATGTGCGAAAGTTCTGCTGTTCATTCCTAGAACATTCCAGTTTTTTATTTGTCTCTAAGACTATAGCTTTATATTGTTATAGTCTTTGTTGTTGTTGTTAGTTGTGAAGTCGTGTCCAACCCATGGGGTCGTGATGGGTCGGACACAACTTCGCAACTAACAACAACAACAAAGACTATAGCAATATCAATCCAGCCATTCTGAGAAAATTGATCCTTTCCTGGGGACTACTTCTTGTGCAGATTTACCCCTAAAAATTTTGCTAAGAAAACTGCAGGGAGGTGTCTAGGCAGTCACCAGGAGTCAACACTGACATGAAGGCCCCCTCGCCAAAAAATTGTAGGATCATCTCTTTTTTATAAATATTTCTTCAGAAATTAGGCAGTACAAAAGTAATATAAAGAAATAAATGCTGATTTAATTTTTCATTTTATGACATAACTAAATATCAAGAGGATACAAGAGCCCTACCACTATCTTAAAAAATACCACTTCTATAGCTCTTTTTACTCTAAACTGATGCCATTATATGGTATTGTTGCATTGTTTTTCTACCATCTCTCTATGTTGATACTTTTATGGAGAAAGAAAAACATCTCGTTAGCTTTTCCCTTTCCTGCAGTTTTCTGTTATGCAGCAAGGTCTAGAAAAATATTTTAAAGACCATGACTAATCCTTCAGATGACTCTTTGTAAATGGTTATTTTAGCCCTGCTTTATCCTCTGATTATTACAGGCTGCTTGAAGTAAGCAGCTTTCCAAACAACATTATACATACCTTTTGCCCTTTCTCTTTCTTGCTTTAAAAGAGGTAATAAAATCTTTCTGCAGTGTCTACAAAAAGTGAATAGCTACCCATAAATTCCATTGGCTGTACTGCTAGTAGAGAAGAAATGATGAAATTGCTGTCGCCTATGTGTTTGTTGTCAAGGAACCAAAGAATGGTTTGAAGCATTTCAGCATGAATTGGTTTGGGCACCACAGCATAGGATAAAACTGAGCAACAAAGAACATAACAGAATTTGCAGGCATCGAGTTGATTAGTCAGAGCACATTTCCAAATAGTGACCATTCCCATCATTCATTGACTCACTGGCCTACACCTGTTGTTCTGTCTAGACAATAAATGTCTAGGCATGGAAATGTGTCAGGAAACAAAAGCTTTTTACAATATATTTGTACAAAATGAGCCAAATCTGTGAATGGTAGGTATTTTTTGTTATGAATGTGTCGTACTGCTCTTTCAATATATAGTGTTATCTCATTCATTCATGGTCTTAAAAATATGTGCCAAATGCAAGCTGTTGGTATGTAAGACTGTTTTCATACTAAGCTAAACTCTGAATTCCATAATCTAATGTGGTGTCTTCTCAGAGTTGAATTCTAAATCCTATTCTAAATCCTTGATATATAGAACACTTGCTAATCAGGATGAGCCCCAATCTGTTCATTCATTCAAACATTTATAAATGACTCCTATATGTGCATTGATCATATAGTTTCTGATTATACCTTTTGTACCTAAAGCCTGATTATACATTTTGTACCTAAAGTTTTGAAATGTTCATATAATTTTTTATTTTTATATGGAATAACCTTTCACAGGCATTTCAGGTGGATACAGGTTAATCAGGGTAGTAGTAGTTGCTACACTAAATCATCCATGAGGTTGCATATGGCTCATGAGTTGCTCACCAATGCATTCAGGTGCTACTTAAGTGTTCATATGTTATATTAATTACTTTTTATCTATTTTGGTCTCTTGTTTCTGTGGATACAAAGGTAAACATATGATCAGGTTTGAGATCACTAGAGTCCTTGACTTACGATCACAGTTGGAACAGATTTTTTGGTGCTAAGCAAGGCAACTGATTTTACAATCTTTTTTGCCACAGTTGTTAAGAGCATAACTGTGGTTGTTAAGTGAATTATGTGGTCATTAAGCAAATCCAGCTTCCCCCATTGATTTTGCTTGTCAGAAGTGTTGTGTAGTGAGTTTGTTGCACAGGAATGAAGACGAGGCGAGTGAGTTCAGCAATGGTCATGTTTATTTGCTTGCAGGATCTGAACTGAGGAACTGACCTACAGCCTGCAGCAATTTATAGAGTGGCCCCTAGGCGGCAGCCAATAGGTTTAAAGCAACCCATTGCCACCTAGGGGCAGCCAATAGCAGCACTGGAGACGGGGTGTCTGAGTTGCTGGGAGCCGTTAGCTAGCTCCAGCTTACCACGTGGTGTTACAATTAAGCCCAATACATAACACCCCTCCCCTCTTAGAATGAGCAAACATCATAGCAACAGTAAGCGTGAAAATAACAAATTACAAGATTTAACAATAGTATGAATAGGTTTCCATTAACAATATAATAAGACAGTTAACGACATTATATCTCCATCATTGTTTTAGTACAGTCTCATAGTCAACAATTATCACAAGTACATACAACATTATAGTTCCTTTATTTTACTATATAATCTGCTAAATAAGCAGGAGGATTGTGTGCCCCTGTGGAACGCCTCAGGGGTTCAGTCACTTTCTGGTCTACCAGCTTACCCACCGGACCGGGCAGACCAGTGTGTCCTTTAATGCACTTGAGCCAGAAGGATTTGGTGCTCTCTGGCTGGCCTCTCCAGGTTGGCCCACCCCAGAGTCAGACTGTTCAGCAGAGTTGGCACAGTGGTTGTGAAAGTCAGGTTGGCTTGCTCCATCAGGGGATCCATGTTGCACTTCTGGACTCCCCTCCTCTACGGCCAACTCCTCATTGCTTGTGCTGTGAGAGTCTTCAGAGTCTATGCATGGGCTGGCTTGGTTGCCAGTTTTGGGACCTTGGGAGGGACTTATGACGCAGTCCTCGCTTAGTGGCCATTCTGGAAACCACTTTCTGAGTTGGTCAATGTGGCGTCTGACAACTCGCCCTCCCTCCAGCCCCACTTCATAAGAGAGGGGACCAGATGATTTAGTGATTTTTCCAGGAACCCACAGATTCCCATGTCCATAGTTTCTAGCCCACACCCCATCACCCACTTGCAGCCCCCTCGGGGGTTTTGGTTGAGAGGCTTCTGCTGCCACTCTATCTGGATGCAACCTGTCCAGTTTTGTGATCAGACGTCTCCCCCAATGTAGTTCTGCTGGGCTTTTCCCAGTAGCAGTGCAGGACGTGGAATGCTGGCAAAGTAAAAAAATCTGCCAATCTGTGATGCCAGTCCCCAGTTACTATGCGTTTTAGTGACTCCTTTGTGGTCCTTACTATATGTTCAGCTTGACCATTACTGGACGGGTGAAATGGGGCCGACGTTGCATGTCTGATGAGATTTGCTCTCAGGAAAGTCTGAAATTCAGCAGCAGTGAATTGGGCCCCATTGTCTGATACTAAGACATCTGGCAACCCATGTGTGGCAAAGAGTTTTCTCAGCACCTGGATGGTCCTAGCAGTAGTCATGTTTGCAACCGGGATTACTTGAAGCCATTTAGAATGGCTGTCTACCACTATGAGGAAGAGCTGTCTCTGAAAGGGCCCAGCGAAGTCGGTGTGAATTCTAGACCAGGGAGTTGTGTTTCCTCCCACCTGTGGACGGTTTCTTCGCGCTGTGTAGTTTTGGCGGGCCGGATTGTTCGGACGGCTCCCCCAGCGGCTTCATCTGCCATGACTTCGTCCTGGGCTTCAGTAAACAACAGGTTAGCTCTAGCAAAAAGGTTTTGCTGCAGCTCTCGATTTCGTAGACCGCAGATGAGTCGGCATTGAAGTCGTTCTTCAACGTCAGAAAATTTACACAGGCATGCGGCCTGCCTTCAGGCCGCGATATACTCCGACTTGGTCTCACCGGGCTGCTGTATTCGTTGTTTGAAGGCGTAGCGCCAGGCAATCACCGACATCTTAGGTTGGAAATGTTTTCCGAGCTTCTTCTTTAAATCAGCATAGGAGACTGATTCCAGCGGCATTGGCGCGAACTGGTTTTCAGCCAGATCGAATATTGCTGGGCCGCACACACAGAGCAGCATGGTGGCCTTCAGTCCATCTACTGCAACCTGGTTCACCCGGAGGTAGTTTTCGATCTGGGACAGGTACGATGGCCATCCTTCTGGTTGCTTGATGTCAAACTCTCGCAGCCGTCCGACCTTGGGCATTCTTCTGGTCTTCTCGCCTGGTTCCTGTGTCTTCTGATCCTGCTTCTCCGATGCCCAGGGACTGATCCACTGACCACGTGGTTGCTAGCGTGTCTGGCTAGCCAACTGTAGTAGGGGGGGAAATGCCTTTCCCACCATGTGTGCACTGCCTCTCCCCTAGTGACTTTCAGCTCCTTCGGAGAAGCAGGATCCCACCTTCGTCGCCAGTGTTGTGTAGTGAGTTCGTTGCGCAGGAATGAAGACAAGGCAAGTGAGTTCAGCAATGGTCATGTTTATTTGCTTGCAGGATCTGAACTGAGGAACTGACCTACAGCCTGCAGCAATTTATAGACTGGCCCCTAGGCGGCAGCCAATAGATTTAAAGCAACCCATTGCCGCCTAGGGGCAGCCAATAGCAGCACTGGAGATGGGTGTCTGAGTTGCTGGGAGCCGTTAGCTAGCTCCAGCTTACCATGTAGTGTTACAATTAAGCCCAATACATAACAAGAAGGTCACTGGAAAGTTCACAAAGGGTGATTACATGATCCTAGGATGCTGCAACTTTTGTAAATATATGCTGTTTGCCAAGTGCCTGAATTTTGATCATGGGACTTTAGAGATGCTGTGAAACTCATAAGGAGCAGCTGTAAATCACTCCTTTCAGTGTTGTGACTTTGATCATTAAACAAAAGGTAATAAGTTGAGAACTACCTGTATATCAAAATGGATGTCATATTTCTGTCCCTGCTGCTTCTCATTTGAAATATGATGAGACTCTGGAGCATAAGAAAATGTGCTTTTTGCTATTCTTTTTAAAACACACTGGGCCTTCGTTCTTTTAGATAATAAGGTTCTACCTATTGTGGAAACATGACAGTACATCCCTTCTGTCCTGTGCTGTTAGCTTGAGTATCTGGCAATATCAAATTAGCATAATGCATAGTGTTTCAAAATTTTAAATATATTGTCCCTGTTTTTCAAAATCATTATTTATATATTTACTTTTACTTACTGGATTCAGGACAGAATATATATAGCCTCAGATGACAAATTTAATAACTAATATAATTTAAGTGACTTAAAATGGTGATGATTGAAATAGATAGTATTATTTCCTAATATCCAGAAGAATTACTTTTTAATTCATGTCTTAAAATTATTTAATAGCTCTATTTCACAAATTTCTATGTTTTCAGTGCTCTACAGCCTATCATACAAATATTGCAGCATAATGTCTATGAGATAAATATGTTCTTTTTTTTTAAAAAAAAGAAACCAATTTCACTAAGAGCGCTGCTGTGTGGCAGATTCTTAGAAACATGGCCAGCTGAGCATCATGTGAATTTCAGAGCCAACACATTTGGGAGCAGCAGACTGCAATTCTAGTATTTCATTAGATTTTGGTCAGAACATTTATATAGCATTGTAATGTTTATACAGATTCGTTTGTTTGTTCAAATACATCTGTTCAATTGAAAACTTTTAGAAGAGAATTTTGTCTGGTATATAAGAGTAATTTTATTACCGTATTTATTTACCCAAATAATTTTTGTAGCTGCGTAGCTCACCAGGGCAATCCTAGACAGTGTACTAAAGGTAAAACAAAACCATATGATATCACACAGTTTTAAAAAAAGCATACCGTTTCATATCAAAATGTAATGAAACATTCAGCCAGTTGTCCTGACTTAACTTGCAGTCTTCTTGCAGACCTTTAACTTCCTCCTTCCCTCTGCTTTTTATTCTTATAATTGTTGAAGACAAGTGCTTCATTTACAAGTTCTGCTGTAGTGACTGCTGATATTATTTTGTCTACCTTAAACCCAAATAGGAAAGATATAAATTCATGGAAACAAGACAGATCTTACTATTGCCCTATTGCCTGTTATCATCTAGCCTAAACAGGAGGGATGAGCCATACAATTCAACCCTCAGACTTGCTTCAATTCCTAATCCTGTCTCACAACTCTTATGTTCTATTATTGTACATAATCTCTCTTATTTTTCATAATAGTCATCAGTGCAGTGAATCTTCCTCATGCCCCTCACTAAATATCATTACCCAAAACATCAAATGAAAATTGAAGTCAATTGACAAGTAATTTGCTCTGAAGATATATTAGCTTCAAGCTCATCAATATTGTAGCCTCTTTAAAAACTATTTTAAGTAGCATAATTTTCTAGGAAATATTTAAGCAATTTTTATGGCTGTAATTTACAAAAAAAGGGTACTCCTCATTTAGTGATCATTCGCAGTTATGATAGTGAGGAAAAAGTAACTTAACAACCAATCCTCGCATTTACAAGCTTCACAGGTCTGCAAAGAAAAGCTAAAGTAAGATCATATGCACAGTTGTGTTTTCACTTAGTAACTGCTTCACTTACCTGTATTGCCATTCCCAGTTGTTTGTTAAACAAGGATTCCCTATAGCTAAAATACAACTTACAGATATTTTTTTCTCTTCCTTGAATTAATTTTCCATTATTTAAAACCAATTTTATCTACTTAATGACCAAGTTGCCAATCCCAATTGTGGTTGCTAACAAGGACTACTTGTACTAATACTTGTACAATAGTTTCTCCTTTTAAACATGAAAGATTCTTTTCAATAAATCAAAGATCTGATTCTGTAAGAGTTCCCTTAAATCCCATTGGACCCAATAATTCCTGTAAATGGGATTCAAGGTAATAACTGAAAGTCCTCTGCTTTGATTTATCCTTCAGAAATCTCTGATACTCACTCCAACTTTTTTTGCAGTTTCTGGGCAGTTCAAGCTGGATTCAGTCAATAATTGACATTCCTCCCATCAACACTGTGTGTTTGTATACGTGTGTGTGTGTGTGTGTGTGTGTGTGTGTGTGTAACAAGCCATTAACTATGTTCTGAGAAATCTAAAGAGAACATGATTTTCCAGAATAGGAAATACGAAGTATATTCCTCTTGGGAATGACTGATTTACTTGAACTGTGGCAAGCATTTTAAAATATTTTTCCCACTTTCCTCAAATGAAATATTCATTGCACTTTGGAGATTTGTCTCTTAGATTAGTTTTTAATCCCCACCCCAAGTTGAGTTTTGTGGCATGTTAAATGCCAGCAAATCTATTTTCATAAAATTATTTATACAGAATTGTAGGACTGTCATATCATAATATTTATTCTCAGCTAGCAGATACATGCACCCAATAGCTTGTGTGCACATAAACAACACCCACAGATATACCCACATATATACAAACAGAAGAGGAAATATATTCATGAACCTTGAGGCTAAATAGCTGTGGTGCTATGCCATTGTGATACAATGTTCAAAGACATACAATCCAATTTCCCTTAATTTTGCTATGGCAGTTTAATACCTTATATTAAAATATGTGGGATTAATGTTTCCAGTTGCTGTTATTATAGGATCACTATGCTTATCTTGTATCCATTTGAGCATTGTATAAACATGCTACGGATCAGACCTTTTCAACCTAATGGACCTTTAGCTTCTGTGATTGCTATTTTTGTTCTGGATATGCATCTATATGTAGGATACATTCAGTTAGACTTTCTTTTCAGAAAGTATTCATAGAATTGGCTAGAAAACCTTTACCATATCATAACCAACCTATGTTATTTTGGTGTTAGATTAGGTGACTGCTATCTGTCAATCAGTTCCACTGATGTTCAGTTGAATCCTGTTTATCTAACATGTTTATTTCTTCTCTTCTGCTTTCCTCAGCCCTATCAAATATAAAATATTTCTAATGCATTCACCACTTGCAGCACACTCTAAACTTCTTCTTACTCAGCTCCATTTTTTCTCTTGCATTTACCGTGATAAATTTAATTTTGGAATATTTTTCATTCAGTAGACAGTGTTGTATGGCCTATAACTTTATACATTATTATACATTATCTTAAGTGAGAACAGATTTTTTTCTTTGGAATTTAATTGTATTCTGCTTGAATTAATCACAAACCTAGTGCAGGATATATGTCAATCCATTTATATACTTTATTTCCCAATTCACCTGAATTGATTTTTAATCAGTATAAGAATTAGAAGTAAATGCTTGGTGATAAGCATGGAATTTACAATTTGATATTTCTCTCCTATGTGCAGAACAGAGAAAGATTTAAACTATGAGCAAAATAGAATATTTTTTATTAAATCTTTCATTACAGTCCTGAGATAATTTTTTCTTGACTTAAAAACTTGAATTTGGAATCAGTAGGAAAATAATAATAATAGGAAATCATAGGGAAATATATATTACAAGAATAAAAGCTTAATAAATCCCTTCTCCCAAATTTGAATAGATTAAGACTGTTGGTGCTCCACTTGGAGAAAAAATGTGGGTCTCCTATAGACAAAAACTGCTATAATTTTCTAAAGATAATGAAAAGCAACTCATTGGAATATATGTACATGTACAAACTATAGAAATTTAAGATTTGGATTACACATAATTAAATCACACCAGTTCTTTTTATCTCTTCTATAAGTGTAGTAAAGTACTGTAATTAAATTCTGTGTTTTGCCCAGAGGATCCTATCTTGATTGGCCTCAGTGTACCTAGAAGAAAGACTTTGTGTGGCCTCATATCTAAAAGATGAATTTTCCACCCCAGTGTAAGTTCAGGTTGCACTGTTTTTCAGATAAATTCAGAAGAAAGTGAGTAATCTAATGTTCCACATATTAAAAACACTGAAACTTATAAAAGTCTTTGTGCAGGTTTTTTCACTGATATTTTTCTAAGGATATATCTGAACATAAAGTGAGTAAAACAAGTGAGCTACATCCAATAATAGAAAGGTCACAGTTATTTTATCTCTTATTAGATCATGTTTCAGTCAACTTATAATTGCCATAGCTATAGAAAAAGTTCAATAAAAGTTAGAAATCTCAAATGTGTCCAACATAGAGAAAGTCCAACATGAACATCATCATAAAACTGTCTAAACAAATAAGGTAGCATGATGTCAGCACAATGGAAGGAACTAAGTCCAATGGAGGCATGAGTTTATTTTTATTCCTTTGCATGGTCGCTCATCTTAAAGTACAACTCTGGGCAGCTCACGTCAACAATATGAAGTGTAATGGCCACTGATACTTCTTCCCAAAAACTTTCAGCAGTTCCACACCCATTTCCACTATTCAGGTGATCTTTAGGGCACAGACTAACCTCCAAGTGGCCTCAATGACTCTCAAAAAGAGTACTAATGACAAGATGACTGCAAGGAGTATAAATCCTTCAATCCTCCTCTATTCAGTCAGAATTGAAGAAGCTTCTTGGATGTGAAGCAAAACATATTCAAGGAAAAACAAGAAAGTCCAGTTGCCTCTTGAAAAAGCCCCTTTTGGACAGCCATGACCTGGATGACTAAGAATCTCCATAGACACATTCCCAAAGTAATCTACTGTAGCCTTGAAAATTGCACTAAAGCAGCTGGGAGGGATATAGGAATGGAATAAGGATGAAAGTAAGGTCTGAGACCTTTTTTTAAAAGGGTGGCTGGGCATGTTGCTTCAAGGGTATCTAACAAGTTGAGGTTATTTAGAATTTTTTAAAAAGAATTTATTTTTTAAAGAATTTATTTATTTTAGGTAAATTAACATGTATATTCACATTTTTAAAAGGAAAGTTTCTTTTAACTGGAAGTAAAATTCTCATTTTCTCATGCTACGGTTCCCAATTATTGTTTGTTTTTAGCATGTAATAGCCTTCTGCTCATACAAGCCTATCTGTAAGCAAATTTTGGTTTCATTAATCTGTTTGATAATGCTGTTGTATTATTTCCAATAATAACATGAAATTGTACAATGTGTCATTAAAGTCTAATATGATTGAGGTACAAAGCTTAGATGAACATATTTGCAGAGTAACATTTCTACCCATTTCTGTGCAACTGTACTTTGCTACAATAAGTACTCTATATATTAAAAATTATCTTTTTAGAATTTTGACCAGTGGTGGGATTCAGCCGGTTCTCACCACTTTGACAGAACCGGTAGCTAATTTTTTCTTGTCCAGGCCCAGAATGGACTTCTGGAAGCAACATCCACACAGAGCACTGGTTGTTCACATATTTGAATCCCACCACTGATTTTGACTGTATGATTTTCAAATACTTAAAAAGTAAAACTCAAAGTGACATCATTAAGATTTTCCCAGAAATAGTTTAGTTGGTGAAAATTCTTCCTACTTACTAATATTTTCATATTACTCACTTTATTTTTTCATACAGCTGTGGACATATTTAAATAACTTTGTTACTAAAATATAGGGGAAAGTTAAAACTTTAAAAAAGCAAGATTTCTCTTATAAGTAATGTAGAATATTAAAGCATTAATACAAAAATAAAGTTGAAAAAAGGAAAGCTTTTTTCTTGTAATATTAACAACATGAGCATGCTAACTAATATAAACCAAATTATTCCTTGCCCTTTGTGATAGTAGTCTAAATTCTCTTTTGGTGCATTTATTTGAATTTTATACTGCTCTAAAAATATTATTTAACAGAGCTGAAAGCAGAGTTTGATTTAATCAGTGGAACATACCAACTGACATAATCTCTGTTTATGAACTGCACCATCTGGCCTTTCTCCCTGCCCTTGTCAAGATACAATTGATTATTTCGTTAAATAATAACCTTCTGGTTGCTGTGCCTGTTTAGCAGTACTAAACAACTATTAAGTAAATATGCTGAGTTCTGTCATTCATACTATTTATGGCAGGAATTCACTGGGGATCTAGCAGGAGACAGTTCTTTCAGGTTTATTTGCCTTAAATATTGCATATTAATTAACAGAATCTAAGCTACCGGTATATCAGAGGACAGCTGCCATATTTGCTCTGTACTATGATATTACTTTTCATAGTTAAATGCCAATCAAATAATGAAAAATCTTTTTTTCTGGTTGTATTTTCAAAAATTATTGGTGGTTTGGATAGTAACAGCTTACTTACTCTTATCTAATTGAAAAGTAACTGAGAATCCAAAAGCTATATATATTTACCTTATAGCAGTAAGCACTATTATCTGAAGATGAAAAGGTGTCATCAGTTCTCTGCCTATGACTGGTGCACAGTCATTTTGCCTGTTCTCTGCAGAGGTGATAGCCAATTAAGATAGTCTAAACCAGGTGCCTAATGGATCCAGATGATTTCCTGAGGGCACTTGGGGGCATTCACATAAATAGTCCCACTGCATATCTGGTTGCACTCTGGAGTTCAGAGGTGACTTGGCCATTAAATGAAATTGCCACCAAACAGCTTCTCCTGAATCTCAAATGATAGGGTTATCTTAATTTTCTAAAGGACTTCAGGAAATGAAACTTATGGTGGTGAAAAGCAAAAAATGAATGTAACTGAACACAGTGTGGGTGCATCCATGTTCAGGGGAATTTTGTGGCAGTAAAATAGGTAAAATACTCTCCACCCTGACTGGGAGAACAGACTTGTTTAGATTATCTGAGGTCTTTTGCATATAGAGGAGACCAGTGTATCATTTTTGCAAGATACGTATTTTGCTAAGAACAGAATCATAGGATCCATTTTCCTTTGCAAACTCTATTCATTGAGGTATGATATCGAGTATTGAGTTCTCACAGCTGGTCATAGCAAAATATAAAGAGCTGGGTTCAATAAGACCAAAGGCTATCTAGTCTACTATTGTATTTCCACATTAAAGGTAAAGGTAAAGGTTCCCCCGCACATGCGTGCTAGTCGTTTCCAACTCTAGGGGCCGGTGCTCATCTTCACATTATGCAGTGCTAAAGGATATTCCCCAACAGTCTCTGAGAAAATATACGTAGCTGTTACAATGCTTAGTTGTACTGTGTAGCTATTGTGATTATTACTTGATGATGATGATAATTATTACTTGATGATGATTATTACTTGATGGTGATGATGATAATATATCCTCCATAAATTTGTTTAATCCTTTTCTAAAGCTTTCCAAGTTGATGGCTATCATTACAACATAAAGTTGCATATTCTATGAATTCTATTCTATAACCTATGCACTGGGGTGGTTGGGTGGATGAGAGGGGAGAGAATTACCATTTCTGAATTATCACTCTCTTTTGTTATTGGATCACTTGAAGTTTTGGTATCTTTCAATAGGGGGTGCAGAATAACTACCATTTAATACAGATCCAAATCTAGAAGGTCTATAAAAACTCAGAAAGGAAAATTTCCATTTCCATTTTTATTGTGAATTTAAATTTTCTACCATTCTAAAATTATAGTGTGATTACAGTAGCAGTAAGTGGGATTTTTTTTAAAAAAAGCATGTTTTTCCTTTGTTTTTGTTTGATGTAATATCCATTTGAAGAAGCATCCTACAGTTTTATTATACCACTGTTATTTTGATTTTTAAAATAAAAATTAAACAATTGTATTTTATAACCCTCCTCCCCCAATTATCTTTGCTTTCTTAACCTTTTTCATTACAAACCATGAATTGTCTCCAGAAAATTTTACAAGCTCATACTTGTTGAAAAACATAACTAGATGGCATCATTGTTCTTGCCTCACAATAGAACAACTGCAGTTGTTGATGAGTGCTACCTTAGTGATGCTTTGTTCAGTTTCTTCTATAATCATTGGCATCTTTACTCATCAGTTGCTCCCGGCAGAGGTGGTACAATGGTTTTTTTTTTCCCTTTTGTTCATACTTCCAGACTTCAGTTTTGAACCAAACTACAAGAAAGGTCTTGTTTGTTTTTAAAAACAAGGTTTGGTTGTGGTCATTTAGACTCCTTTTTTAGTTTCTTACTATTTGATTTGTGTTTGTCTTCAACATGTGTTGGTATATGAGGGTGTGCATGTGCATGCTTTCGCACCCATGTACATTTTGGCTCTATACATCTTGCACTGGTTTCCATGATTGCTGGGATCAGTGTTCATGTTTTATAATACCAACCAACTGTTCCTCATGTCAGACCTGCCCTAGTCAGGTCCCTTCAGAAAGAAAGGTCCTCAACTCCATTTTGGTGAAGTGATAGGTTCTTTTACTAAAGGCTGGTGGCTGCAGTAAAGTCAGGCTAGAACTAAATTTCCCATGCAAAACATTACACATTTTTTTCTCTCATCCCAGCCCTCCCCCCCATGACCAGTTCATCTTCAGCCAATGAAGAGTCTGCCTAGGTGTTTTGAGAACACTGAGATGTTGGGGGTAGACTACATTCCAATCTCAGGGTGCGTGGCCTTGAGTGCTGGCACAAACTGGTTCTGTGCTTTCCTGGTCTTTGTCAAGCTGTCATTCCCCCCCCCTGCCCTTCCTATTTGCCATCACATCCCCATACATATTTATTGCCCATTTGTCCTCCTTCCCCACACTTACCTCCTAGCCTTTGATGGCAGGATGCCAGCAAGGCACCAAGCCGAAAATGGAAGATCTGACACCTCTTTACTTAGAATTAGTAGATTAGAGAGAGGAAACCAAATAGAAAGCACAACTCTCTATATCGCAAGGTATTTAATTGAACCAGAAGCATTCTATTCTAGAAGAGTGCTTTTTCTGCTCTGATACTGCTTCTAGAAAGTTGTTGTTTGAGAAAGGAACATATCCTGCTCTATTATGTTTTTTTGATCGGCTGCAGAAAACCTCACACGATCTGGACCACAGGTTCACAAATATAAGGAAGTTCTCTTTCATGCATGATTTTCTCCACTATCCTATATTTCCACCTTTTTAATAGTTGGTAATAATACCAACTAATTTCAAATATAAAGGTATATGGAAGGAATATGTTCTTTACTATTCCATTATTTCTTTTTTTATTGCTTTTCCAGAAATGGCAGTGTGTGGAAGATGCCAATGGGAAGTTGAAGTTGTATAAATGCAAAGGCCTGGCTAGCCTTATGGCTCCAGACAGTAGTAAAGGAAACTCCAATCTTCTGCCCAAGTATTACAGCAAGAATAATGAGGACTGCAGCTGTGATGAGAATGAATACAAGCTGAGTCCCATTGGACGGCGAAAGAAATTATTCTCTAAGAAGAGTAAGTGAAGTTCTTGGGGGTTTCTGTGATGGCAGAAAAAAATATGAATAACTAACCTGTTAAAATCTATATATTTAAGAAATTAAGCAAAGTTTACACTAAAAAAATCTCCAACTTAAAAATGTTTCAATAATACAAAATAACTAAAACTTGGGAGAGTAGTGAATAAAGTAAGCAACAATTCATTTTTCAAGGGTTTAGCAAATAACACACCCATCAACCAAAAAAGTTTGCACAGTAATGAAAGGTTTGCAGTGCATTGACCATAGTAAATGCTTTTTCCAAACTCTTCACAAGCCACTCTTTGATAGAGGGGGAAAAAATCTCTCATAGATTTCAGTGAACCAGCAGTCTCATATAAAAAACATAGGCCTGCTTAGATTTAGAGATCAATAAATTTAAAGCAGAGGACCACATCCAATGTTGCACTTGTGAATGTTGACTTTTGCAGTGGATCTTCCCTGCCCTCTTTCTCCCCCTGCTCTCTAGAGCAGCGGTCTCCAACCTTTCTGGTTTTGTGGACGGGGGGGGGAGAGGGTATGGTTCTGTGTGAGCAGTATGTTCATGCAGCTTCATTTGCGTGAGCACATACCCGCCACTTGTACAAATGGAGCTTTGTGTGCCCCACTCAGTGTGCAATGGAACTGTGCTCGCGCTTGCCTGTCACTTCCGCAACCTTGTTGTGAATGGTCCATGGTCCAGGGGTTGGGGACCCCTGCTCTAGAGAACCTTCAAAATTTAACAGCAGATTTCATGGGATGCTAAAAAGGAGAATCTATACTGATCTAATTTCAGAAGACGGTCATAATTGAATTCAATGCAAAGTATCTGTTGCAGACCTAGATAAAAGTAACATCTCACTAAAACTGAATTTGCCTCCTAATGGCTACATAAACAATGTTACAGTGGTCTGCCATTCTCTCTTCCTGGAGGCGCTTTTGACTTCCAGTCTATCATTCTACTCTAGGATTTCCTGATTGTCTCCAGTCTGGGTGCTAATTAGGTCTGATATTGTTTAGCTTTTTTTCACAATCAGATAAAGTCTGCTCAGTAGCCCTACACAAGTAGCCCTACCCAATCAACATTTACCTTCAAGCTAAATGGGGGCAGTGCTTAGTCTTCTGATTGATAAGCCCAACCATCTTAATCACTCAGCCACCATAGTTAAGAATTATGTACAGTAGTCAATTTTCAGTTATGGATTGTTGGACGTTGCTCACACCTCCTCTAATGCCGTCACTCTCAGCATCTTGTAATCAGGAGGAGATTTATAGGTCAGGGTTGAACTGTGAAGTTCTTGGATCTTTCTGAGCTTGGTTGTTTGCTTGCAAACATTTCATTACCAAACTAGGTAACATCACCAGTACAGTGAGTGTGGGGTTTGTTCCCTGTTTATATACAGTAACTTCTCTGGCCAAGTTAGTCTAGCATTTATCAGGGTGCTTAAATCAGTACCAACTAAATGGGTACTTATTTAAGCATCCAGATAAATGCTGGATTAGTAACTATTTATATGTATCTGTACATCTCAAAAGTAGGCAGTGGTAATATCCATTATTCCTTTTTAGAAACTACAATTGTCCTGGGTTCTGCACTTGACTAGTTCTCAGGGTATTGGAGCATTATTTATCCATAATAAGAGCAGAGGTAGATGTTGTTCCAAAGCTGTTGCTCCCATACAACATTTTATTTTCACATTAAAGTGGAGTTGGCTCCAAAAACTGCTGATTTTCTTTGGCAAGGCTCAGGCGCTTTGTGGCATAACCTATTCTACAGGCTCTTCTTTGACTTGAGTCAGCTGAAAATCAACACACAAACGCACAGACATGCATTTGAAGTGTGCATAGTTTAATTATAGATTAAAAGAGCCCAACAGCAGCTCAGAATTATTATTCGTCTGTAAAGTTGCTTTCGTCTCGCTTCACAAGTGCAGAGCTTTAATTATTTAGCAGATTAGACTTTCTCAGTAATGACCTGGCACAAGCTTCAAACAGGGAGTTTAAATCGATTTTCTTCCTATATATTTGCCTTGCAAGCTGATTAGTAACTTCTAAGCTAATTTTTAGGTGAATAAAATTACTGGTTCTCAGGTACAACCACCAGCTAAGGCAACTGCCAAGATTGCATGGCAAAATCTTTAAATAATGCTTAAGCTTGTGGTTCAGTTAAATTGTTTAAAAATTATAACCCTAAATATACCGGTAACTCATTTCATAATTTTAGCATAACATGATACAGAAACAATAAAATTGCTGCATTATGCTGAAGGTATCTGAACTCCACTTATAAAATTTAAACCAGATAAAGAACTCCACAAAAATTTTATTAGCAACTTTTCAAATATCCCTGTGGCATCCCAATTAGGCTGTGCAATTATGTCTCTTAGTCTTCAGTATCAGAAACCTGAGGGCCTTTCCAAATAATCTTCCATTCACATAATAAATGCACAGTAGTGAATTCATTTGCTGTACACGATCCAGATGTTTTTCTTCCAGGTAGTTAATGTTTTGTCTGGGACAGAACATTTTCCAATACATAAATGTCAAGTTTTGGTGCTGGAGGGGAGATTTTCTCCCTTCTTCTTTTTTATTTCTCTCACAAGCAAATAAAACTAAGAGGAGAAAGAGTGGATATTATCCACTTTGTTCTGCATGCGGAAACTGGAGAGATTCTCAGAGAACATGTCATAGTTTGAGACCAAACTGCATCTCTGATTTTAGATGCAACAAGCTACTTTATGCACATTAGCAAATGACTGCAGGCCATTCAGCCATAGGGTGTAAGGATTACAAACTATTCTGTATTGCATAGGCACCGAGATGAAGCTATTTCAGAATTTTGAAAATGACAAAAGTTAAGTGGCGTAAATTTCTTTGGAGCATAGGAAGCTGTTCTATTGATTCATCAATAGAAAATATAGAGATTTGAGTTAGATAGTATTTTCATTCTACCTAGATATATCCAGGACTGAACTTGGGATCTTCTGAGCACAAAGACTTTGTTTTGCCCTTAATGATCTTCCTCTTCCACTGTTCCTAAGACAACATCAAATATTTACACATTAGTTTTCCTGTTTTTCACGTAGAAGTTGGAGGTAGAAATTCCTCATTTTCTGAAGTTGACCTAAAGCATCACAGATCATATTAAGTCTGCCGCACACTGCTGACTCATGTTTAAGTGATTGATCACTAGGACTCCAATGTCCCTCTCACAATTACTGTTATTGCATTTCTAGAGTTTCATTTCAACATAAGGTCCCATAAGCTGTTTGGAAAAGAAGCAGAATTATAAATTGTACATGGATGTGTGAATGTTTTCTCTGTATGTTGCAAAAACAAACAAACAAATAAAAATCTTGTGGTCAATTTGTGATGTTAACTGCCATTCTTTACTGTTCCATCCTGTGTAACGTGGCAGCTTAAACAAGTATGTCATCTGACTCTCAATAATTTAGATTTTTGATTGTAAAATAACTACAAATGAATTTACATTGACATCTTATTATGTTTATTTCTATGTACTCCCTTTTCAACATTCTTCTTTTAAAAAATCCCAGCATTCATTTTAAAGAAAGGAGAACAGGGATGGGATCCAGATATAAAATTGGCCATAACAGAAACATTGAGAATGTATATCCTTTCAAGACATACATTAAAATACATTATGCACCATAAATTGTAGTAGTTTTACAAAGGAAGGAACAAAATGCATGTATTAATTACATCTATTTTGAGTAACAATGCATGCAAATAATAAATGAAAGGAATCTCAGTATACCATGGAAGGAGAAACAAAATTCATAGGAATGTCTTACCAGGGTTTAATAATAGGTCTGGAAATCCAGATTTACCCCAATCGTTTAGCTGAACAGCATATTGAAATATATATAGGAATGATTCAGATTGATGTGTGTCCTTTAACAATGGCTGCATTTATAGCACCATCACTTTTCTAATTTATCTGAAGCATTAGATAATATTTCATTAAAAATACACAGCCCAGGAAATGTAGATTTCTAGATAATGTCTTAAGCGCATAGCTCTTTTTTTCCATAGACTTCACCTACTTTTAGACAACAGTTGAGGGACTTTGCTGCTCTATATCCCACATAATGTTTAAGCAATGTGTACTATTTTCACATTTATTTTAAACCTTGTATGAAATTTCAGAATCCAAAATGGATGGCAAAGTAAATCAATTTTAAATTTATTTTAAGATACCATACAGACTTTTCCCTCTGTTTGAAATGTACAGGACTCCCAAGCTCACAGTAATTGTGCCCTGTATGTACCTCAAACCATTTTTAAAATTGTTAAGGAAGAAACAGCTCAGTTCTCCCTATTAAAGCTGGGGCACTCCTCATCTGAACCCTCTGCTTTAACAAACATTCTTGAAAGGTGGGTTCTTCACATATAACTGTGCAGTCTTCATTAAAATGCCAGCTCTATTCCCTGAAAATATACTGTATTGTATAAGAATCATACAAAAAGAGAGGAGCAGGTATATTTAGATCCTGATGGCTAAAAGAAGAATGGCAATATGGGCCATCCACAGAAAATTGCTTAGGTGTAAAAGAATTTAGAGCTGACTCTGGAGAAAAGAAAGGTTAAAGAGGGAAAGAAGAAGCAAGCCATTAATAGAAGGCATGGAGAAGAGATTACACAGTCCAGAGATTGAAATCAGCTTGAGGAAAAAAACCCAGACTTCATTTTTGTTTAGTATAAGCTGGGACAGAGAAAATTGGGTATGTTTTCAAGCTGCTGTTAATGCAGCCTAAATGGTATTTCTAGAATTTCCCTTCCATCTTGAAGTAGGAGACTGAATTGGCCTGCCAGTAGCTCTCTGACTGGGACCGGACATGTCATTTGCAGTTATGGGTGCCTTCTGATTTCCTATCTTATCCTTACAGAAGAGCCCTAACATTACAATACATCTGTCCAAAAGGTGCTTTTTCAAAAGACAAGTGGACTTTCTTTGTTGTTCCTTGAAGATGCTTCATTTCTCATCCAAGAAGCTTCTTCAGTTCTGAAATGAACTGAAGAAGCTTCTTGAATGAGAAGTGAAATATCTTCAAGGAAAATCAAGAAAGTACAGTTGCATCATCATCATCATCATCATCATCATCATCATAATGTTGGAAAGGACCTTGGAGGTCATCTAGTCCAACCCCCTGCTCAGGCAGGAAACTCTATACAATTTCAGACAAATGGCTGTCCAGTCTCTTCTTAAAAACCTCCAGTGTTAGAGCATTCACCGCTTCTGGAGGTAGGTTGTTCCACTGGTTAATTGTTCTAACTATCAGGAAGTTTCTCCTTAGTTCTAGGTTGCTTCTCTCCTTGATTAGTTTCCATCCGTTGCTTCTTGTCCTGCCTTCAGGCGCTTTGGAGAATAGCTTGACTCCCTCTTCCTTGTGTCAGCCCCTGAGATATTGGAACACTGCTATCATGTCTCCCCTAGTCCTTCTCTTCATTAAACTAGACATACCCAATTCCAGCAGCCGTTCCTTATATGTTTTAGCCTCCAGTCCGCTAATCATCTTTGTTGCTCTTCTCTGTACTCTTTCTAGAGTCTCAACATCTTTTTTACATCGTGATGATCAAAACTGGATGCAGTATTCCAAGTATGGTCTTACCAAGGCATTGTAAAGTGGTATTAATATTTCATGTGACCTTGATTCTATCCCTCTATTAATGTAGCCTAGCACTATGTTGGCTTTTTTGGCAGCTGTAGCACACTGCTGGCTCATATTTAAGTGATTGTCCACTAGGACTTTGAAAAGGCACCTTTGGGATGATGATGACCTGAGAATCTCCATGGACTTTTATGATATATCTGCTTCCAGCGGAGAGGATCAGGGAAGAATTTATAAGAACAGTCTACCAAGCAATTCCAGGATAGGACTGGTTTGCCCCACATGCAATGAGCCTTATTTCTATTCTAGGATATTAAATCTGTTAAGTTAAAAACTTAGCTTTCACTTCATAGAATAGAATAGAATAGAATAGAATAGAATAGAATAGAATAGAATAGAATAGAATAGAATAGAATAGAATAGAATAGAATAGAATAGAATAGAATAGAATAGAATAGAATTGGAAGGGACCCCCTCTTCTTTGTGGCAGCCCCTCAAATACTGGAACACTGCTGTCTTGTCTCCCCTATTTCTTCTTTTCTTTAGACTAGCCAAATCTAAGTCCTGGAGCCGTTCTTCATATGTTTTAGTCTTTAGGCCTTTGATCACCTTAGTTGCTCTTCTCTGGATTTTTTCCACTCTCAACATCTTTGTTGTGATATGGTGACCAAAATTGGCTGCAGTATTCCAGGTGTGGTCTTACTAGGGTTTTATAAAGTGGTAGTAATACTTTGTCTGATCCTGATTCTATACCTCTGTATTACCTTTTTTGGCTGCTGCTGCACACTGCTGGTACATGGTTAAGTGATTGTCCACTACATTAGGACTCCAAGGTCCCTCTCACAATTACTGTTTTTAAGCCAGGTCTTGCCCAATCTGTACTTGTACCTTTGATTTTTCCTACCTAAATGTAAAACTTTGCTTTTCTCCACATTGAAACTCATTTTGTTGGATAGGGCCCATTGTTCAAGTTTGTCAAGATCTTTTTGGATCCTGAGTTTGTCTTCTGGGGTGTTGGCTACTCCTGCCAGTTTGGTGTCATCTGCAAATTTGATGAGTTCCCCTCCAATTCCCTCATCTAAGTCAATTGATGAAGATATTGAAGAGTACTGAGCCTAAGATGGAACCTTGTGGTACCCCACTGCTTACTTCTCTCCATGTGGATGTAGTGCCGTTGAGGACTACTAGTTGAGTACATTTTACTAGCCAGCTACAGATCCATCTGGTGGTGATGTTGTCTATTCCACTTTTTCTAGCTTACTAGGGAGTAGGTTGTGGTCTACTTTATCAAATGCCTTACCGAAGTCTAAGTATACTACGTCCATAGTATTTCGCTGGTCTATTAGTTTAGTCACTTTGTTGAAGAATGAAATAAGATTGGTTTGGCATGATCTATTTTTAACAAATCCATGCTGGCTACTGCCTATGACTTTGTTTGCTTCTAGTTGTTTGCAGATCTGTTTATTTATTATCTTTTCTAGGATCTTCCCAGGTATTGATGTTAAACTGATTGGTCTGTAGTTTCCTAGGTCCGTTATTTTTTCCTTTCTTTTTTTTTATTGAAAAGTTTTAAAATACATTTTATCTTTAACAATCCCCCCTCCCCCTCCCCTACCTATCCCTCCCTACCCCTCCCCCCCCTTTCCCCCCTCCCCCCCCGACTTCCCAGAGCTAAGTACAGGGTATAAAAACAAAGAACAATCATAAACATCCATATGCTACCAACAATAAATTCTTAAATCTATCACTCTCTAGCTCATATAAGATAACTACAAACAATACTAATATTTCATATAGAGAGAAAAAAAAAAGAAAATAGAAAGGAAGACTTATTCAAATGCTAAGTGAAACTTTTTAGTCCCGTATTTCTTCTGGATATATTCAATCCATTTTTTCCACTCCATAATATAACGTTCTTGCGAATGATCTTTCAAATAAGCCGAAATCATTGCCATTTCTGCCAGGTCAGAAACCTTTAAAGTCCATTCTTCTATAGTCGGCAGTTCCTCCTTCTTCCAATACTGACCTATTAAAAGTCTTGCTGCTGTAACTAAATTTAACATCAACTTAGTGTCCACAACAGTAGCATCTGTAATTATACCCAACAAAAAGAATTGCGGACAAAACTTTATCTTTTGCTTGAAGATCTTCTGCATATTCCACCAAATTTTTATCCAAAAAGCCTTGACCTTTTTACAAGTCCACCATATGTGAAAATATGTTGCATCTTCACCACCACACCTCCAGCATTTTGGCTGATAGTTCGGATACATACTTGCAAGCTTTTTAGGATCTAAATGCCATCTATAAAACATTTTATAAAAGTTCTCTCTTAAGTTTTGAGCTTGTGTAAATTTTACGTTCCTCACCCAGATCTTTTCCCACATGTCCATTGTAATAACTTCTTGGATGTTCTGGGCCCATTTTATCATACAATCTTTAACCAGTTCTGTTTCTGAATCAATTTCTATCAATGCAAGATATATCTGTTTGATATGTGCTGGACCCTGATTTCTAATTTGCTTTATCAAGTTTTCATCAGTCATTGCAAAACCAGTTTTCTGATCTTCTTTCCACCTGGCCCGTAATTGAGTATATTGAAACCAGGTTTGAACAATCTTCTCATCTCGCAAGAAATTATACGATTTTAAACACCATACACTTCTTTCCAAGCTTAAAATCTCCTTATACGTAGTCACGTCATGTTTGAAACCAACATTTATGTTTTCTATTGCGTGTTTTGGAATTGCCCACAATGGTATCTTACAGTCTAACTTGTATCTATACTTCTTCCAAACTCTCAACAATGCCTGTCTTAAAATATGCACTTTAAACACATTATCTACCTTCTTATCATACAACAAATATGCATGCCAGCCAAATAACAAGTCGTGGCCCTCAAGATTTAATAATCTCTCTTGTGTCAAATTAATCCAATCACTTATCCCTGCTAACGCAGCAGCTTCATAATATAATTTAAGATTGGGCATTTTAAGACCACCTCTTTCACGAGTATCCTGCATAATCTTAAGTTTAACTCGTGGCCTTTTCCCTGCCCAAACAAATTTATTGATACCCCGTTGCCATTCTTCCAAATTAGAATCTTTCTTAAGAACCGGTATCATTTGAAATAAGAATAAAAATTTAGGCAGGACATTCATTTTCACTGTTGCGATTCTTCCCAACAAAGACAATTGTAATTTTTCCCAACTCTCCATTTCTTTTTGAATTTTACCCCATAGTTTTTCATAGTTATTTTTATATAACTTTGTATTAGAGGGTGACAAAAACACCCCCAAATATTTGACCCTTTTAGCAATCTCAAATCCAGTTAATCCTTCTAAAAGAGCCTTTTGCGATACTGTCATATTTTTGGCCAGAATTTTAGTTTTTTGTGCATTAACTTTAAATCCAGAAACCCTCCCATATTGCATTATTATCTCCATCAGGTCCACAACAGAATTTTCTGGCTGGGTCACTGTAACAACCAGATCGTCTGCGAACGCCCTCAATCTATAATCCTGATCTCTAATTTGTATACCCTTAATTCTTTCCGAACTCCGTATTTTTACTAATAATATCTCCAATGTTAACACAAATAGTAAAGGCGATAACGGACACCCTTGCCTTGTGCCCTTCTCAATATTACATGCTTCAGTCAAACTATTGTTAACTATTATTCGAGCAGTTTGTTTTTGATATAATGACCTAATTGGTTGCAAAAATTTATCCCCAAAATTCATTTTATCTAAAACTTTCATCAAAAATTGCCAATTCAATTGATCAAAAGCTTTTTCAGCATCTAAAAAAATTAGCGCCGCAGGGATCTGGTTGTTCCTTTCCAAAAACTCTAACACGTCAACTATATGCCTCACATTATTTTTCATTTGCCTACCACTAATAAACCCAGTTTGATCCCCATGAATCACCTGTTGCAGAACCCTCATCAATCTATTAGCCAACACCTTAGCAAATATTTTATAATCTGTATTTAAAAGTGATATCGGTCTATAGTTTTTAACTTGAGTAGCATCTTGATCTTCCTTCGGAATCAAAGAGATAAAAGCAGTTCTCCAAGACGGAGGCACCTTTCCCCCTCTCTGAATTGTCTGAAACAGTTCCTTTAACGGCTTTATCAACTCCATTTGTAAATTTTTATAGTAAACCGCAGTCAAACCATCCGTACCTGGCGCTTTATCCAACTTCAATTCCTTAATTGCTATAAGAATTTCTTCTTCTGTTATCAACTGGTTAATCTCCTCTTTTTGTGCTTGCGTAAGAACCGGGATGCTAGCATTCTCCAAATATACATCAATGTCTTTTTCATTAATCTTTTCCTTAGCATATAATTTAGAATAAAAATCCACAAAGGCTTCCTTAATAAGATCCTGTTGAAACACAACCTTTCCCTTATGTTCAATTTTATCTATATTAGAAACCCTTTGCTTTTTCCTTAGTCTATAAGCTAGCCATCTACCTGGCTTATTAGCTATTTTTCCTTTCTTGAAGATGGGAACCACATCAGCCCTTTTCCAATCCTCAGGTAGTTTCCCTGTGCTGCAGGATTTTTGAAAGATGTGGTGCAGTGGTTCTGAGATAACATCTGCCAGCTCCTTCAGAACTCTGGAATATAATCTGTCAGGTCCTGGTGATTTATATTTGTCAAAGTTGAATAGGTGTTCTCTTACCATTTTCTTGCTTATTTTAATGTTTGTTTCTAATTTGTCTTTTGCAGTGGTTTTTTTTGGTGTGTTGGGCTATAGTTTCTTTTTGTGTGAAGAATGATGCAAAGTATGAGTTAAGCAGCTTTGCTTTCTTCCTGTTGCCTGTTATTTCCTTGCCATCTTCTCTCTTTAGTGGACCTACAGTTTCCTTGACTTTTTTCTTGTTAATATATTGGAAGAAACTTTTTTTTATTATCCATGATTTCTGTTGCAAGTCTTTGTTCGTTCTGAGGCCTTTGCTTCCCTGACTTCATCTTTGCATGTTCTGGTTGTCTGCTGATAATGAGCCTTAGTTATGTGCCCCTCTTTCCATTTTTTATATTTGTCCTTTTTGTCTTTCAGTTTGTCAGAGAGATCTTTGTGCAGCCATGCTGGTTTCTTCTTGAATTTCTTTTTTTTTTCTTTTTCAGTGTATTGTGCTGGTCTGGGCTTTTATGATCACATTTTTCAGAGTTTCCCACGCTTCTTCGGTTGTTTTCCCCTTTAGGATTTTCATCCATGGGATCTTTCCTAGGTTCTGTCTGATTTTGTTAAAGTCAGCTCTTTTGAAGTTCAGGACAGAGATTGGATTGTTTTCTGGTGCTAGTGTTTGCATTATATTAAATTCTAGTATGACATGGTCACTTTCGCCCAAGGTTCCGGCAACTTCAACTCCCTCTATCGCTTCTTCTCTATTAGTTAGAATTAAGTCCAGTATAGCTTTACGTCTATTTCCCACCTCCACCTTTTGGCTGACAAAGTTGTCGGCTAGGTTGGTTAGAATCTGTTTGATCTCCCACTCACTGCAGAGTTTGCCTCCTAGTTGATATCTGGATAGTTGAAGTCTCCCGTTACTACTGTGGTGTGCTTCCTACATACAATTGTTAGCTGGTTGGCAAAGAGTTCATCTATTTCTTCAGATTGGTTGGGTGGCCTGTAATATACACCTATGGTAATGTCACTTTTGTTTCTATTTTATAGTGACCCATATACATTCTGGAGAGATTTTATCTTGGATCATGTGCATTTCTGTAGATATGTAGTGTTCTCTTACATATAATGCAATTTCCCCTCCACTTTTTGTAAACCTGTTTCTTTTAAACAATTTGTATCCATCCATCAGTCCATTCCATTCACAGGTTTCATCCCACCAAGGACGAAATGCCAACTATGTCATGCCCTCCTTGTGTACTGTTGCTTCTAGTTCACCCTGTTTGTTCCCCAAGCTTTGAGCATTTTTATATAAGCATTTAATGCCTGTTCATGGGCATGTTTCTGGAATCTCCTGATTGTTGTTTGGGTTTTTCTTTTTTCTCATCTCTGCCTACCTCATTGTTTGATTTGTTTTCTTGGGATTTATGATTGGTTTTGCATTCTAGAGATTCTAAAGATTGGCACCCTCTCCCCTCAATTTTAGTTTAAAGCCCTCCTGATGAGTTGGGCCAGTCTTTTTCCGAGTACATTTTTTCCTTGTTTTCATGAGGTGCAGCCCATCCCTTGCCAGGAGTCCTTCGTGTAGGAAATGCAGTCCATGATCCAGGAAACCAAAGTTTTCTTGGCAACACCAACCCTTTAGCCCAGTGATGGCAAACCTTTTAGAGACCGAGTGCCCAAACTGCAACCCAAACCCCACTTATGTATCGTTGGGTGCTGGGTGGGTGTGGCCCATTGGGTGGGCATGGCCTATTGGGTGGGTGTGGCCCATTGGGTGGGCATGGCTGCAATGGTGATGGCAGACTGGGTGGGACTAAAAAGTTCAATCAATCAATTCCAACTTTGCAAAATCTTTTTTCCCCCACCAGAAGTTGCAATTGATTGATTGATTGAACCTTATTTTTTTTTTGCACATGGTGGCGGAGGCCTAAATCAAAAAAGTTTTATAAAACCCAGCTCAAGGCCTAGGACTGGGGCGATGGCACGCGTGCCCACAGAGAGGTCTCTGTGTGCTACCTGTGGCACGCGTGCCATAGGTTTGCCACCATGGCTTTAGCCAATGGTTTATTTCTAGAATTCTTTTTTCCCTCAATGGGTGTTGGCCTTAAGTTGGGAGTACGGATGAGAACACTACTTGTGCTCCTAGCCTCTTAACTTTATTGCCTAGTTGTTTGTAATCTCTCACTATTGTACTCAAGTTCTTTGTTGTGTCATTCATCCCAATGTGGAGGAGGAGGAAAGGGTAGTAATCGGTATGCCTAATTATTTTGGTTAGGTTCTCAGCCACATCTTTGTTTTTGCTCCAAGGAGACAACATACTTCCCTGGATTGTATGTCTGGTCTGCAGATGGATGATTCCATTCCTTTGAGGATAGAATCTTTTATTACGAACACTCGCCTTCCTTTTTGGGGGGCTGCAGTCTGGGATACTTTTCTGTTTATCTCTGGTGTGTTTGTTGATGTGACTTTTTTAGGGATATTTGAAGTTGTTTCTTTACTAGGTGTCTGCATGTTTTCTTTGAGGGGGAGGTTGTGGGTCTGTGTGTTTCCATCTAAGGGGAGAAATTGATTGCTCAGTTTTAATGGTGCTGTTTCTGCTTGGGTTGGATTGGGCAGAAGGGGTTTGTTAGTTGTATGCTGCTTCTTTCTTTGAGTATTGTGTTTTCTTCTATGTGTGACATACCTCCACTTGTCTTCAAGGGTTTATCAGTAGGGTCAAATCCTCTGGGAGTTATTTGTTTATTAATTGATTCGGTTTGGGTATAGCTTTCTTTCGTAGATTGGGGTTTAGCTAGAGTTGCCTCTAAGTTCCTTACTTTTTCCTCCAGTAGTTTACATAGTTTACATCTAATGCATATATAGTTTGGGTGTTCTTTGGGCATAAGCACATACATGGAACATGTATTGCATACCATAATAGTATCAGTCACCTGTTCCATGAGTTTGTTGTTTGAAAATCCCTCTCTTTGGTTTTTGCTGTCTGCAGGCCCTGGTCTACCGTTATCCATAGCACTTGGTCTGCTGCTGTCTGTAGACCCTGGCCTGCCACCATCTGTAGCACCTGGTCTGCTGATGAGAACTAGTGAAAAACGATCATCTCCACTTTTTGTTCATTAGAGGCAGCCCATTTCTCCTCTGTTTTACACAAGAAGAAAAGGTTCCGGCAGCAACTTGGAATAAAATATCTCTGCATGGGTTTCATTTCCCATTGTTCATGAATGGTATTTCATGAGAAAAATATTATTTGTCAGTGAACTCAGATATGAATACTAATTGAGCAGGTAGAAACTAGTGTTCAGTTGTGAATGGTAAGAGTTTAAAAATAGATAATAAGTTGAATGCTAGTGCACTTATGCAAGTAAAAGTTTATGGTTTTCTAAGAAAACATTACTTCATTTTCTCTGCAATTATTGCAGTTGTCCCAAGTGCTGCAGTGCAATATTATAACAAACTACAGAATCATCCCATCCTTTCCCTAGTCTGCTGCTGAAAAACTGATTAGTGAGAGAGTTAATCTAATGAGCCCTTTTTTCAGTTTATAGAAGCGCATACTTATCAATTTAGGGTCTAAAAAGTCATGAAAAGTTCCCAAAGGTGATTTATTTTTCATTTATCTTTATTTAGGTGTCTAACTCTGACCAACTAGCTACATATAAGCTGTTTTGACCCATGTATTTAATTGGTTCTCTTGATCTAGTTTTAGAAATTGTGTGGTAAACAGATCACATTTTAGATCATAGTTATGCAGAAACATTGAAAATTCAGAAGGGTTCACAAATCTTTGAGCACCCACAGTATCAGTCAAAAAATTTTAAAAAAGCATTTGCTTCTTCATTGAAAAACACCACTTCCTGTGTGGTTTATATTAAAATCTCTTATTTAAAAGACAAACAGTGCAACAGATTCATTTTTGGTAATTAGTTGTTTGCTGTTTCTAAATTGTTCAGCATTTATAAATGTTATATTCTATTCAGATTTTACAATGGGGTGTATTTTTTGATACCAGCAAATGGAAACACAAGATTCATAACAAAGGAAACAGATTCTTGCTGAGAAAGTCTCTTTTTAGTTTCTTCTTTTTGGGTGTAACTTCTTAGAATTTCCTCTTAGTGTTAAAACGGAAGGGAGTTTCCTCATTTTAGTCAAGCGTTTCATAAATTAGAACCTATTTTTCCCCTAAAGTTATGATTCACCTGGCTAAGCCTGAGGTGGAAATTCAGAATCCCAGGTTGGTGAATAATTCTGTTGTACTCTGTGAATACTCTGAATAACGCTACAGGCCCATCACTCCTAAATGCTGTGCAAACAGTGACTCCTTCTTATAGATTTCTATATGAATCAATACTATTATCCTACCCAATGCTGCTGAGTCTGAGAAGCGAGGGTAAAGCAATCCAGTTAAGTTTCCAATAATCCATCTAGCGAGCTTTGAAACTGCTGGCAATTTCTGGGAATTGAAAGAGAGAATTTCGAATTGGAGAAGTTCCTGGGGTTTCATGACCAGAAGGAAGAGGAATTGCCATCTAGAGTTTCACTCAAATGGGTAAATTGTGAAAGGGAAAGCAAGAGAAATAGAATGCAACAAAGCTTGAAACTGGAGTTTAAGGAGCGGGGGATTTGCTGGGTTAACAGGAAAAAAAATTGAAATGGAGAGTAACTAGAGATGAGAAATATGGAGTAATAGTCTTCAGTTGCTGTTTTTCTGAATTCTCTAGATGGGAAAGCAGTTTCAAAGGAAATCGAAAGCAAAAGGCACCATGAAACATTAATAAAAGTTCTTCTGTGGCTCTTTAGAATGCATGAAACATTCACGTTGAGCATCATTTATTTTTACTTCTTTTCTAATTTTCTGAACTTTTGCTGCCATCACATGGCAAGAATGTAGAAATAAACCATTTCAGTAAATGTATGTTCCCTCTGTAAGAACATACACTAAAAACTATTTGATTACTTCCTTAAATTTAGGCCATATAAAATCTTCATTAAAGATCTTCTGTAGGCCAACTCAATCCTAGAGCAATGAATATTGCAGCAGGCACATATCAGCTCTCTAACTCTATGATCTCATTCTAGCTGGAAGATAATTTACGCCAGGAAAAGCTAGTCCAAAGTTAATTTAGTTTTTCTAAAACTTACCAAAAATAATAAAATAAAATTATTCTCAGCTGTTCATATAAAGCAAGATACATTTTTGCAGTTTCATTTCCTTTGGCTTTTACATCGATTCATCCATCCATGCATTCAGTTTTAGCTGGTTGTGGTTGGTCATTCTTAGTAAGTTACAATAAATTTTTCCATAAATTTTCAATAAAATGTCAACAGTATATTTAGAAGTACATTGTCAAAAATTGAAATCATAACATTATATGAAAAATAGAAGTTTTAACAAGAACTAAGCAAATGATGTGCCCTTATTATAGTAAAAGATATGTTTCCTGTAAGGTCTATCCTAGTAGTATTAAATTTATAATAAAATTTGAATAATGTATATAGGAATTGATTACTTTTCATAGAATTAAATCACTGTCTGAAAAAAATAATTATTTTTGGAAATAAAAAATTCTTCCATCTCTGATCTAACCATTTTTTCAGCAATAAATTTTCTGTCAATCCATATCTGATCTGCTAAATACATATACATTGTGTTCATTTCTCATGTAGAATACAAAACGAGCTACATTCGAAGTCGTTCAGTTCGTTCAGTGTCTGTTGAGCTTGATGGAAAGGTGTATAATTTGGATTTGGAGGATGGCTATCAACCTGTTTTACCGTGGAATATCACAAAACACAAAAATGATCAAGAATCAGGTGGAGGAAAAGGAGGGGGAAGAGAAGTTGATGATGTTAAGGATATGGAGGAATACAGTGGCACTGGCGGCATTTTAGAGAACACTGCGCCAAACTTAATAAAAGTGACACACCGGTAAGTCTTTGAAGAGATTAATTAGTAGGTTGTGGGTTTTATTTTTTATATACTTGAATATATATGCAACATTATATGCATATACAAACATATATAGCATTATGTATTGGGATCATTTTATCTATCGGGACATTGTACATTGCATCATAGACAAGAAAGGAGGAAAAATTGCAAGTTACAGATCTAACAGTAAAGAATATAGGTAGCTCAGGACTGAACTGTTGGGTTGTTGGTGTTCTCTGAATGTAATGGTTCAAGTAAGAACAACGCTCTAATCAAGAAAGATACCGTACCCCAGTCAAGGCTACATGTAAACAAGCAGGACATTCTATTCTTCGATGCACTGATGATATTACCTAGCCTAGTAATGAAATGACAAAAAGCATGCTTGGAGAACACCACGAGCTCTACAGAGGAAGGTGCCATGCTTCTTTTCTGCCTTAATATAGGGGAACAAACAAGCAAAACACCAGGCTTAACCCAATGAGCTAGATGTATATTTTCTTAACTGCACTGTGTAATCCCCATAGTAAGAGGACTTCATAATCCAGCAAATAAGGTCCTGTTTGTGTCCACTTAACAATTAAACATAATATAACATACACTATATAAGTGTTAAGAGTTTTTCCATATAGTTGAGACTGGAACTTCTGTTGTTAAGTAATGCAGTTATTAAGTGAGTCACCAGGTGAGTGATTTTATGACCATTTTTGCCCCGTTCATTAAGCAAGTTTGGCTTCCCCCATTGACTTTGTTTCCTAAAAGCTGGCTGGTAAGGTCACATGGCCATTACGTGATGCTGGGATGCTGCAACCACTGTAAATGCAGACTGGTTGCCAAGCACCGGATTGTGGTCAGTGAATGCGGCAATGCAGGAATGCTGCAATGATTGCAAGTGGGAGGTGGTGAGAGGCGCTTTTTTTCAGTGCCATCATCGCTTCAAACTGTTACTAAATGAATGGGCGTAAGTAGAGGACTACCTGTAGGATCGCTACACCTAAGAACAAGGTTGCCTAATACATTTTGTTAAATGTTTTACATTCTGGGAATGCATTCTCAAGACCACAAACATGTCTAAGTGCCAGCGTTTGTGTTTATACTTAGGCTTCTTTTTAAGATTTTACTTTTTAAAAAAAAAATTTATAGTATTTTTTTTCCTCCAAGTAATTCAAGACAGCACCCTTAGTTTTCTCTACTGGCATTTCAGCTTCACAACAAACTTCAGTTTCCATTGCACAGATTGTTTACTTGGGTTGCAGTAGGGGAATTGCCCTTCTTTCTTTAGCTCAAAAAAAATGATCTTCATGAATGTAATGCTGTCTGTTTCCAACAGCTAGTCATTGCCTCCAGTATAATGACCTTTTCCTTTTTTTTGTTTTGTTTTTTTGAACAGATGCTACATTTTAGAGAATGACACTGTTCAGTGTGACACAGACTTATATAAATCATTGCAAGCCTGGAAGGACCACAAGCTTCATATAGACCATGAGGTTAGTGTTTATGCCCTTTGAATCACATTTCCAAATTCCAAGGAACCTTGAGTGGACTTTTTTGTCAGGCTTTACTCTCACAGGCACGATCTCAGTGTTATCGCCTTGTCAGACCCCACCAAAAAGATCAGTGTTTAATGACAGCAAGGCAGAATGTCTGATACCAGCTTTGGCTGAAGTCTGGATTGACTTTGAAATAAGAACGTCTTGTGGAGAATAGAGCTGCTTTTTGATTATCAATTTAGCAGCCTGTGATTCAGGCAATTTTGCTGACCAAAATAGGCTGCATATAATAGTTCCCTTTTGTTTCTGGAAGAACTTAACAAAGGTGAACATCTTCTTAACATGGTTTTCCTTAACAAAGCCATAATCATCAGTTTTTCCTTTTTGCCACATTCTGGGTTGCCTTAAGGAATCTTACTCCTCTGGATATGATTTTAGGGGTAGAGGAAGCCAGAGGATGTGAAAAATATTTCTCTTTGTGGAGGCCTCTGCTCAGTCCCCAATCCTTCTGAAAAAGGGCATTGTTGAAGCTAATTTAATATCCTAAAAGGGCAGCACAGGGAACATATGGATAAGAAGTTTCTGAATAAGTGGATATAAAATTATGCATTAACAGTATATTAAAGACTCATAACTGGCCTGTTTTTCCTATTTTCCTCTTGCCCTCAAAGTGCACGTATAAACATAGAGTACCTTAAAGTTGTACTTTTTGACTGTTCAGAAATTGACAGAAATGCACATCATTTGCCCCAGATTTTTTTATTAAATTCCCCATAGATCATTGAACTTTCATGATACATGATGCATGGGAATTACTTGTTGACCATCAATTAAAATAACCCCTAACTTAAAAAAAAAGCAATAAAACAAAAAATGAGTCATCTCATAGTCTGGGGGAAAAAACTCATTCCAAATTTTTTTAGTTTCTTTCACGTGCTAGTATAAATTGCCCTCCCTTGGCTGTTTCTCATTGCCTGCCAAGGTTTTCTTGCAAATAAAGGAAAAGTGATAGATGTTTTTTCTTTCTTTCACCTCTGCTGTAATTACAGCAGTTAGGAATTCTTCCTCCAAAAATCAAATTATGTTCCTTGCTAGAAAATGTCCTGGCTGCTTCTTCCAAATTTCCACCAGTGAACTGTGTAGCTAACAATATATGGTAATTGTAGTAATAATCTGGATTTCTGGCTAAAGTTTGGAATTTTAGCATAAACTCTTCTTTTCAAAAAAAACATGTTAAAATAAAATAACTGGGATACAGAGAGGTTTTAAAGAAAGGAATTTAATGCCTATTATATAGGCAAGTTGAATGACAGCCAAATCAATCAATTTTGCATCCATCCATTTGTTCTTTTTTTTTATTAGATTGAAACTTTACAAAACAAAATTAAAAACCTGCGAGAGGTAAGAGGACATCTAAAGAAGAAGCGACCCGAGGAATGTGATTGTAACAAGATAAGGTACTTTCTCTTTGTAGTCAGTAACTGCAGTAAGGAGGAAGTGAATTTAATGAATTTAGGCAGAGTATAAGACACAAGATAGGGACGCGGTGGCTCAGTGGGTTAGGACGCTAAGCTTGTCAATCAGATGGTTGGCAGTTTGGCGGGTCTAATCCTGAGTGCCACGTAACAGAGTGAGTGCCTGTTACTCGTCCCAGCTTCTGCCAACCTAGCAGTTCAAAAGCACGTAAAAAATGCAAGTAGAAAAATAGGGACCACTACGGTGGGAAGGTAACAGCGTTCCGTGCGCCTTTGGCGTCTAGTCATGCCAACCACATGACCACGGAGACGTCCTCGGACAAGCGCTGGCTCTTCGGCTTTGAAACGGAGATGAGCACCAGCCCCTAGAGTTGGAAACGACTAGCACGCATGTGCGGGGGAACCTTTACCTTTATAAGATACAAGACTATTTTATCCTATTAAAGTCAGGTTCTCCAATGCCTTGATAATTCCAGTGCCTTATTGTGTCTAGTCCAGCAAGGCAAAAAAAGAAAACCAAAAAACATTCACGTCTCATCACACTCTTCTATTAAAAACAAAAATAACATTTCAGGCCAGTTCCTCTTACCTTCACATAGCTAACACCCTACTCTCTTTTGGGAGTTCTTTCCAAGTTTGAAATTTTTTGACCTTGGAAAGTACAAATTAAAGATCTTCAACTTCTTTGGAATACACAGGCCCTGGGATTTATACCCCAGTGCTTTTTAAATTATCTTGAAATTGAAATTCATTATTGGAAGAACTGGAAATACTTACCACTGATATGTTGTTTTATGTTACACATCTTTCAATCATTCTGAAGCCTCCCTGGTTGATCAGATTTCCCGCCAGGAAAAAGCCTCTGAATGGGGATCCTTATGATCACATCCTTTGGTAACTCAGTGAAGCAATGGAAATCAGTGAACTAACTGATTGCCTGTTGTAGAGACTATTATACTATGAAAAAAACAAGATATTCAAACATTTACCCTGTGCTTAAGTAAATAAATACAAGAGCACTACCCATGAGAATTTATTCAAAATTCTCTACTCCTTTGAAAGAAATTTTAAAAGCAAATTCTCTACTGTCAAGCTGAATTCAAAGTGGTATTACACAGCCCTTATATGTTTCTAATTAGGGTAACTAGCTAGTAAAGTCATGCTTAAAATCCTACAAGCTAGACTTCAGCAGTATGTGGATCGAGAACTACCAGAAGTACAGGCAGGATTTCGAAGAGGCAGAGGAACTAGAGATCAAATTGCCAACATACGCTGGATCATGGAGAAAGCTAGAGAGTTCCAGAAAAACATCTACTTCTGCTTCATTGACTATGCTAAAGCCTTTGATTGTGTGGATCATAACAAACTGTGGCAAGTTCTTAAAGAGATGGGAGTACCAGACCATCTTATTTGTCTCTTGAGAAACCTATATGCGGGTCAAGAAGCAACAGTGAGAACTGGACATGGAACCACTGATTGGTTCAAAATTGGGAAAGGAGTCCGGCAAGGCTGTATACTGTCGCCCTGCCTATTTAATTTATATGCAGAGCACATCATGTGAAAGGCAGGGCTAGATGAATCAAAACCTGGAATTAAGATTGCCGGAAGAAATATCAACAACCTAAGATACGCAGATGATACCACTCTAATGGCAGAAAGTGAAGAAGAACTAAAGAGCCTCTTGTTGCAGGTGAAGAAGGAGAGTGCAAAACTTGGGTTGAAACTTAACATTAAGAAAACCAAGATCATGGCATCTGGCCCTCTCAATTCCTGGCAAATAGATGGGGAAGAAATGGAAGTAGTGACAGATTTTATTTTCCTGGGCTCCAAGATCACTGCAGATGGGGACTGTAGCCAAGAAATTAAAAGACGCTTGCTCCTGGGGAGGAAAGCCATGGCAAATCTAGACAGCACACTAAAAAGCAGAGACATCACCCTGTCAACAAAAGTGCGTATAGTCAAGCCTATGGTCTTCCCAGTTGCAATGTATGGCAGTGAAAGCTGGACCATAAAAAAGGCTGAGCGCCAAAGAATTGAGGCCTTTGAACTATGGTGCTGGAGAAGACTCCTGCGAGTCCCTTGGACTGCAAGGCGATCAAACCGGTCAGTCCTAGAGGAGATCAATCCTGACTGCTCTTTAGAAGGCCAGATCCTGAAGCTAAAACTCAAATACTTTGGCCACCTAATGAGAAGGAAGGACTCACTGGAGAAGAGCCTAATGCTGGGAAAGATCGAGGGCAATAGAAGAAGGGGACGACAGAGAATGAGGTGGCTGGATGGAGTCACTGAAGCAGTAGGCGTGAGCTTAAATGGACTCCAGAAGATGGTAGAGGACAGGAAGGCCTGGAGGAATGTTGTCCATAGGGTCGCGATGGGTCGGACACGACTTCGCAGCTAACAACAACAACAACAACAGAGAGCAAATGTTTACCACAGAGTTGGCCAAAATGCCCTTCAGTCAAGATGCTCTTGTGACCACAGCTTCCCATTCATTGCCTAAACTTAAGAACAGAGATCTATAGTATTCATCTCTGAGGTGATGAAGTTACGACAAATCTCGGGTGGGTGGGTAGTACCTTGAAGAAGCTTGTGGCTCCTGTTGCCTCCTCCTTAAGACCTTCTATACTCAAAATTGTAAAAAGTTTTTCTGCTACTATGTAACTAATAAATGAGCAAGAAAAGTTGCAGCTTCTTTAAGAGTACAGTGAATATGGTTGCACCAGATCTAAAAATAATTTCCAAGCTCAGAGCTGACTATTTGCACATCCCTACCTGGCACCATCGCCAAAGAAGCTCCGAAATTTCCTGTTCCATGCATGGCAAAAGCTGGGCAAAAGAAGCATAAAAGATCTGATATTTGTTCTCCCACTGCCAGACACTGCAGAAAAATAGATTATAGTGATAAGTTTTCAAGAAGAAAGCATAAGACATTGCTTCTGCTCTCAGGATATTTCTCTTATCAGAGACATTTCCTTAGTGACTTCTGTAATTATGTCCCCTCTTTCGCCACTGTCAGCAGCATGGTAGGAGCTGCTACTGCTGGTGAGAAAAGAAAGAATATCAGTTTCTGTTTTAGCCCAACTAGTGCTACTATTTATCTGAAGTCATCTAGCAAGCAGGACATGAGACCCACTTCCTGGTTTACAATATAATAAATGTTTGGTCCAAATGTTTCCAACTGTTATATCCTCACGCTCAGACATTGTGTCAGCCTTCTTTCTAACTTCACATTCTGCATTTCAGTGCTTGTGAGTAAGTTTTAGTGCAATCCTGAGATTTGTAATAGTCTACCTCTAATAAAGGTCAAAGTGTAAAATAATGCCTGATCTGGGCAGTGGAGCCCTTTCACTTGATCATGTTGCAATTCAGCATGCCAGCCAGAGTAGGAAAGCAACTTATCATCCAGCTTTTATTTCATGTTAATGTCTGTCATTTTTTTTTTACTTTAAAACCAATAAACCCCTATACAAAAAATAGTCCTTCAAAATAGAAAAGTAGAATCTAGTTAGCTTTCTTGCTGCCTCCTCCGTTTCCTCCTCTTTCAATTAGACAGTTACAAGAAACTCTTAAACTGTAGCCTTAAGTGATGTAATATAGAGATTTATTTCTTTATTTGCTGGAGGGGAACAAATTTGGAGAAACCCTCTGATTCTCTTTGTTTTAGAGTTTGTTGTGTATTTTCTCTTTATTGCATGGAAACCAAAGCCAAATACCTTTCAGCAAACTAAAACAAAGGTTTTGAATGGATCATGTATCCAATTAGAGGACTGTGTTTTATGTAATTATCCTTGTTTTCTCAGTTTTGTAAACTGCCCCTAATTTCAGAGTGGGGGAAGCACAAGTATAAAAATATAAAGAATTGTGTTTTGATAATTGTAGAACTGGGATATTTGTTTTTCAGCTTCCAATCAAAACACAAAGGCAAACTAAGGCACAAAGGATCTGGTCTCCATCCTTTCAAGTAAGTGCAGAATCATCTTAAACTGACAACAAATGTGAAGTAGTTCCAGTTTACTATTTCTGGCTTGGTAATCAAGAAGTATGAGAAAATTATGAATGTAATCTGTTGTGTTGGCCATGGTTTACAATTATTTGGGATCCTTATAGAAAACTGTGCTCTTTTAGCTGTGCATATAATGAGACTTTCAAAGTAACTTCTTTCATCTACAAACTAAATCAGCTTTTAAGAAGACAGTATTGTGCAGGAGGAGGTAATATAATTTTGAACTGAACCACTTCAGTATTCAGAAAAAGTGTCTTATCTTTATAGGTGCCTGCAATACAGAAATAAAAAGAAACTGTATGATTGTGTTAGCTAGCATAGCATAGATAGGAACATGGAGGCTAAGCTTTAATAATGTCTATGGACATTCTCAGTCATCCAGGCCATGGTTGACCCAAAGGTGCTTTTTCTCAAGGCAACATTTCACTTCTCATCCAAGAAGCTTCTTCAGTTCTGACTCTTTAATACTTAGTGTATTAAGTATTAATACATTAATACAAAAGTGGTGGATTCCTCTTACGGGACATCTTCAAGGCAAGCAGGGAATAAACAGCCATTTATCATAGATGCTTTCGTGGAGAGTCCTGCAGGGACTTGGACTTAATATAACTCTTATTTCACACAGACTTTTAAGAAAAGTAGCAGTATACAATCTGAGATTGGGGATGAGTGTTGTTATGCATGGTGTTTGAAAATTTCTCTCATGGCCACACATTTATTACCTCAGTAGAGTTCTACCATTAAGGATTTTGGATTATTGACTTGGAGGCTATTTTACACACATATAAGCATAATGATGGCCAGGTGACAAACAGGACAAACAAATGTAGTCCTGACAAACAGGAGTAAGTAAAGTTAAGAGCCCAGTTTGGTATATAATTAAGAGGCATCTGACTAGAAATCAGGAGATTGTGAATTCTATTCCTGCCTTAAGGACAAAGTCAGCAGGTGGCTTTGTCTTTCTCTCTCTCAGCCCTAAGAAGCCGGCAGTGGCAAATCATTTCCAAAGAATATCTTGTCAAGAAAACTACAGGGAATAGTCCAGGCACTTACCAGAACTCAAAACTCACTCGATACAAAAAAAAGAAGATAAAGTTAGCATCACAAAATTAACTTTGCTATTATATAAAAATGGAATGAGATGGGAGGTGAATCCCTTCTCAGATTGTCTGTTATAGCCTTCTGCCTTGTTGCCAGACTTCTGGGTCTATAAAGCAGTTGGTTTTATCTATGAGGCAATTTGTGAGTTATGAATTCTTGATCTTTATGTTCAGGAAAAGCTTTCAGGAGAAGGATAAACTGTGGCTCCTCCGAGAACAGAGGCGAAAGAAGAAACTCAGGAAGCTGCTCAAAAGAATAAAAAACAATGACACATGTAGCATGCCAGGCCTGACATGCTTCACACATGACAACCAACACTGGCAGACTGCCCCCTTGTGGACATGTAAGAGATATCTGTGCATGTAAAGCATTTTAAATTATTTAGAAATTACAACTGTTGTCAAATGTTAACATTTATTTGTAGTGGGTCCTTTCTGTGCCTGTACCAGTGCAAACAACAACACATACTGGTGTATGAGGACAATCAATGAGACACACAACTTTCTGTTCTGTGAATTTGCTACTGGCTTCCTTGAGTACTTTGACCTGAACACCGACCCTTACCAGGTAATTTTAAAAAAACAACCAAAGGTTCAAAGTTTGCATATGATCAACTTTCTTTGATCCATACACAACAAAAAAAACCCTAAAAATTCTGTTCTGAATTTACCATTTTTCATAACATCAATTGGCACACTACATTTTGCAGTGGGTCAGATATAACTACCAATGTTGGCTGCAGGAAACCTTTTCATATATATCAACTTTTCCATACCTCATGTTTTCTAGATGTCTTCAGATTGCAGGTCTCACAATTTAGTCTCCATAATGAACTTGTATTAAGTTTGTATTGATGTTTGTGAGATGACAGGCTGCCTATAAAATGGCCAACACCTGCTGTTACCATCCCTTTAAGGCAGACATGTCAAAGTCGTGACGTCATGTGACATCGCGTGACATATCGGGACTTTTTCCCTATTGCCGGCAATGAGGTGGGCACAATTTTGGCGTGACACATCCAGCCTGAGGGCTGGCAATTTGACATTCCTGCTTTAAGGCTCTCCCTAGCCAGCAGAGCAATGGTTAAGCCAAAAGGTTCTCCAGCGTAGGTCTCAAAAAGAGTAATAGTTGGAGGAGCAATAGGAAGTGCAGTATGAAGAAAGTAAGAATGGGGTAAAGGGCAATATAAGCCTTTTCAGTGTGTGTGTGTGTTTTGACTAGGGATCATATTTCTTTTGTTGGCTCTCTCTTGTTTTGGAGCCACTAACCTGGGTACACGTAAAAAGGACCTGTGACATTGTTACAAATGAGAGCTTATAATACTAGCATCCTCATGAGGTGAGGATGAAGTTCAATTCTACAGTTGCCTCCATTACTACTATCTTTTTTTTCCACCAAAATCTCATCTCTTCAGAACAAGAAAAGGGTCTTAGTACCTTTTCCTTCCAGGAAGTATTGGAATCTACATCTGAGTGTTAGGAATCCCAGTGCCTGTATCCAATTTGGGGGGGGGAGTGATCACACAACCTCCCAGCATACTGACAGGAGTCCACCTTTCCCTCTGCCAACCCCTCTTCTGTCCAGAGAAAAGCAGAAATGGACATGTAATTGCTTTAGATTTGGAGTGTTTTTAGAACATATGGAAACCCCACCAGATTTTCTATAATCATTCACATAGAACTGTTTAATTTTGTTGTGCAAAATTGTTTTCTCTCAGCCTTCTATCTCAGGTGGACGTGGATGTGTGTGTGTGTGTGAATGTTACAACTCATATGCTCTCCTCATAGAGAATAACAGACTGGCCTGAACTGCATTTATTTAAACATTCACTGGGTCTCTTTCATGAAAAAAAACATGTTGATTGTCTAGATAGCGAGATTCCACATAAACCTTTCATTTCAGTTCGTTTGTCTGTTTTTTTCTTCTGCACACAATTGTGGTATGGTTTTTAGAACTGAATGCTAGAATCTGCCCCTTGATTATTCCTGCAACTCGTTTTTTAAAAAAATAAAAATACTTTTACTGAAAAAAATTGATACAATCTCTACTCTGCTCATTGAATACCCGCAGTAATTTAAAAATTGTGTCTATGTGCAGCTAATTAATGCAGTAAACACACTACATAGAGATGTTCTCAACCAACTGCATGTGCAGCTGATGGAACTGAGAAGTTGCAAAGGCCATAAACAATGCAACCCAAGGACCCGAAACATGGAGCTTGGTAAGTTCAGTTTTTATTTCACTTTGGTAAGAGGAGTGTGCTCAAATAATTTGAATCAAGAGTCCTCAACCTTGGCAACTTTAAGACTTGTAGACTTCAACTCCCAGCTGGCTGAGGAATTCTAGGAGTTGAAGTCCACAAATCTTAAAGTTGCCAAGGTTGAGGACCCCTGATTTAAATGATACTATTTTAAGTCACTTGTATATACCTTTAAGTAGCTTAAACAGGAAATCTAAATCACGGATAGATTTTAATCACACACTTAAACTTCATACAGATGTTATGGGAAGGGTCTTCATTAATTCCACCAATTCTAATTAAGAAAGGTGTGGTATGAATCTATAAATAAATTCTAGAAATTATCATAGGTATTACACTGGTAAGATAGGAATACAGAGATTGGGAACTTGTGTTTCAAGTGATAAAATATTAGTTAATAGCTATATGTGTCTGTGGAATAGCAGTGTAAAAAAGTGCAGAGAATGACTTTACTTACTTTACTTTTTTTATATTCAGTAGTCCATCACTTCGCTTATGTGTCAAGCTGAAGTAGGGGCATAATAAATGTGAACCAGCTTTGCATTTATTAATGGGAATGTAACTTGAATGGGTAGATTGAGCTGCCTCATTCTACATGCAGCTGATATGGTTTTGTTCTCTCAAACCTTTGTGTTTAGCAGGTGCCACAGTCCTTAAAATAAACTTTTGATAGTCTATTTTGCTTTTACAATATGCTTCCCCCCCTTGCTTCCATAAACTCTTGTTAATTAATATTGTTTTCTTTATTTAGGTCTTAAAGATGGAAGCTATGAACAATACAGGTACTACTACTAACAATAAGTTTCCCCATCTCCAGAAGTAAATCTACACTAAATATTGAAATAATCCATAGGCAGATAGAATTAGGTTATGGTGAGGAAGGCAAAACATTGGATTCCTTTTGGTACTTTAATGTTATAAATGTTCAATATTTTATTGCGTACCCAGCATACTTGCTTGCTTTTCTTTCTTTCTCTTTCTTTCTTTCTTTCTTTCTTTCTTTCTTTCTTTTTCTTTCTTTCTTTCTTTCTTTCTTTCTTTCTTTCTTTCTTCTTTCTTTCTTTTTCTCTTTCTCTTTCTTTCTTTCTTTCTTTCTTTCTCTTTCTTTCTCTTTCTTTCTTTCTCTTTTCTTTTTCTTTTCTTTTCTTTCTTCTATAAGATATCTAATTTTTCTCTCCTATTGTGTCTCAAAAATTAGGCAGTTTCAACGTCGAAAATGGCCAGAAATGAAAAGGTCTTCATCTTCCAAGTCACTGTGAGTTGAAATTTATTCATGTAAATCATTTTTTTATTTTATTTCTTGCTCACTGTGTGTGTGTGTGTGTGTGTGTGTGTGTATACACACACACACACACACACACAATTTCATATATCCTGCATTTAGTCCATCTTCACAGAGAGTAGGTTGATAGGTTGACAGAATTCTTGGAGTCTAATACTTCGAGTCTCTAGCAAAAGGTTTACTGGGTTCAGTACTAATATGATGGAACCTTCAAAGTTGAATTACTGTATCAGGGAGCCCCAATATTTAGAAAAGATTTTTTTTGTCTGAATTCTGAATTTGCCTGCTAATCAAAGTAGAACGCTGCCTTATAATGCTTATATAGAGGTAGTCCTCGACTTACATTCATTTAGTGACATTCAAAGTTATAGCACCACAGAAAAAAATGACTTATAACTTTTTCACACAACTGTTGCAGCAACCCCACAGTCATGAGGTCAAAATTCAGATGCTTAGCAACTGGCATGTATTTATGACAGTTGCATGTTCTGGTATCATGTGATCACCATTTGTAACCTTGCCAGCCGACTTCCAACAAGCAAAGTCAATGGGGGAAGACTTAACAACTGTAGTGATTCACTTAACGGTTATGGCAAAAAGGTCGTAAAATTGGGCAAAACTCACTTAAGAGCTTCCTTGCTTAGCAACAGAAATTTGGGGCTCCAAATTGTGGTCATAAGTCAAGAACTATATGTATGGAGTGCATTAGGCAAATGTTCACCCTGCCAACAAAAGTGCGTATAATCAAGGCCATGGTCTTCCCAGTTGCAATATATGGCTGTGAAAGTTGGACCATAAGAAAGGCTGAGCGCCAAAGAATTGAGGCCTTTGAATTATGGTGCTGAAGAAGACTCCTGTGAGTCCCTTGGACTGCAAGGCGATCAAATGGGTCAGTCCTAGAGGAGATCAACCCTGACTGCTCTTTAGAAGGCCAGATTCTGAAGTTGAAACTCAAATACTTTGGCCACCTAATGAGAAGAGCCTAATGCTGGGAAAGATTGAGGGCAAGAGAAGAAGGGGACGAGACAGAATGAGGTGGCTGGATGGAGTCACTGAAGCAGTAGGCGTGAGCTTAAATGGACTCCAGAAGATGGTAGAGGACAGGAAGGACTGGAGGAACGTTGTCCATGGGGTCGCGATGGGTCGGACATGACTTCACAACAACAAGGCAAATGTATCAATAGCCTTCCAGCTGTGCTAATCTAAAGCAAAGCTGGAGCTCAAACTTGAGCCCAAGTTTAAATATCTTTAAATATTATATTAGGACAGAGAACCTTATGTGGCCGAGATCTTCCTTCCTTTGTTTCCTCCCTCCCTCCCTCCCTTCGTTCCGTACCTCACTCAAAAATTGTTGCCCTATGATACACTGTTTTGCCTAGTTAAAGGTCATGACAATAAAAAATTTAGAAATAAAGCAATAGCACTTAGATTTACCTTCTGAGCAGTTTACAAATGGCATCATATTTTCCCCAACAATCTAGGCCCTCATTTTACCGACCTCTGAAGGCTGGAAGGCTGACTCAACCATTAGCCGCTCAGGATCAAACTCCTGATTGTGGGCAGAGTTAGCCTGCAATACTGCATTTTAATCACTGTGCCACCACAGCTCTTAATACAGATGTCAAATTCCTTCTAAAAATTAAGTTGCTAAGTAAGGGAGATGATGATCTCCACTATTATAGGAAGTTCCACATGTAGCCCCTGTGGTTCACATTCTTTTCCTTGTGTGAAATTAGTAAAATTAGACTTCTATTTCATAGTCCGATTGGTTACAGTGACAATGAACTAATGTTATGTCTTTTATTTCTATTTCACAGAGGGCAACTTTGGGAAGGCTGGGAGGGGTAATTTTCCCGAACTGCTGGACCTCAATGAGGATATAAACTGCTAAGTAAGGGAGATGATGATCTCCACTATTATAGGAAGTTCCACATGTAGCCCCTGTGGTTCACATTCTTTTCCTTGTGTGAAATTAGTAAAATTAGACTTCTATTTCATAGTCCGATTGGTTACAGTGACAATGAACTAATGTTATGTCTTTTATTTCTATTTCACAGAGGGCAACTTTGGGAAGGCTGGGAGGGGTAATTTTCCCGAACTGCTGGACCTCAATGAGGATATAAACTGGCCGGAACTTGAATTCTTGTACAGACTTAATAAAGTATGTATGATTTCAGACAGAATTATAATCTTAGCCTGGAGGACTGGATGAACTTTGTGCTAAGGTAAATAGGATATTTGCATTTTTACGCAGTCCCAAATGATGCAGTTATCTTCTGGAGACTACTGTTGTCTAGATCTTGTATCCTACTAGTTTATTCGCATTTGCTTTGGATTATACCTCACTTGCTTCACAAGCTATTTTATTTCGGTCAATCACCTGAGATACTATTCCAAAAGTGGACAGCAGAGAAACATGGCAACCATTGGAATCCTGAAAGCCAAAAGCACAGAAGATCACATTTCAGCAGAAGACAATTTTATATTTTCTTTAAATTAAGTCATTGGAAAGACAAATGAAGATAGTAACACATTTTTTTTCTTTCTGGCTTGGACAACTTAAACTTTGAAGCACTGATAAAAAAATCTGCTAAGGGATTCTAGGATCTGCAAAGGATATTACTGAAAAGAAGCACCAATTCAGCACTGTAATATTGTCACTTGTTTGTCTACCACAAAATGCAGTTTAGTTCGCAGTTTTCACATTTTCCTTGAGGTTGACAGAAGAAACAGAAAATAAACCTTCACTCAGAGAAACCACCTTTCCAGCACTGTATTGTAAATACTCAAGTGTTCCATTTCAAAAGAAATCCAATCCAGAAGACTTTTGTTACTGAAATATTGGCATGCCCCAATATCATTTCTGAAAATGTCATTTCACTGCATAATGAAACTTTAGAATTCATCATTTTTTTTAAAAAAAACCACTGCAAAATTAAAAGCAGTTGATGTATGTCTTGAATTTTAACAAAGTTGGATTTGTATTAAGTCTTTGTGGTTATATTGTATGTTAAAAAAAACCAAAATTATTACTATAAAAAAGTACTTGTTTACTTTTATACTTGGAGCATTTTAAAAAAGATAATTCTATGATCAATATACAAGCAATTTAATTCTAGTTTGTTACCAAAAGATGAATTTGTATAACCTGTATATTAGAAGAAATACATTTCTGAAAATTTACAAACATAACTTAAGAGGATGGGAGAGAACTTTTCCCAATAAGACCTTACTTTTTAAAAACTGAACTTTTTTCCAAATTCAGTCTCATATAAATTTCTCTTATTTCATTACTCGAACACATCAAAAACAGAACTTCAATTTCCTTCATTGTTTTTCTACTACACATTTCATCTTCTGCCATTGAGAAATTTTTTGTTGTTGTTCTTTATATAGTCATAGTGCTTGCCTACCAGCCATTCATTGAAGTTACAGTGGTACTGAAAAAAATGGTGGCCTATTAATGACCAGTACTATCTTCTGAGGCAGCATCCCTCAATCATGGTCACCATTGCAGTCAATTCACACTGTTTTGTGGCTGACCTGTGAGGTTTTTTGTTTCTTTTTCCCCCCTTGCAGAGAGATTGACTGGCAATAAAGGGTTTGCAAGAAAGTGAGCTGCACATTGAAAGCAACACAATCATGCAAGCTGGAAGCCCCAGATGTGTTAGGCATCACATGAATTCTCACTTAGCAACCGCTTTGCTTAGCAAAGTTGCTAGCCCCACTTAAGAAAGGTCAAGCAAGGACCACCTCTCTTGTTTTTGTGACACATACCACACACTCACAAAACCCTCTCGACACAATTCTAGATGGCTTACAACTGTGAAAAAAATACAGACACAGTAATAAACTGTAATGAAGCAACCCCAACCCTTACAAAACAGACTTCTCCAAAGCTTCTAGGAAGCACTTCTTAACGAGGTGCCATTCAGTAGCAAGCTGCTGCAGATAAAGGAGGTCACTCTTGCTAACTGATTTCCCAGTAAGGGGAAGACCTCTTAGCCTGTTTTCTCAGCCTCATCATAATGGCGTATACATCTGGAGCAGATACCATAGTCATGAAGTTAGCATGGATTTCATCCATAAAGAGCTGTATAGGTAACTAGTAAATAAGACCTAGAAGTCAGCCAGCACTGGTAATATTTATATCATTCTTCTATGTCGTCTTTTATCATTGAGCAAAGCAGGTGACGGCATTCTGCTCCAGCTCCCAAGTTGTCTTACAGAGTAGATTCATGTTGTGAATTGTAACAACAGAACTAGGAGATAACCAGGGGAGAAGAAATTATAGTTAGCACAACCTGATCCAGATAAGAGTACAACCGGCCAATTAATGGAAGATGGAAAAGGCTCTCCTGCCACAACTGTTGCTTTAGTGAGGTGAGATGGTACTGTGATTCCAGGAGGAGCCCCCATACACACTCTCTTTCAGGGGAGAGCTATCCTATCCATAGCTAAGCATGGAGCTTTGCTGGTACCAGAAGGCCTCTGCAGAAACAGGAACTCCTCTTAGTAGGATTCATTCTGAGCCTATACTGTGCCGGTCAGTTCCTCAAAAGTCAAAATTTCTACAACTCCTGTAAAAGTCATGAATGGAAATACAATGTTGGGCCCTATTAGCATAGTACCAGTGTCTCACCCAAAGGTGACATATTATCTTTCTCAAAGATACTAATTTGTAATATCAGAACTTTCACATATGGCACATTGAGGAAATTAAAAGACTGAGCTTTTTAAAACCCAAAATAGAAATAGTGAAGGACTTGACCTTTTCTCTCCCACCAGCAATTGGAACTATCTGTTTAAGGAGCAAAATCTCTATAACACATTTTCCCCAATCCCAAGGCCTTGTAAGTGACCCAAATGAGTATCTAAGTTTAATATCATAGACTGCTATGTGATCCAGTAACAAAAAGTGAGATGCCATAGCCTCCAAAATACAGCTTCCATCTCATTCTCAAATCTGAACCCAGAATAGAAGGGATCTAGATAATTGTCATCCAGAAACCCTTTTAGTTGCCACCCTACCACTTTCTCTACTTTCTTTCCTAAAAAAGAGAGAATTTGGTGGCAGGACTATAGTAATCTATGATGGTTAGATCAAGTAATGGCTTCCTAAAGAGAGACAACATCACCTATTTCAAGATGAGTGATATTGCAGTGACTGGGAGATGCCCAAAATATCAGTATTTACGCTGAAGTTTGTCATGTGGCCTACAATTATGCATATATCTAAGCTTAAAATCGTGTTGACTCTGGTTTTTCAAACAACTGCATAGAGAAAAGGAGCTTCCATTTGAATATGAGTAAGGGCTACTTACAGCCAATGTTAGCTTTAAGTGGCAACCACAGAATTTGGTCTGTACTGGCTCTTTTATATTTATCACATTATGGAATAATTATAAGTGCAGACATTCTATAGAACCATTATGTTGAAACTTTTACCTAGTATCAAATGTGTAACAGGCAATTATGCAACTAAACACTATCAACCAATTATATTCAGGCTTTTTCTGAATGAAATGTTTCCTTTATGCACTGTATCCAACTCTATATGTCACCTGATTTTGGAAGTTTAACTTATATTAGTCAATTATATTAGGACAGAATCTGAGGAGTAAAAATGTAAGTGAAAGTATATAGTGCTTGCAATTTAAGATTTAATCATGCCACCAAAGTTCAGTTTCAAATAGAAACCTTTATTTACATTATTATCCACATTCAAACAAAACAAATTAACACCATATAAACAAGACCACATTCCAGGCCCCCATTGTTTAAAATGCCAGTGCCCACCGGAGGCTTTGTGTGATGTAAAGATCACTTGTACAAGTCATTTTAAGTGTAAACTAATTCCAGAATTATTTTAAATACTGTAGGCCAGGGGTGTCAAACTGCCGGCCCATTGCTGGCTATGGAAAAAAAGTTGCAATACGTCACGACATGTCACGTGACGTTGCAAGTTTGACACCCCTGCTGTAGGCCTTTCTCCTGAGACAAGGAATATTGCTTTCATTTGAAGGATTTCAATATTTCAACATTGCCTGTCACATGACAGTCTGCTACTAAATTGTCTATGCTAATTTGTGCAACATTCAAGTGGTTTTATCTGAAAAAGGTCTTACTAAAGTAAAAGCATAGAGAAAAAAGACTAGATAGAAAGTAGCTAAATTGGTTAACCAAGCACAAACCAAGAAAAAAAATGTAATGCAGCCCAGCAAATAAATTGGGTGGATGAGAACAGACTTATTACAGAGATAATTTTAAAAGGCACCAATACATTCTAATCTTTTTGCCGTAATAAACCATCCAAATGCTGTACAATCCAACACTACAACTACTAAATATACTGCAGCAGGATGCTTTTTAAAGGAGAGTATTTGTAGCTCAGGGTTGAAATGAGGGGGTCCTTGGTGCTCTCTGAGCTTGATCGTTTTCTTGCAGATGTTTCATTATCCAAGCAAGCATAAGTGCTAGGGATGATCACATGACTACATTCCAGGCGCTTAGCAATTAGCTTACTTTTATGACTGGCTGCAATATCCCATGATCATGTGACCAGTGTGTGCAGCTTTTTTGCCAGTTTCTGATCTGTTGTTATGATTGTGTGATTCACTTTACAACCGCATGATTCCCATTTATAATTTTGTGATTCGCTTAATTACTGTCTAAAATTAGGTCCAATCACTTGGGTGTCTCGATTTATGACCATTGTGACTTGTGACCAAAATTCCAGTCCCAATTGTGGCGGAAAGTTGATATTTTGAATGAACAGTACTTAAGACTCTTCTTCTTAGTAGCGATTCAAAATGCAACTTTTGAAATGTATGATTGTTTTTGTACTTAAAATTTAATTTAAAATTGTTGGAATCAATAAAGAAGTAGCAACAGGGAAAAGAATCAGTGGACAGCAAATACCAGATTTTACAAATACTCAGGAATACTCATTCATATTCAGGAAGAACTAATTTGTAAATGTAATAGGAATAACGAAACCAGAGTTTAGAAACTGTGTCAGATGATAGACCAAACTTTATAAAGCAACTGAGCTCACAGCTGTTACCAAAATCCTCAAGCCTTATAAAACTTTAAATTTTACCAACTGTTCCAACTTCATAGGAAGAGTTCTCATATTGCAGAATGCTTCACTGGATGTCAGAACAGCCCCTTTCAAGTTTGAAACTAGTTTGGGATTCATAATGTTTTGCACATATCTGCTTTTTAGCTTTTCACCATGAGGTTGAACTTTGCACTTAAAATGGCTTCTAAAAAGCTTTTTTTTACTGTAATAAACACAGTAAATGACTTGTCTACAACACAACAAACCTCAATTCAGAGGCACCTTGAATGCCCAGAAGTTGTGATAGGAATCTGTGCAACATATTTCCTCAATTATTTACTATTAAGGTTTTAATATGTGATGAGATGTGGAGTTTCATCTGAATTACGCTTTAATTACTCAAAGCTAGTACAATTTAAACATTAAATATAATTCATTAACTTACAGATTAACTGATATTTCAGAAAAAGTAAAAGGATCAGGAAGCTTCTGGTCATTTGCAGGGAAAATATGCACATCAGAATACACATAACTCTGGATCAAAATTCAAATATTTAAAAGACAACTTTAAGAAAATGTAATACAATCACTGGGTGAACTATATAAAAAGGCCATAGTTCAGTGTGTGCTCACAATACAGCAGCCTTGGAGTAGAGGGAGCAAAGAAATTCTATCTCTCAGGATAAAATTGCAAAGCTTCTGCAAAAATTAAAATAAATTTCCAATACAAATCAAATACTGCAATCAAAATTACCAGTTTACATATTCAAGAAGAACTAATTTGAAAATATAATAGGAATAATGAAACTACACACTACACTGCTTCAGACATTTTAATCTACCTTTTGAAATAGTTCATTCTGAATCACTACAGTTATTTTCCTGGAAAAAAGGCAATACACAGACTTTCATAAAGAGAAAGAAAAACTATGGCATCTCTAGCCTTAAAGTTGTAGATAATGATATGAAGGGTAATGCATAAAAATAAATTTATTTGTTGCCCATATTGCAATAAGGTGTAATATAATTGATTAATTGCCATTCACAAAAGATTCTGGGTAAGTTACACAAGAGATTTGGCCTCCAGATGACAGAAGACATTTAACACACACAAAAACATGTTCTGAGTAACACTGAATTTCTTTAAAAGTTAGCCAAGTGGCCTGGAGCACAGGCTCTTTTGTTGAAAAAGCAGATTATATTAAAAATTCAACAAACTGTTAACAGCTATAATGAGCCTTTTTGTCATCAAATTGCTCTCTATTAAAAAAAAGTAACAAAGTGCACACTTAAAGTATAGAGAAAAATTTAAGACCACTAAAATATGCCCAAAATATCTTAAAAAGCCAGTACATAATTTTCTAAATAATTGTCAGAAACCAAGAGACAACAAGGGCTACAGTTACCCAGCTCCAAAACCATTTAAATAATAATAAAAAAAATCCTATTTGGACGACTCTTAACTAAATTGAGTTTACAGAAATTATCTTCTGTTAAATAGCTTCACAAACTCTGCAAAAATGAGTTAGTGACCTACAAAAGTCATATTTATCGTACAACATCTTAAGATATTTACAAAACATATTCACAAACAGTTTTGTTTCAAACTCCAATGTCTTTTTGAGTTTTATGTGAAGTTCAGGAACTGTGATTATTGCTTCAATTACCATGATTAGAAACACTGCAATTTAGAATGATCTTAAAAAGGGAGCGGTTCCATCCAATCATTCTTAACCATATTGCATTTCCATATATCATTTTGTAAAGTGCACAAACCTGCACATCAGGGTGGAGATCTCTGTCATAATTATACGTATCTCCCTCAAACCTTTTGGCATCAAAAGCACAATTTGGATTCTATGACGTGTATGAGTTGTAATATGCAGATCCAAATTCCAACAAATGGAAGCAACTTTAACAGCAGCATGACAGTTGAGTGCTTTGTTTCATGGTTACATCAAGGCCAAGAGCTACATTCTATCAAAGGCTCTTACTATGTAACTCAAGATTATTACCAAGATTTCTCCAGGCACTTTGGTCTGCCTGTGGTTATGGGCTTTGAATAGAATTAGTATACAAACTATCTGCCGGTTGCACTTACTCAAATGTTGTTGCTATGTTCCTATAGGTAGAATGCCAAAGTAATATTTGACCCTTTTGTAACATTATACAGTGACATTTTGATTCTATCCATCACAAGCAAACTTCATAACTTATAAAGTCACTTAGGATATCTTCATGGAAAGGGAGTGTTGTTTTTTTCCATAAGGCTACATGTTTGACATGATACTTTGTGCACTTCTCTGTAATACAGTTCACCAACATCTATGGCATCAGCCTGCTAGGGGATTCTGGCAGGATATGTCAGCAATATTTCTGCAGAAAAGGACAATAGAAAAATATAAGAGAAACAAACACTAGAATATAATGAAAGTAATATTGCAATTCTAGAGATTAAGCATATAAACATAAATTAACTGGCAATTAATGCTTGGAACACTGCAGAATGAATTTTGATGGAGAGATGTCAATTACATTTGAACTCCTATATTCCCAAGAACAGAATCCCAGAGTTACCGTATTTTCCGGCGTATAAGACGACTTTTTAACCCATGAAAATCGTCTCAAAAGTTGGGGGTCATCTTATACGCCGGGTTGTCTTATACGCCGGAAAATACTATTCACCTCTCTGATCTGCAGTCCCCGGCAACGCGCTCCGAAGCCGCCTCCCAGCCAGCATGTCGCCGCCAAACTTCCCAGCCCACACCGCGTCTAGGCACTGCAGCCCGGATGGGTCCGGTCCCGGTCAAGGACACCGCGGAGCCTGCTGGCACCGGGCGAGACCCGGCAGAGTTGTCCTGCACGTGCGCGCACTGGCCAGCTGCCGGGAGATCTCCATGGCGGCGTCGGACGGTCGGAAGAAGCAGCCGACGCGTGGAAGGCAGGCTCACGACGGGTCGAGGTGGGCCTGCGTCTGTAGCGTGCAGGGATGGCGGGGGTGGCTCCCATAGCGAGGGAGGCGCGTCCATGGGGAGACGGGTGAGGCCCGTGCAGCGTGCTGCAAAGGGGGCCCCGCTGAATGTCGCGCTTGTAGGCCGCGACAGACAGTAGGAAGGGAGCACCTTTGCTCCTGCCGAGGCACTGCCTGACCCGCGCCGACCAGAAGAATCGCTTGCCTGGTCACGGAGTGCGGAACAGCAGTACTTGGCGCCCCTCTTGCCCGCAGACCATGCAGCGGCCCTTGCCAGCCGGCCTCGGCATGTCCGCCCCAAGCCCGGCTCTCTAGCGCATCTTCCGGGCCCGCCTAGCCAACCGTCTCCTGGGCGGGGCTTGGCTCCAGACGCGGCAGCTGCTCCGTCTGCAAATGCTATCTCAAAGCCGAATCGCGCTTGGCCGTGCAGGCTGCCGAAAGGTGGGGACTCAGAGTTCCTGCGGTGGTTGCGGCTTCTGGCGTGCTGTTTGCAGAGTCTGGCCTGGAAGAGCGCGTGGCTTTGCACCATTTGCATCAGACGGGGCTGAATCTGAATCGGGCTTGTGTCGGACACTTGGCAACTGGCATGTAAGTATTTTCCGGTGTATAAGACGAAAAATCTTGAAAATCTTCTCAAAAGTCAGGGGTCGTCTTATATGCCGGGTCGTCTTATACGCCGGAAAATACAGTACAATCCTAGAATGATAATGGATAATTATTTTCCCATTACAAATTTTTCATCTTGCAGTAAGCTAATGGCAATCTATTGGAATAAAACAGAATTGAAAATCTGTGAGAAAAAAGAAAATATACAAGAAAAAGACCAAGCAGACCAAGTATATCTAATTTATGAATCAGACCTGAAAATATTGAGAATATTTACCTTAAAGTAGCCCCAAAGGTACTTTTTTAGTTCTGAACTGAAGAAGCTTCTTGGATGATAAGCGAAATGTTTTTAAAGGAGAAAAACCAGGAAAGTCCAGTTGCCTTTTGGAAAAAGCACCTTTGGGACAACCATGAGCTAGATAACTGAGAATCTCCATAGATTTCTACCTTAAAGTACTTAAAGGAGCTGATCAGGGCTGGTGATCTGTAGAAACTGAATGCCACTTACCTGATCAGGACCCATGGCCATTCCTGACATAGGCATAGTATTAATATTCATTTGGGCCATGTGGCCTCCACTATTGTTCATGTGTATCATATTGTAACTTGCAGGATTCCCTGGGTGGCTGAACTGCTGCTGTGGAAAAGAACTACGGGAGACAAGAATACAAAAAAAAAAGATAAATTACTGAATATAATTGCAATTTCACAAGACATAATAGGAGATGGTAGCAATACTATCAATATCGAAGTGGCTTTAAAAATGGCACAGGTCATTCAAGGTGAGCAAGTAAAAGATGATGGATAGCAAGGGACTCTGATTAATTTTAATTCCTATTTTTCTTATACTTCTTAAGATATCTAAAGTCTGCAATATAAAAAGTTCTACATCTTTAAAATCAAATATTCTAACTTTTATTTGAACACAACACTCTACCTATTTTAAATATACGTAGGAATAACCTAATTTATATCTAGCAGAGTAACATATTCAGGTTAAGATCTAGATAAAAAGTTACAATAATTAGACCACATGGTCTATAGTCTCAATCATGCAGAGAGCATTATACCCAAGGAAATGAGTGGAACCTCACTGGAAGGAATGAGCAATTGGAGCAGATTTTTCAGAACGTTTCCATTTTTTTTAGCTATTTGTATTTTAAAGTTCTGCTGACAGTTGATACATCAAGCTACAGGTAAACTAAAATCTGAGGCAAAAGTAGAAAAAAGGCAAAAGAAAGGCTTCTTTCTATTATTTTCCCTGTTATTGAAAAACATGCATTTGTGCTGTCATTGTCATTCTGAAAATGCCAAGATTTTTCTCTCACCTGCTCCTGGCAATGTTTCCTGAAGGCCATCCCTTCATCTCTGGCGATGGGTACATTGGTGAAGCCTGGGGATGTGGCAATATTGAATTTTGTGAAGGTCCAACTCTTTGAGCCATCATGGCATTGGGAGGACTTGATACCCTGCTAAAGGCAGGATCAGGTTGCTGGCTCATTCCTTGAAAAGGACATAAGATAACAGTTGGATCGTTATTTCTAATTCAATATACTTTTGTTTAAGAAAGGAATGCATTATGATGTCTTTATGTAGTTGAATCAACACTGAACTCTGATAATAATCAATGCTGAATATAGTTCAGAACATGGACCCTAGAAAGGATTTCCTATATTTGTCTTGAGTTTCGCTCATTTTTAACAGATCCTTGATCATATAAAACTAGCTACTGACACAACACTGTTCTCCTACTGGTATGTATGTATGTATGTATGTATGTATGTATGTATGTATGTATGTATGTATCATGTAAATATATTTGCTCATTGTGCTGTTGCTAAGTCGGCTGTATCTAATCCACAATGTATTATTCCTTTAGTAAGTAAAAGACTTGCAACAACATGCAATTTGAATGTTTTGCCCTTTGCTTTTATCAGAATTTATAGAAAATAGTTTTCAAGCATGCAGAATTTCTCTTCATCTGATTTAGTCAAATACTTACTAAATAAAGAACCTAGTGGTATAGTAGAAGAAAGCATCATTTTGAAGAACCACAGTACTCAAGAGAACTGCATCTTTAGTTCTGTATCAATGTTAAAAGGTCAAGACTCCCTCTTCTCTGATGGATTCAGACACTAACCGAACTTATGTAGTTTCTTCAATTTTGCAGGTTGCCAACATGGATATAGAACATATATTCACCTAGTATATCTATGTGGTTGCCAGAAGTCAAAAATGACTTGATGGTACATAATCAATCAGTCAATGTGATCAGACTGGCTAATTTGAATTAATTCTGAAAAATTTAAATTGTTGGAATGAAGGAGAAATAATTTGAATGTAGGAAACCAAAGCAACAAATTTAAGATACTTGTATGCTCTTGAACCATTTCACTGACAGAAGAGAATCATTTTGAGCAATTAAGAAATAAATGAGCAGTAACCGAAATCAAAGCCCTACAATCAACATAATTGCAAAGTGAATTAAATGAAAAGATAAATGCCATCTAATCTTAAGCCTCACTCTGACAATTCTATTTTAGATCATTTGAAAATTGCCAATCTCCTTCCTGCTTATATTTATTTATATTCAGCTTTTGTCCTTAAGATCACAGGTACTTCATTTAGGCCAACATTTGGGTCCAGAAGAGAGAGGAAGAAAGCTGAATCAGTGAAATGAGTACCATAATTTGGAGAGTACGGAAACTGTTGGGGTGGGACAGGAGCCATCAGAGAACCTGTAACAGCACCATCGATGTTTCCTGAGGCAGCTACATTTGGGGGAGGACTGAAGGCTGGAGGTTGTTGCTGTTGCTGCTGCATCATCATGGCCATTCTTTGCTGTCTGATATGATGACTTATTAACTCCCTGTTGCGTTGTGCCACCATCTGAGCATTAAGGAAGCCTTGCTGTTAACACCAAAACAAGAGGATAAGGAATAAGCCATTCACCATAAAAATATTAAATATGTTGTCATAATACTTATTTAATAAATTAACTCTGATGGAAGATGTACATCAATTCTACGGTGAAAACACATATCATGATCTAGTACATGATAATTCCAAATTCACTGTCTGCCTGCTCTATTTATGCAGCCAAAATCACACTATACAGAAGAGAGCAGTATTAGGCTAGCCCAAACTCTGGACAGAATAATATGAAATAACAGATGATCATCTGGGCTGGAGGATTGACTGACAAGTCCAATCATCTTCGAGTAGTATCCCACTTATGTGTTGTTATAAATTAAAAACAAAAAAATTAAATATGCCTATGTAATCACTAGGATTCAGGGTCAATCTGAAGAACATTTAACTTTTTATTTAAAGCTTCAGCAGCTGATAGAGTAAAGGTATTAATGACCAAATATAAAATATGGGAATGTGATTAGATAGAGAGGAACAAAAATGCAAAATAAAGCAGGAAATGGGATGCCCTTGTACAGTCTGATTCTAACACATGTTGACCAAGACAATATCCTTAATGACTCACTTGTGATCCCATCTGGGGAGGTAGAACAGGTCTCATCACCGATGCACCACCAGGATTGGTATTTTCCATTTTTATATCAAGCGTTTGACGAGTCTGATTCAAAAACTTAAGAAAAAGGAAGCAATACATTGTAAAAGAACTGTATAAAAAGGTATCATGTAAGTAGTTCTAGAATTATTATTGTTTTTGTTCAGCAACCAAAATTACAATGGTGCTGAATGAAGCAACTTATCACGGGTGCTTAAAGTTACTATTGTAGTGCCTCCGTGGACTCATGATTGTGATCTGGGCTCTTTGCAACCTCATTTGCACTTACGACAGGTTGCCAAACCCTCTGCTAGTGAATGGGGGTTTGCTCTCTGCTTATATACAGTAGCTTGCCCTGCCAGTATTTGATGGGGTTTTCTCCTTAGTAGGTCCTTGATTAGGGTATTGCTTACTGCTAGATTGTCTGTCTGGTGTTGATTCCTGCTTATCTGGGAGTTGGCTGTTAGAGAGGATGTGATTTGGTCCTTTTGTTTCTTTCTTAGCTTTTTTATTGTTATTTTGGGAATCAACATCAATTTTCCAGCAATCAACATCCTCTCCAGCAGCCAGATACGCAAGGAATACACCAGACAAACAACCAAGCAGATTAGTACAGCAATGAAGACTGAATTATTACTGTGGGTATTAAACATTCCAATCTGAGGGAAAAAACAACACAAATGTTACATTTTGGCACAATCCTACTTTTTCAGAACATATTACCTGCTGTCCTTGAAGCCTCTGCTGGAGTTGCATACGGAGCTGCTTTGGTGTATTGCTTCGCGGTCTCATAACATTTGCTCTGGGATGCATGGTTTGCATTGGAAAATTGTTCTGCTGGTTCATCTGAGTCATCATCGAGTTAAAGGCTGCCTGTTGGCCCTGAATGCTGCCACTAAACCCACTGGGCATTCCTGCTCCTGGCCCATGGTAGGGTTGGCCATATATTGGAGGCTTCTGATCAATCATGACTGTAGAATCTTGGCCATGAAATGCTTCATGTTTGGATTCCAAAGCTTGTCCCTTCAAAAGAATAGGGAACTTAATTCACTCTCTGCAATAATATATTATGTATATTAACAGGCACAATAGAATAATTTTATGCTGCATTTGAGAGAAAGAGAGAGAGAGAGAATGAATATACCTGGAGATGATAATGGCTATTGGAGGAAAGGCATAATTTGACATCTCTTCTGGCACTTCTATGAAAATTATTAGGTGATCTTCTAACATAATCTAGAAACCTCATTCCTTAGCTCCACTGACTCCTTCCATTCAAAATTATGTTAACAGTATCTGTCATCCACTTGGCAATCTGGCATCATTCATTTAGATTAGTAAAATGGTATAGTGTTACATTTGCTAATATAGAAAAAGTATGTACATACCTAATTACAATTATGTACAATAATGGAGAAAGTACTAAGAACCAAAACAATTTTAGATGAAAGAATTTGTTTTAATTTATTAAATGGAGCTTTTTTCTCACTACGATTTTGCAGGTTTTGGTTGTGGCACTACAGTATCTTGTGCAGTATTTTGTATCATTAGTTATCAACAGCTTAATTGACCTTCTCCTTTTAATGTATGCTTAGAACTGAAAAAAATTCCCACTGAGCAACAATAAACTGAACTTGAACTATGCTCAGTTTGGGGAGAAGGTGAGATGTAACAGGTGTATACAATCTAAAAACAATTCTCATAGAAGAGAAATATCTATAATAGTGCAGAAAAAGAACTGTACTAGGATGTTCCTCAGTAGCAACCTTATAAAAAAAGGTAAAGGTTCCCCCACACATGCGTGCTAGTCGTTTCTGACTAGGGGCTGGTGCTCATCTCCGTTTCAAAGCCGAAGAGCCAGCGCTTGTCCGAGGACGTCTCCGTGGTCATGTGGCCGGCATGACTAGACGCCAAAGGCGCACGGAACGCTGTTACCTTCCCACCGTAGTGGTCCCTATTTTTCTACTTGCATTTTTACATGCTTTCGAACTGCTAGGTTGGCAGAAGCTGGGACAAGTAACAGGCGCTCACTCTGTTACGCGGCACTCGGAATTCGACCTGCCAAACTGCCGACCTTCTGATCAACAAGCTCAGCGTCCTAACCCACTGAGCTAACCCAAAAATAAGAGTTTAAGAGGATCATTTACTTACTTGGTTTACAAGATCTGGAATTCCTAAGGCTCTATCAATTTCTTCAAGGCTGGTAACATCAGTATTGCTCAACAATGTATGCAGTTGATCTAGTAGAGCTCTTTCATCACTTTGCCCATCTACATTTGGAGTAGTATATAATAGGTCATCCAAGGAATTTCTAACTAACTGCCTAGGAAAGACAAATGTTGAAAATGAGCAGGATCTTGTATATTGAAAGCAAGAACTTTTCTGCTAAGATTAATTCTGAAGAGTCCTTGGGGAAAATCTAAGATGAAGACAGTAAAGACACTGGTACCAACATATAAGAATTTGTCATCCTGAATCTGAAAAAAAAGGTCTCTCTAAACCAACCCACTGATTCAAACATAAGCATAAAGTATTATACAGTGAATGTATGCAAGATTGGCATATCCAGTTGTCCCACTGAATCACATTCCAGATTGTTTTTTGTGCTTATGATTTAATGTTAACTTGTCTGAGGTCAAACATATTGAACATACTCCCTTAAAAAAACTAATAACACCCTTCTGTGTTTATCAGGATAACAAATGAACTTAAAGAAGCTGGACAGCAAAGCCCAATGGAACCATAATGTAGCTTTGCTCATCCCATCTTATTTAATTGTTAAGTGTTACAATTCAAAACAAAATGGTATATTCTTCTCTGCCCTATACTTTCAAACAATTTCCTTCCTTTTTGATGCTTTTAATTCTTTTAGCTAGCCAGCTGCCCTATGTCCTGCTATGCTGTTTCATTGGGGGGAGGGGGGGAGAGTAATCCTGGTAGGGAGACAAAAGCAAAGGTGGCAAATGTATAATATCATAGTGTGTGAAAGAAAGCAAAGATAAGCCATTCCTGCATTTTATTTATTAAAGACATTTATTTGGTTTCCTGTCTCATATACAGGAGGCTTACATTAAAATTCTGCAATATAAAAATCCTCTAACCCTCTCCACTCCCACCCCTGAAGTGGCAGCAAGCATAATCATACCAGCCACGTGATCAGCTCTGTGACAATCTGGGGTCTTTAGGCCCACTGACAGAACCGTGTGTTCAGAGCCTTTGGAAAAATATCAGCGTGGGGTGTGTGTGTTAATCTTATCTCAGAGGGAATGATTTTTCAGAAGGAGGGAGCCACCACAGAGAAGGACCTTCTTCTGGTTCCTACTAGATCTATTTCCCCGATAGGACATAACATATCTGGCCTTCTGACTAAGTAGATGTAACTGGAGAGAAGCAGTCCTTGAAATAACTTGGCCCCAACCCATTTTACCAAGAAAACTAGATGGATATACAGTACAAGATAAAATGATTAACCACATAGGACCAGATGGTGGATCCTTCAGGTCAGATGGCACAATATGCTACTGAAGAAAAGCTGAGATTTCCGGTTTCCCATCGGCGCCTCTGGACGCATGGAGGCCAACTCAGTCTTCAGCATCCGATTTCTTCACACTGGGGGATCCTGGAAAGGGTCGAAAGTCGCCCTGTTGGGGTGATGAGCGAGGAGGGGATCCCTGCTTAATCGCAGGAGGGCAGCAACCCTCCCACTTGATCCGGGGCAGCTCTCCAAACCGGCAGGAGAAAGAGCAGCCATAGCAATATGGCTCATCATTAAGCTGCTGACAGCCGAAGTCAAAATTACTACCAAGCACCTTTAAAGCAACGCGGATGAAACTGGGTAAGATCTGATCTTCTCTTTAAAACTCTAAATATCTTTCCTGCAAAAGCTGCCCTAAGTATTTTTCCCACTGTGAGGAGAGAGGGAAGGGAATTCCTACCCCACTCTCTAAGAACAGCGGCTACCCAGGGGAAACAAAGCAATTATAAAAACAACTTTAATCTAATTTGATGCATATACTTTTGAAATTTGGGGACTAAAAAGTTTTCCTAAAAGTTTTCTTATACCTATTTCTACTGGATACACTGATTTTTATCTAAAAAGAAAAGAAATAAACTTTGAAAAACTATTATAAAAACGGGATTTAAAAAGTTTTAAACGGCATCAGTGACATCTTGTGGCGAAATTTGGTATTACAACTTGTTAATGCTTAAAAGAGACTTCAGATAAAACTCTTTTGACCTTCAAACTCTGCTGTAAAGAGAACTTCTGGGCAGCATAACTGGCCTGCTTGAACTATGAGTGTAAACCTTTACTGACTTTCAGAGTTATATGTGGGGAATTGTTTTGCTATCTCTTTATTTGAGGAACATTGGTTATTATATGAGATGATGAAATAACTTAGACTACAAAATTTTACTTAACAACTTCTACTATAAAGACTACCTATAAACACGTGAAATAGAGGTCCCATACCTAGTTATAAAATTATTTTTAACATCTGATTTTAAAGTCCTCAACTTAACACATTATTAAGGAAATATTGATGAAGACCAGGAAAAGATCCTTTCCATTCCATGTTGAAAGCAATACATGAAACCATTCTTTCAGCTTCTGACAAAATAAGACCCAACATAAAAAAGATACACAAACCCAAATTTGGACTACAACCAAAGAACTAACAATGCAGAAGATAACAGAAGAAGTGGAACAATCAAATACTAAGACAGAGGACTCAATTGACCAACAAATACAGTTAATGGAAAATCCAGAAAAGGGAGTGACAACACTGAAAATGGACAAAAATTTCTATATAAATCAGAAGAAATTTGAGAAACAAGAACCGATTGAATGGAAGATAAACATATCAGGACAATCATGGGGAATTGGAATAACAGGGAGACAATTTAATGAATACAAATGGGCTAACCCAGGGGTAGGCAACCTTAGCTCTTTTATGACTCATGGACTTCAACTCCTAGAATTCCTGAGCCAGCCATGCCGTTAGCCCTTCCAAAAAAATGGCAACTAAATGGTCTCTCTTATTTCAAATAATATATATATAATAATAGAGGGAGATGTATTTGATGATCTAAAAGCACTGACAAGGAAGGCTAATTGGCAAAGGAAGAAAGCCAGAATAAGGCTGAAGAAAATTGGGGTTCTGATTTATTAGAGGGGATTTCATATTACTAATTAGAGGGTTAAAGAGAGAAGTAGTGATAAGGGGAATTTTGGTCATTAAATTTAAAATATTTGGAAACTAGTTGAAAATAAGGATTCTATTTGTTTCATATTTAAAAATTAGACCCAAAAGAAAAAAATATGAATATGTTTGATTTATTGATTAAACCATACAATATATATAATGGTTTTAATTTATTAAAGAGGATACTGTACTATTAATTAGATTATTTAATATGGTGGGAAATAGATAACTTTTAGAAAATAGAACAAGACTATATTCAAATAGATAAGATGTGTATTTTGAATATTAGATTCTATTATGAATTGAGATAAGGGAAACTTTGGTTACCTAAAGCCTAGGAAATTATAAATATCAAATGTTAAATTTTAATATTGATGGGAAACTAAAAATTGGGAAAAAATCAATAACAGGACATTGATTGTCTTTAAAGACTGAATGTAAAAGTAATTAAGATATGTATAAGCTAAAAATTTACTGATAAATGATATTTTTACTTAGTTGATATAATAAGAACTGTATTAGCTTAAATACAAGATAGTAGATATTATAGGAAAAAGAGTAAATATTTGATGTAACTTGAGATTTGTACTAAAGATTTTTGTATGTTATTGAACTATTGATTAACCCAGCCACCACGTTGCTTTTTAAATACTTAGATGTAAAATTGGAAAATTAATAAAATATTATTTTTTAAAAAAGCTGAGAATCTTTCAAAGTTATAATTATGGGTATGATGAGGCTAGACAACAGCTTTCCAGATATCTAGTTGTTGATGTTATCATACAGGAAAGAAAAGCCAAAGTGGCAAAGGCAGAATTACAGTTGGAACATGGAAAGTTATAAATGTGTGAATATGAGAAAGCTCAACCAGGTGAAGGAAGAAATGAACTACCCAATCAGGCATCAGTCAATTAAACACCAGCATCTCAGGTATTAGCAAATTAAAATGAACTGGAACTGGATACTTTCCATCAGAAAATCATACTGTTTTCTACCCAGACCACAAAAACCAAAGAAAGAATGGTACTACTTTCGTACTCAGTACAGTTATAGTAAAGAGAATACAATCCAGTCAATGACAAAATAATGTTAATTAAACTTCACAGACAGCTTTTAATAAGCTGGTGCAAATTCCAACCCCTAATGCAGAAGATGTGGTTATGGTCAAAGTAAACTTGAACTTAACAGAACATAAAAGCAATATTTGATGCTTTTTGGTTTGACCAAAATATTTTTCTTATTTGACTGTGACCAAACAATAAAATAATCAGCTAACTAGTCAATATTACCTGTCTTGCAAGCCTTGAGGTGCTTGTTCCATGGAGACTATGCTGTCAGGCCATACATTTGGCTGGTTAGGTGGTCCTGGATGTGCATAAGGACTCCCTCCCATTCCTACATTATTCTCATTTGTCCCTAAAAAAAAAAGAAAGAAAATCCACGGTTGTTTCATTTGCAGGAGCAACAAATCTTGAACAGTAATGTAACCATATTTTAAAAGTAGTAGTATACCGTGTGCACAATTATTAGGCAAGTGGGTATTTTGACCATATCATTGTCATCAGGGCTTTTTTTCTCATAGAACGCTCAGAACGGAGTTCCGGCACCTTTTTTGGATGGAACCTTGTAGGGTAGGCAAGGCGGGTTGTATGACATGTGTGAGTTCCGGCACCTTTTTCTTTTACAAAAAAAGCACTGGTCATACATATTTTCCACTTCCAAGCTACATAATGCTTAGTGGATATAAGCATATAAGTATATCAGGTAATATGTATTTGTATAATAAGGGAGGGTGTGGCCTAAGAAGATCAACACCCTATATTAAAGGGTGCATAATTATTAAGCAGCTTCTTTTCCTCAGGCAAAATGGGCCAAAAAAGAGGTTTAACGGAGCTGAAAAGTCAAACATTGTAAAAAGTCTTTCAGAGGGATGCAGCACACTTGAAATTGCTAAGATATTGGGGCACGATCACAGAACCACCAAATGTTTTGTTTTGTTAACAGGGTCGTAAGAAACGTGTTGAGAAAAAAAATGCACATTAACTGCCAAAGATCTGAGAAGAATCAAACATGAAGCTACCAGGAACCCATTATCCTCCAGTGCTGTCATATTCCAGAATTGCAACCTACCTGGAGTGCCCAGAAGTACAAGGTGTCAGTGCTGAGAGAGATGGCCAAGGTAAACTTGACCATCATTGAACAAGACACATAAGTTGAAACGGCAAGACTGGGCCAAGAAATATCTGAAGACAGATTTTTCAAAGGTTTTATGGACTGATAAGATGATCAGACGGATGGGCCCATGGCTGGATCAGTAACGGGCACAGAGCTCCATTTCGACTCAGATTCCAGCAAGGTGGAGGTGGGGTACTGGTATGAGCTGGTATTATTAAAGATGAGCTAGTTGGACCTTTGGGGGCTGAAAATGGACTCAAAATCAACTCCCAAACCTACTGCCAGTTTTTAGAAGACATTTTCTTCAAGCAGTGGTACAGGAAAACGTCTGCATCTTTTAAGAAGACCATGATTTTTATGCAGGACAATGCTCCATTGCATGCATCGAAGTACTCCACAGCATGGCTAGCCAGTAAAGGCCTTAAAGATGAAAAAATAATGACATGAACCCCTTCCTCACCTGACCTAAACCCTACTGAAAACTTGTGGGCCCTTCTTAAACAGGAGATTTATGGTGAAGGGAGACAGTACACCTCTCTGAACAGTGTCTAGGAGGCTGTGGTTGCTGCTGCACAAAACACTGATCGTCAAAAGATCAAGAAACTGAGAGACTCCATGAATGGAAGGCTTATGACTGTTACTGAAAACAAGTGCGGCTATAATGGTCACTGATTTTTTAAAAAAAAATGTTAGAAAAGTTTATTTCTATATTTTGAACTGTTTGTTTATTATTCTCACTTTAACAGATGCAAATAAATGAATGAGATGGGCAAATTTTCATTTAGTTGCATAATAATTCTGCACACTAATAGTTGATAGATAATTGTGCACACATAGATATTCTCCTAAGAAAGTCAAAACCTCACTTTTACTTTTTTAAATATTCAGGTTTGAGGTTTATTAACATTTTGGATTGACCAAGAGCATTGCAGTTGTTCAATAAGAAAATTAATCCTCCAAAATACAACTTGCCTAATAGTTGTGCACACAGTGTAGTTACTAATAAATAATTGAAGTTATATTCCTTTGAACATGGACAGTACAATATTGATTATGGCAGCATGTTTCATGAAGAAATTGATTTAGATATGAATCATAACAAGTCTCAAAGTTTGATCCAAACAGAAATGAGTAATAATGTCCAGAGTAAAGTACAAAAATATGCAAGTGCCAATGAATAGCTGGGAAAAATATGGAAGGGAGAGTGGGACTTAAGGTTGTGCCCAAGATCTGAAATACTAAGGGTTCAGTAAATAATAATTGTAATAACTCACTCATATGGATCATTTCCTGTTGGAGCATTGATCTGGTGCCAGGCATACTATTTGACCTCATGGGCAAGCCAGGCATGGATCCTCCCATGGAAGACCGAGCAAGAGAAGAACTGCAGTCTGACCCAGCCCTTGCCATTGAACCAGAAGCTGTAGGCTCCATCCTGTTCAGTTTTGAATTTTGTAGACTCCAATCACTTGCTGAATGCTGATTCACTGAGATGTTTCTGTTACATAACCCTGGAAGAATTGATATATTTAAAGCATTTTACTTTCATTACTGAAAAATACGGAATACAATTCACTTTGTTAAAGTAGGCATTTCTGCTCCTCCTCATATTCAGATTATAATTCTAGGCCAGAACTGAAAGTACTGTATATATTAAGGTATTTTCTTCCATCCTGGTATATATGGGAACTACAATTTACTGAAAATTTACCGATTTGGAAAAGACTACACAAGGGCTTTTCTGCCTCTGGATTCCAACTGTATTCACAACATATTAAAGTCAAGAAACTATTGTATAGGAGCATTTTTTGAGGTATGCAGCAATTTCCACCAGAAGAGCTAAACTTTTTAACGTGGGGATGTAACATGTGAACTTATATGGAATCCATCTTTCAGATTTTCTGTTCGCTTTTTTATCCACTCTACACTTATGCATCAAATATTTTAGGCTCTAAAGTACAGAACAGTCACGTCAATCATTTGTGGTTTCAAGTTTCAAAATTTGCAAACCAAACCAACCTACTGTTTACAATACTTGTTTGTTGAAGGATAGCAAATCATCTTTTGATCACACAGATACAGATTATTAAAATTTTGGAATACTGATTCAGGTAAAGACGGGAATTACAAACAAACCCATATTGGCTCCAAAATTTTCTTGACTTTCAATCATTCGTGGTCTCTCAGCCATCATATTTTGCTTCTGTAACATGGAATATGAACTGGCATTTCTCACTGATGAGACAGAATCCACCGATATAGGATTATCTAAAGATATGGCTCTGTTGAAAGGTGGGCGGATGGTCTGCCTAGACAGGGGACTTCTGACACCTATTGAAAAATTAAAATAGAATTGTAAATGCATCATCTGTAAAAATATTGTCTGAATGTGTATTCAGTTATTATTAAAGAAAGTATTAAAGAAATATAGTAAAATGCTCAAGAAGATCTTATATTCCAGTGTGAAATTAAATTAATACAATATTTCTCCTTCTCTGTGCACTTTCAACTCTATAAGGGTCAGGAAAATACAATACAATATAAAAAAGGTAAAAACTTAACATTAAAAATGAACTACTATACTGATTTCACTGATTTATAAACATAAACTATTTTGTGAAATAAAATCAGTGCGCAAATAATTCCTTACCTATTAATGTATTTCCTTGACACAGAGGTAGCTTATTCCCCATACTAACTCCATTTGTAGGTACAGGATTATGGCAAAAATCTGAACTATTTAGATCACCCAAAATTGCATCTAAATTATCCACCAAATTGCCATTTATCTGCAAAACAACATTTTAAATAATTTAGGTTTTAAAATTTCTAGAACAAATTTTATAAGCTAGTATGGACTCAAAACATATGCCTCCAAGACTTAAAACAACAAAAACAAATGGACTAAATAAAATAAACACAGAGTATGTTTTTGTCTAGGAAGAATAAAAACAACTATTCTGTAACCTTATACACATAACCCATTTAAAGGATAACTCAGGAAAAAAAGAAACAGTAATTGCTTAGTTCATCATTTCATTTATTTAGCCTAATGGAATCATTTTAAAATATTTATTAAAATATTCAAACTTTTAAAATATTAACCACTAAGTTCTTTAAATCTTATAACTTAAAAGAGTTGTTCCAGAATAACTCCTACAGGAAGGAATGCCTCTTCAGAATTGGCCTCACCTGGAACTAGCCATGTAAAATCTAAAAACAAAGAAATTTGCTATTATATAACTGAGTTAAGAACTAAAGCTGAACAATGTAAGACAACTCCCTCTGGAGTTTTACTTGTCCATGGACTGTCAAAATTTTTAACAAGACACTGCTTATCAAATAAGTTTGTGGAATGAAACTAAGAGTAAAGAATTTTTTAACAGAAATTCTGCTTAACACTTGAATACTCATACTCTACCTCTTCTGTGGGTTCTGTTTTTATTTTCATCTCCTTTTCATTACTTGATGTAGGTATGGCTGAACTACAACACTGTCCCATCTTGGTATCCACAGTTTCAATTTTAGGTTTAACGTCTTTCAAAAGCGGCTCTTTTCCATCATCCTTATCAAGCAAGTATCTAAGCAGAGCATGATTCTCTTTCTTTTTAGGACTCATTTGTTCCTGTTTCACTACTTCTCCACAGGAAACTGTGTTAGTATCATGAAATGGATCTTTACCAGTAGCTTCAGCTGTGATTTTTGCTACTTCGGCTGGAGAATTACCATTTCGTAGCAACTTATGTAAAATCTTATGCTTCTCTTGCATATTTGATGAAGAAACTCCTCCAGATGTAGAAGATGAAACACCAGATGAAGGACTTGTAGCATTGTTAGAAGATTCTTTGCAGCTGGAATCCAAGGGTGAATTTGAAAGTGTTGAATGTCCTCTCTCCTCTGAGGAACAGGTTAGCAATTGAAGAAGTTTTTTATGTCCTTTGCTTTCAGCTGGTCCCCTCTGATCAGCACCTTCAAGGCTCTCCTCTTTGCTATCTTTATTACTATTTGAGTCCCTGGTGTTTGACTGGCACATAGAGCTCTCCACTTGATTCTGCTCACAAAATATGCCAGGAGGGCTTTTTGACTCCTGACTTCCCATTTTGCTTTGCGCAGGAACATTCATATTTGGAGAACTGTCCAGTTTAGGACCTGGTGAAGAAAGGGTGGATAGGAGAGTTGTTCCAACTCCCTCACTAATGGCCTGAAGAGCGCTAAGTGAGCTGCTTGAAAAGTTGTTGCTGCTTGAATTGCTGACCGGTCCCATTGGAGAGTGTACACCTATAAAAAAAGTTCATACTTTAATAAACTATTTCATAGTTTATAGTTCATAAATACTTGAACTACAGGAAAAAAGGAAAACAATGCAGAACTGTTTTCCTTGCAAGGTTTCTCACAAGAGAATAATGATATAATTAATTTGAGTAAACTCAGTCTAGGTTTATGTTTCAATACATTACAGTAAATATTTTTAAAGACTGGGTTATAAATAAAAATGAAAAAGTAATACTCTGTAGATAAATGGGTATCTTACATTGAAATGAAATATTACTTAGAAAGCCACCTTTACCTGGTACAGGAGAAAACTGGTGTGAATTCACTTTTGGACTCCCACGATTCCTAGGCGATATCATTATATTTGGTTGACTGGCATTCAAGCCTGGGCTGCCATGTGGTGGACTGCTGATATTTAATCCATAATTATTTTGGTAAGGAAAAGACTGCATTCCTTGCCCAGAGGTCATTGATCCCATATTTCCTGGACCCCCATACCTAGCACCACTCATCTGCCCCATCATGTTAGGATCTCCCATGCCATAGTTTCTGTTTTGAAGAGGTACATTTTGCCCAGGTATCATATTCATAACACCTCCACATGAATTGGTGCTCATAGCTGTAGAAGCTCTTATGTTCTGTCCCACGGTATTAGGATTTGGTCGATACCCATTTTGTTCTCTGAAAAGTTGAACAAAGGGATACAATAAAATCAGACTCCAAATCCACTTTTCAATTTTGTTACAGTACACACAGAAGAAAAATATACATGCGAACAATGTAATTCAATATCTCAACATTAATAAAAGAAAAAAGGAAAGAAAAAAGGTTTGGAAAAATATGGCATAACTCCCCCAAAATCACCAAGCTTCTTTCCTGTCCTTCTTAAAAATGAAAATTGATTACATATTGATAATCATTACAATATTTGGGTGGAGTGGGGTCTGATGTGATCAGAATGATCCTGCCTGCAGGGGAAAGGTTGTTATGGTTAGTAGTTACTACTTGGTGCCGAAGATAATGGATTGTTTTTCAGCATTATTTATTGTTTAATCTGTTTAATTTAAAAAATTGTTAAGGAAGTATAACAGGAAAGGACAAATACACTGGTATTAATTCAATAAAAGACTAATTGCAACTAATAAATCATTAATATGATTAATTTTTTAAATGGAAAAAGATCTACCGCCCTCCTGTTAGACTTACTTGCCAGTCTGCTTGCCTGGATTCTAACCTCTTCCCATGTCACAGTCATGTGAAGTTTCATCTTATGAACCATGTACTCCTCAGATCACAACAGCAGCCAGGACGACCAGGATCGCCCTCACTAAGCAATGCAGGCATATGACCTCATGTTTTATGACTGCATCACTTAGTGATGGAAATTCTGGTCCCAATTGCTATTGTTATCCAAGAACTATCTGTAACCTATTTAAATGCTTTGGTGGTGTCTGTCTAAGTCCAAAAACTAAGAAATGATTAGAAAGCCTTCTAAGCAGTTTCCTCCTATTGTTCCTCATCTATAGACAGAAATGTTACCAAAGTAAAGCAACTACTTGCATCATCTGGGAGCTATTAAGGAATTGTCTTCATCACCCTTTTCCCCCACACAAATCCTAAACTACACTGTGTCACTTCAATTAGTTCCATTAAAAACAAACCCTGATTATATTCTATGCCACAAATGACATATTATCCAAGCCAGCAATTTCAGGAAGTTCTGTTTTCAGAAAATGGTTAAGGAAGAAAATAAACACCTTTTCTTCTTCATTCCTGTCCTCTTGAGATTAGCTCAACTGAGCCTCAGATACTGCAGAAGCTCCAACATTTATGCCCACTGAAATAACACATAGGACTACCATTTTATTATCTTTAAGCAAAACCATAACAAAAAATAATTCCTTTGGAAGGTAATAAGTAACATTACTTATTTCGCCATGGAGCGAACCTACTTTCCATAAATTCAGCTGCTAATTCTTTTAATCACAAGATATGAACAAACTCAGTTGTTTACCTATCCATTTGGTGAACTAGCTACTAGGTTACAGCCAAAGCTATAACTCAGGGATAGAAATTTTCAATAAAAATCACCTGCATAATGAGTAATCATGAGCTGTACTCTGAAATAAGATACCATCTCATTTTTTTGTCATTCAGACAATATGTTAAAAAGAAACAGTGAATTCTCTAGCACGACTTATTTGATCATCTTGTTTTCCTGTCCTGGCTTACAAAACAGAAAACCAGTCTTACTCCATGAAAACCATCATCTGAATCTGAAATAGTTATTAGGCTATACAAACATGTCACATAGCAATGTTAATATCTCAACTTTTGCTCAAATAAACATTTAACACAAGTTTATACTTTGGAAATCCTAAAATATAATTGCAATTTTACCGTTGAAGAAAGTGGGTAGAGATAAAACCATGTCGGTCATTGGTAACTGGATTTCGGAATAATTTACTTTTTGTTTGTGCTGTCACTATTGTTCCATCAGCTAAAGAGAACCGGTAGAGTGGAGTTTCAGCAATGCCTTGCATGTAAGCTGTTAAGAAAAACAGATTTTTATTAAAAGAGCACCTTCCTGTTTGTATTTCATGTTACAGAAACAGTGGCTTGCAAAGTAAGATAGATACCGTATTTATCGGCGTATAACACGCACCGGCGTATAACACGCACCTCATTTTAAAAAGGAAATTTCAGGAAAAAAACTTAAATTTCAAATAAATAACTTTAAAGCAAAATAAGGGTAGCTTATATCGGCGTATAACACGCACACATCATTTGCCCCCTATTTTCAGGAAGAAAAAGTGCGTGTTATACGCCGATAAATACGGTATTTTAAAAGATCAAGTTTGGTGTCTACAAAGTTGTGCTTAAAATGCATACACATGAAAGACAACAACAACAAAAATCTATATAGCTTGTGTGTGTGAATTTGTACGTTGTGGGAAATGTCAAAAAGTAACAGAGCTAATTCTGTTTTGCCCAGGTTTCACTGTAATAATCATTACCTGCAGAAATATAGCCTCTCAATTGGAAGGCTCAGGATTTTATTAAAGCAAGCAGGAACTATTTGCATATGCCATCTCCCAGCAACCATTTTATGAACACAAAGCATCATGATACAGCAATGGGGAAATTCAGTGGCAGCAAGACAGCAAGTAAGATCTAAAAGAGTGTCTTAAGCTTGTCATCCCCTTAAGAATGGAAGAAAGGCTTATTTCTCTATCATACATGACATAATTAGACATCAGTTGATACTTATTTTTTTATGAAAATACCTGATCCATTTAGAACATCCAAGACAACAATTCACTGTATTTGTTTCAAATTGGCCCTAAAAATAAATATCCCCGTTTTTAAAATTAACCCCTCAACAGCTTTGAAATTCCAGATTTTACCTTCCTGATAGTGCCGCTTGTTTGACCAGGGCTGACCTTCATTTTGGCATAAAAATCTCTGAATGCATCGGCGGATTGTATCTTCAAATCCCGGTCTCATAGACCTTAAAGAATTTGTATCTATGTTAACAAGTTTACCTGCCAAATAGAAAAAGAAACTATTGGAAATTACCTTGATATATTTATACTTAATTAGCTGAAAGTTGTGTGAGCAGAATTTATAGAAATAATATGCATTGCAATGTTATTAAAAAACAAAAGCATGGAACCTTAATTGAATAAAATACTGGAAACAAGTTGAGAATATCAACCAAATAAAAATTATTCATACTTTAATCTAAAAGAATGGAGGGACGTTGCAGTTCTGGGGAAAAGATAATTTAGGAGCAATATAGAACACAGTCATCTCTGAATGGGCCTTAGGTGAACTAGTTCATATAACCAGACAGACAGTTCATTCAAGGTTTGAAACAATTTCAGTTCAGCCAGAAAACAATAGGCAAATGCTGCAAACTATTGGCACTACAAGAAAAATATTCTGAAATATTAATTGGCTTGTAGGCTCCAACCTTGTGCAGAATGCAGCAGTGCGAACAGTTAATGGTGCCAGTTAGTTGGCACATATAAAACCATTGCTCTGTGATATGCATTGGTTACCAGTTTGCTTCTGGGTGCAATTCAAGATGCTGTAGTCACCTTTAAAGACTTATATGATCTGGGCCAGGTTACTTATATGACCGTCTCATCATCTCATCGTTGTCTCAATGTAATCCAGCAGGAGGTGCATTCTGGGTACTGTTGGGCGAGTGGTGTGTGCTTAGCAGGGCCTTGAAAAAGTGCCTTTTCTGCCATCATACCTGTCCTCTGAAACATCATCTTTTGTAAGATTAGGCTGGCCCCCACCTTCATCGTTGCTTTAGTTTTTTTGGCAAAATTTCAGAAGTGATTTACCATTGCCTCTTTCCTAGACTTAAGGGACTGACTGGCCCAATGCCACCCAACTAGCTTTGTGCCTAAGATAGGACTAAAATGCACACAATTTCCTGTTTTCTAACTTGATGGCCAAACCACTACACCAAGACAGCTCTCACTTTATTTTTATTTTATCTTATTTTAGCAATTGCACTTTTTATTTATTTTAAATTGTGTGACACCCAGACTTGTGTATGTCAGATGGACAACCATATAAATTGAATGAATTCATAAATAAATAATATGCTTGAGGGCAATTAGTAACATAAACCATGTTATTCCTATAGTTTGCATTAAACAATATATTTGATGGGTTTTTCAAGTAGAATTCTCACCTGAAAGATCATGCCTAGTAACAAAGCTCTCTGTGTTTGGGGAAAATACTCTCTCTATTGTAGAGATACGACGCGCGACACATATCATACAGGACTGCAAATCTGCAATAAAAAATATTTTATGGCATACTTAAAATTATGTAAAATTGGTAGCATTTAGCCATTCAATGTGCAAGATATGCTGCAGTATAAATGAATGGAATACATTTAAATAAATGGATGATTTGCCATTACCTTCCCCTTCTTCTAGCATAGCTCTTGGTTGTGATAAAGCAAAACACTGCATGGTTTCAAATCTTTGATGTGATTCCTGACTGCTCCCTATATCTTCTAGAAGTTCATTTAATGGTTTCACCATCATGCGACAATTAAATGTATGACTTTTCTGTCTCGGTGCTTCGTTGGTCCAAGAAACTCCATTCACTTAAAAAAAAAATTCTCATTAAATTGGTAGAAAACAAATGATGACTTTAATTCTGTATTTATCCAGCTACATTGGCTATTTAGAACAGAGGAGCTTAGGGTTAGAGCATCCTATTGCATGTAACATTTATGTACTGCCAAGAGTTATCCACAAAAGGAAAAAACCTAACTTAATGCATGGGATATCATATATCAGGCAGGCAAAAACCAAAATCGGTTATAAATCTATTAAGATTTATCTATTAAAGGGTGGAAAAAGGTAGAGGACTCTTCTAATATCAACCATCAGTATTTGCAACGTGAACTTATTTATTTATATCTCACTTTTATAATTTTTACAAGTAACTCAAGGCTGCGAACATATCCAACACACTTTCCTCATCCTATTTCCCCACAACAATAATCCTGTGTGGTGAGTTGGGTTGAGAGAAAACCTAACTCTAATAGAACTAATAATATTGGCCACAACTGACTTTGCATCTTTTCATACTTAATATTTTGTTATGATTAACATCATAATAAACATCAAATTTACTTAAAACATTTTGATGGGGTAATAGACATCTATTACAAAAAATTAACAAATTTTGTTTGATATTATGTTCACTGAAGTTTGGTAAAAATGGAAGTCAGTATTTTAACAGAATCCAAACAATAGTATATTTTAAATAAACTGAACAGCAATACTTCAATTTTTATTAACAGAGAATAGTGTGTGTTTACTTACTGCATATATACTTTGTTTTTTCTATAACAGCTCAAGGCATTTTACATGAAGGAATTCCCAAATTTTAACTTCACAACAACCCTGTGAGGTGGGCTGAGAAAATGTATATATGTGGGATAACCATTTAAATTACATACCGGTAACTTCTTTTTCAAGAAGTTACAAAGACCCAAGCATAATTTGGCTAAATACTGAATTTTGCTGGAAAATGTTGATATTAAGGTACAATGTGAATGAAAGTTTGAAGACATACTTTAAAGTTAATGCTATAGTTTAAAGTTAAATATAAAAGTTTTTTTTTTAAGGAAAGGTCAATTTTTCACATTTGACATACCAAGTGATTATGAAAAGCTTTCTTACCTGCAGATTTGGGTAAATTTTTAAGAAAATCTTTTCGATCTTCCTCATGTAAGATACTGTAAACACTTGTATTAACCAGGTCCTCTTGTTTATATTGCAAATACTGAGTGACATTTTCAGATACAAATACAATGTTTCCATCCCTATTTACTACAAATAAGAAGCCATCTAATGCCTAGAAATAAAGTTATGGAAAGCTAGTATTAAGACATTTAAATACACATATATATTAACAGTTATTATGTACTGAAATAAACATCAATGTTGCTGAAGATGTTACCTAGTTTGGTAATGAAGCATCAGCAAGAAAATAACTAAGCTCAGAAGAGCACAAAGTACCCCACAGTTCACCCACAAGCTACAAATATTCTCTTCTATCAGTATTTTATAATCCTATAATTAGCAACACAACATCTATTGTATTCATTTATAATCCTATATTTCCATTATGTCTATACACAGCATATGCCTCCTAGTTGATAGGTTGTGGGCAAAATTATATTGGCTTACAACATAGTCTCTAGATTCTAGCTTGGATAGATTAGCAGCAACATCCTTGGAATAAAACTGGACTTCCATTATTCTTGAATGATGCTGGCCAAAATGTGCCAAAATAGATCAGTATTTGTCTTTATTTTTATCAGGAATGCTGCACTCTGGCATGAAAATGATTAGTCTATATCTTCTTTCTCTTTGTAATGTATTTTGAAAACATGACATGAAAGCCTTGATTAATATCAAAGGGATAATGGGCAGCACAGGTCAGTATCTCTGGACCAGTCCAACCCATACAGAAGGCTGTACTATGCGGTGTAAAAGAAATAAACCTAAAAGGGCAGGGAATTAATGCATTAAAGAAAAAAATAGATAGGTTTCATATCTGTGAAACTAAGAAAAAAAGAAAAGAATGGAACTGAGTGGAATAGTCTGATCCTGTGGTGTGAATATCTATAGGGAAGTGAATGCATAGGTTTAATTATGAATAAAAGAATGAAAAGGTACATCATGAAGTATCCATAAGTTATCATGGATGCTTATGACAGCTAAAATCCATAGATTGATAAAGATTGTATGTTACACTCCAGTGAATAGTGACAATGGGAAACTGGAGATGAGATTGGAGGAAAAATTGTGTAGCATTCTGAATGAATGTGATACAGGAGACTGGGTCATACATAGAGAATGAATGAGGATCAACATACATAAAGGAACAGCAAATGCTTTGAGATATATGGGATGATTCAGGATGTCATGGATGGATGGAGTTGATGAGGTCTCCATAAAGAAGATGATGAAAAGTTTAAAGGAAAAAGGGCTATATATAAGGCAGTATATGGATGTGCTGAAAGGAACAATGTCTATAAAAACAAAAAAAAAAGAATGAAGACATACAGGTCATCCACGACTTGCAAATGTCATTGAACCCAGAATTGCACAATGAATTACCACAGTTAAGTGAATGCGCTGGTCATTAAGCAAATCTGTTGTCTACTACAGGTGGATTTTTTTTTACCAGAAATTGGAAGTAAACACCGGTTTTCAGCAAAAAAAAAAAAAAGTAATACATCTTGGTCGTGTGAAACCACAGCGGCTGTCAGAATTTTGAATCAAGGTCATAAGTAGTCTTGGGGAGTTCTATTGTAATTTGTACAGTTGCTAAGCGACCAGTTAGGTTCAGATCCATCTATATAATAAATTGTTTACTGATAAATTAATTTTAACTATATCTATTCTTTTTCTCAACATATACTTTTCATTTAAATGAAATAAAGGGAGGTTGGCAGCTCAAAAATGCAAAAAAATTAATACACAAATTAAATATATCTTTGCTTTAATATGTGTTGCATAATCCAATCTGGATTGGTCATTAGGATCAGAGGTTTAGTCTTCTGAGCTTTTGGACTTGTTCTGGAGCCAATGCTCAGGGAACCTCTCTCCCAACAGATTATGTGCTTTGGACTATACTATGCATAATATTTATGTGGTGCCTGGCTGTGTGTGGCTTTTAGTTGTTGATTAGGCTGCTGATGGCCAGTTATTAAGCAAATTATTATCAGAAGCAATGCCCAACTCAATGCCTCATTTCCAAACTTGATGTCCTCCAATACATTCCGGAAAAGTGGACCAAACATATATCATGTAGACATCTCACTAGAAAAAGGGTACATTACAGGTAATTCCCCCAGGTACAAACGTTTATTTAGCGAGTTTTCAGAAAAACGAATTAATTCAGAAAGGGTACTTACCGTATATACTTGAGTATAAGCCGAATTTTTCAGCCCACTTTTTGGGCTGAAAAATTCCACTTCGGCTTATACTCCAGTCAACAAAAAAAACTTACCGAGGACTTGTGCGCGGCCAAGGCTTTGGTGCTTCCGGGATCGCGCGCACCTCTCCCAAGCCACCGCCGTCCGAGACCTGCCGAAGTTTGGGGAGGTTTGGGGAGGTGCGCGCGCACCTCCCCAAACCTCCCCAAACGTCGGCAGGTCTCCGTTCCTCCGTGCCCTGCCTGCCTGCTTCTTTCCGCAGCGGAAAGAAGCAGGCAGGCAGGGCGCGGAGGAACGGAGACCTGCCGACGTTTGGGGAGGTTTGGGCGCCTCCCCAAACCTCCCCAAACGTCGGCAGGTCTCCGTTCCTCCTGCCGACGTTTGGGGAGGTTTGGGCGCCTCCCCAAACCTCCCCAAACGTCGGCAGGTCTCCGTTCCTCCTGCCGACGTTTGGGGAGGTTTGGGCGCCTCCCCAAACCTCCCCAGGTCTCCGTTCCTCCGCGCAGACCTGCCGACGTTTGGGGAGGTTTGGGCGCCTCCCCAAACCTCCCCAAACGTCGGCAGGTCTCCGTTCCTCCTGCCGACGTTTGGGGAGGTTTGGGCACCTCCCCAAACCTCCCCAGGTCTCCGTTCCTCCGCGCAGACCTGCCGACGTTTGGGGAGGTTTGGGCGCCTCCCCAAACCTCCCCAAACGTCGCGCAGACCTGCCGACATTTGGGGAGGCGCCAAACCTCCCCAAACGTCGGCAGGAGGAACGGAGACCTGCGCCCAAACCTCCCCAAACGTCGGCAGGTCTGCGCGGAGGAACGGAGACCTGCCGACGTTTGGGGAGGTTTGGGGAGGCGCCCAAACCTCCCCAAACGTCGGCAGGTCTCCGTTCCTCCGCGCCCTGCCTGCCTGCTTCTTTCCGCAGCGGAAAGAAGCAGGCAGGCAGGGCGCGGAGGTCCGGAGACCTGCCGACGTTTGGGGAGGTTTGGGGAGGTGCGCGCGCACCTCCCCAAACCTCCCCAAACTTCGGCAGGTCTCCGGACGGCGGCGGCTTGGGAGAGGTGCGCGCGATCCTGGAAGCACCGAAGCCTCGGCCGCGCGCAAGTCCTCGGTAAGCTCCGGGCGGTCACTTGCTTCGCGTCTCCTGAGGGAAGGGGGGGCGACTGGAGCGGTCATGTTTCCTCGCCTGCTGGGCGCCGCGATTTGCCCGGGGAACGCGCGGGCCCCGAATGGCAGCGTGGAGCGAGGAAGCGGACAGCCAGGGCTTCCCCGAGAGCCGCGGCCACACAGGGTATTCCTGTGTATTCAGGCTTGCAAAATGGCGGATCGAGCCTCTGCTGGCGGCAGAGGCTTGCAGAGCGCGGATCCAGCCTCCACCGGCGGCGGAGGCTTGCAGAGCGCGGATCGGCTTATACTCGAGTCAACAACTTTTCCCAGTTTTTGGGGGTGAAATTGGGGGTCTCGGCTTATACTCGAGTCGGCTTATACTCAAGTATATACGGTACATTAGAAATTAAAATTGTGATCAAAAAGAGGCCTCTGTAGCCATGTGGCTTGGATTAAGGCTCTGCTGCAACGGCTGCCATTTTTAAGTCTCTGACTTGCCCGGGCCGTTCAGGCCTATGAAAAACTGTAAGGTTTTGGGGGTGATTTTTTGGTCCCTGGTCACATGGCCAAACAAGAGCCAATCAGGGGCCAGTTTGTTTTTGCTTTTGCTTTTGCTGAGTGGGCTGGAGTGCTACTGTAAGTATTTTAAAATAATTTTTTGTTACTCTATAGTGCTTGCAACGAACAGTTTGCAAGCACTTTGGGAACTGCTCTGCTTTTTAAGTACTGTACTTTGCAAGCTATTGTGCTTGCAAACTATTCAGCTTTTATTTTGCAGATTAGCATATATTACTGTAGTTTGTAGGTTTTAAATTTAAACTGCCTTCAGAAGTTGTGGGTGCCCCATCACTGGAAGCTTTTAAGAAGAGAGTAGATAGGCATTTATCAGAAATATTGTTCTCTCCTATGAGAACAGTGGGTTAGACTAAATGACCTCAAGGTCCATTCCATTTCGGTTACTATTGCAAGCAGAGAGTTCTGCAAATCCCTCCCCCATCTCCCTCTGAGTGCCTGGCTGGAGACTCGAGCTGGCTAGCAGTGGTTGTTTTTTAAAAAATAACTTTAATGGCTGCAAGCCCTGCTTGGAGGCAATTTAGTTCCTGAACCCGGCACCAGAAACAGCTGATGGGCGGCTGGTGAGAAACCCTCCCAGTTCAGTTAACATGGCAGCTATTGGACGAAATAGTAAGTCAGATCTTTGTTCATTTAACAGCCCATTTGATTTAATTCATGCATTTGATATAAAAAATATATAAAATTGAGTCTGATTCATTTGATGAGTTCTTTGACTTATGATCCTAATGGCCAGGCTCCATTAGGTTCGTACCTTGAGGACTACCTGTACTCATTTTCTGGGAATGGAGAAAGAATCTGAATTTTCACAGGTTTTGAACTGTAAAAATATTGAGAGCTGATAGAATCTTCTGAACATAGCTATTTAATAACTACAAATATAGTAACAAACATAGAACTTTCTGCTGTGCTAACGACTCCACAGAATTAAGCTATTCTAACAATATTAACACTAACTAGCCTATATACTTGCCTGTAGGAGGAGTGGTCCCAGTGAATCTTTATCAATAACACCCTGTCCGGTTGAAGATACATCTGCCTTCTGAACATCATCATCACTAGATGCTGTTTTTCCTGAAATTAAAAAGCAAGTCTTGAAAAAGGTAATACTGTATATGTAAGCTTGCCACTGAATATATACAGATTTAACTGTTAATATTTATTATTAAAATGCTTAAAGATATTTAATGAGAATTTAAACTGCTGAAAAAAACAGTACCGAAACATATACAATATTAATCTTTATTCCATACTAAAGGAGAAAAGCTTCTTTGGAGATACAGAAAATATAAATGCAGCTTAACAATGACATTGTTTGATAATGAAATAAAAGATAATGGAGTCCCTGTGGATTTTATTCTGCTAGTCGTTATCGATTATAAGGGATGGTGCTCCCTTATAATTTCAAGACCATTGAGTCAGCACTGCCTAAAGACATTTCTGTGGTCATGTGGCCAGCATGATATCATGGAGCGTTACCTTCCTACCAAAGTAGTACTATTTATCTACTTGCATTTGCAAGCTTTCGAACTGCTAGCTTGGTAGGAGTGGGGAAAGATGGGAGCTCATTCCTCTTGTGGTGCTCAGGTTTGAACCTGGACTGCTGGCTTTCCAGCCAACAAGCCCAGCATCCTAATTGCTGAACCACCACACCGCCCTTGATAATAAAGACTGGAGAAGTATTTAAATGAGAAAAAACAATCCAGAATTGTGTTATGAAAGCTTGAAGTCTACATATTTCCTCCATGATCTTTTTTATATTCTTTACTTTCTCTATCACAACAATAAAATGATTGTGGAAAAGATTTAAATTGTTCCTTCCAGCTCTTGATTCTATGGCAGTATGACTTGGCTCTTCTATCATACATGCTAGTCCATGTATGATATGCCATACACTAAATAAATAAATAAACAAACAAACAAACAAATAAAATGACTTGGATGTAACCAATCTGTTATTTTACTGATTCTTAACACAATGTAATAAATGTAAATTTATTATTCATTTGGTAAAACGTTAGTCAATCCTTCAATTATTTTATTTGCAGCATCCATGTTGTTAATGTTAGTTTAAGCAGTCAAATTTTTAACAGAAAATAAAATGTATCTCTTGTTTTAAAGCTAAAATCAGATTCATACCTACTGAAACATGACTTTTAGATAAAAGGGACTTTCTATATAGATTAAGAATCAGTCTTGCCTTGTTCCTTTATCTGACGTATCTGTCGAACTGTTTCCTTTAAAATTGCACATTTATCTGGCTTGACATTGAAATGATCAATGTCACTCAAATTAGCAGATATCAGTTCAGCCAATTCTTCAATATATTTACTTTCCTGCTCACGTCGCCGCTTCTCTCCACTACATACGAGACTTAAAAGAGAAAAAGATACAGAGGTTTTTATGAAGTTAAGGCTTCTGGTCATACGATTTCCTTTTATAAAATGTATTAACCAAACTGCTAAATTAAAAGTGGTTTTGATTTTTATTATCCTGGCCAAAGTATACACATAGTATAAATACATTAAATAACTTCAACTCAGTAAGTCACATCTAATCCTTTGGGAATGATAACACCCTCTTCCCCACTATGGCCACACTGATATTTCCCAGCTGGGTGTCAAGAGGCTGAATGCTACAGTTTTTTTGAGGAAAACTTATTTCTGAGTAGGAACTTACAACGTTTTTCAAGGTTGAATAAAAAATCAATACAGGAATGCAAATGATGGAGGGAGAGGAGAGGAGGGGAGAGGAGAGGAAAGGAGATCTGCTACTGGCTTTTCTCAACTCTCAGTTTGCTTCAACTGTCTACTATATAATCCTTGATTACCCTTGAAGAATCAAGTCCTTGACAGAAAAATGACTGCCTGGTCCTACTCTATTGAATTAAACAACATGGACCTGATTTAAATACTTAATAATCTGTTCCTCCTCCTAAATAATTTATTTCTTGCAATAGTATGGGTTTACCTCATTTTAATCCTTTAAGTATGCTATCAACTAAACTCTAAATATTAACTCAATTTTAAATTCTGAAATTACCACACATTTTTGTAAATGTTCTATAGCAGGGGTGTCAAACTCAATTTCATTGAGGGCCGCATCAGCATTGCGGTTGCCCTCAAGGGGCCGGGTGGGTATGGCCAGGGTGGGCGTGGCCTGCTGGGTGGGCATGGCTAGAGTGCGTATGCCCTACTGGGTGGGCGTGGCCAGCTCTACATCGTTCGCATCAAGGGTGCTTATGGGGGCCTGGGCAGGAGTGGGACAGATCTGAGGGTCTCTGGCAGGAGGAGGGTCTCTGGGCCGGGGCCAAGGCAGTGGGAGCCGTTCTCTCCCTGTTTCCAGGATGGCTTCGCGGGCCACAAAAAACCACTTCGCGGGCCGGATCTGGCCCCCGGGCCTTGTGTTTGACATGTCTGTTCTATAGTCACAATATTTAAAAAACATGGAAATACTTTACCCTGATCCTGTGATATCACACGGTTTGCGTTTTCTTGAGTCACTGTTCATACTGTCCAAGATGTTCTCTCCTAATCCACTCATTCTGATCATGCATCAGCAGCTGAAGGAATACAGTAATCACGTTTAAAATTTTGCTTAAGAAGAAAAGGTAAACCATTCAAAAAAACATTCCAGAATGACATGATTGTGAACAACTAATGATCATGTACTTTAATGGCTTTCAGTTTATTCATCCACTGATGTTTTAAAACTCAACTTTAAAACTCAAAGAAGTCAGTGAGATTTTCAAACTTCAATGTTATCAATGTGCTATGGTACACATTTGTTTGACTGCTGAACTCTTAAATAGGTGTGTAGGTCCAGTTTTCATTTAAACAGTATAGACAATCTGAAACCAAATTGGTAAAATGAAGCGCAGCAGTTCATTGGGAAACTGACCTATATGCCCATGAACAGGCAAGCATTTCTGAATGGAATCCACCTGGATTTCTGCTATTTGGAAAAGAACACCTGATTTATTTCACTCATATTTCAAATATTTTAGTTGCAAACATAGATAGAATACAGAATAGCAAGTTGGAAAGGATCCTGGAGGTCTTCTAGTCCAAACCCCTGCTCAAGGAGAAGACCCTATATCAGTGATGGCAAACCTTTTAGAAACCGAGTGCCCAAACTGCAAGCCAAAACCCACTTATGTATCGTCGGGTGCCGGGTGGGCGTGGCCCATTGGCTGGGTGTGGCCCATTGAGTGGGCATGGCTGCAGTGGTAACAGGAGACTGGGTGGGACTAAAAAGTTCCATCAGTCAATTCCAACTTTGCGACATCTTTTTTTGATTGATTGAACCTTTTTTTGCACACGGCGGCGGAGGCCTAAAGCGAAAAGGTTTTATAAAACCCAGCTGAAGGCCTAGGACTGGTGTGACAGCGCGTGTGCTCATAGAGAGGGCTCTGCGTGCCACCTGTGGCACACGTGCCATAGGTTCGCCACCACGGCCCTATATCATTCCCGAGAAATGTTGTCGAAACTCTTTCTAAATACCTCCAGTGATGGAACATCGACAACTTCTGTAAGCAAACTATTCCTCAGATTTATTGTGGATAATTATGTGTGGCATTTCTTGCTGACATTTTTCTTTGCAATGTTATATAAAGTTGTTCTAATAAATTAGGTTTAAAAATAATTGATGCACACAACCATCAGGATTTTTTTTAAGAAAAACAAATTGTGAGTCCCATTCATGCCACTAGATGGCAGATCAACATTAAAGAACTAGACAACTGCCATTTAAAATGATTGAAAACCACTAAAGGGCAGGTTTTTCAATGAAAAGGCAAAATTAAGTATCTTGCTCATGCAAAAAAACACATGTTGGCTGTATTAGAGCATCAGCTTACGCTTTTTATGTGGCCAGTTATGTCTCATATGCATGACTTTTTATAACAAAACTCAAATCTTGAAGCAGAAGTTCAGATGGCAGTATTTGTTTCTCACAAAACTCCATTTCTAAAGAGGCACATATTTTTATAGCACTAAACACTGTCAGGGAGAGACAGGAAGTACCAAAAAAAACCAAGATAAAGGGGCTTAGAAAAGCTCAGGAAATATGAAGACAAATAAATACATCAAAAACCCACAAGCATTTTACTACGGCGAATAAACTGCCCCAATATCTTTTTTAAAAAGTCACATTTTGTATACCATTTCTCTAAACATGAAACAATATTAGCACTATAATGAGCTCCTAAACAAAAAGCTTTTTCAGCTTGGACAACAATAACTTTCTCAGAAGGAAAATGTACAGTGAATATTGCCTTTGAAAATTATATGGTTCAATTGTTAATAACAGAAAATTAGTCCATCTCCTCTATATTATACTAAGCTTTTTTCTCTTTCTTTGAAATATACTTAAAGGAGGAGAACATTTAAATAAAAGTTAGTAACTCCGATTCTACCTGTTTCTCATAGTAATTGTTAAGTCTGAAATAAAAAACATCTTACAAGAAACCAGACCACTGTACAATAGATACCTTTAAATAAAAGAAAGCTGACAGTCTTACCCTAGCAACAGTGCTGTCCCATCTTATATCATTTTCCTTTTTTTTGCAATGTAATGTAATTATGCCATCAGTTTGCCTAAGACCCTATGCTGAAAATGTTTAATGACATTAACTCCTTTGTGCTGCAAGATACTGTCACTACAATGCCAATTAGCCAAAGCGTTATTAATGCAAAAAAAAATTCATTAAAAAATACTACAATAAAGTTAGCTTACAGAAATACGGATATGATTCCTTCATTTTTTTTTCCTGCATGTGTTTGGAATTGTCATGACTTTTAACTAGGTAAAACAGTGCATCATATGACAACCATTTTTAATCAAAGTATCTCAAATTGGCTAACTTACAGAACATGCCCAAAATCCAGGTGCCATGGATAGGTTTTAACTGCTTAAGTGCTACTGGTTGCTGCTAGACTGGTCTTCATTTTCAACATTCCCTGACAGTTTCCCAGCCAGTCTTGCAATCCCTCATTCTCTGCCCCCCCCCTCCAGCAGCCATTTATCTGCAGGAAGGGAAGGGAAGGGAAGGGAAGATTTCTGGTGCTCCCTGCCAACTTCCCACAAGGAATGGGGAAGCTTTTTTTGCCCACCCATGGTCATTCTGTTTCTTTGTATAGGTTAAAAAAAATCTTAAACAATAACCCAATGAAGTATGGGTTATCCAGATTTTTAAAAATAAAGTTTGCATAATTTTAGTATTTCATGGAAATATGAAAGCACCATTCTCATTTATTCCAGATTTCAAACTATTTCATTAAACAAAAGGTCTCTTTAGAATAATTCCAGCATTCTAGTTCTCATATGTATATCTCAGGTAACATTATGGATCTCAGCAGACAAATCAATTTTGGGTCTACCCAGAAATCTACTGTGCATCTTTCAATAAGAAAGAGCAGTGTGGAGCTGCTTACCACTTTAAATGTTCTTTCCTGTGCTTTAGAATGACAGAATTTCTGGAAATAAAAACATTACTGATATAAAAAAGAACTTTTTGAATTTAAAGCAAAGATTTTGATTCATTAGATTACAAAAGAGAATGGTTAAAGATTTATTTATTCATTTATTCAATTTGTAGAGCCACCCATCTCAAACCAGGGAGTTTTTCTGTGGTCGATTCAGATGAAATGAGAATTACTCTTCTTGAAAAATGTGACAACATCATAGCACTCTGATGCAGCGACAGCATGGCATTCAAAAAGTTCAGTTCAGCTAAGAAAAAAAGCTGCAGAAATACCGTATTTTCCGGCGTATAAGACGACCCGGCGTATAACACGACCCCCCAACTTTTGAGAAGATTTTCATGGGTTAAAAAGTCGTCTTATACGCCGGAAAATACGGTACTGATTTTCATGTTTTTTCCCCCAAACTTGTGATCTCTTTAATAGACTGGTGAAATATAAAACCATTGTGTAATTTAAGAAAGTTGCAATTTTACAGAAACATGTTCTTTCACATGAAAAAGATTTCTGCAAAAAATGGATTGATCGAGTACCGTATATATTATTAGTAGAGGTAGTCCTTGACTTAAAACAGTTCATTTAGTTACCGTTCACAGTTACAACAATACTGAAAAAGGTGACTTAGGATCATTTTTCACACTTGTTGCAGTATCACCATGGTCATGTGATCAAAATTCAGATCCTTGGCAACTGACTCATATTTATGACCTGATCATTTTTTTGCAACCTTCTGAAAAGCAAAGTCAATGTGGAATCCAAATTCACTTAACAACCATATTACTAATTTAACAACTACAGTGATTCACTGCAGATAGTCGAGGACTATCTTTATAAGAGAAAATATAATTTCTTATTATTAACTGATGTGCATGGCATCTTTCAATAAAAGGTACTTTGAAAAATGCATTTTTCTCGCAGTACTCTTCACTGATGATATTCCAAACACAAATGAGTTCGGTATCAGTCCCTGTGATTTAAGGGTTCGCACATAACTCTTGTTTCTGGAATAGTTTCCAGAAGAGGCACAAGACTGAGGCAATATTTCTAGTTCTTCTTGCTCCATGTGATTCTGTGGACTTATTTGCAGTATATCACTGTCTCACTCAAATGGTACACAATGACTGCATACACTGTTGAGAGACTTCAAGTTCTCAATTTAAGCTTTAAAATAATCTTTAGAACGGTGTTGAAGATACCGCTTCAGTATTTACGTCTAATCTTAATATTTAATCCCCAATCAAAGGCAGCACATAATAAAAATAGACCAGAATGCAGAATAAAAAGAGGCCAGGGCAAAAAGGTAGTTCTTAATTTCTATGATTATTTAAAGCTGATGCATTTGGAATACCGTATTTTCTGGCGTATAAGACGACTGGGCGTATAAGACGACCCCCTACATTTCCTGTTAAATTATAGGGTTTGGGCTATACTCGCCGTATAAGACTACCCCTCTTCCAACGCACACCAAATAAAAATTAAAAAACATCAGATTTGATTTTAATATGGTAATTTTAATTCAAATGCTTATGACATGCAGGTGCTTAGCAGGAAAACTGTCACTTATAAACATAAGGCTGTCATCAAACATGTAAACATAAAACAGTGCAAGTGGATTAAACTATAATAATAACAATAACAATAAAATAATAATAATAATAATAATAATAATAATAATAATAAGAAGAAGAAGAAGAAGAAGAAGAAGAAGAAGAAGAAGAAGAAGAAGAAGAAGAAGAAGAAGAAGAAGAAGAAGAAGAAGAAGAAGAAGAAGAAGAAGAAGAAGAAGAAGAAGAAGAAGTTGGAGGGGACCTTGGAGGTCATCTAGTCCAACCCCCTGCTAAGGCAGGAAACCCTATACCATTTCAGACAAATGGCTGTCCAGTCTCTTCTTAAAAACGTCCAGTGTTGGAGCATTCACCACTTCTGGAGGCAGGTTGTTCCACTGGTTAATTGCTCTAACTGTCAGGAAGTTTCTCCTTAGTTCTAGGTTGCTTCTCTCCTTGACTAGTTTCCATCCATTGCTTCTTGTCCTGCTTTCAGGTGCTTTGTAGAATAGCTTGGATCCCTCTGCTTTGTGGCAGCCCCTGAGATATTGGGTCACTGTTATCATGTCACCCCTCACCCTTCTCTTCGTTAAACTACACATACCCAATTCCAGCAACCGTTCCCTATTTTCCTAATTCAGTTTTTCACTTTTCCTAATTCACTCTAAAGCTTTCCCTGCGCACAGCCTTACGTAAAACCAGCTGCCTGTAATTAGTGCAGGTTCGCATCCCACCAGGCTCAAGGTTGACTCAGCTTTCCATCCTTCCAAGGTAGGTAAAATGAGGACCCAGATTGTTGGGGGCAATAAGCTGACTTTGTAATAATGCTGCTTGGGGGGGGGTGAAAGCCCTAATAAAGAGGCATATACACAGAATGAAGGCTATTGCTAAGCACATTGATTTGTGCTTTAAATTGTAAGCCACCCTGAGTCTTCGGAGAAGGGCAGGATATAAATGGGATTTTTTTAAAAAAGACCAAATGGGAGATCAGCTCCAGGTTTTCCAGCCAGCCAGCCCAGTTCCTGAGTCAAATGTGTCCTTAGAGCTAAGCTGCTGCTCTGGCTGCTGCCTTCCCCACCTGCCTTTCAAGTTGGGATATACTACAGCTGCTCTTCAACTTTAGAAAGAAAGACGCCCAGACCCCAGCCTGTAAAAAATCACAGACTGCAGCTTCTTCTCCAATTGGTCACGCTTTCACTGCGCAGACTAAATGGGAGATCCGCTCCAGGTTTTCCAGCCAGCCCTGTCCCTAAATTTTCAGCACCCAGCGTATAAGACGACCCCTGACTTTTGAGAAGATTTTCATGGGTTAAAAGTAGTCTTATACGCCGGAAACTACGGTAACTTGCTGAAATTTTCAGACAGAATTGAGATCAAATTTTGCTAGATGGAAAAACCTAAAAATTGTTGAGTTGATCTTGCTACAAAAGAAAGTTCCTTAATTCTCCAAGGTAAAGTTTAGCAGCTGGCAAACTCCTTCTCCTAAACGGAAAGCACAACAGTTCAAGATATAATAATAACTGTCTTGTGGCATTTCAAATGTGGACTAGTTTATTTTTAGTGTCATTTTTTTAAAAATGTGCTTCACTGGATGTATTAGATTAATGAGATAATCAGAAAAAATGCTTCCAGTACAAAAATAAATAATTAAATAAATGAAACTATGGAATGGAACCATAGGAAATCTGTCACCACAACAGGTGTGCAATCCATTATTTTACAAATAGGAAACTCAGGAACACTGTCTCTTTGAGGGGGAAAAATTCCTAATTCAAATTTCAGTTCTACTTTGAACTTTCCAAATTGTCTTAAAACCATTCATTGCCTCTCAGGTCCCAAGTCTACTTCAAAATCTAGAACTAATATTGAAATTTAATATTGAAGGGTTACTAAAATGTAGCCTGCTGGAACCGGGATTCAAAATATTTCAACCCATAAAGATTATACTGAGTTATTCCAGTAGTACACGCCTTCTTCTTCAGGTGAGCTGGGCTAAAAACAGACTCAACAAGTTTGCCCAGAAAAGGCTAGCAGGGAGGCGGAGCCCACATTGATGCAAAAATGAGGCTGCAACCAGTCACATACCAACTATACTGCTTGAACAGAGCAAGGAAGCATTTCTACACAAAGAGGTATCTGGGCTTAACTTCCTGGGTTTTATTTTGTTACAGTAATTTCTTTGCCTCTTATACCAAGAGATGATGATGATGATGATGATGATGATGATGATGATGATGATGATGATGATGATGACGACGACGACACAACAAAACCACAACCTCTTAGGAACAGGTTAAAAATAGAGACTACATACTCCCACCCCCACCTCCCAAAAATCATTATTATGAATAGGGATCATTGGGAACATAATGGAGCTGAGAGAAGATATTTTCTCTGCCCTAATATACATGAAAAATATTTATGACTTCTAGAAAGATTAATGTGTACTTTGTTTTTTGACCATCACCATTATATTATCATTGCCATAATATTTACTGGTATTCCCTTATTAAATTTCCATATTTTCCAATGTGGCTCTGATGAAAACATTTTTGTCATTGTAAACTTTTGCCCATACAGCTGGCCTGCACATGCTTTGGCACTGCTCCCATGTTTACATCCATGATGGGCAGCTTATTTTAACAAACTTAGGTAGACAATAAATGGAAGAAATTGCACAGAATGTGTGTCCCTGGGTGTTTTCTTTTGTTGAAGGGTTCATCTTAAATTTACTAGGGCTGTGCCAGCTGATCACGTCCAATAGTCTTCTAAAGTCTTGGTAAATTTTATTCATAGGAGAGGTATCACCCAAATTATTTTAGCAGATCACAGCAACTATATGAACACATGGAACCCAGGAGTAATATATAAAATTCTAAATACTCAAAAACTGATCATCACAGTACAAAGTAAGAATGTTAGAAAACCAGACCAGTATATAGGGGTTGGTGGGATGCTTTAAAATATTCATCAATTTGTCTTACTATAAATTAATATTCGGTACAGTCTTACTCAAATTATACTCTGCTTGATCATTTGCAATGTAACATTCACAGTTGCTACCTAGCAGGATCCAGACTTATAGGATCTGCATCAGAGCTTGTGATAAAACAGATTGGACTATCTTTCTCCCCTAATGAGGTATAATTTTCATATTCTTGGCTTTCCTTTAAAGATCTAATGCCAATCATATAGCTGGCTGGAGAAGGTCTAGGGGTGACATGATAGCAGTGTTCCAATATCTCAGGGGTTGCCACAAAGGAGAGGGAATCAAGCTATTCTCCAAAGCACCTGAAGGCAGACAAGAAGCAACGGATGGAAACTAACCAAAGAAAGAAACAACCTAAGACTAAGGAAAAATTTCCTGGCAGTTAGAACAATTAACCAGTGGAACAACCTGCCTCCAGAAGTAGTGAATGCTCCAAAATTGGAAGTTTTTAAGAAGAGACTGGACAGCCATTTGTTTGAAATGGTATAGGGTTTCCTGCCTGAGCAGAGGGTTGGACTAGAAGACCTCCAAGGTCCCTTCCAACCCTATATTATTATTATTATTATTATTATTATTATTATTATTATTATTATTATTATTATTATTATTATTATTATTATTATTATTATTATACCACTACCACTACTACTACTTTGGGCCATTCACTTTCTCTTGGCTCAACCCACCTCACAGAGCTGTTGTGGAGAAAATAGGAGGAGGAAGGAGTATCAGATATGTTCATCCTCTTGAGTTATTTATAAAAATAATGGCAGGATTGATTGATTGATTGATGAAATAAATAAATGAAATACAGTGACTCTTAAAAGTTAGTCCTCCTTTTTGGCATTCTTAGCCAATGAATGAACTATAAAGACCGACATATGTACTGTATCTTCTCAACTGAGATATATTGTAGTTACTGCTTTCCTCAATATCAGATTATTTGTATTGCTGAGTTTGGGCAACAGGAACAAAAGCAGGAATTCATAGCATTTCTAATGCAGATCTTTTAAAAATAATTAAGTGTCTGAAACATGATAGTGATAGTTAGGGCAGCCATACAAGGTAAATGTTTATTATTGTGCCTATTTGTGGTATGGGTATGTAACTCAGCCTCTTGATATGCTAGACTGAAATAGGAGATTCAAGATGCAGTCCAAAATTATACTACAAATAAAATTTAAAAAGGACTAGAGCTGCTTCTGGTAAATGCAAAGCTGTTTTCTTTTCTCTTATTTCCTGTATGTGGAGGTCTTCTTCGTGTTAGGGTGATTTGATATATAGCTGCTCAAGAATTAGTTTTTCTTGTGTAAAGAACAGTATTATCAAGATGTGGAGGTTTTAGCAGTTACTACACAGCATCACTTGGGGTGAGGATTGGAATTAGATCAAGTAGCATTTCTTAATTAAAGAAAGGAAAGGAAAATATTTATTCAACTTATATCAAGCTTCTCTCCCAAGATTATATTCCAAACCATTACCAGGCAGACAGGAGACTAAGGCTAAAGCTGAAATTGAAGTTTGAAGCAGTGATAAGCTCAGCCATGTCCATGGGGGAGGGGATTCCAGTCAACCACCTACTGGACCTGTCAATCATTGCCCTATATATACATGAATGTATCTGCATGAAAGGAACAGTTTAGAAAATCTGCTTTGTATGTAGACATTTTCAGGTTTATATTCTATCCTTCCAGAAAAAATAGGAGAGACTTGCTTGAGCAAGGGGTTCTGTTATTCTGTTCTATTCTGACTTCCAAATTAAACTCTAGTGAGTGCTCCCATTTTAGCATAGAAAATACTGAGCTAAATAAAGAGTGACCTGATCAGTACAAGGCAGCTATTTTATTTTACATATTATGAGTTGCCAAACATATGAAAAAGATACTGATAAAAAAAATCAATAGCGCATATACAAGAAAACTGGACACATGTGCAAAGCCATTGGTGTTAAGCGTACCCGTTACATCTTATCATGAAGCTGCCCACCAAAATCCTGCAAATTTTCATGAATGTGCCTCTTGAAACATTTGCTGAGAGAAACATGCCACACTTGTAGGTTTCTAATAGGAGACTAACTAAAGCAGAAAGTAAAATAAGAAATACCTATGGGAGGAACAACATGGCTTTTCATGTGTTCAAGATGATCTCATTAGATCCTGCTTGCCTTTTTTAAAAAAAAAATCCATCTTAAAAGATTATTTTCTAATGTAAATTTGGAACTTATTAATGGAATTAACAAAACTCTTAATGGGATATTTCAAAAATAAGAAAACCTGCAAAAAATTAGTTTTTATAATCCATTTCTCAGCATAAAATAACTTTTGTATCAGCTACTATATAACAACACTGAATAAGTCTATTGTTAAAACAAGATAGGCAAAGATATTGACAAGTTCTTTTCTACATCACCTTTGAGGTTTCACATGGAGTTTAATTTGTTTTATAACATAACTTGTAAAAGGTATATTATGAAATCCTATAGTTAAGGTAGACTATTAATATGTCATAGAAAGTTACAGTTGCATTTCTAATAATATCTTATTTATTCTGAATCGCTGAATTATAGAAACATAGAATGAAAAATAACCTAAGAGGTTATCAAGTTCAGCCTCTTTTGAAAATCTCCCGTGAAAGGGAAGAACTACTCCATATGGTTTCCCCTGACTGATAACTCTTACTGTCAAGATATTCTTAATGTTGATTCTGTATCTACTGTATATCCTTGAAGTTTAATCCTATTACCTCTTGAAGTTTAATCCCATTAGCTCTGGAGCAAGTGAGAATAAGTCTGAAATTTCTAGAATGCAAAAGCTTGAACACAGCTATCATATCCCCTTTCCAGCTTCTCATAACATAACATAACTAGATCTTTTAGCCATTCGTCATGGGATTTAGTCACCAGTCATTTTACCATCTTGGTAGCCCTGCTTTGGATTTACTGTAGACCAACCAATAAAAGCATTGCATAAAACAGACTGTTCTAAAAATTTAATATATAACTTTTTGAAAATATTTTTAAAATATACAAATATATAAAAGCATACACTACTGTTTCATTCAAAATTCAGATTTTCAAAACTGATGTTTCTTTTAAGGCCACTTAAACGTAAATTATCATTAGCCCAGCAAAAAGCTATGTACAAGTTTAAATTGACATTTTTATATTCAGATGAACGCTATTCCCAAGAAGAGTGATTGGAAATAAATGGACGAGATGAAGATCTGCCAAATCTTGGTAGATTAAATAAGCATGGTTGCTCTCTCAAGCAAGGCAGAGCCTAAATTGAAAGCAATGTCAAAATCTTTTTTAGTCTTATTTATGGACAGAGATTCTGTCCAATAGGTCAGCAAAAAAGAAATAGTAAAACTATCAGGATTTGCAACAAAGACAGGTTTTTCCCCCCACATTTTTATTATTTATTTATTTTATTTTTATTTTTATTCCATTTATATCCCGCCCTTCTCCGAAGACTCAGGGCGGCTTACAAGCTTATAACATAGCAACATTAGAAGTTATTAATGCTTACAACATATTTTTATATATTACATGAAGTGAATGTTAGAACATTCACCTTTTAGTCTACCAGCTAAGAAAACATTTTTTCCTTAAAAGAAATGAGGCAACATTACCAAAGTATGCAAGTCTTATATTTGGTTTCAGAGCAGTTTGCCAGTGTTTGCTGCTATAACTATCCCTTTAATGTTGAAGACAGGACACATCATTCTAACACTTTCAGGAACGAAGAGCAGTTATGTTCCTGTTCAAAACAGGACATATAATCAGCTAAGCATACACAATCTGGCTCATAAAACAGAACCAGGCTCTTATCTTGCCAAAATATATTGTTTAGTTCTGCATTTCTATCTCTGTTGTATAAAAATATATCTTAGTGAATTTTTTGAGGAATATATATCTAGCATCATTAAAGCACTATTTTCATGAACACCCATCTAGCAGTGTTCCCAAGTGAGTCTGATTTTAAGAGTGCATGCTGACTCCTTACTCTCTAAACATTAAGACAGGTCTTGATTCTAACCTGATATTATAATTTGGCTGAAGATTTATTTAAAACATTTTTCATGTTCAAGAAATTTAAGGACCTTGGATTGAATGTACCAAGTAGAAGTTATAATCATATTCAACCAGACCTACAGTCAATTAAACCATCTCCACACTCTAAATCTGGGAAATCTTTGTGTGTTGCTTATTTACAAACCTTTACAGAGAGCAGGAAGTATTTCACCTACTTATAGTTTGTAATAAAATAAGAAACATTACTGCAGAATTTCTGAGGAGCTATGGATGGAAGGGAGCTTATGGAGGGTTTTGGAGGTTTAAAGCAGGGCTTTTCAACCAGTGGTACGGGTACCACTTGTGGTACATTGGCACCTGGCAGGTGGTGCGCTACCATCCTAGAAAAGTGGTAGCAGGAGAGGGGAATGAGCTGAACCGATGGCAGCCTTATACAAGCCTGAGCGAGAGATGGCTGGAGCTGCAGGGCTGTCAGGGCTCAGTGGAAGCGCCAGGATCAGCGCCAGGCTCAAGCTGGAGCTCAGCACTGATCCTGGCACTTCTGCTGAGCCCAGAAGAAGCACCAATCAGCTGGAATGTTGCAGTATCTCCAGAGTCTTGTGATTTACATTCAGATGATTGGCAACTGATTCATATTTATGACAGTCACAGTGTCCCAGTGTCATTTGAAGTGACCAAAACCTTGTACAACCACCCAGCAGATGAGGGGAATAAAAACCAAACACACCCCCATCACACCCCCACTGCCAATCCTCAACAGAAATGCTCACAACAATGAAAACCTCGGACAGGAGGAAGAGTGCCGCCGGGCAGGCAGGCAGGTGTCTTGCTTGGCTGTGGCTTGGGGGGCACTTTTTTCAGTGCCATTGTAACTTCAGACAGTCACTAAGTGAACTGTTGTAAGTCGAGGACTACCTGTAATTCACTTTTTTCTTTTCTTTTCTTTTCTTTTTTGGTCATCAAGTTTTTGACACCTTGCTAGGCGACTGGTGGTACTCGGATGTTGCCATATCCTGAAAATGGTACAATGGGCGAAAAGGTTGAAAAGCCCTGGTTTAAAGGATACAACTGCATTCATGTGTAAGAACCTTCAGGATTGCATCTCTGAATCAAGATAAGGCATGGCATTTAATGCAACATTCTCTCTCTAAGTGCTCCCTGCCAGCTGAAGGTATTTTGTCACGTTAGACAAGGTAAACTTATGCTGCCCTCCTTTATCATTGACTGAACCATACAATTAAAATCCATACCAGATAAATTTTAAATCATACCTTTCACCTCTTCTGCTTTCCTTTGGTTATCCTCCACGTGTGCTTTTAAAGTCTATGATTAATTAATCAAATTAATCACTTACATTAATTACATAGCTATAACTTCACCACACTAACATTTCTTGGTTCTGTATTCAAAATCATGTATTGTTCTGTTTCATACTACTATTGCAAAACATATAAAATGGGGGCTTAAAAATTTATCCCCATTTCACTGCATAGAAATCATAGCATTAGCACCTAGCTTAACATCAGGCAGCTCCTCTTTCCTAAAGATTTTTAAGTACACTAGGAGAACTAAACATCATTTGATTGTCATACTATCTAGCCCACTTTTAATTAGCTTGCTGGTCAGCATGCCATCAAATACTTTGTCAAATGCTTTGCTGAAAAAAATCAAAGTATATTATATCTAGGGATGTGCAGCTCTTATAACTCAGGTTGGAAAGGTGCTTTGGATCCAGCTGCTGAAGCCTCCTTAAATAAGCTGCAACCTTTCTTAGGATCACACAGTAGCCAGTAGTATAAGCAATTCTTACTTTCTGATATTAATCTTAATATATAAGATTGCCAGCTTCTGTGTGGTGGCATACAAAATTAGACAAACAATGATTAAGAGCAATTGAACTTGTTGAGTAAGAAATGGCTTTGCCTCAGCATTACCCACCGATCATTTTTTTAAAAAAATATTAGCTACTGTCCCATACCTTCCTCAAATTTGTCAGGGGCTCTGTAATTCTAGATTGTATGATAGTTTTAAATAATAAGAATGAAGCTTTTTAGCATATATTTCAATGTATCACTCATTTATTTATTTATTATGTTCTTAGTTATTATGTTCTGGATATTTGAAAACTATTTTGTTCACTTTTTTTGTTTGTGCTGGTTATTTGAATTTGAATTTGCTTGACCTAGTTGGACAGGTAGAGATTTGAAAAAAGTCAATCCCTCAGGTACCCCAGTCCAAAGCCATGTAGGACTTTATAGGTAATCACCAGCACCTTGAATTGTACCCAGAAACACACCAGTAACCAGGGGCATCTTATGTAGGGGTGGCATTATTGTGCCATTTATGTGACATCGTTTTCTACCAACATGGCTGCAATTTACACAAGTTGGAGTTTCCAAATGGTCTTCAAGGGCAACCCCATATAGAGTGTGTTACAGTAGTCTAACCTGGAGGTTACAAGAGCATGATTTACGTGAGCAGGATCTTCTGGTGCAGGTATGGGGGCAACTGGCACATCACCCAGAGATGTGTAAAGGCCCTCCTAGCCACAGTTGTCACCTGCTCTTCAAGTAGGAGCCACAAGTACAAGAGGACTCTCAGATTGCACAGCGGGTCTGTTTGGGGCAGTGCAATCCCATTAGAAGTAAACACAGAAGAACCTTGTTTCTGGGGAGTCCAAATACCCATAGCCACTCCATCTTGCTAAGGTTGAGTCAGAGACCATTTTGTCCCAGCCAGTCCCCAACAGCCTTTAGACACTGGGACAGGATGCCCATGGCATCATGTAAGAAGCCTGGGGTAGAGATATAAAGCTGGGTGTCATCTGCATACTGATGATATCTCACCACAAAGAGATCACCTTAAGCAGCGGCCTCATGTAAATGTTAAATAGAAGCGGAGAGAGAATAGAGTCCTTAGGGATGCCACAAAGTAGGGGCTATGGGCTAGATCTCTCTCCCTCTATCAACACTATTTGGAACCAGCCACAGAGGAAGGAGGAAAACCAGCACAGTACAGTGCCACTCATCCCCAGTTCCCAGAGTCAGCCCAGAAAGGTACCATGATCTTTGGTATCAAATGCCACTAAAAGGTCAAAGAGAGCTAGGACAGATGTACTACCTCCATCCCGCTCCTGCCAGAGATCACCCATGAGCACGATCAATGCTGTCTCAGTCACAAAACCTGGTTTGAATCTCTACTAAGAGGGGCCTAGATAATCTGCTTCACCTAGAGTTCTCTGAAGCTGCCATGCAATCATTCTCTCCACCACCTTCCTTAAACACTTCCTTAAACACCAGCTGCCTGCAATTAGTGCAGGTTCGAGTCCCACCAGGCTCAAGGTTGACTCAGCCTTCCATCCTTCCGAGGTAGGTAAAATGAGAACCCAGATGGTTGGGGGCGATAAGCTGACTTTGTAAAAATGCCGCCGGGGGGGGGGGGCGAAAGCCCTAATAAGCAGGCATATACATAGAATGAAGGCTATTGCTAAGCACATTGATTTGTGCTTCTTAGATTGTAAGGCGCCCTGAGTCTTCGGAGAAGGGCGGGATATAAATGGGATTAAAAAAAAGGGTGGTTGGAGATGAGATGAAAACTTTCCAGGCTAGCTTGGTCGAGCAATGGTTCTTTGGGGCAGGGGCACATCACCACCTCTTTAAGAGCTGACGGGAACATTTCCACTCACACATTCCTTCCTGCAAGACCTTCATTAGTCAGGAGGGGCACAGATCTAATACATAAGTGGCTGAGCTAGCAGTTGAGACATTACTTCCTCAAGTTCAACAGGCTCAAACTCTTCCTAGATCACCTTGCCTTAAGGAGACAGGAGAAGGTGGCTATAATTCCTTCCAGGTGATAATTATGCACATAATTAAAAAAGCAAAGAATGATTTAAGTTTTAAAGATGAAGACCATAAAGCAATTAATATCATTGAAGTTATAATCAAGATTGGTACAAATAAATAGGGAAATCAGTTACTCCAATTGTCATTGCTGATTTCTATTTGATGAGGGCAGCTCATTTTTTTGAAGTTTCTTTTTCACAACTATAGACATTCCAGTTTCATGATGCAGCAGGAAACAAGTGATTTAATCTGAATTACATAGGCTCAATAGTACAATACCCAAATATTTGTACATTCTAAAAAAGAGGACTTTAGCCAAAACAGGCAGTGAATGAAGCAGTGCAAGAATGCTCATGCAAAGAAGCCTACTGTATTTTGTACAATTTTAACACCCGATTGATTTAACTTCAAAAGCGCAAACTACTACAAGATTTACAACAGCCAAAGTGCTGGATATATTACTATTTGCTCTTACTAACTAGTTCTTCTTAAATAATCAACATATCATCTTTTGAAGTCAACTAAATAGCCTTTGGTAATTAATTAGAAATACATAAATATCAAGAAAAACATTTAATAATACTGAAACAGGTAGTTTGAGCCATAGCTTATGTTAATAGCTTTATAAAAAAATGTATAGCTTAATGTATAGTATCCTTCAATAAAAATAATGAAGTTAATATTTTAAACCTGTAATTCTTCCTTTTTCTTTTTAAAAATATACCTCAGTCAAAACTTTTATCTTATTTTCTATTATGATTAAGTAATTTTGAAAAGAAATACAATTATGCAAACTGATGAAAGAACAGATCCTGTCGAGACATGTTTCATTAATCATATAATTAGCAGCTGGAAACTACAGCAAAGTTCTATAAGAATCAGCATTTGCATAAGTTAGAAAATCCCTTAATTTTCTATCTGTAATTTCTGTATTGCATTTGCATTGTTTTGTATTGTATTGTACAAAGAACCATAACATGATTTCTGGGCATGCTCAAGATATTAGTGTGTTTTAGAACAGCATTTTCTTATGTTATATACTAGGAAACCATTATTGAAACTGAATCATCTGCCATACAACATGGGAACAATTTTTGTTGTCATTTTTGTTATTATTATATTTTTATCTCATCTTTTCTATATATAAAACTCAAGAAGGCAACATGTCAAATATTCCCGTCTCCTCTTTTCTCCACAACAACAATCCTTTGGGATGGGGTGAGCTGAGGGGCGGTCAAATTCATCCAGCCAGCTTTTATGTTTAAAAGAAGCCTAGAACTCAGTCTTCTGGTTTCTAGAACAGGACCTGAATCACTACACCAAACTGGCTCTCCAGCTGATCAAATACAAGAAGCAGGGGAAAAGAAATCCTATCTAGCACTACTAAACAGATCTATGACTGTTTAGTTGTCTGTTACTCTTAATTAATATACATTTTTATCTAGAAATTTATATGTACTCATACAAGTATACAGAACTTCTGACTATGAGCAAGTTGTCTCATTTGTTTAATGGTGGAATCCCTTTGTATATACAAATCTGATACCTTTAGAAGCCAAGAAATTACAGCCCACTTCAGACAGTACTATAAAATAGAATTCCTTACTTTATACATCCCCTTCATGGATTACTGCCTTGTCGTGGCAAAGGGGCTTGTGTAATTCAAAGAAGCTATGAGCTATGCCGTGCAGGGCCACCCAAGACGGACAGCTCATAGCAGAGAGTTCTGACAAAACGTGATCCACTGGAGAAGGAAATGGCAACCCACTCCAGTATCTTTGCCATGAAAACCCTATGGACAGTACCAAAAGGCAAAATGATATGACGCTGGAAGATGAGCCCCTCAGGTCGGAAGGCGTCCAATATGCTACTGGGGAAGAGCAGAGGGCTAGTACTAGTAGCGCCAGAAAGAATGAAGCGACTGGGCCAAAGCCAAAAGGATGCTCAGCTGTGGATGTATCTGGTGGTGAAAGGAAAGTCTGATGCTGTAAAGATTTTTTCTCCATAGGAACCTGGAATGTAAGATCCATGAATCAAGGAAAGCTGGACGTGGTCAAACAAGAGATGAAAGACTGAACATCGACATCTTAGGAATAAGCGAACTAAAATGGACAGGAATGGGTGAATTTAATTCAGATGACCATCAGGTATACTACTGCAGGCAAGGATCCTTCAAAAGAAATGGAGTAGCCTTCATAGTCAATAAAAGAGTAGAAAACGCAATACTGGGATACAATCCCCAAAATGACAGAATGATCTCAGTTCGAATCCAAGGCAAACCATTCAATATCACAGTAGTCCACGTCTATGCCCCAACCACCAGTGCTGTAGAGGATTAAATTGACTGGTTCTATGAAGCCCTACAAAAGGGACGCGGTGGCTCAGTGGGTTAGGACGCTGAGCTTGTCGATCTGAAGGTCGGCAGTTTGGCGGGTCGAATCCCGAGTGCCGCGTAGCAGAGTGAGCGCCTGTTACTCGTCCCAGCTTCTGCCCACCTAGCAGTTCGAAAGCACGTAAAAATGCAAATAGAAAAATAGGGACCACTCCGGTGGGAAGGTAACAGTGTTCCGTGCGCCTTTGGCGTCTAGTCATGCCGGCCACATGACCACGGAGACGTCCTCGGACAAGCGCTGGCTCTTCGGCTTTGAAACGGAGATGAGCACCGGCCCCTAGAGTCGGAAACGACTAGCATGCATGTGCGGGGGAACCTTTACCTTTACCTTTACCTATGAAGCCCTACAGCACCTTATAGAACTAACACCCAAAAATGATGTCCTTATCATCATGGGGGATTGGAATGCTAAAGTAGGAAGCCAAAAAATAACCGGAATAACAGGCAAGTTTGGCCTTGGAGTGCAAAACAAAGCAGGGCACAGGCTGATAGAATTTTGTCAAGAGAATACGATGGTCATAGCAAACACTCTTTTCCAACAACCCAAGAGATGGTTCTACACATGGACATCACCAGACGGTCAACACAGAAATCAGATTGACTATGTGCTCTGCAGCCAAAGATGGAGAAGCTCTATACAGTCAGTAAAAACAAGACCAGGAGCTGACTGTGGCTCAGACCATGAGCTTCTCGTTGCAAAGTTTGGGCTTAAACTGAAGAAAGTAGGGAAAAGCACTAGGCCACTCAGGTATGAATTAAATAATATCCCTGTTGAATATACAGTGGAGGTGACAAATAGATTTAAGGAATTAGATCTGATAGACAGAGTGCCTGAAGAACTATGGACAGAGGTTCGCAACGTTGTACAAGACAGAGCAACTAAAACCATCCCAAAGAAAAAGAAATGCAAGAAAGCAAAATGGCTGTCTGAGGAAGCTTTGCAAATAGCTGAGGAAAGGAGGGAAGTGAAAGGCAAGGGAGAAAAAGAAAGATACGCCCAATTGAATGCAGAATTCCAGAGAATAACTAGAAGAGATAACAATGCCTTCTTAAATGAACAGTGCAAAGAAATAGAAGAAAACAATAGAATAGGGAGGACCAGAGATCTTTTCAAGAAAATTGGAGAGATGAACGGAATGTTTAATGCAAAAATGGGCATGATAAGGACCAAAACTGCAGGGACCTAACAGAGGCAGAAGAGATTAAGAAGAGGTGGCAAAATTACACAGAATAACTATACAAGAATGAGCTTAACGTCCCTGATAACCACGATGAGGTGGTCACTGACCTCGAGCCACACATCGTAGAATGTGAAGTGAAGTGGGCATTAGAAAAACTGAGCAACAACAAAGCTAGTGGAGGTGACAGTATTCCAGCTGAGCTATTCAAAATCTTAAAAGACGATGCCGTAAAAGTGCTACACTCAATTTGCCAGCAAATTTGGAAAACTCAGCAGTGGCCACAGGATTGGAAAAGATCAGTTTACATTCCAATTCCAAAGAAAGGCAATGCCAAAGAATGTTCAAACTATAGCACCATTGCACTCATTTCACATGCTAGTAAAGTTATTCTTAAAATCCTACAAGCTAGACTCCAGCAGCATGTGGATTGAGAACTACCAGAAGTGCAGGCAGGATTTCGAAGAGGCAGAGGAACTAGAGATCAAATTGCCAACATACGCTGGATCATAGAGAAAGCTAGGGAGTTCCAGAAAAACATCTACTTCTGCTTCATTGACTATGCTAAAGCCTTTGTGTGGATCACAACAAACTGTGGCAAGTTCTTAAAGAGATGGGAGTACCAGACCATATTATTTGTCTCTTGAGTAACCTATATGCGGGTCAAGAAGCAAAAGTGAGAACTGGACACGGAACCACTGATTGGTTCAAAATTGGGAGAGGAGTCTGGCAAGGCTGTACACTGTTGCCCTGCCTATTTAACTTATATGCAGAGCACATCATGAGAAAGGCAGGGCTAGATGAATCAAAAGTTGGAATTAAGATTGCCGGGAGAAATATCAACAACCTAAGATATGCAGATGATACCACTCTAATGGCAGAAAGTGAAGAAGAACTAAAGAGCCTCTTGTTGAAGGTGAAGAAGGAGAGTGCAAAAGTTGGGTTGAAACTTAACATTAAGAAAACCAAGATCGTGGCATCCGGCCCTCTCAATTCCTGGCAAATAGATGGGGAATAAATGGAGGTAGTGACAGATTTTATTTTCCTGGGCTCCAAGATCATTGCAGATGGGGACTGTAGCCAAGAAATTAAAAGACACTTGCTCCTGTGGAGGAAAGCAATGGCAAATCTAGACAGCACGTTAAAAAGCAGAGACATCACTCTGTCAACAAAAGTGCGTATAGTCAAGGCTATGGTCTTCCCAGTTGCAATGTATGGCAGTGAAAGTTGGACCATAAGAAACGCTGAGCACCAAAGAATTGAGGCCTTTGAACTATGGTGCTGGAGAAGACTCCTGCGAGTCCCTTGGACTGCAAGGCAATCAAACTGGTCAGTCCTAGAGGAGATCAACCCTGACTGTTCTTTAGAAGGCCAGATCCTGAAGTTGAAACTCAAATACTTTGGCCACCTAATGAGAAGAAAGGACTTACTGGAGAAGAGCCTAATGCTGGGAAAGATTGAGGGCAATAGAAGAAGGGGACAACAGAGAATGAGGTGGCTGGATGGAGTCACTGAAGCAGTAGACGTGAGCTTAAATGGACTCCAGAAGATGGTAGAGGACAGGAAGGCCTGGAGGAACGTTGTCCATGGCGTTGCGATGGGTCGGACATGACTTCACAGCTAACAACAACAACTTTATACATGAGCTATTGCAAATTAAACTCTCAGATTCTGCCACCAATCCCTTCTTACAACCAGATTATATTTTTTGCTTGTAAAAAATTCCACTTTCAAACATATAAAGAAAGGATTCATTATATAAGGTTAAAGCATGATCGTAGCTTCTGGCTGTGCCTGATCTACACATTCAAGCAACAACATCAATTCATAATTTTGTTACCTAGTCACAACTAATCGGAGACCAAGACAAGTTCAGTAAGCAGTTTCATCATATTGTGATTTAATATCTTTGCAAATAGTTTAGATAATACGTGAGACTATAGTTTAACAAGTCAGAACAGATATACTGAAAGTGTCAAGTGAAGAAGCAAACAAAAAAGAGCTCCTTCTCATCATAATAGTAAAGTTGGAAGGTACCTTGGAGGTCATCTAGTCCAACCCCCTGCTCAGGCACGAAACCCTATACCATTCCAGACAAATGGCTGTCCAGTCTCTTCTTAAAAACTTCCAGTGTTAGAGCATTCACCACTTCTGGAGGCAGGTTGTTCCACTGGTTAATTGTTCTAACTGTCAGGAAGTTTCTCCTTAGTTCTAGGTTGCTTCTCTCCTTGACTAGTTTCTATCCATTGCTTCTTGTCCTGCTTTCAGGTGCTTTGGAGAATAGCTTGACTCCCTCTTCTTTGTGGCAGCCCGTGAGATAATGGAACACTGCTATCATGTCACCCCTCACCCTTCTCTTCGTTAAACTACACATACCCAATTCCAGCAACCGTTCCCTATATGTTTTAGCCTCCAGTCCCCCAATCATCTTTGTTGCTCTTCTCTGTACCCTTTCTAGAGTCTCGACATCTTTTTTACATCGTGGTGACCAAAACTGGATGCAGTATTCCAGGTGTGGCCTTACCAAAGCATTGTAAAGTGGTATTAGTACTTCACTTGATCACTTGGTCTAATAGGACTAGGACAGAGGAATATCCCCTGTCCCGGGCCCTCCAGAGATCATTCACCAGAGCGACCAATGCCGTCTCCGTGCTGTACCCGGGCCTGAAACCCGATTGGGACGGGTCTAGATAATCCGCTTCATCCAGGACCAGGGGGAGCTGATGCGCCACCACACTCTCAACAACCTTCGCAAGAAAGTGAAGGTTGGAGACCGGACGAAAGTTATTCAATACAGCTGGGTCCAGGGCGGGCTTCTTGAGGAGAGGTCTCACCACCGCCTCCTTCAAGACGGTGGGGAAATTACCCTCACTCAGAGAAGCCGATAAAACCGCCTGGAACCAGCCTCGTGTCCCCTCCCGAGCTGCATAGACCAGCCAAGAAGGGCACGGGTCCAATAAACATGTGGTGGAGCTCAACCTCCCCATAATCCTGTCCACTTCCTCAGGGGTCACAGAATCAAACTCCTCCCAGATAACAAGACCGCCCGTGTCCTGATCGTCGGACTCTGCCCAGTTGGAGTCCAGACCGGTCCGAATCCGAGCGATTTTATCCAACAGATGTTGACCAAAATCCTCGGCACGACCCTGCAAGGGTTCCTCCCTCACCTCCTGTTTAAGGAGGGAGCGGGTCACCCTGAACAGGGCGGCCGGGCGATTATGTGCAGATGCGATGAGGGCAGAGAAGTAATTACACCTCGCCACCCTCATCGCTGTGAGATAAGACCTAATATGGGTTCTTAGTCGCAACCGGTCGGATTCGGATCGGCTGGACCTCCAACATGATCTCAGAACCACTGAACTATATTTTTCAAAGATCCTGGAGCACTGGGGAACTACCAGAGGACTGGAAGAGAGCTGATGTAGTTCCCATCTTCAAAAAAGGGAAAAAAATAGATCCAGGAAACTACAGACCTATCATCCTGACCTCAATACCTGGGAAGATTCTGGAAAAGATAATCAAACAACAAATCAGCGAACACCTTGATGCAAACAAAGTCATCACTAAAAGTCAACATGGGTTTGTCAAAAACAGATCATGCCAGACAAATCTTATTACATTCTTTGACCAAGTGACAAAATTAGTGGACCAGAGGAATGCTGTAGATATAATTTACTTGGACTTCAGTAAGGCATTTGACGTGATCTTGATTCTATCCCTCTGTTAATGCAGCCTAGCACTGTGTTGGCTTTTTTGGCAGCTGCAGCACACTGCTGGCTCATATTTAAGTGATTGTCCACTAGGACTCCGAGATTCCTCTCACAGTTACTACTATTGAGCAAGGTACCCCCTATACCAGGGGTCGGCAACCTCGGCTCTTTTATGACTCGTGGACTTCAACTCCCAGAATTCCTAAGCCAGCTATGCTGGCTCAGGAATTCTGGGAGTTGAAGTCCACGAGTCATAAAAGAGCCGAGGTTGCCGACCCCTGCCCTATACTATACCTGTACATTTGGTTTTTCTTGCCTAAATGTAGAACCTTACTTTTTTTACCATTGAATTTCATTTTGTTAGATAGTGTCCAGTGTCCAAGTCTGTCCAGATCCTCCTGTATCTGAAGCCTGCCTTCTGGAGTGTTGGCTATTCCTGCCAGCTTGGTGTCGTCTGCAAATTTGATGAGTTCCCCATCTATCCCCTCATCCAAATCGTTGATGAAGATGTTGAAGAGCACTGGGCCCAGAACAGAGCCCTGGGGCACCCCACTACACACTTCCCTCCATGTAGATGCAGTTCCATTGAGGACCACACGCTGAGTACGGCCGGTCAGCCAGCTACAAATCCATCAGGTTGTGATGCTGTCTAACCCACATTTTTCTATCTTATCAAGTAGTAGTTTGTGATATGAGATGAAGTATGACATCTAAACTGAGACTAAACATAATTAGAGAACACAAAGAACAAAACTGAAGTGAAACACAGTAGATGGTTTGAAACTATAGCTGAACTATGAAACTGAATTTTATGTTATTTTGACATCCTTAAATTGTACAAAATCCACTCCGATTCTATTGCTTTATTTATGCCAAGTATAAACATTTCAACCCAAAATAGCAAGCTTTCAGTCCAAGAATGAATCCAAGAATGAGTCATTAATCTATTTGTTCTTCCTTCCCTCCTCCTATGCCTAGCTTCAATTATATAACTCTGATTTCTTAAGCTGTCACATTTCAGAATTGTAGACCAGTCTATAGCACAGATGTAAAGAAATCAAAAGTATTTGTTCCCATTTTTAATTAACCACCCTAAAGCTTTTTGATCCCCATGCTCCATCCTTGCGAGCAAGTTTCTTGGCTAAGAAATCCTGCCTAAGAAACTGGAAAACAGATTACAGCAATCATAGGGAGGGCAACATCTGAGGAGTCAGCAGCTTATCTCTTTTGACCTTTCAGAGGGCCAGAGGAGGCACCAATGCTGTCAAAGGAAGGGGAAATAACGTGGAGAACATGAAAAAGGGCACCAAATACAAAATAAAGACTTAATATCTATTCAGGTAATACCACCTAGGTGAAAAATATAAAAAAGCACTTTCTAGTACCTCAGCCAAGTAATGTAATTTGGAAGCCTGGAATTGCCAATCATTGTAACTCAAAGCATCTAGGGGGTTGGACCCAATTTTATGGCTTATGTTGCAAGAGGTTTTTTTTAAGTGAACATTAAGCAAACACAGTGGTCATTAAGCAAGCAATATAGTTATTAAGCAAATCCACTAATTCCAGTGATAAAGGTGAGCCCGGTTGCCAAGCACCTGAAATGTGGTGATGTGACCACAGCGGCTATGCAGCAGTTGAAACTCCAAACTGAGCCATAAGAGGCTTTTTTTGGGGGGGGTCCCTCTTAATTTCAAACTTCTCTTGTGACTGGTCATTAAGCAAGAACTGCCTGTACTTTAGCATCTTGCATGGCTGGCCATCTAGACTCTGCTTTAAAAGCTTGCATAGACAGACCTCATCTCTATCTGTATTAGTTTGTTCTACTAGGATACAACTCATGCTATCAGGAATTGTGAAACTGATTACCTTGATTTCTCAATAATGTGACACATCTCTAGAAAAGTATTAAAATTTATCCCTTATGTTAAGGGACTTAAAAGATCTGATAAATTACACTGAATTGTGATGTGAGTGATTTTACTTGATCAAAGAAACAGCAGCATGTTATCAGTTACTGAAATATAATACAAAAGAGGCAAAGATAACAAACCCACTTCCCAATGACAGACCATTTTAATTAACAGCATAAGAACAAGAATTAGAAACAAATATCTGAAGCCTCCAAGCAGCTTTGGAAAATATTCCAACTTAGCCTAGTTTCAAGACACAACATACTGAAAATAAATACCAGACTTCCTCATTCAGACACTCTTGAAATAATTCTTGCAATTCAAATGTTTCTCAATTGAAGGCAAAGAAAATAACACGATCATCAATGTATGCCTAGTAATTTAGATTATGTTATATAGTCAGAGAGTTAACGAACATTTGAAGAATCAAATGTCTTCAAGTCCCCCCACCAAAAGGGCTTTTTATTCAGTTCCTTAAAGTTTTACATCTGGAACTGTTTTATTCGAGTAATTACTGTGCCTATCCAACATTTTCGTTACAATACCTCCAGTAAAAATGTATCAGTAAAAGAAAACAATCTATAAAGTTTTCATATTCTGTTGTTTGTTCAGAGGTTACATGTCATCACAGAAATATATATGACAGGGAAGATATGCATTACTAGGAACAAAAATACATGTCAAGAAATCTGTAAACTTAAATCCAAATAAACTGTGTGGGTGATCAGAGTTTCTTCCATGATCTCATAGTGGTAAACAGATCAAGGATCTGGGAAATTCAAATAATATCCAAACACAGCAGTAGGAACCTCAAAGCAGTTGACACTTATTATTCTCTCCTGCCTCTTTTTTGATGAACTGTATCCTAACATGAATACAAACATGTTTGATTTTCTAGAACTTTGCTGTTTTTTTCCTTTAAAAATAATTGCAGCATGAACTTTGCAAAGCTTTTTTTAAAAAAACCAAATAAATCTTCTCCTCTGGTTATTTAAAGTCACTATGATCTTCCTTACTACTATTGGTTTAAAAAGCAACACAAATAAAACAGTTTTGCGTTATTCACACAATGAACCCAGGTGTTAAGCAACCAATGTTCCTGCAACCTCTTTTAAGCCTGTCAATCTCTCTGCCCAACCTCACACTCTATAAACAATAAATAAATAGGAATTTTGTATGCCGTAAAGCAAAGCACCAGCATCCATCATCATTTGTAAGAATGTTTCAGTCTTATATAGATCTCAGGAGTTTTTAGAAACTAGTGAGTGGTTGCCGTTTAGTGCTTTGTTTAAACTGTGTTAAGAGAAGAGAAAGAATCCTGCAGGGTTCAAATGGTAAACATAAAAGCAGAAGATGTCTTAGTAGAAGATGTCTTCTTTTCCATATAATAAATTTATTAAAACACCTATATTTTCTTGAGCTGCAGCTCTTTTCATCAGATGCATAGCATGGCTAGATTAGGATTTAAATTAGGGTGAGGTGAGGTAGAAAGGAAAAAGAGAGATTGGAAATGTAGGCATAGGTTATGTTTGAGACAGATCTTACCAATTAACAGTTCCAAGGTATTAAAAATCCATCCTGAGATTTCCTGTAACCTTTTGATATTCAGTCTAACGCTTCCAAGGATATTTTTTTTTGTAAAAGTTTTATTTATTTTTTACAATAACAACCTTAGTGCCTGGTGTACAGCGTGTTGTCTTGGTTCATGAATATATATTTTTTACAATCAATAATAGTTAATTAACAGTCAGTAATAATTAATTTTTATATTTCCATAATTAGTATATCAATTGATATATTTCCTTGATCACCTCTTCTCCCAATAGTATTCTCCTTCTTCAGCATTAAACAAATATAATTTTTGATATTTAATATTATTCATATATAAATGATTAAATAAAAACATTTTCTTCTATATTTATACCAACAATAGTGTCCATATATAGCATTTTTTCTTATCAACTTATGTTATATGTTCATATTTATTGTATCCAAATCTTGTGAAGTTTTTCTTGTTTGTATTTATACTTCCCTTCATTTGTGACTTCACCAATTAAGTCATTTTTTTCTAGTTCACATTCTGTTATCTGATTTGTTTGTTCATTCTTTACCATCATTCTTTGAATGGTTTTTGATTGTAGATTTAAATTAGAAGTATATTCCTTTATGTTATCAAAGTTATGCTTAATATCCTCATGGTTTAGAGCTATTGTGATCTGTATCTCTTGTAGCATTGCATAAATTTCATCTTGGAAAGTATTTGTCTTGTCTTGAAATGTTGCTTCTAGAGGTCTTTGATCTTTCTGGCTGAATCCTTCAAGAGTAGATATTAAGTGTGGCTTTCTATCATTTTTTAATAAATATATCATATCCATGTTGTCTCCCCCTTTCGAGTAATCTGTCATAAGTGCCATAGTCTCTATAATTAGCCTTGTCAAGCTGGCCAAAACTCAAAATCCAAATAGTCCAATTTTATATAGTTCTTGTCTTTATATATAATTTTTATAATCCACTGTAATTTCCAATTGTCAGGGTTTCATAAAATCAATGTTTTATAACAATTCTTTCTTTTAGGAGTCAATTGTCAACCAGTCAGAATTGCAATTCAGTATATTTAGCCACCTTAAATCCTTCCTGTAACTTTCCCTCTCAAAAATTAGTCATAGATCAAAGTTTTTAAACAATGCATAGGTTTGGGCCAGAATCAAAATATTTCTTTTCCTTCAAACACTTTCCAATCTTATGGCTGGCCCAGTATACAATCTCTTCTTTGTCCCCTGGCAACTATCTTCTTAAAGGTTATTAGAGTTCATGGGAACAGATTTTTCTTTGTTTCTGGGCATTGTCTTTAATGTGCTATATTCTAGTTGTCCACTAGATGTCAGCAAACATTTGTTTTCCAGCTCTTTCAGGCAAGAAGTTCTTATTATTTTTCTTTTTATATATATAATTTCATCAAAATCCTTTAGAACAAGTATGTCCTTCACGCTCACAAGAGATCTAAGTACAGCCCATCTTGAATCCCATTTATTCTTATCTGTTAGTAGTTCAGATTCTTGTAGAGAAGATTAGCATTCAATAAACATATATTTATTTGAACTGCCTGGACTAGTGATTTCATGCACTTGACAGCTGTATCCCCACCCACTTTCCTCCTTCTCTCTGGACCCTGAACCCAATTGGCAGGTGATAAACCCCAAGTTAATACCAATTGGCTGCTTTGGAATCAAGATTAAAGTGTACAATCTCCTAACAGTGGTGGGCAGCAAGTAAAGGACAAGAAGCAATTCAAATGATTGCTGCTGAGGTAGAGCTGGCTGGGGGGCATGGGTGGTCAATGAGTAAGTTTCCTTTCTCCCTGGAGGAAGAGGGCCCTTAGAGACATGCTGGGATAGGACGTGGGGGTGCAGTTTTCCCTGCGGTCTAGAGCTCCCTTTGTCTTCTCTCCACCAGAAAAGTGGTAGGTGGTTCAGCTAAGGAAGAGGAGTGATTTCTGACACTGCCTGCAAGCTTCCTAAACGCAAGTTAATGGGGAAGTCAGGAGGAAGTCAGAAGTCGCTTCTGGTCCCACTGCTGTGCCAAATTGGCTAGCAGCAAGGGTTGATGGGCAAGAATTGATTGGTTGTTTTGGAACAGAGGCTGAAATCTGAAATGTCTCAGTGGCACTAGACAGTAAACGAAGGATGTGAAAGCAGCTCAGATGCCTGCTGGTGAGGTAGAGTTAGCTGGAGGATGCTGGCATTTGATAGGCTGGCAGAGCGGAACCCTCAGGGTCATACCATGATGGGAAGAAGAGAATGCAATTTTCATTGCAATCTGCACCTGCCTTTCTTCCCTTTCCACTCAGCAAACTGGCAAACAGTTTGGTGGGTTAGGCATTACATCTTTATCATGACCAGGAGTTCTAATAACTCCTCCTCACAAAAGTATACAAATTAAACTTTGGTTTCCTTGATTCATATTCTATAATAAACACTAAATAATAAAGATCCATATTCTACTTTGTGAAGACACGAAGCTCTAGAAAGTGCTCTTTTTTATCCAAAGACAGCAAATATTTAATACTTCTCATGACCATTATTCTTTCAACATCCAGAATAACAAACTGAAACTAACAAGCCAGCTGAAGTAAATGCCAACACATTTTTAAAGTCTGAATCTTTGACCACTCTTTATGGGATTTGATTTTTTAAGCTAGCCTGCTTTGGAATAAATGGAACATAGTCTTGCTGCAGTTAAGACATCACAAACATTATCTTTCCATATAGCAGTAGCTTAATACTTTTTCCTGATAAAACTGCCAATGGAGTGTTGTGGTGTGTAGTACTCACTTTTATTTCATTGGGAAAAATTTTATACACAAAGAAAACCAAAGTGTTGGGATCCATTATAAAAACACGGGAAAACATATGGCTCCTGTTTGTTAAGATTTACTTTGCGTAGGCCAGGACAAGTAGCTTTCTTTTGTTTTAAAAAATGAGTTATGATTGCGATGAAAATAAACTCGGCCCATAAGCCATTATTTATTTCTGTTTAATCCACTCTAAAGAACAGTGTGTCCTTTCAAAGGGTAGCACAACTTTTGAGGCATAGTAGTAAAATAAGGTCAAGTCTAATAGATTACCTCAATAGCTTGTATGCAATGTAATCACTTTACTACTAAAGAGATAGTAATGGCTTATTTTTAGAAAAATAGCTTTTACCATACTGAAATAAAACCTCTAAACTCTTGACTGAAGGTTGATATTCCCATGTATAATGCATTACATACAGCTGCTGAAGTAGAAATCACTTTTTCTACATTTCTGGTATATGAAAAGCAAGAGTGGCTGAACTACAGGACAGCTGATATTTATCAAGAGTAGCAGGACTTTAAATTTTCTCATTTTAAAGCAAATTTTGCAAACTTAGGATATCTACCACATGTGTTGAACACGTGTGCTCTGTGTCTAAGCTTTGAAGTGTACTGGAAGTATAAAACTTTAATGACCCTCATATATCAAACTTGTGCATAATATTATTCTTATGTAGTAAAATACATAAAATTGAGTATCCTTAGAAGAATGCGAAAGATTAAAAGCTTTTAAATATGTATATGGCACTGAGAAAGGTTTGTTCAAAGTGTCCATATTGAAAACTTTCAGAGGTCTTCTTAGCAATTTTGAAAGGAAAAAAAAGAAGCAAAAGTAAGAAGCTTAGATATTAAGTATGGATGGGAAAAGAGTTTACTGAGTTAAACAAACAGAACACAATTTAATTACAGAACTCAATTCATAATATTAACATTATTCTATTATTTAACTGTGTTGCAGCTGGACAGTTTCTTTGAGTTTCTATTTTTATTGCTTTGTTTTTGGACTAGCTTTCTGCAGTTATAGTGGTAAGTCAAGCTTTAATATAGGGGTCCCCAACCTGTGTGCCATGGCTTACTACCGGTTCGTGGCCTATTTGCAACCAGGTTGCATGAGTGTCTAGCTGGTCTCACAGGAGCCTCGTGGGCACTTGGGGCCTCACTTGCAAGAGTATCCCAGGTGCTCTCGGTTCCACTCACGTGAGCAATGGGTGCTTGTGTGCGTGCATGCGCACACTCTCTCTCTGTCTCTCTCTCTCTCACACACACACCTGCCCCTCCCACAAAACCATCTCCTCTTTCCCCCGGAAAGGTTGGGGAACTCTGCTTTAATATGTAGAACACACTGACTTGAAATAAGTTGATTGGTGTAATGTCCTATTTTAATGTACTAGTATGGTACCAAGTTATCTGTCAGCAAGAACACATGAAAATACAATGCCAAATAATTGCTCTAAAGTATTGATTTTATTAAGATCATCCATACTGTCCCTTATTATGGAGGGCCAATCACAGCGGCATTCAATAAACCAAGTATTTTCAAAGGGGGCCTTTGTAGAAAAAAGTTATATTAAGCCCGCATTTTTCAAAGTATGATTGCAGGGCAACAGATGGTCAGATAGTCACCAAAGAATGCCTTTCAAGAAAGTCTTGACACTAAAGATGATGTTTCTAACTATAGTGTAAGTCAGGTTGGTAGATATAGGGAAGCCTCAAAGATGTGAGTATCACTGATGCCAGGATTCAACCATAATAATGAGCAGAGATATCTCTGTGCTTTTCTTTCCATTACAGTTCCTCTGGTGAAGGTTGGACAATCATTTAGATTTTAGTACAACAATATAATCTATGTGTTTCCATGATATTGAGAATAGGGCCTAGGGCATGTGATTCAAAGGTTAATCGGTGTCTTGAAATGCTTATTCTCAAAGAAAGATCTAATTTCTCTGCCCTGAGAGGAGCCATTTTGATGATTGGCACAATTATCTCATCCAAATACTGGGACTATTCATTTATTTGTGGAAGCAAGAAAATGTATCAGCTGTAATTATTCCATTTTGAAGTAAATCTGCTTAGAGATTAACAACAATTGCTTTTCAACAACAAATAGCAGTGCTTAGAAGGACTGGTCTTCTATTTGAAATACTTAATATCAAATGAACCCTTTAGAAGGCATTCATTTTAATGTTTGTAGAAAAAGGATTTTTTTCAAATAGAAGAATTTTCAAGGAGTAGGTAAATGAGATCATAGTAGCTCTTAAAACAATATTTGTATTTCTGATAGATTTGAACTAAATTTTATTTATGTTATTAATCACTTTAAATGCAGTAAAACAATTTTAAGAGAAAGATAGACATGACAGGCAGACAAAATAAAGTCAGATTTTGAGTTGAAAAACTAGGAGCAAAGTCTGAATCCAGATTTGGCTGGTTCCTATACAAATACTAATCACACTTCTGCTATAAACATTGTGATTCATTTAAAAATGAATACGCTGTTGGATGGGTCCTATTCTATATCAAGCTGTACCTAAATTAAAGACAACAATGTTTGCAGCTGTTACATATCTTTTGTTACGTTGTATATGTTATTTATTTAAAGTTATTATTCTATTTGATATCATTATAATGTTTTATGTAGTTATTTGTTATCAATCATTGTGTTTTTATCAAATTTTTTATAATGTATTGTTCTTGTTCATAAACTCAAAAATGTTTCTGTGGAACTGCCAGCTATCGATTTTATCCTGGAATAAAAGACAAAATGGGAGAAACAACTGTTTAAACCACAAAAATCTGAGTGTAAAGATTAAAATAACAGGAAGAGATAGCAGATTTTGCATTAAAAATAAATTGCAATCCCAGATAAAGAGGAATATGTTTTCAATTTATTAAATTCTTTTGGCAGGATTAATGCAAATGCATACAGAATTCCTGTTGCAGAGCTGAAATCTATGAAGAAGTGGGTCTCAATTTTCAGCAATGAAAAAGTTAAATTCCAAAAATTGTACATAGATGATGTCTTTGGATATCAAAAAACTTTCTAGGAATCCTAAAATCCCATACTTAATATTAAATTTCTTTTTTGACTGGGGTAGTATGACAAATAATTTCATATACAAATATTTTCATTTAAGGAATATAGCAAAGATCAACCAAAGTTGGCAAAGGCTGTTATGAGAATATTTGTCTAAAATGTATTTCTGTATATTTTAGTTTCTATGTGCTAAACTCAAAATTGTGGCTCTGTGGTTCTGCCCTCTGAAAGTAGGATGGATGAAGTATAGAAATTTTGCTGTTATCTGCTAGTACATTTGTAAAATCATCATATATCAATAAGTACAGCTCAGATATTAGCAACTATTAAGAAATGAATATAATTAGCTATTCTTGAGCATCAAGTCTCCCAAACACAAGACAGTCTCCTTATTAAAATACTAGGATACATTTGTACTGATTTTTCAGTCTCTCCTATGCCATATGCATGAAATTGGTGAACTATTCATAATTTAAAAAAAAATGTTGAAAACTCTAAAACTGATAAACAATGGGCCAAGGTGGAAAATTGAGAGGATGCTGCTATAGCTATTACTCATAATTTCTTCAACGAAATACCCCAACTGAAAAAAGTACATAGCAAATAATATGTTGAACAAGTGTGACCTCAAGCACAAGCAAATGGAGCTATATTTAGGAATGTTTTAAAATATGCTTTGTGCTACAATTTTAATCATCATAACTTTTATTAAAACTATTGCATACCACTCACGCCAGAAACCAATTTAATCTGGATTTCAAAAAACAAAAATATTTCACCATAATGATCATTATATCACATATTCATTTGACAGTGACTTCTTATTTCTAATTCAATCTTTGGCACAGTAATTCAGTTTAAAACCTGGTATGCTGTACTAAAATAAATACAGAATAAATCCAAAGATATCTTGTATGAGGAAAAAAACAGACAAGGTGCCTATTGTAAAACAATCTGCAGAAAAATAAAGGAAAAGAATAAAAACATACAATAGCTGATTTGAACAAACAGGAGGCTACCAAGTATCATTTGAATCCATTTTGCTTTTATTGTCTCAAGGGGAACTGCAGAAATAAAGATGGAAATTTGTTATTAGTCATATTAACTTCATTGTTCTTTCAATAGTGTTTGATAGACTCTAAGGGGAATCTACCTATTCAACTATCCAATCAAATTTTAGATAAACATTACAGTAATAGTTTGTACTTACAACCCTTATCGTTTTACAATTTTTAAATATAAATAACAATTACCAGAAAGATATTCTATTTAATAACTATTAATAACTATTGCAAACTATATTTTACATAAGCTCTTTCTAAATTTTATGTTAGAAATTAACACATTTGGCTTTTAACATTTCTATCTATTAACCAGTGGAACAACCTGCCTCCACAAGTGGTGAATGCTCCAACACTGGAAGTTTTTAAGAAGAGACTGGACAGCCATTTGCCTGAAATGGTATAGGGTTTCCTGCCTGAGCAGGGGGTTGGACTAGATGACCTCCAAGCTCCCTTCCAACTTCAACTTTATTATTATTATTATTATTATTATTATTATTATTATTATTATTATTATTATTATTATTATTATTATTATTATTACCATGATTATTATTATTATCTCATATTTTCTTTGAATTAAGGCCAAAGCAAGAAACTGGATGACAAAACTTTGATTTAATTGAAATCTTTGGGATACTAATGACATGGTTAGAATACTAAGCTAAGGATCTCCATTCATGGTTAGGGGAATTGTTAATTGATGCAGGAGATTTATCAATTGATGATATTACAGTATTCTCAATATTAGGGGTAAAATAATCCCACAGATTTATACGTAAGTATAAAGATTTATACTTAAATTATATGTATTTAAATCTAGCTTGAGATTTGTTACAAAAATGTTAGCAAATGTTATAATGAGCCAAAATAATAAACAAAACCAGTAGTTACCAATTTAATGTTGCTTAATTAATACAATCCTGTACTCATGACAGCAAAATCTGGTGAAAAAACAGATGAGCTTATCAATAAAATAGAACTAGATAAAACATATTTAGGATGCAACAAACTAACTTTGCTCTCAAAGGCGTGTGTGTGTGTGTGTGTGTGTTTTCTGGATACAATCCAGAACTTATATATACTGCAGTCTATGGATACCAAATATGATCTGCAAAAATACTTCATCAATTCTGTAAAACCATCTTAAAACTCAGCCTTGGCTTTGAAGTAAACCTTGAAGACCTCCAGAAAATATCAGAGATAGCTCTGTTAGGAAATAAAAGAAACAAATTATTGCCAGAGAACCTCATGGATATTCTTGAAGAAGTTGATCTGTCCCTCTATAGCTGCAATATTAAGTTCATAGACCATGGCATAGGAGATCCAATCTAGTGCAGGCATGTCAAACTGCCAGCCCGCGGGCCGGATGCATCATACTGAAACCGCGCCCACCCCATTGCCAGCAATGGGGGGAAAGTCATGATACGTCACACGACATCATGTGACGTTGCAAGTTTGACATGCCTGATCTAGTGGGTTCAGATTTTCCACAGTCCCTAAAACTATAATTTAAAGTAACCAAGAAAATAATTTTGAGATGTTATTTCGAGACTAAATGGAATGCTGCTCATTTTCAGTAGAATGAAGCAAGTATACAAAAATACTTTATTAGCTACAAGTCAGACTGGCTTTTAAACCAGACTTTCAAAGCCCTTAAAATCTCTAAAAAGATTAGCACTACTAACATGCAGGATGAAAGTGCCCACCTGTGAGTTATAAATTATCAGATTTCTAACTACCACAATCACCATCCATTTATAATTTTTGCACACAGATTTAAGTCATCAAACAAAGAAAGGGAGAGTCGCCCTTATAAGCTGACTGTCCATTTGTTTAACAATTTCATTCTCGGGCTGCCATTCATTTTTAAATTGCTGGTGTTGCTAAGCGGAGAGGAAATGCCAACTTTGCTGTTACTGGAATATGCCTGTGTTTCTTCTTCCTCACCCCATTCCAAAACCTTGCACATAGTGCTGCATCATCAAACAGAATAATACAGGAAGACAAGCAAAAAGCCACTTTTTCTCTGGGCAGGGAAGGCATTCCATAAGCACTGCTATGGGTTCAAAAGTTCACAGTGGTTTCAATTTCACCTTTTAGCGACCAATGAGAAAACAGCAATTGCATATCGATCCTCTGGCCACAAAGGAAAAATTAACTCACTGAGTACCTGACTTGGTTAAGTTAAATCCCTTTAAAAAATAAAAACCTATCAATTACAAATGTTGATTCCTTTTTCCAAACTGCAACAATATATTCAGTAAACTTTTGCTTAAAAGAAAAGCTTTTTCCCTGAAAGCTTCCATAGAGAAATAGGCTACCGATGAGAGATTACAATGTAGTTTTCCCTCATTCTTCCCACCCCAATCCATTTTTCTTCTCTCTTCCAGAAACTTAAAAGGTGGAGCTCCCTACCTTGTAATTTTGTTAGCTCAAAATTCTTCAAACTTGGCAACTTTCAGATGTGTGGACTTCAACTTTCCAAATTCCACAGCCAGCATGCTGTTAGCAGACAATTCCCAGCACACACCTTGAAATTGTCAAGTTTGAAAACCACTGAGTTCACTCAATGCAATTATTTGTCGATGCATTCTTATCAACCCACAAATTCCTCTGCATTTCCCCTTCAGTTTAATCTTATACCATTAGAACAGGGGTATCAAACTGCCAGCCCGCAGGTCGGTTGCATCATGCAGAAGCTGCACCCACCCAGCTCTGGCAATGTAAAAAAAGTTGAGATACATCATGACATGTCACGTGATGTGGCGAGTTTGACACCCGTACACTAGAAGAATAGAATTCCTTTGTAAAAATTAAATGCTGAGTTTAATTTTTCTTCTCTGCCGAAAAGGTTTCTTTTAAAAATGTGAAATCTTAACAAATGACTTATATTATCAAACTTTTGCATCCTCAGCTGCTTTCATTTCAAAATACTACGGATGCATTCTTCATTTCAGCTTAAAAGGGTTTTAGACATTTTTTATAAAATTAGTCCTCTTACTCATCCAGCACCTATAGAAACCTCTTTCCATCACATCTATATACTGTTCTAAATTGTATACTTGAACCCTCCTCAAAGTGTTTCTCCCATTACAACCCTTACTTTAGTCCCATTCAAAGCATTCATTATGTGAATATTCCAGAAATAAATTCACAGATTTTCTGGAGAAATTTTTAAACTGAACATCGGGGACAGTGAGTTAATTGATACAGAACATTCCTGTCCCCGGCAACCTAAAAATTATAGGGTTATCAGTGCATGTAAAATAGATGTGTGTATGGACAAGAATACCGTATATACTTGAGTATAAGCCGAATTTTTCAGCCCACTTTTTGGGCTGAAAAACTCCACTTCGGCTTATACTCCAGTCAACAAAAAAAAAGAACTGTCCGTTCGTTCGGAACAGGCTGCTGAGAGAAGCTGCCTCGCCTGCTGCGCCCCCAACAACCGCCGCTGCCGCTTTCCCCCCCCCATCGCTCACCCGCTGCCCCCGAAAATGCCGCTGCCGCTTTCCCCCCCATCGCTCACCCGCTGCCCCCGAAAATGCCGCTGCCGCTTTCCCCCCCATCGCTCACCCGTGCTTTCCCCCCCATCGCTCACCCGTGCTTTCCCCCCCCATCGCTCACCCGTGCTTTCCCCCCCCATCGCTCACCCGTGCTTTCCCTCCCCATCGCTCACCCGTGCTTTCCCCCCCCATCGCTCACCCGTGCTTTCCCCCCCCATCGCTCACCCGTGCGCGCTCACCCGTGCTTTCCCCCCCCATCGCTCACCCGTGCTTTCCCTCCCCATCGCTCACCCGTGCTTTCCCTCCCCATCGCTCACCCGTGCTTTCCCCCCCCATCGCTCACCCGTGCTTTCCCCCCCCATCGCTCACCCGTGCTTTCCCTCCCCATCGCTCACCCGTGCTTTCCCTCCCCATCGCTCACCCGTGCTTTCCCCCCCCATCGCTCACCCGTGCTTTCCCCCCCCATCGCTCACCCGTGCTTTCTCTCCCCATCGCTCACCCGTGCTTTCCCCCCCCATCGCTCACCCGTGCTTTCTCTCCCCATCGCTCACCCGTGCTTCCCCCCCCATCGCTCACCCGTGCTTTCTCTCCCCATCGCTCACCCGTGCTTTCCCCCCCCATCGCTCACCCGTGCTTTCTCTCCCCATCGCTCACCCGTGCTTCCCCCCCCATCGCTCACCCGTGCTTTCTCTCCCCATCGCTCACCCGTGCTTTCCCCCCCCATCGCTCACCCGTGCTTTCTCTCCCCATCGCTCACCCGTGCCGCCCCGAAAATGCCGCTGCCGCTCGCCCGCTTGCTCGCTTCCTCGCCCGGGGACCAGCACCAGCCAGCCAGCCCGCCGGCGAGAAGCCCGGCCCGGAGGTGAGGGGAGGGAGCGGAGTCGCTCACCCGTGCTTTCCCCCCCCCCATCGCTCACCCGTGCTTTCTCTCCCCATCAAAGATCCTTGGAAGTAATGGTTGGAAAAGTTTGCAAGTCTTTGGGAAAGTTCAAGAAGTGAAAGGAATACCCTCCTCTTGAAAGACCAGATAAGGCAGACAGGGAGATGAAGAGTTCAACCGAGTTTCCTCTTTTGTTCAGGCATCTGCACCCGCTGCTTTTAAACTCGCCTGGCGCTGCAACGGCACCCGTTTTCCCCGGCGAGTTTTCCCTACCTGGCCCCTGCAGAATCGCGGCGGCGCCCCCGGAGAAGCCTACCCCGAGGCTGCGGCCGATTTTTCCTTCTCCTAGACTCTGCCGCCCAGAGCGTTGTTTCTCCCCCTCGTGCGTGCATGGGATGAGGCGAGAAACCAACAGCCTGCGTCCGTCTCTCTTTATGTATATTTCTGTATATATCTTATCTCGGGATCTAGACCTTTCGAAGGAGAAGGGGCGGCTGGAGTTCGTGAGTTGCTGTGGGACCCAAGGGTTGGGGGAAGAGAGATGGGAGGGAAAAGGGGAGAAACCTGCCGCTGGCTAGTTCTTTGTCTGATCGGGGAGCCTGAACAAAAGAGGAAACTCGGTTGAACTCTTCATCTCCCTGTCTGCCTTATCTGGCTTTTTGAAACGCACCACCGGCTGCTCCGTCCAGAAGCCCAGATTCGGGAGGGCTGCTTGGCTTCCACTTGAGCCCATCTATGTCCGCGGGCCCCCCCCCCACTACCCCTAGACCTCCGCCGCCGGCGGAGGCTGGATCCGCGCTCCGCAGCGGCAGGGCGCGGATCCAGCAGAAAGAAGCAGGCAGGCAAGGCACGGAGATCCGGAGACCTGCTGATGATTGGGGAGGTTTGGGCACCTCCCCAAACCTCGGCAGGTCTTCGGATCTCCGTGCCTTGCCTGCCTGCTTCTTTCTGCTGGATCCGCGCCCTGCCGCCGGCAGAGGCTTGTGGAGCACGGATCCAGCCTCCGCCGGCATGCAGGCAAATCCTGCTAAAGGGCTTTCCCCCCCCCACACTGGATCCGCGCTCCGCAAGCCTCTGCCGGCGGCAGGGCGCGGATCCAGCAGAAAGAAGCAGGCAGGCAAGGCACGGAGATCCGAAGACCTGCCGAGGTTTGGGGAGGTGCCCAAACCTCCCCAATCATCAGCAGGTCTCCGGATCTCCGTGCCTTGCCTGCCTGCTTCTTTCTGCTGGATCCGCGCCCTGCCGCTGCGGAGCGCGGATCCAGCCTCCGCCGGCGGCGGAGGTCTAGGGGTAGTGGGGGGGGGCCCGCGGACATAGATGGGCTCAAGTGGAAGCCAAGCAGCCCTCCCGAATCTGGGCTTCTGGACGGAGCAGCCGGTGGTGCGTTTCAAAAAGCCAGATAAGGCAGACAGGGAGATGAAGAGTTCAACCGAGTTTCCTCTTTTGTTCAGGCTCCCCGATCAGACAAAGAACTAGCCAGCGGCAGGTTTCTCCCCTTTTCCCTCCCATCTCTCTTCCCCCAACCCTTGGGTCCCACAGCAACTCACGAACTCCAGCCGCCCCTTCTCCTTCGAAAGGTCTAGATCCCGAGATAAGATATATACAGAAATATACATAAAGAGAGACGGACGCAGGCTGTTGGTTTCTCGCCTCATCCCATGCACGCACGAGGGGGAGAAACAACGCTCTGGGCGGCAGAGTCTAGGAGAAGGAAAAATCGGCCGCAGCCTCGGGGTAGGCTTCTCCGGGGGCGCCGCCGCGATTCTGCAGGGGCCAGGTAGGGAAAACTCGCCGGGGAAAACGGGTGCCGTTGCAGCGCCAGGCGAGTTTAAAAGCAGCGGGTGCAGATGCCTGAACAAAAGAGGAAACTCGGTTGAACTCTTCATCTCCCTGTCTGCCTTATCTGGTCTTTCAAGAGGAGGGTATTCCTTTCACTTCTTGAACTTTCCCAAAGACTTGCAAACTTTTCCAACCATTACTTCCAAGGATCTTTGATGGGGAGAGAAAGCACGGGTGAGCGATGGGGGGGGGAAAGCACGGGTGAGCGACTCCGCTCCCTCCCCTCACCTCCGGGCCGGGCTTCTCGCCGGCGGGCTGGCTGGCTGGTGCTGGTCCCCGGGCGAGGAAGCGAGCAAGCGGGCGAGCGGCAGCGGCATTTTCGGGGCGGCACGGGTGAGCGATGGGGAGAGAAAGCACGGGTGAGCGATGGGGGGGGAAAGCACGGGTGAGCGATGGGGAGAGAAAGCACGGGTGAGCGATGGGGGGGGAAGCACGGGTGAGCGATGGGGAGAGAAAGCACGGGTGAGCGATGGGGGGGGAAAGCACGGGTGAGCGATGGGGGGGGAAAGCACGGGTGAGCGATGGGGAGAGAAAGCACGGGTGAGCGATGGGGGGGGAAGCACGGGTGAGCGATGGGGAGAGAAAGCACGGGTGAGCGATGGGGGGGGAAAGCACGGGTGAGCGATGGGGGGGGAAAGCACGGGTGAGCGATGGGGGGGGAAAGCACGGGTGAGCGATGGGGGGGGAAAGCACGGGTGAGCGATGGGGAGAGAAAGCACGGGTGAGCGAAAGAAGCAGGCAGGCAAGGCACGGAGATCCGGAGACCTGCTGACGTTTGGGGAGGTTTGGGGAGGTGCGCGCGCACCTCCCCAAATCTCCCCAAACTTCGGCAGGTCTCCGGACGGCGGCGGCTTGGGAGAGGTGCGCGCGATCCTGGAAGCACCGAAGCCTCGGCCGCGCGCAAGTCCTCGGTAAGTTCCGGGCGGTCACTTGCTTCGCGTCTCCTGAGGGAAGGGGGGGCGACTGGAGCGGGCGTGTTTCCTCGCCTGCTGGGCGCCGCGATTTGCCCAGGGAACGCGCGGGCCCCGAATGGCAGCGTGGAACGAGGAAGCGGACAGCCAGGGCTTCCCCGAGAGCCGCGGCCACACAGGGTATTCCTGTGTATTCAGGCTTGCAAAATGGCGGATCGAGCCTCTGCTGGCGGCGGAGGCTTGCAGAACGGCGGATCGGCTTATACTCGAGTCACGAACTTTTTCCAGTTTTTGGGGGTGAAAATGGGGGTCTCGGCTTATACTCGAGTCGGCTTATACTCAAGTATATACGGTATCAACCTTGCTGTCAAGCAAAATCAAGCTTTTAATAGTGAGTGCCACACCAAGTGCAGTAATCAAACAGGTGGTAAGAAAATAGGGGAACACAGGCACCACACAGGTTATGTAGAAAGTAAACACAGGATCAGTCATAAAGGACTCAAATGTCTATATACTGATGCATAGATTATGAGCAATAAACAGGGTCAATTAGAAATTCAGGTAAATGAGGACAGATATGATATTGTTGCCATTACAGAAACATGGTGGGATGAAATCCACAAATGGAACACACAGCTAGAGGAATTTAAATGATTTAAAAGAAACAGGCCAAATAAAAGAGGAGGTGGAGTTGCTCTCTATATAAGAAATAACTACATCTCTACAGAAATAGAGCACAACAATGATGAAAACTGTCTTGAATGCATTTGGGTCAATATAAAAGGGGGGGAAATGACATTGCCACAGGTGTATACTATAGGCCAATTTAATAAACTAATTAATAAACTAATTTAATAAGCGAATTTCAATAAACTTAGAGAAAACTTGGAAAGGATTCAATGGATGAGAATCCTCAAGGGAAAAACAACTCAATAAGCTCGGGAAATTTTGAAAAGTGAGATTATAAAAGCCCAGTCTAGCACAATACCAACAAAGAAGAAAAATAATAGCTCTCAAAAGAAACCAGCCTGGCTGCATAAAGAACTCTCTGATTGAAAGAAAAAAAGGACAAGTATGAAAAGTGGAAAGAGGGGCACATAACTAAGCCAGAATATCAGCAAATAGTCCAAGCCTGCAAAGATGAAGTGAGGAAAGCTAAGGCTCAGAATGAACTAAGGCTTGTGACAAAAGTAAAAAATAACAAAAAAGCTTCTTTCAACATGTAAAAAACAAGAAAAAAATTAAAGAAATGATTGGTCCATTAATGGGAGAAAGTGGCAAGAAGGTGACAAGCAACATGGATAAAGCAGAACTGTCAGGACCCACCCCAAACCACGTCTTAGGTAAGATAAAACTCTTACCTCATATCATCCCTCTCGTGGGAAAAGGAACTTAGGACCTTTTATGTTTATTGCTCTCTTCCATGACACAAGCCAGATGCTAGGCCCCCCCCTTTTGTTTCCCCAGTTCAAAAGGCTTCTCCTTCCCTTTGAAATGCCTAATACTGGTTCAATACACATCCATTCCCTCCTCTTCGGGAGATGGCAGAATCCATGGAATAATGTTTGAAACATACATTTATGAATATGATATAAATGGATTCTGATAGTCCGCTCTCCTTAGAAAAAAGATGTGTCCATCTGTAGGGGAAAAAAGAAAAGAAAAAGAAAAAAACATATGTAAATGTTAACTCGGTTTGTTTGGATATTCTGTATGAAATCTCTTAAGCAGCTTTGGTGCTTTAACGTGGCGTTTGCTGACCCATTCGTTTTCTGAGGAGGGGAGGTGTTAGCAAGCCACTAAATATTGGGTCGTTCCATGATGTTTCCTGGAATCCAGAATTTCTTTCACCTCAAAATGTTGTTCCCCTTCCACCATGATGGGAGGTGGTGGTGGTGGAATTTTTGTTCGTAGGGGAGATTGTTGTTCTCTCTTTATTAGACTGCAGTGAAAGATTGGGTGTATTCGTCTAAGATTTTTAGGTAGTCCTAATTCAACTGTTACTGGGTTTATGATTCTTTTAATTGGAAAAGGTCCAATGTATTTTGGTCCTAGTTTTTTACAGGGTTGGAGAGACTTAAGGTATTTTGTAGACAGATATACCATCTCTCCCACCTTGAACGGTGTGGGATCGGCTCTTTTCTTGTCTGCCTGTGTCTTGTGTGCTAATCTAGCCTCTGTTAACGCATTTCTGACAATAGGCCAGGTGTATTGTAACTGAGCAATCCATTCCTTTAGTTCTGGAATTACCGGTTCTTTTGGGGTTAGATCAGGTATGGGGTTGAAGCTCTGGCCTGTAGCTACTTGAAAAGGAGTGTAACCTGTGCTGGAGTGAACTGCATTGTTATATGCCACTTCTGCAAAAGGCAGTAGGTCTGCCCAGTCCGTCTGTTGGAAACTTATATAACATCTTAAATATTGCTCAAGTACTGCATTAGACCGTTCAGATTGGCCATTTCCTTGAGGATGATGACTAGATGTCAGTCCTTGGGTAGTTCCTAACAGGGATAAAAATTCCTTCCAAAATGCTGAGGTAAATTGCACCCCCCTGTCAGATATGATGCGTTGTGGTGCCCCATGCAATCTGTAAATATGCTGTACAAAAGGTTTTGCTAATGCTTTTGCAGTTGGAATTTTTTGGCAAGGTATGAAATGGACTTGCTTAGAGAACAGATCAGTGACAGTCCAGACAACGGTGTTTCCGTTGCTTTCTGGTAGTTCTACGATAAAGTCCATGGCTATTTCTTTCCATGGGGCTGAGGGATTCGCCACCGGTTGTAACAGTCCTGGCGATTTCCCTTGTAACCTCTTGGCCATTGCGCAAATTTGACAACTGCTCACATAGCTTTCTATGTCTTTTTTCATAGATGGCCACCAAAATTGCCTTTTAGTTAAGTGTAGTGTTTTTACAAACCCGAAATGTCCTGCTGATTTTGTATCATGGCACAGTTGCATGAAATTGGTCCTCTGGGTGGCAGGTATGTATAGCTTCTCACCCACCCAAGGTAACCCATCTTTAATAGTGCACACATGCCTATTTTTCTGGAACCATTCGTCCCCTTCCAAGGACTTTCGGAATTCTATTCCGGTTTGGCTATCCACTTTCGGCTTCATTTTTACTTGTGCCCTGGTGGTGACTGGTGCTGCCAGTTGTTGTTCTGGTATGAGTGGTTTAAAGTCAGTTACCCGTGTGCTGTTATATTGGGGCATGCGAGATAATGCGTCTGCCAGGAAGTTCTTCCCCCCCGGCAAGTGTTTGAGAGTGAAATTGAATCGGTGAAAGTGTTGGGACCAGCAGGCTTGCTTAGGAGTGAGTTTCCTGGGCGTTTTTAGTGCTTCTAAATTTTTGTGGTCAGTCCAGACCTGGAAAGGTATTTTATTTCCTTCCAAAAATTGGCGCCATGTTATTAACGACCACCTTAATGAGAATGCTTCCTTCTCCCATATTGGCCATTGTTGTTCAGTTTCTGTAAGTTTCCTGGATGTATATGCGCAAGGTTGCAATGCCCCCTCATCATTTTCCTGTAGTAATACGGCTCCGACTGCTACGTCGCTCACATCTGCCTGTATTACAAAAGGTTTGTTGGGATCTGGGTGTTTAAGTACAGGTTCAGCAGAAAAGAGTCTCTTTAGCCTCTCAAATGCTGCTTGACATTCCATTGACCATTTTAGTGGCTGGCTGGGTTTCACGGGGGACACCCCCCCTTCGTTTTCAACAAATTTGTGAGGGGCATGGCTATTTGGCCAAATGTGGGGATGAATTGGCGGTAGAAATTTGCAAACCCCAGGAAACTTTGCAATTGCTTCCGTGTGCAGGGGGGTGCCCACTCTAATACTGCCCTGACCTTCTCAGGGTCCATTTCGATGCCCTCTGGAGATATGTGATATCCCAGGTAGTCGATTTTTTCCTGATGGAATTCACACTTCGATAATTTAGCATATAAATGGGCAGCTCGCAACTTTTTCAGGACTGCTCTGACTAGTTTGATATGTTCCTCTTTGGTTTCTGTGAAGATAAGAATGTCATCGAGGTAAACCAGGACCTCCTTATATAGGTGCTCTCTCAGCACGTCATTAATTAATTGCATAAAGACTGCGGGGCCCCCTTGCAGTCCGAATGGCAATACTTTGAATTGGTAGCACCCCATTGGGAAGTTGAATGCAGTCTTCCATTCATCTCCTTCCTTAATCCTAATACGGTAGTATGCTTCCCTCAGGTCTAGTTTGGTAAAAATCCTTCCTTTCGATAGGTGGGATAGCATATCCTTCATTAGGGGAAGAGGGTACAGATTACATTCACTAATTGTATTCAGATTACGGTAATCCACACACAAGTGGAAAGAACCATCTTTCTTCTCCCTGAACAAAACCGGGGCGGCCACTTTGGGTTTGGCAGGCTCAATAAATCCCCTTTCTAAGTTTTTCTTTATGAATCTTTCCATTTCTGCCATTTCCCTTGGGCTCATGGCATACATCCTGGGTTTTGGGAGTTTTGCTCCGGGTTTGAATTCTATGGTGCAGTCTGTGGGGCAGTGGGGGGGAAGCTCACCTGTCCTCTCCTCACTGAAAACCTCAGCCAGGTCCCTGTATTCCTCCAGTATCTCTGGTAACCCCTTCTCTTTCCCCACTGCTGCTGTGTCCTCCCTTTGGGTTGGGGGGGGGTGTTTGGGGGTTTTACATTTTCCTGTTTCCCTTTTGGGAAGTTGAGTTCTGCTGTCCTCCAGTTTATCCCTGGGTTCCATTTCTTCAGCCATTCCAGTCCTAAAATCATTGGGCATTCCATGCCTGGGGCCACTATAAACGTTATGTCTTCCTCATGAGACCCCAGGGACATGTGGATTGGTAAAGTGGCTAGGGCAGCTGGTCCCCCCCTGCTATAGATCCATCTAATTGACTGAAGGAGATTGGTTGTTTTAGCCTCCTCACTGGGATGCTCAGTTTCTCCACCAGTGTTGGGCTGATGAGGCAGCGGATGCAGCCAGTCTATCAGAGCCTTTATTTCGATGGCTTTAGGTATAAAGGAAGCTAATATAGTCACTGTCTTAAGTATGGGTGGAAGGGGTCCACTTACCAATGGTTCTCCCTCTGAGCTGTCTTCCGAGGTGTCCACCGCCCCTGCGGTGTAGGCCGGAGTCCAATCCCAGGTTTTGGCAGGAATTGTGGACTCTACAGCCTCTGTCCCCTTCATGGAAGATTCTTTTGGGTTGCCTTGAGACTTCCCCAGCTTTTTGGAAGATGATGCCTCTGTTTTGCGTGGAGGGGCTTTCAAACGACATTCTGCAGCACGGTGGCCTCTCTCCCGCAATTGAAACATCCCTTTGATTTTTTAGCCGTGGCCGGTGGGTTTTCCCCCTCATGTGTTTGTTCGAGTGGCAGGCGGCCCCATGGCTTTCCTCTGCGTTGTCTCTTCAATAGGTATTTCCACTTCCTCTGCCAGGACATACCAGTCGTCGAGATGGTAGGGGTCTCCTCGAGGCAGGCAAGCGTCATACAGGTCGTAGTTTAGACCGTCTTTGAAATGGCTGAGGAGGATGTCTTCTGGCCAGTTCAGCTTGCTGGCAATGGCTCGGAATTCTTGGGTATATTCGGCCACTGTTCGCCTGCCCTGCCTCACCGTTTTGATTCTCTCCCGGGCCTTCCGGTCAGCCAAAGGGTCCTCGAATCGTCGCCTCAAGGATGACATGAATCGGTTGAAGTCATTGAGTTCTGGGGCATTGGAGTCATGCAGGTTCAGCACCCAGTCTGCAGCCGTCCCGTCCAGGGCAGACTGCACAATTCGGATGCACGTTTTGTCACTGGGGATGTCCCGTCCGTACTCTTCCATGTAGCTGAGGACTTGGGTTAGGAAAAATCCCAGTCGTGATGGCTCCCCCTTGAACTTTGCTTCCAGGGGCGGGAATCTTTGACTGGAGCATTGTCTGCGCCGCGGAGGGTATCGCTCCTCATCTCGATCCCCATCTGTGGGTCTGGGGGGGGTTCCGCTGAGTCAGCGACTCTTGTTCCATTGGACGGCCCTGGGGTTTCAGGTGTTGGATCCCTTCCATTACCCCTCTAGTTGCAACCCCAGGTGTTGCGTCGGTTGCGGTTTCCAGCTCTCTCCTCCCTTAGTGAGCTCAGGGTTGCTTTCATCAAGTCAATAGCTTTTTCCAGAATCCGCTCTTCCTCACTGGCATGCAGGGAGTTCTCCATCTCTTGTTTCCATTCCGGTTGGTGGTCGCTCCGTCTCAGGGTCACTTCTCCCGAAGCCTTTTCCCACTCACTTTTCCTTCCAACGCCCATTGACCACCGGGGTTTTCATTCGTGCTGCTCCACCCTTTCCTCCCAGGAGGAATATGATGCTTCAGCTTCCCAATGTTTCTGGGAATTCGGCTGGAAGACTCCTTCTCCGTGGGGCTTCCCTCCTCTCTTGCTTCATCATCAGACATCATATTTATTTGCAAAGTCCCCCGGCAAGGTTTCTCCTTCCAGGTAGACTTCCAGTGCAAGTCCTGTCTAATGTCTGGAGCCACCCCAAACCACGTCTTAGGAAGACAAAACTCTTGGAGTCAAATCTAGTCCAAAAAGAATCTTTACTATGTCATGCTTGGTTGTAGGAATACAAGACAGGACTTAATATTGTTCCACGAACTAAACCCTTATAAAGAGTTCCCGGTTTAACCCCCCCTTAACCCCATTTGTTCAGTCCCCCATCATTTCATTTCATTTCATTTTCATTTATTGGATTTCTATACCGCCCTTCTCCCTAGGGACTCAGGGCGGTTTACCTCGTATCATCCCTCTCGTGGGAAAAGGAACTTAGGACCTTTTATGTTTATTTCTCTCTTCCGTGACACAAGCCAGATACTAGCCCCCCCCCTTTTGTTCCCCCAGTTCAAAAGGCTTCTCTTTCCCTTTGAAATGCCTAATACCGGTTCAATACACATCCATTCCCTCCTCTTCGGGAGATGGCAGAATCCATGGAATAATGTTTGAAACATACATTTATGAATATGATATAAATGGATTCTGATAGTCCGCTCTCCTTAGAAAAAAGATGTGTCCATCTGTAGGGGGGAAAAAGAAAAGAAAAAGAAAAAAACATACACAAAGGGAAAAAACAGACCAACCTATCAAAAATAGTACTGTAAAAAAGATTAGAAATGCAAGTTAAGATAGGCAAGAAAATGGTAAGTGAGCACCTGTCCCTCTCGACAAGTTCAAATAACCAGGACCAGATGGATTACACCCCAAGGTTCTCAAGGAACTGGCAGATGTGATCTCAGAACCACTGAACTACATCTTTCAAAGATCCTGGAGCACTGGGGACTACCAGAGGACTGGAAAAGAGCTGATGTAGTTCCATCTTCAAAAAAGGGGAAAAATGGATCCAGGAAACTACAGATTGTATCAGCCTGACCTCAATACCTGGGAAGATTCTGGAAAAGATAATCAAGCAATGAATCAGCAAACACCTAGAGGCAAACAAAGTTATTACCAAAAGCCAACATGGGTTTGTCAAAAACAGATCATGCCAGACAAATCTTATTGCATTCTTTGACCAGGTGACAAAATTAGTGGACCAGAGGAATGCTGTGGATATAATTTACTTGGACTTCAGTAAGGCGTTTGATAAAGTAGACCACAACCTACTATTTGATAAGATAGAAAAATGTGGGTAACATCACCACCAGATGGATTCGTAGCTGGCTGACTGACCATACTCAGCATGTGGTCCTCAACGGAATTGCATCTACATGGAAGAAAGTGTGTAGTTGGGTGCTCAGGGCTCTGTTCTGGGCCCTGGGCTCTTCAACATCTTCATCAGTGATTTGGATGAGGGGATAGATGGGGAACTCATCAAATTTGCAGATGACACCAAGTTGGCAGGAATAGCCAACACTCCAGAAGATAGGCTTAAGATACAGAAGAATCTTGAGTGATTTGAATATTGGGCACTACCTAACAAAATGAAATTCAATGGTAAAAAAGTAAGGTTCTACATTTAGGCAAGAAAAACTAAATGCACAGGTATACTATAGGTTGTACCTTGCTCAATAATAGTAACTATGAAAGGGATCTCAGTGTCCTAGTAGACAATCACTTAAATATGAGCCAGCAGTGTGCTGCAGCTGTCAAAAAAGCCAGCACAGAACTAGGCTGCATTAACAGAGGGATAGAATCAAGATCATGTGATTGTTAATATTTTGCAATGCCTTGGTAAGGCTACACTTGGAATACTGCATCCAGTTTTGGTCACCACGATGTAAAAAAGATGTTGAAACTCTAGAAAGAGTACAGAGAAGAGAAACAAAGATGATTAAGAGACTGGAGGCTAAAACATATAAGGAATGGTTGCTGGAATTGGGTATGTCTAGTTTAATGAAGAGAAGGACAAGGGGTTACATGATAGCAGTGTCCAATTTGCCACAAGGACTAGACAGCCATTTGTCTGAAATGGTACTATAGGGTTTCCTGCCTGAGCAGGGGGTTGGACTAGTTGACCTCCAAGGTCCTTTCCAACTTTATTTTTATTATTATTAGATACTCCTCCTTGGGTCTCCAATATTGTTCTAATAAAAATACCATCTGCAGATGTTCATAAATTCAATGCATGTCTGCAGAAGGAAAGCTTCTGCATACACAGCCATATGTGTAAAGGCTTTTCCTCATGCAAAATCTCACACTAAACATGGAGCTGCTGGTAAGAAGACAGTATCATTAGAGTAACATCAACATAGGGAAAGATTAACCAGAGGGCTCATTGGATATACATCCCAAATAATAGCACCCATAATCCACTTTTCATACAAGAATAATGTATGTCTAAGTTGTAGGAAACTCACATTGGCAATTGACATTTTAAAGCCTTGCTTTTTAAAGTTGAAGGATTAAATAATTATCAACTCTAAAAGTTCCAGAAAAAAAGAAAAAATATGTCCATAGTAATATATTCGTCACTTAGAAATTTGCAAGAATAGATTTTCTATGCCAAATGCCTTGCAAAGTTTCAACATTCAAACAATAAGATGTTCTTCACTGGAATGGACAAAGTTTTATTATACATAGCCAAAGTTTAAAAATATCCAACAGAGGTTTTTCAGTCATTTGCTATAAAAACAACAATGTAGCAGAACACCAAGAAAAATTAATAGTATGTCATGATACCCTGCACAAGGAGTAAAAAAAAATTAACAAGCTATTAAAAGGGGATCTTGGCAATATGATTATGAAGGGAAAAGCACTTTTGCCAGACTTGGAAACAACGTAAGTTCTTAAAATATGTATTCAAATAGTTATCTCAGTTTTCTGCATCCAGTCCTTGTGTAGAAAAAAATGTCATCATATAAAAGTATCAGTATGCTACTTATTTTTTCAGATGTGCAAAACAAAAAATATAGAGAAAAATCTAAAGAGATTCCAAAACAAACCAAGGAAGAATAAGCAAACTCAACAATCAAGTGAAGTCCCAAAGATACTTTTTCACAAGGCAACTGGACTTTCTTTTTTTTTTCTTTGAGGTTTCTTGGATGAGAAGCGAAACGTCTTCAAAGAAAAATAAGGAAGTCCAGTTGCCTCGTGAAAAAGCATCTTTTGGACAGCTACGACCTGGATGATTGAGAATCTCCACAGATAATGAAGTTTGACAGAAAAAAAAACATCTAGAAATATATTGAAGTATAATATAGTCCATGAGTCAACTATTTGCTGTGGATCTTTGGAGCTGCAAATAAAAATAAAAAAACTAAACATAAATGTGACAAAGGTAAGAATAGGAAAAGACATATGACATAACAATGTGACAAAAAGCACTTGTCTGAAATAAAAATAATTTATTGTTTCAGCTAATTTTTCATAAGTAAAATAGTAGAAACCAGACAAAGGTAAATATTATTTGATCTTTAAACAGTTCCTAAAACTAATTAAGATGTTTTAATTTGCTTAAATTTAACTATTTCTAGAGATATCTGAGACCCAGTTTGCTGTAGTGGTTAAGGCATCAGGATAGAAACAGGGAAACTGTGAGTTCTAGTCCTGCCTTAGGCACAATGCTAGTTGGGTGACCTTGAACCAGTCACTTTCTCTTAGCCCTCTCTGAAAAGCCTTACGAAGGAAACTACAGGGACTTGTTGAGATAGTATCCAAGAATCAAATATCAATCAATCAGAATAGAGCTGAAAGGAATCTTCAAGGTCTTCTAGTCCAACCCCCTGCTCAAGCAGGAGACCCTATACCATTTCAGACAAGTGACTGTCCAGTTTCTTCTTAAAAACCTCCAATGATAAAGCACCTACAACTTCTGATGGCAAGCTGTTCCACTGGTTAATTGTCCTCACTGTTAGGAAGTTTCTCCTTAATTCCAGGTTGATTCTTTCCTTGTTTAGTGTCCATCCATTGTTTCTTGTCCTGCCCTCTGGTGCTTTGGAAAATAAGTTGACCCCCTCCTCTTTGTGGCAACCACTCAAATACTGGATAACTGCTATTATGAGCCCTCTCATCCCTCTTTTTTCTAGACTAGCCATACCCAAATCCTGCAACCATTCTTGATATGTTTTGGTCTCCAAGCCTTTAATCGTCTTAGTTGGTCTTCTTTGCACTTTTTCCCAAAGTTTCAATATCTTTTTTTTATAACGTGGTGATCAAAACTGGATGCAGTATTCCAGGTGTGGCCTTACTAACACTTTATAAAGCAATACTAATACTTCACGTGATTTTGATTCTATGCCTCTATACAACCAAATACAACTGAACAGAAGAACAAAGAGAGACAGATATGCAAACTTGGAATACATTCTCTGCCCATTAAATCTTATTTTAAACATATTTGAACAATATGTTCATAAATAAAAATTGTTCTGCTGCCAATACATGGGGAAGGGGCTCTAACCTACTGGATATATTGCTTCAAAATTCCTTTCTTTCATTATTTCTTACGTTGCAATGAGATCCAAACAAGGGATTAAGAATTCTGAAATTATCCAGAAAATAGCTGATAATAAAGGAAGGATTCTCTTTTTGGCTTATTTGAAAAAAAATCATCACCACATGCAGAAAACATGGTAGGCTAAACTATGGGTGCATGGTTCCTTTCACTTGTTTTTTTCAATTGTAAATTTAATTGAATATCATAAAAATTAATTCTAATTAAACACGCTTAAAATTGCAGTAAAAGTCAGACCTCAAATTATTTAATTATTTATTAAGAAAATTTACATGGCCATCCACCTCACTAACAGTGACTCTGGGTGGCTATACCTATATCTTATCATCAAAATATCTCAGACTTGTATTTACCTAAAATCCATGCCGATGCAAGACTGTACAAAATGTATGTATTTAAATTACTGGCAACTAAAATAATTTGAAAATATTATCCAATATTATGTTTGAAAGGCTTAATTCTAACATTTTGTAAGGCAACAAATAGATTTTTACATAGACGAGCAAAATAGCACAACAATTTAACAAGTGTGATCACATATCATTTTAGCATTAGTGTTAATGATAAACACATTATTTTAAAATTACAATATCTTCACAATAATGCCATCTTACTTCATATTCATAACAATAAAACAGCAATAAAAGCAAAATAATTTATGAGCACGTATCGGTGTGTTGAGATGGGAACCAACAGTTTCCCAACCAAAAGCAGTTGTTATGTAAACATACACCAGCTCAGCTTCAAGGCCACCAAGTAAAGCATTACATCAAATACCCATTATTCTGGAAAACTAGGAAAAAGAAGAAACCACAAATTTAAACCTCAGAGCTATAATATTTACATGTTCTGATAACAATGAGCAATGGGTTGTTGTATTCTTCATTCTTGCATTCTTCATTATTGTCTACAATAAACATCCTGATCTAGCTAAATAATATTTATGAGTCTTCCATCAAGTCCAGCAGAAAAGTTGAGCGAGCCATGAAATGTCAGGAGATTTGTTATTTACTGCTTGGTCCTGATCAGGGGAATTTGTCAACATGATAGAAAAATTCTTGTCAGAGCTATTAAATCCACCAATATACACTACACTAATAATTCCCACTTACAATAATGAAGCTTCTATGTGATCATTTAGGCGCATGAGTTCCTTGTACATAGCATACAAATCAGCTAATTAAATAAATGCTAGCTGTATTTAGAATCAAATAAATGCTACATTGTTTGTTTGATTTTTATATTTTAAGAAATAAGTCAGTTTAACTTTAAATTTAACCCTTATCATGGTTCTTCTTTAAGGTCCTTATAGCTTCTTTAAAAGCACTTCGAGGTTTTTTTCCTCCTCGGTACCCCATTTTGAATGAAAATGTAATGTTGGTTTGTAGCAAATTGGCATGTAACCAAACAGCTTTTCTGTATATTCTGAATTTGATTAATACAAGTCAAGGTCACTTCCTGAACTATATGCAGCACTGTAGCTGCAAACAAACCAGTCTTCTCTGTACAGTACTTTAAGACTGGGGGATGGGCATGCATGATGGCAGTTTTTAACACCAATTCAGCAACATTAAATATAATACCTTCTAATAGCTAGGTTAATGGAAGGAATAAAATAGTTTCTGAATGTACACATCAACACTGTTGTTGGGGAGGATAGGTTTTTGTTTGTTGAGGGAGGTTGTTCTTTATGGGAACCTGATGTCTTTCTCTAGATCAGAGAAATACTACCAATGGCAAGGAAACTTTTAAGATAGAGTCTAAGGTTGCAATCATATACCCAGTGGCCCAGGAGAATATTCTGTTGAATTTTAACCACTGCTATTTCTTCTCACATTTACACAGAGCATGCATGTATGGGAATATATTATAAGCCTATAAAATTACTGGTCTGAATTTCCTTTAAATTCAACATAAAAAGAAATAGTATAATAAAAAGCTTTGTGCATATTTCAAAGGCATTTTCTAGAAACCATTTGGCTTATTTTTATATTAAAATATTGTTCTGGATCCAAGAAACAATATTAAAGGGTTTCTTTTCAGATCACAGCAAGCACATTTTGGCACCCTTGCCAACTTGGGGTATAAATCAGGGAAATTATTCCAGCGTTGCAAGATGTACACTTCGGACATTTTAGGAGCACAGAAGAAGGCAGGAGGACTTGTAACTCCCGTACACTGCTGACAAGTCACAAAGCGTAAGTAATGCTTGAAACAAAAATACAATATTATTCTCTAAACTAAAGTTCCATGGAACTGTAACAGGAAACCAAGACTTTTCTTACTGTAAAAAGATTAAACATGTGAAGTAAGAAAAAAAGGAAACAGATTTTTCCCCCCAAAATGACTATTTCCTATATTTTCACTGAGTATTTAGTACAAATGCCCTCCCAATCTCAGATCCAGTGACTGGAAAAGGCTGGAAAAGGCCAAACATGATACTTCCAGCACACATACAGAGGTTTCCATAGCCATAGATCTATTGGTGATATTTTATATGATAGGAGGTCCTAAAATAAAAGTGGCTCAAGGGAAGTCTGAGTCAGAGAACATTTTAGATCCTTTTGTTTCTAGACTCCTTATCTAATATAAGTATTTTCTCTTCTATTAATGCTACTTTTCTGGTAGAATAGAAAAAACAGTAATGGCTTGACTTTCCTGCCTGGAATTAGCTATTAAGACCATAAAATACTGGACAACCTACACTTAGTTTCTACAATACTAACTGGGATTTATTTATCAAATTTATTTGCCACCATCTCATAGTTTAGGTGAATGAGGTTCAGGCAACTCTGAAGAGAATGCTCTGTCCATGATCAAATATATTCTAACATTATTATATTGAACACTTACTTGGAAATGTATTCTTGTCAGTAACATTCACACACCATCTTTACCTAGAGAAAGAAAATTACAAAACACTAGTTAGCTCTTAAACTAAAATAGTTTATCAGATATATAGAAAAGCATATCCATATATATTTGCTTTTTTATGATACAAAGCAAGGTCCTCTTTTTTATAATATTGATCCCACAAAGATTGCACTGTTGCACTGCTTTTGGACACAATACAAATTGTTTGCAACAATCTTTAAAATCCTAAAGCTATGTGGGAGTGCTTGAGAGGTGCCACATGGGTTTGAAAGGGTGTGTGGGTATGTGCCAGAGATGTATTTAATTTTTTATTACTTTGTAACTATTTTTAATTGTTTATGATTATTCACCACCCAGAGCCACCTGTTTGAGGTGGGTAGCTATAGAAATTTCTAAATAAATGGATGTCATTTATGTCTAAATGAATATATTACTTAGAAAAATGATCTACTAAAGAGTAATTATCTGCTCAGATTATTATTCCTAATTAGCACAATTTCTGCAATCAGCTCTAGTCAGCACGAGAGGCATATTGGTAGAGACAAAGATCTTCTATTAACAGCTTTTGTCTGAAAACAGATACAAGCCAAATAACTTCTGAACCAGCATGTTTTCTCAATGTGTGGCTTGATTTCTCAGAAACTGATTTTTTCTAGACTTCATAAGATTTAGTTTCTCAGCCTTCTAAACCATGGTTGCAATACTGAATTCTTTGTCTTGACTTCTAAAACAAATCCTGTCAACATCATTACCATTCATTTATATCAGCTTCTGCATCAAGGCAGGTTCCAAGACATATAATTATGCAACAAATAGCAGTTCTAACAATGAGCTAGTACTATCAGAAACTCCACAGGTGCTTTGTCCAGAAGGCCATGAGAAGACCTTGAGGTTGTTGCACATTTGAGTAATTACAGATGTTTCACATTTCATGACAGAGATCCAGATGGAAGCTGAAATTATGAACAAAGCACTTCATCAAATTATCTGTAGCAGTTTACTCCCTTGTGCAGAGATTAAAGATGACCTTGATGGAAATATGCAAGAACTGTTAGCAAGACCTAGCCAGTTGTCTCAATAATTAATTGGAATTTAATGGGAAAGCATATACAGTATAACCAGACCTGCAACATTCTGTTATTATAGCCAATTTTAATAAAAGTATTTCTAGTGCCATGGTGGTGCAGTGGTTAGAATGCAGTATTGCAGTCTAACTCAATACTCACTGCCAAGAGTTCAATTCTAACCGGCTCATGGTTGACTCAGCCTTCTATCCTTTCGAGGTCGGTAAAATGAGGACCCAGATCGTTGGGGGCAATACGCTGACTCTGTAAACCTCTCAGAGAGGGCTGTAAAGCACTGTGGAGTGGTATATAAGTCTAAGTGCTATTCAATAAAGGAGAATATTTGTAACTCAGGGTTGAAATGAAAGGTCCTTGGTGCTCTCTGAGCTTGCTTGTTTTCTTGCAGATGTTTCATTACCCTAACTAGGTAACATCATCAGTACTAGTAAGGAGTACTGTTTGCTGTCAGTTTATATTCTGGTGTCTTGCCTGTCTGTGTGGGTGGGGGCGGTCTTAGGGATTTTTTGGTTGGGCTGTTTACTAATGACTCTGTGGGAGTTTCTTGATTGAGGTATTGCTTACTTGATTGTTGGTCTGAAGGCGACCTTGAAGTTAATCTATGCTGATCTGAGTGCTGATTACTGGTGGAGAGGTGCTGGAGTCTTTTTCCGCTTTTGAACTGTTTGATTATCTCTTTTGCATAGTTTATAGATGTTGTTAATATTTACATGTCTATTGATGGCTAATTTGTCAGAGTGCCAGGCTTCCAGAAATTCCCTGGCATTTTTGGATTTGGCCTGATCTATGATTATCATATTTTCCCAATTGAAACTATAGTTAAGTCTGTCTATATGTTGTCAAATTAAAGAATTTTCATCATGCCTTCTGACTGCCAGCTGGTGTTCATGGATGCGTTCTGTCAGTCTTCTGCCTATTTATCCTACATAGTAGTTGTTGCAGTTATTACATTGTATGTTGTAGATGAATCTTGTTTTTTCTTCTGGGGTTGCTGGGTCTTTTGGTTTGCTCAGGATATTTTGAAGGGCTTTAGTTGGTTTGTGGGCTACGCTGATCCCATGTGGTGGTAGTAGTCTATTTGTGGTTTCTGGAATATTCTTGATGCAGTGTAATTATTTTTAGGGTTTGTGTTGGTTGTTCTGTATTCGGTTGAGTGGTCAGAGACTTTTTGATAAATTTGCTTGGGTATCCATTTTGTTGGAATGTGTTGTATAGATGCTTCATTTCCTTTTTCTGCTGTTCTAGGTTGCTGTAGTGCAGGGGGGGGGTCAAACTCGCAACGTCACATGACGTGTTGCAACGTATTGTGACTTTATTTATTTATTTATTTATTTATTTATTTATTTATTTTATTTTATTTTATTACATTTATATACCGCCCTTTCCCGAAGGACTCAGGGCGGTTTACAGGGTAATTAAAAACCAAGATACAAAAGTTAAAAACAAGTTTAAAAAAAATTATATTTGTCCCTGTATAAAGAAAACCCCAGTTAAAATAAGATTAATCCTCAGCCTGGGCCAGAGAGCTCGAAGAGCCAGGTCTTCAGGTCCCGGCGGAATGAACGGAGGTCGGGGGCAGTCCTCAGCTCCACTGGCAGCTGGTTCCAAAGGGCAGGCGCCCCCACTGAGAAGGCCCTATCCCTGGGTGTCGTCTGCCGGCAATCTCTTACCGGTGGCACCCTGAGAAGACCCTCCCTGTGGGAGCGCACTGGATGAAGGGAACTTTTTTGCCATTGCTGGCAATGTATTGGGTGCAGTTTTGCTATGATGCATCCGGCCCACGGGCCAGCAGTTTGATACCCCTGCTGTAGTGTGTTTGGGCTCGTTTAAATAAAGTCCTTACACAGCTTCTCTTATGGGAGGTTGGGTTGTTGCTAAGTACTGTTGCTATTGCTAGTGTTCCTAAGGAATTTCCTGGTCTGGTCTACCTAGTCAGGCTGATAGTAAGTTGTGATGGTTGAAATATTTTAACTGCTATTTTTTATATTTGATTACAATTAAAACAATGTATTGCAAAATTAATTTTGAGATATATCTGCCTATATTTTAAGTAATATTATAACAAACTCCCTTTTAACATTTCTTATAAAAACTATAAAACATTATAAAACTATATAGCCCAGAGTTACTTATGATATGGATTAATTTGATTAATAGATAAAAACAAATAAACAGTTCAGAGATAATGCATTCCTGAACTCCTTTTTTGTTCTTTTGTAATATAAGTAATACTCAGAAACTACTGGCACAGTTGTGGAATTATTAATTTGCCCATCCCCTGTGCCTATGATACATATTTAAAATGTTATTAAATCTAACTGATGTAAATAATTGTGTGTTTATTCACATACCTCACAGTACAGTATTTAACATGAAAAGGAATAAAAGGAAACATCCTTACATATTATGCATTTGTATTTTGCTTAAAATCCAAGCACACTAGGCTATGGCTGATGAGTGACCTTGAGGCAGCTCTCAGAAGGTAGTTGCCATAGCAACATTATCACAAAAGTGGCTCATCCTTTGCAACATATACCAACCTGGTGCATCATATGTTGCTAGATATAATACAACTATTCTGTAGTGTTGCTGAAACTGTAATGTACATTTCAAATAGAAGTAGCAGAGTTAAATTGTTTTGTATAATTTAGTATACCTGTATTTTCTTCTTTCTACAAAATGTAATTAACACAGGACTTCCAAAAATTCATTACACTACATTATTTGGATAATATATCCCATATTTTTTATGATTTGAATGTCAAATCTTATGCACAATAACAAAAAAGCCTCTTGTTTTGGAAGTTTTCTTACTATGTTACGTGAGAGTATATGACAAATGTCATTACTAAATTAGGCCCTGTTTTGTCAAGCAGCACAAGGAATTCCACTTCTGGAATTATGAATATATTTCTAGATTTTCTTATTTTGGACCTTTCAGAATTGATGAATGGGAGGAAACACATAATCAAACCAAGAAAAAGCCAAGATTCTAGGTTCAGACATAAATTATATTTATAAAAAGGATATTAATCCAAGTTGGTTTGATAATATGGTTTCAAATTAGGATCTTTTTACCAGAAATATATCACAGTTTGTTTGATTCAGGTAATAAAACAAGACATAAATCTGGAAAACAAAATTTGGCCTTATGCTATAAATAACCATGTGTACATAAAAGCAATTTTAATTATATAAAATATCCATATTAATATTCTCTGTATTTTTTCTTCCATGAACATTTGTTTTCATTTTAATTTTTCAATGTTGCACAGCAGTGTTAGATTTTTTTTTTATTTTTTTTCTGAAGTCTAATGGATATAGTATATAAATAAACATCTCATTCAAAACCATGACAAGTGCTTAAGAAGGATCAGGTTGAATATATTAACATTGTACTTAAATGTTTTTCATATTTATTGATTGCAACAATAATAATTTTCACTGAATACTCTCTGGAATACTTTCAGACCCAACAAGCATTTATTTCATTCAGAACTGAACAACAGAATAAGCAGTGCTTAACTTGTCATTTAATAATTGTCCCATATGTGGGAACTGAAATTACTGAACAATTACAGAAAAAGAAATAAGAGGTAGGAGAAAAAGCTGTCTATTAGCTAAAAGAAAAGACTGTAAGGCAAAAAGTGTTAAGATAAAGCACAATTTTGTTTCTGATGCTATCACATAACTATATCTGAAAGATGATTACATCAATTTACTAGAAAAAAGGCAGATTTCTTTTTAAAAAAAGCATTCACAGAAAAATATTGTACATAATAATAAATCAGTATCAAGAAGGAAAAATTTCTAAGATTCTAAGGAAGATTTTCAGGTTCCCAAAGTTAAATTTTGTGTTCAAATATGCCTGCTGAAGAATATTTTGCTGCTCTGTATCTATTGCTAAATTTCCTTTTAGGAACAATATTAGCTGATGTTGCTATATTGTTAGAAGTTAGAGCTCAAGTTTTAAGAGATGAGAGAAGTTTAATTACCATGGGTATTATTTACCATAAACTCTTCATTTGTAAAAGTGCCTAATATGAAGTTCTATTTCAAGTTAGAAAACACTTCAGCTTAGAAAGTAGCCATACATAACAGGGCTTTTTAATATCTCAGATTAATTCCAAAAATGCTTCACATCACACAAGTGTACAAATATAGTATCTGTCTGCAACTTTCTAAAGCAACCAGGTCTCTTCCTGAGATTGTGAAGCAGCTGCTTGGGGCAAAAGAACCAAGTGCTTTAAAAAGTTGTACTCAGGTACAGTTGCATACAGCACATTTGAGATGAAATGTGCTTTAGAGCCCCAATATGTAATGTTGTTGTATTACTAACACTATTCATATTAATCAATACCTGTAAAAGAAAGCCCATGGAAAAGAAACATTTAACACCTGACCATTGAAAGAGATCAACTATCAAACAAAAGCCTCCTATTACAGGGCTTTTCAACCAGTGCAGGGGTCGGCAACCTAAAAAAGGAAAAGAGCCACCGGGAACCGGTTCCATCACAAATTAAAAAAACTGGGAGCCGCGTGCGTGTGTCCATGCACGCGCATGCGCAAAAAATGTTTTGCGCATGCGCGGACGCACGCGGTTGCCATTGTTTTAAAAAGTGAGATGGAACCGGTTCCCGGTTGCCCGACGGCAGACGGGCCGCGGCAGCTTCCTCAAAGAGCGGCACCGCTGCCCGTTCGCCCGGAGGTACGCGCGCACCTCTCCAAAGGTTTGGGGAGGTGCGCGCGCACCTCCGGTCGTTCGGAGAGGTGCGCGCGCACCTCTCGGAACGGGCCGCGGCATCGCTCTTTGAGGAAGCTGCCGTGGCCCATCTGCAAAGCTGCCGCTTTCGGCAGCTTTGCAGACGGGCCGCGGCAGCTTCCTCAAAGAGCGACACCGCGGCCCGTTCGCGCGGAGGTACGCACGCACCTCTCCAAAGGTTTGGGGAGGTGCACGCGCACCTCCGCCCATTCGGGGAGGTGCGCGCGCACCTCTCGGAACGGGCCGCGGCGTCGCTCTTTGAGGAAGCTGCCGTGGCCCATCTGCAAAGCTGCCGCTTTCGGCAGCTTTGCAGACGGGCCGCGGCAGCTTCCTCAAAGAACGACGCCGCGGCCCGTTCACGCGGAGGTACGCGCGCACCTCTCCAAAGGTTTGGGGAGGTGCGCGCGCACCTCCGGTCGTTCAGAGAGGTGCGCGCGCACCTCTCGGAACGGGCCGCGGCGTCGTTCTTTGAGGAAGCTGCCGTGGCCCATCTGCAAAGCTGCCGCTTTCGGCAGCTTTGCAGACGGGCCGCGGCAGCTTCCTCAAAGAACGACGCCACGGCCCGTTCGCGCGGAGGTACGCGCGCACCTCTCCAAAGGTTTGGGGAGGTGCACGCGCACCTCCGCCCATTCGGGGAGGTGCGCGTGCACCTCTCCAAATGGGCGGTGCCACTCTCCATTTGGATAGGTGCGCGCGCACCGGGCGGCTGGGAGCCGCAGAAGACGGCTCAAAGAGCCGCATGCGGCTCCGGAGCCGCGGGTTGCCGACCCGTGAACCAGTGGTACGGGTACCACCTGTGGTACATTGGCACCTAGCAGGTGGTACGTGGCCATCCTGGAAAAGTGGTAGCGGGGGAGGGGAATGAGCTGAACCAGTGGTAGCACCGTACAAGCCTGAGTGAGAGTTGGCTGGAGCTGCAGGACTGTCAGTGTTCAGCGGAAGCACCAGGATCAGTGCCAGGCTCCAGCTGGAGCTCCGCGCTGATCCTGGCGCTTCTGCTGAGCCCAGAAGAAGCACCAATCAGCTGGAATGTTGCAGCATCTCCAGGGTCTTCTGATTTACATTCAGATGCTTGGCAACTGATTCATATTTATTACGGTCACAGTGTCCCAGGGTCATGTGAAGTGACCAAAACTTGCTGCAACCACCCAGAAGAGGGGGGGTGAAAATAAAAACTAAACACCCCCCACCCCACCCCCACTGCCAATCCTCAACAGAAATGCTCACAATGAAAACCTCGGACAGGAGGAAGAGCGCCGCCGGGTGGGCAGGCAGGTGTGTTCCTCGGCTGTGGCTTAGGGGGCACTTTTTCAGTGCCATTGTAACTTCGAACAGTCACTAAGCGAACTGTTGTAAGTCGAGGACTACCTGTACTTCATTACTTTTTTCCTTTTTTTTGTCATCAAGTTTTTGGCACCTTGCTAGGCGACTGGTGGTACTCGGATGTTGCCATATCCTAAAAGTGGTACAATGGATGAAAACGTTGAAAAGCCCTGATTATTTTGATAATAGGATAGAGCGGGGTCCCCAACCCTCAGTCCATGGACCAGGCTGCAGCATGCCAGAAACCAGGCCGCGCAAACAAGCAAAGCCCCATCTGTGGGATGCAGGCAGTACATGAAACCACACCCCCTCTGGTCCGCAGAAAAACTTCTCTCCACGGAACCGGTCCCTGGTGCCCAAAAAGTTGGGGACCTCAGGGATAGAATATAGAAAGAAGAGAGACATGATGCAATGTTAGACAGATTGCCTTTGGGTGAGACAGGCAGTAAACAAATTTTAAAAAAATAAATAAATAACTACTTATTATATCTGCTATAAATATAGAAAGCTATTTCTCTATCCCTTTATATCTTGTTCTTTTTTCTACTTTATTTTATTTTCTTCTTGCCCTTTTAGCTTTTCTTTTTCACTTTTTTCTGTTTTAATTTAATTTGTAATATTTATTATCATTTTGAGGACCCAGATTGTTGGGGGCAATTAAGCTGACTTTGTAATAATGCCGCTTTGGGTGTGTGTGAAAGCCCTAATAAGCAGGCATATACATAGAATGAAGGCTACTGCTAAGCTTGTAAGCCGCCCTGAGTCTTCGGAGAAGGGCGGGATATAAATGGAATTAAAATAAAATAAAATAAACAAAATTTTTCTTAAAACTTTCAACAACAAAAAAGAGCCACTGGCATTGCCAAGAAAATTAAACAGTTGTATCTAGGAAGTTGCCAGAAATCATGCTTGCCTTGAGGGAAACTTATGAGTCAAATATAAGTTTATGTAAGACTATGTTTACTATATGATGAAGTACTGTTGCATCCTGATAAATAGTAATGTATTTTTGATACAGAGAGTGGATAATTCATGAAGATGCCATATATCAAGCAAGTCATTAATTATCCAAGTATGCTTACAGTCTAACTACTGGGATGAAGCAGTTTTTATACTAAAAAAACAAGTCTGGTATGATGAAGAATTATTCTTTGTAAGAGGGATATTCTTTAAGCTATTATCATGTTAAAGCATTGATACCATTAAGACGTTAACATGTTAAAAGATAGCTCTGATTTTTTATCAAATTATAGTTTTTGTGATTACAAGGCAGTGTTAGGAGGATATGTGGCCCTGCAGCAGACTGGGTCCCAGAGTAAAACGCAATTATACTAGTAGGAAATATATTTAAATGACTAATCTCTGTTGTCCAATCTTTTCTTGAAAACCTCCAGCAAAGGAGCACCCACCAGGAGGCAAACTGTTCCATTAACCATTCTCACTGTCAGGAAATTTCTCCTAATTTCAAGGTTGAATCTTCCTCTGACAAGCTTCCACCCATTGTTTCTTGTCCTGCCCTCAGATGCCATGGAGAGTAAATCTACACTGTCTTCCATGTGACAGCCGTGTGTGTGTGTGTGTGTGTGTGTGTGTGTGTGTGTGTGTGTCTTCACTGTTGTCTTGAAAGTGACCCGCTATGGAATATGAATTCTAAAAAAGAGATACTTCAATGCATTAATGTACATGCTTAAGAATGAATCTGTACGAATTTATCTTATTTACAATACAGTATTCTAAAACTTACATCAGTCGATCTGAACAATGATTAACTGATTAAATAATAAAAACATAAAAATATTAAATTCCTTTGCTGAAGTTTGTTTTCAGTACTAAAACTCTGCTACCTGCCTGTATATGACAGACTGAATAGCTTAACATTCCATTCAGAGTGAAAACTGCTGAGCAGACTATCAGCAATGTAAACACGATGGAAGTACTTCCAGTGTAATTGAAAAGGTTGGAAAATTCACTAGGTAAGATCCTAAAACTGTGTACTTAAAACTAGGTAACATCCTAACATTTTGACATTTTATTCTACAATGCACCAATTAAGTTTTGATCTCAAATATGCTTTGGAAATTTTGAAAGATTTTATAGCTTTTAAAATCATTTGGAAAACTGTATTCTTGCTACAAGTTATAGTCTCCACTCAGTAACTGAGGCTAATTCAATCACTTTGAGGCAGAACATATACAACACTCCTTTTTAAGCACTATAGTGATAAAGTGGATTGCAATACACAAAAGCTTACATTACCTGCATTCAATAGACTTAAATTATCCACTATAAGCACATCAACAATGCCACAAATATAAAGAATAGTCTTGTTGTAACACGATTATTGTTTATATCTGATGAGTTGTTGAAATTCTTTCAATGGACCATTTAAACCTACACTATTAAATATAGAGGATAATACCCCGATTATATCTATATTGAATAATGTCAGAGAAGAATGTAATCCTTCATCACAACTGCAATCATTTCATTTCTAGCAAACATGTAATTAGTTAGTAACTGTTCATTTGTAATATAGGAGAATTTCTTCCAAGCAACCAACAAAGGAAATGTAAGAACTGATACTTTTCTTCCTGCAGGCATCAGTGTAATACAATAGATACACAGCATATATAGTAATAACACATAGAACTGCATTGAGAAATAGGCTACTATTTTTACATAGGTGCAGTACATAAGATCATCTATATCCAGGGTGTCAAACTGCCGGCCTGCAGCCCGGACGCATCACAACAAAACCACACCCACCCCATTGCCGGCAATGGGGAAAAAGCTCCAATACGTTGTGCGAAATCATGTGACCTTGCGAGTTTGACATGTCTCTCTATATTCACATTTTGTAGAAATCTCAAGCATATCATTGGCAAAAATATATTAAATCTTTCCATTATTATTCTAATAAAGGAAAGCATTTTTAAAAATTACTGACATGATCTTACATGCTATTACATTGCCATTATAAACACTGAAAGAGCGGTGCAAATCACAATATGAATTCAATCAATCCCTACAACAGCTAGAAGAAAAATCCATGCCCTTAAATCACAAAATGCATTAAACGTACAGTATTATACTTTCCGATATATTTATTTATTTATTTATTTATTTATTTATTTATTTATTTGTTTGTTTGTTTGTTTGTTTGTTTATTAATGGGATTTATATCCCGCCCTATCTCCCGAGGGACTCAGGGCGGCTTTATTCATAACTTTCATTTTTACTCTTTCCTTCTTTTTGGGACTGCAATCACCTTTCTCTCCTAATTTTTGTACACGTTATTTTTTCTTACTATTATTATCATCAACAAGATGTCTTGTTGTTGTTAGTTGCGTAGTCGTGTCCGACCCATCGCGACCCCATGGACAACGTTCCTCCAGGCCTTCCTGTCCTCTGCCATCTTCTGGAGTCCATTTAGGCTCACACCTACTGCTTCAGTGACTCCATCCAGCCACCTCATTCTCTGTCGTCCCTTTCTTCTCTTGCCCTCAACTTTCCCAGCATTAGGCTCTTCTCCAGTGAGTCCTTCCTTCTCTTCTCATTAGGTGGCCAAAGTATTTGAAAAAGATGCCTATAATACAACTAATAAGCATTTGGTAGTATAGCACAGACTTTAGTATGGAGTCCAACATAATAAATAAAATCTAATAACTTCCCCTTCTTTTCTAAGATCTCTTTTTACTCTTCCAGGAATGTGTAGATTCCTATCCACTTTGCTCTGACTTTAATTTTTTTCCTGGAACTTAATACACAGTAAGCAGGCGATATCTGTACCATATCTGCACCATATTATACTTCTTTGCTGTAACTGCTCCACAGTAGAAACCATTTGAAAGGGAAGCAAATGGTGAAATTGCTAGATTTATTATTAGCTTTAGGGAATGTCATATTTTAAATCAAAATTCACATATAGTATGTCCTTTTAGGTTTGTATCTTCTTTTATTTTCTTACGCAGATAGTCTTCAAGTTACAACAGCAATTAGGACAAAAATTTTCATTGCTAAATGATGTAGTCATAAAGCACAACCGCATCACTCAGCAACGGCAATCCCTGCAGTCCCAATTGCCATTATTAACTGAATAGCAGTCGTTGTTTGAGGAGGATCCCCTTGCAACTTCCTGCCAACTTTCCACAACCAAAATCAGTGGAAAAGCCAGCAAGAAGTTTCAAGTCCCAGGCAACTTGCAAGCAGGCTTGCAGACAAATAAGCAGCTGCTGCTGAGGTAGTTGGAAAGACTTGGGGTGGCTGTTGCCAGGTGAGGAAAGAGCAAAAGGGAGGTGTGGTAAGGCTTGAGGGGGATGCATGGGGTGCATGAGTGGTACATGGGGTGTGTGAGAGACTTTATAAATACCTGTGAAGTCCATTGGCTAGACTAGTACCTTTCAGTACTGACATTCTGTTATTTGTCAATTTTTCCCATTCTGTTTATATGTTTATGACAAGCAAGTTGCATGAAATTTAATTTCCTTAAGTTTAACTGTTTAAGTACACTGTTATCTACAGCATTCCCTTGTTCTACTAATCGGCTCATTTTGTCAAGAAAATCCCAGTAAAATTAGTCTGGCATGACCTGTATCCCATGTATGCTTCTAGTTTCTTTCAAATAAACCAAATGTTAGATGTTCTTTTTAGGATTTTCTTAGGAATTCAATAAATTATTCAATAAACTATTATGTGGTTACCTTTGTAGGTTATATTCCCTCTGGTGATTGTGTTCCTTCCACAATGTTTTTCTTTCTCTAACTAGTAAAATTTGCCACAGAGGTGACATTGTTATTTCTGTCTGCCATATAAAAATTGTTCAGTGCAGTTAAGATTATTTTAAATGGCTGGAATAGCTGTCATCTTAAATCAAAATAAAAGGCAACAACTTAAAAATACTCCACAAACTCAATACTACAGGTAGTCCTTGACTTACAACCATAACCGAGTCCAAATTTAATTGCTAAGCGAAATAGTAAAATAAGTTTTGCCCTATTTTTCAACCTTTTTTGCCACAGTTAAATGAATCACTGCAGCCATTAAGATAGTAACACGGTTGTTAAGTGAATCTGGCTACCCCATTAACTTTGCTTGTCAGAAGGTTGCAAAAGATGATCACATGGCCCCAGGATATTACAACCATCATAAATTGATCCAGTTGCCAAGCATTTGAATTTTGATCACATGTCAATAATCCTAAGTGTGAAAATGGGTTATCAATCATTTTTTACAGTGCCGCTGTAACTTCAAACAATCACTAAATGAATGACTGTAAGTCAAGGACTACCCAAATCTGATCTATGCGACCTAGTTTCAAGTGACCCTGGAATATTCTTGAATTTGCCCTCTAGGATGGCTGAAGACAAAGTATTAAAACACACCCTAGATAGATTGTAAGATTGTCTTCTCTTGAAGGCTCCAAATAGAGGTCTTAAATGAATTCTACAATAATATAACAGGAATCCTATTTGGCTACCTGCTGGATTAAATTATTCAAATGTAAGTGCTCATGACACACAGAAGGAGATTGCTTTAAAACTTTCTGATAGATGACTTCCTGTAATTCTTTAACTAATGATTTATAGGCTATGTTCAGGAGTTGCTAAATCTACAATTCCTTTCTATAGCAATTCTTATGCTGAGGGCAATTTTAAACTTTGTGATCTTGATTCAAGATACATAGTAAGGTTGATGGTAAAAATAAAGACTTCATGTTTCACTTGTAGGTATTAACATTACAGACATTATTTAGTATCTGTTCACATCTTGGATCTTCATCGAAGGAATTTTCCATAGATCAGGGCCCCCAACCTGTGGGCTACAGCCCACTATCGGGCCATGGCCTACTGGCCACCAGGCCGTGGGACAAGCTGGCCAGTAAGTACACACACGCTGCTATGCAAATGGGGTGCCACATGGCAAAAATGGGGCACCACGCAACAAAAATGGGACACCACACAGCAAAAATGGGGCGGCACTAGAGCCCCATCTGGCAAAAATTGGGCGGTGCTAGTGAGTGTCATGCAGGCACTAGCACTGCCCCGTTTGCGTCCTGTGTGCTCGCAGCCCAGTTTGTGTGCGTGCACACATAAAATGCTTCCCCCTCCCTTTCCCTCTGGTCCTCCAACCAAGAAAGGTTGGAGACTTTTGCCATAGACAACCTCAGTGGGTTAAAAAGAAGTTTGCTACTTGATGATCCCTATGCCAGGAACTTACCAATCATAAATTGCAATTGTATATAGGAAAGAACTTGGTGGATTGGGCAAAGAGACACTGCCAAGGGATCAATCAGATAAGAGTCGTCATGGCCCACAGCTGAGTGTTTGGCAATGCAAGAAGCCCAGAAGATCCCTCCCTAATTTCTATTAATGTAGCCTTACAATAAAACAGAATTAGCAATTTTGTCAGCCTTCCCCAAGTAGACCCAACAGGAAACACAACTAGATGAGCTAATTCTATTTTATTGTAAGACTACATTAACAGAACCCTTCAGTTCTGAAAATACAAATCTTCTACCATCTCCTTTACAACCTGCAAGCTTTGTAGGTGTTCTGTACCAGCCTGCTACCGGCCCTGCAGAAAAGGCAGGGACAACCCCTTTACAAACGGCAAGAGGCTGGAATTACGCCTGCCAAATTTATAGCTACAAAAACAAACAAGACACGAACCAAGAAACAGGAGCTTTAAGAAACAGGAACTATCCAAGTGGTTGCCTTCAGCAAACCAGCCCTCCCACACATTCCCCTTATATAGAGTTCAGGGCGTGGCTTCTCTCTGCCTCCTTCCGAGGAGCCCCATTGCCTTCCTCTGTTTACTCCTAATTGACTGCCTCCTGCGTCGGGCGTCCTTGAACAGGGCCAGCTGTGGGTCATCTTCATCCACGCTGTCAGGCTCACACAGCTGGGTCTCCGTGGTGACCAAGTGGGAGGGGCCTGGCTGAGGGCTCTCATCAGCAAGATCTTCAACCCCCTCAGCAAGGTCTTCAACACCCCCCTCCTCCTCTGAGTCGTCCAACCCAACTGCCAAACCCACAGGCTGACCCTGAATCACAACAGTGGGGTCCTTCTGTGACTCTTTTTCTGTCCATTATGCAATTGCATAATTCTGTCCGTTATGCTTTCTCTTATTTGACTGTTCCTTCGGTAGCATCTCTTTCTCCATCTCCCAAGGTCATTCCCACATACCATTACAGATACTTATCGGGTTTACCTTATGAGGCCAACATAAATCTGAAAGTACATTTCTCCTCTCCTCTCCTCTCCTCTCCTTTACAACTTGAGAAACTAGGGAGGATTTCTTCTGAGCCTGAGAGGAAGCAATGGGAGCAAATAAGGAAAGTCTTTCTAACAGACTAATTGGTCAATCTATGAGATTTGGACTGCAATTCTTCCTGTTGCTGCCTTCAAGTAACTCATCTACCATAACTTCATCTACATCGTAAAAGGATTTCAGAGGAAACATAAAATCATTGGGAGAACACTGATCAATGTATTTTCTTTCATTGGGTACAATGAATAACTTCCTCAAATTTAACAAATCCCACGCTTTGATTTGTATATTTTGAGTATCTTTTATGAACATTCATTTCTTGAATTTATGCAACAATTCTCACCAAGGACATATTCTCCTTTCACAGCAATGATGAGCCAAATGCTATGTGAATTATTAGGTTAGTTTTCCTATCAAAAGATACACTATTTTTGGCTGGTTGCCTGGACTACTCTGTTGATCCACATTTTATCTTCTCAATGGTATTTTGGAAATCTGCCTATACCTTCCTTAACCTAACTACTACGCAGGAAAAAGAGGAATCATCTTGCAAAATTTTGGTGGCAAAGATTTTTAATATGGCTAAATAAATACAAATATGTAAGAGTCTTCTTGAAATCTGAATTTTGGCAAAGGTAATTACGAATCTTGTATTTGGCAACCAAAATAATATTTAAATGGGATGATGTATAATAGAGTTAGTTCTCGACTTACAACCACAACTTAGCCCAAAATTTCTGTTGCTAGGTAAGACAGTTAAGTGAATTTTGTCCCATTTTATGACCTTTCCTGCCACAATTGTTAAGTAAATCAATGCAGTTGTTCAGTTAGTAACATGGTTGTTAAGTGAATCTGGCTTCCCCATTGACTTTGCTTGTCAGAAGCTCGCAAAAAGTGACACTTAAACTGTCACAAATATGCGTCAGTTGCCAAGCATCTAAATTTTGTTCACATGACAATGGGGATGCTGCAGTGGTTGTAAGTGTGAAAACCTTCACACACCACTTTTTTCAATGCCACTGTAACTTTAAACAGTCACTAAACAAACTGCTTTTAAGTCTAGACTCTAGGACCACCTATACAAAGTAGCAGAATAAAGAATAAATTGCTACTCTCTTATTACATCCTGATCTTATTTGGAGTGATGCATGCGATGTGAACCCTCTTATGTGCTATTTTCTATCTTGCTGCAGCTACCAATTAGGCTTTCCTGCCCAATTTTAATTTCATATTCTCTATCTTTTCGTCCACTTAAGATATTTTCTCAAACAGATTTGAATATGTCACCATTAGAAGAAAAGTTTACTCTGTAAGAATTCAGAGAAACCATTGCTGTAAAGATTTCAAATGGTTTCTGGCAGCTCACTCTACCTCAAAGAAGAAGCTGTGGTCCCCTTATCTTTCATTTCCCATCTCAGACTCAGAAGTTGTTGGTCTAAAGCAGTCTTTGTTGCTAGTAACAAATGTAATAATAATGCTCTCAAGAACTCTGTGCATAGAAACGTATCTACTTGAAGACTATTGCATTCTGGCAAAGTCCACTGCTATTTCTTAAAACCCATTCTTGCTTTTCAAGACACCAATAATAAAATAAAATAAAGCAATAAAACAAAACAAAACAAAATAGCTCCATGGCTACTCTAATGCCATTTTCCCTTCAAGCTCCCCAGTCTACATATCCACAAACAGGATAAGTGAATGCTGACTAGAAAAACATTTGGTCTGATTTGAACTATATGACTCTTCTTAGAATGAAGATCTTATATTATAGGCAAGAGCAATCCATCCCCAATCTGTGAGGTAGTCTTCATTTCCCATCATTTTTAATCAATATAGCCACTTATTGCATTCTAAAATACTTGAAAGATATCATGTTGACAAACATCCTATCTAGGAGAAATTTCCATAAAATGCTGCATATAAATTAAAGATATTATCTCAGATCTTAATGAACAGAAACTATAATAATACAAAAAATACTAAGGATTTTTTAAACTCTTACATTTGGCTAATATAATAGCCAAGATCTTAGTTGTTCATTTTTCCACACAGTCACATTACCTAACATAGTACAACTATTTTAAAGTGGTATTAGAATGGTCCCTTCCAGCCTACTACATAGAAAAAGGAATGAGTTGACAGCTAAATGAAAATGATTCGTCCAATATTTGTTATCAATATTTGTTATCATTAAATAATTCTTTTCACACAAGCAATGAAGGCATTGACTATTCAAAGATAACTTGTGCTAAAATCCAATGAATAGTGTTTTGGAAGACCTACTGAAAATAGTAAAATTAATGTCCAAGTGAACTGCATTAGCCACAGAAGAAACTTGTTTTATATTAAAGATTCATATTGACCAGTGTTGTTTTCTAGATACCCAACTGCAAAAATTCAAACTGTTGATATCTAGTGGCTTACATATATTTAGGGGCCATGGAGGTAAAAAAAAGAACCAGTCTAGAAGAGTCTAGTTTTGGAGTTACAAACTAAGAATAATTAATAGCATGTGGCTTAATTGGTACCTACTGGCCTTTTACTAGCAATGTGCCAATAGCTGTAAAAAATTTCTGACTGTGTTATGGGTTTAGGAGGTATGACAAGGTCAGTTTATTCTACTTATTTCTCCTCTGTATAATAAAGTCACTTCCTAATCTTTTGCATATATTTATATTTATATTTATATTTATTAAATTTTTATACCGCCCTTCTCCCGAAGGACTCAGGGCGGTGTACAGGGCAATAAATATCAAAATACAAAGTACAAAAGTTAAAAAGGATTAAATAATTATGCCCGATATAATACAATAGTTAAAAGCCATGTTAAAACCCAAACCCCAAACCCATCAGACCAGGCCGGCTTGTTCAAATAAATAGGTTTTTAGATCCCGTCGGAAGGAGCGAAGGTCGGGGGCCATCCGAAGCTCAACCGGCAAGCGGTTCCACAGGTCTGGCACGCCCACAGAGAACGCCCTCCCCCTGGGGGCCACCAGTCGACATTCTCTGATCGGAGGCACCCTGAGGAGGCCCTCTCTGTGGGAGCGCACTGGACGGAGGGAGGTTGACGCTGGCAGCAGATGCTGCCGTAGGTAATCCGGACCCATGCCATGTAGGGCTTTATAGGTCATCACCAGCATAGTCCCAGTTACCAAAATTCATAAACTGATGAAACATGATGCAATTTTCTTATTGGCACATTGCTAGTAAAAGGCCAGTAGGTACCAATTAAGCCACATGCTATTAATTATTCTTAGTTTTTAACTCCAAAACTAGACTCTTCTAGACTGGTATCTTTCATATATGTTGGAATTATCCAGCCAGTTGCCAAAATCAGCAAAATGTATTTCCAAAAAACCCTCTTTCCAGTTAAAATTCTAGCCAACGTATTTTAAAATACTACAGTTTTCATACTGCATTAACCACACATTAAAATAGTTTAGATTATCTTCAGCCAAGGGAAATCCCAGCTGTACTATCTGCCTATGTTAGTAAAAACCATTATTTATATCAGTTAGTCCTTTTAAACAAATTTTAAGTGTTACCAGTGAAAATTTAGACTAAGGAGAACATACTTATCATAAACATCCTTTTGGTCAACAGACTGCAACCTCATAGGAAAAGATTAATTTCTTTGAGGAAGGAGTAACTGTCAGTGGCAAAGCCTAACTACAGCTGTTTAAAACAAAACAAAAAACTAATTGGGATAAAGGGAGATTGAATAATCAGGTAACAACAGAAACAAACATAAAAAATATGATATAAAATCCTACAAAATCTCTGATAAATTAGTGAAGACAAAATACCATGTTTCCCTGAAAATAAGACCTAACTGAAAAATAAGCCCTATCATGATTTTTCAAGATGATCGTAATTTAAGCCCTACCCCAAAAATAAGCCCCAGTTAAGATTTTTGGCCAGACGCATTTAGTACCGTATTTCCCTGAAAATAAGACCTAACCAGGAAATAAGCCCTAATGCAGGGCTCCCCAACCTTTTCAAGCTGGAGGCCCAGAGGGAAAGGGAGGAACAGGGAAATGTACATGTGCATGTACACGTGCTCATATGCATGCGTAAAATGGGTGGACACACAGTGGAGGCACTAGTGCCTGTGCATATGTCCAAGTGGGCTAAGAGCACTCACGGCAGTGCTAGCGCCCTTGCACATGTGCAAACGGGCCAGTGCTGCCAGTAAATCCTGCAATTGGCTTAAGATTTCCATGTCTTGCTGTGTGGTGAGAAACCCTAAGATCTCAAGGCTGTGAGTTTCACGTGTTGTATGGTTGTAGATTGCTGACTCCTGTTTTAAGAGATGGTAGAAATGGTGATACATGAAAGGAATTCCAATGTATTTAGTAGATGTTCTTAGTTTTCATTCAGTCAAGTCTTAAACTGAGCTTTTTGGTTAAAAATAATATTCATACCAGATAGTATATTTAGGCAGCCTGTGTATTCCTTTCTTTTATTAACTTTTCTTCATAAGGTTTTTATTTTACATCACTTCCAAGTATATATGGGTTTCTATCTGACATTTTAGCTTTCCCTTGTTTTTGTGGATGGTAGAGAATGTATACTGTATATGACAGTGATGGCGAACCTTTTAGACACCGAGTGCCCCCAAACCGCCCCCTCTGCCTCCGCTTCACCACCCCCCACACCCAGTTTCACCCCTGGAACCACTCAAAGGTTCTTGCACATGGTTGGACAGCTGGCTGGGGAAAAGGCCAAAGGCTTCCAGGGCTGCAGCAACTTCAGGCGTGCCAATAGGTTCTGTAGCCAGCCAATACTTTCTAGCCCACAGCAATTTTCCACATGCTGGTAAGCCCAAGTCTCCCCCATCCAAAGGCATTTCCACACTCCTCTTAATGCCCCACACAATTGCTTAATGAATGCAATTAGATGAGCCAGGATTGCTATCATTGAGTGAAGCTGTCATATGTTCAGTCACTTGATGTTTCAATTAATGACTTCACTCCAATCCCAACTGCAGTCAAAAGTTCAGGACTACCTGTATACACTTGCACAAATGATCAAAGTTATCTCTACTTTCTACGGAAGTAGTAACATTCTCAGTGGTTGTATTTATTTTGTGTGGGTAATAAGGAACTTACTAGAAACCTAACAACCTGAATCAACTAGTGTAGGGTTCATGGGACCTATATATCTTCAAATTGTGTTATCAGCTTTCTTTGATAAGGATTGAAGGTCCTATTCCTCCTATTCTTCTAGCAAAATGAGTGTTACGAGGAAAATGTCATTTGAGGATCCCAACAAGAATGAAATAGGTTTAAAAACAGTATCAACAAAGCAGGAAGGCACTGTTTCTGAAGCCAAAAGCAATACATTTTTTATTTTAAAAAACACCATATTTCTGGCTCCTGAAGACTGTAACAATAATGTTACTGGAGGTAGTATATTGAAATTTGGGAGAGTGGTTGCTGCTGTTGCAAGATAGGTTCAGTAATCAAAATAGGTTCAGTAAGCAAAATAGGTTGAATAAGCTTCCAGAAGACTCAGAACATCTATTCCCGTGGTGGCGAACCTATGGCACGTGTGCCACAGGTAACACGCAGGACCCTCTCTCTGGGCACACACACCTGCCCCAGTTCTAGGCCTTCAGCTGGGTTTTATAAAACCTTTTCGCTTTAGGCCTCCGCTGTCATGTGCAAAAAAAAAAAGGTTCAATCAATCAATTTCAACTTCTCGCGGGGAAAAAAAAGATCTCACAAAGTTGGAATTGATTGATTGAACCTTTTAGTCCCACCCAGTCTGCCATTACCACCGCAGCCACGCCCACCCAATCAGCCACGCCCACCGAATGGGCCACACCCAACCAATGGGCCACGCCCACCCAGCACCTGACAATACATAAGTGGGTTTTGTGTTGCAGTTTGGGCACTCGATCTCTAAAAGGTTCGCCATCACTGATCTATTCTGTTGCTTTTCTCCTTGAACCAAGTCTCACACTGTTCCTACATTAACTGAGACATCTGCAAAAATGGACTGAAGGTCATATACCAGTGGTGGTGAACCTATGGCATGCATGCCAGAGGTAGCATGCAGAGCCCTCTCTGTGGGCACACGCACTGTTGCCCCAGCCCCTCCTCCCCCATGGCCACTTCACCAGCAGCCCCCCCCAAAGGAGAGTCACCCCCAGGCGTGGCCTGTGTGGAGGAGTGCAGGCAAGGACATGGCAGCCAGGCAGTGGGGACAAGACTCTGCCCTCGCACCCTGTCACGCGCAGATGATGCCAGGCACAAGCGGAGGGCATGGCCACCATGGTGCTGCAGGGCCGTCAGGGCGATCTCCTGCAGTGAGCCGTGGAGGCGGTGGGTGGCCCTGCAGGTGGGCGTGGCATGGTGTGGGGGGGTGAAGCGGAGGCAGAGGGGGCGGTTTGGGGGCACTCGGTGTCTAAAAGGTTCGCCATCACTGTCATATACAGTATACATTCTCTACCATCCACAAAAACAAGGGAAAGCTAAAATGTCAGATAGAAACCCATATATACTTGGAAGTGATGAAAAATAAAAACCTTATGAAGAAAAGTTAATAAGAGAAAGGAATACACAGGCTGCCTAAATATACTATCTGGTATGAATATTATTTTTAACCAAAAAGCTCAGTTTAAGACTTGACTGAATGAAAACTAAGAACATCTACTAAATACATTGGAATTCCTTTCATGTATCACCATTTCTATCATCTCTTAAAACAGGAGTCAGCAATCTACAACCATAGACTGGATATCCACTCAAAATCATCCAGCCCATGTTTCCCTCCAAAATGATATTCATCCAGGCTCACAAGAGGGAAGATTACTTGCCACTTCCTCAGATGGCCATTTTGACAATGACTTCATCAGCCTTTTGGCATGTGAGAAACAACTACTGCCCCCCCCCAAATAGTGATGGCAGCATAGCCTCTGGCCCCTAGACAAAGGAAGATTGCCAGTTGTTAATTCTGAGTCCTGAATTCATTAACTTCATATTCAATGGCTTTTCTACTTTTAAGATGTATCTGTGATTGTCTACTACATGAAACTAAATATTTTACCAATACTGGTGGGAGTAGGATTGAATAGAGCTTTGATTTTTATATAGAACTGATCTTCATCCTATACCCAGACCTGAAACTCAACTTGAAAGGATCCAGATAATCCATCGCATCCAAAGCACGCTGTAGTTGAAGCCCAGTCACTCACTGGAGACTGATCTATAATTCTCTCAGCATGGCGTTCCTGTAGATGGCATTCCCTTATATCTTGGACTTCAGCAAATCCCCCTCAATGAGATCTCCTCTTACTCCCCAGGTAGAAAGAGAAGGCATTCTTGGAGCTAAGTAGGCCCTTAGCCATGTAGGGTTTTAGAGGTGATAACCATTATCTTGATTTGCACCCAGAAGCTGACTGGAAGCCACTGTAGCTCCTACAGCAGTGGTGTTGCATTGGTGAAACTAAAATGCTAAAACTATTAAAACTTCTGAATGATCTTCAGAGGCAGTATGATTAAATAAAGCTACAAATATTGATGGAAGAGAATATCTGTAGCTCAGGGTTGAACTGTGTTGAACCCACAGCAACAACTATGAATGACCAACTTACACCAGTAACTGTATTCCTGAACACTGGAGTAAGAATTATTAACCTCTACAAGACATTCATTTAATCTATTTTTCAGATACTTTTTACATCTAAAAGGAAGCCCACTGCTTGTTAGATTCATGGCAGCTTACTCAGGGATCTTGAATTTCTTGTGAAGAAAATTCCCTTTAAAAATGGATTTGAAGCATAGCAGGCTTTCCTGCTGAACATTGGCATTAATAGAAAGTTTCCTGAAGGAGAGGACTTTGCTCAGTTCCTGGTCAAGAACTCTCCTCATCCAATCCTCTTGCTCCTATCTACCTCCTACAATGATACATTCCAATCCCATGCTATTTCAACAACTTAAACTGTAGTTTTGTCATCTTGATTGTATATAAAAGAAAAATTAAGAAAAGAGCCACTGTAATAACAATTAGCCATTTTTTCTAAAAAATATGTCCTGTCTAATTTTGTAGACTTATCCGCAGATTTATATTAATTATGTTGTATGTGTTTATTTTCTAAATAAATTATTTTATTTATGCCATATTATTGGAATGGTTGTGTTCCAATAATTTTGGGGAGTATTGCTAGTAATTCTGATTGAAATTAGCAGTTTTGACATGGGTTTGTTACAATGTTTAAAATCTACTCTATGCATAATCCATTTTACCTTTACTAAAATTATTCTAAGCATATCACTTGAAATATTCAGATAATTGCTTATTTTAACCAAATACTAAAAATATAATATCACATTATATTGTAATTTCTGCACACGATAATTTAGATGCTAAAGGTAGTGTTCTCTTCTTGTATTCAGAATAACAGCATGTCTTAAGCAGCACTGCAAGACAATGCAAAAATAAGATCTTCGATTACTGCTCATATTGCTCATTTATATGCAAGACCTGAAGCAACCTCTAATGTCAGACTAGTATCCAGTATCATTTGAGACATAGTAACAGAGTTCATCTTACATACAATATATTCTTTCATCAAGTGTTTTAATGTGTTTTTATGATTTCTCCAATATACAGTATGTAGGAAATCAGGCTTTTTATTTGCTGAATATTTTAATACATACAATCTACATTGTTAAGCTCTATACAGTAAAGGAATAGTATTCCCTTTGATTCTATTGTGATCAGAGCTTTCTTCTTTAGCTATCTGGTGTATAACTGATAAGCAAATTAATATACAATGACAAATTCCAAGTTAAAAACATGCAATCCAGCCATATTCAATTTATTAATATTTAAATAAAATAAAATATTGTGCAGCTAATATCAGGCTTGAAATAGCAAGTATGAAAAGCTTCTTCCAGTGGTTGTTGAAATTTTCTGTAGTGATTCAGTAGAAACCATAGTTTTTAGCTGTCAACATTCCTATTGACCTATTAATAGATTATATATTATAAAAAATAAATTTGTGTATAAATATTATAGGCAGTAACATATAATTAGGGGTTAGAACAAAAAATGTTACAATGTAGAATGTTCTTATGACAACAGATCAGACAAATGAATGAAGTATTCCGCACCCCATGTCCTATTGTCAAATATTTGTGGAATGTATGCTTTTCAATATCTACATCCATTACAAATGCTTTTTTTTCATTTCACTAACCAAGCCACAGAAAATATCAGTGTCATGGAAAGGGAACCTCACATGGTATCTCATATATCAAAGACCAGACATACCTATTATTATTGTTGTTGACAATATCAGTTTAAGACTGTTAAACAGCCAAAAGAACATTATTTTTTGCTATTTATCTATGTCGTGTATACATTTTAAAATACATTTTTTATTCATTTTCAGATATTATAGCCATAGGATATCTTTTTTTAAAAAAAATCACTTTTAATAAAAATAAAAGCCTGGCTAGCCACACTACAAACCAGACTGGAAACATGTTTTTTCTTGAGAAACTTGGCAAAGCCAAAAGACACACCTGAAACACAGCCAACCAGCACCTTGCACAGAAGCAAGGGAAAACTTCAAACTTTTAATAATAAGTAATCAGGCATGGTTAGAAATAAATGCATCTGGGTATAAACTGCTCCCATACCCCGAGGCTGTCCCCCTCTCCCCTCGTCACTTGGCTTCGCAGTGGCTGTTACCCCTGTTTACAAGCAGGAAAGCGGAAGCCGCCGCTCCAAGCCCCACTATCCAAGCCCAGCGCTTGCTCGCTCGCTCGCTCGCTGGCTATGGCTGAGAGAAGACAACCCAGCGGACCGAGACCCCGAGGATCGTCATGCCCGGAGTCCTCGGGCGACTTCTTGGGAGACGCTCCAAACTCCACAAGCCGAAGAGGCAGCGGGGCTGGAAAGCGGCTCTTGAGTTTCCTTCGGAGTCACCTCGCCCTGCAACTTCCCCGATGGCGAAGAAGCCCGCTCCCCGCCCTTCATCTCCCGCGTTCGCCCCGTCGCTCCAGAAACAGCCACCAAAAAGAAACTCGCAGGCTCCTTTCTCACCGCTCCCGACATCGGTGAAACACCCACCCCG